>NC_053038.3:247905229-249155229 GCF_002575655.3 Aegilops tauschii subsp. strangulata
GGAATTGCTAACATGATTCGGACGGACTTCAGCTTCGCTACGGGTGAGAAGGTCTCATCGTAGTCAACTCCTTGAACTTGTCGATAACCCTTAGCGACAAGTCGAGCTTTATAGATGGTAACATTTCCATCTGCGTCCGTCTTCTTCTTAAAGATCCATTTATTTTCTATCGCTCGCCGATCATCGGGCAAGTTTGTCAAAGTCCATACTTTGTTTTCATACATGGATCCTATCTCAGATTGCATGGCTTCAAGCCATTTGTTGGAATCTGGGCCCGCTATTGCTTCTTCATAGTTCGAAGGTTCACCGTTGTCCAACAACATGATTTCCATGACAGGGTTGCCCTACCACTCTTGTGCGGAATGTGTCCTTGTGGACCTATGAAGTTCAGTGGTAACTTGATCATGATCGTCATCATTAACTTCCTCTCTAGTCCGTGCAGGCACCACAGAAACATTTTCTTGTGCTGCGCTACTTTCTGGTTCGAGAGGGGTCATCTCATCAAGTTCCACTTTCCTCCGACTTACTTCTTTCGAGAGAAACTCTTTCTCCAGAAAGGACCCGTTCTTAGCAACGAAGATCTTGCCTTCGGATCTGAGGTAGAAGGTATACCCAATGGTTTCCTTAGGGTATCCTATGAAGATGCATTTTTCTTACTTGGGTTCGAGCTTTTCAGGTTGAAGTTTCTTGACATAAGCATCGCATCCCCAAACTTTAAGAAACGACAGCTTAGGTTTCTTTCCAAACCATAATTCATACGGTGTCGTCTCAACGGATTTCGAGGGAGCCCTATTTAAAGTGAATGCGGCAGTCTCTAAAGCATAACCCCAAAATGATAGCGGTAGATCGGTAAGAGACATCATAGATCGCACCATATCCAATAGAGTGCGATTACGACGTTCGGACACACCATTATGCTGAGGTGTTCAAGGCGGCATGAGTTGTGAAACAATTCCACATTTCCTTAAGTGTGTGCCAAATTCGTGACTCAAATATTCCCCTCCACGATCTGATCGTAAGAACTTTATTTTCCTGTCACGTTGATTCTCAACCTCACTCTGAAATTCCTTGAACTTTTCAAAGGTCTCAGACTTGTGTTTCATTAAGTAGACATACCCATATCTACTCAAGTCATCAGTGAGGGTGAGAACATAACGATAGCCACCGCGAGCCTCAATGGTCATTGGACCGCACACATCAGTATGTATGATTTCTAATAAGTTGGCTGCTCGCTCCATTGTTCCGGAGAACGGAGTCTTGGTCATTTTGCCCATGAGGCATGGTTCGCATGTGTCAAATGATTCATAATCAAGAGACTCCAAAAGTCCATCTGCATGGAGTTTCTTCATGCGTTTGACACCAATGTGACCAAGGCGGCAGTGCCACAAGTATGTGGGACTATCATTATCAACCTTACATTTCTTGGCATTCACACTATGAATATGTGTAACATCACGTTCGAGATTCATTAAGAATAAACCATTGACCAGCGGGGCATGACCATAAAACATATCTCTCATATAAATAGACATCCATTATTCTCGGATTTAAATGAGTAGCCATCTCGCATCAAATGAGATCCAGATACAATGTTCATGCTCAAAGCTGGCACTAAATAACAATTATTGAGGTTTAAAACTAATCCTGTAGGTAAATGTAGAGGTAGCGTGCCGACGGCGATCACATCGACCTTGGAACCATTCCTGACGCGCATCGTCACCTCGTCCTTTGCCAGTCTCCGCTTATTCCGCAGCTCCTACTTTGAGTTACAAATATGAGCAACCGCAGCGGTATCAAATACCCAGGAGCTACTACGAGCGCTGGTTAGGTACACATCAATAACATGTATATCACATATACCTTTGGTATTGCCGGCCTTCTTATCCTCTAAGTACTTGGGGCAGTTCCGCTTCCAGTGACCGTTTCCCTTGCAATAAAAGCACTCAGTCTCAGGCTTGGGTCCATTCTTTGTCTTCTTCCCGGCAGCTTGCTTACCGGGCGCGGCAACTCCCTTGCCGTCTTTCTTGAAGTTCTTCTTACCCTTGCCTTTCTTGAACTTAGTGGTTTTATTCACCATCAACACTTAATGTTCTTTTTGATCTCCACCTCTGCTGATTTCAGCATTGAATATACCTCAGGAATGGTCTTTTCCATCCCCTGCATATTGAAGTTCATCACAAAGCTCTTGTAGCTAGGTGGGAGCGACGGAAGGATTCTGTCAACGACCGCATCATCCGGGAGATTAACTCCCAGCTGAGATAAGCGACTGTGCAACCCAGACATTTTGAGTATGTGCTCGCTGACAGAACTATTCTCCTCCATCTTACAACTGTAGAACTTGTCGGAGACTTCATATCTCTCGACCCGGGCATGAGCTTGGAAAACCATTTTCAGCTCTTGGAACATCTCATATGCTCCGTGCTGCTCGAAACGCTTTTGGAGCCCCGGTTCTAAGCTGTAAAGCATGCCGCACTGAACCAGGGAGTAATCATCAACACATGTTTGCCAGGCGTTCATAACGTCTTGGTTTGCTGGGACGGGTGCTTCACCTAGCGGTGCTTCAAGGACATATGCTTTCTTGGCAGCTATGAGGATGATCCTCAAGTTCCGGACCCAGTCCGTATAGTTGCTACCATCGTCTTTCAGCTTGGTTTTCTCTAGGAACGTGTTGAAGTTGAGGTTGACATTAGCATGGGCCATTTGATCTACACGACATATTGTAAAGATTTTAGACTAAGTTCATGATAATTAAGTTCATCTAATCAAATTATTAATGAACTCCCACTCAGACAGACATCCCTCTAGTCATCTAAGTGATACATGATCCGAGTCAACTAGGCCGTGTCCGATCATCACGTGAGACGGACTAGTCATCATCGGTGAACATCTTCATGTTGATCGTATCTGCTATACGACTCATGTTCGACCTTTCGGTCTCTTGTGTTCCGAGGCCATGTCTGTACATGCTAGGCTTGTCAAGTCAACCTAAGTGTATTGCGTGTGTAAATCTGGCTTACACCCATTGTATACGAATGTTAGAACCTATCACACCCGATCATCACGTGGTGCTTCGGAACAACGAACCTTCGCAACGGTGCACAGTTAGGGGAAACACTTTCTTGAAATTTTAGTGAGGGATCATCTTATTTATGCTACCGTCGTTCTAAGCAAATAAGATGTAAAACATGATAAACATCACATGCAATCAAATAGTGACATGATATGGCCAATATCATTTTGCTCCTTTTGATCTCCATCTTCGGGGCGCCATGATCATCATCGTCACTGGCATGACACCATGATCTCCATCATCATGATCTTCATCATCGTGTCTTCATGAAGTTGTCTCGCCAACTATTACTTCTACTACTATGGCTAACGGTTAGCAATAAAGTAAAGTAATTACATGACGTTTCAGTTGACACGTAGGTCATAAATAAATTAAGACAACTCCTATGGCTCCTGCCGGTTGTCATACTCATCGACATGCAAGTCGTGATTCCTATTACAAGAACATGATCAATCTCATACATCACATATATCATTCATCACATTCTTCTGGCCATATCACATCACATGACGCATGCTGCAAAAACAAGTTAGACGTCCACAACAACTTGTGTTCTACTCGTGCATAGAAACGGCAAGTAAATTGACAAAATCGACGCCCACAACAACTTGTGTTCTACTCGTGCATAGAAACTACGCATAGACCTAGCTCATGATGCCACTGTTGGGGATCGTAACAGAAATTTAAAATTTTCTACACATCACCAAGATCAATCTATGGAGTCATCTAGCAACGAGAGAGGGAGGAGTGCATCTACATACCCTTGTAGATCGCGAGCGGAATCGTTCAAGAGAACGAGGTTGATGGAGTCGTACTCGTCGTGATCCAAATCACCGACGATCCTAGCGCCGAACGGACGGCACCTCCGCGTTCAACACACGTACGGAGCGGAGACGTTTCCTCCTTCTTGATCCAACAAGGGGGAAGGAGAAGTTGATGGAGATCCAGCAGCACGACGGCGTGGTGGTGGAAGCAGCGGGATTCCAGCAGGGCTTCGCCAAGCGCTACTGGAGGAGGAAGAGGTGTCACGGGAGGGAGAGGGAGGCGCCAGGGCTTAGGGTGGGGCTGCCACTCTCCCCTCCACTATATATAGGGGCTAGGGGGGCGCATGCCCCCTTTGGAGATCCCATCTAGAGGGGGGGCGGCGGCCCCTCGGGGGGCAACGCCCCCCTTATGGTTTCCAACTAGGGGGCGCATGCCCCCTCGGGGGGCAACGGCCCCCTAGGGTTTCCAACCTTAGGTGCCTTGGGCCCTTGTGTGGGGCGCACCAGCCCACCAGGGGCTGGTTCCCACGCCACTTCAGCCCATGGGGCCCTCCGGGATAGGTGGCCCCACCCGGTGGACCCCCGGGACCCTTCCGGTGGTCCCGGTACAATACCGGTGACCCCCGAAACACTCCCGGTGGCCGAAACTGGACTTCCTATATATAAATCTTTACCTCCGGACCATTCCAGAACTCCTCGTGACGTCCGGGATCTCATCCGGGACTCCGAACAACTTTTGGTTAACCGCATACTAATATCTCTACAACTCTAGCATCACCGAACCTTAAGTGTGTAGACCCTATGGGTTCGGGAATCATTCAGACATGACCGAGACACCTCTCTAGCCAATAACCAACAGTGGGATCTGGATACCCATGTTGGCTCCCACACGTTCCACGATGATCTCATCGGATGAACCACGATGTCGAGGATTCAAGCAATCCCGTACACAATTCCCTATGTCAATCGGTACGTTACTTGCCCGAGATTCGATCGTCGGTATCCCAATACCTTGTTCAATCTCGTTACCGGCAAGTCACTTTACTCGTTCCGTAATGCATGATCCCATGACTAACTACTTAGTCACATTGAGC
This sequence comes from Aegilops tauschii subsp. strangulata, assembly GCF_002575655.3. Lineage (NCBI taxonomy): Eukaryota > Viridiplantae > Streptophyta > Magnoliopsida > Poales > Poaceae > Aegilops > Aegilops tauschii. Next base: position 247,910,158 of record NC_053038.3, read on the forward strand.
TCATTATGATGATGCAATACCGAGTGGGCCCAGAGATACCTCTCCGTCATACGGAGTGACAAATCCCAGTCTCGATCCGTGCCAACCTAACAGACACTTTCGGAGATACCTGTAGTGCACCTTTATAGCCACCCAGTTACGTTGTGACGTTTGGTACACCCAAAGCATTCCTACGGTGTCCGGGAGTTGCACGATCTCATGGTCTAAGGAAATGATACTTGACATTAGAAAAGCTTTAGCAAACGAACTACACGATCTAGTGCTATGCTTAGGATTGGGTCTTGTCCATCACATCATTCTCCTAATAATGTGATCCCGTTATCAATGACATCCAATGTCCATGGTCAGGAAACCGTAACCATCTATTGATCAACGAGCTAGTCAACTAGAGGCTCACTAGGGACATGTTATGGTCTATGTGTTCAGACATGTATTACGATTTCCGGATAACACAATTATAGCATGAACAATAGACAATTATCATGAACAAGGAAATATAATAATAACCATTTTATTATTGCCTCTAGGGCATATTTCCAACACTTCTGACTTGCACTCCAAGTCTCCTGGGTGTCTTCCGGTCCAAGAAAAATCATCGCGAAGGTTTTATTCCGTTTGGTATTCCTTTTCTACGAAGCTCAAAAACAAGGAAAAACAGAAACTGGCACTGGGCTCTAGGTTAATAAGTTAGTCCCAAAATAATATAAAATAGCATATTAATGCATATAAAATATCCAAAATAGAAAATATAATAGCATGGAACAATGAAAAATTATAGATTCGTTGGAGACGTATCACCGTACTCTCGTTGTCGGTGCAACAAACCCTGGGTCTGTTGCCCAGACTGTGCATAGGCACGGGAACAAGATTGCAGCCCCATGCCATGCCAAGATGCGAGAGACCAAGATCATCGAAGGACCAACATGTAGATCAAGAAGACCAAGATCAAGCCAGAAGAGCGAGATGCCACCGGGAGGAAAGCCTCCCTTGCCGGGCAGGCGAGCTCGACAAAGGCGGGGTCACCCCGGGAAGAAGGCACCCAAGACGTCCTGGCAGGACCCACGTCGTCTATCAGTATTATGTCAACCCACAAAGCGACTGAGTGGCAGCCATTTGCCACATGGCAGCCACTTTCTACAAGAAATACCTATAGATGACACTCGTCCCACGATGTGTCAAGCGACCAGGCGTGGAGCTAGCGAGACAGCCCGGCAAGGCTTGCCGGGCAACCATTGACGTGACGTTAAGCAGTGCATTTAATGCACCCTGTCAGGCTGTAGAGTTAGGCATGATAGCACTATTTGCTATCTTATCAGTGCATAATGACTACTTAGCCATTGTGGTAACCCCTTGATCTATAAAAGGAGGCCCATGGCAGCCGTAGCAAGGGTTGGAAAGTTAGACAATGCATACACCCGTACGCGCGTAGCCACTGTCGCCCCAAGGCAACCCCCGCCGGGCAGTGTACTATACTCCACCACCATTCTTCCACCATCAATCCACCAAAGGAGTAGGGTTTTATGCCTCATAGCGGCCCGAACCTGGGCAAAATTGCTTGTGTGATCTCTGTCATGTGCCCCACGCTTGTCTGCTCTTTGTGCAACGCGATGTCCCCCCTGCTGAACCAGCAAGGGGCCCTCCAGTCCCATAGGTGGCCGCGGTTTCCCGCGACATCTTTGGCGCGCCAGGTAGGGCGATCGCTTGTGCGAACCTGAAGGCATGTGCAGCGCATCATCTTCATCACCGGCTTCGTCTCCGATGGCACCGCCGTCCATGGCGCCCAAGAAGAAATCCGGTGCTCCTGCTCATCCATCCACCTCGAAGGCTCCATCGCCCACGGCATCTAACATTGCGGGGGGTGCGGAGGCACGCGAGGACATGGACGCTGCTAGGGACGTGGTCGGCGTAGGCGGCGCCATCACCACTTCCCCCCACAGCCGACGCGGGAGCGGGAAACACCGGAGGGGAATAGCATCAGGGATGCCCCGAAAACCATGCTCCACAAGGTACGGATGGAAGGGTTATTCCGTCTGCGCCCCTTTCTCCCGCCGACGGGCACAGCCATAGCGATGGCGCTCGGTTCAGCGCGAACCGCTGCCCTCCGGGCGCCCCCACCACGGGAGCGACCGCAGTGCGTGCGCCTCCCCCGGGACGGGTCGACCAAATTGTTGCGCCCGACGGAGTAGCTGGCCCTCGAGTGCCTTCGCCGCACCCCTGCCATCCAAGTGGCCACCCCGCAACAGCAGGAGTGCGGTGCTGCCGCCGCTGGCATCGTCAGGAGCCGAGCGACGACACGATCCACTTCATCATCGCCCATGCCAAGTACAGCCACGGAGGCCATGGCGTGGGCTCAGCTGCTGCTGAGGTTTCCACCAGCGGCCAAGCAGATGGACGAATGGCATGCCACCATCCAAAGTGTGCTCGGTTTCGCCGAGGCTGGGGGCTTGGAGCGCGCTGGCCCGCTTCTATGCATTAACTGAGTTTTCAATGCATTTATGCGCACAGTCCGAATTTGAACTACATGCACATGCTCGAGTGCATATAAATTGGTTGAAAAATCAAATCTGTGTCCTTGGGTGCATTCTTAGGTCCCATGCAAGAAATTGGAATGAATTTCAAACACCAGGGCACCGTTGATTGCCGGCAAAAGATTGAGATGCCTGGTTTTAAATTCTAGTAAATCCAAAACTTGTCTGAAATTCATGAAACTTGCCATGCTATCATGGAGCGACATCAACATGCCGTGATAAAAGTTTTGTCCCATTTGGGGCAGGTTTTGATATATGCTTCTCATAAACCGGAGCTTCTCACAACAAGCATGATGGTTTTCGGTAGGGGACGTCCCACCTTTGGGGACGAAACGAGATCCATTGCCTCTTATTGCTTTCAATTTTTTTTCTCGTGTCAACCTAGAACAACAGGAGTGTTGTGTGAATTTTTGTGATTTTTCGGGGTTCATTTGGACATTTTTATGCATTAACTGAGTTTTCAATGCATTTATGTGCATAATTCAAATTTGTACTACATGCACATGCTCCAGTGCATATAAATTGGTTGCAATATCAAATATGTGTCCTTGGGTGTATGCTTAGGTCCCTTGCAAGAAATGGGAATGAATTTCAAACACCAGGCACCATTGATTGCCGGCAAAACATTGAGATCCCTGTTTTTGAAATTCTAGTAAATCTAAAACTCGTCTGAAATTCATGAAACTTGGCATGCTATCATGGAGCGGCATCAACATGCCATGGTAAAATTTTTGTCCCATTTGGGGCAGGTTGGGTATAAGCTTCTCACAAACCGGAGCTTCTCACAACAAGCATGATGGTTTTCGGTAGGGAACGTCCCACCTTTGGGGACGAAACGACATCCATTGCCTCTTATTGCTTTCAAGTTTTTTTCTCATGTCAACATAGAACAACAGGAGTGTTGTGTGAATTTTTGTGATTTTTCGGGGTTCGTTTGGAAATTTTTATGCATTAACTAAGTTTTCAATGCATTATGCGCATAATTCATATTTGAACTACATGCACATGCTCCACTGCATATAAATTGGTTGAAAAACCAAATATGTGTCCTTGGGTGCATGCTTAGGTCCATGCAATAAATGGGAATGAATTTCAAACACCAGGGCACCATTGATGGCCGGCAAAACATTGAGATGCCTGGTTTTTAAATTCTAGTAAATCCAAAACTTGTCCGAAATTCATGAAACTTGGCATGCTATCATGGAGCGGCATCAACATGCCGTGGTCAAATTTTTATCCCATTTGGGGCAGGTTGGGTATATGCTTCTCACAAACCGGAGCTTCTCACAAGAAGCATGATGGTTTTTGGTAGGGAACGTCCCACCTTTGGGGACGAAACGATATCCATTGCCTCTTATTGCTTTCAAATTTTTTTCTCATGTCAACATAGAACAACAGGAGTGTTGTGTGAATTTTTGTGATTTTCCGGGGTTCGTTTGGACATTTTTATACATTAACTGAGTTTTCAATGCATTATGCGCATAATTCAAATTTCAACTACATGCACATGCTCTAGTGCATATAAATTAGTTGAAGAATCAAATCAGTGTCCTAGGGTGCATGCTTAGGTCCCATGCAAGAAATGGGAATGAATTTCAAACACCATGGCACCGTTGATTGCCAGCAAAACATTGAGATGCCCGGTTTTTAAATTCTATTCAATCCAAAACTCTTCTAAAATTCATGAAAGTTGGCATGCTATCATGGAGCGGCATCAACATTTCGTGGTCATTTTTTTGTCCCATTTGGGGCAGGTTTGGGTATATGCTTCTCACAAACCGGAGCTTCTCACAACAAGCATGATGGTTTTCGGTAGGGGACGTCCCACCTTTGGGAACGAAATGACATCCATTGCCTCTTATTGCTTTCAATTTTTTCTCGTGGCAACATAGAACAACAGGAGTGTTGTGTTAATTTTTGTGATTTTTCAGGGTTCGTTTGGATATTTTTATGCATTAACTGAGTTTTCAATGAATTTATGTGCATAATTCAAATTTGAACTACATGCACATGCTCCAGTGCATATAAATTGGTTCAGAAATCAAATATGTGTCCTTGGGTGTATGCTTAGGTCCCATGCAAGAAATGGGAATGAATTTCAAACACCAGGACACCGTTGATTGCCGGCAAAATATTGAGATGCCTGGTTTTTAAATTCTAGCAAATCCAAAAGTCGTTTGAAATTTATGAAACTTGGCATGCTATCATGGAGCGGCATCAACATGTTGTGGTAAAAAAATAGACCCATTTGGGGCAGGTTTGGGTATATGCTTCTCACAAACTGGAACTTCTCACAACAAGAATGATGGTTTTCGGTAGGGAACATCCCACCTTTGGGGACGAAACGACATCCATTGCCTCTTATTGCTTTCAAATTTATTCTGATGTCAACATAGAACGACAGGAGTGTTGTGTGAATTTTTGTGATTTTTCGGGGTTCATTCGAACATTTTTATGCATTTACTGAGTTTTCAATGCATTTATGTGCATAATTCAAATTTGAACTATATGCACATGCTCCAGTGCATATAAATTGGTTGAAAAATCAAATCTGTGTCCTTGGGTGCATGCTTAGGTCCCTTGCAAGAAATGGGAATGAATTTCAAACACCAGGGCACCATTGATTACCGGCAAAACATTGAGATCCCTGGTTTTTAAATTCTAGTAAATCCAAAACTCATCTGAAATTCATGAAACTCGGCATGCTATCATGTAGCGGCATCAACATGTTGTGCTGATTTTTTTGTCCCATTCAGGTTTGGGTATATGATTCTCACAAACCGACCTTCTCACAACAAGCATGATGGTTTTCGGTAGGGGACGTCCCACCTTTGGGGACGAAACGACATCCATTGCCTCTTAATGCTTTCAAATTTTATCTCGTGTCAACATAGAACAACAGGAGTGTTGTGTGAATTTTTGTGATTTTTTGGGGTTCGTTTGGACATTTTTATGCATTAACTGAGTTTTCAATGCATTTATGTGCATAATTCAAATTTGAACTACATGCACATGCTCCTGTGCATATAAATTGGTTGAAAAATCAAATATGTGTCCTTGGGTGCATGCTTAGGTCCCATGCAAGAAATGGGAATGAATTTCAAACACCAGGGCACCGTTGATTGCCGGCAAAACATTGAGATGCCTGGTTTTAAATTCTAGTAAATCCAAAACTCGTCTGAAATTCATGAAACTTGGCATGCTATCATGGAGCGGCATCAACATGCCATGGTAAAATTTTTGTCCCATTTGGGGCAGGTTTGGGTATATGCTTCTCACAAACCGGAGCTTCACACAACAAGAATGATGGTTTTCGGTAGGGAACGTCCCACCTTTGGGGACGAAACGACATCCATTGCCTCTCATTGCTTTTAAATTTTTTTCTCGCGTCAACATGGAACAACAGGAGTGTTGTGCGAATTTTTGTGATATTTCGCGTTCGTTTCGACATTTTTATCCATTAATTGAGTTTTCAATGCATTATGGGCATAATTCAAATTTGAACTACATGCACATGCTCCAGTGCATATAAATTGGTTCTTGGGTGCATTCTTAAGTCCCATGCAAGAAATGGGAATGAATTTCAAACACCAGGGCACCGTTGATTGCCGGCAAAACATTCTGTTACCTTGTTTTTAAATTCTAGTAAATCCATAACTCGTCTGAAATTCAGGAAACTGGGATGCTATCATGTGCGGTAAATTTTTTGTCCCATTTGGGGCAGGTTTGGGTATATGCTTCTCACAAACCGGAGCTTCTCACAACAAGCATGATGGTTTTCTGTACGGGATGTCCCACCTTTGGGGATGAAACGACATCCATTGCCTCTTCTTGCTTTCAAATTTTTTTCTTGTGTCAACATAGAACAACAGGAGTGTTCTGTGAATTTTTGTGATTTTCGGGGTTCGTTTGGACATTATTATGCATTAACTGAGTTTTCAATGCATTTATGTGCATAATTCTAATTCGAACTGCATGAACATGATCCAGTGAATATAAATTGGTTGAAAAATCAAATATGTGTCCTTGGGTGCATGCATAGGTCCCATGCATGAAATGGGAATGAATTTCAAACACCAGGGCACCGTTGATTGCCGGCAAAACATTGAGATGCCTGGTTTTTAAATTCTAGTAAATCCAAAACTCGTCTGAAATTCATGAAACTTGGCATGCTATCATGTAGCAGCATCAACATGCCGTGGTAAATTTTTTGTCCCATTTGGGGCAGGTTTGGGTATATGCTTCTCACAAACCGGAGCTTCTCACAGTAAGCATGATGGTTTTCGGTAGGGAACGTCCCACCTTTGTGGACGAAACGACATCCATTGCCTCTTTTTCCTTTCAAATTTATTGCTCGTGTCAACATAGAATAACAGGAGTGTTGTGTGATTTTTTGTGATTTTTTGGGGTTCCTTTGGACATTTTTACGTATTAACTGAGTTTTCAATGCATTTATGTGCACAATTCAAATTTCAACTACATGCACATGCTCCAGTGCATATAAATTGGTTGAAAAATCAATTCTGTGTCCTTGGGTGCATGCTTAGGTCCCATGCAAGAAATGGGAATGAATTTGAAACACAAGGGCACCGTTGATTGCCGACAAAACATTGAGATGCCTGTTTTTAAATTCTAGTAAATCCAAAACTCCACTGAAATTCATGAAACTTGGCATGCTATCATGGAGCGGCATCAACATGCCGTGGTAAATTTTTTGTCCCATTTGGGGCAGGTTTGGGTATATCTTCTCACAAACCGGATCTTCTCACAACAAGCATGATGGATTTCTGTACGGGATGTCCCACCTTTGGGGATGAAACAACATCCATTGCCTCTTCTTGCTTTCACATTTTTTTCTCGTGTCAACATAGAACAACATTAGTGTTGTGTAAATTTTTGTGATTTTTTGGGGTTTGTTTGGACATTTTTATGCATTAACTGAGTTTTCAATGCATTTATGTGCATAATTGAAATTTGAACTACATGCACATGCTCCAGTGCATATAAATTGGATGAAAAATCGAATATGTGTCCTTGGGTGCATGCTTAGGTCCCATGCAAGAAATGGGAATGAATTTCAAACACCAGGGCACCGTTGATTGCTGGCTAAACATTGAGATGCATGGTTTTTAAATTCTAGTAAATCCAAAACTCGTCTGAAATTCATGAAACTTGGCATGCTATCATGTAGCGGCATCAAGTTGCCATGGTAAATTTTTTGTCCCATTTGGGGCAGGTTTGGGTATATGCTTCTCACAAACCGGAGCTTCTCACAACAACCATGATGGTTTTCGGTAGGGGACGCCCCACCTTTGTGGACGAAACGACATCCATTGCCTCTTATTGCTTTCAAATTTATTTCTCGTGTCAACATAGAACAACAGGAGTGTTGTGTGAATTTTTGTGATTTTTTGGGGTTCGTTTGGACATTTTTATACATTAACTGAGTTTTCCATGCATTTATGTGCATAATTCAAATTTGAACTACATGCACATGCTCCAGTGCATATAAATTGGTCGAAATATTAAATATGTGTCCTTGGGTGCGTGCTTAGGTCCCATGCAAGAAATGAGAATGAATTTGAAAAACCAGGGCACTGTTGATTGCCCGCAAAACATTGAGATGCCTAGTTTTAAATTCTAGTAAATCCAAAACTCGTCTGAAATTCATGAAACTTGGCATGTTATCACGAAGCGGCATCAACATGCTGTGGTAAAAATTTTTGTTCCATTTGGGGCAGGTTTGGGTATATGCTTCTCACAAACCGGAGCTTCTCACAACAAGCATGATGGTTTTCGGTAGGGAACGTCCCACCTTTGGGGAAGAAACGACATCCATTGCCTCTTATTGCTTTCAAATTTTTTTCTCGTGTCAACATAGAACAACAGGAATGTTGTGGAAATTTTTATGATTTTTCGGGGTTCGTTTGGACATTTTTATGCATTAACTGAGTTTTCAATGCATTATGCGCATAATTCAAATTTGAAGTACATGTACATGCTCCAGTGTATATAAATTGGTTGAAAAATCAAATTTGTGTCCCTGGGTGCATGCTTAGGTCCCATGCAAGAAACGGGAATGAATTTCAAACACCAGGGCACCGTTGATTGCCGGCAAAACATTGAGTTACCTCATTTTTAAATTCTAGTATATCCGAAACTCGTCTGAAATTCATGAAACTTGGCATGATACCATGGAGCGGCATCAACATGTCGTGGTAATTTTTTTCCCATTTGGGGCAGGTTTGGGTATATGCTTCTCACAAACCGGAGCTTCTCACAACAAGCATGATGGTTTTCGGTAGGGAACGTCCCACCTTTGGGGATGAAACGACATCCATTGCCTCTCATTGCTTTCAATTTTTTTCTCGTGTCAACATAGAACAACAGGAGTGTCGTGTGAACTTTTGTGATTTTTCGGGGTTCGTTTGGACATTTCTATGCACTAACTGAGTTTTCAATGCATTTATGTGCATAATTCAAATTTGAACTACATGCACATGCTCCAGTGCATATAAATTGGTTAAAAAATCAAATATGTGTCCTTGGGTGCATGCTTAGGTCCCATGCAAGAAATGGGAATGAATTTCAAACACTAGGGCACCGTTGATTGCCGGCAAAACATTGAGATGCCTAGTTTTTAAATTCTAGTAAATCCAAAACTCGTCTGAAATTCATGAAACTTGACATGCTATCATGGAGCGGCATCAACATGCCGTGGTCAAATTTTTGTCCCATTTGGGGCATGTTTGGGTATATGCTTCTCACAAACCGGAGCTTCTCACAACAAGCATGATGGTTTTCGGTAGGGAACGTCCCACCTTTGGGGACGAAACGACATCCATTGCCTCTTATTGCTTTCAATTTTTTTCTCGTGTCAGCATAGAACAACCGGAGTGTCGTGTGAACTTTTGTGATTTTTCGCGGTTCGTTTGGACATGTTTATGAGTTAACTGAGTTTTAAATGCATTTATGTGCACAATTCAAACTTGAACGGCATGCACATGCTCCAGTGCATATAAATTGGTTGAAAAATCAAATCTGTGTCCTTGGGTGCATGCTTAGGTCCAATGCAAGAAATGGGAATGAATTTCAAACACCAGGGCACCGTTGATTGCCGGCAAAACATTTAGATGCCCGGTTTTTAAATTCTAGTAAATCCAAAACTCGTCTGAAATTCATGAAACTTGGCATGCTATCATGTAGCGGCATCAATATGTTGTGGTAAATTTTTTGTCCCATTTGGGGCAGGTTTGGGTATATGCTTCTCACAAACCGGAGCTTCTCACAACAAGCATGATGGTTTTCGGTAGGGGACGTCCCACCTTTGGGGACGAAACAACATCCATTGCCTCTTATTGCTTTCAAACTTATTTCTCGTGTCAACATAGAACAACAGGAGTGTTGTGTGAATTTTTGTGATTTTTTGGGGTTCGTTTGGACATTTTTATGCATTAACTGAGTTTTCAATGCATTTATGTGCATAATTCAAATTTGAACTACATGCACATGCTCCTGTGCATATAAATTGGTTGAAAAATCAAGTACGTGTCCTTGGGTGCATGCTTAGGTCCCATGCAAGAAATGCGAATGAATTTCAAACACCAGGGCACCGTTGATTGCCGGCAAAACATTGAGATGCCTGGTTTTAATTCTAGTAAATCAAAAACTCGTCTGAAATTCATGAAACTTGGCATGCTATCATGGAGCGGCATCAACATGTCGTGGTAATTTTTTCGTCCATTTGGGGCAGATTTGGGTATATGCTTCTCACAAACCAGAGCTTCTCACAACAAGCATGATGGTTTACGGTAGGGAACGTCCCACCTTTGGGGACGAAATGACATCCATTGCCTCTTATTGCTTTCAAAAAAATTTCTCGTCTCAACATAGAACAACAGGAGTGTTGCGCGATTTTTTGCGATTTTTCGGGGTTCGTTTTGACATTTTTATCCATTAACTGAGTTTTCAATGCATTATGCACATAATTCAAATTTGAACTACATGCGAATGCTCCAGTGCATATAAATTGGTTGAAAAATCATATTTGTGTCCTTGGGTGCATGCTTAGGTCCCATGCAAGAAATGGGAATGAATTTCAAACACCAGGGAACCGTTGATTGCCGGCAAAACATTGAGTTACCTCGTTTTTAAATTCTAGTAAATCCGAAACTCGTCTGAAATTCATGAAACTTGGCATGCTATCATGGAGCGGCATCAACATGTCGTGGTACATTTTTTTCCCATTTGGAGCAGGTTTGGGTATATGCTTCTCACAAACCGGAGCTTCTCACAACAAGCATGATGGTTTTTGGTAGGGAACGTCCCACCTTTGGGGACGAAACGACATCCATTACCTCTTATTGCTTTCAAATTTTTTTCTCGTGTCAACATAGAACAACCGGAGTGTCGTGTGAACTTTTGTGATTTTTCGGGGTTTGTTTGGACATTTTTATGCATTAACTGAGTTTTCAATGCATTTATGTGCACAATTCAAATTTGAACTACATGCACATGCTCCAGTGCATATAAATTGGTTGAAAAATCAAATATCTGTCCTTGGTGCATGCTTAGGTCCCGTGCAAGAAATGGGAATAATTTCAAATACCAGGGCATCGTTGATTGCCGGCAAAACATTGAGATGCATGGTCTTTAAATTCTAGTAAATCCAAAACTCGTCTGAAATTCATGAAACTTGGCATGCTATCATGTAGCGGCATCAACTTGCCGTGGTAAATTTTTTGTCCCATTTGGGGCAGGTTTGGGTATATGCTTCTCACAAACCGGAGCTTCTCACAATAAGCATTATGGTTTCGGTACGGGACGTCCCACCTTTGGGGATGAAACGACATCCATTGCCTCTTATTGCTTTCAAATTTATTTCTCGTGTAAACATAGAACAACAGGAGTGTTGTGTGAATTTTTGTGATTTTTTGGGGTTCGTTTGGACATTTTTACGTATTAACTAAGTTTTCAATGCATTTATGTGCACAATTCAAATTTCAACTACATGCACATGCTCCAGTGCATATAAATTGGTTGAAAAATCAAATCAGTGTCCTTGGGTGCATGCTTAGGTCCCATGCGAGAAATGGGAATGAATTTCAAACACAAGGGCACCGTTGATTGCCGACAAAACATTGAGATGCCTGTTTTTAAATTCTAGTAAATCCAAAACTCCTCTGAAATTCATGAAACTTGGCATGCTATCATGGAGCGGCATCAACATGCCATGGTAAATTTTTTGTCCCATTTGGGGCAGGTTTGGGTATATCTTCTCACAAACCGGATCTTCTCAGAACAAGCATGATGGTTTTCTGTACGGGATGTCCCACCTTTGGGGATGAGACAACATCCATTGCCTCTTCTTGCTTTCACATTTTTTTCTCGTGTCAACATAGAACAACATTAGTGTTGTGTGAATTTTGTGATTTTTCGGGGTTCGTTTGGACATTTTATGCATTAACTGAGTTTTCTATGCATTTATGTGCATAATTCAAATTTGAACTACATGCACATGCTCAAGTGCATATAAATGGGTTGAAAAATCAAATCTGTGTCCTTGGGTGCATGCTTAGGTCCCATGCAAGAAATGGGAATGAATTTCAAACACCAGGGCACCGTTGATTGCCGGCAAAACATTGAGTTACCTCGTTTTTAAATTCTAGTAAATCCGAAACTCGTCTGAAATTCATGAAACATGGCATGCTATCATGGAGCGACATCAACATGTCGTGGTAAATTTTTTCCCATTTGGAGCAGCTTTGGATATATGCTTCTCACAAACGGGAGCTTCTCACAACAAGCATGATGGTTTTTGGTAGGGAACATCCCACCTTTGGGGACGAAATGACATCCATTACCTCTTATTGCTTTCAAATTTTTTTCTCGTGTCAACATAGAACAACCAGAGTGTCGTGTGAACTTTTGTGATTTTTCGGGGTTTGTTTGGACATTTTTATGCATTAACTGAGTTGTCAATGCATTTATGTGCACAATTCAAATTTGAACTACATGCACATGCTCCAGTGCATATAAATTGGTTGAAAAATCAAATATGTGTCCTTGGTGCATGCTTAGGTCCCATGCAAGAAATGGGAATGAATTTCAAACACCAGGGCATCGTTGATTGCCGGCAAAACATTGAGATGCATGGTCTTTAAATTCTAGTAAATCCAAAACTCGTCTGAAATTCATGAAACTTGGCATGCTATCGTGTAGTGGCATCAACTTGCCGTGGTAAATGTTTTGTCCCATTTGGGGTAGATTTGGCTATATGCTTCTCACAAACCGGAGCTTCTCACAACAAGCATGATGGTTTCCATAGGGGACGTCCCACCTTTGGGGATGAAACGACATCCATTGCCTCTTATTGCTTTCAAATTTATTTCTCGTGTAAACATAGAACAACAGGAGTGTTGTGTGAATTTTTGTGATTTTTTGGGGTTCGTTTGGACATTTTTATGCATTAAGTGAGTTTTTAATGCATTTATGTGCATAATTCAAATTTGAACTACATGTACATGCTCCAGTGCATATAAATTGGTTGAAAATCAAATATGTGTCCTTGGGTGCATGCTTAGGTCCCATGCAAGAAATGGGAATGAATATCAAACACCAGGGCACCGTTGATTGCCGGCAAAACATTGAGATGCCTAGTTTTAAATTCTACAAATCCAAAACACGTCTGAAATTCATGAAACTTGGCATGCTATCATGGAGCGGCATCAACATGCCGTGGTAAATTTTTTGTCCCATTTGGGGCAGGTTTGGGTATATGCTTCTCACAAACCGGAGCTTCTCACAACAAGCATGATGGTTTTCGGTAGGGAACGTCCCACCTTTGGGGATGAAACGACATCCATTGCCTCTTATTGTTTTCAAAAAAATTCTCGTGTCAACATAGAAAAACAGGAGTGTTGTGTGAATTTTTGTGATTTTTTGGGGTCTCTCTTTTTTGGTCCTTGAGTTGCTCAAAGTCCCTTGGATCTGATTCATATGAAAATCAACGGGGCAAAAATGCATAAATCATGGATGCATATGAAAGATTTATTTATAAACATCCAAATTTAAAATTGGGATGTTACAAACGTACCCCCTTAAGATGGATCTTGCCCTCGAGATTCGGGTTGGCTAGCAAAAAGGTGTGGGTGGTCCTTTTTGGAGGTCTTCTTCTCGTTCCCAGGTGGCTTCTTGCTCGGTATGGTGACTCCACTGAACCTTGCAAAACCTGATGACCTTGGTGCGGGTAACTCTGTTGGCAAACTCGAGAATCTTGACGGGTTTCTCCTCATAAGTCAGGTCACTCTCCAACTGAATTGCCTCCAGGGGCACCGTATCTCTCAGAGGAATATCGGCCATCTCCGCTGCAACTTCTTCATGCGAAACGTGAAACACATCATGAACTCCTGACAAACCTTCGGGTAATTCCAACTTGTAGGCACCTTCACCCTGCGTTCCAAGACCCTGTATGGCCCCACAAATCGTGGTGCTAGCTTTCCTTTAGCTCCAAACCGTTTAACTCCTTGAAGTGGAGACACATGAAGATATGGTCTGTCTCCGACTTCGTAAGTTACTTCCTTGCGTTTAGCATCGGCATAACTCTTCTGCCTGGATTGGGATATCTTGAGTCTATCACGGATCAACTTGACCTTCTCGGAATCTTTGATTAAATCTGGTCCGAATAATTTACTGTCTCCGACTTCATCCCACATCAATGGTATCATGCGCCTCCTTCCGTACAAAGCTTAGAAAGGGGCCATCTTCAAACTGGTTTGATAGCTGTTTTCGTATGAGAACTTTGCGTAAGGTAAATTATCATCCCAACTAGATCCATAATCTAGCGCACAAGCTCTCAACATGTCCTCCAGAATGTGATTGACCCTCTCGGTCTGCCCATCTGTCTACGGATGAAAAGCTGTACTGAACTCTAGCCTGGTACCCAAAGTTTCGTGTAGTTGATTCCAAAACTTCGAGGTAAACTGTGTTCCTCTATCTGATATGATGGTCCTCAGAACTCCATGCAGACATACGATCCTGGTCATGTATATCTTGGACAACTTAGCACTTTTTCTGTGGTTTTCACGGGGATGAAGTGAGCTACCTTTGTCAACCGATCAACTATAACCGAGATGGAATCATAACCTGAACGAGTCCTGGGTAATCCTATGCTGAAGTCCATGCCAAGCTTATCCCATTTCCAATCGCATATCAGCAAAGGCTGAAGTAATCCTGCTGGTTTCTGATGCTCAGTTTGAACTTTCTGACATACGTCGCATACTGCTACATACTCGGCAATATCCTTCTTCATAGCTGTCCACCAGAAGTTTTCCTTCAAGTCCAAATACATCTTGGTTTTGCCTGGATGTATCAAGTAAGGTGAATCACGAGCCTCCTGAAGAATTAACTTCCTGATCTATGGGTCATTGGGCACGTAAATACACTGCTCAAACCATAAAGTTTCATGTTCATCCTCACGAAATCCTTCTGCCTTTCCTTGGTTCATTCTTTTCTTTATTTCCGCAATTGCTCTGCCCAACTTCTGGGCTTCTCGGATCCTTCCCAACAAAGTGGACTGAATTTCCAGTGCTGCAACAAAGCCTCATGGAACTATCTCCAATCAAAGATCTCTCAGATCGTCGGCTAACACATGGGGTAATCCTCCGGTTGTGAGAGTATTAACATAACTCTTGCAGCTCAAAGCATCTGCCACGACATTGGCCTTTCCTAGGTGATAATTGATACATCCATTTTGCATCATGTTTACCTACTATTATTTACTATGTTTTTATGCATAATAATTCTTTTTGGAGTAATTCTAATGCCTTTTCTCTCATAATATGCAAGGTTTATACAAGGAGGGAGAATGCCGGCAGCTGAAATTCTGGACCTGAAGAAGCTACGGCAGAGTTACCTATTCTGCACATCTCCAAATGAGCTGAAAATTTACGGAGAATTATTTTGAAATATATGAAGAATATTGGAGCAAATAACTACCAGAGGGGGACCACCAGGTGGGCACAACCCACCTGGGTGCGCTAGCAAGCCCAGGTGCGCCCTGCTACTTCTTGAGCTTGCGTTGGTTTTTCCCTTGAAGAGGAAAAGACGATGTAGCAAAGTAGAGATAAGTATTTCCCTCAGTTTGAGAACCAAGGTATCAATCCAGTAGGAGGTACACGCAAGTCTCCAATCTATGCACCTGCACAAACAATCAAACAGTTGCACCCAACGCTATAAAGGGGTTGCCAATCCCTTCACGGTCACTTGCAAGGATGAGATTTGATAGAGATAGATATAAAAGATTACTAAAATATAAAACTAGATAAAGTAAATAAATTGTAGCAAGGTATTTTTGGGTTTTTTTGGTTTATAGATCTGAAAATATATGATGGAAAATAGACCCGGGGGCCATAGGTTTCACTAGAGGCTTCTCTCTTGAAAGAAAATGATTACTGTTGAGCAATTGATAAAAAAGCGCAAGGTTATGACAATATCCAAGGCACTGATTATGAATATAGGCGTCACGTCTGTGTCAAGTAGACCTAAATGATTCTGCATCTACTGCTATTACTCCACACATCGACCACTATCCAGCATGCATCTAGAGTATTAAGTTCATAAGAACGGAGTAACGCCTTAAGTAAGATGATATGATGTAGAGGGATAAACTCAAGCAATATGATGAAAACCCAACAAGCGCTTTTCATCATATTGCTTGAGTTTATCCCTCTACATCATAACAAGCGCTATTATTACAGAGGTAAAAATGTGTATTTTCATAAAAACTGAAAATAAAAATATTGGGTTGTCTCCCAACAAGCGCTTTTCTTTAAAGCCTTTTAGCTAGGCGTTGACAACTTTAATGATGCTCACATGAAAGATAGCAATTGAAATGCGAAGAGAGCATCATGTAGCATGTGAAAAACAAGTTTAAGTCTTACATGCTTCCTGTGCATAGGCATTTTATAGGGGAAATATTTATCAAGACAAGCAAAAAATAGCATATGCAAGGAAGAAGAAAGAAACAATACCAATCTCAACATAACGAGAGGTAATTTAGTGACATGAAAATTTCTAGAACCATATTTCCCTCTCTCATAATAATTACATATAGGATCATAATCAAATTCAACAATATAGCTATCACATAACATATTCTCTACATGACCCACATGCATGCAAAGTCGACACTCTTCCAAAATAGTGGTATTAACATAGAATAAAGTCATTACTTCTCCAAGCCCACTTTTATCAAAAATTTCATAAGGTTGATCAAACTCCAAAGTAGTGGGATTACTATTCCTAAAGTTCACACTCTTCCAAACCCACTTTCAATATTATAGCAAACATATTCATCACGAGTCTTAAATAAATTTTCAAGATCATAAGTATCATCACCCCAATCATGATCATTGCAATAAGTAGCGGACATGGCAAAATTAGCATCCCCAAGCTTTGGGTTTTGCATATTATTAGCACAATTGACATTAATAGAATTTATAATAACATCATTGCAATCAAGCTTTTCATTCAAGGAGCTATCGTGAATCACTTCTTTCAACACTTCATCACAAATTTCGGATTCACGAATTTCAAGCAAAACTTCATAAAGGTAATCCAGTGCACTCAACTCATTTGAAATTGGTTCATCATAATTTGATATTTTAAAAATATTAGCAAGTGGATGAGGATCCATAAACCTTTTTCTTCTGATTTTCAATAAATACACAATTATTCCAAGCAAATGAGCCAAGTAAGACATAAAGGTAAACGGGAAGGAAGGCAAATAAAAAGGCAAATGTTTTTGTGTTTTTCTGAAAACCTTTTAGAAGTGGAGGAGAGGAAAACGAGAGGCAAATGGAAAATAATGTAATGCAAGAGATGAGAGTTTATGGTGGGTACTTGGTAGGCTTGATGTAGAACCTCCCCGGCAACGGCGCTAGAAACTCTTCCTGCTACTTCTTGAGCTTGCGTTGGTTTTTCCCTTGAAAGGAAAGGGTGATCCAGCAAAGTAGAGATAAGTATTTCCCTCAGTTTGAGAACCAAGGTATCAATCCAGTAGGAGGTACACGCAAGTCTCCAATCTATGCACCTGCACAAACAATCAAACACTTGCACCCAACGCGATAAAGGGGTTGTCAGTCCCTTCATGGTCACTTGCAAGGATGAGATCTGATAGAGATAGATATAAAAGATTACTTAAACATAAAACAAGATAAAAGTAAATAAATTACAACAAGGTATTTTTGGGTTTTTTGGTTTATAGATCTAAAGATATATGATGGAAAATAGACCTGGGGACCATAGGTTTCACCAGAGGCTTCTCTCTTGAAAGAAAATAACACGATGGGTGAACAAATTACTGTCGAACAATTGATAGAAAAGCACAAGGTTATACCGGTATCCAAGGCAATGATTATGAATATAGGCATCACGTCTGTGTCAAGTAGACCGAAACGATTCTGCATCTACTCCTATTACTCCACACATCAACCGCTATCCAGCATGCATCTAGAGTGTTAAGTTTATAAGAAAGGCCCCAAGATGGGATCTCGAGGAAACAAAGGCTTGCGGCGGCGCAAAAGTATTTTGGTCGACGCTTCTGGTCGTTTGGAAATATTTGGGAATTTATACCGAAATAATTTGGGTTGGAGGAGTCCCGTGGGGCCCACAAACCAGGGGGCACCCCCCCACGAGGGCGCGCCCTGATGGCTTGTAGAGCCATCGGGACTTTTCTGGGCCCCTCTGCAAGTCTGTTGGGTGTCTTCTGGTCCAAGAAAAATCATCGTGAACGTTTTACTCCATTTGGACTCCGTTTGATATTCCTTTTCTGTAAAACTCAAAAACAAGGAAAAAACAGAAACCGACACTGGGCTCTAGGTTAATAAGTTAGTCCTAAAAATAATATAAAATAGCATATTAATGCATATAAAACATCCAAAACAGATGATATAATAGCATGGAACAATAAAAAATTATAGATACATTAGAGACGTATGAAGCATCCCCAAGCTTAATTCCTACTCATCCACGAGTAGGTAAATGATAAAAACAGAATTTTTGATGTGGAATGCTACCTAACATATTTATTCATGTAATTTTATTTATTGTGGCATGAATATTCAGATCCATAAGATTCAAAACAAAAGTTCAATATTGACATAAAAATAATAATACTTCAAGCATACTAATAAAGTAATCATGTCTTCTCAAAATAACATGGCCAAAGAAAGTTATCCCTACAAAATCATATAGTCTGGCTATGCTCCATCTTCATCACACAAATTATTTTATCATGCACAACCCCGATGACAAGCCAAGCAATTGCTTCATACTTTTGATGTTCTCAAACTTTTTCAACTTTCACGCAATACATGAGCGTGAGCCATGGATATAGCACTATAGGTGGAATAGAATATGGTGGCTGTAGAGAAGACAAAAAGAAGGAGATAGTCTCACATCAACTAGGCATATTAACGGGCTATGGAGATGCCCATCAATAGATATCAATGTGAGTGAGTAGGGATTGCCGTGCAACGGATGCACTAAAGCTATAAGTGTATGAAAGCTCAAAAAGAAACTAAGTGGGTGTGCATCCAACTTACTTGCTCACGAAGACCTAGGGCAATTTGAGGAAGCCCATCATTGGAATATACAAGTCAAGTTATATAATGAAAAATTCCCACCAGTATATGAAAGTGAGAACATAGGATACTCTCTATCATGAAGATCAAGGTGCTACTTTGAAGCACAAGTGTGGAAAAAGGATATTAACATTGTCCCTTATCTCCTTTTCTCTCATTTTTTTTATTTGGGCTTCTTTGGCCACTTTTATTTTTTATTTGGGCTTCTTTGGCATCTTTTATTTTTTATAAAGTCCGGAGACCCATCTCAACTTGTGAGGGAATCATAGCTTCCATCCTCCTTTCCTTACATGGGACAATGCTCTAATAATGACGATCATCACACTTTATTTTACTTACAACTCAAGAATTACAATTCGATACTAGAACAAAATATGACTCTATATGAATGCCTCCAGCGGTGTACCAGGATGTGCAAGGATAAATAGTGTCATGTATAAAAAAATGTGAATGGTGGCCTTTCCACAAATACTATGTTAACTACATGATCATGCAAAGCAATATGACAATGATGGTGCATGTCATAATAAACGGAACGGTGGAAGTTGCATGGCAATATATCTCGGAATGGCTATGGAAATGCCATAATAGGTAGGTATGGTGGCTGTTTTGTGGAAGGTATATGGTGGGTTTAATGCATCGGCGAGCATTGCGCGGTATTAGAGAGGCTAGCAAAGGTGGAAGGGTGAGAGTGCGTATAATCCATGGACTCAACATTAGTCATAAAGAACTCAAATACTTATTGCAAAAATTTATTAGCTATCAAAACAAAGTACTACAAACATGCTCCTAGGGGGGTAGAGTGGTAGGAAAATACCATTGCTCGTCCCCGACCGCCACTCATAAGGAAGACAATCAAAAAAGTAATCATGCTCCTACTTCATCACATAACGGCTCCCCATATGTGCATGCTACGGGAATCACAAACTTTAACACAAGTATTTATACCAATCCGCAATACTCGCTAGCATGACCCTAATATCACGCTCTTTATATGAAAGTTTTTATTATACCCCTCTCGGATGCCCATCATACTAGGACTAAATTCATAACCTAAGCAAATTACCATGCTGTTTAGAGATTCTCAAAATAATATAAGTGAAGCATGAGAGTTGAACAATTCCTATAAAATAAAGCCACCACCGTGATCTAAAAAGATATAAGTGAAGCACTAGAGCAAATTGCCAAGCTCAAAAAATATAAGTGAAGCACATAGAGTATTCTAAGAAATTCATGATTCATGCGTGTCCCTCTGAAAAGGTGTGTACAGCAAGGATGATTGTGTCAATCTAAAAAGCAAAGACTCATATCATGCAAGACACTCCAAGCAAAACACATATCATGTGGTGCATAAAAATATAGCCTCAAGTAAATTTACTGATAGACGAAGACGAAAGAGGGGATGCCATTCGGGGCATCCCCAAGCTTAGATGCTTGATTGTCCTTGAATATCACCTTGGGGTGCCTTGGGAATCCCCAAGCTTAGGCTCTTGCCACTCCTTATTCCGTTGTCCATCAAATCTTTTCCCAAAACTTGAAA
This sequence comes from Aegilops tauschii subsp. strangulata, assembly GCF_002575655.3. Taxonomy (NCBI): domain Eukaryota; kingdom Viridiplantae; phylum Streptophyta; class Magnoliopsida; order Poales; family Poaceae; genus Aegilops; species Aegilops tauschii. The sequence continues at coordinate 247,930,869 of NC_053038.3, forward strand.
ACTTCACAATACAAAACTCAACAAAAAACTCATGAGATACGTTAGTATAAGAAAATAAATCACCACTTTTTGGTACTGTTGTGAAGTCATTCTTTATTTATATTAGTGTAATATCTACTATATTTCTACTTCTCCATGGTTCACCCCCCCGATACTACCCATAGATTCATCAAAATAAGCAAACAACACATAGAAAACAGAATCTGCCAAAAACAGAATAGTCTGTAGTAATCTGAAAACTTCGTATACTTCTGTAACTCCAAAAATTCTGAAATATTAGGAAAACAGAGGGAATTAATATATTAATCTTGTGTAATAACTTCAGAGTTTTTCCACGCTGAAGTGAATTTAAACAATTCTGTTTCTGGACGCAAAAGTTTTTGTTTTTCTGCAAAACCAAATCAACGATATACCAAAGTATCCCAAAGGTCTTGCTTGGCACAAACTCTAAATAAAAAACCGAAACCCAATTATTACAGAGGTAATAATGTGTATTTTCATAAAAATAGAAAATAAAAATATTGGGTTGTCTCCCATCAAGCGCTTTTCTTTAAAGCCTTTTAGCTAGGTGTTGATAACTTTAATGATGCTCACATGAAAGATAGCAATTGAAACACGAAGAGAGCATCATGTATCATGTGAAAAACAAGTTTAAGTCTTACATGCTTCCTGTGCACACTACTGCAGGTTGCTGCTAACGCGACACTACAAACAGAGACCCTTCGACGAAACTGTGTGCGATGCATTAATCGTAAACGGTGGTGTAAAAAACCGTCAAAAAAGGTGCAAAACATTTGCGATGGAGGATGCATCAAACACGGTTCTTATTTTAGTTGCGTGTGCGATGCTGGGCATATGGTTCAGTTCAATTAACTGTTTGTGTTGTGGCGGAACAAAAGAAACGGGCAGACAGATGAAGGCGTGTGCGATATACAACTTATGGTTCACTCGGATGAACTGCTTGTGATTAGGCAACACAAAAGAAATGGTCAGCCAGATCAAGGTGTGTGCGATATACGGCATGCAGTTCACTCGGATGAACTGTTTGCGATGAGACAAGAGAACAGAAACGGTTCAATATATCAAGATGTGTGTGATACAGGGCAAACAGGTCTGTAATCGGAAACGTGTGCGAAGACCGATAACAACACAGACGATTACTGCTAACAATTCGTGCGTGTTGTGAGCAAACGATTGCTGGTATACAATTGTGAGTGATTGATGAAAACATCACCGACGGGTTCCATTGTTTAGTCCGTGTGCGATGTGATTTTCTTTGTCCGCACAACATCTACGCTCTGTCTATAGAGCACCAACATATATACTTAAAAAGACAGCATTGCATAACCAAATTAAGCACACAATTACACAAGTGACTACACACATAACATTTCCACACACCAAAGTAAGCAATTACATGCATACTAAAGTAGGAGAAACGAGGATCTAATCATCTACTTATTGTTGCGACGACGCTTGCCATTGCTCTACTTCCGGCTGGATCCCTAGCTGTTTTGGGGAAGGAGGCACTTCCTCATGTCAATGATCCGCCTATACATGTCGTAGCTCGTGTACGCCTCCTTGGCCGCGTACATGACATGAGCTTTGTCGAGTTTCTCCATCCAGGCCGAGTGCCAGGCACGCTTGTCCTTGTTGCATGAATCCTTCATGTCTCTGTAGTAGGGGTCAACGATGGCCTCGGCGAGGTGAATCAGTGAGTCCTTCTCATGCTCCTTGCTGCCCCAGATCTTGTATTGGCGCTGGATGTCGACAAGATTCGTGCAGGCGATGCCCGTATTCTCGAGCGCCTTTACATCATTGGTGATGTCCACCATAGCGAACATGTAGTGGGGGCTGTTGACAAACCTGGTGAAACGCTCGCAAGGCCTTGTGGCCAGGCAGTAGTGGTAGACGAGGACGTGGTGGCGCACGCACATCTGGGCGACGACGACCTTGGGACGAGACCCGACATGAGAGTGGGTGTACTCGAGGTCGAACCCGACCACCTTGTACTTCTCCTCGACAAGCAACAGCTCCATGATGTGGATGGAGTGCTCCACCCAGACCGGGTCGTTGGTGTACACAACTGAGAGGTCCATGAACCTTCTGTGGGTGTCCACCACGGCACGCATGGTGAACTGCTGCTCGTCGTCCGCAGCCGCTCAGAGAGCCATTGGAGCCGTGCGGGATACCCTCTAAGAATTTCTCGTGCTAGGTGTGCTTCTTGCAACGGTGGGGCGCGATCCAAAGGTTGAAGAGACACAAGGGTTAAATGGCCACTGTAATAAATGTGGGCCGGTCGGACTGTAATCGTCATGTCTTGTCACGGCGTTCATAGCGGAGGATTCCAGTGCACGCTGGACAACACCGCACCGCACGCGTGGGCTCGAAGAGGTGCCAAATGTATCATCGGTGAGCCTGTTCCCGCGCTACCGTGCTGTTTACCACACAAGCTTCCCGCTTGGCTAGTTTGGCCATGCGTCGGCTAGAAGAGGGACAAATCGTGGGGGTTTATTGGCAAAAAGCTTTGTAAAAACGAAGTGTGTGGAATGACTTTGGTCATAAGTGTACCCTTGGGTTATGAGGTGAAAGTTACACAGAAGGGTGATGATGGACACTCGAGTGCGATAATTAATGTTGCGCTCTACAGTGCACACGGTGTAAGAAACCAACTGTGTGCAATAATGTCGAAGATCGCAGTTGAGTTAGCTATACAGATCGTGTGATGTGAGATCGACAAGGTAAACAGATCGAGAATGGTTAATAATATCTAAGACCATTGCATATTAAGGTCAAAATAGTGCTAGCAATATACGAGCCTCATACGATGCCATTTCAACGATTGTACCACAAAATCTTGAAATATTACAAGGTTCAAATTCCAGAGTTATATGGCTCAAATTCGAAGATTACAAGGTTCAAACTGATATTAGAAATGAAATTCAGCTCATTAGCTGCAAACGCTCGCGCTAATCCGCTGAACATGGATATCAGAGAGGTTCAAACTAATATCACCGCTTCTAAGTCTGGTTTCAAAACCTCACAATTTTTGCAAAGGGGTCAGCCACTGAGAAGTCATGTATGGGGTTGACACGATGACTTCTGATTACTCTGTCATCTGAAGTTCCAAACTGAAATTCAGCATTTTTGGAGCCTATTCCATTCTGCCGCAGGCGCCAGCGCTGATCATCAAACCATTCATTTTTGCGAAATAAATGTAGGGAAAACCTCATTTCCTTCAGCACCCTTGCTCTGAGAACAAAGAAACTGGCAAATATAATCTCCGGTAAGGTCCCTCGGTAGGAGTTCAAAGTAATTTCTGAGAGATGCAGATCTAGGCATTCGATGTGATTGTTATATTGTATCACATTATCCACCACTGGGCCTAATCTTATCTGCAAAAGAAGAAAATGTGTTAGTGCCTACATGCAGTTTTGAACATTACTACAGGCCTATTTGGTTTGTAGGATTTGTAAAATGCACTAGCCTGCCATCTTCGATCTGACATGATTAACATGGGCATTTGATTACATTCTAGAAATGTAGCCTTCTTCACAAGAGGTTGGAGTGGATGAAAAGTTCCCTAAGAAAAATAGTACAGATGAATACAAAGGAGAAATGCTTATTGATTGTAACCATATGGATTAAGCAACCAATATGGGGGGGGGGGACATGTATGTACTGAAATCCTCCAAAAGAACCTTCAGAAATCATAGTACATTGTCATTGTAAACTTGGAAAAAGGTGTCACAAATTGAACTCCCTTATGTTTAACATTTAACAGGAAAGGAACATCACCTCGATATATAGCATCTCTCGGCACGGAAAGCATCTCAGGAAATTGACAACTTGCCCCAGGTTGGGGCCGATAGATTCTAGTGCCAAGACCTTCACTATGCGCAGTTTCGGGGTCAAGCTTGTCGGAATCATTTTCTGAATGACAGAAGAACAAACATCTTCAAAATTATAAATAATGTTAATTTGTAGAAGGAGAGGTAGAAGGCGGCTGTTGTACCTGAACGTGTGTGGATCCAATAACAAGTTCGGGGTATTTGTGAGACGAGTAGCCCACCACTGTCAATTTCGGTGCAGAAATGACATAGATTCGTGTTGGACCTTCTTGATCAACTACAAGTAATCTCTCAAGTGTAGGTGTGTCCTCAATGACCATGCCGTGGTACACATCTTGTGATGTCTTCCTGCCGGACCAGCAACACACATAAATAGTCCGGAGAGTCATGGAGGTGATGTGGAAGGTACTCAACCCATTGATCGCCTGAAGACGAAGGTACTCGAGTGCAGTACAGCCACGGAGCAGGCGCTCCATGTCACTGTTTGAGAGGCAGACAGCGACAAGCTCGAGGTGCTTCAGTCATGGTAGAATAAGAGCAAGCACGTCATTAAGGGGGGATGGCAGTTCCTGAACTTGGCGACGCGCAGCGTGGGCGCGAGGCAGAGTGCAGGCGTTGGCAGCGGCTGCATATGCCCATCATCAAAAGTGAGCTCCTCGAGCTGATCTAGGGCGGGGGATCGGAACCAGTCGTCAAGCTTGATTCGGTCCTTGCCGTTGGAATGGAACTTGCCCATCCTAAGGCCTCTGGTTGGGCCAAGGTGACTGCCGAGGATCTTGGAGAACGCATCCAAGCTTTTGCGATAGCCATGGCATAGCTCGTGGGTGTTGATGAAGTCGAGAGGGCTAGAGTTCCATAGGGGGCGCCACTGCCGGGATGGTTGTCCGTGCCCCATATTTGATTGGGAGGAGAGAGATGATGACTGTCAACATATCATCGGGGAGGCTGCTGATGAAGTCTAGGCCTGCTTGAGTCGCTTGCAGTTCTAGCTCGCCCCGCCTCCGCTTGTTGGCAACCCCGTTCTCCACCTCCGGAGTCTCCTTGTCAGCGGCGCTTTCTGGTAGAAATGGGAGTACAGGGAATATTTAGTTAAAACAGGGCAATAGAAAAGTGTATTGGTAACTAGAAGTTATTAGGTAGGAATATAGTAAGAAAAGGGAATAACAATTGGTTGCTTAAATACTACACAATTCATTTGACATTGCTAGGTAAGTCAACATGCAGATAGTTGAAAAGAAAACTTACTTCGAACAAAGTCTGGATGGATGATTTTGTCGGGGAAGTTAGCATATATCTCATGACCAGGCCCTTTTATGTGCAGTGCAATTGTAGTGCCAGCTTTTAGTACATAAAACTTAGAAATTTCTTTCCAAAAGCCAGTGCCAAAATAGGAGTCACCACGTTCATCAAGTCTTACAGTAGCAACAATTGTAAATCCATGGTTTGTGTGCAGTATGACATCCGTGGAGCCTTGATCTATGTAAAGGGAAAAATTGTGCACTACATAATCTGTTGCATAGCAAAGGATGTGCTGCAGAAAATGGTAGGATTGTTAAAGAAAATATGGTAACATGCAAATATGGGCCCAAATTGAAAGAACTGTACAGCAGTTGAAATCGAAGGACAAAAATCTATAATTAAACAGATAGGGTAAACATGATGTCATGGAAATATGAGAGTAATCGAAAGAACAATACATCATTAATTTGCCTAATATAGAAAGAAGAGCGGAAAAATCCCCTTTGACGTATATGGTGCATGTGGCACCTTTTATCCAAATGTAGCAATATTTAGAATATGTTCAGGAAAGTAGGCCATGCCAATCGATTTAGGGTGAGATTGAACATACCGCGCGCGTCCTCAAGTTATCTGGTACGATGAGATGGAATCTCTGGCGGAGGTCGCAAGGTCCTGAAGTGTTGGCGCACTGTACATTCTATGAATGAAAGAAAACCCTCAAATCAGCTCGAATAAAAATGAATTCACGGCGATTTCCGCCGGGTGATTAAAGAAGGCAGATGAACTGGGATAAGAGATGAGATAATATCTCATTAAAGTAGTTACCTTGTCGCCCTTGAGAAAGAACCCTCAGTACGGCAGGTTCCCCAACCGAGCGGCGCTGGGTCGACCGTGAGCAGCGTCGAGAAAGTCGATGGCGATAGGCGGCGGCAAGCGGAAGTGGTGAAATGCGGTGGGCTTTGCCGGCAGCCTGGCAGCGGCGGCAGGTGTCGAGCTAAGTGTTTACCGCTGCGATAGGCGGTGCCATGGCATAGATGCGGAGGAGCTTGTGCAGGTGTGAACGGGGACCGTACCAGAGAGGGTGGCGGGCAGGGTGAGGGTTTTTGTGATGTGGGGATGGTGAGGGTTTTCTTTTTTCCTTTTTGAATTGGGTGGTGAGGGTTTTCTATCCCACAAAGTATTTTAGGGGCGATGGTTTGCTAGAGCAAACTGTATGTGATTGACGCAACAGCGAAAATGAAAGTCATTGCACACGGTTCCAATTTTGGGAACCATGTGTGATTGGCGTACTACCTCCTTACTGGTTTATTGGTCCCCCTTTGTATTTTTTACCAAATTTTGACTAAATATTTAACATACTCAGACATAGATAATAAGCGTACACGTACATAAGCATAGTTCAACCATAAGTACATAGTTCAACCGTCATTAAGCATACTCAAGCATACATAGTTCGATCCATCGCACATCTCATCTCACATGCCGGCACGATCCTGAAGCTTCTCCAGGTACTTGGCGTACGCGCCGTGCGCCACCCTGCGAGAATACTTCTGCTTGAAGGAGCCAATGGCCCGTCCTCTTGCATGCGCCAGAACACTTAGATACGCGTCATGAAGCTTGTGGTTGCAAAATGGGCATCGATAGCCGCTGTTCCAGGTCCTAATACGCCTGTTACGCATTCCCGCATAAAGCTCCCTCAGGATTTGCCTCTTGTACCTCCTCTGGCCATCTTCATGCTCGTTGTCCACATCGTCAGACAGCACCTATACAAATAGTAAAACAAATTTGGCATCAAATCAATGATTACATGCCGTGAAGTAGGATTAGGAATTTATGGCTATTTATTTATACATATCCAGAGATTATGGTGTTCGCACATGAACAGGTCACCGTGTACCTCCAGCGCCGAGGGTGATGCACCGCAGATCACGTCGAAGGAGAACCGTCCGGAAGCGCGGTACGCAAGCAATCCGGCGGGTGCTTTTGAGGACCCGAAACCCCACACGCCCGGGAGGGACCCCGTCAGGGCGCGCAGCGGCTATGGGCTGCCCTAGGTCGCCCTGATCGCCCCTAGGGACTCGAGGTTTGCCGCCCTGCAACAACAAGAACGAACGAAGAACAAGGAAGAAGAAGAACAAGGGAGAGAGATAAAAGTAAAGATAAAAGGGGTAGATGATTTGTTCGATTGTGTGTTGTTCAATCGGCCGTCACCTCTCATCTAGTTATGAGGCGGTTGGACTTCCTGTACAAGAAAAGGTCTAAAAATTCCGTCCAAAACATCAAAAACCCTAACCTAACTCGGACAGGAATCTTTGGTAATTTCCCGGACCAACTCGGTCTCACCGATTGGTTCGTTTCGGTCCCACCGAGTGAACGTTGCCAACTCTCTGTATCCTTCTGTAATTTATCGGATCAACTCGGTCTCACTGATTGGTTTTCTTCGGTCCTACCGAGTGAACATTGCCAACTCTCTGGTAAATTTTTGGACCAACTCGGTCTCACCGATCAAATCAACTCGGTCGGTCCGAAATGACTCTGCAGCTTCTGTTTCTGACCTTATTTGGCCTCCACAGGTTGCATACGAACTTGGATTAAGACGATTTTTATATCAAAATCAATCGTTTCGACGAGATGCACAACTTTCATCTGGAAACAGTTTCCATCAGAGGCCATCTTGATTGAGTTTTATGCCTTTCTTTACTCTGGTGTCAACATGAGCATCTCTGAACTTGTCATAACTTTTGAGTACGAGCTCCGTTTTAGACCATCTTCATATCCATCTTGATCTTCTCGAAGAGAGACATTCCAAGGTGACTTCCAATCATAAGTTTGAATTGGTCTTGGTATAACCTATGCTAATTTTATGACTGTGGCAATTTTGAGCGTCAACATATGGTTCGATTTTTAAGCACAGTCGTCTATGTACAGACCAATCTTGAAGAAAATAATGGCACAAACATATGTAGGTCATTCAAAATCAATTGTCAAGTCCTGGCTAGGAATTATTAGCATGAACACTAACCCTAGTCGGATTACTAGCAGAAATCATTTGCACATATGAAACAACTAATCACTTATCACGTGTACCATTCAAACAATCAATACACTACACGGATCTAACGAAACTTACTCAAATTTCATGGATTGAGAGAACATAACCATAGGATTTCTATTCCAAAAAGGGGGAGGTGGAAGTAACCAGAAAAACCCTATGATCTATTTGACACACAAATCCTTTATGCAAACTTGGGTGAAACCTTCTCAATTTCATTAACAATCCGGTGATAGATTTCCATAGATATGTATTTCAAAGTCATCCTCCGAACCATATTGTTCACCCTTTCGCTGGGATTTTGCAGACAATTAAGAATGAATTCCCTCTAATCCTTTCTTTCACCTGCATACAAATTTCATTAGTGATCGAAGCAATGGGCTTTGGTTCGGCCTTACCTATGTCGGTGAGATCAAGCATCGGCTATTGATAGATGTGCAATACACCATGATCAACATGGAAGCCGAATGCTTGTTGCGCCAACTCATTTGCTCTTCAATTTTCATGTCTAGATATATGAGAAATATTAAAGTAACCCAAGGTAAATTTTATATCTAGAGATACCTCAAGGTAAACTATAAGTGATTCGTCAAAACATTGATGACCCTTGGATATTTGTTGCACTACTCATAACGAATCACCCAAAGCCTCAATGTACGTAGCACCTATGGCACCCAAAAGATCCAAACTGAATAACATTGCATATTCGGCTTTGATTATTGTGCAAAAAAATATTTTAAGTGGCATGAGGCTTCACAAAATAGCACCATAAGGAGATATATAAACAAAACCAACACCTTGGCCATTGTTATGAATTCAACCATCAAAACATAATCTCCATAGTAATAGAAAGACAAGGCTAATATCAATATTATGCATGTCATAAATCCGATGGTCGATAATAAAACAACAATGATTTGGCCTCTCATATTCGTAGGCAAAATCATATATATTAAATCAAAACATAAACCCACTCAATTTCTATGAATTGGTCTATGCAACATATTTTGAATGGCATCGGTCATAATGTTTCATCTCCATGCAAGCATAATATAAGTATAGGTATAGATATCCATGAACATGTACCTTGTCTTGCTCTCCAATCAAACTAAGGACGATGTTAGAATGGTACACCGACCATGCTTTGTCATATTCATAGGGCGATAAATACATATCGGCCACCTCCATAAGGTTCATGTAGAATTCATCCACCAAAGCATGTATAGCCGAAATAAACAAATGAAATTACAAATCAAGTATTTCGGCTCTTTGGATCAGAACAAACTTGTAGCTAATCAAATGTATAGTGATTTGGTAGTACCCTCTCATGATATAGAAGATTATGTTGCATCCATGGATGAAAATAAATCCATGGAGGGTAATTGATCATACCTAGGGATGTGTTCCATGGCAAAGTCATCAATGGCATGGTTGAAGAAAATGGATGATGTGCTAACCGAAGATTTTGATGTTGTGATGCACTCCTTTGGCTTAATTGTTTGTTGCTTCCATCCTTCTCTCTCTTCACTTTTATTGTACTTCTTGTAATGGAAGCTTGCACATAATTCTAATTTTGAGCACTTCCTTTGGGAACCCATGCCATGTTCCTTTCTTCAAGTTCTTGTGCACTAAGTTTTTGTAATTTCTTCTTTTTCCAATACGATAAGCCGAGCGGGCATCTCGGCTGTGATTCTGTTTTGACCAATGGAAATTACTTTTTGGCCTTGTGCACTCTCAACTTCTTTTGTTAAGATTTGGCACTTCGACTCTCAATAATTGGTTGCTTTGTCACATTTCCTTTAGTAGCCAATGTCAACACTTTAATTGACTCTTTTTCATTTGAGATCAAATCTGAAGTTGCACTCTTACGACCATCTCTTTTAACACAGTAAACTCGCTTGACCACCTCTTTCTTCTTCCTTGAGCTCTGAACCGATTCCTTATGATTGAAACGGTCTTTAACATGTGATTGTTCAAATGTTGATCTTCTCAGAGCTGCATAATATTGGTGAGATGGTCTAAAATAAGATGGAGAATGTGCCCTTGTATCATACCTGTCCCATGATGGATATGGATCTATATGAGCATAGCGAGGCATCCACGGCATTGGCATTGGCAGCCCAAAATAAGGATATGAATATCTTGCATCAAAATTCTCAGTTTGCCAATACCAATCCTCATATTTGCGCCTTGGGGTGATCTTGGTTTCTTTGCATGATTTGGCCAATAAGTATTCTTCTCTTCACTCTTCTTTTGATATTTATGCAATAGTTCAGCGAAGGTGATTTTTGATCTCTTACACTTGCGCTTATTTCGGCCTTTGTTTTCTTTTGGTTTGCTTTTGTTGATCATTGGATTTGCTTGCTGCCCCCCAGTCCTTGGCGTCTCCATTGTAGCTTCGATGGAATTCTCGCCCTCAAGATTATGTTCATTATGCTCTTCAATAACTTCTTTACTTGAAAGCTTGATCTCATCACCTGTAGCTTTTACCTTCTCTTTAAGTGGATCGGCTTGAAGCAGCCGATGCAAAAACTTTCTGCCATCGGGACCAATCGGAATAGACTGGTCATCTCTTGGTGTCTCAACAAATTTCAACCGTCCTTTATCAATGGCCGATTTAATTATTTGACGAAACATGTTGCAATCCTCAAAATTCGTCCCTGGACAGATGGCTCAACATGGTGATCAAGAATTCAAATATAAATGTTTCTCAACAAAAAATCAAAGATTTGATCACACATATTTGAATTGAAGGTAAATATTGCTGTGAAAACGGCTTTGCAGTTAAGCAAACGAGTGGTTTAGATTTTGTATCGCCCCATTCGGCTATGATTTTTATTTTGCATTCTTTTACTGATGTCATTGGATAAGATATTATACTAGCATTGTTTTTCTAAAAAGAATCTAACCTTGGCTTTATGTTTCTGAAACAAAAATAGTTAGAACATGCATGCCTCAATTGAGACCAAGAGTAAGCCCAGTATGAAACAAGCAAAGCTACCCATGTAGATACGAACTTTAAGTAAAGCAATGAGGAAAGCCTTGATTGCAACAATAAGGCAGTATTGGTCTTTATTAATGGTGCAGTGGGTTGACCGATATGTTCTATAACAATTTTATTGCTAACAAGTAAATTACCCTTCTTCATTGGTCTTTCAAAATTACTTAAGAGGATTTTTCTAATAGATGCATCAACAATAAAGTTTTGACCAAATCTAAAAATAGGTAAATTACTTGCCAAACATACCTCTTCAAATATGTCGGCAGAGCATGATGGTGGTGTGACTTGAACAATATCTTGCTTCATCTTTGGGTGGCTCCCCAACGCCTCTTCATCATCTTTTTCTTGATTCCGTGCATCATTACCTTGAAGATCCTTATCAGCCGAACTTTGTTCGGCTACTTGCTCTGGTGCTTGAGGCTTGTCAATTTCTACGGCACGGAACTCATACGGCAGGAAGTAGGTTCCATTAACTTCAGAAAATCAAGCATGGTTGTATTGCTATGCTTGCCATGCCCTTTCTCAATAATACTTGCCTCTTTGGATTTGATGGATTCGGAATATATACTACTTGATTCGGCTTTTTCAACCGAAGCACTTTCAAGTTCCGAATCATCCTTCTTTTTATTGATCCTACCAATTGGCAATGCTTCTTTTATCTGAGCCAATTCTTTTTCTATTTGTTTCTGGTGGCGAGCGGCAAAATTGGCTTTAAGCTTGTTCTCAATTTCAGCCCACTCCGGATATGATTGCCCCCCAATGTTTTTAGATTCTTTCGGCAATGACACACGGGTGTTGCCGAAATTTTGCAATAGTGTAGGGGGTGTATAATATGATGTAGTACTAGGTGAAGGCATATGCATTGTTGTAAAACCATTTTTTTTCTCGCCAATTTTATCAATTGGCAAAGATTCATCTTCTTGCAAAACTCTAGCTTTTATTGCGGCATAATCAGGAAATAGCCCCTTTTCATATTGTTCAAGGCAAAGAGCACCAATCCTCTTATTCTCGGCTAAATTCTTCAATGCAGCCACAACTACCTCATCTTCTACAATATTGGGCACAACCGCTCCTGTAAAATTTACATTTATTCGGCTATGACCAGAAAGGTATGAAGCTGAATTATGAACATCTACAGTTGTGTATGGTGCTGAAAAATTAGTAGCATGAGGTGTAGTATATGATGTTTGAGGGTAATTGGCCGAATAACTAGTAGTAGCATGGCCAATTCCCCTATCCACCGGCATGTTTGGATTAACATGTTGCAAGTTGTTTGCCGATGAATAAAAAGGTGAAACACTTTGCTGCATGCTATTGGAAGTTCCTACACGAGGTGTTTCAACTTGATTGGCCAAATTCATCATGTTGTTCATCGGCATAATGATTTCTGGGGTTGCCGATGCATGAGAGTTGGAGTACATATGGTGCATGTTACTAGTATCATAAGAAGTTGAAGCATGTAAATTACTTTGAATCGGCCTTTGCACGTAATTAGATGCATTATTGAAAAAATTAGGGCTGGCCGGTAGAGTATACTCATCGAATGATCTAGTAACACCATATGAATTATTTGCATCTACAGTAGAGAATTGGGTATTCATATTAGCTTTGTAGATTGCAAACCCTAGATGACGATCTCTTCGTAGCATGAACGGGCTGGAGACCGTTCAAAGCTTTTTTCCCAATGGAGTCGCCAAAAAGTGTGTTCGCACACGAACACGTCACCGTGTACCTCCAATGCCGAGGGTGATTGTAACGCCCCGAGATTGACGCTTCAGATGCCTTTCATGTTTTCATTGTCGTCGCGTGTATTTATTTGTTTATTGCATTTCATCATGGCATAATCCGCATTGCATCGGCACTCGTTGCCGTCATTTTTTTCAAAACTTGCATCTGCTCGTAGTTGCCGCTTCTTCCTTGTCTCTGTTGACCTGTCATATCAACCGGACCGCTCTCTTCTCTCTCTTCTCTGAGCCCGTCAAAACCCCCTTTATCTCCTTGGCCTTTCGTCAAACCCCTCGCGCGCGTCCGAAAACTGTCCCGAACCCGAACCGCTTAGTCGTGACCGTTGGGTCCGGATCATCCCCAAACATCTATAAAACATCTCCGTTTTCTTTATTGGACTCCCTAGCCTATTTATTCTCGTCCGTCGGTTTTCTTTCGGAAGGTCCAAACTCTCCCCCTTCCCTATATATAGTTCACCCACATGCCTATTTGGACAAACCCTAGACGAACTCCCTAAAATTCCTCCTAGCCGCCGCCACCCCTGTCCATTCTCTCCTCCTTCCTCGGGATCTCACCCGCCTACCCATCCACCAGCCGCCACTCTCTCCATCGGGATCCCTCCTGATCCACCACCTCCCCTCGTTTTCAGCCCCGAGCCAACCAGCAGCTCCTTCTCGTCCCCGTGGAGCAACGAGCAGTGCCTGACCCCGCTTCGTCTCCGCGCCGCCGACGAGCTTTGTTCAAGAAGAGCCACGCGCCCCCTTCTTTTCCTTTCTCTCCCTTCCCCTCGTTTTCTCTCCCCTGACCGCACTGTCTTCCTCTTCTCTGGTTCACAGGAAGGCCATGGCCTTGGAGCTTCACCCACGTCCATCTCCCCGAGCGCCGCCCTCATGCTCGAGCTCCTCCAGGATCCCGTCGCCCCTTCCCCTCTTCTTCTCCTCCTTCCCTCCTCTCTCTGGTTCACTCCCTCGGTTCTCATGCCTCTCCCTCTATGTTCCAGGAGCCACCATGGTTGCCCGCAGCTCCGTCGCCGCCGGGAACGAGTCCCTCCGCCCCGGATCTGGCGCCTGCCTCGTCTCGGACCTCACCTGCGGCTCCACCGCCCCGTCAAGTTCCCGCAGCCGCCGCCGCCTCGCCAGTGCCGCTCGCCTCCTCCCGTCAAGCTTCTGCGTCGCCGCGCCAAGTCCCCTGCATCGCAGTGCCACCTGCATCGAGCGGGACAACCCCGCGTTGACCCCGCGCCTCGCCCGTTCCAGTCGCGCTGCCCCTTGTCTCCCCTGCTCTGGATCGAACACCAAGCCGCCACCGTCCCCGCGACGTCCCTGCCGCAAAGTCCACGCCACGGCCTCTGCTTCCTCTTCATCGAGCAGGAGCTCTACTCATCCCGCGCACCTGGAGATCGAGCGCCGCTCGCCTCCCGTTGACCGTGCACTCGCTCGGCCTGCCTTGGCCTCTCCACCAACCTAAGCCTCAGCCCATGGTGAGCTGCCTCCCACAACGCCTGTTCCTGTTGGCCCGATTGCAGAATCGGCCCGTTGTGTGTTTTTTTCTTGCCAAGACGATTTTCCTAATTATCCCAGAGTTTACAGTTTTGCAGAAAAACCCTCATGTTCATGCATCAATAATTCACAAACCATGCATCGGATTAAAACAAGTTATATATGGAAAATGCTTAGAATTCTATCTAGTTTCATGATATGCAACTTTCATCCATGTTTAACATGTTTAAGTTGTTGTTTACATTTATTTTTCATATTTGTCTTGTTAAAATGATTTAATTCATAACTAATTAACCATAGCTTGGATTTAAATAAACTTGATATGTAAATGAGGTAGAAAAATGCATAGATTAACATGTTGCACTTTATTTTCCTGTTTAACAACACTAAAATATGGTTTTAGGAAGAACAGTACCAAATCTAAAATATGGACATGAGGATTTTTCGGAATTGTTGTTTGTTGTTCCGGCCTCATTTATACTTGCCTAAATAGTTAGTTTACTTATGCTTCACCTATTGCCATGTTAATCAATATTTAATATTGTTGAGTACATAAATGGGAGAGAACTAAATAAGTCATGTGGTGTTTCGTCAATATGCAACTCGTTGCATATTGAGCTCCACTTAATTCGTAGTGTTGTTTGTTGCACTTTGCCATGCCATGCCTCATTAAATCGGAATTACGTCATACTTGTTTGTGCATCATGCCATGTGTATGTGGTGGTTGTTTACTATGTTGTTTGTTTCTTTCCGGGTTGCTTCTCTCGTTAGCTTCGGTTTCGTTCCGGAGTTGTGAGGATTCGTTCGACTATATCCGTTTGTCTTCTTCATGGAGTCGTTCTTCTTCCTTGCGGGATTTCAGGCAAGATAACCATACCCTCGAAATCACTTCTATCTTTGTTTGCTAGTTGTTCGCTCTATTGCTATGCCGCGCTACCTACCACTTGTTATATCATGCCTCCCATATTGCCATGTCAAGCCTCTAACCCACATTTCCTAGCAAACCGTTGTTTGGCTATGTTACCATTTTTGCTCAGCCCCTCTTATAGCGTTGCTAGTTGCAGGTGAAGATGAAGTTTGTTCCATGTTGGAACATGGATATGTTGGGATATCACAATATATTTTATTTTAATTAATGCATCTATATACTTGGTAAAGGGTGGAAGGCTCGGCCTTATGCCTGGTGTTTTGTTCCACTCTTGCCGCCCTAGTTTCCGTCATGCCGATGTTATGTTCCTTGATTTTGCGTTCCTTACGCGGTTGGGGATTTATGGGACCCCCTTGACAGTTCGCTTTGAATAAAACTCCTCCAGCAAGGCCCAACCTTGGTTCTAACATTTGCCACCTGCCTTTTTCCCTTGGGTTCTGCAGACTCAAGGGTCATCTTTATTTTAACCCCCCGGGCCAGTGTTCCTCTGAGTACTGGTCCAAACTGGGCGATGTCCGGCGCCCCCTGGGCAACCAGGGTCTATGCCAACCCGACGTCTTGCCCATCCGGTGTGCCCTGAGAACGAGATACGTGCGACTCCTATTGGGATTTGTCGACACATCGGGTGGCTTTGCTGGTCTTGTTTTACCATTGTCGAAATGTCTTGTAACCGGGATTCCGAGCCTGATCGGGTCTTCCCGGGAGAAGGAATATCCTTCGTTGACCGTGAGAGCTTGTGATGGGCTAAGTTGGGACACCCCTGCAGGTTATAAACTTTCGAGAGCCGTGCCCGCAGTTATGTGGCAGATGGGAATTTGTTAATGTCCGGTTGTAGAGAACTTGACACTTGACTTAATTAAAATGCATCAACCGCGTGTGTAGCCGTGATGGTCTCTTTTCGGCGGAGTCCGGGAAGTGAACACGGTTTTGGGTTATGTTTGGATGTAAGTAGTTTCAGGATCACTTCTTGATCACTTCTAGCTTCTCGACCGTTGCGTTGCTCCTCTTCTCGCTCTTATTTGCGTATGTTAGCCACCATATTTGCTTAGTGCTTGCTGCAGCTCCACCTCATTACCCCATCCTTCCTATAAGCTTAAATAGTCTTGATCTCACGGGTGTGAGATTGCTGAGTCCTCGTGACTCACAGATTCTACCAAAACAGTTGCAGGTGCCGATGATACCAGTGCAAGTGATGCTACCGAACTCAAGTGGGAGTTCGACGAGGACCTTGGTCATTACTATGTTTCGTTTCCTGATGATCAGTAGTGGAGCCCAGTTGGGACGATTGGGGATCTAGCATTTGGGGTTGTCTTCTTTTTTTTTGGTTCCGTAGTCAGACCTTGATTGTACTCTGATGATGTATGTATAATTCATGTATTGTGTGAAGTGGCGATTGTAAGCCAACTCTCTTTATCCCATTCTTGTTCATTACATGGGATTGTGTGAAGATGATCCTTCTTACGACAAAACCTACAATGCGGTTATGCCTCTAAGTCGTGCCTCGACACATGAGAGATATAGCCGCATCGTGGGTGTTACAAGTTGGTAATCAGAGCCATCCCCGACTTAGGAGCCCCCTGCTTGATCGAATCGCTGACGTTGTTGAGTCTAGTACAAAATGTTTTGAGTCTTAGGATTATATATATCAGAGAGTAGGATTCTTTTTACTCCTCAGTCCCTTCGTCGCTCTGGTGAGGCCTCCTGACGTAGATGTTTTGTCTTTCCTCTCCTCAAATTTCATTAATTTTTTTTAGGATCACGCGGGTATCTTGGGATCGTTCCGATATTCTTGTGACGAGAACATTGTTCTTGGTGCCTCCTAACATTTAGGGGTTGTGGCAGTGTCTCGGGGAGTTGAGCTCCGAGGTGTTGTCATTACAATTTTATCGTTGCAGTTCTGGAATACCTGAGTTTCGCCGACATCAAAAATCTCTTTTATGCAGTTTGTTGGTGAGATCACCTCGACGCCACCCAGTACTGGGGCGGGGGTTCGGGAGTATTGCCATAACTCGTATAACGGATGCTTTTCGAAGGTTGAGGTACACGATTTCCGGAGTTTTCTTGGTTATGTGTTGACGGATGGATACAGCTGGATCTAGGGATTGTTAGTTTGGGTGAGATATATTGCGTCCCCTGTATCCCCAACACCCGATTGCATAACCAGAAAGTTTCGGGAGTTTATAAGTGGGAATTCAAGTATCTCGTAGGATATCTTTCCAACAGACACATGATACGATATGGGGTCTATCATATGTTTGTTTCCGGCTTATTCTGCAAGCCAAGTCTTTGTTTTGTTGTGCGCTGTGGTATTCGAGGTTCTTCAATATCAAGTGTTGATTCCATACCTTCCCTAAGCGGTGTTCTCATATTGCTATGTGAATACTAATCCTTCTTGATCATCGAGATTGTCTTGTCAATTCTTTTACAACCGGCGTGCTTTTCTTCAAGTGGATCCGATCATTTCAACATTCGCAAGATCACCCCTCAGTTTTCCCAACGTTGTTCGTTTCGTCCGTCCCCAAGTTTCCTTTGTTTTCCCGCCCTCCCACCCCTTTCCTTCAAGGACTCGGATTTCTTAATCAAGTATCATGTTATTGATGGGAAGTCTCTCCATTCTTTTTTGTCAATGTTCTTATCCGGTGGTTCTCAAGAAGGTACTAACGGAGCTTCAAGTTCATCATTCTTCGTTCTCTTTATTCTACGGTGGATTCAATTCAAGCTTTCGGTGTTGATCATATTCTTTCCTTGTCTCAAATGCTTCTCATGCCAGTGCACCTCTTAATCGTTCACTTCTCGCTATTCATTTGTTCTGGAGTGCTGAAGATATCTCAGAAGGCTCATTTTTTTATTCAAGATTCGTTCAAGCTATTTCGAGGTTGTTATCTCTTTCGAGCCATTTAATTCTACTGGTGCAATCTCTCTTCTAAATCGTTCAACGGTGTATCTTTTGAGTGGGCCCTAACACACAGGTCTTTTCTAGGATCTTACCTAACTCTTCTAATTTTCCCGGAGCTTCTAAAATTCTTTTCAAAGTTGGTTCAACCTTTCTAATTTTCATTCCGGAGTGCCTCAACAATTCATGGTGGTGTTTCTCATCGTCATTCTCAACATTTGAAGACCGAAGAAGGGTTTCTCTTAAATCTTGCAACATTCTCTTCAAGATTCATGGTTCCAGCTTGATGCCGTCCTCTCATAATTGTTTTCTATTGTGAGAATTCTTTTCATACCCATCCGGAGCATTTCATGAGTTGTTTCCATTTCTTTCCTCCGAAGGCCATCATGTCATAATTATTCATTCCAGCTTTCAGCTCTCGTTCTCCAAATCTTACCGGTGCATCGCTCAAGTATTCCCTAGTCAGCTCGTGATCTCTTCATTCTCTTGTATCTAAATTTCCCCAAGTATCTTCGTTCATTTTCAAATTCTTACCGGTGATTCATCCCTTTACTTCGTTTGTTTTCAATTCTTACGGTGGTTCGTTCAAGATTTCTATTCCTTCGTTATCATATCAATCATTCGTTGTTTCCAAATCCTACCGGTGGTTCCATCAAGACCTTCTCAAGTTTGCACTATGTCTCTCTTAATCCTTTCTACGAGAATAAGTAGTATGCCAAATCCGTTACTTGTCATCAATTTAAATTGGTGAAGGATACGCATAACGTAATTCTTATTATTGTTTCATCCAAGTGATCTAGTTTCTTCTTTCTAGATTGTTCTTCATATCACATTCTCGGTTCGAGATGCTTCATCTTTTGTTTCCGTTGTTGCAAGCTCTCTCAGTTAACTCGTGGCGAAGATCCATCTAAATCATTGCAAGGATTCATCCTGTTCTTTCAACTTCTCCTTCTTTTATCATCCTTTTATTAACGGAGTTCTTCATGGAGGCTCTACATCGTGGTTCGTTAAAGAGTCAATTCATTTTAAGTGTTCATCAAGATTTTGTTGGAGGAGCTCAAGCATTCTTCATCTTGCATTCCGAAGTGCAATTCTTTCTACCTTATCTTTTGAGGTGGTGTTATGTCATTCTTGACAATTTCCCTTCATGCTTCATGATTCACATGTTGTCAAGAATGAGGTATTTTAAATCCATCAATCTCTTCATTGGAGTTATCTCGGGTTATATTTCACCTAAAGCTTTCCCTAAGGATTGTTGCTATTTATGGTTCTTATAAATGACCCAAGTTCTTCATTTGTCCTCCCGGTGAAATAAGTTTCTCGTCTCCTTGTTGATATCAATCCAATCATTTGTTTCTGTTGGTGGCAGAAGCTCACCTCATAATTTTGAGAAAGTGTTTCCATAAGCCCACTACAAGCTTATTCTTTTCGTGGTTGGTTTTCCAACAATTCCGTTATAACCTTCTTGCTCGGATGCTATATCAAATTCATTTGAGGTAGAAGATGTTGTCTTCTATGTTCTTTTCATTCCACTCTTTCATTTCTTCCGGAGGCATTGTGATGTTGCTCTCTTCGACCCATCATCTTGTTTTGTCAAGATCATGTTCTTTTATTGCTTATCCGTTTAGCAGGAGTGTTGTGTCCTCTGCTCAAGTTCTTTTCATCTTATCAAGTCTTGCATCTCTTCTCAACCGGAGTGCTGTCTAAAATCTTTCTTACCCCTTGTGCCATTCTTTTAATAGTTCCGAAGGCAGTGTGTTGTTGATTTCGTCAAGTATCCCCTCATCTTGTCAAATTCATGTTCAATTCCTTCCATTTACAGTCGGAGTGCTGTCCAATCTTGTTTTAATCGGAGTGTTGTCGTAATTGATCTTCATCGTTCCTTGTACATCTCGTTTCAACCGGAGTGCTTGCATGTAGTTCTTGGCCATTGCAACCCTTTTTCTTATGTCTTTCAACCTACAAGGTTCCCGTAATGTTCCTTGTTCCTTTTTCTAATGAAGTGTTTTCGACTTTGTTCATCTTTGTTGTATTCCTTCTTTAAACTTGTTCAACCTCGCAAGGTTCTTTGGTTTCACTCATTTGTCAAAGAAGCAATTAGTCTTACCTCTTCTCTTCCTCTTCCGCTTCTCTCCGGTGCCATCCTAGATCTCGGGACGAGATCCTCTTGTAGTTGTGGAGTGTTGTAGCACCCCGAGACTGACGCTTCACACGCCTTTCATGTTTCCATTGTCGTCGCGTGTATTTATTTGTTTGTTGCATTTCATCATGGCATCATCCGCATTGCATCGGCACTCGTTGCCGTCATTTTTTCAAAACTTGCATCTGCTCGTAGTTGCCGCTTCTTCCTTGTCTCTGTTGACCTGTCATATCAACCGGACCGCTCTCTTCTCTCTCTTCTCTGAGCCCGTCAAAACCCCCTTTATCTCCTTGGCCTTTCGTCAAACCCCTCGCGCGCGTCCGAAAACTGTCCCGAACCCGAACCGCTTAGTCGTGACCGTTGGGTCCGGATCATCCCCAAACATCTATAAAACATCTCCGTTTTCTTTATTGGACTCCCTAGCCTATTTATTCTCGTCCGTCGGTTTTCTTTCGGAAGGTCCAAACTCTCCCCCTTCCCTATATATAGTTCACCCACATGCCTATTTGGACAAACCCTAGACGAACTCCCTAAAATTCCTCCTAGCCGCCGCCACCCCTGTCCATTCTCTCCTCCTTCCTCGGGATCTCACCCGCCTACCCATCCACCAGCCGCCACTCTCTCCATCGGGATCCCTCCCGATCCACTACCTCCCCTCGTTTTCAGCCCCGAGCCAACCAGCAACTCCTTCTCATCCCCGTGGAGCAGCGAGCAGTGCCGGACCCCGCCTCGTCTCCGCGCCGCCGACGAGCTTCATTCAAGATGAGCCACGCGCCCCCTTCTTTTCCTTTCTCTCCCTTCCCCTGGTTCTTCTCTCCCATGACCGCATTGTCTTCCTCTTCTCTGGTTCACAGGAAGGCCATGTCCTTGGAGCTTCACCCACGTCCATCTCCCCGAGCGCCGCCCTCATGCTCGAGCTCCTCAAGGAACCCGTCGCCCCTTACCCTCTTCTTCTCCTCCTTCCCTCCTCTCTCTGGTTCACTCCCTCGGTTCTCATGCCTCTACCTCTGTGTTCCAGGAGCCGCCATGGTTGCCCGCAGCTCCGTCGCCACCGGGAATGAGTCCCTCCGCCCCGGATCTGGCGCCTGCCTCGTCTCGGACCTCACCCGCGGCTCCACCGCCCCGTCAAGTTCCTAGAGCCACCGCCGCCTCGCCAGCGCCGCTCGCCTCCACCCGTCAAGCTTCTGCGTCGCCGCGCCAAGTCCCCGGCATCGCAGTGCCACCTGCATCGAGCGGGACAACCCCGCGTTGACCCCGCGCCTCGCCCGTTCCAGTCGTGCCGCCCCTTGTCTCCCCTGCTCCGGATCGAACGCCAAGCCGCCACCGTCCCCGCGACGTCCCTGCCGCCAAGTCCACGCCGCAGCCTCTGCTTCCTCTTCATCGAGCAGGAGCTCTGCTCGTCCCGCGCACCTGGAGATCGAGCGCCGCTCGCCTCCCGTTGACCCTGCACTCGCTCGGCCTGCCTTGGCCTCTCCACCGACCTGAGCCTCAGCCCATGGTGAGCTTCCTCCCACAACGCCTGTGCCTATTGGCCCGATCGTGTGTTTTTTTCTTGCCAGGACGATTTTCCTAATTATCCCAGAGTTTACAGTTTTGCAGAAAAACCCTCATGCTCATGCATCAATAATTCACAAACCATGCATCGGATTAAAACAAGTTATATATGGAAAATGCTTAGAATTCTGTCTAGTTTCATAATATGCAACTTTCATCCATGTTTAAAATGTTTAAGTTGCTGTTTACATTTATTTTTCATATTTGTTATGTTAAAATGATTTAATTCATAACTAATTAACCATAGCTTGGATTTAAATAAACTTGATATGTAAATGAGGTAGAAAAATGCATAGATTAACATGTTGCACTTTATTTTCCTGTTTAACAACAATAAAATATGGTTTTAGGCAGAACAGTACCAAATCTAAAATACGGACATGACGATTTTCCGGAATTGTTGTTTGTTGTTCCGGCCTCATTTATACTTGCCTAAATAGTTAGTTTACTTATGCTTCACCTCTTGCCATGTTAATCAACATTAATATTGTTGAGTACATAAATGGGAGAGAACTAAATAAGTCATGTGGTGTTTCGTCAATATGCAACTCGTTGCATATTGAGCTCCACTTAATTCATAGTGTTGTTTGTTGCACTTTGCCATGCCATGCCTCATTAAATCGGACATGCATCATACTTGTTTGTGCATCATGGCATGTGTATGTGGTGGTTGTTTACTATGTTGTGTGTTTCTTTCCGGGTTGCTTCTCTCGTTAGCTTCGGTTTCGTTCCGGAGTTGTGAGGATTCGTTCGACTACGTTCGTTTGTCTTCTTCATGGACTCGTTCTTCTTCCTTGCGGGATTTCAGGCAAGATGACCATACCCTCGAAATCACTTATATCTTTGCTTGCTAGTTGTTCGCTCTATTGCTATGCCGCGCTACCTACCACTTGCTATATCATGCCTCCCATATTTCCATGTCAAGCCTCTAACCCACCTTTCCTAGCAAACCGTTGTTTGGCTGTGTTACCGTTTTTGCTCAGCCCCTCTTATAGCGTTGCTAGTTGTAGGTGAAGATGAAGTTTGTTCCATGTTGGAACATGGATATGTTGGGATATCACAATATCTTTTATTTTAATTAATGCATCTATATACTTGGTAAAGGGTGGAAGGCTCGGCCTTATGCCTGGTGTTTTGTTCCAATCTTACCGCCCTAGTTTCCGTCATACCGGTGTTATGTTCCTTGATTTTGCGTTCCTTACGCGGTTGGGGATTTATGGGACCCCCTTGACAGTTTGCTTTGAATAAAACTCGTCCAGCAAGGCCCAACCTTGGTTTTAACATTTGCCACCTAAGCTTTTTTCCCTTGGGTTCTGCAGACTCAAGGGTCATCTTTATTTTAACCCCCCGGGCCAGTGTTTCTCTGAGTGCTGGTCCAAACCGGGCGATGTCCGGTGCCCCCTGGGCAACCAGGGTCTATGCCAACCCGACGTCTTGCCCATCCGGTGTGCCCTGAGAACGAGATACGTGCGACTCCTATCGGGATTTGTCGGCACATCGGGTGGCTTTGCTGGTCTTGTTTTACCATTGTCGAAATGTCTTGTAACCGGGATTCCGAGCCTGATCGGGTCTTCCCGGGAGAAGGAATATCCTTCGTTGACCGTGAGAGCTTGTGATGGGCTAAGTTGGGACACCCCTGCAGGGTATAAACTTTCGAGAACCGTGCCCGCGGTTATGTGGCAGATGGGAATTTGTTAATGTCTGGTTGTAGAGAACTTGACACTTGACTTAATTAAAATGCATCAACCGCGTGTGTAGCCGTGATGGCCTCTTTTCGGCGGAGTCCGAGAAGTGAACACGGTTTTGGGTTATGTTTGGACATAAGTAGTTTCAGGATCACTTCTTGATCACTTCTAGCTTCTCGACCATTGCGTTGCTCCTCTTCTCGCTCTTATTTGTGTATGTTAGCCACCATATTTGCTTAGTGCTTGGTGCAGCTCCACCTCATTACCCCATCCTTCGTATATGCTTAAATAGTCTTGATCTCGCGGGTGTGAGATTGCTGAGTCCTCGTGACTCACAGATTCTACCAAAACATTTGCAGGTGCCGATGATACCAGTGCAAGTGATGCTACCGAACTCAAGTGGGAGTTCGACGAGGACCTTGGTCGTTACTATGTTTCGTTTCCTGATGATCAGTAGTGGAGCCCAGTTGGGACGACTGGGGATCTAGCATTTGGGGTTGTATTCTTTTATTTTGGTTCCGTAGTCGGACCTTGATTGTACTCTGATGATGTATGTTTAATTCATGTATTGTGTGAAGTGGCGATTGTAAGCCAACTCTCTTTATCCCATTCTTGTTCATTACATGGGATTGTGTGAAGATGACCCTTCTTGCAACAAAACCTACAATGCGGTTATGCCTCTAAGTCGTGCCTCGACACGTGAGAGATATAGCCGCATCGTGGGTGCTACAGTGATGCACCGCAGCTCACGTCAAAGGAGACCCATCTGGAAGCGCGGTACGCAAGCAATCAGGCGGGTGCTTTTGAGGACCCGAAACCCCACACGCCCGGGAGGGACCCCGTTAGGGCACGCGGTGGCTATGGGCTGCCCTAGGTCGACCTGATCGCCCCTAGGGCCTCGAGGTTCGCCGCCCTGCAACAACAAGAACGAATGAAGAACGAGGAAGAAGAAGAACAAGGGAGAGAGATAAAATTAAAGATAAAAGGGGTAGATGATTTATTCGATTGTGTGTTGTTCCATCGGCCGTCACCTCTCATCTATTTATGAGGCGGTTGGACTTCCCGTACAAGAAAAGGTCTAAAAATTCCGTTCAAAACATCAAAAACCCTAACCTAACTCGGATAGGAATATTTGGTAATTTCCCGGACCAACTCGGTCTCACCGATTGGTTCGTTTTGGTCCCACCGAGTGAACGTTGCTAACTCTCTGTATCCTTCTATAATTTCTCGGATCAACTCGGTCTCACTGATTGGTTTTCTTCGGTCCTACCGAGTGAACATTGCCAACTCTCTGGTAAATTTTCGAACCAACTCGGTCTCACCGATCAAATCAACTCGGTCGGTCCGAAATGACTCTGCAGCTTCTATTTCTGACCTTGTTTTGCCTCCACAGGTTGCATACAGACTCGGATTAAGACGATTTTTATATCAAAATCAATTGTTTCGACAAGATGCACAACTTTCATGTTGAAACAGTTTCCATCAGAGTCCATCTTGATTGATTTTTATGCCTTTCTTTACTCTGGTGTCAACATGAGCATCTCTGAACTTGTCATAACTTTTGAGTCCGAGCTCCATTTTAGACCATCTTCATATCCATCTTGATCTTCTCAAAGAGAGACATTCCAAGGTGACTTCCAATCATAAGTTTGAATTGTTCTTGATATAACCTATGCTAATTTTATGACTGTGCCAATTTTGAGCGTCAACATATGGTTCGATTTTTAAGCACAGTCGTCTATGTACAGACCAATCTTGAAGAAAATAATGGCACAAACATATGTAGGTCATTCAAAATCAATTGTCAAGTCCTGGCTAGGAATTATTAGCACGAACACTAACCCTAGTCAGATTACTAGCAGAAATCATTTGCACATATGAAACAACTAATCACTTATCACTTGTACCATTCAAACATTCAATACACTACACAGATCTAACGAAACTTACTCAGATTTCATGGATTGGGAGAACATAACCATAGGATTACTATTCCAAAAAGGGGGAGCTGGGAGTAACCAGAGAAACCCTGTGATCTATTTGACACATAAATGGGTATAGATGACTAACCAGCTGTTCGTCGTCGTTGGAGTGGTCGTCGGAGTCGTCACCGAGGTCGTCACCAGAGTCGGTGTGGAACTCCGCCTCCGGCTGTGGAAGCTCGACGACGTCAGGGTGCGGTGATAACTCGCCGGCGATGATGGCAACCTCTGTCTTCATCTCCTCGCCGTGCTCCGGTGCTTTAGCAGCCCCGACGTCGCCACTCCCTCCGATGGGGCGCTTCGGCGGCATCCTCATACACTGACGGCTTTGAGGACTGAGAGCAACGTCGAGGATGCAAGCGAAGAGAGAGGATTGTGTGTGTGTGTGTGTGTGTGTGGCGAGGATGGGGGGTGCGTCCGCTCGGGCGCACCATTAATATGGAGTGGTGGGAGTTGTGGGAGAGAGGCGGACGGCGGTCAAACCGATTGCTCGCCTCCCGGTGAGCCTGCGCACCGGATTGCTCGCATGCCTACCAAAGTTTCACACAGCTACTCGCACGCCTCCCGATGACACTGCGCAGCGAGCACGCCTCCTTCAATTCACACACCTGCACGCACGCCTCCCCGTCTTCCTGCGCGGCGGAGTGCTTGCATGCGCCCCGTCAACTCACGCCTGCTCGCACGGCACACGGGTCGCGCGGCGGCACGTATATTGTTTTTCTATTTGGATGATTAATGTTGCCGCTTTATTGCTTAACCGAAGCATGGCACGTATCCATTGTTGGTCTAACGCTCACGGTTCGAATAAATAATCCGTTTGGGATATTAGTTCCCAATTATTAATAATCTCCTGTTTGTAACTAGATAAAGATTACATCAAAACTGGGCTCAAATTTGACAAAAAAAGTACAATGCCACTTTGTACAAAATTTCATGAACTTCAAATAAGTTTTGGATGTACTAGAATTTAAAAATCAAGATTGTCAATGTTTGAAATTTGTTGCACGGGGAGTAAACATGCACCCAGTGAGACACATGTGTTTTTGCAATCCATTTAGGTGCACTGTCACGTGTGCATGTAGCTCAAATTTGATTTTTGCACATTATACCCGTAGAAAATCAATAAATTAATGTACTAAAACGTCTTAATGATCTTTGTGATTTTTTAAAATGTCCCTCCTTTGGTAACATATGTTCACCGCGGGATAATTAATTTAACATGCATCGTAGTTGCGGTGGATTCGCGGTGTGTGTGTGGGTGTGTGCGTCTGGGGGTGGCGGGTGGCTCGCAGTACACTACGAGTTGTGAGCCACTGTGTGGGTTGGCCATTTTGTTAGGCAGACCGGTGCCACATCAGAGTCGTGAAATTGTTATTTAAAACATTACACAACCCTTTCATACATACATGTGTTTGGCCACATGCAGTCGATGGTTGTTCTACACGACACTCGATACTCGCGTGTGACGCATTCTGTGAGCCCGCGAGGTCATCGTCCATCACTTTGACGAACAGTCGACAGTGAGGTTAATTGGACCAGCAAGGTAGAATTTTTTTTGTTTTTGTTATGGTGGTATATAGTACGCGTCGAAGAGGTGGGAGGGGACTAGCATATGTACTATAAGTAAGCGTCCGTGAATAAGTACACCTCACTCAGTGTCGGGACTTTTTGGTTTCTGAGGCACGTGCCACATCAAAATTGTGAAATTGGCTATTCAAACATCACACAACACCTTTTTGGGCCACATGCATGCACGCGGTGGTTATCCTAGCTAGGACACTCACGTGTGACGCTTCCATCTGTGGGCCCACGAGGCCATCGTCGATGCATGCATGCATCACTTTGACCTACATCGGGAGAGGTTAATTAATTTCACCATCGATGAGGATTCTTTTGGGCTGTACATATTACAGCAGGAGCATATAGTATGCGGTGAAGAGGGGTGAAGGGGACCATCATATGTAGTATGCTTCATGAACCTCACTCTGTGTGGGTGCATGGTTTACGATTTTTGAGGCATGTGGCACATCAAAGTTGTGAATTTTGGCTATTCAACATATATATGTTTGGCCCACATGCAAAGCGATGGTGGTTGTCCTCTCGCACCCACTTGAGCGGTTATCAGCGATATCGATGCTTTCCATCAGTGGGCCCGCTTGGTCCATCACTATTTTTTGCCTGACAACAAGAGAGGTTAATTTGACTTAGGAGGGGGTTATTATTTTTGCTTGTAATACGATATATATATATAGGTCATGCTCTGGGATGACATGCATGATACAGTTTGAGCACACACACATGCATGTGTATGCATGAATCCCTCCCATTGAGTCGAAGTGGCCAGTACAACGACACGTCATGAACCGATCTCGCTCTGTGTGGGGAGCTAGTGTATGATTTTTGACGCACGCGCCACATCACTGTTGTGAAATGGTATTAAAACATGCATGCACGCATCACCTCCACACATATGCATGTAGTGGTTGCCTTCGAACGGTACACTCCCTCGTGTGGTTATCGGCGACAAGCTTATATATTCGTAGGCCCGCGTGGACATCCATGATCACCTTGACCAACAACAAGATAGGTTACTATGTCTGATTCTTCATTTGGTTCGTGTTATCGTAGTATAGGTCATGGTGAGATTCAGACCTTAAGTTTGAGCGCATATACTATGCACGCATGCATGCATGAATCCCCGTCGGTGGCTTGAAGTGTGGTGTAACATACATATGCATCGTTAACCTAACCCTCACTCACTGTGGGGATTTCTAGTTCGAAATCACGGTGCCACATCAAAGTTGTTCCATTGTTACTCGAAAACACACATCTCCATACATATGTTTGGACCACACATGCAGTGGTTGTCTTTGGGGACTAGCTACTTGCATGATTATTGGCGAGCTATCCCATCTTCGAGGTCGCATGGACGGCCATCACTTTGACCAACAACAAGAGAGAGGTTGTACGACCAAGGTGGATTATTCTTGGTCCATTTTACGATCCATCTTGGTGAGATATGCCTCTCTGGCCCGTCGACTGAAAGTGTGTGTGTGGGGGGGTGGGGGTTGCTACTTCGCACTTTGCTAGGTGAACCTCGGTTTGGGGGGCATGCATTCATAGCTTAGGATTCCCTTCGTGGCGACACGAGGGGCGCTGCTAGCTACTTCACACTTTGCTAGGTGAACCTCGGTTGGGGGGCATGCATTTATAGCTTAGGATTCCCTTCATGCTGAGACGAGGGAGGGGGGCTGCTAGCTACTTCGCACTTTGCTAGGTGAACCTCGGTTGGGGGCATGCATTCATAGCTTAGGATTCCCTTTGTGCCGACATGAGGGAGGGGGGCTGCTAGCTACTTCACACTTTGCTAGGTGAACCTCGGTTGGGGGGCATGCATTCATAACTTAGGATTCCCTTCGTGCCGACACGAGGGAGGGGGGTTGCTAGCTACTTCGCACTTTGCTAGGGCGAACCTTGGTTGGGGGGCATGCATTCATAGCTTAGGATTCCCTTCATGCCGACATGAGGGGGGCTTCTAGCTACTTCGCACTTTGCTAGGTGAACCTCGGTTAGGGGGGCATGCATTCATAGCTTAGGATTCCCTTCGTGCCAACACGAGGGAGGAGGGGGCTGCTAGCTACTTCGCACTTTGCTAGGTTAACCTCGGTTGGGGGGGCATGCATTCATAGCTTAGGATTCCCGTCGTGCCGACACAGGGGAGGAGGGGGCTGCTAGCTACTTCGCACTTTGCTAGGTGAACGTCGGTTGGGGGGAGGGGGCATGCATTCATAGCTTAGGATTCCCTTCGTGCCAACACGAGGGGGGTGGGGGCAAGCAATACCATGCGCTTTGCGAGAGAGGTGCCACATAGAAGTTGCATTTGGTATTTGAAAATCAAACCACCCTTTTCATACATAAATTTGGTCCACATGCAAGTGTGTTCGTGTTTTGACCCTCTCCCGCATCATTTTTCGCCAAATTTATGAACATTAGACAAGTTGGATGACGCAACAGACGTGGTACACTCAAACTAACCGTGTGCCACGCCGGTGCCCCTGTCACGCACACATCCGCATATTACATTGGGCTCCACGAGGCTCCCCCTCTCAAAAATATCTGCCCGCCTCGAGGGTTTTTCTATTTCATAACACACGGTTGTTATCTTCGGACCGTCTGTGATGTTTCTTGTCCCCAATCCCGCCTGCATCCCTACAAAATATATACCCGCCTCGAGGGTTTTTCTATTTCATGACACACGGTTGTTATCTCCGGACCGTGTGCGATGTTTCTTGTTCCCAATCCCGCCTGCATCCCTAGAAAATATTTGCCCACCTTGAGAGTTTTTCTGTTTCATAACACACCGTTGTTATCTCCGGACCGTGTGTGATGCACTATCATCAAAATTTTCAATAGCCCCGGCATTTCACTCCCGTGTTTGACTCCCGCATAGTAAAATTTCCAGTACCCGCGTCATTTACTCAAACACCCCCACCCCCCCCTCCACACACACACGCACACACACCAAAACCTCCTCGGCCGTGCGCGCACACACACACCCCTCCCTTGCTCGAAACCCTAGCAAGGTCCCCGCCGCCGTAAGGCCTCCATTGTCAACATCTGCCAGTTTGCCCGTGTAGCTTACCCATCGATCTCCATACCCAGGCCGCCCTGAGTTTCTTAGATGACGCCTGCCAAATGCCCCCTTTCCCACAGATCCCCATCCCCATCCCCATACCCCACTCCCGGGCGTCACAGTCTAAGCCCGGCTACGCTTCCTGTGGAGCTCGAGGAGCGACTGGCCGAAAAGAGGTGTATAGCGGTCTCTTCGCCCGACGTCGCCGAGGAAGCTGACAACCATTACTGGCGGCAGGCACTCAAGTAGCGGGCTAGAGTATGCGGGCATGTCTCGGCCGCCGGCTACGACATCAAGGTCATCGACAGCGACGGCCTGAGGCGGGCTATGTCATAGGTTAAGTGGCCCACCCCCAACCCCTTGGGTTCAACCGCCATCAATCTCATCCATGGCCCCGCTCCTAATCTCCTCCGGCTCGCTGTCAACAATTTGCCATTCTACATCGCCATTGAGCCCCTTTTGTCATTTCTGAAGGACACGTTCTGCGACGCTGGCTTGGGATCCTGATAGAGGCAAAGGTGTCCCGTCTTTCGATGAGATGGTGGCTATTGTTTTGGAGGAAGTCAACTTTGACGTTTCGACTACGAACGTGCGAGGACGTCGCGCCTTAGCAATAGCTAAACCCACTCCGAGAGGTTATTGACCACACTGGAGCACGATCAACCTGACCACGAAGGTCTGTTTCCTGCAGGCAAACGAAGAACAACCAAGAAACTAAGATTGCAATCTGGATATTGCGAATATAAGAGGAAAGCTTTATTGATCAAGGTGGGGTTCTGTGACGCCTTTGTCTGGTCGTTGAACACAAACGAAGTACGCGAAGTTGCAGCTATGGCGAAGTTTAACCTAAACAATACCCAAAATCTAAACGATGCCCTAAGGGTTGTATATATGGAGGAGAGAGGGGGAATTTCGTGGCCCTTGGAGGAGGGGTCCGAAACCAACCCTAACTGTTTTTCCCCACACATACAGACTCTAAAAATTGCCTATATTCAAGTATTTCGAAATTACATGGGCCTGGCCCAAAAATAAGGTGACGCAGCACCTAGAATAGCCTCTGGACGAAATTTATGAAGTGGCATCTTGTATATTTTGTCCAAGGCTTCATGCACTCATTATGGTGGCTTCAAAGTCCTGGAATCATCACTTGTAACTCCGTTCTTGTTCCCCTTGCGCATGCCATCATCTCCATGCTTGAACTTGCTCCAAGGTTCATCTTTCTTGTCCAAGCTAGGCCCTTCATTTGTAAGCAAAACAAATGTATCCAATTTAGGCAGCATCATATTCTCATGAACATTAGAATCGTTACCAAGAAACGAAAGTACCTGATAATTCAATTGGCGTGCGCGAGCTCTAGTAATTGGTCCAGTATGTATAGCAGCAGGGGTTGTGGGTGTAACAATGGTATTGATGTCCTCATCATCCTCCCCTTCTTGAAATGAAGTCGTCCTCGACGAAAGCTCATCTTCCTCTCCCAAGTAAGGCTTCAAATCTGCAATGTTAAAAGTGGGACTAACCCCAAAATCTGCAAGCAGCTCAAGTTTATATGCATTATCATTTATTTTTTCTAACACCTTAAAAGGACCATCAGCACGTGGCATTGGCTTTGAAATGCGCAAATTAGGAAATCTATCTTTACGCAAATGTAACCAAACAAGATCTCCAGGTGCAGACACAACATGTTTTCTACCCTTATCTCCAGCAAGTTTATGTTTAGCATTCATACACTCAATGTTTTTCTTAGTTAACTCATGCATTTTTAAAATCAATTCAGCACGTTCTTTAGCATCAAAATTAACCTTCTCCGAAGATGGAAGAGGCAACAAATCAATAGGTGCACGAGGTAGGAAACCATACACAATTTCAAAAGGGCACATCTTAGTAGTAGAATGCAATGAACGATTATAAGCAAATTCAATATGAGGCAAGCATTCTTCCCACATTTTCTTATTATTCTTCAAAACAGCCCTAAGCATAGTAGACAATGTTCTATTGACTACTTCAGTTTGTCCATCAGTTTAGGGGTGACAAGTAGTACTAACAAGCAGATTAGTCCCCAACTTAGCCCATCAACATCTCCAAAAGTGGCTAAGAAATCTAGTATCACGATATGAAACAATAGTATTTGGCACACCATGCAAGCGAATAATTTCACGAAAGAACAAATCAACAACATTAACAGCATCATCGCTTTTATGACATGGTATAAATTGTGCCATTTTCGAGAACCTATCCACGACAACAAGTATGCTATCCCTCCCCTTCTTTGTTCGAGGTAAACCTGAAACAAAGTCCATAGATATATCCTCCCAAGGAACACTAGGTACAGGCAAAGGCATATACAAACCATGAGGATTCAGTCGTGAATTAGCTTTTTGACATGTAGTGCAGCGAGCAACAAAACGCTCAACATCACGTCTCATCTTTGGCCAAAATAAATGTGTAGCAAGTATATCCTCCGTCTTCTTCACGCCAAAGTGTCCCATTAATCCTCCTCCATGCGCCTCCTGCAACAACAAAAGACGAACGGAGCTAGCTGGAATGCATAGCTTGTTAGCACGAAACACAAATCCATCATTATTGACGAAATTGTTCCACGTTCTTCCTTCTTTACAATTCCGCATTACATCTTCAAAATCAACATCATGCACATATTGATCTTTGATGGTCTCCAAACTAAATATTTTGAAGTCAAGTTGTGAAAGCATAGTATAGCGACGAGACAATGCATCAGCAATAACATTTTCTTTACCCTTCTTGTGTTTAATGACATAAGGGAAAGTCTCAATGAATTCAACCCATTTAGCATGTCTACAATTCAGTTTAGCTTGACTTTTAATATGTTTCAAAGATTCATGATCAGAATGTATAACAAATTCTTTGGGCCATAAATAATGTTGCCATGTTTCTAAAGTCCGAACAAGAACATATAATTCTTTATCATAAGTAGAATAATTCAGACTAGGCCCACTCAATTTTTCAGAAAAGTATGCAACAGGTTTGCCATCTTGTAATAACACACCTCCTAATCCAATTCCACTAGCATCACATTCAAGCTCAAAAGTCTTATTAAAATCAGGAAGTTGGAGTAAAGGAGCATGTGTCAACTTATCTTTCAATACCGTGAAGGCTTCTTCCTGTGCGGTACCCCAAACAAAAGGCACATCCTTCTTTGTAAGCTCATTGAGAGGTGCAGCAATGGTGCTGAAATCTCACACAAAACGCCTATAGAATCCAGCGAGGCCAAGAAAACTCCTCACTTCTGTGACCGTTTTGGGCTGCGGCCAACTCTCAATAGCTTCAATCTTGGCTTTATCAACTTCAATTCCCTGTGGAGTAACAACATAGCCAAGAAAAGATACTCGGTCGGTGCAGAAGGTGCACTTCC
The DNA here is from genome assembly GCF_002575655.3 of Aegilops tauschii subsp. strangulata. Classification (NCBI taxonomy): domain Eukaryota; kingdom Viridiplantae; phylum Streptophyta; class Magnoliopsida; order Poales; family Poaceae; genus Aegilops; species Aegilops tauschii. Next base: position 247,964,439 of record NC_053038.3, read on the forward strand.
CAAGGTTACCAAACAAATGTGCATCACGTATAGCAATAAAAACAGCACGTAAATGTTCCAAATGTTCCTCCAAAGATCTGCTATAAATCAGTATATCATCAAAATAGACTACCACAAATCGTCCAATGAAAGCACGTAAAACTTCGTTCATTAGTCTCATGAAAGTACTAGGTGCATTAGTTAACCCAAAAGGCATGACTAACCACTCATATAAACCAAACTTAGTTTTAAATACTATTTTCCATTCATCTCCCAATTTCATACGAATTTGATGGTATCCACTATGCAAATCAACCTTGGAGAAAATTGTAGAGCCACTCAATTCATCAAGCATATCATCTAGCCTAGGAATAGGATGACGATAACGAATAGTAATATTATTAATGCCTCTACAATCAACACACATACGCGACGTACCATCCTTTTTAGACACTAATATAATAGGAACAACACAAGGACTAAGAGATTCGCGTATGTAACCTTTGTCGAGCAGCTCCTGTACTTGACGCATAATCTCTTTCGTCTCCTCTGGATTGGTACAGTATGGTGCACAGTTGGGTAGCGATGCACCGGGAATTAAGTCAATTTGATACTCAATCCCTCGAATAGGTGGTAATCCCTGTGGCACGTCTTGTGGGAAGACGTCAGCGAACTCCTGCAAAATGTTAGTGACAGCAGGGGCAAAGAGGAAGGCACGTCCTCGAATGAAAATAATGCCTCTTTGCACACAAAAGCATAACAAACAGATTTGCTGAAATCTAGCTCATCAATATCAGGTTTTGTGGCAAGTAAACATGCACTTTTCAATTTAATTTCAGAAGCAACACTAGATGGTTTATTATTAGGTTTCATTTGTTGCTCAAATTCTTTTGCCGCAATTTGATTTTCACTCTTATTTTTCTCCTGTTTTGCTTTATTAGCTCTATTAATATCATCTTTCAAAATGGATTCAGGAGTCATAGGAAGCAAAGTAATATGGCTATCCTTATGAACAAGAGTATACTGATTATTTCTACCATGGTGTACAGAATTTTTTATCAAATTGCCATGGTCTACCAAGTAATAAGGAACATGCTTGCATGGGTACCACATCACAATCAACATAATCAGCATATGTAGAGATACTGAAATGCACACGAACAGTACGTGTTACCTTAACCTTGCCGCTGTTGTTGAACCATTGGATGTAGTAAGGATGTGGATGTGGTGTTGTGGTGAGAGATAGCTTCTCCACCATCTCCATGCTAGCCATGTTGTTGCAGCTCCCTCCATTTATGATGACGCGAATAGAACGTTCCTTCACAACTCCCTTTGTATGGAACAAATTATGCCTCTGATTTTGCTCGGCTTGTGTGACCTGCACACTCAAAACACGTTGAGCAACTAAACATTCATACCTTTCAGCATCTTCAGGAGCCATGTATTGCGTCTCATGATCAGAATCATCTCCACCGTGTTCTTCACGTGTAATAAGAGCCAAAGTCTCCTCATCATAGTCACTAGCGGACTCATACCCACCATCCTCGGTAGCAATCATCACACGCTGAGATTTGCATTCTCTCACCAAATTTGCTCTTCCCTTACAACGACGACAAATAATATCACTTGTGTGCCCTGTTGATGCCATGGAAGAAGAAGAACTCTGTGCAGGCCCGATAAGTGTGCTCTTGGCAGATAATGGTGGTTGTGCCTGCTTCCTTGTATCACGGCTGGAGGTAACAGCTGATGGAGGTGTCGGTGCAGTAGAATGTGGGGAAGTAGAGGATGCACGCGGTGTCCATGATGAAGGTCGACCTGCAGAAAAGTTAGTCCGCGCCAATGCATGTCGATCCTGCACTTCACGTTTAGCTTTACAAGCAAGATGGAATAAACGAGTGATATTATTATACTCCTTATACTCTAGAATGGTCTGAATCTCTCTATTTAATCCACCCATAAAACGTGCAAGCATAGCTTCATTCTCCTCAACAATACCACATCTAATCATGCCAGTTTGTAATTCCTGATAATATTCTTCTACAGAATTTTTTCCTTGTCTTAAGCGCTGCAATTTTTGAAGTAATTCACGTTGATAATATGGTGGAGCCCAACGAGTATGCATAGCAGTTTTCAAAGCAGCCCAAGTACCTGGAATAGGATATAATCTACAATGTTCAGACCACCAAACACATGCAAAACTAGTGAAAGCACAAACAGCAGCAGGAACACGTCTCTCCTCGGGATATTGTAAACATGTAAAACGTTGTTTAGTTTCTAACTCCCAAGTAAGATATATATCAGGAACATATCTACCCTCAAATGGTGGAATATTCAATTTCAGTTTAGGAAAAAGGTCAGATCTCGTACCTCAGGTGGTGGTGCAGCCCTACCGTTGCGATGATATACCTGAGGACGACATGGTGCTGGTGGTTGCACTTAGTTCTGATTTTGATCAACCTCATCCTCGTAATGGTCCTCCACCTCTGTAGTAGCAGCAGGAGCTACAGAAGCATCAACAGCAGCACCAGAATTTTGCCCAGGCTCAATGGGAACGCGTTGTGCTCGTCCCACTTGATTTGGAAGGCGATGTTGTTGTTGTTGTTGTTGTTGTTGTTGTAGAGGTGCGACAGGTGCAGCCGGCGGTGGTGGTGGAAAACACGAAAGCAATTTAGTAAACTTGTTATCGAGCTTTGTTCCGAACGTCTTCTCCATGCCATCTATCTTCTCCATGGCCTCTTCAAATCTGTTTAGCACATCTTGCACCTGTCCACTCATCATTTGCTGAAACTTATCATGAAGCTCCTTGTTTGTTAAGTTCTCCCAGTCAATCTCATCGGCTTGTGATCCTGGCATGGTTAGTAGCAATAGAAACACACAAGAATATGATCCTACAGACTACTAACAAGGGGTGGCGGTGGTGGGTGTCACAAATCCGTCAAGCAAATCTCAAATTCTTACCAGTTCTTACCCAGCAGCAGGCGGTGATCGGCAACCGATGTAGTCAAAACTCTCAAAGCTTGGATAGAGCGATTACCAGGGAGAGTCAAACGCACGACGTAGATTTATGTGGAGCTAGGAAGGCTTATAATATGGTAGCAAAAAGGGTCAGCAATAATCAATTCAGAGATGCAAAGTTGAATAAACGCTCAACGACGGTACTGTGCTGGTCCTAGGCTAGACCGTGCTAGAGACGTGAGCCTAGAACACTAACAAAATCACGGCGCTGCACGTAAACAAGGTATAAGCACACTCTGGAATTTTTTTCGCTTTGTTTTTTTTGCGCTCCTCTTTTTTTGCGAAAAATCACTATAATGGCGAGTGTCTCAAAACTCTTCCCAGGTCAAACTGACAGGATGGGCACAATTTTTTTTTACTTTTTCGGAAATCAGGGCAGCGACAACCAAAAAGTGCGACAAAAAATCACTATGATGGCACACGGCTCAAAAGACTCAGAAAAGCCTAAAAATAGGATAGGGAAAAAATATTTTTGCCTGCGAAAATTTTGGCCTAAAAACTGCCCGGGGGTCTCCAGACTCTTTTTTTCGAAACCTACTCAGGCAAGGAAACACGAATCGGAAATTAGACGGATCTCGAAAACAAACCTAATATGAAAGGAACTCGGATTGGTGGTGGATATATGGTCGTAGGATATGGCAGCGGTGGTGGTATATGGATACGGATTGGTGGTGGTATATGGATACGGATTGGTGGTGGTATATGGATACGGATTGGTGATGGTATATGGAGATGCATCGGTGGTGGATAAGCGGTGGTGGTAGATGGCAGGGGCGATGATGATGGTGCGGCGGCGGCGTGACAACTTATGACCAGAACTCGAAACTCTAAAAGACTAGACTCTAAGACTAGCAACTAGACACGACGATGCAACCGCAAATTCAACAAAGCAAAATACTGAAAAGACTATGCAAAGGCTCAGACTGGTTCAGATATGATGAACTGACCCTCATGTTTTTTTGTTTGGCTTTTTCGTGGACTGTAGGTATGAAGAACAGACCCGATCTAAACTACGAAAAACTGTAAAATCTCACCGAGCAACCTGGAAATCTGATACCACTTGATAGAGGCAAAGGTGTCCCATCTTTCGATAAGATGGTGGCTATAGTTTTGGAGGAAGTCGACTTTGACGATCCGACTACGAACGTGCGAGGACGTCGCGCCTTAGCAATCGCTAAACCAACTCCGAGAGGTTATTGACCACACCGGAGCACGATCAACCTGACCACGAAGGTTTGTTTCCTGCAGGCAAACGAATAACAAGCAAGAAACTAAGATTGCAATCTGGATATTGCGAATATAAGAGGAAAGCTTTATTGATCAAGGTGGGGTTCTGTGACACCTTTGTCTGGTCGTTGAACACAAACGAAGTACGCGAAGTTGCAGCTATGGCGAACTTTAACCTAAACAATACCCAAACTCTAAATGATGCCCTAAGGGCTATATATATGGAGGGGAGTGGGGAGAATTTCGTGGCCCTTGGAGGAGGGGTCTGAAACCAACCCTAACTCTTGTTTCCCCACACATACGGACTCTAAAAACTGCCTATAATCAAGTATTTTGAAATTACATGGGCCTGGCCCAAAAATAAGGTGACGCAACACCTAGAATAGCCTCTGGACGAAATTTATGAAGTGGCATCTTGTATATTTCGTCCAAGGCTTCATGCACTCATTATGGTGGCTTCAAAGTCCTGGAATCATCACTTGTAACTCCGTTCTTGTTCCCCTTGCGCATGCCATCATTTCCATGCTTGAACTTGCTCCAAGGTTCATCTTTCTTGTCCAAGCTAGGCCCTTCATTTGTAAGCAAAACAAATGTATCCAATTTAGGCAACATCATATTCTCATGAACATTAGAATCGTTACCAAGAAACGAAAGTACTGATAATTCAATTGGCGTGCGCGAGCTCTAGTAATTGGTCCAGTATGTATAGCAGCAGGGGCTGTTTGTGTAACAATGGTATTGATGTCCTCATCAGATCCACAGCTTCCAAGTCATACCTCATCAACGGCGACCACGAGGAGGGCACCCTCTCCGGCTCTTCCAAGGGGAAACATCCCATCTGCTCTTCCAAGGGGAAAGCGCCCGTCTGCGACATCAGGGAGGGCACCCTACAACCGTGCTCTTCCAATGGGAAGGATCCCATCTGCGACAACATGGAGCGCATCCAGGGTCCGTGCTCTTCCCACGGGAATGAGCCCATCTATGACAAGTGAGGAAACCCATGATTTGTTTTGCCGTGCCTCTTCACAGGGGAAACCCATGATTTGTTTTGTCGAGTCCCTTTTGTAGTGTAGTGAGAATATGTCCAGTTTTAATTGCTATATCTGGTTGTTTGCAGTATGCCTTGTTTATTTCAGTTGTTCACAATGTGATGCTCTATATGTGCAATTATTTACTGTGCAGTATATTTCATCAATCCAGTTTTAAACATACCGATAGGAATGCATATATTTGCTTGCTGTTAAGCCTGTTATAGCTAGCATATGCCTCTTTTAAAGTTTTTTGATTATTCGGTTGTTTGTAGTTAGCATATCCCCAGTTTCAAATGCTATATTTGGTTGTTCGTAGTATGCCTTGTTTATTCCAGTTATTCACAACGTGATGTTCTATATGTGAAAGTATGAATTGTGCAGTTCAATTTCATCAGTACCAGTTTCAACAATACCACTATGAATGACTACATTTGGTTGTTGCATCTTGTAGTTAAGACGCCTTTCCATTTTTATTTAACAATAACCAGTGTACTTAGAACGGCACAATACCAGTTTGAATGACTATGTTTGCTTGTTGTTAAATGTTAGGCCTGTTGCAGTTAGCACACCTTTCCACTTGTTTTGCTTTACTAGCGTGCTTAAACCTGTACACTGAAGCTATCTTTTGGAGATTATTTTGTCTTCCATGGATAATTTTGGTTGATGTTTAGCATGTTGTGCTTAACATGCTTCTCGATGTACCTACACAGGACAATTTTGGGAACGACTGCTATTTTCCATCGACGTTAGTTTCATCCCATGGCTTATATCTGCTCACTGTTCAGTATATCGGTAGCTGGTACCATATAGGCCGGCGGCTGATAAGGGACTAATTGGTGAATCGGACTTTTAAGTAAATATATCTGCAACCCATTTATCGTTAGGTTAACTAGGGCCATATGTAATATATCTGAGGCTACATAGCAACATGCACTGTACTTAATGTCTAAATATGCAATCCTAGGCTACATAGCAACAAGGAAGAGTGTTACATTAATGTTCTAAAGATGTCTAGATATACGTATAAGAGCAGCAGCAACAACAACAACAACAACAACACAACCCTGTTTGGATACTCAACTTAGCTAGAGGTTAGAGTTAGTTTCTAGCTCATGACTAACCCTGAACTAACTCCATCCAAAGAGTTGTTTGGATGGCAGGGTTAGATTGACAATAAATGCACTAGGAGAACTAGCTCTAATTAGCACCTCTTGGGTTGGATAGTTTTTTTGGGTGGGTTATAGATGCAACTAGCTCAAACTAGCCCTCATGTTTAGATATACTTTAGGGCTATTTGAGCCCGAACTAGCTCAAACTAACTGTAACTCATGGATACAGCAATAGTTAATCAGCCGATAATTTGTAAGAATGCACTAAACTCCTTCCGGCCCATAATATAAGATGTTAATTCATCTACTATGTGAGTATATTGGATGTTATAAGATACTCCCTCTGTTCCTAAATATTTGTCTTTTTAGAGACTTTAAATGGACTACCACATATGGATGTATATAGACATATTATAAAAGATTGTTGTACTACATCATTGTGCAATTGCTGTTTAGCTTCTAATATGAACTTGGTGCTTTTAGTACATATGTCATTGGTAAAGATCAGTGCTTCGACCCTTTCTGCATATGGGGCAATGAGATATCGATGAACCAGCATCAAGTGAGGAGGCTGATAAAGATTGTTAGTAAAATGGGTCCAAAGATGGCAATTAAACTATTTGTTTACACTTTATCCAAGACAACAGCGAACTGCAGGATGGTAAGTAAGAACTCTGCAGCCTTTTTTTACTGCCCATAATGACTTGTGTTAGATGACAATGTCTAAATCTTTTTCCTTTGCAGTGGTTGCCAAAGCAGTTTACTCAAGATTACCTCTCAAACTACATGATTGGTGGGCATGCAAAGGTTAAAGTATTTCTACCAGAACGCGATGATTATCTACTTGTTTTCATGAAGACCGTGAAGGATGGGCGGTCGGCCATCACAAGGGGTTGGACTAGAGTCATGTGTGCCTTCCGCATGGAGGAGGGCACAATATGGGCATTCTGCTTCACCTTGTTCAGCAACCAAAGTATATTTCGCCTCTTTCTTTACCGTCTTTAATAGTACTAGTATACAACTGTGGTTCATCATTCTTTATTTGGTCCTTATGTAATTCTTAAACATATGTACCTATGAATCGAATAATGCATTGGTTGTTTGAACCTGATGGATATGAATAAAGTTGTAGCATACATTCAAATTCAGATTCAAATCTGGTACAATTTAAAATAGCAGCAATTAAATTACGATGAAATTACGCTCTCCAGGTTGTTACGACTCACACGGTTGGTAAAACAAAAACATTTGCGATATACACCATAATCCGAGACGGTTCACAGAGAGGAAACGTGTGCAAGCATGCACATAGTTGCCATTTGTAAAGCGTGTGCGATGTCAGATAATATCACAAACGATGCGGGCAAACTAAACGTTTGTGTTAGTTGCCTTATCATACACAATTCGCAACCATGAACTGTTTCTGCTGAAGTATGCATCGTAAACGTTGCACCACGGAATAGCGTGTGCGATAGTTGTCGTGTACGATGATGTTACGACGGTCCGACGTTTCATAATCCTGTCCGACACTCGTACGACGATTAGCTAATCTTCTTAATAGTGAACCGTTTATGATGGGTCGCGCATCATACACATTCTATAATAGTGAACAGTTTGTGATCGGCCGCGCATCATAAACATAGCACCGCAGAATACCGACTGCGATGGCAATGCGAGCAAAAACGAGTAGGAGTACTTTAGGGTCCCTATCCCCGACGGTTTCTGGGTCGTGTTGGAAGGACCCCCCTATCGCCGTCACTCACTAGGCGACGGTTCTAAATGCCATCGGGAAAGGGGTTAAAAACCGTTTGTATAGGACCTACGCGTACGAGTGGCATAGGCATTTTATAGGGAAAATATTTATCAAGACAAGCAAAAAATAGCGTATGCAAGGAAGAAGAAAGAAATAATACCAATCTCAACATAATGAGAGGTAATTTAGTGACATGAAAATTTCTAGAACCATATTTCCCTCTCTCATAATAATTACATATAGAATCATAATCAAATTCAACAATATAGCTATCACATAACATATTCTCTACATGATCCACATGCATGCAAAGTTGACACTCTTCCAAAATAATGAGATTAACATAGAATAAAGTCATTACTTCTCCAAGCCCATGTTTATCAAAAATTTCATAAGGTTGATCAAACTAAAAAGTAGTGGGATCACTATTTCCTAAAGTTGACACTCTTCCAAACCCACTTTCAATATTATAGCAAACATATTGATCATGAGGCTTAAATAAATTTTCAAGATCATAAGTATCATCACCCCAATCATGATCATTGCAATAAGTAGCGGACATGGCAAAATTAGCATCCCCAAGCTTAGGGTTTTGCATATTATTAGCACAATAGACATTAATAGAATTTATAATAACATCATTGCAATCATGCTTTTCATTCAAGGAGCTATCGTTAATCACTTCTTTCAACACTTCATCACAAATTTCAAATTCAAGAATTTCAAGCAAAACTTCATAAAGGTAATCAAGTGCACTCAACTCACTAGCAATTGGTTCATCATAATTGGATCTTTAAAAAAAATTAGAAAGTGGGTGAGGATCCATAAACCTTTTGCTTCTATTTTCAATAAATACACAATTATTCCAAGCAAATGAGCCAACTAAGACATAAAGGCAAACGGGAAGGAAGGCAAATAAAAAGGCAAATGTTTTTGTGTTTTTCTGAAAACCTTTTAGAAGTGGGGGAGAGGAAGGCAAATGGAAAATAATGTAATGCAAGAGATGAGAGTTTATGGTGGTCACTTGGTAGGCTTGATGTAGAACCTCCTCGGCAACGGCGCTAGAAATTCTTCTTGCTACTTCTTAAGCTTGCGTTGGTTTTTCCCTTGAAAGGAAAGGGTGATACAGCAAAGTAGAGATAAGTATTTCCCTCAGTTTGAGAACCAAGGTATCAATCCAGTAGGAGGTACACGTAAGTCTCCAATCTATGCACCTGCACAAACAATTGAACACTTTCACCCAACGCGATAAAGGGGTTGTCAGTCCCTTCACGGTCACTTGCAAGGATGAGATCTGATAGAGATAGATATAAAAGATTACTAAAACATAAAACAAGATAATCGTAAATAAATTGCAGCAAGGTATTTTTTTTGGGCTTTTTGGTTTATAGATCTAAAAATATATGATGGAAAATAGACCCGGGGACCTTGTGGAGCCCTCGGGACTCTTCTGTCCCCCTGTCCAAGTCTGCTCGGTGTCTTCTGGTCCAAGAAAAATCAGCGTGAACGTTTTATTTCATTTGGACTCCGTTTGATATTCCTTTTCTGTAAACTCAAAAACAACAAAAAACAGAAATTCGCATTGGGCTCTAGGTTAATAAGTTAGTACAAAAAATAATATAAAATAGCATATTAATGCATAGAAAGCATACAAAACAGATGATATAATAGCATGGAACAATAAACATTATAGATACGTTCGAGACGTATCACACCCTGGTGGGTTGTGCCCTCCTCGGCCCACCTCCAGTGCCCTTCCTCTGGTATATAAGTCATTTTGACCTAGAAAACATAAGGAGAGGACTTTCGGGACGGAGCGCCACAGTCTCGAGGCCAAACTTGGTCAAGAGCACTTTTTCCCTCCCGTGAAGCGATCCCGGCGGGGAACTTCCCTCCCAGAGCGGGAAACCATCGTCATCGTCATCACCAACAACCCTCTCATCGTTGGGAGGGCAATCTCCATCAACATCTTCAATAGCACCATCTCCTCTGAAACCCTAGTTCATCTGTTGTGTTCAATCTTTGTACCGGAACCTCGGATTGGTACCTGTGGGTCACTAGTAGTGTTGATTACATCTTGTAGTTGATTATCATTTGTGAGTAGTTACTTTTGTTTTTGAGGTCACGGGAGAAATCTTGTTGTAAGTAATCATGTGATCTTGATATGTGTTCGATATTTTGATGATATGTACGTTGTGATTCCCTTAGTGGTGTGATGTGAACGTCGACTACATGGCCCTTCACCATATTTGGGCCTAAGGGAATGCATTCTGGAGTAGTTATTAGATGATGGGTTTCTAGAGTGACAGAAGCTTAAACCCTAGTTTATGCGCTACTTTGTAAGGGACCAATTGGATCCAAAAGTTTAATGCTATGGTTAGATTTTATCTTTCTTTTCTCGTAGTTGTGGATGCTTGCGAGGGGGTTAATCATAAGTAGCAGGTTTGTTCAAGTAAGAACAAGACCTAAGCACCGGTCCACCCACATATCAAATTATCAAAGTAGTGAACATGAATTAAACCAACATGATGAAAGTGACTAGATGAAACTCCCGTGTACCCTCAAGAACGCTTTGCTTATTATAAGAAACCGTTTTGGCCTGTCCTTGGCCAAAAAAGGATTGTTTTACCTTTCTGCACTTTATTTATCGTTACCATTACTTGCTCGTTACAAATTACCTTGCTATCAAACTATATGTTACCGACAATTTCAGTGCTTGCAGAAATTACGTTGCTGAGAACCACTTCTCATTTCCTTATGATCCTCGTTGGGTTCTACACTCTTACTTATCGAAAGGACTATGATTGATCCCCTATACTTGTGGGTCATCAAGTGTCTTTTCTGGCGCCGTTGCTAGGGAGTGGAGCGCTCTTGGTAAGTGGAAATTGGTAAGGGAAAATTATTACTACGTGCTGAAATTTATTGTCACTTGTTACTATGGAGAACAATCCTTTGAGGGGTTTTCTCGTGGTATCTTCACCTCGACCGGAACCACAATTAGTTTCCCTTAAACCTACTACACCTACTAAAAATATTGGATACGAAATTCCTTCGGGTATGATAGAACAACTGCTAGCTAATCCTTATGCAGGAGATGGAACTGAACATCCTTTTATACACTTGATATATGTGGATGAAATTTGTGGATTATTTAAGCTTGTAGGTTTACCCGGAGATGAAGCTAAGAATAAGGTTTTCCCTTTATCTTTGAAGGGAAAAGCATTGGCATGGAATAGGCTATGCGATGATATTGGATCTTGGAACTGGAATCGATTGAAATTGGAATTTCACCCAAAAAATTATCCTATGCATCTGGTTCATCATGATCGAAATTATATATATAATTTTGGCCTCATGAAGGAGAAAGTATCACTCTAGCTTGGGGGAGGCTTAAGTCAATGTTATACTCATGCCCCAATCATGAGCTTTCAAGAGAAATTATCATTCGGAATTTTTATGCTCGGCTTTCTCGTGATGATCAATCCATGCTCGATACTTCTTGTATTGGTTCCTTTATGAAGAAGACTATTGAATTCAGGTGGGATCTATTAGAAAGAATTAAATGCAACTCTGAAGATTGAGAACTCAACGAAGGTAAAGAGTCAGGTATTAAGATTAAGTTTGATTGTGTTAAATCTTTTATGAATACCGATGCGTTTCACAAGTTTAGCACTAAATATGGACTTGACTCTGAGATAGTAGCCTCTTTCTGTGAATCATTTTCTACCCATGGTGATGTCCCTAAGGAGGAGTGGTTTAAATATCATCCACCTATCAAAGAAGAGATTAAAGAAACGGTAGTAGCTAAAGGAGAAACTATCATTTACAATGTTGATCCAGTTGTTCCTACTGCTTATATTGAAAAAACACATTTCCCTGTAAGGATAAAGGAACATGCTAAGGTTTCAATTGTGGTACGCAAAAGTAATATCAAAGCACCTAGACCTTCAGAACAAATCAAAATAGAACCTAGTGTTGCTATGGTTAAAGATCTCTTGGTTGAAGATATCAATGGTCATGTTATTTACTTATGTGATGAAGCTGCTAGAACTGCCAAACCCGATGAAAAAGATAAACATATACCTGTTGTTGGCATGCGTGTTGTCTCAGTCTAAATAGGAGAACATTGTTATCATGGTTTATGTGACATAGGTGCTAGCATGAGTGCTATTCCTTTTACCTTATATCAAGAAATTATGGATGATATAGCACCCGTTGAAATAGAAGACATATATGTTACTATTAAACCTGCTAATAGAGACACATTCACACCACTTGGGAAAGTAGAATATCCTATTAATTTTCTAGTTCTTGGTTCCCCACAAAATGACTTTTGTCCCATTATTTTTGGTAAAACTTTCTTGAACACCATTAATTCTCAAATAGATTGTGAGAAACAAACTGTCGGTGTTAGTTTTGGTGATGAGTCTCACGAGTTTAATTTTTCTATGTTTAGTAGAAAACATCATAAGAAAGAATTATCTAGTAAGGATGAAATAATTGGTCTTGCTTCTATTGTCGTGCCTCCTACTGATCCACTAGAACAATATTTGCTAGACCACAAAAATGATATGCATATGCATGAAAGAAATGAAATAGATAAAATTTTATTTGAACAACGACCTCTGCTCAAACACAATTTGCCTATTAACACTCTAGGAGGTCCTCCTCGACCTAAGTGTGATCCCTTGTTTGAATTAAAACAATTGCCAGACACTTTGAAATATGCTTATCTTGATGAGAAAAAGATATATCTTGTTATTATTAGTGCCAAACTTTTAGAATTGTTTGAATTAAATCAATTGCCAGACACTTTGAAATATGCTTATCTTGATGAGAAAAAGATATATCCTGTTATTATTAGTGCCAAACTTTCAAAACATGAAGAAGAAAGATTATTGAAAATTCTGAAGAAGCACCGAGCTGCTACTGGGTATACTTTTGATGATCTTAAGGGCATTAGTCAAACTCTATGTCAGCACAAGATTAATATGGAACATGATGCTAAACCCGTTGTTGATCACCAACGACGTTTGAATCCTAAGATGAAAGAAGTGGTAAGAACTGAAATACTAAAGCTTCTTGAAGCAGGTATAATGTATCCCATAGCTGATAGTAGATGGGTAAGTGTCGTTCATTGTGTCCCTAAGAAGGGAGGTATTAATGTTGTTCCTAATGATAAAAATGAACTCATTCCACAAAGAATTGTCATTGGCTATAAAATGGTAATTGGTTTTAGAAAATTAAATAAAGCAACTAGAAAATATCATTACCCTTTGCCTTTGATTGATCAAATGCTAGAAATACTATCTAAGCACACACACTTTTGCTTCCTTGATGGATATTCTGGTTTTTCTCAGATACCTGTTTCACAACCTGATCAAGAGAAAACCACCATTATTTGCCCTTTTGGAACTTATGCTTATAGACGTATGCCTTTTGGTTTATGCAATGCACCTGCTACCTTTCAAAGATGTATGACTTCTATATTCTTTGATTTTTGTGAAAAGATTGTTGAGGTTTTCATGGATGATTTTTCTGTTTACGGAACTTCTTTTGATGATTGCTTAAGCAACCTTGACCAAGTTTTGCAGAGATGTAAGCAAACTAATCTTGTCTTGAATTGGGAGAAGTGCCACTTTATGGTTATGAAGGCATTGTCTTGGTTCATAAAATTTCCGAGTGAGTTATTGAGGTGGATAAAGCTAAAGTTGATGCAATTGAGAAAATGCCATGTCCTAAAGGTATTAAAGGTATTCGTAGTTTCCTTGGTCATGTTGGTTTCTATAGGAGGTTTATTAAAGACTTCTATAAATTTTCTAGGCCTCTTACAAATCTTTTACAAAAGGATGTTCCATTTGTTTTTGATGATGATTGTGTAGAAGCCTTTGAAACACTAAAGAAAGCCTTAACTTCTGCACCTATAGTACAACCACCTGATTGGAACTTGCCTTTTGAAATTATGTGTGATGCTAGTGATTATGTTGTTGGTGCTGTTCTAGGACAAAGAGTTGATAAAAAATTAGATGTTATCCATTATGCTAGTAAAACTCTAGACAGTGCTCAACGGAATTATGCTACTACTGAGAAAGTTTTTTTAGCAGTCGTGTTTGCTTGTGATAAATTCAGATCTTATATTGTTGATTCTAAAGTAACTATTCACACCGATCATGCTGCTATAAAATATCTTACGGAAAATAAAGATGCTAAACCTAGACTCATTAGGTGGGTTCTCTTGTTACAAGAATTTGATTTACATATTACTGATAGAAAAGGAGCTGAGAACCCCGTAGTTGATAACTTGTCTAGGTCAAAAAATGTTCTTGATGACCCACTACCTATTGATGATAGCTTTCCTGATGAACAACTAGCTGCAATAAATGTCTCTCATAATACTCCTCGGTATGCTGACTATGCTAATTGTATTGTTGCCAAATATTTACCACCTAGTTTCACATACCAACAAAAGAAAAAAATTCTTCTATGATTTAAGACATTACTTTTGGGATGACCCACACCTTTATAAAGAAGGGGTAGATGGTATTATTAGATGTTGTGTATGTGAGCATGAACAGGAACAAATTCCCCGGAAATGTCACTCCGAAGCTTATGGAGGACATCATGCGGGAGATAGAGCTGCTCATAAGGTATTGCAATATGGTTTTTACTGGCCTACTCTCTTCAAGGATTCCCGTGAGTATGTTTTATCTTGTGATGAATGGCAAAGAATTGGTAATATTTGTAAGCGTCAGGCAATGCCTATGAATTATTCACTTGTTGTTAAACCATTGATGTTTGGGGTTTTGATTACATGGGACCTTTTCCTTCCTCTAATGGGCATACTCATATATTGGTTGTTGTTTATTATGTTACTAAGTGGGTAGGAGCTATTCCAACTAGTAGTGTTGATCACAACACCTCTATTAAAATGCTTAAAGAAGTTACTTTCCCAAGGTTTGGAGTCCCTAGATATTTAATGACTGGCGGTGGTTCACACTTTATTCATGGTGCTTTCCGTAAAATGCTTGCTAAGTATGATGTTAACCATAGAATTGCATCACCCTATCATCCTCAATCTAGTGGTCAAGTTGAACTTAGCAATAGAGAAATAAAAATTAATTTTACAAAAGGTTGTTAATAGGTTCCGAAAGAATTGGTCTAAGAAATTAGATGATGCACTTTGGGCCTACAGAAAAGCATATAAAAATCCTATGGGCATGTCTCCTTATAAAATGATTTATGGAAAAGCTTGTCATTTGCCTCTTGAGTTAGAACATAAAGCATATTGGGGAATTAAGGAACTCAACTATGATTTCAAACTTGCTGGTGAAAAGAGGCTATTTGATATTAGCTCACTAGATGAATGGAGAATCCAAGCTTATGAAAATGCCAAACTATTTAAAGAAAAATTTAAATGATGGCATGATAAAAGAATCCAAAAGCGGGAGTTTAAAGTTGGAGAATATGTTCTTTTGTACAACTCCCGTTTCAAATTCTTTGCAGGAAAACTTCTCTCCAAATGGGAAGGACCATATATTATCGAAGAAGTCTACTGCTCTGGAGCTATCAAAATAAATAATGCCAAAGGTACTAACCCGAAGGTTGTCAATGGGAAGAGGATTAAACACTATATCGCAGGTACGCTTATTAATGTTGAAAACAATATTATCCAAACTATGACACCGCAGGAACACATAAAAGAAACCTTGTGGAACACTCCAGAATCGTGAATAAAAGGAGGTACGTGATACGGTAAGTAAACAGACTCCGAAAAATCCGCAAAAGTATTTTTTTGTCAGTTTTGGAATATTACAAAAATTAGGAAAATAATAAACCACCCAGAAGGCAACCTAGGAGGGCACAAGACACCAGGGCGCGCCTGGCTTGTCAGGCGCGCCCAGGTGGGTTGTGCCCACCTCGGGTACCTTCCGGATTCAGCTTTTCTCCTATTTGCTTGTTTCCCAAGATAAAAAATCTTTATATACCCCCCGAACCTATTGACCACCATATCACAGAGAAATCTTCTGTTCTTCTTCCTCACTGTCTTTCTGACAGATCTAAAAATATGTCATCTTGAGACTCGGAGGGTGAGAGCTATGTTGTTGATTATATTACAAACCCTAAAGTTTGAGGAGATGTGGAAAATTATGGTTGGACTACGGAGGAGGAAGAACACTATAATCCTAAACGGAAGGAAGAGACAAGCTCAGATGAAGATGAAGTTCCACTGCCCTAGCCGGGGGGCATGCACATGGAATTCAAGAAGTCAAGTCTCCCCAATAAAGCAAAGAAACCTATGATCCGGTTTATCCATTTTCGTCTTCTGTAGGAAAAGAAGCAAGAATTATGCAAATATTGACGCTGGAGCAGGAGATTGATGACTTGAGGGAGGAAAATTCCATCCTCAAGCGTAAGCTGAGGAGGAAGTGTGAAGCTACTACCTCACCACCACCACCTTCACCTTCTTCACCACCAAAGGAGACTTGAATATCGGGTATGGGCACTCCCCTTGGCTTGTGCCAAGCTTGGGGGAGGTGCCCCGGTATCGTATCACACCACCTCTTTTGCCATTACTTATCTTAGTTCGATCTTTAGCCATCTTTTAAATTAACTGAATAAAAGTTTAGTGCGATCCTTTTCGAATGTTTTTGCTTAGTGATCTATCTATCTTTGTAATCGTGTGAGATATATATAATAAATTCTAGTTCAAGTTTTGCTTTCTTTACTTTTTTGTTTCAATCAAAATAAAGAAAAGAAATAGTGAAAAAGATCATATGCTAATCTTATGGTAAGTAATGACATCACATAAGGAAAAGTATAAGTGGTAAAATTTATTTGAGATTGACAAACATAGCATTGGTCAACAATGCAATTCATGAAAGAATTAAGAAGGTAAGAGAAGATTCACACGCAAATACACTATCTTGGACATCTTTTATGACTGTGAGCCCCCATCAAAATATTTTATGCCAAATTTGTTGACGTTGGACAAGGAAGACAACGTCATGATTTATGCTTGTTCATATTCACACAGAAGTTATATTGTCATAGATCCTTTAACATGTGGTGCTTGCCTATCTTTGCTAGCCAAAATTCCACACTAAGTGGAGATACTACTTGTGCATCCAAAAACCCTTAAACCCAAATCTTATTTTGAGAGTCCACCATAACTACCTATGGATTGAGTAAGATCCTTCAAGTAAGTTGTCATCGGTGCAATAAGGCAACAAAAATTGCTTCTAAATGTGTTCGATCAATTAGTGTAAGAGAAAATTGAGCGTTGTACAAACTTCTGATGGCAAAATAATAAAGGTGACAGACTGCATAATAAAGGTTGCTATCATAAGGGGCAATAAAACGTTACGTTCTTTTGCACTAAGAGATTGAGCATACAAACCAAAAAGCGCATGACAACCTCTGCTTCCCTCTGTGAAGGGCCTATCTTTTACTTTCATGTATTTACTTTCATGCAAGAGTCAAAGTATTCTTCCCTATTCCATTTTATTTTCTCTTTTGCAAGCATAATGTGGTGAGGAAAGATCTAGGCACATATATCCAGTTGGATATGGGTGAGCATTAGTTATTATTGTTGACATCACCCTTGAGGTGAATACATTGGGAGAAAAACTATAAGCCCCTATCTTCCTATGTGTTTGGTTGAAACTTTTTGCTCATGGGTATGCGGTGAGTGTTAGCAATCATAGAAGACTATATGATGGTTGAGTATGTGGAATTGCCAAAAGGCTCCGATACGTGACCCTTCCTGAAAAGATGATGAATTGTAGTTGCAAAGTTGACTGAGAACATAGTTTGTTGGTTTTCAATAGAGTTTATGCTTTATACTTTGATGTTGTGATGAATTGTTACTTGTTCATGAGAAGTTTAATGTGCATCATGCTTCTATCTTCGTATTTTGTTTTATTCGACACCTCTCTCTCTCTCTCTCTCTCTCTCTAAGCATGTGGACATGTTTTTCGATATCGGTTTTTCGCTTGAGGACAAGCGAGGTCTAAGCTTGGGGGAGTTGATATGTCCATTTTGCATCATGTTTACCTACTGTTATTTACTATGTTTTTATGACAACAATGCCTTTTAGAGTAATTTTAATGCCTTTTCTCTCATAATATGCAAAGTTTATACAAGGAGGGAGAATGCCGGCAGCTGGAATTCTGGACCTGAAAAAGCTACGTCAGAGTTACCTATTCTGCACATCTCCAAATGAGCTAAAAATTTATGGAGAATTGTTTTGGAATATATGAAGAGTATTGGAGCAAACAACTACCAGAGGGGGCCCACTAGGTGGGAACAACCCACCTGGGCGCGCCAGGAAGCCCAGGTTCGCCCTGGTGGGTTGTGCCCTCCTCGGCCCACCTCCGGTGCCCCTCTTCTGGTATATAAGTCATTTTGACCTATAAAAAAAATAAGGAGAGGACTTTCGGGACGGAGCGCCACCATCTCGAGGCGGAACGTGGGCAGGAGCACTTTTGCCCTCCGACGAAGCAATTCCGCCGGGGAACTTCCCACCCGGAGGGGGAAATCATCGTCATCGTCATCAACAACAACCCTCTCATCTTTGGGAGGACAATCTCCATCAACATCTTCAACAACACCATCTCCTCTGAAGCCCTAGTTCATCTCCTGTGTTCAATCTTTGTACCCGAACCTCAGATTGGTACCTGTGGGTCACTAGTAGTGTTGATTACATCTTGTAGTTGATTACTATATGGTTTATTTGGTGGAAGATTATATGTTCAAATCCATTATGCTTTTTAATACCCCTCTGATCTTGAGCATGATTATCATTTGTGAGTAGTTACTTTTGTTCTTGAGGTCACAAGAGAAATCTTGTTGCAAGTAATCATGTGAACTTGATATGTGTTCGATATTTTGATGATATGTATGTTGTGATTCCCTTAGTGGTGTCATGTGAACGTTGACTACATGGCACTTCACCATATTTGGGCCTAAGGGAATGCATTGTGGAGTAGTTATTAGATGATGGGTTGCTAGTGAAAGGATCAATATGGTCGAATAGAGGGGGGTGAATAGGAGACTACAAATTTTAAATCTTTCCTGTCAATTTTACGGATAAGCGGATAGATAGGGTTCACTAGATATGCAACTAGGTGAACACAACCTATATGACAAGAAATCTTAAAGCAAGATATGATAGGCAACAATCTAATTAGCAAGCCAACAAGCATACAAAGCAAAGTAAGGTGCGGGAAAGGATTAACCACAAGTGAGGCGAGGACGCGGATTTTATCCCGAAGTTCACTCTTCCTTGGGGAAGAGCTACTCTCCGTTTAGAGCGGCGCATGAGCCAAAGCTTGCAGAACGGCACGAAGGCTCATCGTCGTCTCTTCCGAGTCACCCCCAACGGATGAGCCTTGAATCACTCGGGGTTGGTCTTGAAGGCGACCACCACACCTTTACAAACTTCTCCAGAGCACACCACAAGCAAGGAAGCTTCTAGAGGAACCTCTAACCGCCTAGGAGACCAAGCTCCAAGAGTAACAAGTCAATGGGGAAGAAATGTTGCGGGGAACGCGATTTGGTTTGGTCAAGATGTAGATCGGGTCTTGCTCTCCCAATCCCCAGAGTTTCAACAAGTTTGGGTGGAGGGATTGAGAGTATTGAGAAAAATGAGGTGGAGCAATGGTGGAGCTCAACAAGACATTAGGGTTAGCGATGGAGGAAGAAGAAGGGGGGTTTATAGTGTTTGTCCCGGGATGGTCGTTTCTGCCCGTTGGACCCCGTGCGCACGGGGTAAGTCAGCCCCGTGCGCATGGGGGTACTCAGAGACTCTCACACCACCCCGTGCGCACGGGGGTCAAAGACCCCGTGCACACGGGGTAATCGGAGAGTTTATGCAGTACCCCGTGGGCACGGGGGTCAAAAGACCCCGTGCGCACAGTGAGTTTCTGTTGCAATCACTCTGAGTACCACATGCACGCACACTATGTTTTTCGATGGTAGGAATGGGTAGGCTGGTGTATAAGGTTCGGCGATGGCATTCCCACACAACTTTTATCCACACCAACCCCTCTTAATAGTGCGGTCTTTCCTACGACTCGAAGCAAACCAAAAACTAAAAACTTTGAAACGCCGGTAGACCACGCCTTTGACCTTTTTGAATTGGGGTGTCGCACATCTCCATCATGAAGCACTTGGAACCAATATCCTAAGATAAACTTTAGCAACCGATATTAGTTCAACTAACCACATCGTCATCACACCAATATATAGCATAAGTGCCACTTGCACTTTCAATCTCCCCCCTTTTTGGTGCCTTGATGACAACGTGGTTAGAGCATGGCATAGAGGATATAAAAATTTGAATAGCCATGAGACAATGAATGATCATGGTAGCTCCCCCTATATGTGTGCCCGGCTAAAATGAATGCTTGAGAATGCATCAAGCACACACATAGGAGGCTCCCCCAAGATCAACATTGTCAAAACATGAGATCAACATAATAAACCTATAACGGTGCCTAGATCTCACGAAATGGTGTGGTGAGAAAATATCATGAGACACATAATAAGCATGATATGATCATAGCATTAGGTCCAATAATAAAGCTAGAGACTCACGAGCACAAACGAGTAGCTCACAACCACACAAGCAGAAAGCAAATAAAATTATCTCAGGCCAGCTAAAAACAACCAACAAAGAGAAACACGAGGCTTGAGATCTCAACACACAGTAAGAACACCAACACCCACCACTTCTCCCCCTTTGTCATCAAGACAAGAGAAAGGAGACAAATGGCGACACACAGACCCACTAGACAAGAGGAGGAGCACTCGAGGCATCATCATCATCATCATCAAAGCGCCATCCTACCATCGGAAAGAACCGAGCTGTGGCCTCACTGTCGTTGTCCTCTAACCCTGGGCCGACCTCCTCACCAGCTGCAGCCCTCGCTACCTTTTGCTCACGCCTCATAAGCTTCTCCTTGTTGATCTCCTTAATCTGACGACGCTGGATAGACCGGCACATCTTGAACATGTTTCTCAAAGTCTTGAACAGGGACTTCTTCTCCCCTCTGGCGAAAACAGCCTCAGAACCAACGGACATGGCCTTACCATGAGGGATCAGTGCAGTGGAGGACATGCTCGGAGTGAATGTGGCACGATCCTCACGCCTAGGGTTGTGCCCCTTCTTGATAGGATCATATGGAGCAGGAGCATCTGGGGTCCGGTTAGAGTTGCGCTTGGGAATAGAAGTCTTGTACGAAGCAATATACTTAGCTGGGCAGACGGACTCAATCAAAGCCTGAATGAACGGAGCATAGATCAAGGACTTTTTCTCTTGCACACACTGACGGATCTCATAGAACATGAAGTCCAGGACATCCACCCTCTTCTTCTGATTTAGGTACACAAAGACATCCAACATGGAACTCCGACTGTTATGGGAATCATCGGCCTTTGGAGTGAGAGTATACCTTAAGATATGGCGCATATTGTCATAGAGGGGCACAAGGTCTTTGATGGATCCGGTGACAAACGACTTCTCTTGCTTGTATGCGAATGTAATCGCATCCTTAGTGCGCTGCCCACTTTCACGAACTCAGGCAAATTCATCAGATGCAGCCTCTTCATCAAAGAATGGATAAGGAATGATCTCAGAAAACTTAGCCATAGGAGCAGAGCACTGATGCGTCCCGGACATCCATGTGAGGGTGCGAGTGGAGTCATTGGAGAAAAACAAGGTGGAAAAGAACTGCATCACCAGATCCTCATTGTATGGATAGTTGAATGTGACGAAAGGAATGAGGCCCAACCTCCCAAGAGCAGAATACACCCCGGGATACAGATGATCATTGTCCCGCAGACTCTTAGTGTTAACCTGCTTGTGCGGTGCAAACTTCTTCGACTTGGTCATGAGAAGCTCATGATAAACTCTTTGCTGAAAGTCATTTTTGAACTAGGGATCCACTCCCAAACCTATGGCAGCTGCATACGGATGACTCTGCCTCTCAGCCAAAAGCTCTGGCTTGGTCCACTTGGCAAGGGGCATGTTCCGAAGATCTCGCCCGCCCGGAATGGCTTGCTCGAGACTAGACTCCTCTTCTTCCTCTTCATCCTCATCACCACGATCATCTTCCTCCTCTATCTCAGCATCATCATCGGGGTTGACATAATGAGCATCATCTTGAGAGTCATACTCTTCCTCAGACTCATCGGAGGCCTCAACAACTGGCCGCTTGGTGGCAGCATGGCGAACACGGCCCTGCCCTGACCCCTGACCAATGCCTCAGATGGCTGGCGACAAGCAACCGTGAACTCCCTTGATCCTCCCTTTGGTCACTTGCGACGGAGCTCGCCCTCTTGTCAGCAGAGTCAGAAACACACACAAACACCCAACAACACACCGTAGAAAATAAAAATGAGTACAAGTGTTTGATAGATGGCATAGGGATAGGCAGATAAATAGGTGAAAAGCCCCTGGATGCCCCATGCGCACGGGGGTTTAGACTCCGTGGGCACGGGGGTCCCATGCGCACGGTACACGACCATGGGCACAAGGCCCCATGCGCACGGGGGTCAAATACCCCGTGGACACGGGGGTTTCCCAGCGGCAGCCACTTCCAGATCAAGATCTGGGAGTGGGTGCGGTAGGGAAACCCTAGGAAAGGTGTGCCTGGATTCGACCTACGACGGAGGAGCAGCCGCCCTGATCTAAGAAAAACAGGAAACCCTAGAACCTAGAGATTATGATAGGCATCCATGGAGGGAAACAGGGAAGAGGGGGAAGGGACAAACCGGAGGAGGAACCCATCCTGAAGAAACTCCACGGAGCAAGGAGCCCGACGGTGCCCGGAAGAGCTCCGGCGAGCGGAGGCGACGGCGGCGGCGCTGGAGGCTTCCTGGGGAGTGGAGGGGCGTCTGGGTGGGAATGAACCCAAGCCCCCCACGCCCCGCCTCTTCAGGGCCAGGAACTCCAGACCCCGTGCACACGGGCTAAGTGAGCCCCGTGCACACGGGGGGGGGGGGGGGCGTGCGCACGGTACAAGACTGTGGGCACGGGGTATTCAGGAACTTTGACTTGAGGGGCTTTTTGAAGGAATGGTTGAGTGTAAACTCTTACCATGCCTTCGCAAAGAACTCGGTCTATGTTCATGAATACATCGCGAGTGAAATCCTATCACTACAAGAAGGGAATAGGTGGAGCACTTGTACAAAAAGAGAAAGACACAACCAAGACAAAAACAGAGAAAGAAACAGAAGAAAGCCAACAACAAAAACACACATGAAAAAATGGACACAACCCTCAAAGGGGGGCGGTGGCCGAGGCCACCATGTTTGTGTTTGTTTGGTATGGCACTGCGAAGATATGAACCTTGGGCCCAAGACCAATAGTCATCTTTGAAGCACAAGTGCCACCTGCAAGTGGCTAATGTGAAAGATTTTGTTCAGTTTCTGCACTTCTAGGATAAGATAACTCATGAGTTGAGCTAGCTCCCCTAGACATGTGCCTACAACTAAGCAAGATATCACATGAGTATGTGTGCATGAGCAAGACTTTCAACCCAAGTTACTTATATCGATGATATTTAGCTCATGCCTTAACTCACGGAATCTTGCTTCTTCTAGTGGCTTGGTGAAGATGTCGGCTAGTTGATTCTCTGTGTTGACATGGAGTAGTTCAATGTTTCCCTTGGCCACATGATCCCTAATGAAGTGATGGTGAATCTCAATATGCTTGGTCTTGCTATGTTGAACCGAATTCTCGGCGATCTTTATTGCGCTTTCATTGTCACACCAAAGAGGCACTTTGTCACAACAACTTCCGGCGGCAATGTACTCGGCTTCGGCCGTTGAGAGGGATATACAACTTTGCTTCTTTTAAGACCAACTTACCAACGATCTTCCTAGGAATTGACATGAACCGGAAGTGGACTTGCGGTCAACCTTGTCTTCGGCCTAATCCGAATCCGAGTATCCCATTAACTCAAATGTTGATCCTTTGGGATACCAAAGGCCCAAGGTTAGGGTATGAACCAAATATCGAAGGATTCTTTTCACTGCCGAATAGTGGTTCTCCTTAGGAGAAGATTGAAATCTTGCACACATACACACACTCAACATAATATCTGGTCTAGATGCACAAAGGTAAAGCAAGGAACTGATTATAGAGCGATATACCTTTTGATCCACTTCTTTACCATTGGGATCAATATGAAGTTGACCATTTGTGGGCATGGGTGTCTTCATTGGCTTGACATCTTGCATTTTGAACCTTTTGAGCATGTCTTGAATATAGCGAGATTGGTTGATGAAGGTTCCTCCTCTCAATTGCTTCACTTGAAAACCAAGGAAGAACCTCAACTCTCCCATCATGCTCATAGCAAATTCCTTAGTCATAAGATTCTCAAACTCAGCGTTAATAGCATGGTTAGTGGACCCAAAGATAATATCATCAACATATATTTGGTAAACAAACAACTCTCCTTTTACCCCCTTTGTGAAGAGAGTGGAATCTATTACCCCAATCTGGAACCCTTTCTCGCTTAGGAACGCCGTAAGGTGATCATACCAAGCACGAGGTGCCTGTTTGAGACCATAGAGTGCCTTATGGAGTTCATAAATGTGAGAGGGGTGATCGGGGTCTTCGAAACCGGGAGGTTGATTGACATACACCAACTCCTTAAGAGGACCATTAAGAAATGCACTCTTCACATCCATTTGGTATAATTTAAAACCATGGTGAGAGGCATAAGCAAGCAAGATGCGAATGGATTCGAGACGGGCAACGGGGGCAAAAGTTTCACCAAAGTCCAAACCTTCAAATTGGGTGAAACCTTGTGCCACTAAACTTGCCTTGTTCCTTATTACTTGTCCATGTTCATCTTGTTTGTTCTTGAAGATCCACTTTGTTCCAATGACATTATGATACTCTTTGGGTCTTTCCACAAGGGTCCACACTTTGTTGCGGGTGAAGTTGTTGAGTTCTTCATGCATGGCATCTATCCAATCCGGATCTTCTAGTGCATCTTCCACCTTAAGGGGCTTAACACAAGAGACAAACGAGTGATGTTCACAAAAGTTTGCCAAACGTCTATGAGTAGTTATCCCCTTTTGATGCTTCCATAGATGTTCTCGGTGAGATGTTGAAGGTGCTTTAGCTTGGCAACCACTTTTTGCTCCTTAATTTCAAGCTCTTCTTCACTTGGTTTTGGACTTGATGAAGAAGCTTGACTTTGAGATTGTTTTGGCCGCGGAAACACCCTTCTCTTTGCAACCACAAGTTCTTGCTCATTGGGAAGTGACGATGATGAAGACACTTGAAGTTGGAGTTGATCTTGATCTTGATCTTGATCACGAACTTGAGCTTGATCTTGAGCCTCAATAATTGGATCTTCACCATTTGAACGAGCTTGCTCTTGATCTTGCTCGGGAATATGAGGGACTTGATCTTGTTATTGGATAGGTACATGATCTCCCGTGGCTTCTTGTTCAAGAGGTGCCGGTGATGACTTCCCTTGTGGAGACTCCACAAGAGGGGCTCTTACTCCTTTTTCTTCTACTTGGACTTGGGGTGTTTCTTGTGGAAGAATGTGGCCTATCCCCATCGTCCTTATAGCTTGTGAAGGAGCCTCATCACCTACAACACTAGGAACAATTTGCTCCACAAAGGAGCCGTTATCTTCATCAAACTCCACATTTACCGTTTCCTCAATGCATCTGGTGGATTTATTGAGAACTCGGTAAGCATGAGAGTTTGATGCATATCCAACAAATATGCCCTCATAAGTTCTAGAATCAAACTTAGCTAACCAGGATTTCTTATTTAAAATGAATCACTTAGAACATAATACCTGAAAGTATTTGACGTTAGGCTTTCTACCAATTAGGAGCTCATATGGGGTCTTGTTCTTGAGCTTGCGAAGATAAAGCCGGTTTGAAGCATGACACGCGGTGTTGATGGCTTCGGCCCAAAGCTTGTATGGAGACATGTACTCGTCAAGCATGGTCCTAGCCATCTCAATAAGAGTCCGATTCTTCCTCTCCGCAACACTATTTTGTTGAGGAGTATATGGTGCAGCATATTGATGCTTTATCCCCTCTTCACTCAAGAATTCATCCATCGTGTAGTTCTTGAACTCGGTGCCATTGTCACTTCGAATTGCCTTGATCTCACAATTATGTTGACGTTGAGCTTATTTGGCAAAGTTGATGAAGGTTTCTTAAGTTTCATCTTTGGTCTTGAGAAAGAACACCCAAGTATATCTTGTGAAGTCATCAACAATGACAAGGCAATACCTCCTCCCTCCCAAACTATCATAAGTTGGAGGCCCAAAAAGATACAAATAGATAAGCTCAAGGGGCCTCAAGGTGGTGATGATAGTCTTCACTTTATGAGCTTTTTCATGAAGCTCCGGCAATGCAAGCACTACAAGGACGATCTTTGGCAAAAGACACATTGGTTAGTCCAAGAATGTGCTCCCCCTTTAAGAGAGCTTGTAAATTTTTCATATCAACGCGGGCTAGCCTACGGTGCCATAGCCACCCCACGTCGGCCTTGGCCATTAGGCATGTTGCAAGATGAGTTTTCTCTTTTGAGAAATCAACCACATAAAGGTTGTCTTCAACATGCCCAAAAAAGACCACTTTGAGATTGCTTCTCTTAAATACGGTCACATGGAATTCACCGAAATGCGAATCATAACCGGCACGTGCCAATTGAATAGTTGAAAGTAAATTGTAGTGAAGGGATTGGACAAGCATGACATTTGAAAGTGAGGAATCATTAGAGATTAACCTTGCCCAAACCCAATACCTTGCCCTTGCTATTATCACCAAAAGATATGCTCGAAGAGGCCTTGAGTGAATCAACGAAGTCCACAAGCATCTCCCTTTCTCCAGTCATATGATTGGTGCATCCACTATCGATCACCCATTGTTTTCACCAGAGACATAGTCCTACAAGAATCAAGCTTTGGTTATAGGTACCCATTTTGCAATGGGTCCTGGAGAGTTAGCGACAAGGGTCTTGGGGACCCAAATAGTCCAAGCATGATCACCATGGTTAGTGCCAACAAATTTTGCAAAAGTATAGCCATCATCTCCTCTCATGAGGACATAAGATGGATTGTTCTTGCTGGCAAAATTCTTGGGAATGGCATTGTCCCTAGTGACCTTGTCACTCCCAACAACCCCTTTTTCCTTCTCCTTCTCCTTGTGCCCTTCATGCACAAACACTACCTTTTGGGGAGGGGAAGGAGTCAGACCGATCTTCTTCTTGTTGTTGTTGTTGTTGTTGTTGTTGTTCTTATTCTTCTTCTTACCATTCTTGGATGTGGGATCAAACCCAACTCCCTCCTTGGCAACACATTCATTTTGGTTGCTCAAGAGGTCATTAAGGTTTTTCTCCCTTTGGATGCATGATACAAGCCCTTTCTCAATTTGAGCCTTCAACTTGTTATTCTCCTCTTGGAGAGAGGTGCAATCATGAACAAAGTTAGCCATACACGCATCATCATTTAAATCCATATGAGGTATGGAAGTGAGAGCCTTAATGGTTGTAGCTTTAAGTTGAGCATAAGACTCGGTGAGGGCAATGAGGTCACCTTTGACAACCTTGGAACTAGTCACAAGGAACTCATGTTCCTCAACAAGTCTCGTGTGATCAACTAGAAGATTTTCAACTCTAACATTGAGAGCATCTTTGTTTTCAAGAGCAAGTTGCAAAGCATCATTGGTTTTAACAATGTCAATTTGATGAGCCGACAACGCTTCCTCAAGTGACGCTCTCATGACACTCTCTTCATTTAATTCGTGCTTGAGGTGATCGACTCTCTCGTTTTCCTCTATGAGGAGGTTTTCAACATTCTCAATAAAGTCATCATATTCGGCAAGTGACTTAAGGAGATCGCCAAAACGAGCACGAGCTTCACCATGAAGAGTTTTCATTAAAGCCATTAAGGATTCCTCATCATTATCCACGCCCTCATCACACTCATCCTCCACTATCTCACATGAGACATTGGGAGTGTAGATGTCGGGTTTCTTAGATTTGGACTTTTTTTTACCTCTTTGGCCATAAGGCACCAATGAGTAAAAGGC
The DNA here is from genome assembly GCF_002575655.3 of Aegilops tauschii subsp. strangulata. Lineage (NCBI taxonomy): Eukaryota > Viridiplantae > Streptophyta > Magnoliopsida > Poales > Poaceae > Aegilops > Aegilops tauschii. The sequence continues at coordinate 247,992,632 of NC_053038.3, forward strand.
TTGTCCTTGTTTGGAGAGTCGAAGAGGCCGGTGGTGGAGGAGGAGGTAGTGGCATGTATGGCAATGGCGGGCGTGCCCACTTGATCATCATCATCGTCATCTTCATCTCCGGACATGTATTCTTCATGAAGAAGAGCCTTGTCATCCTTCCTGTTTGCAAACTTGGTGAACTTCTTATTTCTTGAGCACAAGCTTCTCGGATTTATCTTCACGTCTCTCATACGGACAATCATGTACAAAGTGTCACAATTGTAGCATTTCCTTCGTCTAAACGATCTGCCTTGAAGATCCTTCCCTTTGTTTGACATGGTACCGGAGTACTTTTTGACTAAAAGGGCTAGATCTTCTACAAAGTCATTTGCCGGGAAAGAGGTGTCAACATCTTCCTCACATATCTCCTCACTCACTTCTTCATCCCTTGAGGGTTGGCTTATCACTTTTTTGGCCTTCAAGGCAAGATTGGAGTTCTTGGTTGCTTGAGAAATTGCAAAGGTCTTCTTGGACTTGGTCTCCAAAAGAACATGAGTTGAGAAAGTGGAAACAACTTGAGCCGAAGTCGACTTGTGATAATCCGGACGTTGATGTATCATCATGACCATGGTATGTTCCGTGAGAACCATAGCATCTATGAACGTGTCCTTGATGAAGTCATCATTAGCCCAAGTGCACCCAAAGGTTCTCAAGTTGAGCACAAGGGACTTAAACCTTCAGTAGACCTCTTCCACGGACTCACCCTCATTCCTCACAAAGAGATTGACTTCTTGCTTGAGCAAAGCCAATCGAGATCTTCGAATTGCTTCATCTCCTTCGAGAGCCTCCTCAAGGCAATCCCATATTTCCTTGGTAGTTTTAAGGAGAGCAATGGAGTCACTATAGTCTTCGATCACAGCGGTGCGCAACATGTTGTGTGTAGTTGCATTGAGTTGGTCATCAACCGCTTCTCTTGGAGTGAGATTCATTGGGTCCTTGGGGTTGAATCCATTGACCACAATCCACCACAGTTGAGTTGAAGCACTGTGCATGTAAGACTCCATATCTAGCTTCGACTTAGCAAACGCATTAGCTTTCAAAGGGGGTGGAGGCCCAACAGGATTAATGCGAGGATGTTGCAAATGTTGAGGTAAGTAAAAGGTGTAACACCCCGCATGTAACTTGCCATATTTGTAACTCCGACTCTTGCCATTTCTGGCTATGTGATATGTTTTTCCCTCCGTTGTCGGGTTTTGTCTTTCGTTTTGTATTTTGTCATGCCATGCATTTTTATATCATGTCATTAAATGCATTGCATTCGCATACGTGTTCGTCTCATGCATCCGAGCATTTTCCCCGTTGTCCGTTTTCCAATCCGGCGCTCCTATCTCCTCCGGTGCACCCTTCTAGTTTTCTTTCGTGTGCGTGTGTTAAACTTTCTCGGAATGGACCGAGGCTTGTCAAGTGGTCTTAATATACCACCCGGAGCCTACCGGTCAAGTTTCGTTCCATTCGGAGGTCGTTTGGTACTCCAACGGTTAACCGGGCCTCCGCAAGTCCATTTGAGTATCCAGCAAAACCCCCCTCCAAAACCAGCCCAAAGCCCACCAAACTCTCTTCCATGCTCTAGGTCGTTCGATCACGATCGTGTGGGCGAAAACCGCACCTCATTTGGAGTCTCCTAGCTCCCTCTACCTATATATGAGTGGGCATCCCGAAAAACGAAATCTCAGACGAACCCTAACCCTCTCCCTCCGCGCCGCGCAGGACGCGTCCGCCCGCGCCGGACACGTCCGCCGCCGCGCCCCGGCGAATCTGCTGCTGCCACGTGTCCCGCCGGCCTCTCCCTCCGCGCCGGCCCGCGAGCCCTCCGCGGGCCCGCCGGCCCGCATCGCCGCCGCCCGCGCAGCGCGCTCCCACCGCCGCCTCGCCTCCCTCGCCGGCCCGCATCGCCGCCGGACGGCGCCGCCGCCACCGGCCCCGCGCCGCCCGCCGGATCCCCGCCGGCGTCGCCTTCGCCGCCTCGGCGCCGCCTCCTCCGGCCCCGCCGCCGGCGCCCCTCCTCCGGCGCACCTCCGCCCGCCGCCGGCCTCGCCTCCCCCGGGCCGCCGCGCCGCCTCTTCCTCCTTCCCCGTCGCCGGCATCGAGCTCGGGAGCCGATCCGATCGATCTGGTACGGTACTGCCCCGTTGACTTCCTCCCTCGCGTCCGTTTTTATTTCAAAGTCCCAGAATTCCATCAGCAAGTGCCTATGTTCCCGATGCCGTAACTTTGTGCATATAGCTCTGATTCGCGCACGTGTAATATGTCAAATTGTTCGCCTCGTGATGCTCTACATTTTGTTCAATTGTACCATGTTCATTAGAGGTCATCTTGATGCCCAAATCTTCGTTGGAAGAGGGCTAGTTGCTGTTAATCTCTGGTTCTTATCAGAACTTGGAGATTTGTCATATTTGTATCATTTATTCTGTGCATCTTTTGAGGATGAGCTCTACATGTGTTTTGAAGTATGCCATGTCATATTTCCAGTGGTGTAGTCCATGTATTTTTTTGATCTATGTGGTGACTAGCACAAGCATGCAAAGTAGGCCCCGTAATATTTCTGATTTCAGGGACTTAGTGATTTCTCTAAGTCCTAGTCTGCTGTAATTTTGTTGCCTTGTAAACTTGATGCTATAGAGAGATCCATGCATATTTTGGAGATGTTCAGTAAGGATGTTTTGTAGCTATAGTTGTAATTGATCCATTCCTGCAATTGTTTGCAATTTTAGACTACCATAGCATGACGCAATCTTGCTCTACGTTTGCTATAAAATATTTCTGGCAGATTCTTAACATGATTTGCAATCTTGCCAAGCTTATTGTAGTTGGTCCATACATATTATGCAATTTTTCTTGCCATGGATAGTTTCATAAACATGCCATCTTGCTTTATGTATGCTTTTTTTGTCATGCATTGCTCTGTAGTGAGTGCATCAAGCTCACAAAGAGGCCTACATAATTATATTTCTGCCATGCTCTGTTTTCTGCTAAGTCTGAAACCTGATAACGAAACTTTCTATGTTTACATGCTTGCCATCATATCTTCTGGTCCTTTTTGGCTTATGGTTAGTAAGGGACTTTTTTCATGTGCTTTTAGTAGAACACTAACATGCCTTGTTTTGCTATGTTAAGTTCCTGTAGCATGTTGATTTCATGCTCTGAACATTGCTACCTGATGCTGATTTCTGCCATGTCCAGTTTTTCACTAAGTCTGTGAACCTGTAATCTTTTGCACTTTTTCCATGCTTGTTTGAGCTTGATATGTTGTGAACGCTCAGTGTTCATCTTTTGTCAAACATCTCCTGTAGATTACTTTCATATGCTTTGTTGCTATGTTGGGGTGCTGTAGCATTGTTACTTGTTGTATTTTATATGCTATCTTGCTGTTTATCGCAGATTAGTGTCATTCTTGTTTTGCTTGCCATTTGCAATCCGTGCATCCGATTCCGGTGATCTTTATATCGATTTCGACCGAAATCATCTCATCTTTCCAGTGGCATGCTTGGTTTGCCAAGTTACTGCCATGTTCATCATTTTCCTTCCGGAGCACGCATATGCATCGCATATCATATCGTGCATATCATACATGATTTGCATCATGTTGCTTGCGCATTTCTCGTTGTTGATTGTGGTTCCATTTGTTTGTGTTCTTGTCTTGGGTAGAGCCGGGAGGCGAGTTCGTGAACGAGGAACCTGTCGAGTACACTTACGAGGATCAAGCTTTCGACAACTCTGAGAACCTTGCAGGCAAGATGACCACCCCTCGAAATCACTTCTATCTTTGCTATGCTAGTTGTTCGCTCTATTGCCATGCTCCGCTACCTATCACTTGCTATATCATGTCTCCTATTTTAGCCATGTCAGCCCCTAACCATCCTTTCCTAGCAAACCGTTGTTTGGCTAAGTTACCGCTTTTGCTCAGCCCCTCTTATAGCGTTGCTAGTTGCAGGTAAAGTTGAAGTTTGTTCCATGTCGGAACATGGATATGTTGGGATATCACAATATCTCTTATTTAATTAATGCATCTATATATTTTGGTTAAGGGTGGAAGGCTCGGCCTTATGCCTGGTGTTTTGTTCCACCCTTGCCGCCCTAGTTACTGTTTTACCGGGATTATGTTCCTTGAGTTTGCGTTCCTTACACGGTCGGGTGATTTATGGGACCCCCTTGACAGTTCGCCTTGAATAAAACTCCTCCAGCAAGGCCCAACCTTGGTTTTACCATTTGCGACCTATACCTTTTTCCCCCGGGTTTTCTAGAGCCCGAGGGTCATCTTTATTTTAAACCCCCGGGGCAGTGCTCCTCTGAGTATTGGTCCAAACTGTCAGTCGCCGGTGGCCACCAGGGGCAACTCTGGGCTGGCCTATCGGAAGCTTGGACAATCCGGTGTGCCCTGAGAACGAGATATGTGCAGCTCCTATCGGGATTTGTCGGCACATTCGGGAGGCTTTGCTGGTCTTGTTTTACCATTGTCGAGATGTCTTGTAAACCGGGATTCCGAGACTGATCGGGTCTTTCCGGGGAAGGTTTATCCTTCGTTGACCGTGAGAGCTTATGATGGGCTAAGTTGGGACACCCCTGCAGGGTATTATCTTTCGAAATCCGTGCCCGCGGTTATGAGGCAGATGGGAATTTGTTAATGTCCGGTTGTAGATAACTTGTCACTTGACCTAAGTAAAATACACCAAGTGCGTGTGTCGCCGTGATGGTCTCTTCTCGGCGGAGTCCGGGAAGTGAACACGGTCTGTGTTATGTATGACGTAAGTAGGTGTTCAGGACCTCTTCTTGGTCATTGCTAGATGACGCCCGTTCCATTGCTTCTCTTCTCGCTCTCATTTGCGCAAGTTAGCCACCATATATGCTTTTGCCGCTGCAGCTCCACCTTTTGCACCTCCTTGTCCTACAAGCTTAAATAGACTTGATCTCGCGGGTGTGAGATTGCTGAGTCCCCGTGACTCACAGATACTTCCAAAACCAGTTGCAGGTGCCGACGATGCCAGTGCAGATGATGGCGTCGATCTCAAGTGGGAGTTCGACGAGGAACGTGGTCGTTACTATGTGTCTTTTCCTGATGATCAGTAGTGGAGCCCAGTTGGGACGATCGGGGATCTAGCATTTGGGGTTGTCTTATTTTCATCTAGATTTTGGCCGTAGTCGGTCTATATGATTGTATTTTGGATGATGTATGAATGATATTTATGTATTGTGTGAAGTGGCGATTGTAAGCCAACTCTTTATCCCATTCCTGTTCATTACATGGGATTGTGTGAAGATGACCCTTCTTGCGACAAAACCACTATGCGGTTATGCCTCTAAGTCGTGCCTCGACACGTGGGAGATATAGCCGCATCGGGGGCGTTATAAAAGGGTCCATGACATTGTACTTGGGAACTTGAGTACGAGCCGGAGATGCAAGAGGTTCTCTCGAGTCATCCGCATCATGAATGGAATTTGGATCAAATGAGTTTGATGCAGACGTCGATGGATTTAAGCGAGCATCAATTTCCTCCTTGACCGAGGACCGAACTTCTTTCAACATAGAGGCTTTGAGGTCCGCAAACATTGATAGAATATCGGCCGCGGTCAAAGGGGCACCCGGGTTAATAGGAGCGGCGGGAGCAACGACCAGGGCACCAAGTGCCTCGGGCGCTGCGGGGGGTAGGTTTTGACCATCCTCCGCAATGGGTGCGCCACCTCCCTCATTCCCAAGATCGACCCTAAGGTTGTAAAACCTTATATTAGAGCACGAGGCTCTGATACCAAATGAAAGGATCGATACGGTCGACTAGAGGGGGGTGAATAGGAGACTACAAATTTTAATCTTTCTTGTCAATTTTAAGGATAAGCGGATAAATAGGGTTCACTAGATATGCAACTAGGTGAACACAACCTATATGACAAGCTAGCTTAAAGCAAGATATGCTAGGAAACAATATAATTAGCAAGCCAACAAGCATACAAAGCAAAGTAAGGTGCGGGAAAGGATTAACCACAAGTGAGGCGAGGACGCGAATTTTATCCTGAAGTTCACTCTTCCTTGGGGAAGAGCTACTCTCTGTTTAGAGCAGTGCCGGAGCCAAAGCTTGTGGAACGGCACGAAGGCTCACCGTAAGCCTCAAATAACTTAGGGTTGGTCTTGAAGGCGACCACAACACCTTTACAAACTTCTCCGGAGCACACCACAAGCAAGAAAGCTTCCGGAGGAACCTCTAACCGCCTAGGAGCCCAAGCTCCAAGAGTAACAAGTCACCGGGGAAGAAATGTTGCGGGGAACGCGATTTGGTTTGGTCAAGATGTAGATCGGGTCTTGCTCTCCCAATCCCCAAAGTTTCAACAAGTTTGGGTGGAGGGATTGACAGTATTGAGAAAAATGAGGTGTAGTAATGGTGGAGATCAACAAGACATTAGGGTTAGGGATAGAGGAAGAAGAAGGGGGTTTATAGTGTTTGTCCTGAGGTGGCCATTTCTGCCGGTTGGACCCCGTGCACACGGGGTACACAGAGACTTTTACACCACCCCGTGCGCATGAGGGTCAAAAGACCCCATGCGCACGAGGTACTCAGAGAGTTTACGCAGTATCCCGTACGCACGGGGGTCAAAACACCCCATGCGCACGGGGTACCCAGGGAGTTACGTATTACCTAGTGCGCACCGGGGTCCAAAGACCCCATGCGGAATTCCATCGCCAAACCTTATACACTAGCCTACCCATTCCTACCATCTAAAAACATAGTGTGCATGCATGTGGTACTCAGAGTGATTGCAACAGAAACTCACTGGGTACCCCGTGTGCACGGGGTACCTCGTGAGTTTCTGTTGCAATCACTCTAAGTAACACATGCATGCACACTATGTTTTTTGATGGTAGGAATGGGGGGGGTACCCAGTGAGTTTCTGTTGCAATCACTCTGAGTACCACATGCATGCACACTATGTTTTTAGATGGTAGGAATGGGTAGGCTAGTGTATAAGGTTCGGCGATGGCATTCCCACACAACTTTTATCCACACCGACCCCTCTTAATAGTGTGGTCTTTCCTACGACTCGAAGCAAACTAAAAACTAAAAACTTCAAAATGCCAGTAGACCACGCCTTTGACCTTTCTTAATTGGGGGTCGCACATTTCCATCACGAAGCACTTGGAACCAATATCCTGAGATAAACTTTAGCAACCGATATTAATTCAACTAACCACATTGTCATCACACCAAAATATAGCATAAGTGCCCCTTGCACTTACAGCTAGAGTGACAGAAGCTTAAACCCTAGTTTATGCGCTACTTCGTAAGGGACTGATTTGGATCCAAAAGTTTAATGATATGGTTAGATTTTATCTTAATACTTTTTTTGTAGTTGCAGATGCTTGTGAGGGGGTTAATCATAATTAGGATGTGTGTTCAAGTAAGAACATCACCTAAGCACCGATCCACCCACATATCAAATTATCAAAGTAGCGAACACGAATTAAACCAACGTGATGAAAATGACTAGATGAAATTCCCGTGTACCCTCAAGAACGCTTTGTTTATTATAAGAAACCGTTTTGGCATTTCGTTTGCCACAAAAGGATTGGGCTACCTTGCTGAACTTTATTTACCATTACCATAACTTGCTCGTTACAAATTACCTTGCTATGAAACTATCTGTTACCGACAATTTTAGTGCTTGTAGAAATTACCTTGCTGAGAACCATTTGTCATTTCCTTCTGCTCCTTGTTGGGTTCGACACTCTTACTTATCGAGAGGACTACGATTGATCCCCTATACTTGTGGGTCATCAATAATGCAGTCTCATATCATAATCCTTTATGAGCTCCAACCATCTCCTTTGCCCGAGGTTCAACTCCTTCTGCGTGAAGATGTATTTCAAACTCTTGTGATCCGTGTAAACATCACAACTATTTCCGGTTAGAAAATGTCTACAGGTTTTGAGCGCATGCACTATGGCTGTTAACTCCAAATCATGCGTGGCATAATTCAACTCATTAGGTCGAAGCTGACGTGAGGTATACGAAATAACTCTTCCTTCTTGCATACGAACGCCTCCAAGTCCCTGACGAGAAGTGTCGCAATACACTTGAAAATCCTTGTGTATATTCGGAAGAATTAGCACTGGGGCTGTAACCAAACGTTTCTTCAACTCCTGAAAACTGGCCTCACAATCCTCGGTCCAATTAAACTTGGTGTCTTTCTTCAATAACTCCGTCATAGGCTTCGCGATCTTGGAAAAATTCTCAATAAACCTCCCATAATATCCTGCGAGTCCAAGAAAACTGCGTATCTCTCCGACTGAGGTGGGTGCCTTCCATTTGGTGACGGCTTCAACCTTGGAAGAGTATACTGCTATTCCTTCTCCTTATATAATATGTCCGATAAATCCGACTTCCTTCAACCAAAACTCGCATTTGTTGAACTTGGCATATAGCTGATGTTCCCTAAACTTCTCGAGAACCAAGCGCAAATGTTCCTTGTGTTCTTCTTCATTCTTTGAGTAAACCAATATATCATCAATGAACACCATGACAAATTTATCCAAAAAGTCCATGAATACCTTGTTCATCATACTCATAAAATAGGCAGGGGCATTAGTCAAACCAAATGACATAACCGTATACTCATAAAGCCCATACTTCATGGTAAAAGTTGTTTGAGGTATGTCCTGCTCTCATATCTTCAGCTAGTGGTATCCTGATCAAAGATCAATCTTGGAGAAAACTCTAGCTCCCTGCAGCTAGTCAAACAAATCATTGATCATTGGCAGAGGATATTTATTCTTGATCGTCACCTCATTCAACGCACGATAATATACAACCATTCTCAAGGATCCATCCTTCTTCTCAACTAGAAGCACTGGGGCTCCCCAAGGCGATGAACTCGGTTGAATATAACCTTTCTCCAATAATTCCTTAATATGCTTCTTTATTTCCTCCAAATCTTTTGCGGGCATCCGATACGGTCTCTTGGATATTGGTCTGGTGCCAGGCAACAACTTGATTAAAAACTCTATGTCTCGGTCTGGTGGCATGCCTGGTAATTCCTCTAGGAATACATCAGGATAATCCTTCACAACTAGTACTTCCTCCTAAACAACTCCCGAAAGAGAATTCATTTGCGTCCTCCTTGGCGTATGCCTCGACACATACTTGATCCTTTTTCCCTCTAGGGTGGTGAGAAGAATCGACTTACTGGCACAGTCGATGTTCCCCTCGTACTTGGATAGCCAATCCATGCCCAGGATCACGTCCAATCCTTGTGATTCGAGGATGATGAGGTATATGGGAAAAACATGTCTACCTATGGTCAACGACAACTGAAAACATCTCCGACTAGCCATATACTCTACTCCTGCAGAATTTACTAACATAGGTGACTTAAGGGCTACAGTCAGCAAACTTGTCCACGAATCCCCTTGATATGAATGAATGTGATGCACCGGTGTCAGAAGAACAAGGGTTGTAAAAGCATTAATCGGAAACTTACCAACAACTGCGTCAGGCTGCTCATCAATTTCCTCCACATAGACGTGATTCACTTGACTTCTGGTGAATGGGTTGGGCTTCTTTCCAGAGCTTCCATTGCCATTCCCATTCTTCGCCACGGGACATTCGGTGGCATAGTGTACGGTTTTCCGCACTTGAAGCAGGTAATGTGGCTCAGATCTTTCTTTGCTGGTGTTGTGGGGTTGGAATGATTCTGATTGCTATTTCCTCCATTCCCATTACCATTCCTATGGCCATTATGGTTATGCCCATTTCCTCCATGATGAGAATGACCTCCATGGTTATGGTGATTGTGTCCACCATACTTGCTGGATCTTGATCCATTATTTCCCGAGTACGGGGTATAGCGGGGCTTCTACTCAGCTCCAGAGTTATAATTTTCCCTATTCGTACTTCCTCTTGTGGTTGTCTATCTGTTGATGCTTGCCTTCTAGAATGAGAGCCTTGTCAACCAACTCTTGGAAGTTATCAAAGGTAGCCACAATTAACAGAAGTCCCAGATCATCATTAAGTCCTTCCAGAAATTTCTCCTGTTTAGCGGCATTGGTGGCCACATCTCCTAAGGCGTATCGGACTAACTGGCTGAACTCATCCACATATTGAGCCACTGTACGATTTCCTTGGCATAGGTTGCGGAATTCCATCTTCTTCAGACTCATGGCTCCAGCTGAAACATGTGCGATGCGGAAAGCCTGCTGGAACTGACCCCATGTCACATTGGCCATGGGGAAGGTGGTGGTGTAGTTCTCCCACCATGAAGCTGTCGGTTCATCCAGTTGATTTGCGGCAAAGGGCACCTTCTCAGCATCAGTGCATCCTGCGGTGGTCAACTCCCTTCCGATCTTGCGGAGCCAGTCATCTGCGACAATTGCCTCAGTGCTGCTGGAGATACGGGTGGGTTCAACCTCAAGAAACGGGTAAGGTTGTCAACTTGGGGTGGTGGCGGTGGGTTGTTGTTCTGGTTCTGGTTCTGGATGAGCATCTACATGAGGGTATTCTGGGTTTGGATCAACTTGGTAAGTTCCAGCGTAAATCTCGGGTCACATCTAGGAGGCATCTGATGGGTTTAGAGTGGATGAGAAATTAGAATAGAATAAGGGCCTAGTGAGAAATTACACTACCCATATGCAAATGAGGCAAATAAATTCCAAATCACACCATTCAATTTCAATCAAGGTTCACACAATCGGGTCTAAGCTAACTATTACAAAATCTTACGAGCGGCATCGAACTACTCGGAAACTCTAATCGAAAAATAAATAAATCAAAATTCTAATATCTAAGATGGTGGTCGGCTAGAAGTTCTGATCGGTAGAAGGCTTCATCATGTCATCATCGTTGTTCTCTCCATTGTCCAGCTTCTCCTTGGTTGCTTCTAGGTTCTTCTTCAGGTCTTCATTCTTCTCCAGTAGCATGCTAATTTCCTCTTTAAATCCATCATAGGTTGCCTTGATTTCACACTCCGGCTCGATATTCCGGATGATCAGCTTCCTGGTTTCCTCCATGCTATCGCACATCTGATTCTCCAATCGTCGGATGTGCTGGTCCATATCTTGTATGTATGACGCGATCGACTCGTCTTTCCTAGTGCAGACCATTTCCCATTGGTGATCCCGGTGTCCGCATATCCTGTAGACGGTGTATGCAAGATCTTTGTTGTACACCTCACAAATGCGTCCAAAGGTGATGTGTGGGGCCAAACTCCTTCCTAAGCTCCAAGTTGGCGCATCCAAGGTAAACTTGATAGGCTCGGTAGTCGGTACAAAGGTCCTCCCAGGGATACAAACTTTGATCGTCCAGCATTTCTCCTCCGGCAAGGTCGCGGTGAAGGTTCCGGTGAAAGTGGGTAGGGCGATGTTCGGATACTTCATGACTTTCTTCAGGTGTCGTCCGAAGGGCACGGTCTCGTTAGGCTGATCAAACTTGGTCCTGGGGGTCGACATCTATATTGAAATAGAGAAGGATCATAAATGAATAGAGAAGAGTATAAGACCAACGGATATATAGGCAAATTGAAAATAATTTTTTCTAAGGCTTTTCCATTCCTAGTGGTCGCGTCCTACAGTAAGTGTGTGCTCTGATACCATCTTGTAACGACCCGATACCAATGGATCAAAGTCTCTGTGCTTAAGTGTCATCCCTGGATCGGGATACTGACACACGAAGTACTCGAGGAATTATAACAGAGTTCAATCACACATTTTATTACATCGAGGGCCTCAAAAGATTATTTATTACAATAATATGGCTGAAGGCCATGTAATGCGGAAGCTTGGAAGGTAAATGAGTCTGATGTCGTTTGAACTACGTCGGTATTTCCCCAAAGAGGAAGGGATCATGCAGCATAGCTACAGTAGGTACTTCCCTCAGTTATGAAACCAAGGTATTGATCCAGTAGGAGAACCAAGAAACAGTATGTAAACGGTACCTGCACACAAAGAACAAATACTTGCAACCCGACGCTTATGAGGGGTTGTCAATCCCTCTTACGGGTAACGCCATAGGAAATTGTCAAGTTGACGGGATAAATTTGTGATAGATTGGATAAATAGATCTCGATAAAACGTGAATTAAAATAAATAACAAAAAATTGCAGCAAGGTACTTTTGGGTTTTTGTAATTATAGATCTGAAAATAAAAGTGGCAAATAATAGATCGGAAAGAAAATATGATAAAGAAGAGACCCGGGGCCATAGATTTCACTAGTGGCTTCTCTCAAGAAAATAGCACACGGTGGGTAAAGAAATTACTATTGGGCAATTAAACCTCAAATAATTATAACGATATCCAGGCAATGATCAATATATAGGCATTGCGTCCAAGATTAGTAGACCGACTCCCACCTGCATCTACTACTATTACTCCACACATCGACCGCTATCCAGCATGCATCTAGTGTATTAAGTTCATGGAGAAATGGAGTAATGCAATAAGAACGATCACATGATGTAGACAAGATCCATTCATGTAGGAATAGACCCCATCTTGTTATCCTTAATAGCAACGATACATATGTATCTTGCTGCCCCTTCTGTTACTAGGAAAGAACACCACAAGATTGAACCCATCACAAAGCACCTCTTCCCATAGCAAGAAAAATCGATCTAATTGGCCTAACTAAACCAAAGATTCAAAGAAGAAATACGAGGCAATAAATAATCATGCATATAAGAGATCAAAATAAGACTCAAATAACTTTCATGGATATATAGATCTGATCATAAACCCAAAGATCATCGGATCCCAACAAACACACGGCCAAAAAGAGTTACATCAAATAGAGATCCAAGAGACCATCGTATTGAGAATCAAAAGAGAGAGAGAGAGGAAGCCATCTAGCTACTGCCTACGGAACCATAGGTCTACAATGAACTACTCACGCATCATCAAAGAGGTGCCAATGAGGATGATGAACCCCTCCGTGATGGTGTTTAGACTGGATCTCGTGGTTCTGGAACTTGTGGGGGCTGGAATTGTGTTTCGTCGACTCCCTTAGGGTTTTTGGAATGTTTGGGTATTTATAGGGAAAAGAGGCGGTGCGGGTGGCCACCGAGGTGGGCATGTGACGCCCGGATAATTAAGCTACAGTAACTTTCTACTAATGATGCCACGTCACCTCGATTACTGTTGCTAATCTCACGTTAGTTCAAAACTGATTCAAATTCAAATTCAAAATCAAGCAAACAATAAAAGTTTTCAAATATTAAAACTAAAATGTTCGGGGTGAGCCAAATAATCCATACTAAATATTGGTGTAGAAACCACACTCCTCTAAAGTATTTAAATGCACCATAGTAATTAAAATAGCGGCAAAACTGTTATTTAACAAATACTTTTAAATAATAAATAATTACAAAACTATTTTATTTAGGTGCCAAAGTTAATGTGGCAGTAGTATATTTATAAATACAAATTTAGGTGCTAGTGTTAATTTTTATAAAACTGAAATAAAAAGGAACAAAAATAAAACAGAAAAAAGGGAAAAGACTAAACAAAGAAATAAAGTCAAACAAGAGAAAAGAGAAAAAGCCCCCACCCCCCCACTGGGCCACGGCCCAGCTAACCGGCCAGCCCACTAACCTAGCCGGCCCACCCCCACTCCCCATAGCCCCCCACTCCACCCCGAAACCCTAACCGAACCAACCCACTCACCCCCTCACTCCCTCGTCTCTCCCACCCCCCCGGATCCAGATCGGATCGGGGCTGCCCCCGTGGCCATCGCCCGGTGCCGCCTCGCCGGCCCCCACCCTCGTCCTGGCGCCCCCGTCCCCTCTCCCTCGACGACTCCCCTCGCCGCGTAGACCGCGACCGCGCCCTCGACGCCCGACGCCGCCCCGCCGCTCGAAGCCGGAGCCACCACGCCCGCCCGGCTCCGACACCGTCGCCCTGGACATCCCCGCCGAACTGCGTCGTCCTCACCCCCGTCGCGCCGGACTGCCCCATCCCCGCCTCTCCTTCGTCGGTCCTCCCCGCGCCTCGCCGCCCCTCGCCTCTGCAACGCCGGTGAGGCCACAGCCTCCCTCTCCTCACACTCCCCCTCCTCGTTTCGACGTCGCCGTGCCCGCCGCCCCGCATCGGCGCCTCCCCTGCTCTCCCTCGCGCGGGATCCCACGCCGCGCCTAACGTCGGCGAGCCCGCCCCGGCTCCCCTGCAGTTGCTCGCTACGGCCGTCGCCTTTGTCCCGCACGCGCCGCTCCGCCCCTGGCCTCGTCGCCGAGCGCCTCCCCCTGCCACCACCACCTCCAGCCGTGGCCCAGCCGGTTCGCGCCGACCCCTTCCTCCCCCTCCCCTGCTAGCTGCGTCGGGCGCCGGCGCCCACGCGCCCGCTCCGGCCCCGTTCCGGCCTCGCCGTGCCCTGGCTTCGCCCATTGGCCGCGTGCGCGCGGCACAGCCGTGGCTGGCCGGCCACAGCCGCCGCCCACCCTGGGTCACTGACCACAGGGGCCCCCGCCCTGGCCAGATAGGCCTATGACAGTGGGGCCCGCCCTCAGAACGTATATAAAAAAGGATTTAAATTTTTTTAATAAAAATAAATAAATAAATAATAAAGATAATTAAATAACTTAATTAATCCTGTTAATATTAACTAATTAAGATTAATTAACCTAATAACTAATTAACTGTTGTTAATTAGCTAACAGCTCCTGACAGGTGGGACCCACCTGCCAGGTTGATCAGGTCAACGGTCAACGTTGACTGCTGACATCATGCTGACGTCATGATGATGCATTAATTAAATTTTGAATTAAATTAATTTATTAAAATCTAGAAAATGTTTAAATCTTTATAAATTAATATAAAATAATCCGTAGCTTGGATGAAAATACTTTGTACATGAAAGTTGCTCAGAACGACGAGACGAATCCGAATACGCAGTCCGTTCCTTCACCACACGTCCCTAGCATAGTGAACCTGCAACATTTCACCTCCGGTCCTTTTGTCCGAAAACGCGAAACATCGGGAATACTTTCCCGGATGTTTCCCCACTTTGCCAGTAGCACCTACTACTAATTTAGGTCACCTCTAGCACCGCGTAATGCCATGTTACACTTTGTGATGCTTTGATTGCTTTGTTATTTATTGTGTTCCCCCTTTGTTACTTCTTTCCGGTAGACCCCGAGACTGTCGGCGACCCCCAGTTCGACTACTGTGTTGACGACCACTCCTTGCCAGAGCAACCAGGCAAGCCCCCCCCTTGATCACCAGATATCGCCTATTCTTCTCTATACTACTTGCATTAGAGTAGTGTAGCATGTTACTGCTTTCCGTTAATCCTATCCTGATGCATAGCCTGTCATTGTTGCTATAGTTGTTACCCTTACCTGCTATCCTACTGCTTAGTATAGGATGCTAGTGTTCCATCAGTGGCCCTACACTCTTGTCCGTCTGCCATGCTATACTACTGGCCCGTGATCACTTCGGGAGGTGATCACGGGTATATACTATATACTTTATATACATGACACATGTGGTGACTAAAGTCGGGTCGGCTCGTTGAGTACCCGCAAGTGATTCTGATGAGGGGGCTGAAAGGACAGGTGGCTCCATCCCGGTAGAGGTGGGCCTGGGTTCCTGACGGCCCCCGACTGTTACTTTATGGCGGAGCGACAAGGCAGGTTGAGACCACCTAGGGGAGAGGTGGTCCTGGCCCTGGTCGGCGTTCGCGGATACTTAAAACGCTTAACGAGATCTTGGTATTTGATCTGAGTCTGGCCATTTGGTCTATACGCACTAACCAGCTACGCGGGAACAGTTATGGGCACTCGACGTCGTGGTATCAGCCGAAGCTCTTTTTGACGTCAGCGACGGAGCGGCGCGCGCCGGATTGGACTGGAACGCCTGCTAGGCTAGGTCTGCTTCCGGCAACCCTTGCAACGTGCAGGTGTGCAATGGGCGATGGGCCCAGACCCCTGCGCGCATAGGATTTAGACCGGCGTGCTGACCTCTCTATTGAGCCTAGGTGGGGCTGCGACGTGTTGATCTTTCGAGGCCGGGCATGACCCAGGAAAGTGTGTCCGGCCAAATGGGATCAAGCGTGTTGGGTTATGTGGTGCACCCCTGCAGGGAAGTTTATCTATTCGAATAGACGTGTCCCTCGGTAAAAGGACGACTCGGAGTTGTACCTTGACCTTATGACAACTAGAACCGCATACTTAATAAAATACACCCTTTCAAGTGCCAGATACAACCCGGTGATCGCTCTCTAACAGGGCGACGAGGAGGGGATCGCCGAGTTGGATTATGCTATGCGATGCTACTTGGTGAACTTACCATCTACTCTCTTCTACATGCTGCAAGATGGAGGTGGCCAGAAGCGTAGTCTTCGACAGGATTAGCTATCCCCCTCTTATTCTGGCATTCTGTAGTTCAGTCCACCGATATGGCCCTTTACACATATACCCATGCATATGTAGTGTAGCTCCTTGCTTGCGAGTACTTTGGATGAGTACTCACGGTTGCTTTTCTCCCTCTTTTCCCCCTTTCCTTTCTACCTGGTTGTCGCAACCAGACGCTGTAGCCCAGGAGCCAGGCGCCTCCGTCGGTGACGACTCCTACTACACCGGAGGTGCCTACTACTACGTGCAGCCCGCTGACGACGACCAGGAGTAGTTAGGAGGATCCCAGGCAGGAGGCCTGCGCCTCGTTCGATCTGTATCCCAGTTTGTGCTAGCCTTCTCAAGGCAAACTTGTTTAACTTATGTCTGTACTCAGATATTGTTGCTTCCGCTGACTCGTCTATGATCGAGCCCTTGTATTCGAGCCCTCGAGTCCCCTGGCTTGTATTATGATGCTTGTATGACTTATTTATGTTGTAGAGTTGTGTTGTGATATCTTCCCGTGAGTCCCTGATCTTGATCGTACACATTTGCGTGCATGATTTGTGTACGGTCAAATCGGGGGCGTCACAAGTTGGTATCAGAGCCAACTGCCTGTAGGAATCCCCCTTTCCACACTCCTTGGCCGAAGTCGAGTCTAGACATTACAAAACTTTTACTAACATGGTTGTGTGTCTTACGGGCCCACGTCGCCATTGGGTGGTATTAGGATCTTTTACTCCTTGTCTATACTCTGGGACTCTAATCTCTCTCCTATTCGGGTTAAATGATTTTGCTAAAAGGACTAACTGTAGGTTCTCATAAATACTTTCTCCCGGAGAGCCCTTTATCACAGATGGTCGCCGACTGCACCAGAAGATGTTGAAGATACTCTTCTATCATTCCTGAGACCCTTGTGCCCTCTGCCTTTTCAATTCCCTACTACCGATATATCCATATGGATAACAACATACACTTGTTGTTACAATTACTCTGAGTTTCTCTTGTTATTACCAGATACATCGAATTGCTCTCCGGCTTTTTAAGAATCCCTTGTACCACTGCCTTGTAGTTCCTTGCCGCAGAAATACCCATACGGATAATTACTCGCACCTACCGAGTATCGACTCATCCCTAGTTGATTCATGTATTTCACAATAGTCTTCAAAATACTATTCGATCTTCTGAAAATTCTCAGGAGCCTATTGCTCTTGAAATTCTTGCTTACTAGCATTATGATTAATCCCATAAGTCTCGAAATCTTATTGGCACCCTTTGTCATTATCTTTTTGAGTCCATTGATTCAATATGTTGCGAATGCTCGCAATCCTCAATCAGATCCTAGAATTCATCCTTCCGGCTCAGACATCATTTTTAACATGAGCTGGATCTCGACCAATCAAATCGTCGTCGTTTGTACCCCTAAGGCTATTCAGCTTATCCATCCCTAATCAGAGCATTGCTTCTGATCCCTTGTCTTGGAATTCATAATTCTTTTGCAAATGAGCTCTGAAGTAGTCAGTTGTTTCTATCATCTGATCTTCTTACATGCTTTTTCTTCTGGTTGAGTACCGATGCTCACACTAGATCCCTTATGGACCATCAGAACCTTGTTGGATTTTATCCGATGACGTCCTTCATATTCAATAACTTTGTGAGTCTTTTCTCGGATACATAATGCCTTTGGTAAATTGTATCCTATGCTTTGTCAACAATGCTCTCCTTTCGAGCTTTTGTTATTTACTCCTGAAGTTTGCGGTATATGTTCCCAAGATGCCCCTAGGGGTTGAAGCCTTCTCTAATCCGTGTGAACCCGAAAGTTTTCACGAGTCATACTCTTCTGGTTCTTCGCCAGATAAAATTTCAGCACTACAACTTCTTCGTAAACGAGAAGTGAATGAAAGCTTATGCATTGCAGAAGTGGGAGTCGACCTTGAACATTTGTGTTCATGCCCACGGACACGATGTGGAACTTATCATGAAAGCTTCTTGCAAGAATATTTAAACATTCGAATGATTCTTCCGGTGTAGTAAATTGGATCCCTTGCAGTTATGGTTTCAACCATTCTAACCATATTCAATACATCTGGAAGGAAACCATTCCATTGCCTCATCTATCATGACAAGATTAAAGTATCTGCTATTGCAAGTCTGCACTCCAGTTCAGTTTCTATGCTGATCTTCCCTTGAGTAGTACCCTCAAGTATCTCGAGAATACCACGGAACTACATAACTTCTTGTGAGTTCTTCATCAACTAATATTCTCACTGATTCCAATTTTTCATGGGCTCTCAGATATTAAACACTCAAAGACACCGATAACTGAACTGAGTCCGCACTACGGTTCAACGACACTTGATAATCTTCTTTAAGTACGAGTTTGTACCCGATCACGCCATTCCTAGCCTGTATGGCTATGTCATTGTCGTGGTGATTTTAACAGTGCTACTTGGTCCTTATTCTTGGAGCACCACTTCGATGATGAGCTAAGCTTACGTCGATTTTCCTTGCCATATCATTTAGCCTTGAATAACAAGCTTGATTTCCAGTTTGTGTCCTACCCGTGGTTCCAATAACCTTTCGCTTTCATCATTCCTTAGACTTGATGTCATCGTCGATCAATTACATCTTCTTAGAAACCTCTCGACAAATTTGTCGTGATCATTGTCAACAATTTGACTTCTTCCAAGTTGTGTGTCGAAATTCAGGATGAGAAATACCATCCTTGCCCCTCGATGAATTGTGTTATCATCGACAACATTCTTGCCTCCCCCCAACACAAACTTGTTCATATTTTGTGTTGTATCTTGATTTCCCTGCTATCCAACTTATGTTATGTTCTACCGTGGAGTATTACCATCTTTGATGTCAAGAATGTCGTGAGCCTTACTCCACCTCTTAAGAATTCTTGGTATAGTGATACTTCTCACCATCGCCATTCTTTCTTGGTCCCGTGTTGTTTCTAAACGAAATACCGACAAATGGTCTGTGATGTGTAAATTATAAACTTCTAGCAACTCTATTGCTTTGAAGTTATTGGTCTATAGTTTCATTCTACGTCTATGGCTTAATGAATCATCATTCGAACATTGATCGTGCTACCTAGCCCATATTTCGGGTGCACATTTCAACCAATGTTTAACTGTGTATGTTTTCCTCGAGCATACATCATTAAGTCATTCGATCTAGCTAATGTTATCTCCTTGTTCACATGACTGTGGAAACCCATCTTTTTGGATATCTCGTTGAAATATCGCTGAGTCCATCAGCCACCTCCACATCCTCTCCTTGGCTTAATGATGAACCCTTGTTCAGAACTCGCTTCCATAGTTCATTTCCCGAGAATCTTACAATGTCATCTCGTCAATTGGTGTTGCACCTTTTCTTCTCAGGTATCCCGAGTCTGAGGTATCCTGACACCAATCAGATCTGGATCTCGGTCAGATATGATGGTTGAAACATTTTCCAAGAGTTATAACATTGGTCTTCTTGTGACCCAGTAAGGCGATGTCATGCCTAGCACACATGTCCGGAGGACTTGTTGTTATTGTTGCCTTTTTAGCAAGATCATCCATTCTTCCATGAGGAAATTGTAAGACTTATTCTACCAGTTATTCCTGATGCATCCATTGAGTATCCAAAGTCCGACCCTTGCTTGAAGACCATGTCAATGCTATCCCGAAGCATGTCTGTGGTACTCCGATTTTCGACAAGAACATTTGAAGCCCAATGCTAAATGTTTTCTTGCGCAATTATCCAAACACCGTTGTATGGGTAATGTCATGAAATTTCTCTCCCCTTATATCCTGTCATGGGTATCATGCTCTGCTTGTCCTTGGGAAGGATATACCCTTGAAATATGTGTTTAAACACATTTTCCTTTCCATTGTTCTGTTTAATCTGATAATCTTATTTTCCTTTCCATTGGTTGGTTTAACGTTTCTGGTGATCATTATGATCTAAGTAGTATTAATCCCCTGCTTGTGCAAACACCTCGGTGTACAACTCTGTCAGTAAGACCCTGTTACTATTGTTGGTGACATTCCGGTAACCACCGATGGACGAGAACTTTGCCTATTGGTCCGCCTCGTTTCAACGAGCAGGAAAATGGTTCTCTTCGTCCCTCGCCCTTGGTACCAACGTTGTTGCCAACATAACTGACAGGCTACCCTCGGACATGTCTTGCTATCATGACCGTGTAAGATGCCAACGGCCTTCCTACTTTTAACCACATGGTGGGCCCATAACCCACAGTTCCACATGATCGAAACCTGACTCTCTTGTACCCCCATGTTGCCAAATTTATTCCTCGCGCTTGATTTCGTATATAATTCATGGGTCATCTTCCTAGTAATATACTTTGGTATCAGACGCAATACTTATTCTCGTTGATCTGGACCCCTTTCACACTTTGTTCAGGCATCGAACGATTGCCGACCCGCTTAAACTTCTCATAGTACCTTCTTAATTTGCTCTCGAAATTTTCTTAAGTTTCAGTTCGAGAGTTACTTTCCGCCACCTTCCCCCGATGTTAGCTACCAGGTAGTCAACCTTGCAGAGGTCCGTTCTTCCGGAATAACCACCCTTTATTCTTTCGTAAGTACGATGGAGTTCCCGAAGAAAGGATGACGACTTGATCATGGTGACTTGAAGCAGAGAAATGAAGACATCAACATAATGGATCAACCTCTTCGAGAAGAGCAACCAAGACTGAGAAGAATCGTTAGAATTTCGTAACCTATTCTTCCCCCCTTACTCCCCTCTTAAATCTCGGGACGAGATTTCTTGTAGTGGAGGAGAATTGTGACGCCCGGATAATTAAGCTACAGTAACTTTGTACTAATGATGCCATGTCACCTCGATTACTGTTGCTAATCTCACGTTAGTTCGAAACTGATTCAAATTCAAATTCAAAATCAAGCAAACAATAAAAGTTTTCAAATATTAAAACTAAAATGTTCGGGGTGAGCCAAATAATCCATACTAAATATTGGTGTAGAAACCACACTCTTCTAAAGTATTTAAATGCACCATAGTAATTAAAACAGCGGCAAAACTGTTATTTAATAAATACTTTTAAATAATAAATAATTACAAAACTATTTTATTTAGGTGCCAAAGTTAATGTGGCAGTAGTATATTTATAAATACAAATTTAGGTGCTAGTGTTAATTTTTATAAAACTGAAATAAAAAGGAACAAAAATAAAACAGAAAAAAAGGAAAAGACTAAACAAAGAAATAGTCAAACAAGAGAAAAGAGAAAAAGCCCCCACCCCCCACTGGGCCACGGCCAGCTAACCGGCCAGCCCACTAACCTAGCCGGCCCACCCCCACTCCCCATAGCCCCCCACTCCACCCCGAAACCCTAACCGAACGAACCCACTCCCCCCTCACTCCCTCGTCTCTCCCTCCAGATCGGATCGGGGCTGCCCCCGTGGCCATCGCCCGGTGCCACCTCGCCGGCCCCCGCCCTCGTCCTCGCGCCCCCGTCCCCTCTCCCTCGACGACTCCCCTCGCCGCGCAGACCGCGACCGCGCCCTCGACGCCCGACGCCGCCCCGCCGCTCGAAGCCAGAGCCACCACGCCCGCCCGGCTCTGACACCGTCGCCCTGGACATCCCCGCCGGACTGCGTCGTCCTCACCCCCGCCGCGCCGGACTGGCCCATCCCCGCCTCTCCTTCGTCGGTCCTCCCCGCGCCTCGCCGCCCCTCGTCTCTGCAACGCCAGTGAGGCCACGGCCTCCCTCTCCTCGCACTCCCCCTCCCCGTTTCGACGTCGCCGTGCCCGCCGCCCCGCATCGGCGCCTCCCCTGCTCTCCCTCGCGCGGGATCCCACGCCGCGCCTAACCGCGCGCCCGCGCCTGGGACGGCTCCCCGCTGGCGCCCCGTGCCGCGCCTTGCGTCGGCGAGCCCGCCCCGACTCCCCTGCAGTTGCTCGCTACGGCCGTCGCCTTCGTCCCGCACGCGCCGCTCCGCCCCTGGCCTCGTCGCCGAGCGCCTCCCCCTACCACCACCACCTCCAGCCGCGTCCCCCTGCGCCCGCTCCGCCCAGCCGGTTCGCGCCGACCCCTTACTCCCCCTCCCCTGCTGGCCGCTTCGGGCGCCGGCGCCCACGCGCCCGCTCCGGCCCCGTTCCGGCCTCGCCGTGCCCTGGCTTAGCCCAGTGGCCGCGTGCGCGCGGCACAGCCGTGGCTGGCCGGCCGCAGCCGCCGCCCCACCCTGGGTCACTGACCACACGGGCCCCCGCCCTGGCCAGATAGGCCTATGACAGTGGGGCCCGCCCTCAGAACGTATATAAAAAAGTATTTAATTTTTAATAAAAATAAATAAATAATAAAGATAATTAATTAAGATAATTAAATAACTTAATTAATCCTGTTAATATTAACTAATTAAGATTAATTAACCTAATAACTAATTAACCTAATTAACTACTGTTAATTAGCTAACAGCCCCTGACAGGTGGGACCCACCTGTCAGGTTGACCAGGTCAACAGTCAACGTTGACTGCTGACGTCATGCTGATGCATTAATTAAATTTCGAATTAAATTAATTTATTAAAATCTAGAAAATGTTTAAATCTTTATAAATTAATATAAAATAATCCGTAGCTTGGATGAAAATACTTTGTACATGAAAGTTGCTCAGAACGACGAGACGAATCCGAATACGCAGTCCGTTCCTTCACCACACGTCCCTAGCATAGTGAACCTGCAACATGTCACCTCCGGTCCATTTGTCCGAAAACGCGAAACATCGGGAATACTTTCCCGGATGTTTCCCCCCTTCGCCAGTAGCACCTACTACTACGTTAGGTCACCTCTAGCACCGCGTAATGCCATGTTACACTTTGTGATGCTTTGATTGCTCTGTTATTTATTGTGTTCCCCCTTCGTTACTTCTTTCCGGTAGACCCCGAGACTGTCGGCGACCCCCAGTTCGACTACGGTGTTGACGACCACTGCTTGCCAGAGCAACCAAGCAAGCCCCCCCCCCCCTTGATCACCAGATATCGCCTATTCTTCTCTATACTGCTTGCATTAGAGTAGTGTAGCATGTTACTGCTTTCCATTAATCCTATCCTGATGCATAGCCTGTCATTGTTGCTACAGTTGTTACCCTTACCTGCTATCCTACTGCTTAGTACAGGATGCTAGTGTTCCATCAGTGGCCCTACACTCTTGTCCGTCTGCCATGCTATACTACTGGCCCGTGATCACTTCGGGAGGTGATCACGGGTATATACTATATACTTTATATACATGACACATGTGGTGACTAAAGTCGGGTCGGCTCGTTGAGTACCCGCAAGTGATTCTGATGAGGGGGCTGAAAGGACAGGTGGCTCCATCCCGGTAGAGGTTGTGACACCACAAAATTTTGACCTTGTTTTATTAATTAAAATTTTGCCAGGAAATTAAACTTTTCCAGTTGTCTAGATTTACCTTTTGATATTGTGGGTTTTTACCTCAAGTGGAAACTTTCCAAAAGTATTATTGGATTTGTATAGTCTCTCTATGAAACAATTCTTTATCAGTGGATTTAATTTCAAGATTTGCTTTTCCCCGAGCTTTATTCTTTTAAAATGATTTTTCATGAATTTGGAGTCTCTGTTGCACTGCAACCATTTGATTAATGCATTTATAAATTTCACCAAAATTTGGGGATGTCATGTGATGTTTCCACATCACTTCTATGCAAAAATATCTTTTGGTTATTGGAGATTTTGAGCCCTACATCAACTTTTCAAATCTGGTCCAGTAGGTATTTTTGCACTACAAGCTACTTAAATATTCCTTTAAAAATCCTTCCAAGTGTTTGGAGATGTCAGTAGATGCATATAATTCAACTTTATGCTAAAACTCAGTGATGTTCTTTGAAACATTTGAGTGAATCAACCTCATTTCCATTCTGGTCCAGTTTGGTGATTTGTACTGCAACCCTATTTTATTTTACTCTAGTGCCCATGAGCTTTTTCCTGCTTATAGCCCTCCCTACAAAACCCTTAAGTCCAGGAGAGTGGACCCATTGGAGGTTTTTAAGTGCATGCAATGAGACCTCTTTCTTTCTGTCCAAAACTGAAGTTTTGCAAAACTTGCACTAGCAAGTTTCTGGTTTTGCCCAAATGATCTTGCCATCATCACCTACATCTAAAGAGACCCTGATCTGGAGTTTTTGGCCACTCCAAGAGTTGCCTAGATGCACTTAGCATTCGGTCGAACACTTGGTGTGCACAGTCAGTTTTGACATGAGTTTTAGTTTGCACTGTGTACTTGATCCACTGACCCAGCAACCTTGTCCACTAAGATCGTAGCTACTCCTAACCTAGTCCTGTTAATTGCCAGCCTCCCTCTAGCACTCTAGGCTGCCCTGGCATTTTGTCGAGCATGTCCCGTGCGTGCTCTGGGCGCGCCCAGAGCGCACGTTTTGCACGCGCGCGCACCGAGCCGCCGCGTCGCACTGCCGCCCTCGCCGCGTCCCGCCCCTGGCCCTTGCTCGCCTGCAGAGCCACGCCCTGCCCTCGCCCACTCGCCAGATCCCTCCAAGTCACCCCTGGCGCCCTACAGCGCCGCCGTCAGGGCTCCCTTGGTGGCACGCCGGCGTCGGCAGTGAGCTCCTGCCACGGACGGCGCCGCCCAAGCCACCCGCGCGCGCCAGCTGCCCCTTGGAGCAGCTCGAGCTTATCCTGGAGCCCGTCGGCACGCGCTCGTCGCCGCCATGTCGCCCTGCAGCTATAGAACGACGGTCGCCGGTGTTCTTATCCACGGCCGCCGCGGGACCAGCCTCGAACGCCTATAAAAGGAGGCCCCGAGCCCCTCCGAGCGCTCAGGCGACCTCAGGCCTCTCCCCTAGTGCTCCCCTAGCCGCGGATTGACCGGAAGAGGCCATCTCCCCCACCTCCGGCAGGTTCGGCCACCGCCTCCCTCTGGTCCCGCTAGTCGCCAGCAAAGCCTACCCAGCTCATCTAGCACCACCATCCCACTCCCCTCGACCTCATGGAGCCGCCCAGCCTCTCAAACTCGACCAAGGACCACCGTAGCCCGAAACCCCCAAACCACCCGAAACCTCCTCCACCGCAGAGCTCGCCGCCGGCGACTCCTTCCACCCCCGATGACCCAGCGACCACCGGGAGGACCACCCCGGTCTGGCCGGTCCATCCCTGCCCTCGGATACCCTCGAGGAGACGTCGTTCGCCGGCGTCGATCGCCGGAGTCCCGCCTCCGTTCGGGCAGAGGAAGAGGAGGGAGTGGCGACTGGTCAAACCTGACCAGTGGGCCCGCTGGACCCACTGTCAGTGACCCAACCCCGCCACCACGTGTTTAAGTGGTCGCGTAACCTCCTGAGTACGTCTCCTCTGCTTTGAAAGTGTATTCTCCCCCGAAACGTTTTCCTTTTCTGGTTTTATTAAAAACAGAACTTTGACCAAACTTTGACTGGCTATATCTTTTAAAAAAACTCCAAATGAGTTGATTCTTTTTCCTACCTCTCTCAAAGTTCATCTAGTTTATTTTAAGATTTATTCCAAAAATATTTGGGACAAATTTTTGTACTGTTTTTGAAGTATTTGTTATTTGAATATTCTTTCAAAATAGGAAATGGAGAGAGAAGAAAACTTTCAAAAAGTGCACCCCCTTGCATACTCTTGAAGGCAAGCATTCTGAACTCTGGCAGAATATTTTTGTGAGGTGTTTTGATACGGTTACAACACCACTTTGACTTGGAGCATACGTTATTTTTATGTAACGATAAAGTCACACGCATGAGTGCATATTGGAGATGCTTTACTGTTAGAAATGGATATGCTGGTGATAGTGATCATCCTCGCGAGCTTTTCATGCATACCGGCAGGAAGCCGGGGAAGTCGTGGTCTTGGGTAGACACGAGCTTGTCCCTAGTTCCTCGTCGAGACGAGTGTGTCCGGTATGGCATGACGAGGTCTAATGAGCGGTGATTCTGTCTGGAAATATATATTGGTTATGCTAAATCATTCGGAGAATACTTGGACCTCCTGAGTCGGCCGTAGGTCGAGTCTTGTTCAGTAACTTCCCCTATTTGTTTTGTACTACCACTTGTCCCTGCCGCAGGTAGGGTACGATTCAGTAAGTTGTCAACCCCTTACCAAAGCACACACCGTACAGAGAGGCCATGGTGGAAGATACCGGATGCATCCGGTAGGCATGCCACCTGGTCCGAGGGCATGGGTGTTTCCGGTTGGGACCGAGAGGGGGGCACCCCTTAGAGCGCGCGATATAAATTTGATCCCATGCTACGTCGAGGTTGTAGCCTCCCCACTTAGAGTTTTGCTTGACAGGTGTCGTGGGTGATTCCAGACACCGGTAAGTTAAGCTGGTGTGTGCAGGTCAGGCGTGTTTTGAATTAAAAGGCCGTAGGCGGAATTAGTACCGATGGACTAAATAAATCCGTTACTCGTGGGTAAAGAGTACACCCTCTGCAGAGGTTAAACCTATTCGGATAGCCATGTCCATGGGTAAGGACTACAGTCTGAGATGGGTCTAGTGACGGTCTTCGAGTGGAGAAACGGCTGGACTAGAACTTTGATTTTGACCTATGACATATGAGGTTTATGACTATTATTATTATGGACTAACCGTTTACTTTATTTGAATTATTGAGTATCCCTGGGACGATTCTACCTCCTGGATATTCACTGTAATTATTCTTTATAAGCCCTTTATGTGGTGTCGCTCAGACGCCCGACTGCGGCATGCTTGTTATTTAATTATTCTTTATAAGCCCTTTATGTGGTGTTGCTCAGACGCCCGACTGCGGCATGCTTGTTATTTAATTATTCTTTATAAGCCCTTTATGTGGTGTCACTCAGACGCCCGACTGCGGCATGCTTGTTATTTAATTATTCTTTATAAGCCCTTTATGTGGTGTCGCTCAGACGCCCGACTGCGGCATTGTTAATTTATTTGCACCCTTTCGAGGAGTCATTTCAGACACTCGATCAGTGCATTCTATTCCTACTCCCGTATTGCATGTTCATATTTTACCTGCATGCGTGCATCACGGATTCCGTTTATTTCGTGACAGACGTTATGATCATAAAATGTTCTAGAGCATGATTACCCCCTTGTTATATTATACTCGTGTTCTTGATGTTTGCGAGTACATTCAAACGTACTCACTGGCTTGTCCCTGGCTATTGTCTTGGCCAGATTTCTTGCGTGGAGAAGAGCGTTACGACGACAGCCCCGGAACCCATGTAAAGGTGATAGCAGCCTCGCGGAGATAGGAGTTATCCTGGTCAGCTGTTCTTGTGGGAAATGGAGTCCCATAGACGCAGATGAACCACAAACCGCTTCCGCCATTGATCTCTAGAAACCAAGTGTTGTACTCATAGGCCACAATGGTCTTGTACTACATATTTTGTACTTTGCTTGGAATTCTTGTATCAAGTTGGTGCCTCATCAGCTAACAGTAATCCTGGGGCTGGTGAGCACAAAGGCCATTTTCTGGGAAATTAATATCCCGAAAAACCGGTCCTGACAGAGGTGGGCCTGGGTTCCTGACGGCCCCCGACTGTTACTTTATGGCGGAGCGACGGGGCAGGTTGAGACCACCTAGGGGAGAGGTGGGCCTGGCCCTGGTCGGCGTTCGCGGATACTTAACACGCTTAACGAGATCTTGGTATTTGATCTGAGTCTGGCCATTTGGTCTATACGCACTAACCAGCTACGCGGGAACAGTTATGGGCACTCGACATCGTGGTATCAGCCGAAGCTCTTTTTGACGTCAGCGATGGAGCGGCGCGCGCCGGATTGGACTGGAACGCCTGCTAGGCTAGGTCTGCTTCCGGCCGCCCTCGCAACGTGCAGGTGTGCAATGGGCGATGGGCCCAGACCCCTGCGCGCATAGGATTTAGACCGGCGTGCTGACCTCTCTATTGAGCCTAGGTGGGGCAGCGACGTGTTGATCTTCCGAGGCCGGGCATGACCCAGGAAAGTGTGTCCGGCCAAATGGGATCAAGCGTGTTGGGTTATGTGGTGCACCCCTGCAGGGAAGTTTATCTATTCGAATAGCCGTGTCCCTCGGTAAAAGGACGACCCGGAGTTGTACCTTGACCTTATGACAACTAGAACCGGATACTTAATAAAATACACCCTTCCAAGTGCCAGATACAACCCGGTGATCGCTCTCTA
Source organism: Aegilops tauschii subsp. strangulata (assembly GCF_002575655.3). Classification (NCBI taxonomy): domain Eukaryota; kingdom Viridiplantae; phylum Streptophyta; class Magnoliopsida; order Poales; family Poaceae; genus Aegilops; species Aegilops tauschii. The sequence goes on from NC_053038.3 coordinate 248,021,128, forward strand.
ACAGGGCGACGAGGAGGGGATCGCCGGGTTGGATTATGCTATGCGATGCTACTTAGTGAACTTACCATCTACTCTCTTCTACATGCTGCAAGATGGAGGTGGCCAGAAGCGTAGTCTTCGACAGGATTAGCTATCCCCCTCTTATTCTGGCATTCTGCAGTTCAGTCCACCAATATGGCCCTTTACACATATACCCATGCATATGTAGTGTAGCTCCTTGCTTGCGAGTACTTTCGATGAGTACTCACGGTTGCTTTTCTCCCTCGTTTCCCCCTTTCCTTTCTACCTGGTTGTCGCAACCAGATGCTGGAGCCCAGGAGCCAGACGCCTCCGTCGGTGACGACTCCTACTACACCGGAGGTGCCTACTACTACGTGCAGCCCGCTGACGACGACCAGGAGTAGTTAGGAGGATCCCAGGCAGGAGGCCTGCGCCTCGTTCGATCTGTATCCCAGTTTGTGCTAGCCTTCTTAAGGCAAACTTGTTTAACTTATGTCTGTACTCAGATATTGTTGCTTCCGCTGACTCGTCTATGATCGAGCCCTTGTATTCGAGCCCTCGAGGCCCCTGGCTTGTATTATGATGCTTGTATGACTTATTTATGTTGTAGAGTTGTGTTGTGATATCTTCCCGTCAGTCCTTGATCTCGATCGTACACATTTGCGTGCATGATTAGTGTATGGTCAAATCGGGGGCGTCACAGGGCACAACCCACCAGGGACCGCCTGGGCCCCCAGGCGCACCCAGGTGGGTTGTGCCCCCTCGGGGCCCCCCTCTGGTACTTCTTTGGCCCAAGTTGTTCCTTCTTCTCTAGAAAAATTCTCCAAAAAGTTTTGCTGCGTTTGGACTCTGTTTGGTATTGATTTTCTGCGAAGTAAAAAACAAGGAAAAAACAGCAACTGGCACTGGGCACTATATCAATAGGTTAGTCCCAAAAAATGATACAAAGTTGCTATAAAATGATTGTAAAATATCCAAGAATGATAATATAATAGCATGGAACAAGCAAAAATTATAGATACATTGGAGACGTGAAGCATGAGAGCCTTTCTTCAAGAATATTAAAGCACACCGTGCTCAAAAAGATATAAGTGAAGCACTAGAGCAATTCCATAGCTCAAAAAATTGATTGAAGCATGAAGAGCAATTCTATCAAATCATAGCATAATTTTGGCTCTCTCAAATAAGTGTGTTCAGCAAGGATAGATGACACAAACTAAAAATAAAAACAAGCAAAGACTCATATCATACAAGACACTCCAATCAAAACTCATGATATGTGATGAATAAAAATATAGCTCCAAGTAAAATACCGATGGTCGTTAGAAGAAAGAGGGGATGCCTTCCGGGGCATCCCCAAGCTTAGTTGCTTGTTTCTCTATGGATAATAACTTGGGGTGTCATGGGGCATCCCCAAGCTTATGCTCTTCTTACTCCTTATTCCTTCATCCATCGTGATCTCACCCAAAACTTGAAAACTTCAATCACACAAAACTCGACAAAACCTTCATGGGATCCATTAGTATAACAAAGCAAATCACCACTCTAAGTACTATTGCAAACCCATTCATATTTTATTTTTGCATTATATCTACTGTATTCCAACTTTACCATGACTTACACCCCCACTACAAACCATAGATTCATCAAAATAAGCACACAACACAAAGAAAACAGAATCCGTAAAAAATAGAACAGTCTGTAGTAATCTGAAAACTTCGTATACTTCTGTAACTCCAAAAATTCTGAAAAATTAGGAGAACATTTTAAATTTGTATTCAATCTTGTGTAAAATTCAGAATTTTTTCTCGCTTCTGTGATTTATTAAAATTATTTTACTGGATGCAAAAGTTTCTGTTTTTCAACAAGATCAAATCAACTATCACCAAACATAATCCCAAAGGCTTTAGTTGGCACAAAAACTAATTAAACATAAAAACACAATCATAACGGTAGCATAATTGTGCAAACACTCAAGAACAGAAAGAAAAAGGCAAAAATAAAATTTATTCATTGGGTTGCGTCCCAACAAGCGCTATTGTTGTATGCCCCTAGCTAGGCATAAGATTTCAACGATGCTCACATGAAAGTTAATAATAGAAGCACAAAGAGAGCATCATATAGCATGTGAAAAGCAAGTTTAAGTCTAACATACTTCCTATGCATAGGATTTTGTAGGCAAACAGATTGTCAAGACAAGAAATATCTAACATATGCAAGGAAGAAGAAAGAAACAATAGTGATCTCAACATAACAAGAGGTAACTTAGTAACATGAAAATTTCTACAAACATATTTCCCTCTCTCATAATAATTACATGTGGGATCATATTAAGATTCAACAATATAGCTATCACATAACATTTTCTCTTCATGATCCACATGCATGCAAAGTTGACACTCTTCCAAAATAGTGGTATTATCATCAAACAAAGTCATGACCTCTCCAAGCCCACTTTCAATATTATTGCAAACATATTCATCATGAGGCTTAAATAAATTTTGAAGGTCATAAGAAAAATCACCCCAATCATGATCATTGCAATAAGTAGTGGACATAGCAAAATTAGCATGCCCAAGCTTGGGGTTTTGCATATTATTAACACAATTGACATTAATAGAATTTATAATAATCTCATTGCAATCATGCTTTTTATTAAAGGAGCTATCGTGAACCACTTTATAAATTTCTTCATCACTATTTATAGATTCACGAACCTCAAGCAAAACTTCATAAAGGTAATCTAGTGCACTCAACTCACTAGCAATTGGTTCATCATGATTGGATCTTTTAAAAGAATAGCAAGTGGATGGGGACCCATATCAATAGATTTTTAGCAAGCGACGATGCAAGCATATAGAAGGCACATGGCAACAAAAGCAAACAAAAGATCAAACAAGAAAAAGTCAAATGAAAAGAAGGCGAATTAAAAGGAAAATATTTTTGTGAAGTGGGGGAGATGAAAACGAGAGGCAAATGGCAAATAATGTAAATTGCAAGGAGATGCGATTTGTGATTAGGAACCTGACAGATGTTGATGGTGTCTCCCCGGCAACGGTACCATAAATTGGAAAGTTGTTGCGAGACTATCTTGACTGATCCTCCCCGGCAACAGCGCCAGAAATTCCTTTTGATGTCACTTGAACTACGTCTGTATTTCCCCAAAGAGGAAGGGATGGTACAGCACAACTATGGTATGTATTTCCCTCAGTTATGAAACCAAGGTATCAATCTAGTAGGAGAACCAAGCAACACTATGTAAATGGTACCTTCACACAAAGAACACATACTTGCAACCCGATGCTTATGAGGGGTTGTCAATCCCTCTTACGGGTAACGACGTAGGAAATTGTCATGTTGACAAGATAAAATTGTGATAGATTGGATAAATAGATCTCGATAAAATGTGAAATAAAATAAATAACAAAATATTGCAGCAAGGTATTTTTGGGTTTTTGGAATAATAGATCTAAAAATAAAAGTGGCAAATAATAGATCGGAAAGCAAATATGATAAAGAAGAGACCCGGGGGGCATAGATTTCACTAGTGGCTTCTCTCAAGAAAATAGCACACGGTGGGTAAACAAATTACTGTTGGGCAATTGATAAATCCTCAAATAATTATGACGATATCCAGGAAATGATCAATATATAGGCATCGCGTCCAATATTAGTAGATCGACTCCTACCTGCATCTACTATTATTACTCCACACATCGACAGCTATCCAGCATGCATCTAGTGTATTAAGTTCATGGAGAAACGGAGTAATGCAATAAGAACGATGACACGATGTAGACAAGATCTAATCATGTAGGTATAGACCCCATCTTGTTATCCTTAATAGCACCGATACATACGTGTCTTGCTGCCCCTTCTGTCACAAGGAAAGAACACCGCACAATCAAACCCGTCACAAAGCACCTCTTCCCATGGCAAGAAAAATCGATCTAGTTGGCCTAACTAAACCAAAGATTCTCAGAAGAAATATGAGGCTTTAATAATCATGCATATAAGAGATCAAAAGAAGACTCAAATAACTTTCATGGATATATAGATCTAATCATAAACTCAAAGTTCATCGGATCCCAACAAACACACCACAAAAAAGAGTTACATCAAATAGATCTCCAAGAGACCATTGTACTGAGAATCAAAAAGAGAGAGAGGAAGCCATCTAGCTACTGCCTACGAACCCGTAGGTCTACAATGAACTACACACACATCATCGGAGAGGCACCAATGAGGATGATGAACCCCTCTATGATGGTGTTTAGATTGGATCCCGTGGTTTTGGAACTTGCGGTGGCTAGAATTGTGTTTCGTCGACTCCCCTAGGGTTTTTGGAATATTTGGGTATTTATAGGGCGAAGAGGTGGTGCGGGAGGCCACCGAGGTGGGCACAACCCACCAGGGCACGCCTGGGCCCCCAAGCGCGCCCAGGTGGGTTGTGCCCCCCTCAGGGCACCCCTCTGGTACTTCTTTGGCCCAAGTTGTTCCTTCTGGTCCGGAGAAATTCTCCAAAAAGGTTCGCTCTATTTGGACTCCGTTTGGTATTGATTTTCTGTGAAGTAAAAAACAAGCAAAAAGCAGCAACTGGCACTGGGCACTATGTCAATAGGTTAGTCCCAAAACATGATACAAAGTTGCTATAAAATGATTGTAAAACATCCAAGAATGATAATATAATAACATGGAACAAGCGAAAACTATAGATACATGGGAGACGTATCAGAGTCCATCCAACTCCACAACAAAACTAAGTGCAGAACCTATCGCACCTTAATCCTCGTCGGAAAACTCTGCAACATGAGACGTTGCAGCCGTGTAGGTCAGCACATGGAATATGTCGGCAATAATGACAAAAAAAGACTATCTCTATATGAAAATTTGGCTTGTGGAGGCTCTAAGCTTAATTTTGCATAAATCTAATTTTATTTTACTACCAAGTTCATGGTATTATTGAGAAGGTTCCTCCAACTCAATCCCAAAAATTCCCAAGTTATTAATAACCCAATTCATTAAATTAAATAAAGTGATGAGATCAACCAATAATTCACTTCTAGATACTCAAATTTGTCCATAACCGGGGACACGACTAATCATCATTAGTTTGTACACTCTGCACAGGTTTGCGCACTTTTCCCCACAATACTCGACCACCTCCATGATTGGAGGATCGAGACATCGTCTTTCTGAATGTGTTCCGCTTAACCTTGGATAAGCCGGTACACCTACATTCCCCTACATCTGCTAGCCTACCCGGAAAGGCTCACACAAACTTACTCAACTATGCCAGAGCCCATAATGGCTTGTGGCTACACACTAAAGTTTCTAGGCATGAAATATCATATGATCCCTTTGAGCCTGGGTGGCATTCTGTAGGGTGATCACACGTGTTCTCCAGGATCCCCTAGGGCAAGCACTGGATTCTCTAGGTGCCCCTACCATTCCACCCAGAGTTGTGTTGAAGTTGTCACCTTAAGGTTAACCCAAAATTATTATTTCTCTCATACTTGCATGAATCTCACATACCAATCCCCATCTACAAGCATGGCTAAGCAATATGACATAACGAATATTCCCAGGGTGATCAAAAGTCATAGGTTCCTACCTCATGAACTACCTAGCTCTGTAAGGGTGAACTAATGCATAGTAAAAACTGGGTATAGAAAGAATATGATCAAGGTGTAACTTGCCTTGCTGATGATCGATAAGAAAAACCGATCTATAAGAACCGATCTATAAGAAAAACCGATCTACTAAACCGTTTTAACTGAACAAATAGAGAGCTATGCATGTACGGAGATTACAGAGAAGAAACAAGTGTTGGGGCGGCCCGGGCGCGGTGGTGGCGGCGGCTCCGGCGGTAGTGGGCAGCGGCGGAGGTGCTGGGGAGATGTGTCGGAGAGTGGCTCGTCCGGTGGTGGGGTCGGAGATGGTCGGCGACGACGAGCGGCGACGGAATGAAGCTATGAAGCTTGGTGCTCCGGGTGCTCTGGCGAAGACGACGAGATTGGTGCGGCGGCTGTAGATGAAGAGGGATCACAAGACCATGTCAAGCAGTGTCTAGGGGTCAAGAGAAGTTGAACTGTAGAAGAGAGAGGCTCGGGATAGCTCACCATCGTCGGAATTCGGTGATGAACTGCAGGTGCTGCAGCGAGATCCAAATGGCAAGGGCATGCGATATGGTGGGTTTTGACGAGGGGTTTCGAGAGGAATCGAAAGAGGAAGGTCGTGGCTATTTATAGGACACGATACTTGGGGATGAGGTCGACTCGGGATAGGTTTTCTAAAGAAATCGGACGCGGAGCGGCGTCCAGAGCATGTTCCTGTAGGACTCTGTTCTTCGTGAGGAAGAAGACACAAGAAGTGGGGTCCAGCGCCAGGTGGAAGTCAACGAGGGAGAGAGGATTCCAGGGAACGAACGGGCGAGCGAAGGAAACGTGGGGCGTTGGGGCGAGCGGCCTCCCTTTTTTTGGCACAAGGGGGCGCTGCTGGTCTCGCTTGGGACTTCCTATCTGCCGCAAAATGCGACAGAATGTCCAGTCTTCGCATAGGGTAGTCCCTGGACTGGGCCGGCCCAGGAAGGCAGCGAGTAATGTAAAAAATGAATGATGAACGCAGCGCTTCAGCTAGGATGCCAACCGCGACCCCGAGCCTGTAGACAAGCATTGCTAGCCACAACGCCCGACTCTGTTTGATGGTGAAACTGCAATGCGAGTCCTTTAGACCTAGTCACACCAGCAGATCTGATTATTTTTCCTCTTTCCTAACATTTGTTGTAAATTCTGAATATATTATTCGAAAAGTACGAATCTTTTTTACAGAACACACACGAGTTTTGAAAAAATGTTAGCAATTTTTCGAATTTGTAACCAAATTTTTGAAAAAAAGGAGCAATTTTGAAGTTGTGGACAAATATTGAAAAACATGAACATTTTTATAAAATTACGATCAATTTTTGATAAAAACGAAAATCTTTTTAGAAAATGTTAACAATTTTCTAAATAGTGATTTGTTTTAAAAACATGAACATTTTCTAAACTTGTGAACAAATCTTGAAAAAATAGGAACATCTAAATTCTGAACAATTTTTGACAATAACAAACAAGTTTTGACAAAATGCTAACATTTTTTGAATGTTTGATCAGTTTTCAAAAAGTGAATATTTTTTAATTTTGAACAAATTTTGAGAACATGAACATTTTTAAATTGTTGACTTAAAAAACAGGAACATTTTCTAGGATCATGAACAAGTTTTAAAATATGTGAACAATTTTTCAATCTGCGAACAAATTTAAAAAAGCAACTTTTTCGGATTTATGAACAAATGTCCTAAAAATGAACAATTTGAAAACAAGAACATTACGGACAAAAGGAAACAATTTTTGCATGTATGAACAAAAATTGAAAACTCTGAGCAAATTTAGAGAAAGCGAACATTATGATCATTAATGGAATTTGTGAACAAAAATTGAAAAGCAGAACTTATTTTGAAGTAAAGGCGAACATTTTTTTAAAATTAAGAACATAATTTGAATTTATGAATATTTTTTTCAAGATGAACATTTTTTCAAATATGCGAACATTTTGTAAAAATCACTAATTTTTTTGGAACTTCTGAACAAAATAAAAAAAACAGGAACAATTTTTAACTTCACAACATTATTTGATTTTTTGAATAAATTTTGGAATTCTAAAAAATAAAAATAGAAAGAAAAAACGAGTAGATTAAGAATTACAATAGAAATAGAGAAAAGAGAAATATAAAAAGAAATAAATGAAAACAGAAAAAAAGAAACAGAAAAGAGAAAAGAAAAAAGGAAAAAAAGGGAAAGGAAAGAGAAAAATAAAAACCGGTTCAGGAACTTCTAGAAGGTTCCCAAAACCAATAAAAACCGACTGGGAATCCTCTAGAAGATTCCGAAAAACCATAACCTATACGTACGCAATAGCTGGGCCGGCCCAAATCGCGTGCTAGGTCGCCTGCCTGTGCGATAGGTCGACTGTTTGACGCAAAACGCGACAAATAGGGTTTTCCGTCTCGCTTGGCTGGCCTGGTCGGGTGATCGGCTTGGCTGGGCCAGCTGGCCTGGCGTTTTTTTATTTCTAAATTGTTTTTTCTTTTTCGAAGCATTAAAACACCGAAGAAAATAAATAAATAAATAATATTTATAGAAAAAAAACCAAAAAAATTCACATAATTATATGGTCTTATATATGACCTTGTGAACTTTTATCTAGCCTAAAATGCAAATTTTATAAATAATTTTTTTCTATGCTGATAAAATTTGCATCAAAATAATTTTGCAAATAAAACCCAATAAATATATTTTGATTTCAAATTCAATTTCCAATATTTCTCTTCTGTTTTTGAAGAAGTATTTTTATCTTTTCTCTTTATTTTATTTTGGAAATAATGAAAATGATTTTTTGGTGAAACCAAATTTGATCCAAAGTCCCAACTTTTAAATTTCAAAAGTGGATTCAGGGAAACTCCAAGTCTCTCTTTTTTGGTCCTTGAGTTGCTCAAAGTCCCTTGGATCTGATTCAAATGAAAGTCAATAGGGCAAAAATGCATAAATCATGGATGCATATGAATGATCTATTTATAAACATCCAAATTGAAAATTGGGATGTTACATGATGGGTTCACAAACAGATCCTATGCCTGCTGCTGGAACATCATCAAGTTGGATCTGATGAGGGCCTTGGACGCGTTCTATCGCGGGGATGTACGCGGCATGCATGCCATCAACAAAGCACTAGTATCCTTGTTGCCTAAGGTAGATGGCGCAAAAGAATTACGGGACTACAAACCAGTCATTCTGGTTCATGGAGCAATCAAGTTGTTCTACAAAGTATTGGCCACAAGACTTGTGGAGGATCTGCCGTACTTAGTGGGGAAATACCAGAGCACTTTTGTGAGGGGAAGGTACTTGCATGACAATTTCATGCTTGTACAAGGGACAGCACGGCGACTGCACGCTTTGAAGGACCCCACGGTGCTCCTGAAGCTAGACATATCCAAAGCCGTTGACTCCGTCTAGTGGTCGTTCTTATTGGAAGTAATGCATATCATGGGTTTTGGCCCACGTTGGATAGGATGGATCCGTGGACTGCTTGCCACATCCTCCACGAGGATCATGCTAAATGGGGTGCCTGGCAAGCCAATATATAACAAATGCGGGCTACGGCAAGGGAATCCGTTATCACTAGTGCTTTTTATTTTGATCATGGAGCCGCTACACCGGCTATTTCATCGAGCATCCGAGCTTGGGCCCTCACACCATTGGCACAGGCTGGGCTGAAGCATCAAATGTCAATCTTCGCTGATGATGTCACAGTATTTCCGAAGCCGCGCAACATGGACTTGAGGGTGTGCTCCTCAATTTTGGACATATTTGCCACCGCTTCTGGCCTTCACGTCAACCTACGTAAAAGTGCGGCCCTGCCAATTAGATGCACACAAGAGCAAATGGAGGAAGTAACAAGTGTGCTTGGCTGCTCCTTGGGGAAGTTCCCAATCAAATACCTGGGCCTCCCACTGACCATCAGGAAGCCATCGGCTGCGTAGCTCCAGGGCCTGGTGGATCATATCGCTGCATGCCTACCCACGTGGCGTGTTGCATCCCTGCCGAAGAGTGCCAGGCTGATCCTTATACAGTCAGTCATGTGGGCAATGCCAGTGCATGCAATGCTCGCACTTGATTTGCCGGCCAAGACAGTTACCGCAATAAACAGAATCTTGCGAGGCTTCCTTTGGTGTGGAAAGGCGGAGGTGAATGGAGGGAATTGTGCTATTGCATGGCACAAATTATGTTCACCCAAGTGGGCCAGAGGTCTCGGGATCCCAGACATCGGCTGGACAAATGTGGCCATGCAGGCCCGCTGGCCGTGGCTGGCGTGTGTGGATAGAACGAAGCCCTGGAATGAGTTTATCATATCAGTACCAAAGGCATCCCTCCAGCTATGCAACACGGCGATGAAAACATCACTCGGTGACGGCACGCAAGCTCTATTTTGGGAAGATCGTTGGATGGATGAATACATAATCAAAGAAATTGCGTTGGCAGTCTACAACAGAATACCACCTCGGATACAAAAGCAGCTCTCTGTCAAAGATGATGTGGAAAACGGGGAGTGCGTGACTACCATTGGGCCGGATCTGGACATGCAAACCCTCATGGAGTTCATGGCGTTGTGGGCACACGTACGGGGGATAAGACTCCAAGAGGGAGTACCGAACGCCATCACATGGGCCTGGGAGAGGGATGGCCAATATTCTGTCAGATTGGCCTACAACGCCAAATTCATGGGAAGAGTGACAGCCCAACTGCGGAGGCAACGTGGAAGTGTTGGGCCCCCCTACAATTTCGTTTCTTCCTATGGTTAGCAGTGCGGAACCGATGCTGGACCTCTGATCGCTTGGCAAGGAGGGGGTTGCCGCATCAACAAACATGCGCGCTATGTAACAAGGCTGATGAGACCATGAATCACATCATGCTACAATGCATTTTCTCCAGGACATTCTAGCTGCAGGTCTGCACTACCCTGGGGAAGTCGTACTGGACGCCACGCAATGAAGACAAGCTACCGGAATGGATCCTGAACAAGCAACTGCATGGCATAAACCAGAAGGACGTCAGATCCATCAACATACTTGCACTATGGGAGCTATGGAAGCATCGCAACGGGATCGTGTTTGACGGCGAGGCACCATCCCTGGGAAGACTATTGGCCAAGGTGCTCGCTGAGGGTCGGGCATGGAGAATGGCAGGCCTCCTCAAGTCGGATTTAGATAGTTTCTTCGGGCGGATGCACACGTGGGTTTCAGACGAAACATAGACGTAGGGTAACAAATGGTGGACTGGGTGCGTAATGTAACTGATATGACCAACACCAAATTTATTTGTATCGACGACCATCATGATGTACAAGACACTAGCCCGGGTCATGTTATGGCAGCTCCGCTCGTTACCATCAGTGATAACACCATGCAGCCTAATCAAGAGATGATTAAGGTTGAAGCAGAGTCACTAGTTGCTTTTGCACCAAATTATAAGATGCATGCTACGCTGGAAGAGGAGAACTCCAACATATCCACGTTTGAAGGTGTGCAGTGGCTTGATAGTTTCTTTTTGTTGTCACGTGCAGGACAAGACCTAGTTGTACATGTATGGGATATATGTTTTATTGAGACTAATCAAAGAATCCTAATACGGTACTACTTCTCACGGCCAAGACCGCCGGAGCAACCGTACGTCAACAGGTTTCAATGGTGGAAATTACTTTGCCTGAGAGATATCGGATGGGGGCCACCAAACAAATTGCGTTTAGTTATTTTTGTATTTAATCTGTACTGATTACCTGCTAAAATAAAGCACGTGATCAGATTTCCTTCCTTAGTTGTTAGGTCTGACAGTTAGAAACATAGTGAAGATTTTGCATGCTCAACTTCTTAGGCAAGTTAGCTATACTAGTATATATAGTCCTTGAACGGCCATGTAAAAGGACAGGTTATTTTCTTTAGAGTTTAGACAAACGATGAAGCGGCCCTCTGGGCGTTCATCTTGTTTATTATTGTGAGATTTTCTATCAAGAAAATTACACTTTGGCGAGAGGATTCTCGTGGTTGAGAGTTTGCTAGCTATTGGCTTGAGGTCCGTCGGCAACGATGGATTGCGTGCTGGTGACATCTATGTTGACGAGAGGTGCCTTGTTTGTCGAGGTATTGCTAGTCAGTTTTTCTTACCATAGTTTCAGGTTGCGTGTACCGCTCACGTAATTGGAAACTCTTATCAGTGAAATTTAGTCGCGGTTGTTGCATCATGAAATATCGGTCCGAATTAGCGGCGCGTCCAAGGTCGTGCCCTCATCAGTAACACCTTTGGCAGAGGGCTCTTGTACCCCTTCTTCTCCCTATTAATGAAACATACGCATGCTGTGGGTATTCGAGAAAAAAAAAGCTCACAGTTTCAGCAATTTCTTCTTCCATGGATTCCTGCAAAATATTAATCTCTTCTTGGACAGCGCAGACTTTCTCAATAAATTCATCAATATCGGCATTGTATTTATAATTCTCATAGGAATATTTAAGTATAGCATAATTTTCAGATCTGTAAATAGCATCAACACAATCTTCATACTTTTCAAATAAAGATTCAATATCATAAGCACCCTTAAAAGCAACAAATTATTCTATTCTTTCTACATCATAGTAATCATATATACCATTAGCATAAGAAGCCAAGGTTTCGTTATCATTAATTTCACATGAAAAAGGGAAGGTGTGGAGCCTTCATCCTAGAGCAACAAGTGTAATCATATCTCAAGCATAAATTCCAAGAATACATTTCCAAATAATCAATTTGATCCCATAAGAGTTTCCATTTTGAGTCAAGCGATAATCCCTAAAGTATTCACGTTGATCCAACGTGTCTCCCATTATCAAGTTGAATGGGGTTTTCTCAGGATTATCAAAGTAGTGTTTAACATTTTCCACATAACGAGTATCGAGGGTTTTAGGAGGTTCCCCATCTCCGTGAGTAGCAAGCACAACTATTTTTTTGGTATTTCATGTTCCATATCCATAATTAAAGATAGAGAACAACTTAGAATAGAAAATAAAATCTACTTAGTGATAAAGCAAACAAGCACACACGAGAATATTCACCCACTCTATTGCTCCCCGGCAACGGCACCAGAAAAAGGTCTTGATAACCCACAAGTATAGGGAATCAATTATAGCTCTTTTAACAAATAAGAGTGTCGAACCCAACGAGGAGCTAAAGGAATAATTTATATTCTCTTCAAGTTCTATCTACCACCAATACAACTCTACGCACACTTAACGTTCGCTTTAACTAGAACAAGTATGAAACTAGAAGTACTTTGTAGGTGTAAGGATAAGTTTGCAAGAATAAAACAAGATGTACTTAGAGAGAATAAAACTACGAGTAATTTGCAAGATAATAAAAGTTAGTTGCTTGGTAGAAAGCTTTTTGTAATGCAAGAGAAGGATTTTGTCCCTAGGCAATCGATAACTAGACCGGTAATCATTATTGCAATTTTATATGAGGGAGAGGCATGAGCTAACATACTTTTGTACTTGGATCATATGCACTTATGATTGGAGCTCTAGGAAGCATCCGCAACTACTGAAGATCATTAAGGTAAAACCCAACCATAGCATTAAGTAACAAGTCCTCTTTACTCCCATAGCAATTTTTTTTATTTTTTTTCAAAACTAGTAATGGCGCACCAGGGGATAGTGCGCCACTACTAACAATTTTTTTTTTATTTTTTTTAAACTAGTAATGGCGCACCAGGGGACAGTGCGCCATTACTAGTTTTAACTACTAATGGCGCACCACACCCTCGGTGCGCCACTACTAACAAATTTTTTTATTTTATTTTTTCAAAGTTAGTAATGGCGCACCACACCCACGGTGCGCCATTACTAACTTTGCCCAAAAATTCCACCGAATGCACCCCCCCGGACCGCATTTTCAGTTTTAGAAAAAATAAAAGAAAATGATGGAAATGTCAAAAAAATAAAATAAAATAAGTTTCCCATGTGATATGTGGTCTAGTTGTTGGGAAAATTTACAAATATGAATTTCGCCTTTATTTGCAAAATCTCTCTGGAATTTGTAAAATGGGCATAACTTTTGCATACGAACTCGGATTAAAAAGATTTTTATATGAAAAATCATCTACTCGAAAAGATACATCCGAATTCAAAAGTGGGAACCCCGTTGAACATTTTTAGAATCCCCAAAAACCTAACAGAAAAAAGATACGGGACTTTTAAGATCTCGAGGGGGAAAAATGGAAAAAAAATTCAAACTTACTAGTGGCGCACCATTTGCTAGGTGCGCCACCAGTAACAGAAAAAATAGTTTCAAATTTTTTTTTGGAAAAAATGTTCAAAATATGATACGTAATATGAGCGGAAGTTTGAAATATTTTTTCAAAATTTCATCACACTCATGAACATGAACAAAGTCCTAGACATCAACAAGGTTTAATAGGATTGATATGCTAGATATATCAACAAGTGCATGTTAAGTGAGCTGGTGCTGGGGTTGGATAGAACTCTGAAGTTAAGCGTGCTTGGGCTGGAGTAGTGTGAGGATGGGTGACCTTTCGGGAAGTTTGACCATGGAGTGCGATTTGACTTGAGATTAAGCATATTGACCCGAGATTAAGCCATAGTGACCCGAGATTAAGAAAAAAATTGAAAAAAATATTTCTGAAAAAAATTTGAAAAAAAATGTTAGTAATGGCGCACTTCTATGTGGTGCGCCATTACTAAGTCAGATAGTAATGGCGCACCGTGTGATGTACTAATGGCGCACTGCCTGGTGCGCCATTAGTATACCAGATACTAATGGCGCACCTGTGGTGCGCCATTAGTAAAAAATTCTAATGGCGTGATGCTAGTGGCGCACCTGTAGTGCGCCATTAGTAGGCAAAACAGGTGCGCCACTAGCAGGCCTTTCCTAGTAGTGGAAGTTCAAGGTGATGAGCTTAATTGTTGAAACTATCAAGAGGACTGCAGCCGACCAAAAGAGATCATGTGGTTTTGCTCCGCGCATTCAATTACCCATCAATTAAAAACTTGGAACGAGCACATATCTCCTTGGTAGCGAGCATCTCCCATTGTTGCCAGAATTCGAGGATAATGTAGTGGTGATGGACCCATCTTACCCTAATTCTGTTAAGGCATAGGAGAATATACATGCAACAGCTGGTTCCAAAGCAGCTAAGGAAGCATCTGGTCCTAGCGCTCCAATCGCTAACCTCAAGACTAGGAATGATCAAATGACTTATCTGTTAGAAGCAACCCTAAGGATTGAACGAAGTTTGGCCAACCTCACCAAGAACTAAGAGAGCTTAGAGCGGATAGTAGAAACAAAGATTCATGATCTTGATGTGAAGCTCACAGAGGTCCAGTCTACTATGGAGAAGCTGGAGGATGATGTTGATGCAGCTGCTAGAGCTCGAGAGGATGCAGAGGACGGTGGTGATGACAGACCTACTACCAACATATTCCACACAATGCTTAGGGCAGTGAGGTCTGCTGTTGTGCCTGTTGCAGACACGAGGACTACCGTTTGTGCCCCTGTTGCAGCTCCATCAGTTCCACCGCTAGTGTCTACTCCACCAGCCCAACAGACACACACCAGAGCTGCCAGTCGGAGATCTTCACCTCCAAGAGTTGCCGAGGATTGTTCCTAGAGTGACGCATACTCTATACCTATTCGAGCTTTTTTCTACTTGTTGCCAAAGGGGGAGAATTTGTATAGATCATTAGCCTTTGAGAGAGAGAGAGAGTCTTGGTTTACTCATTTGATTTTTCTTGAGTTGTTGCTACTATTTGGTTTGTGCTACTTTGATCGTTATGTTTGCGAGATACAATGTTGGTTGTGTTCGTGCTTGATCATACGATGCTTCATGCTATGCCCATTGCTTATCATTATCATTACCTATGTATGATCATTCACTCGTGCTTTTGGTGATGAGTGTTTATTATTCCAATATATCATTTTGTGAGCTCCACCAAGTTGTATGTGACATGGAAGAGTGACCCATGATCCCAATCAATTGTGCATTTGCATTAAAATGCAAATTTTTAATAAAACACAAATTTAGGGAGAGCTCTTGCTAATCACATACTTCTCAAAGCAACGACGTATTTCATTCATTTAATCATTTGTCAAAGGTTTGATCTATATGTTGTCATCAATTACCAAAAAGGGGGAGAGAAAGTGCAACTAATCCCCGGGTGGTTTTGGTAATTAATAACAACATATATCTCATTGAACTAATATCCATTCAAGTTAAAGATTTCAGGAAGTTCAATGATTGGCATGGCAAGGACTAATGATTGTGGACCCCTCAAAATGCTAAGGACATGGATTGGCAAAATTTCAAGACTCTACATTTTTGGTTAAGTGATCCATGATCACATTGAGTCCATAGGAAAGCCAATACTATTAAAAGGGGATTTGATGATGATCTGGTTGCTCAAGTGCTTAGTGACATTGCTCCGAAATCCTCTGCCACTTTCTCTACCCAAATATGTCCAAAACCCTTCAAGCCAACTCGGTTCCACCGAATCCTGCCTATCCGGACCCACCGAGTTCATCTGGACATTGCCACAGCCAAACCTGTCCCACCGAGATGGCCTTGCCAACTCTCTATCATCTGTTGCAATTATTTCGGTCTTACTAAGTTTTGCAATCGGTGCCTCCGAGATGGCATGCCAACCTTCTATTGCCTTATTGCTTTATTTTGATCTTACCAAGATGATGCATTCAGTGCCATTGAAGCAAGGTTTGCCCTACCATTCCACATCGGTCGCTCTAAGATGTTTCCATTCGGTCCCACCGAGACCTCCAACGTTCATAATTTTTACACAAGTTGGTGCCACCATGAATTCTGATCGATCCCACCAAGTTGTGTCAAATGTGTGTAACGTTTATTTTATGTGGAGGCTATATATACCCTCCACCCCTCTTACTTAGTAAGAGAGCCATCAGAACATGACTACACTTCCACCGTTCATTTTCTGACAGAGAACCACCTGCTCATGTGTTGAGATAAGGAGATTCCATTCCTACCATTTGAATCTTGATTTATAGCCTTCTCCAAGTTGCTTTCCACTCAAATCCTTCTTCCACCATAGCTAAATCTGTGAGAGAGAGTTGAGTGTTAGGGAGACTATTATTTGAAGCACAAGAGCAAGGAGTTCATCATCTACACACCATCTATTACCTTTTGGAGAGTGGTGTCTCCTAGATTGGTTAGGCGTCACTTGGGAACCTCCGACATGATGTGGAGGTGAACCAAGAAGTTTGTAAGGGCAAGGAGATTGCCTACTTCATGAAGATCCACTCGAGCGAGGCTAGTCCTTCGTGGATGGAAGCCATGGTGGAATAGAAAAGGTTGCTTCTTCGTGGACCCTTTGTGGGTGGAGGCCTTCATGGACTCGCGCAACCGTTACCCTCCGTGGATTGAAGTCTCCATCAACGTGGACGTACGATAGCACCACTTATCAGAACCACGCCAAAAATCAGCATGTCCCCATTGTGTTTGCTTTCTCCAAACCCCTCCTTTACTTACATGTGCAATGCTTTACTTTCCGCTACTACACTCTTAAAATTGCATGTGTAGGGTGATACTTGACTTGCTAGAATGGCTAAAACTGCATACAGCTAAAATTGGGAAAAAGTTAAGTTTTATTTGGTCAAGTAGTCTAATCACCCCACCTCTAGACATACTTTCGATCCTACACTAAGATTTATACTTTGCTCAACAGAAGAAGTTTCACCCAATATGAAAGAGTTGAATTCAAACTCATTTGAATTTCATTCAGATGGCTTGAATAGGAAGTGGGTGTTTGGATGGTCCGAAAAAATGTTTAGATTTTTGGTGGAGCTTGGAAAGGTGACAAAAGAATTTATGGGCAAAGTTTGGGGACCAAACTTGAAGTAGAACAGACATGGAATTTTAATTGTATAAGTGTGTTCATGGGTGATTCCAAATGACTGGAATATTTATTATACCTCACCAAAAAAATTGGGAGGATATGTTATAAAGAGAAATCACCATGTGAATTCTCTCGGTCGGGGTGCCTATTGCTACCGCTTTTTTAATCAATTGTTGTTGTGCTACATCGACTCGAGGCTGTTGGATGCTTTTTTAAAATCAATTGTTGTTTCTAGCACTTACATTTTTTTTCGAATGAGCACCAATTATAATTACTTCTTGTTGTTTGATGTTAGTGTCACAGTTTAATATTCATGCCCACCCCCATTTTACAAATACATTATCAGATATAATAATTAAAAGTTAGGGAAATATTTGGAAGAAATATTTATCAAGTGAGAAGATATTTGGTGCTCACCGGTACTTGCTAACCGTCAAGATATGTGTCAACTCTTGATGCCATAGACGTCGTTGGTGAGCTATTAAACTTATAAAGGATGAGCTAGGTGCTAGTCACAACCAAGCCATCCACGTACGCAAAGGAATAGTGCGCCACAACGAGCAAGCAAAACAGCCAGCAGCGAGCGAGCGATGGGAAACAACGAGCGAGTGAAACAGCCGGCGAGCGAACGAGCCCGTGTCCCCCTCCCCCTCCCCCTCGTCCCACCTCAGGAACCCTAGCCGTCGCCTCCTCCTCCTCCCACCTCAGCCGCCTCCCCCCTCCCCCTCTCCCCCCGTCTCGTCCGCCCCAGGTGCGGAGGCGAGCTTCCTGGCGATGGTGGAGCTGGCTCGAGGTGGGGAGCGGCCGATGCGGGGTCAGTTGGATCGAGGCGTGGGAGCGGCGGATACGGAGCAGCCGTTGTGGGCTCCGACCTCTTCTACACGCACGGCGGTAGGAGCAGCTCCACCTCTCCACTCCCCCCATGGGAGAGCCTCCCACAACCCCACCCCCACGCTGAGGCGGCGTCCAGAGGCGGTCGGTGGCGGCTCAGGTGAGCTCCCTCCCACGCCCTCCTCCTTCCCCTCCCCGACGGCACCAGTGAGATCCATCCGGTGCCTTCCATCCCATCGCCATGTCCCCCTCCACACCGGCCCTCGCTGTTGATGGAATCCATCCATTTTGTCCTCTTCTTCTTCCCCTTTCCTAGCTCCCTGGCTCTCCCTGAACACATCTATTTGTACACACTAAGCTAGCTCAACCGCACAGGCAGCTTGATTGATTCCTATACTAGCAGCAGTACGTTTGTGTCTAGGCAGAACCTCCTGTGCGTGTGATTTTGTGGAGCCATCTAGCTCTAGATAGATGCCACTGGACTCCCAGGTTCTTTCCTGTGTAGGAGCATGATTAAATTTTGTAGTTTGCAATGGCTGTTTGGGTGACATCGCAGGTTCCCTTTGAGGTCCTGTATGCACCTTGTTCAACTATGGTTCATTTTCATATCATAGTTGGTCCCGCTGCATGATGAAACTAGATACAGTGGTTGTTGTTTGCTACCGAATGGGCCGTAATCTTTTAATCATTTTTGTTGATAGATGAGTGGTGACTAATGGTTGATGCAACGGAGGAGGCGTACCGATGGAAGTTGGTAGCAAATCAGGTGAGGCTAGATAGCCCGTCCCAAGTGCACAGGTGAGTCCCTCCCCCCCACTACAAAAAAAAGACACATCCGTGACATTTTGGCCCGAACAATTTTTTTTCTGTCATGCTTATGACACTTCTATGACGATAATTATGACAAAAGCACGTATCATCATAGATGTGGTGGGCTCCTACTTCTATGACAAAAAATCATGACAAAATGGGCTATTTGTCCTGGGTGGGCAGGAGATGCGGCTGCATGACATTCTTTGGGCCGTCCATGACGGAAAAGCGTGGTAGAAGTGAGGGCGAGGAAAATATCAGGGAGTTCCCGGTTACGGTGGGTGGTCGGGGCCGAGCGATGCACGGAGGTTTGCGTGTTTCTTTCGTGTACGCGCGTGTGTGCGAGGCACTAGCTAACTGAACCCGAGCGATCGCACGTTACTGAACCCGAGCGATCGATCCCTTGGCTGTTAATTGAACCCGAGAGATTCATTCGCTGTTGACTGAACCCGAGCGATTCCTTCGCTGCTGCTGCTAACTGAACCTGAGCGATCGATCACTGCTGCTGCTTACTGAAGCCGATCGAGCCCCCGTGCGAGACGTATCCAGTTGGGTTGCCTCTCGATGAACATTGACCGTTGCTACCATGCGCGCGGTACGTAGAACGAGTCGAGACGTGGTGAGTCGAGCCGGTTGGTTGGCTATGGATGAACAGTTCCCGGTGGGGTTGGATGAACAGGACCCCGATGTAGTAAGTCGTTGCCGTTGGATGAACAGGACCCCGAGGAGGCTGCTGCACCCCAGCCAGTTGGGGTGGGTGAACAGGACCCCATGGAGGCTCTATGAACAGCATCCGGTGGAGGATGGATGAACAGTAGCCGTGGATGAATAGTAGCCCGTGGAGGCTAGAGGAGGTCGACGGTGGATGAACAGTAGCTCGTGGAGGCTGGAGCGAGGCAGTAGACGGTGGATCAACAGGACCCCGTTTCGACCGTAGGCGCTCCAACACAAGTTTGTTTCCTCTATTTTGCGGTACCCCTCACCCCTCCCGATCAACAGGACCCCGTTTCGACCGTAGGCACTCGAAAAGAAGTCGGTTTCCTCTGTTTTGCGGTAAGCCAGACCCTTCCCGATGAACAGAACCCCGTTTCGACCATACGCGTTCGAATAGAAGGCCCGTTTCCTCCGTTCTGCGGTACGCCATACCTCATTTCGGCTGTTCCGTCCAAGCCGGTTGGCTCCCATTGAACACGACGTATTCCGACACAGTCGGTTGACTCCTAATGAACACAATGTTGTTTCCTCCGTTTCGACCCAGCCGGTTGGCTGCCGATGAACAGGACGACATCGATGTACGCGTTCGAGACCATGCCCGTATGTACGTACATAGCAGTATTTACTTTCTTGCAGCATGGTTGTACGTATGTGTACACGTTATAGACGGGACTGCGTGACATGCTACGTCCGCGCCTCTACTATGACACGTGCCGCTCCTTACTGGGCCACAGTTCCTCGCTGCAGAGAGACCGATTGACCAGTATGTACGTACACGTTCGCGACCAGACAGACAATGCTACGTACGCTTCGACCGGGTGGGTCCCAGTTGTTCCTTGCGTGCGAAGATATAGCTGGTGGGGCCCAGCTGTCAGGGGGAAGAATCTTTTTTTCCTGTAGTATGGACGCACTTCCTTGCGTGCGAAGATGTAGTTGGTGGGTCCCAGCTGTCAGGTGGGAAACGTTTTTTCGCAAAATACAGAGTCCCTTCCGGTGGGTCCCTGCTGTCAGCTGGAGGAATAATTATTTTACGCCTAATAGGAGGCACTTCCTTGCTGTGGCCATGGACCCAGCTGTCAGCCTCTCCACATACAGTCCTCTTCCGATGGAAGTCGTTCCTTCGCCATGTTGACCATGTTGCGTTGAGAGCACCAAAGCGGTGGATGGCGGCGAGGCCTAGGAAGGGGACGACGCAGAGCCAGGGAAGACGTGGCAGTGGATGCCCACGCAGAGAGGGGTATGAGGGTTGACT
The DNA here is from genome assembly GCF_002575655.3 of Aegilops tauschii subsp. strangulata. Lineage (NCBI taxonomy): Eukaryota > Viridiplantae > Streptophyta > Magnoliopsida > Poales > Poaceae > Aegilops > Aegilops tauschii. Next base: position 248,042,238 of record NC_053038.3, read on the forward strand.
GGTTCGGCTGCGGTGTGAGGTTGTCGTCACCGCAGAATAACAGGGGTTGTGGGTGATTAGAGGGATGGCATGGCCAGCGGTTGGAGTAGGAGGGGCGGTGAGGCCTACACGGCAGCACAGCCGGCCACGGGAGGCAGGAGCAGGTGGCACGGCCCACGATGGTTTGGGCGGCTGGAGCAAGAAGACCAGAGGTTGAATAAGCATGACAGCTGTTGGATGGACATCATACGGTCACTGCAGCTAGAATTGTTTATATTGACTAAGTTGACAAAGCCCTGTGACTTAGTAGGCCCACAAGTCAGCCTCCAAATATGGTGGGTCCCACCTAGCACCGGGGGTCTTCATTTTTTATGTGTAATAAGGAGGCACTTGTGTGCGAAGAGATATAGCTGGTGGGTCCGACCTGTCAGCGGGGGGCATGTTTTTTCCGCAAAATACAGAGGCCCTTCCAGTAGGTCCCCGCCGTCAGGTGGAGGAATCATTATTTTGCGCGTATAAGGCGGCACTTCCGTGCTGCGGCCATGGACCCAGCTGTCAGCCTCTCCACGTACAGTCCTCTTCTGATGGAAGTCGTTCCTTGACCACGTTGAGCACGCCGCGTCGAGAGCACCAAGGCGGGGACGACGGCGAGGCCTAGGAAGGGAATGACCAGGAGCCGGGGAAGACTCAACAGTTGTTTCCCACGCGAAGGGGAGTACTAGGGTTACTACTTCGGCTGCAGTGTGAGGCTGCCGTCGCCGGAGAATAACAGGAGGTCTGGGCGAGTAGAGGCATGGCTAAGGCCAGCGATGGGAGTATAGTGGGGCGGTGAGGCCTACGTGGCAGTACAGCCGACCGCGGGAGGAGGGAGCAGGCAGTCTCACCGACGCTTGTTTGAGCGGCTGGAGCAGGAAGAGCTGAGATTGAAGAAGCACGACGACGGTTTGATGGACATCCAACAGTCACTGCTCTCGTGTGTTGACTAAGTTGACACGGCGTTGCATGCGCATCAACCTTTTTTTAGGAAAGCGTACACGTCAACCTATAGTAGGCGCACAAGTCAGCCTCAAATCTATGGAAAATAGCATACAACCCATCTGCCATTATTTCTAATAATTCACAACCCGTATGCTAATTCTTAAGTTTTTTTGGAGCCCATATTCTTTTTGTTAGCATTACAGCCCATATTGTGCCCACGGTTAAAAAATTCTATGAAATTTTGCATATTTCGGTGCGGTCCGAACTGTTTTTAATCCCGAAATTTCGAGTCACATCCAAACTAATTTGAAAAATAAATTTATATCAATATAAAATCCAAATAATTGTCCATGCATAAAAATCAATGGAATTTAAAATCTCAAAATGAAAAAAATTGAAACTAATTGCCGGTTTGATGTGTTTTAAAAATGTACATTCCATTTCTCATTACTGATAGCCCTTTTTTTAGATAGCCCATTTTCTGGACAAGCCGAATGAAGCTCTCCTCATCTTGAAAGATTTGCAGCCCAGCAAGGCTAACAAAGCAAGTAGGCCTCGGTTGGGTATTTTGCAGAAGAACAAAAAAACTGGGCTAGCCATTTTCAGAAAGAAAGAAAACTATTGGCTGGTCTTGTGGTAAACATAAAAGAAAGGGCCAGCTAGACAGGCCAGAGTGCCCCGCACAGCCCAGTTGACACCCCTGCTTCCGTCTTAAAAACAAAAATAACTAGACAAGCTGCTGGGTCCCTGGTGTCAGCCGCTCGTTGTGCAATTCTCTCATTCATTGACTACGTTGACAATGGCATGGGACCCAGATGTCAGAGTCCATTAGGAGGAACCATTTTTTTGGCTTGAAATAAGGTGGCACTTGCTTGCGTACTACCATGACCCTGGTGGGTCCCTGCTGTCATCCTCTCCACGTACAATCATCTCCTAATTGTGTACGCGTCAACCTAGTAGGCCCACAAGTCAGCCTCTAAACCCGTGGCAGACAAATACAGCCCATTTAAAAAATAGCAGCCCATTCCATACGCTCAAACGGAAAGTTCAACATTCAGAGCAAAGTAACAGGTCTGATCCAGATATAGAGTACTGAAATTCCACGTTGACAACCATCATAGCCAATTTAACTATCTACTCCCACTAATACTCTAGTAGTGTACAAGTACTAACTTACTCTTAGCTAACTAGACGATGCCGGCCGCCATCTGCGGTACACGCTAAACGCCGGCAACGACGTCCTCCTCCTCGCCTTAGACTTGACAGAGGTGTAATAGGGCGCATTGTTCGCGCGCGTTGGCCCTTTCCATGCCGGCGTGGTCCACTGAAGCTTCGGCTTCTAAGCGGGAAACCCACTTGACGAGCTGGTAGTATAATTCGGCGTCACGAACGCATGTGTGCCCGACACCCTCCAGGGCTATTTGCCAGGCGCCGTCCTCCATGTAGTCGGCCCAGTTGCGGGCGCTCTGCTCGCGACTCAGAGCGTCGGTGCGTTGCTGCTCCATGCCCCGCTGGCGGTGCAAATTGGCAATACGCTGCTCCTCCGCCAGGCAGTCGCGCTCCAACAAGTCCTCATACTCAGCATTGCCATCTGAAGACCAATCGAATGCCTCCTTCCTCCATCTGCCTTCCGGTGAAAAACCGAACACTAGTTCCGGCGGTGACCGCCTCCAGCGTCGCCTATTGCGGACGGGCGGGGGCATGACGGACGTGGCGAGAGCGAGGGCAAGTGGTGAGCAACGTCGGGCCGGTGGGGGCTTATGAGGATTGGGCCAATTGGGTGAGGGTGCTACCGGAGAACGCCGGGAACCAGTAATTATAGGCGGAAGGTAGGTGAACCAGCGTGTCGCGGGAAACGCGACAGTCATCGCGGTCATCGAAATTCAATGCATAAGCAGGCATGGCTTAGCGCGCCAGCTTGCCGCGGAAAACTAGAAAAACTGAAATTATGACTGTGTCGTCCCGTCCCATCAGTGGTGCGTCCCGTCCGTGCTGGGTCGCATGTCGGCATGACGGTCAAATGAGTGCGCTTGATTCATCCAGATGAGGTACGTGCCTGATCCGCTGGTTATTCGCGTAGGATCGAGTCGGTCGGATAGTATACGTGTAGGATCACAGTAGCTGATGAATGTTCACTGGGAGATAAGGCATTTGCGAATGTTTTTGCTGGCAGTTTCTTCAAATTCGCATGGCATTTTCTTCAGAACAACATGTCAATTTCTTCAGAGGTAGGCATTTTTATTCAAAAAACTGCCACCTTCAGATCTTGCATCGCAACTAAAACTGCCAGAAGCATATTAGTAGGCTAGCTAGTGATCGATCAGTAACTTGTAAACACTGAGCGAACAGAAATAAGGAACTGCTAGTAACTTGTAAACACAGAGAACACAGAAATAAGGATCATGTTGTGCATAGTAGTAAGAGCCGATATGTTTGAAATGTTCACACGAGACTCACAGGCCTGGCATTATAATATGTTCACATTAGTAGCCCAAATTCACAACCAACTAGTACAATTCCCATACATAAGATCAACATGTTAATGCATCTCAATGATTCTAGATCATATACAAATATGTAGCTCCAAAAGCAAAGATCTAGAAAAAAACATTTGTTCTTCCTACTAACATGGATGCTTCTCTGGGCTAACATTCAGTACAGAGTGAAAGACAAATTTGTTTCTGAAGTCTATATTTCCTCTTGCAAACATAAGTGGTTTCACCAACAGCCGGAACCATGAGAATGAACCACACATGATGGAGGAACATCCACTTCAATATGATTTGGTCTTTTCTCGACCACACAACGAGACTATTTTCGGAATACAAACCTTAACTTAGGAAAAATGATGCCCATTGTATAATCAGACCAAAGCAATGAAGCACCTAGTGTTGGCCAATAAATAGTACAGTACATGAAGTGACTATCCAATATTTCTGTGTCTATTTTCAAATGGCACTGCATGCAATGACTATACTATTCTCTTGTGCAGTTCCACCAAAATTGCGGTCACTTTGTTTGTTTGCCAAATAGTAACGGGCAGACATCTGTCTGCACAATATCAAGCATCCAGTAAACATATACCCCACCTTGTATTTTCGGTTTAAACACGTCTCTTCCGCTTAGCATCTGTCATGTTTTGCACTGGAAATTTTGATACTGTCATGTTTTGCCCTGGACAATTTCATACTGAATTGATTTGTTGGTACAGAGCAGAAATATAGCGCCTATTCTTCATCAGACCAAGGATATCCATGTTCGCGGTGATGGAAGAGGTGAAATTGATACAACCGAAATTGAGCATCCAATCATTGAATCATGTCCTGCACCTCCAATGTAGGTCCACCCTGCCAATAAATTCACATGCAAACCACTAATATTACTATCTAATGACAGTACAAAAAGAGTAGCAAGATAGTAGCAAACCATGTACCTTCGTAATGAACAACTCATAGTGCCACCAATTGGATATAACGGTTTGGAAGAAAACATGCTCCTAATGTTGAACCATTTGGACTTTTTGTGCAGTTTCACTAAAATCGAGCATCCCTGTTTGCACAGATATTTAGAGTGTGATTACTATAAAAGTGGCACTAGTTGAAGCATAGACTCACAAATATAAGCATTCCAATTTCTTAATGGGAAAAGGTAGCAAGACTGTTTCTAACAACTTGTTTGAAGGAATAAATAAGGCAACAACGGCTGATGTCAGGAAGGCATACATAGTATTTTCTTAAAAACTGAACCATTACTGACCTTTCCTCTTCTTTTAAGCATATTTTGTGCAGTTCAACTAAAATAAAATGCCATCACCGCCTTGACAATTAAGTGACACTGTACAAAAAGAAATGACTTACCATTACATCATGATGTCAGGTAAGTAATCGACAGGCATTAGAGACAAACATAACATAATGAAAATTAATTTTAACAAAGGTGTGACTAGCTTTACCAGCATAATTTGACTGAACTCTACACCCACTGTTCCTCAATATAAGACGTTTTCGCAGTTCAATTTAAAGTACCCAAATGTCTAGTATTTAGAAACACAGGTAGTAGTTTTCTTGAGCACATATCTAGGAAAGCTTGCCACACTTTATATATGTCCATACACTAATGCAACACCATTCGAATAGTACAAATATACACTAGTCCAGTGTCTAGTTCAAAAGTAGAGTAGTTTTTTTATTACAGGGTACAGTACAATGGTTTTACTGAACAGATTTCCATAAGCTAGCACTGGAGGATTTCTATAAGCATTAACAATATAAAATGTAAAGGTAACAAGTTTTAGCACTGGTATACTAGTTGTGCAACAGCATTAAACCAAATACAAAAGTCTGAAGGTAACTAGCATTATTAACTAATGACGGTCTAAAAAAATTGCAAACCATGTACCTTCAAGGTAAATATCATTTCAAAGTCGAGGGGACTTGAAAAATTGCTATCCCAATCTTGATAATCAATCAAACATAAAAACTTGATCAACCGAATCAAGCAAACAGCCGGAGGAGGAGGTGGCCACTCTTGACCTTTCCTCTTCTCTTCACAATTTTTTGTGCAGTTTAACCAAAATAAAAATGACATCAGCGCCTTGGCATTTTGGTGACACTGTACAAAAAATTGACTTATCTCATGAAAGCGAGGTATGTAATCTATAAGCATTATCAGCGCAAAACTCTGAAGGTAGTAACAAGTTCCATCGATGGTATACTGGCTATGCAACATCATTAGAATGCCTTAGCTGAAAAATCTTTCATACATCCACAATCAATAGCTAACCCTGAAATAATCCAGTGACATTAAATGGCATTGCTTAAATTTATCGGTGGCATTAGATTGAGTGCGGCGTTAGTTAAATGTGGCATCACTTTAGCAGTAGCATTGCTTGACTTTACCGCTGGCGTTATACTAACAGCAAAAAAAGTGGAAATAAGACCATGGGAGGCCCATTCGGACAGTGGGCACACCAGTACGATGTACCTCCACGGACGCATAGAGTGGTGAGGGAGGTATGGTTGCCCAGAGCAACAAATATCCAGGCAGCATATGTGGATTACGTCCCATTTTTGTTCTCTTTAGCCACCTTTTTCCTATGTGAGGACAACAAACCGATCGACCTGGTCATTCTCTATTGCGTTATCATGCCTTTCTACCATTTTTCACCCTTTTTCAACCATGAGACACGAGACTCGTTCCTTACCTACTGATTTTCCCCTTTTCAACCTAGATGCGGGTTCGATACCTAGTCTCTTCGACAGTACTTTCTCCCTTCCTTTCCTTATTCAACCCACACATGGATTAGTCTGCATGAAGTAGGGTTTCCTTTATAGTGCAAATTAAGGTTTTCTTCTGCGTGACCAGCAGAGCAGAGGATAGCAAATTGGGGAGACGGTGGAGTGGAAAAAGATCCACATGCAACGACATGGCAGATGGGGCAATAGAACAAGGGTATGGTCCGAAAAGAGGTAGCATACCTCAGGGTCGGCGGGAAGTAGCTTCGCTCGTGGTCGTCGTCCTCCGCACACACTATAGCAGTGAGCTTGGGGACGGAGGCCATCCCGCACGGGCGCTAGGTCGGAGAGGATGGCCTTGTCGTCAGTGTGTGACCTCACTGGCCGATGACGAGTGCATCAATGTGGCATGTCCTTTTCTTCCCCGGCGGATCTGTGACCACCGGTGAGAAGGGAGAGAGAGGGGCACCGCCATCTTTTTTAGGTCTGGAGAGAGGGTGATAGTGTGAGAAGCAAGTGGGAAGCCCTTAGCAAGCAAGCGCTCAAGCTCCAGCCTATATATCTTTTTTGATACTAGTACTAGAGGTGGAGTAGTGGCTGAGTAGTTTATATTTTCTCTGCATACAGTACCAATTAGTCATGCTTCAAAACTGAACGGCATGCCATTAAAAAAATAAAGTCGAGAAATAACGCGGCACCTCGGGCCAACGCGGCTAGATCGCATTTTGCACGAGAAATGACACAACATGTTTCGTTGACATGTGGTCCCGTTCCAACATGTCAGTGAGATGATAACGAATCCTTTTGTACAATTTCCGAACGGACGTCTATGTATGCCGGGGCGCCTCTTCCTGTACCGTGGCAACCGTCCACCGCCTCTTCTCCTTTCCTTCTCGATTTGGAACTGCTGTCGCACGCTCTTCCTCCCTCCATTTGCCTTCACCCTTCCTTGTGCCATTGTTCGATCGTCTTCTCCATGAAGGGAACAGGCCGGAAACGACCCCGTTATTCTTGCCCCAATCTGAAAGATGACGTGGTGGAGGAACTCATTGATCGGTGCGACGTCATCACCTCAACTAGCATGGCATGTTCGTTCAAGACCATTCTCGACTCAACAAAAAACATCATTACAAAGAACCCAAGGGTCCAAGAGCGGTATGATCTCCCCTATCTTCTTCGCCATGACCCTGCTCGCTGGCGCGCGGACGACGGAAGCCTTGCCTTGTGCAAGTTCATGCCGCTTGATAATGATACATGTGATGTTAAGATGCCATCTCTTAAAGGTAATATGCCCTAGAGGCAATAATAAATTGGTTATTATTATATTTCCTTGTTCATGATAATCGTTTATTATCCATGCTAGAATTGTATTGATAGGAAACTCAGATACATGTGTGGATACATAGACAACACCATGTCCCTAGTAAGCCTCTAGTTGACTAGCTCGTTGATCAATAGATGGTTACGGTTTCCTGACCATGGACATTGGATGTCGTTGATAACGGGATCACATCATTAGCAGAATGATGTGATGGACAAGACCCAATCCTAAGCTAGCACAAGATCGTGTAGTTCGTTTGCTAAGAGCTTTTCTAATGTCAAGTATCATTTCCTTAGACCATGAGATTGTGCAAATCCCGGATACCGTAGGAATGCTTTGGGTGTACCAAACGTCACAACGTAACTGGGTGGCTATAAAGGTGCACTACAGGTATCTCCGAAAGTGTCTGTTGGGTTGGCACGAATCGAGACTGGGATTTGTCACTCCGTGTAAACGGAGAGGTATCTCTGGGCCCACTCGGTAGGACATCATCATAATGTGCACAATGTGACCAAGGAGTTGATCACGGGATGATGTGTTACGGAACGAGTAAAGAGACTTGCCGGTAACGAGATTGAACAAGGTATCGGGATACCGACGATCGAATCTCGGGCAAGTACTATACCGGTAGACAAAGGGAATTGTATACGGGATTGATTGAATCCTCGACATCGTGGTTCATCCAATGAGATCATCGAGGAGCATGTGGGAGCCAACATGGGTATCCAGATTCCGCTGTTGGTTATTGACCGGAGAGTCGTCTCGGTCATGTCTGCGTGTCTCCCGAACCCGTAGGGTCTACACACTTAAGGTTCGGTGACGCTAGGGTTGTAGAGATATTAGTATGCGGAAATCCAAAAGTTGTTCGGAGTCCCGGATGAGATCCCGGACGTCACGAGGAGTTCCGGAATGGTCCGGAGGTAAAGATTTATATATGGGAAGTCTTATTTTGGTCGCCGGAAAAGTTCCGCGCATTATCGGTATTGTACCGGGAGTGCCGAAAGGGGTCCGGGGGTCCACCAAGGGGTCCACATGCCCCGGGGGGCACATGGGCTGTGGGGTGTGCGCCTTGGCCTATATGGGCCAAGGGAACCAGCCCCAAGAGGCCCATGCACCAAGAGATAAGATAAAGGGAGAGTCCTAAAGGGGGAAGGCACCTCCGAGGTGCCTTGGGGAGGATGGACTCCTCCCTGGCCGCACCCTTCCTTGGAGGAAGGGCCAACGCTGCGCCCCCCCTCTCCCTTGGCCCTATATATAGTGGGGGGAGGGAGGGCAGCAATACCCAAGCCCTGGCGCCTCCCTCTCCCTCCCGTGACACATCTCCCTCCTCCCGCAGCGCTTGGCGAAGCCCTGTTGGAATCCCGCTACTTCCACCACCACGCCATCGTGCTGCTGGATCTCCATCAACCTCTCCTCCCCCCTTGCTGGATAAATAAGGAGGAGACGTCGCTGCTCCATACGTGTGTTGAACGCGGAGGTGCCGTCCATTAGGCGCTAGGATCATCGGTGATTTGGATCACGACGACTACGACTCCATCAACCCCGTTCTCTTGAACGCTTCCGCTCGCGATCTACAAGGGTATGTAGATGCACTCCTTCCCCAACACATACTCAGTGGCACCTGGTAACTTATTCCGATGGATCACCTCTTCTTGTCTGTATACAAGGCACTACTGATGTTACTAAGGAAGCAGGTGTTGTCTCCCATGGTCGCACTCTCCGAGCCTATTCCAACATCCGTTGCAGGGTATTCGGGATGGATACTAGTGTGCTAGCGCCAGCACCTTCTCCCTGGTTCAATATTGATTGTCTTGGAGAAACCTCGCTCTTCCTTAGACTAAACTATCCAATGATGGTGAAAGGTGATCCAGCTACTGTTGGTACAATGTTACTACCATTTATGAGAAGCAATTGTATATATATATTGGACACTGCTATGGTTCCCTACCCTGGCTATCACAATATGTGTCCTGATATAGGCCGCTTCAGCCTCGATGATGAGTCTTGCGTTGGTCTCGGTATTGACAATAGCTGGCCCTTCTCAGAGGCTTACTTATGGTTCAAAGCAAGCGTTTCCAACACCGAGGATAGGTTGAGCTGAAGTTCATTTCATTGCTTGTTATTTGTTGTGTGATAAAAACTTTAGTATTTACTAGAATGTTTTGTTGGAAATAATCTATAATCCAACATGTATCCTCGTTGTCGTTGTGTGTTGATGACTTGTATGTAATGAATGGTACATTTGCATATGCATGTGATAAACTCAATTTATGAATGGTTTTCGAGTCACTTCTTGGAGTGTGAGTATCATAGTAGTATAGCCAAAATCTAGTTATATGAAGTTACCACATCACATAGAGCCAACCTAATAGTATGCTAGTACAAAGTTAGTCCTAGTAGTAGTATACCATCAACTAGAGCTAGGTGTCGCACGGAGGCTGAGAAATATGGTGATAGCGTGAGGTGGGCTTGTACGCATGATGTAGGCACAGGGCTTGCCGTGTTTCCTACTCCTCCGGTCTAAATGTGGAGAAGATTTGGTCGAGTTCTTCCTCCTTTTGCCGACATGTGGGACATCCAGCATCCAGGTCATGTCATGTAAGAAAATGGAGTGCTAGTTGAAGCCACGTGATGTGCATCTTGGGTTAAACTGTAAATAGAATCTTACTCTTGAGTAACTCCAAAAGCGGCCACCGAAGATGTTTATTGGATTTTTTTTCATCACCGGCACATCGAGGTGAAAGATGTGCAGGTTCAGTGGGTCGTCTTGCGTTTTCACTGACATGTGGGACCGCATGTGAGCAAACAGACGATGGCACACTCCGCGCGTCTGCTGGCTGGCTGAGAAGACAGAGAGAGGAGGGCTGAGCATGGACTCCAGGAAATTTCACGACAATGTGAGTAGTACAAGTGGTGTACTGTACTCCTAGAGAGATAATGTGTTCGCTCTATGTAACCAGCACCTCGATATGGTGGGGTGGCATGGGCCATGACTAGCATTCACGTCTAGTAGTACGGCACACGCCACCCACACGAGTCCCATCTGACACCAATTTTCTTGGAGTCTGTGCTACAACTATCTCTTCTCCCTCCTGTTTTCTCTAACTCGGCCATCGCGCGGTGGGCGGGGTGGGGGTTTGCCGATAGTAGGTTTGCTCAACTACAGTCCCACTTGTAAGTGAAAATGCAACACAGCACGCATTCCCGCTTGAACGGCGCGCCAGACCAACCGTGTGGGGGTGCGACGCGAACACGACAGGCTTTTCCTTTTGAACTTGTAACTTGTAAAATTTGGTTCTGCTCCATGGCGTGACCGATAGATAGAAATAACGATTTTCCTAGTGTAATGAGAAGTTTGGTTCTGGCATGGTTCATGCATGGAGTACGTACGAAAATTATAAAGTTGATGCGAAAGGTAAGATAATTACTAGTAGAATATACTACTACATGGAATTGAAGGAAAGATAAAGATACATATGGATCCATCAATGACATCCTCACGCCCTAGTGCGTTGGGTCACCAACCGACCTGTGAGGAGCAGCGGCGTTGGAGGCGAGCTCAACGTGCTTCTGAACAATGTCGTCCAAGGTTGCCCTGCGGTCCAAGAAGGCCAGCGTCCTATCGTCCTCCTCTTGCACGTAGTAGTCCTTGTGGACGATTTGCGCATAGACGTGGGTGATTATGTCGATGGTGTCTTGCTGCGCCAGGCGCTGTGCGGCGAGCGCGGCCTCGAGGTGGACATTCTCCGGCGTGATGACGGGCAGTCGCAGGGCCACCAGTGCATCGAAGAGGTTGTCACCATAGAGGCCGTTGAGGGTGGCGGGCATCGCAGAGCCTGGGCGAGTGGGCTGGAGGCGTACGTCAAGGTTATCCGCGAGCTTCTTGACAACGGTGAACTTGTCGAGGAAGCCGATGAGGACCTCGTCGAAGAAGGAGACGAAGTTGTCGTCCAAGAGGCCTCTCGCCCTAGTGATAACCCACAAGTATACGGGATCACAACAGTTTTCGAGGGTAGAGTATTCAACCCAAATTTATTGATTCGACACAAGGGGATCCAAAGAATATTCTCAAGTATTAGCAGTTGAGTTGTCAATTCAAACACACCTGAAAGACTTAATATATGCAGCAAAGTATTTAGTAGCAAAGGAGTATGGAAGTAATGGCAACGATGGAAAAAGTAACAGTAGCAGTTTTGTAGCAATAGTAACAGTGGCAACGGCAAAGTAACGTAACAAAGATCAATATGTGAAAAGCTCGTAGGCAATGGATCAATGATGGATAATTATGTCGGATGCCATTCATCATGCAACAGTTATAACCTAGGGTGACACAGAACTAGCTCCAATTCATCAATATAATGTAGGCATGTATTCTGAATATAGTCATACATGCTTATGGAAAAGAACTTGCATGACATCTTTTGTCCTACCCTCCCGTGCCAGTGGGGTCCTAATGGAAACTAAGGGATATTAAGGCCTCCTTTTAATAGAGAACCGGACCAAAGTTTTTGCACTTAGTGAATACATGAACTCCTCAAACTACGGTAATCACTGGAAAGAATCCCAATTATTGTCACCTTGGGGTATGCGGATCGTAACTCGTAATAGGTGTCTACAACTTGCAAGATAGGATCAAGAACACAAATATATTCATGAAAACATAATAGGTTCATAGCTGAAATCATGGCACTCGGGACCTAGTGACAAGCATTAAGCATAGCAAAGTCATAGCAACATCAATCTCAGAACATAGTGGATACTAGGGATCAAACCCTAACAAAACTAACTCGATTGCATGATAAATCTCATCCAACCCATCACCGTCCAGCAAGCCTACGATAGAATTACTCATGCACGGCAGTGAGCATCATGAAATTGGTGATGGAGGAAGGTTGGTGATGATGATGGCGACGATTTCCCCGCTCCGGAGCCCCGAACGAACTCCAGATCTGCCCTCCCAATGAAGAACAGGAGGTGGCGACGGCTCTGTAACGTAAAACGCGATGAATCCTTCTCTCTGATTTTTTTCTCCCCGAACGTGAATATATGGAGTTGGAGTTCAGGTTGGTGGAGGTCCAGGGGACCCACAAGGCAGGGGGCGCGCCATCCACCCTTGTGGACAGCCGGTGGGTCCCCTCTGGTTAATTCTTTCGCCAATATTTTTTATTTATTCCAAATATATTCTCCGTAAAGTTTCAGGTCATTCCGAGAACTTTTATTTCTGCACAAAAATAACACCAAGGCAATTCTGCTGAAAACAGCGTTAGTCCAGGTTAGTTCCATTCAAATCATGCAACTTAGAGTCCGAAACAAGGGCAAAAGAGTTTGGAAAAGTAGATACGATGGAGACGTATCAGCTCCCCCAAGCTTAACCCATTGCTTGTCCTCAAGCGATTCAGTTGACAAACTGAAAGTGATAAAGAAAAACTTTTACAAACTCTGTTTGATCTTGTTGTTGCAATTATGTAAAGCCAACATTCAAGTTTTCACCAAAGATTGTGAACTAACCATATTCACAATAACATTTAGGTCTCACATTTACTCATATCAATGGCATAATCAACTAGCGAGTAATAATAATAAATCCCAGATGACAAAACTTTTTCAAAACAATCATGATATGATATAACAAGATGATATCTTGCTAGCCCTTTCTAAGACCGCAAAACATAAATGCAGAGCACCTCTGAAGATCAAGGACTGACTAGACATTGTAATTCATGGCAAAAGAGATCCAATCACAGTCATACTCAATATCAATTAATGACAACACATACAAATGATAGTGGTGCTCTCTAACTGGTGCTTTTTATAAGAAGGTGATGACTCAGCAATAAAAGTAAATAGATAGGCCCTTTATAGAGGGAAGCAGGGATTTGTAGAGGTGCCAGAGCTCGAGCTTTTTGCAACAGAGATGAATAATATTTTGAGTGTTATGCTTTCATTGTCAACATAACAACCAAGAGATCTCGGTATCTTCCATGCTAGATACATTATAGGCGGTTGCCAATAGAATGGTAAAGTTTTTACTCCCCCTCCACCAACAAGCACATTCCACGGCTAGTCCGAAACAACGGGTACCGTCCATACAAACAACAGTCCTGGGGGAGTTTTGTTTGAAGTTATATTTTGATTTGATTTGAGCATGGAACTGGGCATCCCAAATACCAGCCACTTTCTCGTGAATGACAAGTGAATCAACACTCATCGTGAGAATAACCCACCTAGCATGGAAGATACTAACAGCCCCCAGTCGCTACATGAGCGATTCGGGCATACAAAATAGACTATTATTTGAAGGTTTAGAGTTTGGCACATGCAAATTTACTTGGAACGGCAGGTAAATATCGCATATAGGTAGGTATGGTGGACTCATATGGAACAACTTTGGGTTTATGGAAGTGGATGCACAAGCAGTATTCCCGCTTAGTACAAGTGAAGGCTAGCAAGAGATTGAGGAGCGACCAACTAGAGAGCGACAACGGTCATGAACATGCATTGAGATTAACCAATATTGAGTGCAAGCATGAGTAGGATATAAATCAACATGAACATAAATATCGTGGAGGCTATGTTGATTTTGTTTCAACTACATGTGTGAACATGTGCCAAGTCAAGCCACTCGAATCATTCAGAGGAGGATACATCCTATCATACTACATCACAACCATTTTAAAAGCATGTTGGCACGCAAGGTAAACCGTTATAAACTCCTAGCTATTAAGCATGACATGAGTAACTATAATCTCTAATTGTCATTGCAAACATGTTTCATTCATAATGGGCTGAATCAAGAACGATGAACTAATCATATTTACAAAAACAAAATAGGTCGAGTTCATACCAGATTTTCCTCGTCTCAATCATTTCATCAAATATCGTCATTATTTCCTTTCACTTGCACGACCGAACGGTGTGGATAATAATAATAGTGCATGCGCATTGGACTAAGCTGGAATCTACAAACATTTATTCAAAGGATAAGACAAGGTAATGTGGGCTCTTTGTTAGATCAACAATAATGCATATGAGGGCCACTCAACATTTTCATCGTGGTCTTCTCCTCTCGACCCAAAGAAAGGAAAAAGAATTTCAAAGAACCACACTGAAATGTTTTTGAAGTTTTTGTTTTTCTGAAGAAAGTAAAATAAGAACGAGAAAAACTATTTACACGGGAAACCTCCCAACAAGCAAAAGAAGAACGAGAAATCTTTTTGGGTTTTCTTTTAATACTACTACTAAATAAACATGGAAAGGAAAGACACTACAACTAATTTTTTTTGTTTTTTTTAAGTTTTTCAAACACACAAGAAGAAAGCGAGAAAAAGAAATAAACTAACATGGATAATACAATGAAAAAGTATGAACACCGACAACTAGAATGAGTGTGTGAACATGAATGTAATGTCGGTGAGAAATACGTACCCCCCCCCCAAGCTTAGGCTTTTGGCCTAAGTTGGTCTATGGTCACGGCTGGCCTGGCGGATATCCAAAGTTGTAGTCGGGGTCGTACTGGGATGCGGCAGCTGCTACCTGAAGGGCTGCAGCATGGAGGCGAGCGGCCTCCGCCCCTCTCTCATACTCGTTTGCCTCCTCTCTAGTTATAAAATATCTCCCTCATACCTGAAAGTTAAAGAAGGCAGGAGCTGGAAGGGTAATATGGATAGCACGCTGCCGGTCAAAGATTAGTCGGTACTTGAGGGACTGTTTGTTCCTCTCAAGAAACTGGTAGTGTACCATAGCATTATAATCAAGAAAAGCAGGTGGTAACTCAATGTCATTCCCCCTTATGGGTACCCCAAGATAATTAGCTAAACGGTTTGCATAAATCCCATCAAATAAATCTCCATCTTTAGCATTAAGATGTAACCTCCTCGCAATAATGGCCCCCAAGTTATATCATTTATCACCCAACAGCGCACACTTGAGGACAGTAAGATCCGATGCACAAAGGTGGCTATGATCATGTTTACCATTAATGCATCTTCCTATAAAGAGAGCAAAATAATGTATGGCAGAAAAATGAATGCTCCCCATGGAAGCTTGTGTAAAATTTCTAGTTTCTCCCATAGTAATGCTAGCAAGGAAATCATTATACTCAGTTTTGTGAGGCTCGCTATGAGTGCCCCATTGTGGAATTTTGCATGCAATATTAAAATATTCAAGGTCCATGGTATACGATTCATCATAAAGATCAAATAAAACATTATGAGTATTGTGCTGGGATGTAAATTTGAATCTTCGCACAAATGAATCGGTGAGGTGGTAGTATTGTTGGCACTTTTTTGACACGAAGTCCTCAAGATCAGCATTTTGTACGTACGCATCAAATTCCTCCTTGAAACCTGCATGAACCATGAATTGATCCAACGGCCATTCGCAAGGCTGTACTTGAGCTTCCCATGGTGGTTCAAGTTCTGGCTCACGTATCGCAAGCCTTGCGGCTTGCTTCCTCGAGGAACCACCTTGGTATATTTTCCTAAAAAAATCTTCCTCCGAAAAATTTCTGAAATTTTTAGTGACTCAAAATAAAAATGAACCAAACTCAACAAGATTGATAGCAACTACTCCTACAAGTGTCTACAGGCTAAATCATGCATCAAAACTACTTTGGACCATATAAATTTGACATGCAAGCTCAAGAACAAGGTCACCACAGCAGCAAAATTTGCAATAAATAAAGCACTAGAACGAAAACTAATTGGATCATTGGAGGAGTCACATACCGAAGAACAATCCCCCAAAACAGTTTTGCAAATGGAGCTTTGCACAAGGAGATCAAAAATGGCAGCAACATGAGCAAGAACACGGGTTTGAGCAACGGGATGATTTTTTCTGGAGGAAGACGAAGTGGCTGGGTGCTAGAATAAGTGAGGGGGACCCACGTGGGAGCCACAAGGCAGGGGGCGCGCCCACCACCCTTGTGGTCCACTGGTGCAGCCCCCTGGTGTGTTCTCAGTGCCAAAAAATCTCAAATATTCTATCAAATAATACTAAATTTTCAGGGCATTTGGAGAACTTTTATTTTCGGGACATTTTTTATTGCATGGATAATTCAGAAAACATGCGAATAATACTAACTTTGCTTTATTTATTCTAAATAACAGAAAGTAAAAAGTAGGTACAGAAAGTTGTGCTTTCTAAATTCATCCATCTCATGCTCATCAAAAGGAATCCATTAACAAGGTTGATCAAGTCTTATTAACAAATTTCTTCTGGATGACATGAAACCAGAGAACTTTCGAATAACACTAGGTTACCTCAACGGGGATATGCATGTCCCCAACAATAAGAATATCATATTTCTTTTTGACAGTAGGGAGAGGGAATTCAAAACCTCCAATATTAATAGTTGAAATTTTCCAATAGAATTGATATGAACTTGAGGTTGTTTCTTCGAAAAGTGTACCATATGCTCATTACCATTAACATGAAAAGTGACATTGCCTTTGTTGCAATCAATGACAGCCCCTGCAGTATTCAAAGAGGGTCTACCAGTATAATCGACATACTGTCATCCTCGAGAATATCAAGAATAACAAAGTCCTTTAATATAGTAACGTTTGCAACCACAACAGGCACATCCTCACAAATACCGACGGGTATAGCAGTTTAATTTATTAGCCATTTGCAAAGAGATTTCAGTATGTGTCAACTTATTCAATTCAAGTCTATGATATAAAGATAAAGGAATAACACTAACACTCGCTCTAAGATCACATAAAGAAGTTTTAACATAGTTTTTTTAATGGAGCATGGTATAGTTGGTACTCCTGGGTCTCCTAGTTTCTTTGGTATTCCACCCTTAAAAGTATAATTAGCAAGCATGGTGGAAATTACAGCTTCCGGTGTCTTTCTTTTGTTAGTAACAATTCTTTCATATACTCAGCATAGGGAGACATTTTCACAATATCAGTCAAACGCATATGCAAAAAGACAGGTCTAAGCATTTCAACAAAGCGCTCAAAATCCTCATCATCCTTTTTCTTGGATGGCTTAGGAGCAAAGGGCATGGGTTTCTGAACCCAAGGTTCTCTTTCTTTACCATGTTTCCTAGCAATGAAGTCTCTCTTATCATAACGTTGATTCTTTGTGTCGATGCAACAAACCCTGGGTCCTTTACCCGGACTGTGCACAGGCGCGAGATCAAGACCACAGCACCAAGCTCAGATTGAAGCACAGGGAATCAGTTCTTCGAAGGACCAACATGCAGCGCAAGAAGACCAAGACTAGACAGAAAAGCAAGATACTGCTAAGGAAGAGATCTCTCTTGCCGAGCAGGCAAACCTGGCGAGGATGGGGTTACCTCTGGAAGCAAGCCTTCGGGATGCCCCGGCAGGCCTGCCAGGGCTTACGAAGGCAAAATCACCTCACCACACCACCTCATCATGACGCACGTCGTTGATCGATGCGGTGTCAAGCTCCAAAGTGACTAAGTGGTTACTATTTGCCACATGGTAGCCACTTCCTACAAGAAATACGTCCAAACGACATCCGTCATGCGACGTGTCGAGCGAGCAGGCGTGAAGCTGGCAAAATAGCCCGACAGGGCCTGCCGGGCAAGCTACGATGTGATGTTGAGCGGCGCATTTAATGCGCTCTGTCAGCCTGCAGAGTTAGGTATGATAGCACTGTTTGTTATCTAATCAGTGCATAATGACTGATTTGCCACTGTGGTGACCCCTTTATCTATAATAGGAGGCCCACGGCAACCGTAGAAAGGGTTAGCAAATCCACCCCCTCATAGATTCATACGCGCGTAGCCGTTTCGCCCAGGCCAACCCTGCCGGGCAAGCGTGTTGCGCTCACCACCACTTTTTCCACCATTAATCCATTAAAGCAGGAGTGGGGTTTTACGCCTCACGGCGGCCCGAACCTGGGTAAAGACTGCCCGTGTGATCTTTGCCATGTTGTCTCAAGCTCCTCTGCTCTTTGTGCAACGTGCCATCCCCCCGCCGAACCAGCAAGGGACTCTTGGTCCCATAGGTGTCCGTGGTTTCCCGCGACATCTTTGGCGCGCTAGGTAGGGGGATCACCTACGCAGACCTGAAAGTGTGAGCAGCGCGTCATCTTCACCGCCATCTTCATCATCTACGACTCCACCTACTATGGCGCCCAAGAAGAATCCCGGTGCTTCGGCTCACTCATCCACCTTGAAGGCTCCACCGCCCGCGGCCGCCGATGTCGCGGGGGACGCGGAGGCCCATGAGGTGTGGGTGTTGCGGGGGACGCGGTTGAGGCACGCGGCGTTGTCACTACCTCCCCCGCGGCCGATACAGGAGCAGGAGTCACTGGAGGAGAGCAGCATCAGCAACACCCCGGTGGTCATGCTCCACAAGGTACGAGCGAAGGGGTTATCCCATCTATACCTCTTCCCCTCGCCGAAGGGCACAGCCACAGCGGTGGCGCCTGCTCTGGGGCGAATCGCCGCCCTTCGGCGGCCCCCACCACAGGAGCGTCTGCAGCACGCGCGCCTCCCCTGGAGCGGGTCGACCCAGCCACTGTACCCAATGGAGCCACTGGCCCTCAAGCACCTTCACCACGTCATCATGACATCCAAGTGGCTAGCTTGCAACAGCGAGGACGCGAAGCCGTCGCCACCGGCACCGTCAGAAGTCGGGCGAATGTACGATCTACATCATCATCACCAATGCCAAGCACCGCTACGGAGGCCATGGCGCGGGCCCAGCTGCTATTAAGGTTCCCGTTGATACGTCCATTTTGCATCATGCTTTTATATCGATATTTATTGCATTATGGGCTGTTATTACACATTATGTCACAATACTTATGCCTATTCTCTCTTATTTTACAATGTTTACATGAAGAGGGAGAATGCCGTCAGCCGGAATTCTGGGCTGGAAAAGAGCAAATATTAGAGACCTATTCTGCACAACTCCAAAAGTCCTCAAACTTCACAGAGGCACGTTTTGGTATATATATATAAAATACTGGAGAAAGAATCAACCAGAGGGGGCCCACACCCTGGCCACGAGGGTGGGGGCGCGCCCTACCCCCCTAGGCGCGCCCCCTGCCTCGTGGGCCCCCTGGCAGGCCTCCGGTGCCCATCTTCTGCTATACGAAGTCTTTTACCCTAGAAAAAATCATAAGCAAGCTTTCGGGACGAAACACCGCCGCCACGAGGCGGAACCTTGGCGGACCCAATCTAGGGCTCCGGCGGAGCTGTTCTGCCGGGGAAACATCCCTCCGGGAGGGGGAAATTATCGCCATCGTCATCACCAACGATCCTCTCAGCCGGAGGGGGTCAATCTCCATCAACATCTTCACTAGCACCATCTCCTCTAAAACCCTAGTTCATCTCTTGTATCCAATCTTTGTCCCAAAACCTCATATTGGTACCTGTGGGTTGCTAGTAGTGTTGATTACTCCTTGTAGTTGATGCTAGTTGGTTTATTTGGTGGAAGATCATATGTTCAGATCCTTTATGCATATTAATACCCCTCTGATTATGAACATGAATATGATTTCTGAGTAGTTATGTTTGTTCCTAAGGACATGGGAGAAGTCTTGCTATAAGTAGTCATGTGAATTTGGTATTCGTTCGATATTTTGATGAGATGTATGTTGTCTCTCCTCTAGTGGTGTTATGTGAACGTCGACTACATGACACTTCACCATTATTTGGGCCTAGAGGAAGGCATTGGGAAGTAATAAGTAGATGATGGGTTGCTAGAGTGACAGAAGCTTAAACCCTAGTTTATGTGTTGCTTCATAAGGGGCTGATTTGGATCCATATGTTTCATGTTGTGGTTAGGTTTACCTTAATACTTCTTTTGTAGTTGCGGATGCTTGCAATAGGGGTTAATCACAAGTTGGATGCTTGTCCAATAAAGGGCAGTACCCAAGCACCGGTCCACCCACATACCAAATTATCAAAGTAACGAACGTGAACCAAATGAGCGTGATGAAAACTAGCTTGACGATAATTCCCATGTGTCCTCGGGAGCGCTTTTCTCTATATAAGAGTTTGTCCAGGCTTGTCCTTTGCTACAAAAAGGATTGGGCCATCTTGCTGCACCTTATTTAATTTCATTACTTGTTACCCGTTACAAATTACCTTATCACAAAACTATCTGTTACTGATAATTTCAGTGCTTCCAGAGAATACCTTACTGAAAACTGCTTGTCATTTCCTTCTGCTCCTCGTTGGGTTCGACACTCTTACTTATTGAAAGGACTATGATAGATCCCCTATACTTGTGGGTCATCAAGACTCTTTTCTGGCGCCGCTGCCGGGTAGTGAAGCGCCTTTGGTAGGTGGAATTTGGTAAGGAAAAATTTATATAGTGTGCTGAAATTTACTGTCACTTGTTACTATGGAACATAATCCTTTGAGGGGCTTGTTCGGGGTATCTTCACCCCGACCAGTAGAGCAAAGAGTTGCTCCTCAACCTACTAAACCTACTGAAAATGTTTACTTTGAAATTCCTTCGGGTATGATAGAGAAACTGCTAGCTAATCCTTCCACAGGTGATGGAACATTACACCCCGATTTGCACCTAATCTATGTGGATGAAGTTTGTGGATTATTTAAGCTTGCAGGTATGCCCAAGGATGTTATCAAGAAGAAGGTCTTCCCTTTATCTTTGAAAGGAAAGGCATTGACATGGTTTAGGCTATGTGATGATATGGGATCATGGAACTACAACCGATTGAAATTGGAATTTCATCAGAAGTTTTATCCTATGCATCTTGTTCATCGTGATCGTAATTATATATATAATTTTTGGCCTCGCGAAGGAGAAAGCATCGCTCAAGCTTGGGGGAGGCTTAAGTCAATGTTAAATTCATGCCCCAATCATGAGCTCTCAAGAGAGATTATTATTCAAAAAAATTATGCTCGTCTTTCTCTCAATAATCGCTCCATGCTCGATACTTCTTGTACTGGTTCTTTTATGATGAAGACTATTGAATTCAAATAGGATTTATTGGAAAGAATTAAATGCAACTCTGAAGATTGGGATCTCGATGAAGGTAAGGAGTCAGGTATAACACCTAAATTTGATTGTGTTAAATCTTTTATGGATACCGATGTTTTCCGTGAATTTAACACTAAATATGGACTTGACTCTGAGATAGTAGCTTCTTTCTGTGAATCCTCTGCTACTCATGTTGATCTCCCTAAGGAGAAGTGGTTTAAATATAATCCTCCCATTGAAGTAAAAGTAGTTGCACCTATTAAAGTTGAAGAAAAGACTATCACTTATAATGTTGATCCTGTTGTCCCTACTGCTTATATTGAGAAACCACCTTTCCCTGGTAGAATAAAGGATCATGCTAAAGCTTCAACTGTGGTTCGTAGGAGTAACACTAGAACACCTACACCCCCTGAGCAAAATAAAGTTGAACCTAGTATTGCTATTGTTAAGGATCTCTTGGCCGATAATATTGATGGGCATGTTATTTACTTCTGTGATGAAGTTGCTAGAATTGCTAGACCTGATACTAAAAATAAACATAGACCTGTTGTAGGCATGCCTATTATTTCTATTAAAATAGGAGATCATTGCTATCATGGCCTATGTGATATGGGTGCTAGTGCAAGTGCAATACCTCATTCCTTATACAAAGAAATTATGCATGATATTGCACCTGCTGAGATAGAAGAAATTGATGTTACAATTAAGCTTGCCAACAGAGATACTATTTCGCTAGTTGGGATTGTTAGAGATGTTGAAGTCTTGTGTGGGAAAGTTAAATATCCTGCTGATTTTGTTGTTCTTGGTTCTCCACAAGATAGCTTTTGTCCCATCATATTTGGTAGACCCTTCTTGAATACTGTTAATGCTAGGATAGACTGCAAAAAGGATGTTGTTACTATTGGTTTGAGGGATATGTCTCATGAGCTTAATTTTGCTAAATTTCGTAGACAACCCCATGATAAAGAATTACCTAGTAAAGATGAAATTATTGGTCTTGCTTCTATTTCTGTGCCTCCTAATGATCCGTTAGAACAATATCTGCTCGACCATGAAAATGATATGTTTATGAATGAAAGAAGGGAAATAGATGAAGTATTCTTTAAACAGGGACCTATTTTGAAACACAACTTGCCTTTTGAAATCCTAGGGGATCCTCCTCCACCCACGGGTGATCCCGTGTTTGAGCTTAAACCATTACCTGATACTCTCAAATATGCTTATCTTGATGAGAAAAAGATATATCCTGTTATTGTTAGTGCTAACCTTTCAGAGCATGAAGAAAAGAAATTATTGAAAACTGTGAAGAAGCATCATGCTGCTATTGGATATACCCTTGATGATCTTAAGGGCATTAGTCCCACTCTATGCCAACACAAAATAAAATTGGAGAAAGATGCTAAACCGGTTGTTGATCACCAACGGCGGTTAAATCCTAAGATGAAAGAAGTGGTAAGAAAAGAAATACTAAAGCTTCTGGAGGCAGGTATAATTTATCCCGTTGCTGATAGTCAGTGGGTAAGTCCTGTCCATTGTGTCCCGAAGAAGGGAGGTATTACTGTTGTTCCTAATGATAAAGATGAATTGATCCCACAAAGAATTATTACAGGTTATAGAATGGTAATTGATTTCCGCAAATTAAATAAAGCTACTAAAAAGAATCATTACCCTTTACCTTTTATTGATCAAATGCTAGAAAGATTATCCAAACATACACATTTTCGCATTCTAGATGGTTATTCCGGTTTCTCTCAAATACCTGTGTCAAAAGAGGATAAGGAAAAGACCACTTTTACTTGCCCTTTTGGTACCTTTGCTTATAGACGTATGCCTTTTGGTTTATGCAATGCACCTGCTACTTTTCAAAGATGCATGATGGCTATATTCTCTGATTTTTGTGAAAAGATTGTTGAGGTTTTCATGGATGATTTCTCCGTATACGGAACTTCTTTTGATGATTGCTTAAGCAACCTTGATCGAGTTTTGCAGAGATGTGAAGAAACTAATCTTGTGTTGAATTGGGAGAAGTGCCACTTTATGGTTAATGAAGGTATTGTCTTGGGGCATAAAATTTCTGAAAGAGATATTGAAGTTGATAAAGCTAAAGTTGATGCTATTGAAAAGATGTCGCGTCCTAAGGACATCAAAGGTATAAGAAGTTTCCTTGGTCATGCCAATTTTTATAGGAGGTCCATTAAGGACTTCTCTAAAATTTCTAGGCCTCTGACTAATCTCTTACAAAAACACATTCCTTTTGTCTTTGATGATGATTGTGTAGAAGCATTTGAAATACTGAAGAAAGCCTTGATTTCTACACATATTGTTCAGCCAGCTGATTGGAATTTACCCTTTGAAATTATGTACGATGCTAGTGATTATGTTATAGGTGTTGTTCTAGGACAAAGAGTTGATAAGAAATTAAATGTTATTCAATATGCCAATAAAACTCTAGACAGTGCCCAGAGAAATTATGCTACTACTGAAAAAGAATTTTTAGCAGTTGTATTTGCCTGTGATAAGTTCAGACCTTATATTGTTGATTCTAAAGTAACTGTTCACACTGATCACGCTGCTATTAAATATCTTATGGAAAAGAAAGATGATAAACCTAGACTCATTAGATGGGTTGTCCTACTACAAGAATTTGATTTGCATATTATTGATAGAAAGGGAGCTGAGAACCCCGTTGCAGACAACTTGTCTAGGTTAGAGAATGTTCTTGATGACCCACTACCTATTGATGATAGCTTTCCTGATGAACAATTAGCTGTCATAAATGCTTCTCATTCTGCTCCATGGTATGCTCATTATGCTAATTACATTGTTGCTAAATTTATACCACCTAGTTTCACATACCAGCAAAAGAAAAAGTTTTTCTATGATTTAAGACATTATTTCTGGGATGACCCACACCTGTATAAAGAAGGAGTAGATGGTGTTATTAGACGTTGTATACCTGAGCATGAACTGGAACAGATCCTATGCAAGTGTCACTCTGAGGCTTATGGAGGACACCATGCTGGAGATGGAACTGCGCATAAGGTATTGCAATCCAGTTTTTATTGGCCTACTCTCTTCAAAGATGCCCGCAAGTTTGTCTTGTCTTGTGATGAATGTCAAAGAATTGGTAATATTAGTAGATGTCAAGAAATGCCTATGAATTATTCACTTGTTATTGAACTATTTGATGTTTGGGGCTTTGATTATATGGGACCGTTTCCTTCCTCTAATGGGTATACACATATTTTAGTTGCTGTTGATTACGTTACTAAGTGGGTAGAAGCTATTCCAACTAGTAGGGCTAATCATAACACCTCTATTAAGATGCTTAAGGAAGTTATTTTTCCGAGGTTTGGAGTCCCCAGATATTTAATGACTGATGGTGGTTCACATTTTATTGATGGTGCCTTTCGTAAAATGCTTGCTAAGTATGATGTTAATCATAGAATTGCATCTCCGTATCACCCGCAGTCTAGTGGTCAAGTAGAATTGAGTAATAGAGAGCTCAAATTAATTTTGCAAAAGACTGTTAATAGATCTAGAAAGAATTGGTCCAAGAAACTTGATGATGCATTATGGGCCTATAGAACTACATATAAAAATCCTATGGGTATGTCTCCGTATAAAATGGTTTATGGAAAAGCATGACACTTACCTCTCGAACTGGAACATAAGGCATATTGGGCCATTAAAGAGCTCAATTATGATTTCAAACTTGCCGGTGAGAAGAGACTATTTGACATTAGCTCACTTGATGAATGGAGAACCCAGGCCTATGAGAATGCCAAATAGTTTAAAGAAAAAGTTAAAAGATGGCATGACAAGAGGATACAAAAGTGTGAGTTTAATGTAGGTGATTATGTGTTGCTATTCAACTCTTGTTTAAGATTTTTTGCAGGAAAACTTCTCTCTAAATGGGAAGGTCCTTACGTTATCGAGGAGGTCTATCGTTCCGGTGCCATAAAAATCAACAACTTTGATCCAAAGGTGGTGAACGGTCAAAGAATCAAACATTATATCTCAGGTAATCCTATAAATGTTGAAAGTAATGTTATTGAAACTGTAACCCCGGAGGAATACGTAAGGGACACTTTCCAGAACGTTTCAGACTCCGAAAAGGAATAGGTGTGTGGTACGGTAAGTAAACCGGCTCCAAAACAGTTATAATGGTAATTTTTCTCCGTTTTGGAATATTTAAGAAAATAGGAAAATAAGAAGAGGTCTGGGAAGGACACGAGGCGTCCACGAGGGTGGAGGGCGCGCCCTACCCCCCTGGACACGCCCCCTGCCTCGTGGGCACCTCGTGTGCTCTCCGGACTCCGTTTTCTTGCACGATACTTCTTTTGGTCAGTAAAAATTCATTATGTAATCTCCCGAAGGTTTTGACCACCGTACCATGCAAATATCCTCTTTTTTTGTTTCAAGTTGTTTCGGCCGCAAATTAGAGCAAGATGTCTTCTCAAGAGTCAGTTGGGGAGAGCCGGGTGTCTAATCCGACACCGGGGCCAAGAGCAAACAGTGATGCTGACCACTTTGGGCTATCAACGGAGGAAGAGATGGAGGACGACTTGAAAAGGATAGATGCCATGGAGGAGGATCAAAAAGTTACTTCCCGTTTCCGAGCCAGATTCACAATGGGGGAACTACAGAGCTCAGCTATTCCAAACTCGGTCATCCCCTCCAATGTTAAATTTCTCTCTTATGAAAATATGAAAAAGAGTGTTACTTGTTCTCCCGCAGCTATGCAACATCCATGGGTGAAAGGAGCTTTAGTCGTTACGATTAAGCTCCGTAAGGAAATAATGGACCTCAAGCAACTAGTCAACAAGCTCGAGGAAGAGAATCGTATCCTGAGGGGCACCATCACCAAGAATATCACATCACCACCTCTGAAGAAAGAGACAAACACATGGGTATGGGCACTCCCCTTGGCAACTGCCAAGCTTGGGGGAGGTGCCCCGGTATCGTATCACATCACGCTCCTATCTTTACCTTTTTTTAGTTCGATCCTTTTGGTAATATCTTGATCTAGTAGAATAAAGTTTTAGTATGATCTAGTTTTGAGTTTTGCTTTATGATCCCTCTATGTAATTGAGTCCGTGAGCTATATATAATAAAGATTAGTTTTGAGTCAAGGGCTTGATTATCTTGCTATGATCGTGAGGGAATAAAAGAAAAAGAAGGAATGAAAAGAAGTAAAGAGACCATATTGATCTTATGGAGAGTAATGACTTCACATATAAAGAGTATGATGAATAAAAGTTGTTGAGAGTTGACAAACATAGTTTTGGTCATCGTTGCAATTAATAGGAAGTAATAAAGAAAGAGAGGTTTTCACATATAAATATACTATCTTGGACATCTTTTATGATTGTGAGCACTCATTAAAATATGACATGCTAAAGATTTGATGTTGGACAAGGAAGACAACATAATGGGTTATGTTTTCTTATATCTGAAATAAAGTATATTGTCATGGATTATCCAACATGTTGAGCTTGCCTCTCCCCCTCATGCTAGCCAAATTCTTTGCACCAAGTAGAGATACTACTTGTGCTTCCGAATATCCTTAAACCCAGTTTTGCCATGGGAGTCCACCATACCTACCTATGGATTGAGTAAGATCCCTCAAGTAAGTTGTCATGTTGCATGCAATAAAAATTGCTCTCTAAATATGTATGATCTATTAGTGTGGAGAAAATAAGCTTTATACGATCTTGTCATATGGAAGCAATAAAAGCGACGAACTGCATAATAAAGGTCCATATGACAAGTGGCAATATAAAGTGGCGTTCTTTTGCATTAAGATTTCATGCATCCAACCATAAAAGCACATGACAACCTCTGCTTCCCTCTGTGAAGGGCCTATCTTTTACTTTTGTCTTATACCTTATACAAGAGTCTTGATGATCTTCACCTTTCCTTTTTACATTTTATCCTTTGGCAAGCACCTTATGTTGGAAAGATCCTGATATATATATATATATATATATATATATATACAATTGGATGTAAGTTAGCATGAATTATTATTATTGACATTACCCTTGAGGTAAAAGGTTGGGAGGCAACACTATAAGCCCCTATCTTTCTCTGTGTCCGATTAAAACTCCATAACCATAAGTATTGTGTGAGTGTTAGCAATTATGAAAGACTAAATGATGGTTGAGTATGTGGACTTGCTGAAAAGCTCTTATATTGACTCTTTCCGATGTTATGATAAATTGCAATTGCTTCAATGACTGAGATTATAGTTTATTGGTTCTCAATGAAGTTTCTGATTCATACTTTACATTGTGAATAGATTATTACTTGAGTATAAGAAATCACATGACAATATTTATATATGTTGTTGTTATAAGAATGATCATGATGCCCTCATGTCCGTATTTTATGTTATCGACACCTCTATCTCTAAACATGTTGACATATTTTTCGTCATCGGCTTCCGCTTGAGGACAAGCGAGGTCTAAGCTTGGGGGAGTTGATACGTCCATTTTTCATCATGCTTTTATATCAATATTTATTGCATTATGGGCTGTTATTACACATTATGTCACAATACTGTCACGACCGGGTTTTCAATAAAATATTTATTGAGAGACCAATCCCTTTTACGGACCAGTAAAGAAGAATTCCTTCTCACTGGCAGACAATATCTTGGTCACAGAAGAAAATTAACAGGAGTACTGAATATAATACAAGGTTGAGCGGAGACTGCTCAACAATTTATTACATGATCGCCGATAAAACATAACGGCGGATAGGGTGGCATAACTACTAACTCACGATAACAACGGTGGTGGAAATATCACCGCGAAGTGGGTGATATGACTCCTGAAAACTACAGCTCTTCGAGCGTCGGAGTGAGGCTCGAGGAAACTTATTGCGGGTGGTGGAAGCGTATATAATACAAGTGACCAATATCCAGGATCGCACGGGACTGACTGGGACTCCTCTAGGCGTCGGACGCACTATCAAACTCTTCATCCAAGAGATCGCCTTCGTCAACATCTGGCCAAATCAACAAGCCAGGTGAGTACTATGAAAGTACTCGCAAGACAGTTCGGACATAAGATATAACAAAAGTAAACATGAGGCATATGAACAGATTAACAAGTGCATTCAGACATAGAGACAATAATGCATGGGGAATAAAAGAGAAGTCGGGCGGTAGTCCTCCCGAAATCCCAAATTAAATACTAGGTGCCAAACGAGGGTCTGAATGACTCCTCGAGAGGAAAATGCAAGAATAACAATGCCGCAGTCGGGTGTCAGGGCGACACCACATAAAGGGCTTATAATAGAAAATAAAAGATAGTGCGTGCCACAGTCGGACGTCTGAGCGACATCGCAGAAAGGGCTTATATCAAAAGTAAATAACCAACATGCCACAGTCGGACGTCTGAGCGACATCACATAAAGGGCTTATACGAAAGTAAATAACAAACATGCCACAGTCGGACGTCTGAGCGACATCACGTAAAGGGCTTCATAACTTAACATCTTAGTAGCTCAAGAATTTAAATCATATCCAGAGGATAATCAGGCATGAGATAAACAACAGGGTTAGTCCATCCACAGGAGTAACGTTCAGCCCAGTTTACTACTCATGCTCGCTTACCGGAAAGAAGAATAAACCACGAGGGCTTGACGTAGGTAAGGATACACTGATCACTATACTTGACCATGGATACGATGACTCGGAAGGATTTGACTCTGCAGAGTTTGTACTTTAACCACAGCCAACGGATTACAGTAGTCACGGGGACTAGTTCCGTTTACGGTGTTTTGGAAGAAACACGTCTAACCAGTACACACCCATTCAACATTCCGAAGCCAGGAATCACCCTCGGCAACGTTCAAGAAAACCTTGAGACGGGGAGGCTACAACCTCGCGTAGCATGGGATCAAAATTTCTATACGCGCGCTCTAAGGGGTGCCCCCCTCTCGGTCCCAACCGGAAACACCCATGCCCCCTGACCGGATGACTGGCTTTAATCCAGGGCCATGGAACCATCATCCCGGCCCCTCTGTTTGGTGTGTACACGGAAAGAGGTTACCAACTTACTAAACCGCATTCTGGCAGAAAACAAGTGGTAGCACGGAAGGGGAAGAACGATAACGTGACTCCGTCCACGTTAACGTCGGAATTTATCGGATGACGTAAGGCTGGCATGCTACAACAGTACCACCTTACTTCCCTTCATGTCACCACATGACTAGGCCATCTCTCAACAGAAATCACAGTACTTAGGAACACCCTGGGTAGTTGCCTCACATGCAACTAGACACTCACCGATACTCATATGCCTTGCACAACCTTTCACGCAATCATGCAAAACATCCATCATATCAAAGGTTCAAACATGCTTGCCTGGTTCGGAGAAGTCGGAGTCTAGCTCAGCAAAGTTCGCGGCTCCGTCACCTCTTCCGGAACCTACGGTATAGCGAAAATGCATACTAACATGAAAACCAACGCGTGCATAAAAGTTGTCTCAAAAATTTTCCAAATAAATCCTATAAAAAACTAGACAAAAATATAAGACTGTCAGAAAAAGAATCACTCAAAAATCACTTTTTATTAAAAAGTTATAAGGGTTTTTGTCCAGGGACTATTCTGTGATGAAACATAAAGTATCCAGGGACTTAACTGAGAAAGCAGAAAACGGTTCGGAGTAAAAGACGTCAGCCCGAAGAGAAAACGTACTCTGCCCGAGGGCGCCAACGGAAAACGGTTCGCGGGGAAAGAAAGAGAGGCTGACGTGGGGGGTCCACATGTCAGGTTTGAAAAACCTCGCCGGCGCCCGAAGGCTGCGGTGGTCGCCGGCGTCGAACCACGGCGAGTCAGGGAGATCGGAGTGTACCAAGAGTATCAGTGTGTCCTTCCGCGTCGGTGGGTGGCGGACTTGGGCGTCGGGGAGCACCACGTCGACGGCGACACTTTCTCCGGCGGACGGCGGCTCGGGCGATGGTGGGGAACTCCGGTGGTGTGCTGCAAACTTCGAATTGAAGCACGGGTCAGAAGGAGGGATGCACTAGAGAGCTTCTGGCAAGAGATGGGAGGTAGAGGTGCACGCACGGGTGTGAATCGAGCTGGATCCCGTGGCGGGTCGCGGCGGCCAGAGTTGAGGAAGGAGACTCCCTCGCGGCTCTTCCAGTGGCTAGGCGGGGTCTTGGTGGAGTGTAGAGGTGGTGTGGGTACTAGCTGGAGCTCGGGGCCCCTATTTATAGGCGGCTCGAGGGGGTGGCCGTGAACGGAGAATCTCCGGCAAGCAATTACAGCGAGGCAGTGGATTGGCAGGGGTTTTAGGTGGCCAGGCAGCATCAGTGGGAGTTACTGGTCCCGTTCCCCTGCTAAACTCGGTCGGGCATGGCGTAATGGCGCCGGTCCTCGTCGGGGTCGCCGTACTGGCACGACGGCGGCAGAGAGCGCGCTCCGTGCCCAGCGGTTCACGACGAGGGTGGCAGCGCGCACTGGGGAGTGGAAGACCACGCGGCGACCTCCGGTGGATTGGGCGGCGCCAGACGGCGCCCTCTGTGCTGCGCCACTTCTTCTGACGGCCACAAAGCCGCCGCTGGCGTCGGTCACGGGGCGGCGCACCTTCTGCTGCTCGTCGCCGACGTCCGCAAGCTTCCAGGTGCTCGTGCGGTGCAGAGGACAAGGGGGAGGAGACAGGAAACACGGCGACGCCGGGGCACTGGTGTGATCGACAATAGACACTGAAGAAACGACAGTGGTTCAGACACTGTTAACTGAATTTGACTGAACCTGATATTGATAGTGCTCTGAAGGTGTTCGATGAAATGATTAGGTATGAAGAAAAAATTTCCTGGAGCTGGGGCTTGGTGAGGTGACCACTCAATGCACCCAGAGGCTGCCTGATTTTACTCAGAATTTTTGGAGAAGGATTTGACTGAATTTCATCAAATTTGGCAAATCTGGTCCAAACTTGCAGCAAGTATAGTTTGGAAAATTTGAACTGGAGACCAGTGGATCTTCATGGATCTTGGTTGAGGGTTCAAAGGACTAGGAAGGGAAAAAGGTTTTGGGGGCAAAAATCAAGCAGAAGGAGTAGTTCCTTTGTAAACCTCCAAGGATCAAGATATATGGCAGAAATTGTTATTGATAAGAAATAAATGGGAAAATTTATATGGTGAGGTTCAACTTGCTGGATTTGAAGTAAAACATGATCCAAAGATGAGGAAGGTTTATGAGAGTGGATTTGTACTAAGGTCATGGCAAGAGAGATTTGTTGAAAGTGGTAAAGGATCATTCCAAAAGCTATAGGGCATTTTCAAAGAAATTTTCAAAAGACATTTTTCCCAAGTGAAAAGCATTTCGGCTTGAGTCCAAAATAAAAAGCAAGAACCTCCAAGACCAAAAACAAGTATTGGGTGAATCCAAATAAAACTCTTGCCATAAAAAAAATATTTTGAAAGGGAGGGTTCTTTTGAAGAAAAATTTTAAATCACCTCCCTCAAGTCAAGTAAAAAATTTGAAAAATCCAAATGAAATTTTGGGTGTCACAACACCTACCCCCTTAGGAAAAATCTCGTCCTCGAGATTTCAGCTGATCCTCGAATAGATATGGATACTCTGCCTGGAGAAAATCTTCCCTTTCCCATGTAGCTTCATCTTCAGTGTGGTTGGTCCACTGAACTTTGAAATTTTTTGTTGTTTTCTGACGGGTCCTCCTTTCAGACTCTTCCAAAATCTTTACTGGCCTCTCTCTGTAGGTGAGGTCTGGTTGTATATCAATGCTTTCATGAGATACATGCTTCTCCGGGTTACTTACACATTTTCTCAATTGTGAGACATGGAACACGTCATGGACGTCTGACAGCTCCTTGGGTAAGTCTAGTTTGTAGGCCACTGTGCCTCTTCGTGCCTCTATACAGAATGGTCCGATAAATCTCGGGGCTAGCTTCCCCTTAATTTTGAACCGTTGCAGGCCCCTCATAGGAGACACTCGTAGGTATACGGAATCACCGGGTTCAAAGCTGACCTCACGATGTTTTTGATCGTAGTAGCTCTTTTGTCGGCTCTGCGCTGTCTTGAGTCTGTCCCTGATCTGTTTAACTTTCTCCTCGGCCTCTTTAAGCATGTCTGGGCCGAAGATACGGCTGTCACCTGTTTCTGACCAATTCAGTGGGGTACGACACCTCCGTCCGTACAATGCTTCAAACGGTGCCATTTGCAAGCTGGCTTGGTAACTGTTGTTGTAAGCAAACTCGGCATACGGCAAACTCTCTTCCCAACTGGATCCATAGGTGAGCACACAGGCTCTTAGCATATCCTCTAGGATTTGGTTCACACGTTCCGTTTGTCCATCATTCTAAGGATGGTACGCTGTACTGAAAGCTAGCTGCGTGCCCAGAGCTTGTTGCAGGTGATCCCAAAATTTGGAGACAAATTGTGTGCCTCGGTCGGATATTATAGTCTTTGGGACTCCATGCAAACAAACTATACGGGAGAGATAAAGTTTGGCCAGTCTTGGTGTGGAGTAGGTAGTCTTCACGGGAATGAAATGACCAACCTTGGTTAGTCGGTCTGTGATGACCCATATGGCGTCATTTCCGTGTTGTGATCGTGGTAATCCGACGATGAAGTCCATTCCTATTTCATCCCATTTCCACTCCGGTATCCTGTTTTGCTGGAGTAGCCCTGCTGGCTTTTGATGCTCGGCCTTGATGCGCTGACATGAATCGCAACAAGCAATAAATGAGGCTATATCCCTTTTCATACCGTGCCACCAAAATCTTTCCTGAATGTCTTTGTACATTTTGGTTCCTCCAGGATGGATCGAGTATGGAGCGGTGTGGCTTTTGGTTAGGATTTGTTGCTTGAGTTCATCAATGTTAGGTACGCAAAGTCTGTCTCCGTACCATAATATTCCTTCACTGTCTGTGACGAACTCTGAAGTCTTACCCAAGTTCATTTTCTTCTTTATTCCTTCGATGCTGGGATGTCCCTGTTGAGCCTTCTTAATTTGTTCCACTAGGGTGGGTTGTATTTCCAGGTTTGATACGGTGCCCTCAGAGACTAACACCATGTTGAGCCTAGCGAACTCTTGCTGAAACTCAGGCCTCAAGTTTTGCGGACCGTCGTTGTCCGGGCTGGGGTTTCGACTAAGGGCATCAGCCACTACATTTGCTTCTCCTGGATGGTAGTGAATGCCGACATCATAGTCCTTGACCAATTCCAACCAGCGTCGTTGGCGTAAATTTAGCTCTGGTTGTGTGAAAATATTTTTAAGGCTCTTATGGTCCGTATATATTTCATAGCGATTTCCCAACAGAAAGTGCCTCCACTCCTTGAGTGCATGTATGACTGCTGCTAGCTCCAAGTCATGTGTTGGGTAATTTTCCTCATGTTTTCGCAGCTGCCTGGAGGCATACGCGACAACTTTGCCATCCTGCATTAGTACACATCCGAGGCCCTTTCGGGACGCGTCACAATATACTTCAAAACTCTTGTGTATGTCTGGCACGGTTAATACCGGTGCGGTTGTTAGCTTCTTCTTAAGCTCTTGGAAGCTTCTCTCGCATGCTTCCGTCCATACAAACTTCTTGTCTTTCTTGAGCAACTGGGTCATTGGTTTCGACACAGTGGAGAATCCTTCAATAAATCTTCTGTAATATCCGGCCATTCCCAGGAAACTCCGCACATCAGTAACATTGGCGGGTGGCTTCCAGTCAAGTATGGCTTTGACTTTTTCTGGGTCTACGGCCACGCCCTCTTGGTTTAATATGTGGCCTAGGAAACCAACTTGCCTTAGCCAAAACTCACACTTGCTAAATTTGGCGTACAACTGATGTTTCCTTAATTCTCCCAAAACAATTCTGAGATGCTTAGCATGCTCTTCTGGTGTCCTTGAATATACCAGAATATCGTCGATGAACACCACAACAAATTTGTCCATGAATTTCATGAACACTTTGTTCATGAGGTGGACGAAATATGCGGGGGCGTTTGTTAGACCAAAAGGCATCACTGTGAACTCATATAATCCGTATCTGGAGGTGAATGCTGTTTTAGGGATATCTTCTGTCCATACTTTCAATTGATGATATCCCGATCTCAAATCAATTTTTGAAAACACCTTGGCTTGTGCGAGCTGGTCAAACAAATCATTTATCCGTGGCATCGGATATTTGTTTTTGATGGTGACCATATTGAGAGCTCGATAGTCTATACACAGTCTCAGTGTCCCATCCTTTTTCTTGGCGAATAATACTGGCGATCCCCATGGTGAGGAGCTGGCTCGAATAAATCCTTTGTCCAATAATTCCTTTATCTGCTTCTTCAACTCCACCAATTCTGAGGGTGCCATTCTATAAGGTTTCTTATAGATGGGAGCGGTGCCAGGTGCTAGTTCGATGCTGAATTCTATCTCTCGGTCTAGTGGCATGCCTGGTAGTTCTTCAGGAAATACATCGGGAAACTCGCATACCACTGGAACTTTTCTCAGTTCTGACATGTCCACTTTGTTCAACTTTGGTTGTCGTGACCATGGCCTTTCTTGAGCTGTAACCTTTATTGTCTTGCCGTGATGGTGAGTGAGTATCACGGTCCGCTTGAAACAATCAATGAATCCTTTGTTGGTGGTCAACCAGTCCATCCCTAAAATGACATCCAGTCCCTTATTTTCCAACACGATGAGATTTGCTTGGAATTTTAGTCCTTTGAACTCAATGATCACTCCTTGGCAGTAACTCTGAGCGATCTGCTTATTTCCGGGGGACTTGATGATCATAGATTTTTCCAAGGGAAGTATCGGAAAACCATGTTGCAAAACAAAATTCTTCAAAACGAACGAATGGGAAGCTCCAGAATCAAACAAAATCGTGGCAGGTACTGTGTTGACAGGGAACGTACCGAGCACGATGTCTGGGGCATTCTGCGCTTCTTCCCTGGTCACATGGTTTAGGTGACCCTTCCTGTGGTTGTTGTTGGGATTGAAATTGTTGCGCTTGGGGGCTGGATTATTCCCACCATTGTTTGGCTTGGGGGCCGAGTTCCTCGACTTTGGGCACTGTCTAGCATAGTGCCCTTCTTCACCACAGGCATAGCATGTGACCCCTGGACGGTATGTGAACTCCTTGTCCCTGGCATGAAACTGTCTGACTGGCC
Organism: Aegilops tauschii subsp. strangulata; assembly: GCF_002575655.3. Lineage (NCBI taxonomy): Eukaryota > Viridiplantae > Streptophyta > Magnoliopsida > Poales > Poaceae > Aegilops > Aegilops tauschii. Next base: position 248,077,827 of record NC_053038.3, read on the forward strand.
TTAGATCAGTAGTCGTGGATTTCCTTGCTTCTGTCCTTGGAACCTCAGTCTTGCTTCGGTTGTTGCAAGCAAGAGTCGTCTTGTCCCTCTTTCGCTTACGGATATCTTCCAGACTAAGGCGCTCATTCTCCAAGGTAATGGCCTTGTCAACCAGAGTTTTAAAATCCAGGAAGTGTGTACAACCAGTTGGCATTTTAGTGCCGGTGCCAGGCCGTCCAGGAATTTTTCCATCTTCTTGTTCTTTGTCATGTGCTCGTCGTAGGCATAACGAGATAGCTGGGTAAACTGACCGTTGTATTCTGTCACTGACATGCCTCTTTGCTTGAGGTCGTCAAATTCTCTCTTCTTGATTTTTATGATGCTCCTGGGGATGTGTGCCCCACGAAAGCCTTCCTTGAATTCTTCCCAGGTGATGTTGTGTTCACTGGGATGCATGTGTAGGAAGTTTTCCCACCATGCTGCAGCTGCTCCAGTAAGGTAGTGTGGTGCATAAAGCACCTTCTCATGGTCTAAGCACTGAGCGATAATCAGCTTTCTCTCGATGTCACGAAGCCAATCATCGGCTTCCAGCGGCCTATCGGTGTGAGCAAACGTTGAAGGGCGAGTCTCCTGTAATTCAGACAACTTGGAATGTGGTTGATAGGGTTCACGGTGGTTTCCCATATTGATGACGTGATTCATCATCTCTTGGTGCTGTTGCTGGCTTTGTTCGAAGAGACGGCATACTTGAGACAAGGCTGCTTCGCTGTCCTGTTGACTGGACTGTCCCTGAGTGAAGTTGTTGCTAGTCTGTGTCCCATAAACTTCTTCTGGCTGATTGGGCATGGAGCGAGTCCACGGACGAGACATTTTTCCAGTCTGGGGTATTATTTTGCAAACTCATATGAGAAGTACTGTGTGGCACAAGGGAAAAATCTTGCAAAGGCAAAAATTTAAAAGACCTCAAGATTTTTCAAGAAAGCATAACGATTTTGCACGGAGAAGAACTGCTTAACACCAATCTTACACGCGAAAAGAAAACACACGATACAGCACTCAGGATGTGCGTACACAATCCTGACATGTTATTTAGACTAGCATACTCCTCCGGAAAGCAGCGAACACACTAATACAAACTAGCGTACAGATAAAACACATCATACAAGCAGACATAACGCGCGGCTACTCGGCGCTCTCAGTCGGAGATGGTGACGATGTCCTTTCCCTTGCCGAGGGCAAGACTCAGCGGTGCAGGAGATTCAACCTCCACCTCCTCTCTAGCTGGCTCCTGGCGCGTAACACTGCGTTGCGGTGATGGCGCGGGGGCGACAGGCGGTAGTGCGGGTGCGGCAGGCGGTGCAGCTCTGACTGGAGTAGGAGCGATGACTCTGTCGAACTCCTCAGTGGTAGGAAGACGGCGAGCAGTGGCCAAAATGGCCGGTGCATAAGAGGCTGAAGACGAGACGAATGTCAGAGGCGGTGCCGTGTGGAGAAGCTCCTTCCTGCAGGCAGGACCGCCCCGGACTAAGTCCATGCGGGCAGCCACAAGATCATCCACGAGGTTGTCGAAGGATTCCTCCAGAGCCTTGAGGTACTCCATGACCATCTCGATGGCTTCATCTCGCCCTCCCCGATGGCAGGCAAATGCATAGTGGCAGGTATATGGCACATGGCATGGGAGGTAGCGGTAGCGACGACTCTTCATCATAGGAAGGATGTCCCGAAGACGAGCTATCGCCTCACGGGCAGCCATCTGCATGGCATGCCTCTCCGTAGGCATGGCCCTTCCCACAAAACGGAAGTGGCGAGATGCAGAACGTCCTCCCTTGAATTGCACCACGGCTTGGTGCATAGACACGTCGTCGCTGAGCTTGTGCTGATAAAGCGTGAACTCCGGACGAGTCGCTGGCCCGATCGCGAGCTTGGTGATGGAGACGAGGAGTTTGACAAACCCCTCGGGCACGTTCGTGAACACTCGAGTCTCGCAGTTGCTGCCAGCCATCTACAAAAGTAGGCAAAAATTCTAAGTAGTCAAGTCATAAATTTATGATGACCAACAGAAAATAGCTACAATTGCAAAATGCTGAAAAAGCACAAAATACGCTAATAACCGATTAGCGATCGCACCTAGTGGCTTCCTACAGTCAGCCTGGCTCCGGTAACAAGCTTGTCACAACCGGTTTTTCAATAAAATATTTATTGAGAGACCAATCCCTTTTACGGACCAGTAAAGAAGAATTCCTTCTCACTGGCAGACAATATCTTGGTCACAGAAGAAAATTACCAGGAGTACTGAATATAATACAAGGTTGAGCGGAGACTGCTCAACCATTTATTACATGATCACCGATAAAACATAACGGCGAATAGGGTGGCATAACTACTAACTCACGATAACAACGGTGATGGAAATATCACCGCGAAGTGGGTGATATGACTCCTGAAAACTACAGCTCTTCGAGCGTCAGAGTGAGGCTCGAGGAAACTTATTGCGGGTGGCGGAAGCGTATATAATACAAGTGACCAATATCCAGGATCGCACGGGACTGACTGGGACTCCTCTAGGCGTCGGACGCACTATCAAACTCTTCATCCAAGAGATCGCCTTCGTCAACATCTGGCCAAATCAACAAGCCAGGTGAGTACTATGAAAGTACTCGCAAGACAGTTCGGACATAAGATATAACAAAAGTAAACATGAGGCATATGAACAGATTAACAAGTGCATTCAGACATAGAGACAATAATGCATGGGGAATAAAAGAGAAGTCGGGCGGTAGTCCTCCCGAAATCCCAAATTAAATACTAGGTGCCAAACGAGGGTCTGAATGACTCCTCGAGAGGAAAATGCAAGAATAACAATGCCGCAGTCGGGTGTCAGGGCGACACCACATAAAGGGCTTATAATAGAAAATAAAAGATAGTGCGTGCCACAGTCGGACGTCTGAGCGACATCGCAGAAAGGGCTTATATCAAAAGTAAATAACCAACATGCCACAGTCGGACGTCTGAGCGACATCACATAAAGGGCTTATACGAAAGTAAATAACAAACATGCCACAGTCGGACGTCTGAGCGACATCACGTAAAGGGCTTCATAACTTAACATCTTAGTAGCTCAAGAATTTAAATCATATCCAGAGGATAATCAGGCATGAGATAAACAACAGGGTTAGTCCATCCACAGGAGTAACGTTCAGCCCAGTTTACTACTCATGCTCGCTTACCGGAAAGAAGAATAAACCACGAGGGCTTGACGTAGGTAAGGATACACTGATCACTATACTTGACCATGGATACGATGACTCGGAAGGATTTGACTCTGCAGAGTTTGTACTTTAACCACAGCCAACGGATTACAGTAGTCACGGGGACTAGTTCCGTTTACGGTGTTTTGGAAGAAACACGTCTAACCAGTACACACCCATTCAACATTCCGAAGCCAGGAATCACCCTCGGCAACGTTCAAGAAAACCTTGAGACGGGGAGGCTACAACCTCGCGTAGCATGGGATCAAAATTTCTATACGCGCACTCTAAGGGGTGCCCCCCTCTCGGTCCCAACTGGAAACACCCATGCCCCTGACCGGATGACTGGCTTTAATCCAGGGCCATGGAACCATCATCCCGGCCCCTCTGTTTGGTGTGTACACGGAAAGAGGTTACCAACTTACTAAACCGCATTCTGGCAGAAAACAAGTGGTAGCACGGAAGGGGAAGAACGATAACGTGACTCCGTCCACGTTAACGTCGGAATTTATCGGATGACGTAAGGCTGGCATGCTACAACAGTACCACCTTACTGCCCTTCATGTCACCACATGACTAGGCCATCTCTCAACAGAAATCACAGTACTTAGGAACACCCTGGGTAGTTGCCTCATATGCAACTAGACACTCACCGATACTCATATGCCTTGCACAACCTTTCACGCAATCATGCAAAACATCCATCATATCAAAGGTTCAAACATGCTTGCCTGGTTCGGAGAAGTCGGAGTCTAGCTCGGCGAAGTTCGCGGCTCCATCACCTCTTCCGGAACCTACGGTATAGCGAAAATGCATACTAACGTGAAAACCAACGCGTGCATAAAAGTTGTCTCAAAAAATTTCCAAATAAATCCTATAAAAAACTAGACAAAAATATAAGACTGTCAGAAAAAGAATCACTCAAAAATCACTTTTTATTAAAAAGTTATAAGGGTTTTTTTCTAGGGACTATTTTGTGATGAAACATAAAGTATCCAGGGACTTAATTGAGAAAGCAGAAAACGGTTCGGAGTAAAAGACGTCAGCCCGAAGAGAAAACGTACTCTTCCCGAAGGCACCAACAGAAAACGGTTCGCGGGGAAAGAAAGAGAGGCTGACGTGGGGGTCCACATGTCAGGTTTGAAAAACCTCGCCAGCGCCCGAAGGCTGCGGTGGTCGCCGGCATGGAACCACGGCGAGTCAGGGAGATCGGAGTGTACCAAGAGTATCAGCGTGTCCTTCCGCATCGGTGGGTGGTGGACTTGGGCGTCGGGGAGCACCACGTCGACGGTGACACTTTCTCCGGCAGACGGCGGCTCGGGCGATGGTGGGGAACTCCGGTGGTGTGCTGCAAACTTTGAATTGAAGCGCGGGTCAGAAGGAGGGATGCACTAGAGAGCTTCTGGCAAGAGATGGGAGGTAGAGGTGCACGCACGGGAGTGAATCGAGCTGGATCCCGTGGCGCGTCGCGGCGGCCGGAGTTGAGGAAGGAGACTCCCTCGGGGCTCTTCCAGTGGCTAGGCGGGGTCTTGGTGGAGTGTAGAGGTGGTGTGGGTACTAGCTGGAGCTCGGGGCCCCTATTTATAGGCGGCTCGAGGGGGTGGCCGTGAACGGAGAATCTCCGGCGAGCAATTACGGCGAGGCAGTGGATTGGCAGGGGTTTTAGGTGGCCAGGCAGCATCAGTGGGAGTTACTGGTCCCGTTCCCCTGCTAAACTCGGTCGGGCATGGCGTAATGGCGCCGGTCCTCGTCGGGGTCGCCGTACTGGCACGACAGCGGCAGAGAGCGCGCTCCGTGCCCAGCGGTTCACGACGAGGGTGGCAGCGCGCACTGGGGAGTGGAAGACCACGCGGCGACCTCCGGTGGATTGGGCGGCGCCGGACGGCGCCGTCTGCGCTGCGCCACTTCTTCTGACGGCCGCAAAGCCGCCGCTGGCGTCGGTCACGGGGCGGCGCACCTTCTGCTGCTCGTCGCCGATGTCCGCAAGCTTCCAGGTGCTCGTGCGGTGCAGAGGACAAGGGGGAGGAGACAGGAAACACGGCGACGCCGGGGCACTGGTGTGATTGACAACAGACACTGAAGAAACGACAGTGGTTCAGACACTGTTAACTGAATTTGACTGAACCTGATATTGACAGTGCTCTGAAGGTGTTCGATGAAATGATTAGGTATGAAGAAAAAATTTCCTGGAGCTGGGGCTTGGTGAGGTGACCACTCAATGCACCCAGAGGCTGCCTGATTTTACTCAGAATTTTTGGAGAAGGATTTGAATGAATTTCATCAAATTTGGCAAATCTAGTCGAAACTTGCAGCAAGTATAGTTTGAAAAATTTGAACTGGAGACCAGTGGATCTTCATGGATCTTGGTTGAGGGTTCAAAGGACTAGGAAGGGAAAAAGGTTTTGGGGGCAAAAATCAAGCAGAAGGAGTAGTTCCTTTGTAAACCTCCAAGGATCAAGATATATGGCAGAAATTGTTATTGATAAGAAATAAATGGGAAAATTTATATGGTGAGGTTCAACTTGCTGGATTTGAAGTAAAACATGATCCAAAGATGAGGAAGGTTTATGAGAGTGGATTTGTACTAAGGTCATGGCACGAGAGATTTGTTGAAAGTGATAAAGGATCATTCCAAAAGCTATAGGGCATTTTCAAAGAAATTTTCAAAAGACATTTTTCCCAAGTGAAAAGCATTTTGGCTTGAGTCCAAAATAAAAATCAAGAACCTCCAAGACCAAAAACAAGTCTTGGGTGAATCCAAATAAAACTCTTGCCATAAAAAAATTTGAAAGGGAGGGTTCTTTTGAATAAAAATTTTAAATCACCTCCCTCAAGTCAAGTAAAAATTTTGAAAAATCCAAATGAAATTTTGGGTGTCACAAATACTTATGCCTATTCTCTATTATTTTACAAGGTTTACATGAAGAGGGAGAATGCCGGCAGCTGGAATTCTGGGCTGGAAAAGGAGCAAATATTAGAGACCTATTCTGCACAACTCCAAAAGTCATGAAACTTCACGGAGGCACGTTTTGGAATATATAAAAAATACTGGAGAAAGAATCAACCAGAGGGGGCCCACACCCTAGCCACGAGAGTGGGGGCGCGCCTTACCCCCTAGGCGCGCCCCCCTGCGTTGTGGGCCCCCTGGCAGGCCTCTGGTGCCCATCTTCTGCTATATGAAGACTTTTACCTTGGAAAAAATCATAAGCAAGCTTTCGGGACGAAACACCGCCGCCACGAGGCGGAACCTTGGCGGAACCAATCTAGGGCTCCGGCGGAGCTGTTCTGCCGGGGAAACATCCCTCCGGGAGGGGGAAATCATCGCCATCGTCATCACCAACGATCCTCTCTGTGGGAGGGGGTCAATCTCCATCAACATCTTCACCAGCACCATCTCCTCTAAAACCCTAGTTCATCTCTTGTATCCAATCTTTGTCCCAAAACCTCATATTGGTACTTGTGGGTTGCTAGTAGTGTTGATTACTCCTTGTAGTTGATGCTAGTTGGTTTATTTGGTGGAAGATTGTATGTTCAGATCCTTTATGCATATTAATACCCCTCTGATTATGAACATGAATATGATTTCTGAGTAGTTACGTTTGTTCCTGAGGACATGGGAGAAGTCTTGCTATAAGTAGTCATGTGAATTTGGTATTCGTTCGATATTTTGATGAGATGTATGTTGTCTCTCCTCTAGTGGTGTTATGTGAATGTCGACTACATGACACTTCACCATTATTTGGGCCTAGAGGAAGGCATTGGGAAGTAATAAGTAGATGATGGGTTGCTAGAGTGACAGAAGCTTAAACCCTAGTTTATGCGTTGCTTCGTACGGGGCTGATTTGGATCCATATGTTTCATGCTATGGTTAGGTTTACCTTAATACTTGTTTTGTAGTTGCGGATTCTTGTAATATGGGTTAATAATAAGTGGGATGCTTGTCCGAGAAAGGGCAGTACCCAAGCACCGGTCCACCCACATACCAAATTATCAAAGTAACAAACGCGAATTAAATGAGCGTGATGAAAACTAGCTTGACGATAATTCCCATGTGTCCTCGGGAGCACTTTTCTCTATATAAGAGTTTGTCCAGGCTTGTCCTTTGCTAGAAAAAGGATTGGGCCATCTTGCTGCACCTTATTTACTTTCATTACTTGTTACCCATTACAAATTACCTTATCACAAAACTATCTGTTACCGATAATTTCAGTGCTTGCAGAGAATACCTTACTGAAAACCGCTTGTCATTTCCTTCTGCTCCTCGTTGGGTTCGACACTCTTACTTATTGGAAGGACTACGATAGATCCCCTATACTTGTGGGTCATCACCCGCCAGCGGCAGATCAGATGGATGAGTGGAGAGCCACCATTCAGAGTCTGATTGGTTTCGCTGAGGCTGGGGGCTCACAGCGAGCTGGCCCGCCACGGCCTCCCCAAGCAACGACAACGGCCCGCGCTGCTGGTGATACGTCTCCAACGTATCTATAATTTTTTATTGTCCCATGCTATTATATTATCATTATTGGATGTTTTACAATCATTTTATATCATTTTTTGGTACTAACCTATTGACATAGTGCCCAGTGCGAGTTGTTGTTTTTTGCATGTCTTTTACATCGCAGGAAATCAATACCAAACGGAGTCCAAACGCAGCAAAACGTTTGGTGGATTTTTTTGGACCAGAAGACATTCAGTGGGCCGGAGAAGCACCTGGGGGTGCCCGAGGGGAGCACAACCCACCAGGGCGCGCCTGGAGGCCCAGGCGCGCCCAGGTGGGTTGTGCCCACCTTGGTGGCTTCCCGCACCGCCTCTTGCTCTATAAATACCGCAATATTCCAGAAACCCGAGGGAAGTCGACGGAAATTGATTCCAACCACCGCAAGTTTCAGAAACCACAGATCCAATCTAGACACCATCACGGAGGGGTTCATCATGCCCATTGGTGCCTCTTCGATGATGCGTGAGTAATTCTTTGTAGACCTACGGGTCCGTAGTTAGTAGCTAGATGGCTTTATCTCTCTCTTTTGATTCTCAATACAATGGTCTCTTGGAGATCCATATGATGTAACCCCTTTTGCGGTGTGTTTGTTGGGATCCGATGAACTTTGAGTTTATGATCAGATCTATCTTTTTATCCATGAAAGTTATTTGAGCCTCGTATTTCTTCTCCGATGTTTGGGTTTTGTTTGGCCAACTTGATCTATTTGTCTTGCAATGGGAAGAGGTGCTTTGTGATGGGTTCGATCTTACGGTGCTTGATCCCAGTGACAGAAGGGGAACCGACACGTATGTATCATTGCTATTAAGGATAGCAAGATGGGGTCTACTACATAATTAGATCTTGTCTACATCATGTCATTGTTCTTATTGCATTACTCCATTTCTCCATGAACGTAATACACTAGGTGCATGCTGGATAGCGGTCGATGTGTGGAGAAATAGTAGTAGATGCAGGCAGGAGTCGGTCTACTAATCTTGGACGTGATGTCTATATAATGATCGTTGCCTGGATATCATCATGATTATTTGAAGTTCTATCAATTGCCCAACAGTAATTCGTTTACCCACCGTTTGCTATTTTTCTCGAGAGAAGCCACTAGTGAAACCTACGGCCCCTGGGTCTCTTCTTTATTATATTTGCCTTGCGATCTATTTTATTTGCTTTTATTTTCAGATCTATTAAACCAAAAATACAAAAATACCTTGCTGCACTTTATTTTATTTGGCGTTCGATCTATCAAATTATTACAACTTTACCCTGTCCTTTTGCCAATTTCTGGCGCCGTTACCTGAAACGGATTGACAACCCCTTTAACACGTCGGGTTGCGAGTATTTGTTCTTTGTGTGCAGGTGTTGTTTATGTAGTGTTGCTTGGTTCTCCTACTGGTTCGATAACCTTGGTCTCATCACTGAGGGAAATACCTACTGTCGCTGTGCTGCATCATACCTTCCTCTTTGGGGAAATACCGACGTGGTTCTAGCAGACATCAACTGGCCGTACAGAAGGGGCCACCCCCACTCTGAGTCCCCGCCAGAGCAGCCAGCGCGGGCGCGGTAGAATCAAGAACCCGATGACGCCTCGATGGCCTCTTCCGACCCTCGAGCACGTCCAGGCCAACAGCAAGCCCCGGAGGCAGACGGAGGGGAGGCGTGTGCGTTGTCATTGAGCAATGCCGCGACAACCACCGTCAGACCAATGGGTGCGATGGTCCCGACGTCGACGAGACTGCGGTCGAGGATGGTGGGTGCCTACCTTTCGAGGTTGGGTGCCCTGCCTTTACTCGTGAGCTACGGCAAGTCCGTTGGTCATCTGTTCGCACGTTCAAGCCAGAGATACACAAGAAGTATGATGGAAGGCTGAACCCGGTAGAGTTCTTTAGCATCTACACCATCACTGTTCAAGCCGCCGGAGGAAGAGATGAGAGGGTGTTTGCCAACTACTTCCCTCTGGCACTCAAGTCCAATGTGAGGTCTTGGCTGATGCACCTGCCGGAGAACTCCATTTCGTCAAGGGCTGACCTGTGCCATGAGTTCATTGGTGCCTTCACGGGCGGCCATGAAGAACCAGGACAGCCCAGCGATTTGCAGCTTCTCCAACTGAAAGAGGAGAAACTCTTTGCAAGTATTTGCAGAGATTCAGTAGAGTCCACAGGAATATCCCAAATATCCATGCAGCAGCTGTGATAGTTGTCTTCCAGTCCAATGTGCACAACCGCAGGATACGTTCTAAGATGAATGTGCGGCGGCCTGTACCGGCAAGGAAGAAGAAGAGCAAGAAGTGCAACAAGAGGCACAAGGATAAGGCAGTGATGACCGTCGAAGGATCGGGCACGGCTAGTACCGGCAAGAAGGCTAAGGCCGAAACCCCCGGCAAGGAAGCTGCCGCGTGCGCTGACTGCCAGGAGGCTGCGGATGCCGAGAGGGCTAGGAAAGGCAATGGACCGTACTGCAAAATCCATCGGACCAAAGGCCACGATCTTCAACAGTGTCATAAGGTTGAGCAGCTCGTCAAGAAGCAGAGGGCTGAATATGAGAAGCGAGATAAGGAAAGAGGTCAGAATGGCACTGGCGGGAAGAGCCGGGGCAGTGAAGCAAATCGTTCCGGCAAGGCTTTTCGGAACCAAGGAAAACCCGCCCGAGGCCGAGGGGAGGAAGTTAGCAATGATGAGAGTGATGGAGGGGATGAAGAGGAAACCAGTGAGCCGGAATTCCAGAAGGCCACTGACGCTCTGTAAATTGACGGGGGTGCATCTCTGCACTCCTCTCACTACCAACTTAAATGGTGGGCGCATGAGGTCAATGTCGTGGAGCCAGTGGCAGAGTCACGGAAGCCGCTCAAGTGGTCATGCACGCCCATCATTTTTTATGAAGAGGGCCATCCTGACCGCACCATCGCGGTAGGATGTTTGCCATTGTTGGTCTCTCCAATGATTCGCAACCTCAAAGTCACAAAGATGTTGGTGGACGGTAGGGCCGGGTTGAATTTGATTTCTCCAAAGGTTATAGCAAGCTTCAGATATCAGGGGAAGAACTAAAGGTCACAGGCACGTTTCAAGGAATTAACTCCAGCAGGAGTCATCCTAAGGGACAGATCACGTTGCCAGTGACGTTTGGGGGAGAACTGAACTATCAGACTGAGAAGATTGTATTTGATGTGGTCGACCCCCCCTCCTCTACCGTACAATGGGATTCTTGGACGCCCAGCTCTGGCAAAATTCATGGTGGCATCCCACTATGCCTACAGCACTCTAAAGATGCCACGGCCAATAGGAATCATTTCCATCCCGTTAGATGAGAAGGACGCAATCATTTGTGTGGATAAGATGTACCGGGACACAGTCGCGGCAGAGGCCACGGCAGCAGCAGTTCCCACCAAGGAAAACAGAGGAAAGAAGAAGGACAGCAGGGACACCAGCAAGGAATCCGGGAAGCGTACCTCTCTAGAGTGTGCTACGCCTGTTGATGACTTGCCGGAGAGTTCCAACAGCAAGAAATCCAAGGTTGTTGCACCACATGTAAGGAAGGTCCTGGCAGAGCTGGCTGGCGTTGATGGTACTTTCACTATCAGCGCCACCCTTGATGACAAATAGGAAAGCGTGCTCGTTACCTTCCTGCGGGCGAATATCGATGTGTTTTCCTGGCAACCATCTGATATCCCCGATGTTCCCAGGGAGGTAATCAAGCACCACCTAGTTGTCTACCCACATGCCCGAACTGTTAAGCAGAAGGTTCGAAAGCAGGCCTTGGAGAGTGTCGGTGTCAAAACCGGCGGATCTCGGGTAGGGGGTCCCGAACTGTGCGTCTAAGGAGGATGGTAACAGGAGGCGGGGGACACGATGTTTACCCAGGTTCGGGCCCTCTCGATGGAGGTAATACCCTACTTCCTGCTTGATTGATCTTGATGATATGAGTATTACAAGAGTTCATCTACCACGAGATCGTAGAGGCTAAACCCTAGAAGCTAGCCTATGGTATGATTGTTGTTGTCCTACGGACTAAACCCTCCGGTTTATATAGACACCGGAGGGGGCTAGGGTTACACAGAGTCGGTTACAAGGGAGGAGATCTACATATCCGTAGTGCCAAGCTTGCCTCCCACGCCAAGGAGAGTCCCATCCGAACACGGGACGAAGTCTTCAATCTTGTATCTTCATAGTCCAACAGTCTGGCTAAAGTATATAGTCCGGCTGTCTGAGGACCCCCTAATCCAGGACTCCCTCAGTAGCCCCTGAACCAGGCTTCAATGACGATGAGTCCGGCGCGCAGATTGTCTTCGGCATTGCAAGGCGGGTTCTTCCTCCGAATACTCCATAGAAGATTTTGAACACAAGGATAGTGTCCAGCTCTGCAAAACAAATTCCACATACCACCGTAGAGAGAATAATATTTCCACAAATCTAATCTGCTGACAACTTTTCATAGCATGACATCACACCACGGCCTGGTCATTATTCGAACCGTTTTTCCCATCCTGCCACTGCACGTCTCGCAAGGCGGTTTTATTGGCACGTCTTGTCAAAGCAGAGGTCGTGTTCCCCTTATTACGGGATTCTCATCAATACGGGTATGTGTAACCCAATCGTGCCTATTGGTATGACTCCTCGATTTTAGGCAAGTTCCAAACGGCCACGCGGAGGATGCTTGATATTCACCCTCTTCATAAAGGGGCCAAGGCCTGTCCTTTTCCTCCTGCGCTCAATCGAATCCTTCCCCCACCTTGAGTTCCAACACCAAAGGCTCAGGCTAGGCGCTTCGGACCTTCAATCATGTCCGGATCCAACCTTCAAGGTCGGTGGATGCCCTCCTCTGTCACAGAGGAGGATATCAAGAAGCTAAGAGAAGCCAGGTATCGGACCGCCGAAATCTCGCACAAGCTGCCTGCTCGAGGGCAGGCCATTCCCACTCCCGAACCCAACGAGAGTGTCGTATTCGTCTCCCACTTCCTCCGAGGGCTAGGCTTTAGTCTAGATCCCTTTGTTAGAGGGCTCATGTTCTATTACGGGCTCGATTTCCATGATCTGGCCCCGGATTCCATCCTTCACATCTCATCGTTCATCGTCGTGTGTGAGGCCTTCCTCCACGTCACCCCACACTTTGGCTTATGGCTCAAGACCTTTAATGTGAAGCCAAAGATGATTAATGGGCGACAGGCAGAATGCGGAGGTGCCCTGATAAGCAAAGGCGTCGATGCTCCATGGCCAAAGGGTTCCTTCCCGGAGGTGTCCAGCTTATGGCAACGGGAGTGGTTTTACATCACAGCTCCCCGAGGTACTAAGTGGGTAGCCGCCCCTGCCTTCCGCTCGCCCCCCCCCCCCCCCCGCCACCACTGGCGTCATGGGTCAACAAGGGGTTGGACTGGGGACCAGTAAATGATGTGCCGATATTGCAGAGTCGCATCCGAGATCTCCTCAAGAGAGATGTTAGCCTTGTAAAGGTAATGCAAGTCATGCTAGTTCGTCGAGCCCTGCCTTGCAAACGTCGACCTCTCCGTATGTGGGAGTTCAACCCGGAAGGACCGCGAACTATTCAGCACTTCTTCGGCGCGACGCTCGAAGAGATGTACAAATTGTTCTTCGGATCATGAATAAAGTGTCCGGACACCACCGAGGATGCGGGTCTAAACTGCAATCACCCAGACACCCAAGTAAGTAGTTCTTCAGCCGAACATGCTATCTCTTTATTTATCACAACATCATTCCGAAAAGTCGCTCTTTGACCAGGACTGGGTAAAGAAGGCGAAGATGATCAGGTGTTCGGCCCCCCTTCCCGAAGGCTCAACAGATCCAGTACTGGCCAGAATGCTTGAGCTCGCGCCTTATCAAGCGCCCTCAGGGGAAGATAAAGGGAGGAACAAAGAGGCCGAAAGCGGGCCTCACTCATTATTCATCCAAACCGGGGGAATTAGTGCCTCCGCGAAGGAGGATAACCAGGGAGAAGAGTCTAAAATCCCCTCTCCCCAAGGAAGGAAGAGGACCGCCTCTGAAGACTTGGAAACAGTGGTTTCCAAACGAGGGAAGAAAACTTCGTCAGGGGGTCCTACCCCGGAGGGTACCCTTCCCGCACAGTGCCCACAAGGGGATCAGCCCCCCACCGAGCTGTAAGTAGATAAAAGTACTTTATAGTAAATATATTCTGCTTTATTTCCGAGGACAATAACCGAGACGTATGCCTTGTAGTTTGGATCGTAGCCCTTCTCGCCAGAGTTCGTCTTCGGGGGATCTTCTTCCGGAGATGATGGAGAGCGAAACTCCTCCCCATGCCTCCCCGCCTCATGAGGCAGGCGATCTTGAGGTGTCGTCACGAAGGGTTTCTCCTGATCCACCAAGGCCAGAAGGTAACCCTTCGGCCTCCCGGATTCCGGAGTATTCGGCTCCTAACGGGAGGGACAAAAAGAGTCCGGGACTGTCTAGTGCACGACCAGACTCACTGCGGAATCTTCTGGAGCAAGTGGCTATCTCAGAAGCACACCATACGTTAATGGGTACGGTAGTTGAGAAGATTTCATCTGCCGAAAGCGGGTTGCATGAAGCTTTTATGAGCCTGCTGAGAGGCTTTGAGGTACGCAAAGTAATATATATATATATTTGACGGTACCGCACACGCCAGGTGTGCCCTGTGTAGATAGTAGCCCCTGAGACTCTGGTTTCTGTCGAAAACGGCGGCAAACAGAGGATCATAGTCCCAGGGAATAATCATGCCGCCTTCATGTGTAGGTGGCTGAAGGTCCGGTGGCTAGCCGGACTGGTGAGTTTGCCGAACTGAAGCGGCAACTTGATGCGGCAGATGCCGACATCGTGCTTGTAAATAGGGGGCTTGATGAGGCATAGGGTATGTATTCTTCGATGGTCAACATTTATTAAGAGGAGCATAATGCTAGTATCTATAATATGCTGTGATTGCAGATGGAGTTGCCACTGTGGAGACCCTTCGGGCGGAACTTGCCCGCGCAAAGGATCAAGCCAGGAGGAGTGATGCGGCCGCCGTAAAGGCGGTCGAAGAGCTGAGAGCCGAACAGGCTGCGCATTGCCGGAGCAAAGAAAAAATAGCCAAGATGGCTGTTGAGTTGAAAGATGCCGCCAACCGTTATGAGCTTCTTGAAAAGGAAAGCCAAACGAAGATGGCGGACCTGGAGAAAGCCATGGTAGCAGCCAAGGAAGCCCGCTCTAAAATCAGAGCGGCGAAGGAGGAGCTATGTCAAGCCGGAGATATCGCGGCTAGGAAGCCCTTTTTGCTGCGGGCGAAGTTTGGAGATCCTAAGTATGCCCCTCTTGATCAATTATGGAGTTCTGCAGACGCATACGTGGATTTGGCAGCGAGTGCTGCTGATGCGACCGAGTTTTTCAAAGATCAAAAAGATCATAAAGTGGAAAAGTTGTTCTGGTCGCAGTTCAATGTTCCAGTGCGTCCGCTGCTGTTAAATGAGCGAATGGCCGAGTGGACCAAGCTCCATAGGTTGTCCAGGCTTGCCATGAGGTCTGTTGTGGATCATCTTTGGCCGGAAGGACCAAGGCCGAATAGTTATTTTGGCTTAGTGCAGCGATTCCTTGGTGTTGTGCCGCATATCGATGCTATGAAGAGGTCGGCATGTATAGAGGGTGCGCGGATGGCTCTTGCCCGTGTCAAGACATACTGGGCAGAGATGGAGGCCACCGCTATTGCAACCCAGAGTTCGGCCGTAGGCCGGGTATCGGCCGAGCACTATTTTGAAGAAGTCCTCGAAGGTGCTCGTTTAATAGAGTCTCAGTGCTCGAAGAATATCATGTTCTAGTGACATGTAACCCGATTGTAATAACAATGCTATTTGAATTATAAAGGTTGTGTTTATACTTTTGCCTAAAAGTATTATGGTGCCTCCTTTGCGGCCGTTTATGTATATATGTATATAACCTGAAAGTTTGCAGTCGCCGGCTTCAGCCCCCACGCACATAATGCGGGGGTGTTCGCAAAAGCGCATGTTCACACTTGATCCAACGTCTTGGTCCATTAAGGAGGTGGTAGCGCGGCGAACGAGGCAATCAGACTATATTGCTTTAACACTTTCACTTAACCATAGGAGTTTGACAGTGGGGCTACTATATAGCCCCTGGTACTTCCGCGCTCATCTGAATACGGGGCGCGTGCGTACATGACCAGGAAACCGGCCCTTCATTAATGCGGAGGAATCCTGAAGATTCCGCTAAGTCATCGAGTGGTTGACCAGTCTCGTGCTTTATCATGACAGTCAGTTTTCGGCTTTCTCTATTGAGGTGCTCATCCGGATGAACCACGGCACAATTGCAGTAGTTCTCCCGGTGCCACCTTAGCCGATAGAGCGGAATGTAAGGTAGCAAAACGCGGGAGCCGGGCAAACCCAACATTTAACCAAAAACATGATTCGGAGCTGATGCATATAAGGCCAAACTCGCGACGCCGAACACTCCCTAAGGTATTCGGTCTTAACAACATATACCGGGCTGAGTAACGCCCTTGATAATGAACCCCGAGTGTCCAGGTACGTGCATTATTCTGACGTGGTGAAATGCCAATAACGTCAGCATCCCTCTCGGTTATACTGAGTATCCGGAGGATGTGAAGCAACAAGAGACAGTAAAAAAGGTTTACACAGGGTCTTAATCTAAAAAGAAACCTTTGAGCGGGGCCCTGCTGCACGTCTGCGCCTGTGTCTCCGTTGTGCCGTATCCTGGAAGGGTGTAGCACGATTATCATCTGTAAAAGAGAAGAACTTAGGTGAAAGTTGTCGCGCGAAAAATTGATTATTCTCAATAAACCATTAAAATTCAATATAAGTAGGGTCGAGCCGAACTGTAGTCCTTTTTACATGCGGGAAGCCCCTGGTACCGCCTATAGGGGTATATCCGTCAAACCAATCTCAGATTTATCTAAGCTGTTACACCTAGTGGTGCGCCGGACTCGTCTATCCGTGTACGCGGACTTGACGACCGATCATTTATTCTGGTTGGAGAGGCCGTTTAGTGTTTGGCTGCTAAAGCCGCCACACGTTCTTCCGCGCGTAAGGAACGCTCGGTATTTCTGCTAACTGTGATGATGCCACGTGTACCGGGCATCTTAAGCTTAAGAGAAGCGTAATGCGGTACTGCATTAAACGAGCGAAAGCTGTTCTTCCGAGTAGTGCTTGATAGCCGCTTCGGAATGGGGCGATGTCGAAGGTTAACTTTTCACTTTGGAAGTTGTCGGGAGAACCGAATACAACCTCTAGTACTAGAGAGCCCGTACATCGGACCTCTGGGCCTGGTATTACTCCTTTAAAGGTAGTATTACTTGGGCTAATTCTTGTCGGGTCTATCCCCATTTTGCGGACTGTGTCCTGATATATCAGATTAATACTACTGCCGCCGTCCATAAGGACTTGGGTGAGATGGTATCCGTCGATAATTGGGTCTAGCACCAAGGCAGCCAATCCTCCGTGCCGGATACTTGTCAGGTGATCCCTGCGATCAAATGTGATCGGGTAGGCCGACCAAGGGTTGAACTTAGGGGTGACGGGCTCTAAGGCGCATATGTCTCGGAGTGCATGTTTGCTCCTTCTTTTTGTTATGTGAATCATGTTCACTGTTTTGACCTCTGGTGGGAATTTTTTCTGTCCCCCAGTGTTTTGCTGTCGAGGCTCGTCCTCGTCTTCACTTCGTGTCTCCCTCCCCTTGTGTTCGGCGTTTAGCTTGCCAGCCTGCTTGAATACCCAGCATTCTCTGTGGGTATGATTTGCAGGTTTATCGGAGGTGCCATGAATCTGACATAATTTGTCTAGAATCTTGTTTAGGCTGGACGGTCCATCTCTGTTGCCTTTGAAAGGCTTTTTCCGCTGACCGGGTCGAGAGCCCCTAAATCCAGCGTTTACCGCCATGTTGTCTGGGCTGTCTTCGTTATTTCAACGCTTGCTTTTACTGCATCGTGGTTTTTTGTTGCCATCCCTGACTTCAAATGTGCCTGGGTCGCTGGTGCTACTACGGGCTAGCCAGCTATCTTCGCCCACGCAAAAGCGGGTCATGAGGCTTGTTAGGGCGGCCATTGTCCTCGGTTTTTCTTGGCCGAGGTGTCTGGCGAGCCATTCGTCTCGGACGCTGTGTTTGAAAGCTGCTAAGGCTTCGGCGACCGGGTAATCGACGATTTGATTCTTCTTAGTAAGAAATCTATTCCAAAGCTTTCGGGCTGACTCTCCGGGCTGTTGAATTACATGACTTAAATCGTCTGCGTCTGGAGGTCGGACATAGGTCCCTTGAAAGTTAGCCCTAAAAGCATCCTCAAGCTCCTCCATACTTCCAATGGAATTTTCATGGAGGCTCTTCAGCCAGTGCCGAGCTGGTCCTTTCAACTTGAGGGGCAAGTATTTGATGGCGTGGGGATCGTCTCCACGAGCCATATGGATATGGAGGATGAAGTCCTCAATCTAGACCCCCGGGTCTGTCGTTCCGTCATATGCCTCTATGTTCACGGGTTTGAATCCCTCTGGGAATTCATGATCCAGTACCTCATCGGTGAAGCATAGGGGGTGTGCGGCACCCCTGTATTTGGATGTATCGTGGCGTTCGGACGGTTGTAGTGTTCAGTTTTGATTTTGTGCCGGGGCGCGCTTCCTAGATCCATAGATGGAGCTGGTCATGCCGGATTTTTGGCGCAAGTCCTCACGTAAATCGTGTGTTGACTTATGTGCGGTCTCGTTAGCCGCCCTATCGCGGCCACGGGGTGGTCGATCTGGCTGATCGGCCGTTTTATTCTTCAGCTGTGTAGGCTCTACGGCCTCATCATCGAACTCAGGTAACAGCTTGCGCTTTGGATAGCTCTTTGTGTGGCGACTGCCACCATACTTTTCTTCAATGTCGAGCACTTTGTTCCATCTACTGTTGAGCGTATTCTGCGTGGCCTTAAGCCTTTGCTTCTGCTTCTTCAGGCTCCTCGCGGTGGCAATAAGTCTTCTATGGAGGTTCTCTTGTTCCAAGTGCCTTTCTGGGATGATGTGTGCATCGTCGTCCGGACTGTTCTCCTCTCCGGAGACAGGTTGATTAGCTTGATGCTCGGCGTCGCCGTTATCGGACAGCGGCTCCGTACTATGTTCGCCGTCCGCTGGCTCATCCTGCTCTATCGCTGGGTCGGTGTGGTTGTCGTTACCTCTGGAGTCGACCGGGGTATTGCTCTTCCTTGCGCTGTTATCGCTGTTTTTGCCGAGGCGGGATTTGGAGCGGCGCCTACGTCGTTGCTTTGATTGCTTCTCGAGGGAACTATCCTTCACTGCATCATTCCGTTCCTCGTCATTGTTTTCTTTGGGTGTATCCACCATGTATATATCATGTGATGAAGTGGCGGTCCAGCGCCCTGCGGGTGGTGGTTCCTGTTCGTCTTCTGCATCGTCTTCCATACCGTCGATGTCTTCGGAGCCGAAATCGAGCATGTAGGTTAAATCGTCGACAGTGGCTACTAAGTGGGTGGTGGGTGGGGAGCGAATTTCTTCGTCGTACGCATCCCATTCTAGCCGGACATAATTCGGCCAAGGGTCTCCTGATAAGGAGAGAGACCTCAACGAGTTTAGCACGTCGCTGAAGGGCGAGTGCTGAAAGATATCCGCGGAGGTAAACTCCATGATCGGTGCCCAATCGGATTCGATAGGCACGGACGCAGGCGGCTCGGAGCCCATGGCCGGGGATGAATCCAAGTGTCCGGCATCACAGGTCTCGTAAGAGGTGAAATCAGTGTTTGGCTCTATTGGCACAGAGTGTGCGGCCTCCGTGGCGGGGTCCATCCACCCGTCCTTGGATCGCGCGATCTGCTCCGGACTAAGGGCCGGAGTGGCCATAGGTGCGATCTCCCGTACATCATCTGACGACAGAGCTAAATCATGCTCGTCGTGACTGTGCGGCGCACCTGACATGGGCTCGAATCCTTCGAAGATCAAGTCTCCGCGGATGTCGGCGGTATAGTTTAAGTTTCCAAACCTGACCTGATGGCCAGGGGCGTAGCTCTCGATCTGCTCCAGATGGCCAAGCGAGTTGGCCCGCAGTACGGAGTTGCCGAATACAAAGATCTGTCCGGGGAGGAAAACCTCACCCTGGATCGCGTCGTTGCCGATGATCGAAGGAGCCATCAAGCCCTACGGTGACGGCACAGTGGAACTCTCAATGAAAGCACCAATGTCGGTGTCAAAACCGGCGGATCTCGGGTAGGGGGTCCCAAACTGTGCGTCTAAGGCGGATGGTAACACGAGGCAGGGGACACGATGTTTACCCAGGTTCGGGCCCTCTTGATGGAGGTAATACCCTACTTCCTGCTTGATTGATCTTGATGATATGAGTATTACAAGAGTTGATCTACCACGAGATCATAGAGGCTAAACCCTAGAAGCTAGCCTATGGTATGATTGTTGTTGTCCTACGGACTAAACCCTCTGGTTTATATAGACACCTGAGGGGGCTAGGGTGACACAGAGTCGGTTACAAGGGAGGAGATCTACATATCCGTATTGCCAAGCTTGCCTCCCACGCCAAGGAGAGTCCCATCCGGGCACGGGACGAAATCTTCAATCTTGTATCTTCATAGTCCAACAGTCCGGCTAAAGTATATAGTCCGGCTGTCCGAGGACCCCCTAATCTAGGACTCCCTCAGAGAGGCAGCAGTTCATTTCCCAAGAGATTAAGAAGCTTCAGGCAGCTATTCTGGTCAGAGGAGTGATGCATCCGACATGGTTAGAAAACCCAGTGGTCGTGCGCAAGGCTAACGGGAAATGGAGGCTTTGCATTGATTTCACATATCACAACAAAGCTTGCCCGAAGGACCCATTCCCCTTGCCGCGCATCGACCAGATTGTGGACTCCACCTCAGGTTGTGACTTACTCTCCTTTCTGGATGCATACTCTGGGTATCATCAGATCTTCATGTCCAAAGAAGACAAAGAGAAGACCTCGTTCATCACCCCATGTGGTACGTACTGCTTTGTGTGCATGCCTCTCGGGTTAAAGAGTGTCGGGTCCACTTTTGCAAGAGCAGTCCAGATTGGTTTTGAACCACAGTTGCACAGAAACATTTAAGCTTATATGGATGATATTGTGGTCAAGACCAAAGATAGATCAACCCTTATCCAGGATTTGGAGGAGACATTTGCTAATCTGTGCAAGATCAACTGGAAGCTAAATCTAGAGAAGTGTGTGTTTGGCGTTCCCTCCGGCAAGCTGCTTGGGTTCTTCGTGTCTCATCGAGGGATCGAAGCCAACCCCAACAAGATCAAGGCGATCGAGCAGATCCAAGCACCCAGGACAGTCAAAGATGTGAGACGTCTGACAGGGTGTATTGCCGCGCTTAGCAGATTCATCTCCAAGTCTGCCGAGCGCGCCCTATCGTTCTTCAAAATTTTGAAGAGGGCAGGACCCATGAAGTGGACCCCGAAAGTAGATGCAGCTCTACAAGATTTGAAGGCCTACTTGTCCTCTGTGCCCACTTTGGTTGCCCCTAAACCACAAGAGCCATTGCTACTGTACCTAGCGGCAACTAATCAAGTGGTTAGTGCAACCCCCCCCCTAGTGGCACAACGGGAAGTAGAGGAAGCAGAGAGTGAACAAAGCCCGGCAGGACCGGATAAGGATCAGGACAAAGAAGAGCACGGCAGCAGGGGCAACCCCAAGGACGCGGCAAGGAAGAAAGTGGTGCAGCGCCCAATGTACTTTGTTAGTTCCCTGTTATAGGGGGCTAGATCGAGGTACTCTGGTGTGAAAAGTTGATTTTTGGCATCATCATGGCCTCAAGGAAACTGCGACACTACTTCCAAGCCCATGAGATCACAGTTGTCAACTATTTCCCGTTGCAAAGGATACTTCTAGAGCCCTAAGGCTACCGGTAGAATAGTGGAGTGGGCTTTGGAGTTGTCCAGCTTTGGCCTGAAATTTGAGAGCATATCAACGATTCAGAGCAGGGCATTGGCAGTGTTTATTGCAGAATGGACGCCAACCCCTGATGAGGAAGTATTGGAAACAATTACCCCCGGCAAGGAGGCGCCCCAAGAATGGATCATGTATTTCGATGGTGTCTTCTCCCTGCAAGGTGCAGGGGCTGGCGTGCTTCTTGTTGCTCCAATGGTAGAGCATTTGAAGTACGTCATCTAGATGCATTTTCCCAGGGAAGAGGCAACCAACAATATAGCAGAGTATGAAGGGCTCCTTGCCGGGCTTAGGATTGCCATAGAATTGGGAATTAAGAAGCTGATCATTCGAGGAGATTCACAACTTGTAGTGAGACAAGTCAACCAGGATTACCAAATTCCATTGATGGAGGTATACGTTGAGGAAGTAAGAAGATTAGAGGAGCACTTTGACGGGTTGCAAACAGAGCACGTACCCCATGCGGAAAACAGCATAGCTGATCACCTGTCAAAGTGTGCTGCGCAAAAACTTCCTGTGGAACCAGGAACGTTTGTTCTCCATCTTACTCAGCCCTCTGTATCCCCGACAACAATGGCCAGAAAAGAGGAGAAGTTGGACTCCGGTAAGCCTATCCCAGTAGAGCCTCCCGGGGCTCTTGGTAGGGACCCTGCCGGAAACAACTCCCCATCGACTGCCGGGCTGCGCTCTCCTACCGGGCCACTGGTCCCCGCGGTCAAGAAACGCGCTCCCGCAGATGAGGAGGTGCCTCTAGTCCTTGTTGCCGAGCCTCAGGCTCCAACTTGGGCAAGGCACATAGACCATTTCCTCCAAACTGAAGAACTTCCCGATGAGCAGGAGGAAGCTAAAAGAGTAGCCCGGAGGGCCAGTATGTATTAGTTTTTTTATGACACTCTATACAGAAGAAGGCCCAACGGTATGAAATTGAAGTGCATCTGCCGGGAAGAAGTAAAGGAACTGCTGGCAGAGATACACAAAGGCATGTGCGGCTCCCACATTGGATCAAGGGCATTAGTTGGAAAAGCATTCCGGAAAAGATTCTATTGGCCCACAGCCCTCCAAGATGCGGTCCAGCTAGTCACTAAGTGTGAAGCCTGCCAGTTCCATTCCAAGAACATCCATCTGCCAACACAAGTGCTTCAGACAATCCCTTTTTCATGGTCATTTTCGGTTGGGGGGCTTTGAATACTTGTTCGTTGCCATCGACAAGTTTACAAAGTGGCCGAAAGTAGATGCCGTGAGAAAGGTGACTACTCAGTCAGCTATCAAGTTCTTGCAAGGATTGGTGTGCCGCTTTGGGGTCCCTGCACGGATCATCACCGACAACGGCACCCAGTTCACGAGTCGTGCCTTCATGCAATACATTCATGCCCTCGGAAGCAAGATCTCATTCGCTTCTGTGGCACATCCCAGAAGCAATGGACAAGCTGAGAGGGCGAACGTTGAAGTGCTGTGAGGACTCAAGACAAGAACATTTGATATGGTGCAGAAGTGCAGCAGGCGATGGATCGATGAGCTGCCGGTAGTTCTCTGGTCCCTCAGAATGACACCAAATCGAGCTACCGGGCAGACTCCCTTCTCCCTTGTTTACGGGGCAGAAGCAGTTATCCCCACAGAACTCATATACGGGTCCCCTCAAGTGCTTTCCTACGATGAAGTAGCGCAGGATCAGCACCGGCATGATGATGTTGTGCTTCTCGAGGAGAACCGTCTCCAGGCTGCTACGCGTGCTGCATGATATAAGCAAGCCCTATGTCACTATCACAGCTGCAGGGTTCATGCCCGGTGTTTTGAGGAAGGCGGACTTGTCCTTAGGCGTGTTCAGTCCGCCAAGGGTACAAACAAGTTGACGCCGAAGTGCGAAGGCCTTTACTGGGTAGTTCGAGTCACCAGACCCGGCGCAGTCCGTCTGGAGACCGGAGATGGCATTCAATTGCAAAACTCATAAGTAGTCTCAAGTCATTGAATGCATATGCACCCCACGTCTCCTATTGGGTGATTTCTTTTTTCGTGGCAAAAAACAGGGAACGAGGTGGGTAGTTAATGCACTGTTGCCTAAAAGTTTTGGGATTATTTGGTTTTCGTAACGTGACTAATGCACCACTGCGGAGGGAGTACAATAGTAGTCTTTGATTGGAATTTTTTGTTGGTAGCTTACCAAGCTGACCGCTTGGTGAGTACAATAGTAGTCTGATTGATGAGATTTCAGATTTGAGCCATCTACCAGAAGGAGGAGTGTATAATATCATCGGGAACTATGATCAAAACCGAATAAAACAATACTCCATGTATTTATTTACAGAGGGAGTAGTATATTTTTTTGTGACATGCATTACTAGATATTGCTAGTCAAATACTAAATCCAGACAGACATGGTAATACTATTAAATCCAGACGGTGGTGCTAGTACTAGTAGTAGTACTACCAATGTAGTAGTACTGTACTACCCTTTGGTCAAATTATTACGTGCCGCTCCTCACAGTGAAGTGACAAGACCCTGTGTCGGAGATGACACCTGAGTGTAGGCGCCGTGTTCGGCATACCAAAGTCAGCCTCACCGTGTGCAGTCACTATCATCATGGCTGTAGAGCTAGCCTGCTTACAACTACGTGTTAGACATAATTTCCTGTGCGTTGCCACAAGTATCTCTACTCTTTTCTTATACGAGTAAGATGCACGTGCATTACATGGAACACCAAGATTGGGGGTGGACGGCGCCGGCAGCGGCCATCATGCCAGATTGTTCCATGGCCTTCTTGTCGTGGATTTAACACGGCAGATGTCCTAGTGTGAGGACTTAGTCATGAGGCCAACGCATCTATGTGGTAGCTTGAGAGGGGTTGAGTGGGACGAGAGACACGAGGTTTTTTACTCAGGTTCGGCCCCTCATGGTGGAGGTAAAAGCCTACATCCTGCTTCATTGATATTGATGATGATGGTCACGATTACAGGAGTGCTCTATGTCGAGAGCTCTTGACTTGTCTGTCTATCTAGACTTGTAAAAACCTGTCCCTCTTGGGGTGCCCTGCCCCTCCTTATATAAGTTGAAGGGGCGGGTTACATGACTAGTCCTAGTAGGATTAGGATTACTCTATTACAAGTGGAGTCCTAGTCTTGCTTCCTTTTTAAGGGAATATTCCTTATGCTTTCCTCCTTAAGTCGGCCTAACATAACATGAGCCGCCTTCTGGACCACCAGGTCTTGTCATTCCACTGACCCGCCTGCCGGGTCACCAATAAGTCACCAGGCCCGGCCGGGTCATCAGTGAGTGGAGAGATCCGGGCGGGTCACTAGTGATTCACCAAGTCCGGCCGGGTCATAGTTCTGGCCGGGTCATACCGTGGGGTATATCCCCGACACTTCTAGATGTGGTGGGGAAGAGATAAGGCTGATTGTGAGAGACACTGAGTTGTTTGTAAATAGGGAACAAGTGTGGGCATCTTTTTGCCAAACTGCAGTTGCTTTGTATGCGTCAGATCTTGATCCGACGGCTATTGGTGAAAGATGGCAGGCACACCATCATCACCAACTCAAAGGTTTTTATAGGAGTAGTATATAGAAATAGAGAAACTCTTATAAAAAACCGAGTTGGTGATGATGGTGTGCCTGCCATCCTGAAGTATAGACCATCCGATCTATATCTGACGGATAGAAAGCAAACTATGGCAATTTGGCAAAAAGATACCCGTGCCCCTCTCCACATTTGCAGATAAGGCCTTCCCTCGTTCATCTTCGTCTCCCACAAGATAAACAGCTTGTATAAATGCATCTTGATGTTCCGTGCAACGCATGGGCCTCTTGCTGGTAATAATAAATATTGCACTCGAGTAATGGGTATATCGTTGCCGCACCTATGCACGCGAACATTTATCATAAAATAGTACTACCTCGTGTTGGATAGTCATAATATTACAAGTTTCAAACTGATATTACAAATGCTAGGAGTAATGCTGCACCTACGAAGAGGGAATTATTAGGAAGTTTACGTAAGAACTTTTGTTACTTTAGGTGGATGCAGCATTATCTTACAAACTAAAATCCACCGCCCTAACAAGTCACTAATGGGCAAATAAATTTTTTAGTCTCTGGCGACTTGATGTTTCAAAAACAAATTCAGCTTCTGCGGAGACTTTGTCATTTAGGCTTAGATGCTTGCGGTGATCAGCATGCCATTCATTGTTGCGCCAGAGAATGTGAAACCTCATTACCTTGAGCACACTTGCCTCCAGAACAAAGAACCTCGCCAATTTAATCTCAGATGTGCTACCTTGGTAGCCGATCAAATCAATTTCTATAAGATGGAGATCAAGGCATTCGATGAGATTGTTATAGTCCAGCACATTTTTCACTTTTGGGTCTTCTTTATCTGCAAAAGAAGAGAATATATTAGAGCATCTGGCTGTATAAGATTGTCGTGTCATCAAGAGGTACCAATATCATTCGCTCATACGATAGGGTTGGCTATAGGGTTGGCTCTAAGGCTAGTGATATTCTCTCCCTCTCTCTTTCTCTTTCCTCTCATTTACATAGGAGCATGTGAAGAGCTTGGGCATTTGTTGCCTTCCACTATGTGGTCGATGCCATATTTCTCAAAAGTATGCCACATAATACGTATCGATGTCAAATCAAAAGATTTTGGCACCGATCTAGCGATGTGAGAGAGTTGGCACCGTTGTGCACACAAACACACATGTATAAACAAATTAATCAAACCAACTACACCAGCTCTCCCTCTCCCTCTCCCAAACAAGTGTCTTTTACTGCCTCAGTCCTCTCCCTCTCCCACGCAAGTGGTTTTTCATTGCATGAGTTAATTTGGCACCGAAGCAAAGTAGGTGATCCAGATTGGGGCACCAGGTGAGCAATGGAGGGGCATCGATGCCAAATGCATCACAAGTGAATATGGCACATGTTTTGGCCTACATAGTGGAGGATCGTTATAGCCCACTTTTGTACTACCTCGTATTTAGTGTAAAATTTTGACCATAGATTTACCTAAGAAAATGCCAATGCATGTCACCAAAAATTATACCATTTGAAATTATGTTCAAATACGAATCTAATGATATAATTTTTAGTGAGATGCATTAACATTTTATCAGTTAAATCTATGGTCAATTTTTGATACTACAAAATACGAAGAGTAAACCAGGACGGAGGTAGTACTTGCTCTTAGGCTAACCATAGAGTTACTAGTCTAAGTTACTTGCCACTATGACTAGCCTAGGCTACTAGTAGTACAACAACAAAATGATGCAGGTGATCACGTGAGAAAAAATACTAAAAACATTTCTTTCGGTGCAGTGCGTAGATGCACTTTTGAACACTACACTTGTCATCGTAATTTGGGAAAATTACGAAAAATTTGAGCTACGTTGTGATTACCGTTTACTAATAGGAAAGAAGTTTTGCCTCGATGAATAGCTTCTCCGTGCACGGAAAGCATGTAAGGAATCCAACAACTTGATCCAAATTGGGGCCGATAGATTTTATTGCCAAGATCTTCACTGTGCGCATAGACTGGGTCAAGCCTGTGGGAATCATTTTTTGAATGACAGACGTAAATACATCAAGAAGAAATTTAAAAATGTGAATTTAAGAAGACGAAGAAGAAGATGAGTGTTGTACCTGAACAATTACGGATCCAATAAAGAGTTCAGAGAATTTGGCAGACGAGTACACCAACGCTATCAATTTTGGCGCGTCAATGACCCTGATTTTTGTTGGACCTTCTAGATCAGATACAAGCAATATCTCAAGGAAAGGCGCATTCTCAATGACCATAACGTGGAACAGCTGGAGTGATCTCTTCCCAATTGATGTCTTGTTGCGGGGCCAGCAAGACACATAAATCCATCGGAGATTCGTCGAGGCGATGTGGAGGCTAATGAACCCGTGGATCTGCCGAAGACGAAGGTCTCGAGTGCAGTATATCTGCGGAGTATGTGCTCCATAGCCTTCTTCGAGATGCTTACGTCGAAGAGGTCGAGCTGCTTGAGTTGGGGGAGAAGAAGGGCGGGCACGGCATTAATCTGGGGATAATAGCAGGAGCTGAAGCTGGCAAGGCGCAGTGTTGGCGTGAGGCAGAGCGCGGACGGCGGCGGAGAGCGACATCATCCAGCTTCAAGCCTGAGCTCCTCGAGTTGATCTAGGGTGGGGGATAAGAAACACTCGTCGAACTTGGCTTGGAACTTGCAGTTGGTACTGAACATGCGGATGTCAAGGTGTCTGGCTGGCCCAGGGTGCGATGAAAGGATCTTGGAGACTACAGCCATGTGTTTGCAATCTCCGTCGCAGAGGCAGCTGTCGACGGTGAGGTTGAGGGGTATGCGGCGCCACCGCCGGGAGAGCAGGGTGGTCCGCATGGCACATTTGGTGGGGAGAAGGCCGATGATGACGAGCAACATGTTGTCGGGGAGGCTGCTGATGGAGTCCAGGCTCGCCGGATGCGGTTTTGGCTTGAGCCGCCTCCGCTTGTTGGTTGCCTCGCCGTCCATCTCAGCCGGCAGCGATGCCGGTGTACATGTGTGCTGGTGTGTATTGTGTGCTGGGTGTGTGCGAGTGCGTCCTTGTGTGCATGCCGCCGTGCAGTGCTGAAGTGTGCGCGAGTGTGTCCTTCACGCGGAAGAAGTGTGCCCTCAATTTACTAGCGTGCGGGGTGCTACCGCGAGTGGTTTCAACTTTGTTTACTTCACCACGTGTCAGATGGGACTCTAGTTTACTTATTTTCACCCACTACCACATGGGCCAGCACACGAAGCTAGAGAACATGAGCTGACAAGGCAGCATATGGACTGGTTGACCGGTCAACTAAACAATATACAGAGCTATACGCTGACATAGTGACTGTATAATCCCTCGGTATAGAGAGTTCGAGTGAGAGGGGAGGCCCTTAAGAATAGTAGAGAGAGAGAGAAAGAGCTACTCCCTCCGTTCGATAATGTAGTTCCTATATTTTTTTAAAGTCAGACTTTTGAAACTTTGACCAAGTTTATAAAGAAATTACTTATATCTACAATACCAAAGATAAATGATAGTATGAAGTAAGTACATGTTGTGATGGATCTAATTATCGTTCCAGATGTAAATGTTTTTCTCCACATATACCTGGTCAAACTTTTCTGAGGTTTGACTTTTCAAAACATCCATATGTTTATGGACGTGAGAGAGTACCTAAATAGAGAGAGAGAGAGAGTGTGTGTGTGTGTGAAATAGAAAGAGTGAGTGAAAAAAGTGTGTGTGCGTGTGTGAAAGAGACATGGACAACACACGATAAAGTAGAGAAAAAGCGTGTGTGTCTGATGCAAACATATCACACATGCATCTTCGACATCGGAAGCGAGGTGAGGAGATAGTGTGTGGTTGTTCGCAACC
Organism: Aegilops tauschii subsp. strangulata; assembly: GCF_002575655.3. Lineage (NCBI taxonomy): Eukaryota > Viridiplantae > Streptophyta > Magnoliopsida > Poales > Poaceae > Aegilops > Aegilops tauschii. Next base: position 248,106,806 of record NC_053038.3, read on the forward strand.
AAGAGAGAAAGACCCCTAGCACGTGGCCAAGAGAGGTCTGACAAACAAGGGAGAGAGGTCGAGAGAGACATATGGAGAAAATGCAGACATGGGGAGGAGAGAGTGTATGTTTGTGATAGAGAGATCCCCTAGAGATCATGATGGGACTACATGGGTGGGAGGTCGAGTGACAAGGTGTGTGCGTGATAGAAGATACCCCGAGAGATATCGAGATAGACGTATGGATGGAAAGAGACAATACGTGTGTTCCTGATGGCTAGTGAGAGATAGTCATACTTAGGGGGGAGTGTGTGCGCCTATAATGGAGTGAGGGATTATGGTACTTAGGGGGTGCATGTCACATAGAGAGAGAACAAGGGCGAAGAGTGTTAGATGGGTCTATGTAGCGCGAGCAAGATATGTGTATGTGTGAACCAGGGAGATATAAAGTTTGAGAGAGATAGAGGAGCCCCGATACGGCTGAGTGGTGCGTCAGATAGCTGAGAGGGGGAAAGAGATACTACATCCATTCGATAATGCAGTGCATATAAATTTTTTAGAAGTCAAACTTTGGAAACTTTGAACAGGTTTACGCAAATATTATTTCTATCTACAATACCAAAGATACATCATACGAAACTACATGTCATGATGAATCTAATTATATATGTTTGCCGTTCTTGATGTAAATGTTTTTCTCCACGTACATGGTCAAACTTTGTGATGTTTGACTTTTCAATAAATCTATATGCTATGGACCGAAGAGAGTGCCTAAGTCGAGAGAGATCAAGTGCGTGTGAAGGATAATGAGTGAGTGTGCAAAAAGAGTGTGTGTGGAAGGGACAACAAATGATAAATTAGAGAGAGAGAGAGAGAGAGTGTGTGTGTGTGTGTGTGTGTGTGTTCGTTTCTTATGCAAACATATCACGCATGCATCTCCGAGATAGAAAAGTGAGGTGAGGAGATACATGAAGATAGCTAGTGTGTGATTGTTTGCAACGGAGAGAGACACCCCTATGGCACATGTCCAATAGAGGTCTGGCCAACAAGGGACAAAGGTCGAGAGGGACGCATGGAGAAGATGGACACACGGGGAGGGAGAGAGGGTGTGTTTGTGATAGAGAGATCCCCTCGAGATCATGAGGGGACTATATGGGTGGGAGATCAAGGGACGAGGTGTGTGTGTGATAGAAAGATGCCCCGAGAGAAATTGAGATAGACCATGCACATGCTTGTGATGGAGACTAAGAATTAGCTAGTCATATACATATAGGGGGGACTGCGTGTGCATACAATTGAGTGAGAGACAATCATACTTGGCTAGGCGTGAGATTGCGTGTGTGTGCGTGTGAGATGGAGAGAGAACGAGGGAGAGAGAGAGCTTTAGATGGGTCTATCGAGTGTGAGTGAGATATGCATGTGTATGTGTGACCCAGGGAGATGGAGAGTTTGAGAGAGAGAGGGAAGAGCTCCGAGATGGCAGAGTGGTGCGTGAGAGAGTTACGGGCAACGAGCAAGGGAATTTGTGTGTGTACGATGAGTGCACCCAAGATATTTAGCTTGGACTAGAGAATCATACATAGTGTGCCAGAGAGATCTATAAATGGAGTGCGCATGCGAACTAGAAAGACCCCCCCCCCACACACACACACACACAGAGATAGAGAGAGAGGGAGAGGTTTGGATGCGTGCGATAGAATTGAAGATTGTCGGCGAGAGAGAGAGAGAGAGAGAGCGGGAGTCGGAGAGAGGGGGAGGTCGCGTTTATGCATCAAAGACTGATATAAATCATGTTTCGATATAAATTTGCATTCAAATATTCGAATTGGAGAACATATTGTCTGCAATCCACACATGAACGGAGATATAAGTATCAAACAAGTTCATTAATTTGACTTTCAACATGAGTATTATAATACTGTACAACATGCTACTCGATTGAGGTGTTCAATTTTGGATTTAGTTTACTATTTTGACCTGGTGAACGAGCTATTTCATTGAATCGAGATATTTCATTTTGGGTTTGATTCCCGTTTTTGAGTGGGCCAACTATTTGTCATATAGTAAATCATTAGCAACAAGCATGTAAAAACACATTAGTCCCGAGCAACATATCACCATCTAAAAAAGAAGTGGCAAGCTAATATTTCAAAATTTGATTCGAATCGACTTGGTAAGGTAGACATGGATGCTCGTTCTCCCAAAATTTGAACGAACCGCTAAACACCCTCTGCTCGGTGGAATTCGCCCGAGCAAATAAATGGGAGACGCGAAATTACCTGCCTATGTGGGACACGCATAAATTGGCCCATTGTACATCAAGGGTAGGTTCATAACTTCATCCAAGCACGCCTTCTCCTCGGCCGAAATGACAGGTGCTGAATAATTCATAAACCATGGGCGGCAAAACACCCTCTCCTCGCCCAAAATCGCTCGCACCGACTATTTCAAAACACGTCCTCCTCGCATGAAATCGCTCGCGCCGACTATTTCAAAACGCGCCCTCCTCGCCCGAAATCGCTTGCGCCGACTATTTCAAAACATGCCCTCTGATGTTTGCTTGAACTACGTCGGTATTTTCCAAAAGAGGAAGGGATGATGCAGCACAGCAGCAATAGGTATTTCCCTCAGTGATGAGACCAAGGTTGAACTAGAACCAAGCAACACTACATAAACAGCACCTGCACACAAATAACAAATACTCGCAACCCGACGTGTTAAAGGGGTTGTCAATCCCTTTCGGGTAACGGCGCCAGAAATTGGCACGTGGACGGGAGAGAGTTGTAATAGATTGATAGATTGAACGCCAAATAAAATAAATTGCAGCAAGGTATTTTTGTATTTTTGGTTTAATAGATCTGAAAATAAAAGCAAAGGAAAATAGATCGCAAAGGCAAATATAATAAAGAAGAGACCCGGGGGCCATAGGTTTCACTAGTGGCTTCTCTCGAGAAAAATAGCAAACGGTGGATGAACGAATAACTATTGGGCAATTGATAGAACTTCAAATAATCATGATGATATCCAGGCAATGATCATTACATAGGCATCACGTCCAAGATTAGTAGACCGACTCCTGCCTGCATCTACTACTATTACTCCACACATCGACACTAGCTAGGCATAAAGAAAGGATATAAGTATTGTTGTCCTTCTCCTTAATTTCCTTAGAGGTTTTATTGTCATGAGGTTTTGTAAAGACGACATAAAACATATTATCCATAGAAACTTTAGCACTATTAAGTTGCCCATCATCATAACCCCTTTGATTTCCGGCAACAATCCAAGAGTAATGTTGATTACCATTATTGAAAACTTGTTGGATTACATCTAAAATGGGGACTTCTTTTTTAAGATTCTCATCAAAGATTTTATTATCCCCAAGCAAATTTCTTAACGCATAATCACTATTGTAAAGAATTTCATCTATCACGGGCTTTTCACGATTCATACCATAAAAATCAAAGATTTCCCTAGCTTCCCGTATTATGTAGTCAAATTCATGCATAAGAATGAGAGTGGCCAACTTTTTAGCTTTAGGATTATTTATAGCGGGAAGCTCAAAAAACAATCTTTGCAAAGTAGGATGAGTACAGATAAATTTACTTTCAAGTTTCAGAACTAGTGCTGAAATAGCTTCCGAATAAGATCTAGTCCTTCTAAGTATAGGAGCATCATCAAGACTTAAATTTCCAACACAATTGAAAAATTCTTGGATACGTTCTTTTCCCATAACATTCCCTTGCCCCAAGGTAAAAGTTTTAGCGTCCAGATTGCTCGTATGTCCACTCTTAGGAGTTAGGCCATCATCTGTTGTTGCCATACCAAAATCACTCATGATTGCAAGCAAAGGATAGATCTGACAAGAAAACGACGAACCAAAAATAGGGCAAATAAAACGGCAAATTTTTGTGAGGTGGGGGAGAGGAAAACGAGAGGCAAATGGCAAATAATGTAAATTCCGAGGAGATGAGATTTGTGATTAGGAACCTGTATGTGTTCATGATGTCTCCCCGGCAACGGCGCCAGAAATTCCTTTTGATGTTTGCTTGAACTACGTCGGCATTTCCCCAAAGAGGAAGGGATGATGCAGCACATCAACGGTAGGTATTTCCCTCAGTGATGAGACCAAGGTTATCGAACTAGTAGAAGAACCAAGCAACCCTACATAAACAGCACCTGCACGCAAATAACAAATACTCGCAACCTGGCGTGTTAAAGGGGTTGTCAATCCCTTTCGGGTAACAGCGCCAAAAATTGGCACGTGGACGGGAGAAAGTTATAATGGATTGATAGATCGAACGCCAAATAAAATAAATTGCAGCAAGGTATTTTTGTATTTTTGGTTTAATAGATCTGAAAATAAAAGCAAAGGAAAATAGATCGCAAAGGCAAATATAATAAAGAAGAGACACGGGGGCCGTAGGTTTCACTAATGGCTTCTCTCGAGAAAAATAGCAAACGGTGGATGAATGAATTACTGTTGGGTAATTGATAGAACTTCAAATAATCATGACGATATCCAGGCAATGATCATTATATAGGTATCATGTCCAAAATTAGTAGACCGGCTCCTGCCTGCATCTACTACTATTACTCCACACATCGACCGCTATCCAGCATGCATCTAGTGTATTAAGTTCATGGAAAAATGGAGTAATGTGATAAGAACGATGACATGATGTAGACAAGATCTATTTATGTAGAAATAGACCCCATCTTGTTATCCTTAATAGCAAAGACACATACATGTCGGTTCCCTTTCTGTCACTGGGATCAAGCACCGTAAGATTGAACCCATCACAAAGCACCTCTTCCCATTGCAAGATAAATAGATCAAGTTGGCCAAACAAAACCCAAATATCGGAGAAGAAATACGAGGCCATAAGTAATCATGCATATAAGAGATCAAAGAAGACTCAAATAACTTTCATGGATAAAAAGATAGATCTGATCATAAACTGAAAGTTCATTGGATCCCAACAAACACACCGCCAAAAGAGTTACATCATATGGATCTCCAAGAGACCATTGTATTGAGAATCAAACGAGAGAGAGAGGAAGCCATCTAGCTACTCACTACGGACCCGTGGGTCTACAAAGAACTACTCACGCATCATCGGAGAGGCACCAATGGACATAAGGCACCCCTCCGTGATGGTGTCTAGATTGGACCTGGTGGTTCTGGAACTTGCGGCTGCTGGAATTGATTTTCGTCGACTCCCCTAGGGTTTCTGGAATATTGGGGTATTTATAGAGCAAAGAGGCGGTTCAGGGGGCACCCGAGGTGAGCACAACCCACCAGGGCGCGCATGGGCCTCCGGGCGCGCCCTGGTGGGTTGTGCTCCCCTCGGAGCACCCCCAGACGCTTCTCTGGCCCACTGGATGTCTTCTGGTCCAAAAAATCCACAAAAAGTTTCGCTGTGTTTGGACTCCGTTTGGTATTGATTTCCTGCGATGTAAAAAACATGCAAAAAAAACAGCAACTGGCACTTGGCACTATGTCAATTGGTTAGTACCAAAAAATGATATAAAATGACTATAAAATGATTATAAAACATCCAAGAATGATAATATAACAGCATGGAACAATAAAAAATTATAGATACGTTGGAGATGTATCACCCTCCTCGCCCGAAATCGCTCGCGCCCACTATTTCAAAACACGCCCTCCTCGCCGAAATCGCTCGCGCCCACTATTTGGGAGACGCAAAGTTACGTTATATCCCCGACCCTCAGTACACAGACCCAATCCCAGAAGCCTAAAGGCATGGGTAGAACTGTAACCCCCCCCCCACACACACACACACATTTCAGACAAATGCGTCCGTAAGACATGGTTCCCCTCCCAATTCCCCATTCATACCTCGTGGGCGCCAAATCACCTTCTCCCCGGAAGCTCCCTTCTCCCTAGCCGCAAAACCTCAGCCCCTCCTCCATGGCGCCCCCATCGCACAAAATTCACCGTCGCCCTCCTCCCCAATGCCGGAGACATTGTCCATTTGTCGTCGTGCACCAGGCCGTGTGCCTCTTACTCCGTGCTGCTGAAGCTACCTCGACGACGGCCGCGTAAACCGTACCGAAGCTAATTCATCCCCGCCATTGTGCACGGCGCCGGAGCGGCACCAACTTCGGATGCGTCCAGGGCCCCGTCGCTGCTTCCCCATAGCCGTCGACTGTCGCGACATCTCTGCTTTCCTACTGTCGGTAGCCATCGCAACTGCGCCGGCCTCACCGACTCGGCAGCTTGAGCTGCCTACTTCACCGGGCCACAAGATAGGTCGTACACTCATCTCAAATCACTTTATTTAGGTGTCAGTTGTCTGAGTTTTTATTCTGGGCCAATCGATTCCCAGTGGGAAGAAGCACCCCTCGAGGCGGCGGAGCTCCTAGGCAGTCGGTTGGCTGGTGTCTAACAAAAGGGTGCAGGGGTGCAAGTTCGCCACGGAAGCAGCGGTTAGGTGGCTATCTTAGAGTTGTGTGGGTTGAAGGTACTGCCGCCGCCGGATCTGGATGACAGCGAGTCTTTGTGGATTAGCCGGGGGCGGCGCAACCACGGCAGTGTGGTGGGGCGGGAAGCGGGGTTTTGGTCGGAGCTCTCGCGGCCAGGGACGGCTATTGCAGGAAACCACGGGCACCTATGGGACCAAAGGTCCCTTGCTGGTTCGGCGAGGGGATGGCACGTTGCACAAAGAGCAGAAGAGCGTGGGGCAGCACGGCAGAGATCACGCTGGTAGTTGTACCCAGGTTCGGGCCGCCGCGAGGCGTAAAACCCTACTCCTGCTTTGGTGGATTGATATTGGAGAATGGTGGTGGAGCGCAGTACACTTACCGGACAGGGTTGCCTCGGGGCGACAGTGGCTACGCGCGTATGAATATGTGGGTGTCCAACCTTCTAACCCTTTCTACGATTGCCATGGGCCCCCTTTTATAGATTAAGGGGTCCCCACAATGGCAAATTAGTCATTATGCACTGATAAGATAGCAAACAGTGCTATCATACCTAACTCTGCAGGCTGATAGAGCGCATTAAATGCGCCGCTCAACGTCACATTGCCGCTTGCTCGGCAAGCCTTACCGGGTTGTTTCGCCAGCTTCGCGCCTGCTCGCTCGACACGTCACAGGAGGGGTGTCGTCTAAGGTATTTCCAGTAGAAAGAGCCTACCATGTGGAAAATGGCTACCACTCAGTCACTTTGCGGCTTGACACCGTATCGATCGACGACATGCGTTGTGGTGAAGTGGTTACGTGAGGTGGCTCTGCCTCTGTGAGTCCCGGCAGACCCTGCCGGGACGTCTTGGAGGTTTTCTTCCGGGGGCGTCCCCGTCCTTGCCAGGCTCGCCTGCCCGGCAAGGTAGGCTCTTCTCCTGGTGGTTTCTTACTTCTCTGGCTTGGCCTTGGTCCTCTTGATCTGCATGTTGGTCCTTTGAAGATCTTGATCTCTTGTATCTTGGCCTGACCTTGGTGCGGTAATCTGGCTCTACTATCCGTGCACGAGTGAGGGGAAAATATATGCCCTTGTTTGTTTTCCCCAACATAAGCCCCCAGACCTGAGCCATACATGTAGCACCGCATGTTGGGTTAGGCCCGAAACAGTGCACGGACACGTGGCAAGAGAAGGCTGCTTATGCTGGTTCGCCATGATGACTGGTCAATCAAACATCCACTTCGCGCAATTACTGCGCGTCGTGGGGTTGTGGGACTGTTGTAGTTAAGGTAAAAATGGTAACTTTCTAAAGCGTCGCGCTTCCGCCTCGTGCCTTTCCCCTTAAAGATAGGAAAACGCGAAGCGGCGCGGTTCACTTGTCGCCTGCTTCGCCTTCCATTATCTTCCTCTGCAAGCCAAGCAACAGTTCCTTCTCCCTCTCTCCTATCCGCCGCCGCCCCTCTCACCAAACTCCTTCCCCCATTCGCACCGCTGCCCGCGGAAAAATGGGGAGGAAACCCACAGAGAAAGGAAAGCAGACGACCGCGGCGAAGGAGGTAACCACCGAGGGGAGCAAGAGGGCGGCGGAGCTGAACAAGAAGCAGAGGGGAGACGTCATCTTCCTTCTGTCGAATCTGGACAGCCCAGTTCTCCAAGCAAGGTATGGGTATGTGTGGGGGAGGCCTGTCCCGAAAGGGCATGGAGCGCCCAAAGTTCTGGCAGAGGGGAAGGAAGATCTTCCAGACTCGTACCGGTTCTTATGCGCTTACTTCATCTGCGGCCTCTGTCCCCCTTTCTCTACTTTCTTTGAGGCGATCATGACCATTTATGGATTCCACCTTCTCGACTTCACGCCACAGGCAATGGCGACCGTGGCCATCTTTGCTCATTTGTGCGACAATTTCGTCAGAGTCGCCCCCAATGTAGATTTGTTCCAGCATTACTTTGTCCCACGGGTGGAGAACAAGGGCCACCGCTCTGGGAACATCTGCTGGATGCCGCGGGTGGCGAGAAGGCTCTGGTATTATATCCCTGGGAAGCAGCGCGAGAGATGGGATGAGTGGAGAGGGGACTGGTGCTGGATCCAGCATGAGGAAGCCCCCGAGTTCTGCGAAGCATAGATGGAATGTGTCGAGCGCGGCAAGGAATGGAGAGCTCTTGGCCTCACCGATGACAGGTTGTGCCCGGCAATCAACAGGATTACCCGTTTGAAGGCTGCCGGGCTAACCATTGAGCATGTGGGGGCAGATTTTCTTCTTCGCCGCATCTCGCCGCTTGAGAAGAGGGACAGACCCGCCTGGTTGTATGGTGACGCTGGGGATAGGATGAAGTTACTCCCAGGGTTGGCCAATAACCTGTCAGTTTATGGCCACGCCTGGTTGTGTGACCAATTGTTTGGCCGCTTTGAGATGTTCAAGCTCCCGGCAACCGTCATCCCTCTGAACATCAATTCATCCCGGGACCAGATATTGAAGTGGATGCCGGATTGCAATGCTCAAGGAGTGGCAAGTGATTGGCGCCTGCCCACCCTTGACGAAGAGCTCGAGTGGTCCAGCGCCCTGGTGGAGAAGGCCACCAAGGTTGAGACTGGGATGTACAAGTGCACCTCCTCCGTGGAGGTGGCGTATATCTTGAGGAGGATCGAGGAGGACAAAGCTGCCCGGCTGGCGGAGATGGAAAGGGGCGCAAAGGCCGGGAAGGGCAAGGGGAAAGCTGAGGATGAGAGTTCTTCTCATGGCGGCAGTGAGGCGCAGGCCACGGAAAGGATTGCTGGGGGAGAGCTGCCGGGGATGTTCCTGCCGGGAACGAATTTGCCAGGCTCGATGCCCTGGCCACAGCGGCAAGGAGGAGGAGATTGGCGAAGTGGTGGAGTCCGAGGTGGAGTGGCTTGCGGCCGGGTCTCAAGCCCCTGAGCCGGTCTTGGATCAGCGCCCCCGTAGGTGTGCTGCTAACCGGGGGGCGGTGGCTCCCAGCCCAGCGCCCACCGCCAACAGGGTGAAGAAGAACACCACCAAGGTCACCAAGACTGACATGGCGTGCCGCCAATCCCCTCGCCTTGCTCAGATCAAGGCTTCCCCCGCCAAGCAATCGGCGGACATGGAAGTTGATTCCAGCCCCCACTCCGGCTCGAGCTCTTCACAGAGCTCGCCTCCATCGGAGCCCCCGGCGCCTCGCCTGGTGTCAGGGCTGCCGGAGAGTTCTACCCCTCCACCTCCGAAGAGAGGAAGGGAGCCCTCGCCTCCTATGGAGTTCAACTTGAACTCCATGCTTATTGAGGAAGAGTAAGGAAGATTTTCCCTTCCGCAAATAGCTTTGGTATACTTAAATACCTTTGCTGACTGACCTTTTTGTTTGCTGTTGCTGGCAGGGAAGTGGAGGAGGACACGGAAACCCTCATCCACCGTCCACATAAGAGGCTCCGATGCGCAGGGTCACCGAACACCGTGGAGAGCCCGACCTTGGCGGGGAGTAACACGGAGGATCCCATGCCGAGCCCCCAGTCTAGCCCTCGGCCTGGAAGTGGGGGGTGATCTCTTCCGCTGGAGGTGATGGGGACGGCCTTCCTGTTCTCTCAGCCGGAGGGAACAATGAGACGACGCAGGGCGGGCCCCTCCTGGAGGGGCATGTCTCCTCCGTTGACCGAGCGGAAGAGACCCCCACGGAGCCCTCTGCGGACGAGATCACATAGAGATCTGCCGTGACTGCCGCAGTAGAGGGTGGAGTCCATGACCCGGCAACAGATGCTACCGGGGAAACTGAGGTCCCTGCCTGACGGACTTCTTCAGGTAATCAGCTCGTGCACTTTTTCCTTTCTTGTCTAGATATCCTCTCTTCATATCCCAATTATCTAAAATTGCTGCCTCTTCGTTGTTCGCATGTCTTCTCATCCGCAGACCCCCAAGCTGAAGAGCAAGAACTATTGGAGGTGGTGGCAAACATTGGGAGGGCTGCTGCGGACGAGGCCATTGAGATTGCCGCTGTAGAGGGGTAGTATCTTACTGCCGGGAGTGCCCATGATTCCTTGGCGGTGGTGGAGCATTCTCCAGAGAACGCCCCGGAGGAGGAAACAGTGGTTGAGGGGAAAGTTCCTCTCCAAACCATGGATCTACTGCCTTCGTTCGGCCCCTCTGTGGAGCTTCCGTCATCATCTTCGAGCCGCCTGGAGCTGGCGCTCGCCCATCCCGGGCTTGGAGCCCCCGACCCTTTAAAGGTGGCGAGCACAGATCTTGACGAAGAACTCCAGCGCATCCTGATGTCACTATACCAAGGAGCTGAGGAGGTGGACGACTCTATTGCCGTTGCCCCGGACTTGTCCTTCAAGGAGTCCGTGGCGATAGGCCTAAAGGAGATGCGGGAGCGGCATAGCCAGAAGTGGCAAGAGCTTAAGGAGCGGTGTCAGTCCGCCAACAAGGGAGATCAGAAACTAAAGGAGAATTGCCTAGAGCTGCATGAGTGGCACGGCAAGCAGTCCTGGGCACTAATGAGGCATTAGGAGGCGCTCCTAAGGACGAGGGAAGATGTCATGGCCCGTGAAGTGCGCCTGGTGGACCGCCAGACACTCCTAGATGCCAGGGAGCAGGAGATCTCCCTCCGAGAGGAGAAGCTTGGTGCTACCCTTCGCGCCAAGGATGATGAACTGGAAGTCGTTGTGCAGCAACGTACCAAGGACTTGGAGGCGAGCACAAGGCTGCCTTGGGCACCCTCAGTACTGACTCTGCCATGGAGCTGAAGAAAATTACTGATGATCTTGCTACCGCATCCGCCGCCAAAGCTGATCTTGACCGACAGGTGACCAAGCTGACAGAAGAGCTTGCCAGAAGCACCAAGGAGGCGGAGGCCCTCAAGGAGGAAGCACGGAAGACGGAGGTCCTTCTGAACGACGCTCAGTTGCAGCTTTCCTCCAAGACCCAAAATGTCGAAGCTGCCAATGGCGCCATCAATGACTTGAAGGCCAGGATCGGCACTCTGGAAAGCGCGGCAGGGTCCAGCGAAGTCCGCCAGCAGCAACTGATCAAGGACCTGAACATGGCCCAGCGCCTCCGGAAGGATGCAGAAGACAAGCTGGCAAACCAATCTGAGCAGGCGAACATCCTGATTAGGAGCATGGTTGACGTGGCCATGCGTCATACTGCCCAGACCGTGGCGATGGGCATGGAGGGGCCAGTCTATTCGGCCAGCAAGCAGGAGACCCCCAGTGCCAAGTAATACGTCCATTTTGCATCATGCTTTTATGATGATATTTATTGCATTATGGGCTGTTATTACATATTATATCACAATAGTTATGCCTTTTCTCTCTTATTTTATAAGGTTTACATGAAGAGGGAGAATGCCGGCAGCTGGAATTCGGGACTAGAAAAGGAGCAAATATTAGAGACCTATTCTGCACAACTCCAAAAGTCCTAAAACTTCACGAAGCATGTTTTTGGAATATTAAAAAATATTGGGCGAAGAAAGTACCAGAGGGGGCCACCAGCCAGCCACAAGGGTGGAGGGCGAGCCCCCTGGCAGCCCTCCGGTGCCCATCTTCTGCTATATGGTGTCTTTTACCCTGAAAAAATCGGAAGGAAGCTTTCAGGACGAAGCGCCGCCGTCTTGAGGCGGAACCTGGGCAGGACCAATCTAGGGCTCCGGCGGAGCTGTTCTGCCTGGGAAACATCCCTCCGGGAGGGGGAAATCATCGCCATCGTCATCACCATCGATCCTCTCATCAAGAGGGGGTCAATCTCCATCAACATCTTCACTAGCACCATCTCCTCTCAAACCCTAGTTCATCTCTTGTATTCGATCTTGGTCCCAAAACCTCAGATTGGTACCTGTGGGTTGCTAGTAGTGTTGATTACTCCTTGTAGTTGATGCTAGTTGGTTTATTCGGTGGAAGATCATATGTTAAGATCCTTAACGATAATTAATACTCCTCTGATTATGATTATGAATATGCTTTGTGAGTAGTTACGTTTGTTCCTGAGGACATGGGAGAAGTCTTGTTATAAGTAATCATGTGAATTTGGTATTCGCTCAAAATTTTGATGAGATGTATGTTGTCTTTCCTCTAGTGGTGTTATGTGAACGTCGACTACATGACACTTCACCATTATTTCGGCCTAGGGGGAGGCATTGGGAAGTAATAAGTAGATGATGGGTTGCTAGAGTGGCATAAGCTTAAACCCTAGTTTATGCGTTGCTTTGTAAGGGGCTGATTTGGATCCATATGTTTCATGCTATGGTTAGGTTTACCTTAATTCTTTTTTCGTAGTTGCGGATGCTTGTGAGAGGGGTTAATCATAAGTGGGAGGCTTTTCCAAGGAAGGGAAGCACCCAAGCACCGGTCCACCCACATATCAAATTATCAAAGTAACGAACGTGAATCATATGAGCATGATGAAAACTAACTTGACAACAATTCCCATGTGTCCTCGGGAGCTCTTTGCTTTATATAAGAGTTCGTACAGGCTTGTCCTTTGCTACAAAAAGGATTGGGCCACCTTGCTGCACCTTGTTTACTTTTGTTACTTGTTACTCGTTACGAAATATCTTATCACACAACTATCTGTTATCGATAATTTCAGTGCTTGTAGAGAATACCTTGCTGAAAACCGCTTGTCATTTCCTTCTACTCCTTGTTGGGTTCGACACTCTTACTTATCGAAAGGACTACGATAGATCCCCTATACTTGTGGGTCATCAAGACTCTTTTCTGGCGCTGTTGCCGGGGACTGAAGCGCCTTTGGTAAGTGGAATTTGGTAAGGAAACATTTATATAGTGTTCTGAAATTTACTGTCACTTGTTACTATGGACAATAATCCTTTGAGGGGTTTGTTCGGGGTATCTTCACCTCGACCGGAACCAAAATTAGTTGCTCCTCAACCTACTGCACCTACTGAAAATATTTATTATGAAATTCCTTCGGGTATGATAGAGAAACTGCTAGCTAATCCTTATGCAGGAGATGGGACATTACATCCCGATATGCACCTAATTTATTTGGATGAAGTTTGTGGATTATTTAAGCTTGCAGGTATGCCCGAGGATGTTGTCAAGAAGAAGGTCTTCCCTTTATCTTTGAAGGGAAATGCATTGACATAGTATAGGCTATTGGATGATATTGGATCATGGAACTACAACCGGTTGAAATTGGAATTTCATCAGAAGTTTTATCCTATGCATCTGGTTCATCGTGATCAGAATTACATATATAATTTTTGGCCTCGTGAAGGAGAAAGTATTGCTCAAGCTTGGGGGGGCTTAAGTCAATGTTATATTCATTCCCCAATCATGAGCTCTCAAGTGAAATTATTATTCAAAAAATTTATGCTCGACTTTCTCATAATGATCGATCCATGCTTGATACGTCTCCAACGTATCTATAATTTTTGATTGTTCCATGCTGTTATATTATCAATCTTGGATGTTTTATAATCATTTTATAGTCATTTTATATCATTTTTGGTACTAACCTATTGACATAGTGCCAAGTGCCAGTTGTTGTTTTCTGCTGTTTTTTACATCGCAGGAAATCAATACCAAACGGACTCCAAATGCAACGAAATTTCACGGAGATTTTTTTTGGACCAGAAGACACCTAATGGGCCAAGGCTGCGCCGGGGGGGTGCTCCGAGGAGAACACAACCCACCAGGGCGCGCCTGGAGGCCCAGGCGCGCCCTGGTGGGTTGTGCCCACCTCGGGTGCCCCCCGGACCGCCTCTTTGCTCTATAAATACCCCAATATTCTAGAAACCCTAGGGGAGTGGACGAAAATCAATTCTAGATGCCACAGAATACAGAACCACCAGATCCAATCTAGACACCATCTAGGATGGGGTTCACCACCTCCATTGGTGCCTCTCCGATGATGCGTGAGTAGTTCTTTGTAGACCTTCGGGTCCGTGGTTAGTAGCTAGATGGCTTCCTCTCTCTCGCTGAATTCTCAATACAATGGTCTCTTGGAGATCCATATGATGTAACTCTTTTTGCGGTGTGTTTGTTGGGATCGGATGAACTTTGAGTCTATGATCAGATCTATCTTTTTATATCCATGAAAGTATTTGAGTTTCTTTGATCTCTTTTATGCATGATTGCTTATAGCCTCGTATTTCTTCTCCGATATTTGGGTTTTGTTTGACCAACTTGATCTATTTATATTGCAATGGGAAGAGGTGCTTTGTAGTGGGTTCGATCTTACGGTGCTTGATCCCAGTGACAGAAGGGGAACCGGCACGTATGAATCATTGCTACTAAGGATAAAATGGTGGGGTCTATCTCTACATAGATAGATCTTGTCTACATCATGTCATCGTTCTTATTGCATTACTCCATTTTTCCATGAACTTAATATAGTAGATGCATGCTGGATAACGGTCGATGTGTGGCGTAATAGTAGTATATGCAGGCAGGAGTCGGTCTACTAATCTTGGACGTGATGCCTATATAATGATCATTGCCTAGATATCATCATGATTATTTGAAGTTCTATCAATTGCCCAACAGTAATTTGTTTACCCACTGTTTGCTATTTTTCTCGAGAGAAGCCACTAGTGAAACCTACGGCCCCCGGGTCTCTTTCTCATATATTTGCCTTTGCGGTCTACTTTTCCTTTGCTTTTATTTTCAGATCTATTAAACTAAAAATACAAAAATACTTTGTTGTGTTTCATTCTTATTTATTTTATTTGGCATTCGATCTATCAATCTGCTACAATTTTATCTCACGTCTGTTTGCCTATCTTGAGGTGCCGTTACCCGGAAGGGATTGACAACCCCTTTAACACGTCGGGTTGCGAGGATTTGTTATCTGTGTGCAGGGGTTGTTTATGTTGTGTTGCTTGGTTCTCCTACTGGTTCGATAACCTTGGTTTCATATCAGAGGGAAATACCTACCGCTGTTGTGTTGCATCATCCCTTCCTCTTTGGGGAAATACCGACATAGCTTCGAGCCGCATCAAAAGGAATTTCTGGCGCCGTTGCCAGGGAGGATCTTCAACATATACCAGGTTCCTAATCACAAATCTCATCTCCTCGCAATTTATATTATTTGCCATTTGCCTCTCGTTTTCCTCTCCCCCACTCACAAAAATGTGTCGTTTTATTCGCCCTCTTTTTCGTTCGCCATTTTCTTGCCGGGTCTGTTTTTGTGTGCGTTCTTATTTGCGTAGTCATGATGCCTCAAAGAAAAGATTATGATGTTCCTTACCCAAATATTTTGCTTGAAATTGAGAAAAGTACTAAGGAGTATATGACTACACAATTTGAGCACAATAAGTATTTCACTGAAGAACTTAAGGAGCACTCCGTTGTGCTGGATGCTATCACAAAACAACTTGATGATATTAGTAGAGAAGTTTGCAATCTCCAATCTAAGTATACTTTTGCTGAAAGTTTGCTAGGAAAAATATCCGATGCACAAGCTACCTTAGTAAATCAAATGGCCGCTAAACCAATCTCGCTAGAAGATAAAAATGATGAAAATCTTAAAGTGATTGGTGTTTCTTCTATTGATTCCTTGTTTAGTAAAATTAATATTGATGAAAAAGGGACTGGAGAAGAGTCAACTTTAGCTAGAAGGCGTCCCGATAATTTGGAGGGTGAAAATCTTGTTGAGAAAATTGATGAAAGTGGGTTTGAAGAGGTCAAAACTTTAACTAGTGATGTGCCCGCTCTTTTGGATTACAAAGACTTTAATTATGATAGTTGCTCTTTGATTGATTGTATTTCTTTGTTGCAATCCATGATAAATTCACCCCATGCTTATGAACAAAATAAAGCTTTTACTAAACATATTGTTGACGTTATGATGAAAGCTTTTGAAGAAAAATTGGAATTAGAAGTATCAATTCCTAGAAAATTGCATGATGAATGGGAACCTACTATCGAAGTCAAGATTAAAAATTATGAGTGTTTTGCTTTGTGTAACTTGGGTGCTAGTGTTTCTACAATTCCGAAATCTTTATGTGATGTGCTTGGTCTTACCGATATTGAATCATGTTCTTTGAATTTGCACTTGGCAGATTCTACTATTAAAAAGCCTATGGGAAGAATTAATGATGTTCTTATTCTTGCAAATAGGAATTATGTGCCCATAGATTTTTTTTAGTTCTTGATATTGATTGCAATCCGTTTTGTCCAATTTTTGGTAGACCATTTTTACGCACTATCGGTGCCGTGATTGATATGAAAGAAGGCAATATTAAGTTCAAATAACAAGAATTAGGCCACCATATGAACCAATTATGAGGGCATCTTATGGATCTCGAACCAAAGATGACAAAACTAAGATCCTTGCTTTATGCCTAGCTAACGGTGTAAAACTATAGCGCTTGTTGGGAGGCAACCCAATGAATAAAATTTATTTTTGCTTTTTGTTTTCTGTTCTTGAGTCTTAGCACAATTATGATACTGTTATGATTGTGTTTTTTGTGTTTTAGTTAGTGTTTGTGCCAAGTAAAGCCTTTAGGATTTTCTTGGGTGATAGTTGTTTGATCTTGCTGAAAACAGAAACTTTTGCGCTCACGAAAACAATTCTTTTTTTACTAGAGTGTGATAAAATACCAAAAATTTTGCAGTAGATTAATATACAAATTACCCAGGTCATCCTAAGTTTTCAGAATTTTTGGAGTTCCAGAAGTATTCGAACAAATCAGGTTGCTACAGACTGTTCTGTTTTGACAGATTCTGTTTTCTTTGTGTTGTGTGCTTGTTTTGATGGCTGTATGGTTTTCTTTGATGAGTTTTTGCCATAGAAAAGTTGGAATACAATAGATATAATGAAAAAAATAAAATATAAATTGGTTTGATACAGTACTTATAGTAGTGATTTATTTTTCTTACACTAACGGATCTCACGAAGGTTTTATTGAGTTTTGTGAGACTGAAGTTTTCAAGTTTTGGGTTATCTTACGATGGATGAAGGAATAAGGAGTAAGAAGAGCCTAAGCTTGGGGATGATTCCTGTATAATATGAGTCTTTGCTTGTTTTATTTTGTGTTTAAGTCTTGAACGATGGGGTCTATCTCTACATAGATAGATCTTGTCTACATCATGTCATCGTTCTTATTGCATTACTCCGTTTTTCCATGAACTTAATACACTAGATGCATGCTGGATAGCGGTCGATGTGTGGAGTAATAGTAGTAGATGCAGGCAGAAGTCGGTCTACTAATCTTGGACGTGATGCCTATATAATGATCATTGCCTCGATATCGTCATGATTATTTGAAGTTCTATCAATTGCCCAACAGTAATTTGTTTACCCACCGTTTTCTATTTTTCTCAAGAGAAGCCACTAGTGAAACCTACGGCCCCCTGGTCTCTTTCTCATATATTTGCCTCTGCGATCTACTTTTCCTTTGCTTTTATTTTCATATCTATTAAACTAAAAATACAAAAATACCTTGCTGCGTTTTATTCTTATTTTTTTTATTTGGCGCTCGATCTATCAATCTGCTACAATTTTATCTCACGTCCGTTTGCCTATCTTGAGGCGCCGTTACCCGGAAGGGATTGACAACCCCTTTAACACGTCGGGTTGCGAGGATTTTTTTTATCTGTGTGCAAGGTCTGTTTACGTTGTGTTGGTTGGTTCTCCTACTGGTTCGATAACCTTGGTTTCATATCTGAGGGAAATACCTACCGCTAATGTGCTGCATCATCCCTTCCTCTTTGGGGAAATACCGACGTAGCTTCGAGCCGCATCAATGCTCGATACTTCTTGTACTGGTTCCTGTATGAAGAAGGATATTGAATTCAAATGGGATTTATTGGAAAGAATTAATCGCAACTCTGCAGATTGGGATCTCGACGAGGGTAAGGAGTCAGGTATAAACCTTAAGTTTGATTGTGTTAAATCTTTTATGGATACCGATGCTTTTCATGATTTTAGCACTAAATATGGACTTGACTCTGAGATAGTAGCTTCTTTCTGTGAATCTTTTGCTACTCATGTTGATCTCCCTAAGGAGAAGTGGTTTAAATAGCATCCTCCCATTGAAGTTAAAGTAGTAGAACCTATTAAAGTTGAAGAAGAAACTATTACTTATAATGTTGATCCTATTGTTCCTACTGCTTATATTGAGAAACCGCCATTCCCTGTTAGAATAAAGGATCATGCTAAAGCTTCAACCATGGTTCATAAGAGTTATACTAGAACACCTACACCCCCTAAACAAATTAAGGTTGAACCTAGTATTGCTATGGTTAAAGATCTCTTGGTAGATAATATTGATGGGCATGTTATTTATTTCTGTGATGAAGCTGCTAGAATTGCTAAACCCGATACTAAAGACAAACATAGACCTGTTGTTGGCATGCCTGTTGTTTCTGTTAAAATAGGAGATCATTGTTATCATGGATTATGTGATGTGGGTGCTAGTGTGAGTTCAATTCCTTATACCCTACATAAAGAAATTATGGATGATATTGCACCTGCTGAGATAGAAGATATTGATGTCACTATTAAGCTTGCTAATAGAGATACTATATCACCAATTGTGATTGTTAGAGATGTTGAAGTCTTATGTGGGAAGATAAAATATCCTACTGATTTTCTTGTTCTTGGTTCCCCACAAGATAATTTTTGTCCCATTATATTTGGTACACACTCCTTGAATACTGTTAATGCTAAGATAGACTGCGAGAAAGATATTGTTACTGTTGGTTTGGGGGATATGTCTCATGATTTTAACTTCTATAAATTTCGTAGACAACCCCATGATAAAGAATTTCCTAATAAAGATGAAATTACTTGAGTTGCTTCTATTGTCGTGCCTCCTAATCATCCCTTAGAACAATATTTGCTAGACCATGGAAATGATCTGTCTATGAATGAAAGAAGAGAGAGAGATGAAATATTCTTTAATCAAGGACCTATTTTGAAACACAATTTTCCCGTTGAAATCCTTGGGGATCCTCCTCCACCCAAGGGTGATCCCTTGTCTGAGCTTAAAGAATTACCTGATACTTTGAAATATGCTTATCTTGATGAAAAGAAGATATATCCTGTTATTATTACTGCTAACCTTTCAGAGCATGAAGAGAAGAAATTATTGAAAACTCTAAAGAAGCACCATGCCGCTATTGGGTATACTCTTGATGATCTTAAGGGCATTAGTCCCACTTTATGTCAGCACAAAATTAGATTGGATAAAGATGCTAAACCAGTTGTTGATCAACAACGATGGTTAAATCCTAAGATGAAAGAAGTGGTAAGGAATGGAATACTAAAGCTGCTGGAGGCAGGTATAATTTACCCTATTGCTGATAGTCAATGGGTAAGTCCTATTCATTGTGTCCCTAAGAAGGGAGGTACTACTATTGTTCCAAATGATAAGAATGAATTGATTCCACAAAGAATTTTTACAAGTTATAGAATGGTAATTGATTTTCGCAAATTGAATAAAGCTACTAGAAAAGATCATTACCCTCTACCATTTATCCATCAAATGCTAGAAAGACTATCCAAACATACTCATTTTTGCTTTCTAGATGGTTATTCTGGTTTCTCTCAAATACCTGTGTCAAAAGAGGATCAAGAGAAAACCACTTTTACTTGCCCTTTCGGTACCTTTGCTTATAGACGTATGCCTTTTGGTTTATGCAATGCACCTGCTACCTTTCAAAGATGTATGACTGCTATATTCTCTGATTTTTGTGAAAACATTGTTGAGGTTTTCATGGATGATTCTCCGTGTACGGAACTTCTTTTGATGATTGCTTAAGCAACCTGGATCGTGTTTTACAGAGATGTGAAGAAACTAATCTTGTCTTGAATTGGGAGAAGTGCCACTTTATGGTTAATGAAGGTATTGTCTTGGGGCATAAAATTTCTGAAAGAGGTATTGAAGTTGATAAAGCTAAAGTAGACGCTATTGAAAAGATGTCGTGTCCTAAAGATATCAAAGGTATAAGAAGTTTCCTTGGTCATGCTGGTTTCTATAGGAGGTTTATTAAAGACTTCTCTAAAATTTTGAGGCCTCTCACTAATCTCTTACAAAAAGATATTCCTTTTGTTTTTTATGATGATTGTGTAGAAGCATTTGAAATACTTAAGAAAGCCTTGATTTTTGCACCTATAGTTCAGCCACCTGATTGGAACCTACCCTTTGAAATTATGTGTGATGCTAGTGATTATGCTGTTGGTGCTATTATAGGACGAAGAGTTGATAAGAAATTAAATGTTATTCAGTATGCTAGTAAAACTCTAGACAGTGCCCAGAGAAATTATGTTACTACTGAAAAAGAATTTTTAGCAGTTGTTTTTGCTTGTGATAAGTTCAGACCCTATATTGTTGATTCTAAAGTAACTGTTCACACTGATCATGCTGCTATTAAATATCTTACTGAAAAGAAAGATGCTAAACCTAGACTTATTAGATGGGTTCTCTTGCTACAAGAATTTGATTTGCATATTGTTGATAGAAAGGGAGCTGAGAACCCCGTTGCAGACAACTTGTCTAGGTTAGATAATGTTCTTGATGACCCACTACCTATTGATGATAGCTTTCCTGATGAACAATTAAATTTCATAAATGCTTCTCGTGATGCTCCATGATATGCTGATTATGCTAATTACATTGTTGCTAAATTTATACCACCTAGCTTCACATACCAGCAAAATAAAAAGTTTTTCTATGATTTAAGACATTACTTTTGGGTTGATCCACACCTTTATAAAGAAGGAGTAGATGGTGTTATTAGACGTTGTGTACCTGAGCATGATCAGAGACATATCCTACGCAAGTGCCACTCCGAGTCTTATGGAGGACACCATGCTGGAGATAGAACTGTACACAAGGTATTGCAATCAGGTTTCTATTGGACCACTCTCTTCAAGGATGCTCGTAAGTTTGTCCTGTCTTGTGATGAATGCCAAAGGATTGGTAATATTAGTAGACGTCAGGAAATGCCTATGAATTATTCAGTTGTTATTGAACCATTTGATGTTTGGGGCTTTGATTATATGGGACCTTTCCCTTCCTCTAATGGGTATACACATATTTTAGTTGTTATTGATTACGTTACTAAGTGGGTAGAAGCTATTCCAACTAGTAGTGCTGACATTCTATTAAGATGCTTAAAGAAGTTATTTTTCCAAGGTTTGGAGTCCCTAGATATTTAATGACTGATGGTGGTTCACATTTTATTCATGGTGCTTTCCATAAAATGCTTGCTAAGTATGATGTTAATCATAGAATTGCATCTCCTTATCATCCTCGGTCTAGTGGTCAAGTAGAATTGAGCAATAGAGAGATTAAATTAATTTTGCAAAAGACTGTTAATAGATCTAGAAAGAATTGGTCTAAGAAACTTAATGATGCTTTGTGGGCTTATAGAACTGCTTATAAGAATCCTATGGGTATGTCTGCATATAAAATGGTTTATGGAAAAGCCTGTCATTTACCTCTTGAGCTAGAACATAAGGCATATTGGGCTATTAAAGGGCTCAACTATGATTTCAAACTTGCTGGTGAGAAGAGGTTATTTGACATTAGCTCACTTGATGAATGGAGAACCCAAGCCTATGAGAATGCTAAGTTGTTTAAAGAAAAAGTTAAAAGATGGCATGACAGAAGGATAAAAAAGCGTGAATTTAATGTAGGTGATCATGTTTTGCTATACAACTCTCGTTTAAGATTTTTTGCAGGAAAACTTCTCCCTCAATGGGAAGGCCCTTACATCATCGATGAGGTCTATAGTTCCGGTGCCATAAAAATTGTGGGTGTACAAAAGTAGGGGCTCAACTTTTGACCCCTTTACTTGTGCACGGGCAGTCAGAGCCGCGCGCCGCGACCACACTTAGCAGGGCAGAGGAGGGAGGCCGGGGAGAAGCCGGAGCACAACACGGTCAAGGCAACGCCAAGACCAGAAACACCAAAGAGCAAGAGGGCGAGGTGGAATCCCCCGGCAAGGCCCTTGCCGGGGCGGCCTCCGCGGCCCCGGCAAGAGCCTTGCCGGGGCAACTTGCCTAGTACCAGCAGAGCGAGCCACCCTTGAGCCCAAGAGTTCCAAACGCCGCCAACGACTACGTTGGAACCAAGGCTCGGGAGGCACCCCCATGGTGGCATGCAGATCTTTGTCAAGATCATAAACACACAAGATCAGATGAGGACCAGAAGACGGCGACCCTCGGCGGGATCCTCGCCGAGGAGATCCATAAGACCCCCGGCGAGCGTCTTGCCGGGGACAACTGTGACACCATGGCAAGACCCTTGCTGGGCCGCCGGCAAGGCCCTTGGCGAGGGCGCCAGCAGGGCCACTGCCAGACCCGCACCAGCCAAGGCTCCGCCGCCATTCACATGCAGCTGCCAGCCCAACTAGCTGGGCAGGCACCTGCGTGGCAACACGGGGCTTCCAGACCGACTCAGCAAGCACCTGCATGGTGGCATGCAGATCTTCGTGAAGACCCTGCCACCGCGCCACCTTAGCAGCCTGCCTGCCTACATGGCACCACATGCATCGCTGGCCTGGGCGCGTGTCGAAGCGAGAAGGAGCGGCGACGGACGGGACGGGCCTCGTTCCCGTCCCCGATAAAGCTAATGGGCACCTAAGTAGCGCATTTAATGCGCTTTGTCCCGTAATGTCGGGCGATAAGCTCGCGCACTGTATGCCTTTCCACCTCCTGTGTGCCACTGTGGCAACCCCTTTTCGACCATAAAAGGAGGACCGAGGCATACTGGAGAAGGATTCGGCTCTTTGGAACTACGCAGCCACCGTAGCTAGTTCGAAAGCTCAAGAACACTGAATACATCCACCAAAGGAGGACTAGGGTATTATGCATCCTCGTGGCCTGAACCTGGGTAAAAAATCTTTGTGCTGGCTCCTGGACTTGCTCTTCTCACAACCCCGCGCCCGCCGACCATAGAAGGGATTCCAGTGATCCCATAAGTGTCGTTCCCACCGACATCCAGGTAGGGGGCGCAGTCGTGAGAATCTGGTTTAGCAGCCAGCCTAGCAGTTTCTCGTGGCCATGGCTTCCAAAGAAGAAGACGGCCAAGAGGATGACACCGCCTGCGAGCGCGAAGGACACTGACGGCGATAGGAAAGCTAAGTCACGCTGGACTTTAAATATTTCCTTTTTATATAAGGTTATTCCCCTCGGAGATCTCGTTCTTTGTATGGAAAACCTGCACGCAAAGGGGCCCTCCCGTGATTGGCAACGCCTTTGTTCTGTTTCGAGTCCGCTCAACAGCTCAAGCGGCCGCGTCGAGAGTGGAAGGGTAGCCTTCCGCAACTGGCAACGCTCTCGATTCTGACTCGAGTCAAGCTCGATAGTTCGAGCGGCCGCGTTGAGGGCGGTAAGGTGGTTCGCCTGGCAGCAAGCGCACCCGGCAGGCTATCGAGGATCGTCCTCGAGGCACTGTGCCCTGGGTTACGTGCCGGCAAGCCTACCCAATTAACGTAGGGTGGACATACAGAGAAAGAAATTGAACAGGAAAATAACATGCACTGATTCAAAAGTACTGCAGAGTTATATTACATCAATTGTTGCTGTGGCTCTAATTAAAGATAGAAATTGTCTTGGTCCTGAACCGGCAGCGACGATAAGAAGTGGGGTGCCTAGTCCCGGCGCTGGCCCTCTACCCTCTAGATTCCATTGATGCCACTGATGATGGGCTCGATACGCTCCTTGAGCGGCGCGAGGTCCACACCCTCCGGCAAGCTCTCCAGCGCAGCATCGAAGTCGAGGTTGGGATTCTAGTATGCCACCTTGGTGAGAACCTTGGTCATGGCACCCCGGCAAAGCCTCCGGGCCTCATTGGCCAGGAAAGTCGCCCTGGTGGAGCGGAAATGCTCCAGGGCTCCAAGAACACCCTCAAAAAACAGGGTCAGCCTGGCATTGGGAGTCGTGCTGCGATCCGGAGCGTACCTCGCAGTTGGCATCCCCATGGTGGCCAGCTGCGTGGTGATCCTGCCGGCGACGTCTTCAAGGCGACCAATCCAGCGATTCTCACCCTCCACAAAGTCTTTGTGGTTGACAGTCTCGTTCTTCCGCAGTTGCTTCTCGTTCTCCAGATCTTTGGTCAGGGTCTCCTCCCGGGCCTTGCTCTCCGACAACATCCCCTCGAGACCCTCCAGCTTCAGCTTGAGGTCTTTAATGGAGTTGTTGGACTCGGAGAGCTCCCCGCCCCTGCTGAAGGCCGCGCCCTGTGCCTCCGTCAGGGTGCCGTTGAGCGTGTCCTTCTCCTTGGACAGCTTCAGGGCCTGGTCCTTCAGCTCGTCCCGCTCCACCTCCAGCTCCTTCACCCTGCCGGCGTGAACTAGAGCCTGGGCATCAAGCGCCTCTCTGTGCCTCTGCTCTAGCTCCTGGGTCCGCTGCACGACGAGCTTTTCCACCTCCTCATCCTTGCCGCGGAGCGTTGCGGCAAGCTTCTCCTCACGCACGGCAAGGTCCTCCTCCTGGGAGTTCAGCGCGGCCTGGTGCTGGGTCCGAGCAGCCTCGGCTGCGGCAGCCAAGCTCTCCGCCGTCTCCTGGGCCTTCTCGATGCCAGCCAGCTTCATGGTGAGGTCCACATCGCACTTGGCCAGCTCACCCTGGGCGACCTTCAGCTCCTCACAAGCCTGGCGGAACCAAGTCTGCGTCTCGGCGACGCGCACCTTGACGACCGCCTCCGCCTTGTCCACCGTTGCCATCCTGGACTTGGCCTTGTCCAGGCAGGCGCGATGGAGCGCCTGGAGCTTCCGGAAATTGGGGCCCATGGCCTGGAGAAGCCGCTCCTCCTGAGAACCGTCGCCACCGGTGCTCGGTTCGTCAACAACCTCGAGCCCGGCAACGGCAAGCAACTCCTCGTCGAACACCTCTCCCTCGACGGGCGCCCTGGAGCTCGACGCCCCTGGAAGGTGGACGAAAAGGTCGTCACCTACCTTCAGATACCTTCCGGAGCCAGAGGCAGCGGAGGAGGAAGGCTGGTCATTGAGCACCTCCTCCTTGGCAGCGGACTTGCCGGCCTCCCCGGCAGGCCCCTTGCCGGCCTCTTCGGCAGTAGCCTTACCGGGCTCCCCGGCAGGCCCCTTGGCGGCGCCCTTGGCGGCCTCCTCGGCGGCGATCTTCTCGGCCTCCGCCTCGGCGGCCTTGGCGACGTCCTCGATGATGGTGTCTATGTCATCTGGGTCCGCCGAGGGGGATCTGGATACCGAGAAGGGGATGAGGCGAGGCCAAGACCAAGATTCTGAAAGAACAGAAAAAGAACGGGGACGGAAGGCGAGTGACTTACCCGTGCCGGGCTGGGAAGCAGAGGTCCCCTCCCCGCCACCATTTGGCGCCGAGGCGAAGCCACCAGCGCCGGGGTTCTCCTCCTCCTCCATGTGCATGGGCTCGGTGCTTGGCGCCCTTGCCGGGGACGCCCCTCAGGGCGGCATGGTTGATGGGGGCGGTGTGTTGGGGGTAGCCCTCTGTGGCTCCTCCTGCTGCTGTCCTTCTCCTGCAACCACGGCAAGGTCAGCACCAAGAGATCGCGCCCCCAACACACGTTGACGAGGGGTGAGTGGTGAACTTACGCTGGGGGTTGTGCCGGGGGCTGCTAACCGGGCTGCTCAACACCACCAGCGGTGTACCGGAAATCCCTGCCGGGGGCTGGCCGCTCGCCGAAGCCCTGGCCCTCTTCACCCTCTGGGCCAGTGTCTCCGCATCCCTGCAAAGATGAAGACGAATCAAGATAAGTGGCATGATCCGAGGAGACGGAGATGACAGAAAGGGACAAGATACTTACTCGTCCTCCACCTCCTCCTCTGTTGCTTTCCTCTTCCTCCTTGGGCTGAGGGACCCGAAGTCAAAGGTGACCTCCGCATCGACGTCTGCCGGAGGAGGGGAGGAGGGAGGAGTCTGGACGCGCTTAGATGAAGAGGAGGCAGATGCTTTCTCCTTTGCCACTGTGGCCTTCACCGATTTATTCACAGCCGCGGCCCTTGTTTGGCGCGCGGATGCCTCCTGAGCTTGCCGGGGCTGCACGACCCTGCCGGGCCGAACCGGCTCGCTAGAGGTGGCCCACCGCAGCACTCGCCCTCTCCCCGTGGCCGAAGGGTCGACAGCCTCGGCCTCCTCCGACGACGACTCGTTGACCACATCTTCGACAAGAGGTGCCCCGGTGCCGGCGCTGCTGGCCTCCCCAGCGGACTCCGCCCACTAGGCAAGCTCCTTCTCCTCTGCGGCCGCCGCAGCCTCGTCCTCTACACCGCCAGCACTGCCGGCCTGCCTGGCAAGCTCCGCCTCCACCGCCCTGGCGGCGATATAGTCCAGCTCTGCTTGAGTGGTGTCCTGGATAAGCAGCGGCTCGTTGCGGACGTACACCTCCGCCAAGCCGTCAAAGAACTCCTGCACCTGGTCCTCCGGAGGCGGGGCCCAATTTTGGATGGAACCGTGCGCGTTGCAGTCCGGCATCATGGCGATGATGTCGGTCTGGCGCGAGTTGTTGCTCAATGGGACCACCCCCGCCGTCAACCCAAACAAGGGCCCCTTGACGACCTTGCCGGCCTTCGTAGCCTTGCCGGACCTCTCGGCCCAGCCTTTGCGGTTCACGTCGAGCTGAAAGATCCGCTGGCAGAAGTGAGCGTGCCCCATCACCGTGAAGTTGTGATTGAGGCCGGGGCGAAGCCTCATGATGTCAGCCGCATTCTGGAAAAGCCAGGACGGCCTCCCCTTGTTGTGCAGAGGAGCGATTCGACGGTGGAGGAAATCCGCCCCAATCATCTCCAGGGTAAGCCCAACAACGGTGAGGCGGTGGATCTTGGTGCTGGCGATCTTGAGCTTGTCGTCCTGGGCATCGACGTCGCCCCAGTCGTTCCTGCGGACCGGCGGCGCCTGGCGGACCCGGCAGAACTCTTGTGGATCGTCCTCCTCAATCCAGCACCACTGGCACCGCCATTCTTCCCACCTCTCCTTCTGGGCACCCTCCGGGTACGCCCCTTTGGACCTTGGGATCCAGGTGACGCAGCCATAAATGGCGCCTCCCTTCTGGATGCGAGGGTAAAAATAATGGCGGAAGAGCGCCGTGTTGGGAAGAACTCCGGCAAAGCCCTCACAGAGGTGGGCGAACAGAGCCATGCACGCCACGGCGTTTGGAGTAAAATCCAGAAGGTGGAAGCCAAATGTGTGCATGATATCGTTGAAGAAATCGGAGAAAGGGGGCAAAGGCCGCAAGAAAAGTAATCGACGAAGAACGGGTACCGATTCGGGGCGGCCTCGGCGCAATTGGCAGGGATGACACGCGTGGTTGGATGCCCCGTCGTCCCCCCCCCCCCCCCCCCGTCTTGCACCCCCATAGGGGCTTGAAGCACTCCCGGAGCTCGAACACGTCGACCGTCGAGGGGAAGTAGGCGAGCTACGTCCGCCGCGCCGCCAACTCGCACTCCGGCGGCTCGCTCGTCCCGGCGTCCTTGGCACTCCCTTGCCTCTGCTGGTCTTTGGTGCCATGGCGGCTGCGGGGAGCAAGGGACAGAAGACAGCGAAGGCACGGCGCTGGCGAGCAAAGGCAAAAGCTTGAGAAGGAAGGAGAAGGGGACAGCGGTTCCGAGATTGAAGAAGATGCAGGGGGTAAATGAGCAGCGCGCCCGCAGTTATTCCTTTTTACGGGGAAGGCGCGGGCCGCCTCTTTTCCCATTAACTGTGATGTGACGCATGCGTGCGGGGACCTCCCCACGCATGACCCCCATGTCACGCGCGACCCTCCATGTCGCGCGTTCAACGCGGGTCGTGGGGAAGCGCAGCGGACGAAAAGTTACTGCGGTAAAATCCGCCCACCTGCCCGCGCACCGTTCTGGGCCTAGCCCAACAACGCGTCACGCTTATGTGTGGTCCAGACCCGGGGGCTCCTGTTTGGTGTACAAAAGTAGGGGCTCTCCTTTTGACCCCTTTACTTGTGCACGGGCAGCCAGAGCTGCGCGCCGCGGCCACACTTGGCAGGGCAGAGGAGGGAGGCCGGGGAGAAGCCGGAGCACAAGACGGTCAAGGCAACGCCAAGATCAGAACCACCAAAGAGCAAGAGGGCGGGGTGGACTCCCCCGGCAAGGCCCTTGCCGGGGCGGCCTCCGCGGCCCCGGCAAGAGCCTTGCCGGGGCAACTTGCCCAGTACCAGCAGAGTGAGCCACCCTCGAGCCCAAGAGTTCCAAACGCCGCCAACGACTACGTTGGAACCAAGGCTCGGGAGGCACCCCCGTGGTGGCATGCAGATCTTTGTCAAGATCATAAACACACAAGATCAGACGAGGACCAGAAGACGGCGACCCTCGGCGGGATCCTAGCCGAGGAGATCCATAAGACCCTCGGCGAGCATCTTGCCGGGGACAACTGCGACGCCACGGCAAGACCCTTGCCGGGCCCCCGGCAAGGCCCTTGCCGAGGGCGCCAACAGGGCCACTGTCGGACCCACACCAGCCAAGGCTCCGCCGCCATTCGCATGTAGCTGCCAGCGCAACCAGCTGGGCAGGCACCTGCGTGGCAACACGCGGCTTCCAGACCGACTCAGCAAGCACCTGCGTGGTGGCATGCAGATCTTCGTGAAGACCCTGCCACCGCGCCACCTCAGCAGCCTGCATGCCTACATGGCACCGCACGCATCGCTGGCCTGGGCATGTGTCGAAGCGAGACGGAGCGGCGACAGACGGGACGGGCCTCGTTCCCGTCCCCGATAAAGCTAATTGACACCTAAGTAGCGCATTTAATGCGCTTTCTCCCGTAATGCCGGGCGATAAGCTCGTGGACTGTACGCCTTTCCACCTCCTGTGTGCCACTGTGGCAACCCCTTTTCGACTATAAAAGGAGGACTGAGGCATACTAGAGAAGGATTCAGATCTTTGGAACTACGCAGCCACCGCAGCTAGTTCGAAAGCTCAAGAACACTGAATACATCCACCAAAGCAGGACTAGGGTATTACGCATCCTCGTGGCCCGAACCTGGGTAAACGATCTTTGTGCTGGCTCCTGGACCTGCTCTTCTCACAACCCCGCGCCCGCCGACCGTATAAGGGATTCCAGTTATCCCATAGGTGTCGTTCCCATCGACAAAAATCAACAATATCGAAGGTAAAAATCCGAAGGTGGTAAACAGTCAAAGACTCAAACATTATATCTCAGGTACTCCCATAAATGTTGAGACCAATATAATTGATATCGTAACACCGGAGGAGTACATAAGGGACACTTTCCAGAATGTTTCAGACTTCGAAAAGTAGTAGGTATGAGAGATAAGTAAACCGACTCCAAAACGTTTCCAATGATACATTCTCTTTGTTTTGGAATATTTAAAAAATAGGAAAGTTAAAAGTAGTCCGAAAGAGACACGAGGCGCCCACAAGAGTGGAGGGCGCGCCCTACCCCCCATAGGCGCGCCGCCCGACCTTGTGGCCATCTCGTGTGCCCTCCGGACTCTGCTTTCTTGCACGATACTTCTTGTGGTCGGTAAAAATTCATTATATAATCTCCCGAAGGTTTTGACCACCGTACCACGACAATATCTCCAGTTTTTGTTTCGAGCTGTTTTCTGCCAGAGTTTTCAAGGCCAGGCATCATGTCGTCCCCCTACTCCAACAACGCGGGCGATGATGCTTGGCTAATGAAGATAGAGATGAAGAGAGAAGAACTTGGGGAGATCAACAAGGGTGACAAGATCAAGAAGGCCATGGAGGATCAAGTTCCGGCAGCAAAAGAAGAAGACATCCTTCAACCTTACTACAATCATCTTACCCCTACTGAAATTGAAGCTTTCAAGATGATTGAAATAGTTCGGGTGCAAAATAAGTATCTAACTCGTGAAAATGTTCTGTCGCAAGAGCATATCATCGCACTCAAGGGCATTATTCATAAATTGGAACACCTCCTACATTCGATGTTGGACGACAAGCCTGCTTCATCAACAACTCCATCATCACCACCTCCGAAGAAAGAGATCTAAATACGTGGGTATGGGCACTCCCCTTGGTAACTGCCAAGCTTGGGGGAGTGCCCCGGTATCGTATCACCATCACACCTTTATCTTTATCATTTTTTTTCTTTTTTTCTTAGTTCGATCCTTTTGGTTATATCTTGATCTAGTAGAATAAAGTTTTTAGTTTGATCTAGCTTTGAGTTTTGCTTCAATCTCTGTCTATGTAATCGAGTCCGTGAGATATATAATAAAGAGTAGTTTTGAGTTGAGGGCTTTGCTTTCTTGCTATGATCTTGAGGGAATTAAATAAAAGAAAGAATAAAAGAAATAAAAAGATCATATATTGATCTTATGGAGAGTAATGACTTCACATATAAAGAGTATGATGAATAAAAGTTGTTGAGAGTTGACAAACTTAGTTTTGGTCATTGTTGCAATTAATAGGAAGTAATAAAGAAAGAGAGGCCTCACATATAAATATACTATCTTGGACATCTTTTGTAATTGTGAGCACTCATTAAAATATGACATGCTAAAAAGTTGATGTTGGACAAGGAAGACAACATAATGAGTTATGTTTGCTTATATCCGAATAAAAGTTATATTGTCTTGGATCATCCAACATGTTGAGCTTGCCTTTCCCTCTCATGCTAGCCAAATTCTTTGTACCAAGTAGAGATACTACTTGTGCTTCCAAACATCCTGAAACCCAATTTTGCCATGAGAGTCCACCATACCTACCTATGGATTGAGTAAGATCCTTCAAGTAAGTTGTCATCGGTGCAAGCAATAAAAATTGCTCTTTAAATATGCATGATCTATTAGTGTGAAGAAAATAAGCGTTATACGAACTTGTGATATGGAAGAAACAAAGCGACGGACTGCACAATAAAGGTCTTTATCACAAGCGGCAATATAAAGTGACGTTCTTTTGGATTAAGATTTTGTGCATCCAACCATAAAAGCGCATGACAACCTATGCTTCCCTCTGCGAAGGGCCTATCTTTTATTTTTATCTTCTACCCTTATACAAGAGTCATGGTGATCTTCACCTTTCCTTTTTACACTTTTTCCTTTGGCAAGCTCTATGTGTTGGAGAGAGATCCGGATGTATATATGCACTCGGATGTAGGTTATCATAAAGTATTATTGTTGACATTACCCTTAAGGTAAGAAGTTGGGAGGCGAAACTATAAGCCCCTATCTTTCTTTGTGTCCGATTGAAACTTTGTACCCATAAGTATCGCGTGAGTGTTAGCAATTGTGAAAGATCATATGATAGTTTAGTATGTGGACTTGCTGAAAAGCTCTTATATTGACTCTTTCCGATGTTATGATAAATTGCAATTGCTTCAATGAGTGAGATCATAGTTTGTTAGTTTTCAATGAAGTTTCTGATTCATACTTTACCTTGTGAACGAATTATTACTTTAGCATAAGAAATTATATGTCGATATATGTTGTTGTTCTAAAGATGATCATGATGCCCTCATGTCCGTATTTTATTTTATCAACACCTCTATCTCAAACATGTGGACATATTTGTCGATATCGGCTTTCGCTTGAGGACAAGCGAGGTCTAAGCTTGGGGGAGTTGATACGTCCATTTTGCATCATGCTTTTATGATGATATTTATTGCATTATGGGCTGTTATTACATATTATATCACAATACTTATGCCTTTTCTCTCTTATTTTATAAGGTTTACATGAAGAGGAAGAATACCGGCAACTGGAATTCTGGACTGGAAAAGGAGCAAATATTAGAGACCTATTATGCACAACTCCAAAAGTCTTGAAACTTCACGGAGCATTTTTTGGAATATATAAAAAATATTGGGCGAAGAAAGTACCAGAGGGGGGCCACCAGCCAGCCACAAGGTGGAGGGCGCGCCCTACACCCTTGGGCGCGCCCCCCGACCTTGTGGGCTCCCTGGCAGGCCTCCGGTGCCCATCTTCTGCTATATGGTGTCTTTTACCCTGAAAAAATTGGAAGGAAGCTTTCGGGACAAAGCGCCGCCGTCTCGAGGCGGAACCTGGGCAGGACCAATCTAGGGCTCCGGCGGAGCTGTTCTACCGGGGAAACATCCCTCCGGGAGGGGAAAATCATCGCCATCGTCATCACCATCGATCCTCTCATCGAGAGAGGGTCAATCTCCATCAACATCTTCACCAGTGACATCTCCTCTCAAACCCTAGTTCATCTCTTGTATTCGATCTTGGTCCCAAAACCTCAGATTGGTACCTGTGGGTTGCTAGTAGTGTTGATTACTCCTTGTAGTTGATGCTAGTTGGTTTATTCGGTGGAAGATCATATGTTCAGATCCTTAATGATAATTAATACTCCTCTGATTATGATTATGAATATGCTTTGTGAGTAGTTATGTTTGTTCCTAAGGACATGGGAGAAGTCTTGTTATAAGTAATCATGTGAATTTGGTATTCGTTCGATATTTTGATGAGATGTATGTTGTCTTTCCTCTAGTGGTGTTATGTGAACGTCGACTACATGACACTTCACTATTATTTGGTCCTAGGGGAAGGCATTGGGAAATAATAAGTAGATGATGGGTGCTAGAGTGACAGAAGCTTAAACCCTAGTTTATGTGTTGCTTCGTAAGGGGCTGATTTGGATCCATATGTTTCATGCTATGGTTAGGTTTACCTCAATTCTTTTTTCGTATTTGCGGATGCTTGCGAGAGGGGTTAATCATAAGTGGGAGGCTTGTCCAAGAAAGGGCAGCACCCAAGCACCGATCCACCCACATATCAAATTATCAAAGTAACGAACGCGAATCATATGAGCATGATGAAAACTAACTTGACAACAATTCCCATGTGTCCTCGGGAGCTCTTTGCTTTATATAAGAATCCGTACAGGCTTGTCCTTTGCTACAAAAAGGATTGGGCCACCTTGCTGCACCTTGTTTACTTTTGTTACTTGTTACTCGTTATGAAATATCTTATCACACAACTATTTGTTACCGATAATTTCAGTGCTTGTAGAGAATACCTTGCTGAAAACCGCTAGTCATTTCCTTCTGCTCCTCGTTGGGTTCGACACTCTTACTTATCGAAAGGACTACGATAGATCCCCTATACTTGTGGGTCATCACCAAACTAGGGGTCTTCTTTAACAAGCTGATCGAAAAGCTGAAGGCGCATGAACAGGGGAGGGCTGAGCGCTTCGCAACCGAGTCCCGGAAGCTTGCCCACAACGCCCTCCTTATGGTTCTGAGCAACATTGCTTGCCGCCACTCAGATCTTGACCTCGACGATGGCTTCAGGAAGCCGCCGGCGGGTGCCGATGTCTCAGCTGCCAAGGAGAAAGCCGCCCTTCGAGCCGCCAAGGTCCTCCACGTCCCGGAGAACTCACGCAGTCGCCAGAGCAAGTGATGGGCCGTTGTCTTCCTCATGCTATCCTGTAACAAAACATGGTGTAGGTTTTGTGTTTAGGTACTGTACTATTCTATGCTTGCGTGGAACTGATGTCCCTTGTTGGATCTTTAATGCGCGTTTATCCCTTTGAGCTTATATGCTTGTGTTCGTACGATTATTCCCTATGTATGTTCTGGATGCTTGCTGGTATCATATTGCCAAGATCATCGTAAGGGCCTGGCCTTTAACATTTATCTTGGCGTGGATGCGTCCCGGCAAGTTTTTCCTTGTTAGCACTCGACGCAGCCTCTCATTCTGTGAGCATGGCTCGAGACAGAACGATGGTGTAGACAAAGAAACTAGCCAAGGTTCCATTGCACGAGGGTTTCATAGTACGAACACCTACTAAGCCAAGGGATAAATGGTAGCAAAAACCCAAAATGCATCAACAAGAAACGATAATGTGAACTTAGCTTTCGTTCTCGCTCCTCCTTGTCCCCTCTGGCTGCGTGCATCTGGTGTGCTCGTGATGCCCGGAAGGACGGGGGTCAAGCAAATAACTCTCTGGTTCCCGGCAGGGACCAATACACGTCGTGCGTGTCTAGCGGGCAGCGGTATATGGTGTCGGGCTCTTCTGGTCCTTCTTCCCTTCCCCCACTCCTTTTGAGCAGCTTGGCAACAGCTGTCGCATGGATCACGCCAATGCAGACAGCCTTGCCGGAGCGCACTTGCCGGGGCATCAACCAATGGATTCATACTGGCGTTTCACTCGGGATTTCCCAAAATGGGGTAAATGCTGAACCAAGTATCGCGTGGTAGTCATCGACATTGACGATGCCAGGGCTAAAGCGGCTCGACCACTGTCGAAGGAGAGGGACGAGAATGAGGTACCTCGCGCCCGCGCGCCTTGTCCCTCTTCCCCGAACGGCGCCTGAGCAGCGGGCATGCCGCATGGGCCGCCGGTGTCACGCCCAAGATGCGACCCTATCCTAAAGGAACTCGACGGTCCCACCAAAGGATAGAAGCGCATCTTGAAGACGCTTTTGCAAGGTGGATATCATTACATCAACATTACATAATATTCGGGGATACATACAAGGCATACAAATGCCGCAAATATACATCAATACAACATTCATAAGCTCAACATCCGACTACGGATGAAACAAAAACAGAAGATCAAACGACATCCACCCTGCTAGCCCAGGCTGCCGGCCTGGAACCTATCCCCTAAACGAAGAAGAAGCAGAAGAAGTACTCCGAACAAGAAAAACATCGCTCTCGCGTCATGATCATCGCATAAACCTGTACCTGCAACTGGTGGTGTAGTAATCTGTGAGCCACAAGGACTCAGCAATCCCATTACCATGGGTATCAAGACTAGCAAAGCTTAAAGGGAAAGGAATGGATAAGGTGGTGAGGTTGCAGCAACGGCTAAGCATATATGGTGGCTAACTTACACAATTGAGAGCGAGAAGAGAAGCAAAAGGATCGGTCGTGAACTAGCAATGATCAAGAAGTGATCCTGAACTCCTACTTACGTCAAGCATAACCCAGAAACTGTGTTCACTTCTCGGACTCCGCCGAGAAGAGACCATCACGGCTACACACGCGGTTGATGCGTTTTAGTTAAGGTCAAGTGTCAAGTTATCTACAACCGGATATTAACAAATTCCCATCTGCCACATAACCGCGGGCACGGCTTCCGAAAGATAAAACCCTGCAGGGGTGTCCCAACTTAGCCCATGATAAGCTCTCACGGTCAACGAAGGATATTCCTTCTCCCGGGAAGACCCGATCAGTCTCGGAATCCCGGTTACAAGACATTTCGACAATGGTAAAACAAAACCAGCAAAGCCGCCCGATGCGCCGACATCCTGATAGGAGCTGCACATATCTCGGTCTCAGGGCAACACCGGATGAGCACTACGTACAACTAAAACCAGACCTCAAGTTTTCCCCGAGGTGGCGCTGCAAGTGGCTCTAGTTCGGACCAACACTTAGACAAGCATTGGCCCGGGGGGTAAAATAAGATGACCCTCGAGAGAGCGACTCCCTAGGGAAAAGAAATAGGCTGGACAAATGGTAAAACCAAGGTTGGGCCTTGCTGGAAGAGTTTTATTCAAGGCGAACTGTCAAGGGGGTCCCATAAATCACCCAACCGTGTAAGGAACGCAAAATCCGGGAACATAACACCGGTATATCAGTAACTAGGGCGGCAAGAGTGGAACAAAACACCAGGCATAAGGCCGAGCCTTCCACCCTTTACCAAAATATATAGATGCATTAATAATATAAGAGATATTGTGATATCCCAACATAAATATAATCCAACATGGAGCAATCTTCATCTTCACCTGCAGCTAGCAACGCTATAAGAGGGGCTGAGCAAAGCGGTATCATAGCCAAACAATGGTTTGCTAGGAAGGGTGACAAGGTTAGAGGTTCATGGCAATATGGGAGGCTTGAGGAGCAAGTGAATAGGTAGCGCAGCAAAGCGATAGAACGAAGCAACTAGCATAGCAATGATAGTAATGAGATCCAAGGTGACGATCATCTTGCCTGAAATCCCGCTAGGAAGGAGAACGGATCCATGAAGAAGATGAAGCCACGAAGACGAACGAATCCTCACGATCGCAACGACACAGGAACTATCGAGAAGAGGCACACAACAAGGTAAACACACCACACAAGAACAAGGCATGATGCTCAACCAAGAATGATGCATGACAAGACTATATGAAGCTATTCATGACAAAAGATGATGCATACAAGAACAACACACCAAGGCAAGTTTAAATGAGGCCGGAAACAACATATAACAATTCCGGTAAGTCCTCATATGCAAATTTCGAAATAGGTCCAGAACTGAACAAGCATTACGTTGAAGTTGTTAAACAGCAAGTTAAAGAGCACCATGATGATCTACACGAAATTCTAGTCAAGTTACATATAAAGTTCATTATATTCGGAGCTACGGCCTAGAAGATATGAGCAAAACAAGTTAAACATGGCATTGATGCAAAATGCATGCAAACATCAAGCAATCACCTCAAAACAAGGATTCATCAAGATAAAATGAGAATACATGCAAAACTAAGCAAGTTTCATATAGAGCATGCTCACAACGGAGCAACGGTGCAACACATACACTCCAAACAAGACATAGCAACAATCTGGCCAAAACAGCAACTATGCAACTAGCAAGCATCAAAACAATATGCTACAGCAACTCAACATGAAAACAAAAGGCATGGGCATGATGTACAGGTAAAGCACAACAAAACATGGACACTGAGCTATCTCCAGAAATCACTAGAACATGCTCAAAAGGACATGGCAAGATTGCAAATAATAACAGGTTCACAGACTTGGTGAAATTACTGGACATGACAGAAATGACATCAGGTTGCAATGTTCAGAGCACGATATCAACATGCTACAGGAACTTAACATGGAAAAACAAAGCATTGCATGAATCTACTCAAAGCATATGACAAAAGTCCCTTACTGACCATAAGCCAAAAAGGACCAGAAGATATGATGGCAAGCATGTAAACATAGCAAGTTTCGTTATCAGGTTTCAGACTTAGCAGAAAACAGAGCATGGCAGAAATATTAATATGTAGGCCTCTTTGTGAGCTTGATGCACTCACTACAGAGCAATACATGACAAACCAAGCATACCTACAGCAAGATGGAATGTTTATGAAGCTAACCATGGCAAGAACAATAGCATAGCATGTATGGATCAACTACAATAAGCTTGGCAAAATGCATATCATGTTAAGAATCTGCCAGAAATATATTATAGCAAAAGTAGAGCAAGATTGAGTCATGCTATGGCACTCCATAAATGCAAACAATTGCAGGAATGGATCAATTACAACAATAGCTACAAAACATCCTTACTGTACATCTCCAAAATATGCATGGATCTCTCTGTGGCATCAAGTTTACATGGCAACAAAATTACAGCAGACAAAGACTTAGAGAAATCACTAAGTCCCTGAAATCAGAAATATTACGGAGCCTACTTTGCATGCTTGTGCTAGTCACCACAGAGATCACAAAAATACATGGACTACACCATTGGAAAGATGGCATGGCATACTTCAAAACACATGTAGAGCTCATGCTCAAAAGATGCACAGATTAAATGATACAAAAATGACAAATCTCCAAGTTCTGATGAGAACCAGAGGATAGCAGCAACTAGCCCTCTTCTAACAGAGATTTGGGCATCAAGATGACCTCTAATGAACATGGTGCAATTGAACAAAATGAAGAGCATCACGAGACGAACAATTTGACATATTACACGCACAAAACGGACATGCATGCACAAAGTTATGATGCAGAGAACATGGCATGATAATGCAAGCATTTAAGGACTTGGCCAAAATCAGGAAAAAAAACAGGTGAGCACGACTTAGCTATTCTACGCACGGGCGGGGTTTAAGCAAACCGGAGCTCACCTAGGGCCCTTGGGCCTGTCGGTGCTGGGCTGGGCCATCAGGGGGTTGAGGAGGCAGGCCGGGGCAGCGCCCGACGCTGGGCTGGGCCGCGGGGCCCACGTGGCGGCGACTGGAGGTCAACGGCGAGCGGGACGACGGCGGCGGATCCCGGCGCCGCTCCGGCGAACGCGAGACGAGGCGGGGCCGAGCCTGGGGACCGGCGGGGAGGCCGGAGACGGAGGGGACGGCGGATCCGGCCGCGGCCAGGCCGGATCTGGCCGGGGAGACGGCCGGCGGCGGGGTTCAGGGGCGGCGGCGACTGGAGGTCGCCGGCGAGGCGCGGGCGCATCGGCGGCGGAGCTGACGAGGAAGGAGACGGGCGGCGCTGGCCTGGCGGCGGAGGAGGCTCGGCGGGGCTGCCGGGGTTGTCGGCGGGAGGCGCGAGGCGGCGGTGGAGGTGGCCGGCGACGGGAGCCGGGCGGCGGTGGAGGGAGCGGGCGCTCGGGCTGGCTGCGGGCCTCGGAGCCCAGATCGGGGCCCGGGCGGGCCTGGCACGGGCCTGGCGGCTGGAGGTGCGGGGGAGGCGACGTGGCCGGCTCCCATTGGCCCGGGCGCTGGCTGTGGCGGTGGAGGCCAGTGGGGGCGCGCCACTTGGCGGCGGGGAGGTGGCCGGCGCCGGATTTCGAGGAGGGAGGCGGGTGGAGGCGCGGAAAACGAGGGGGAGGTTGGTAGAGGCCAAAAATGGCATGTGGGGGTGTATATATAGAGAAAGGGGGGTTAGGATTAGGGTTAGGAGGGGTTTCGGAGCTCTCCGATCGCAATCGAACGGTTTCGGACGCGATGAGGAGAAGGCTGTGTCTAGGGAACTGGACTTGGACTGTGGGAGAGGAGAGGGAGAGACCCGGCGACGGTTACGGAGACCGAAACGTCTGACGAGGGTACCGTCAACGATACCGCTATGAGTCAACGGTTGGGCTATCAAACGGACTACGAATGCGACGAAATTTGACGGGCGGTCTGTCAGTGCTATACCAAGGCCACTCGGCAAATACCGACCCATTCCGAGAACGTTTAATACCCGCACACGAAAAGAGACAAAAGGGGGCGCCGGGTGAGATAGGAGTGCCGGATTGCAAAACGGACAACGGGGAAAAAGCTCGGATGCAAGAGACGAACACGTATGCAAATGCGATGCACATGATGACATGACAAAATTCAACACGCAAGCAAAAGACATGGCAACGGCAGCGAATAACTGGCAGACACCTGGTGCATCAGACCCGGGGCGTTACAGCCGGGAGGGGCATATCACCGCCAGCAGCAATCTTCGCCGTAGTTGCGGCTACGATGGAACGTGGCGATGCATAAGGCGGACGCGGGGACAGCCCCTCTTGGTCTTCGCATCTTCGCAGGCGCCACAGACGCCAAAAACTTCGGGCTGGCTACCAGGGATATGGCGCGCTGCTCACGCTTTCGGGTTTGCGCAAGTGATCCCCCTACCTGGCGCGCCATAGATGTCTCGGGAAATCACGACCACCTATGGGACCAAAGGTCCCTTGTTGGTTCGGCGGGGGGATGGCACGTTGCACAAAGAGCAGAAGAGCGTGGGGTAGCACGGCGGAGATCACACGGGCAGTTTTACCCAGGTTCGGGCCGCCGCGAGGCATAAAACCCTACTCCTGCTTTGGTGGATTGACGGTGGAAGAATGGTGGTGGAGCGCATTACACTTACCCGGCAAGGTTGCCCCGGGGCGACAGTGGCTACGCGCATATGTGGGTGTCCAACCTTCTAACCCTTTCTACGGTTGCCATGGGCCTTTTTTTATAGATTAAGGGGTCACCGCAATGGCAAATTAGTCATTATGCACTGATAAGATAGCAAACAGTGCTATCATACCTAACTCTGCAGGCTGATAGAGCGCATTAAATGCGCCACTCAACGTCACACTGTCGCTTGCCCGGCAAGCCTTGCCAGGTTGTTTCGCCAGCTTCGCGCCTGCTCGCTCGGCACGTTGCAGGACGGGTGTCGTCTGTAGGTATTTCCAGTAGAAAGAGGCTGCCATGTGGAAAATTGCTGCCACTCAGTCACTTTGCGGCTTGACACCGCATCGATCGATGACGTGCGTCATGGTGAAGTGGTTTGGTGAGATGGCTCTCCCTCCGCGAGTCCCGGCAGGCCCTGCCGGGACGTCTTGGAGGTTTTCTTCCGGGGGCGTCCCCGTCCTTGCCAGGCTCGCATGCCCGGCAAGGGAGGCTCTTCTCCTGGTGGTTTCTTACTTCTCTGGCTTGGCCTTGGTCCTCTTTATCTGCATGTTGGTCATTTGAAGATCTTGATCTCTTGTATCTTGGCTTGACCTTGGTGCCGTAATCTGGCTCTACTGCCCGTGCACGAGTTAGGGGAAATATATGCCCCTGTTTGTTTTCCCCGACAACGGCGAAGGAAGGCTGCTCTGTCGGTGGTCGCTGGCTCTTCTGGGGAGATTCTGAACAGTGTGAGCCGGGAGGCACAAGACGGCCATCAAGCCATCCGGCGTAGATTCGACAGTACTAAAATAAAATAAATCGTGTGACCCCAATTTAGTTTTTTGTCAATAGACGTGTGACCACTCTCGTACCTTACTGTTGATCTCTTAGGGATTTCTTCAGATCAGAGATATGTGTCGTTCTTAACATTTTGCGTTTTCTGCATCTTCAGCCACACCATCTTCCTTCTCACCGCAGCTGCTCCAACAAGGGAAGCATACACCAGAAGGGAGCTATAGTCCCCACTCAACAGTTCCCTGCATCGAATGTGCGTGCCCGACATGGACAACCACAACAACTGCAGGGCCATCGACAAGTCAACACATGATGCTCACTCCTATGGATGGCGGCCAGATAGTTTGTACCCTCATCTTACTTGTGTGCAACATTTATGGCTTTGTTATTCATCTAAGCATGGAAAATAGATTATCACATTTCACTGTATATTCATGCTGATCTCTTAAGAGTATTGTTCAGGATTTAACGTTGTTCCATAGTTCAGATAAGAGACTTGTTCTTTAGGTAACGCTGTTCCATAGTTATCATCCATCAGCCAATGTTATCCCACAGGATGGTGATTATACCACTTCTAGTATTACCTATGTTGTTCTTCAATACTTTTGTGTGCCATCTAGTTAATCTCGAGTACGAACGATACATATTCTGTAGCTTTCATCTGTGTTCTCCCTTTAGTTTTTGAGACCTGTTGCTGCTAGTTAAGCCCAGTCCTACTATTTATGTCGTCTCCTATAGCCACTCATTACATAATCTAACTACTAGTTGTCTTCCATGCATGTCGGATATAATTGCACACACTGGATATCCACAAGAACCTCATGGAGCAATGTAACGGCCAACAAACTTGACATCAATGATACCCAATATGATGGAACATGTAAAGGCAGTTCTTCAGACGACTTGTAGAAGGATGTCAAATCCTATTCACCCCACAAGGTCCTTGCTCTAACTTGGCCCATGATATGGGTACAACATGCATATAATGTCCTGGAGTGCATCTACTTTGTTGCAATGCCATGTGCTTAGCTTGCTCATCATACATGTAAATATGTCATGCCTTCCTGTTTTTCAGTACCTATTCCATTCATGATAACATGTTTTCAAATTCAAGTACTGTCATTCTACTCTATCGCAATGACATCTGCTTAGTTTGGACATCATGCTTCTGAATGTCTTATGCATTGTTATTCATCACTATGTACTTCATTTGTCTACCATACCATGTTTTTTTACATTAAAGTGTTGTTCTAGTGGTCTGTTGCAATGCCATCTTAGTTTCCCAATCATACAAGCATATGTTGCCTTAGTGTTTTTCTGTATGTATTTTGCTATCATACAGTTTTACATTCAACTAGTGTTTTTTACTCTGTTGTCATGTCGTATCCCTAGCTCTTACATCATACTCCCTTCGTCCGGATTACATGTCGCAGAAATGGATAAAAATGGATGTATCTAGAACTGAAATACTCCTAGACACATCCATTTATTTCCGGATGGAGGGAATACATGTCAATATGCCATGCCTTTCTATTCTTCAGTACCTATTCCATCTCTCTGTCGTAGCATGTTTTATAACTAAAGCACCGTTCTTCTACATAGGGCATGCAAGGGGAAGACGGCTATCTTAGAATCTGAAGGGTTACAAACAAGGTCTTTGCAAAAGATCGAAACGCCAGGAGATAGTAAACCAACTCCAGTGTTCATAGATACTTCTTCAGCATAGAGAAACCCAATTCCTACTGATAATAAGTAGATTCAAGTGGCCAAAGAACTAGTCCGCTCCAGTCCAGCAAAAATATGTCAACTCCATTCTAAAAAGCGTGTGCATATCCTCACATCATGAAATTTTATAGCATTCAGATCATATTTTCTACATGTTTCTTACTCATCTCTTTTTTAGAAAATAAGCTTAAAGGATAGAAGACTTTCTAAACTGGGATCGTGTTGTGCACCAATGCTGATGTAAGTACATGTTGTATATCACTAAATTTTTACATCAGCATGTATTTTGTTAATCGGCGTGAATCCAACCTTTATTTGATCTAAACTTACTTGTAGCAAAATGTATAATTAAAGGCAACAATGCTGATTTTTCTAAGGAAAACTGCCTGGTAGTTTTGCATACTGAGTTGCATGAGTGTACTATCTCATATCATGCACATTACTAAATTGTAGTGTTGTTCTGGTTGCCCAATCATTCATTGTGTCAATGTTGCTTTCCTATTACCTTACCTGGCTGATGATAGTTGTGCCATATTGTGTGAATTTGGTGTAGGATGGTATGGTTGCCCAAATGTTCATTGTGTCAATATTGCTTTCCTACTATCTGACCTGGCCAATGATAGCAATGCTAGTGTGTTCATTTGGTGCAGGCTGCTGAAGATAAGAAGACAAACTCTGAAAATAGCAAGGCAACCCCATTGTTTCTTTCCAATAAATCTAGGCCAGGTAATATGGCAATAACTCTTGATTAATCTATTTGGTTCCCCTCCTAATCTATGTTATGATGCAGTGGCCGAGACACTCTCCACTATCAATAATACAAGCCTGCCAAATCGCCATTTGAATCTGTTGAGTTTCCTCTGTCTCGAATCCAACGGAAAAATGTATGTTTATGAATGAATTACAGGGTGAAGCAATCATGGAAATCATGGAGGAATCAGAGGTGCACATTCTTGTGCAACAAAAACTGATCAATGTTTTCAGAGACAGTGTAGCAAAGAAGTCTCTAGGAAGAACTTGCTCACATGCTTATGGGCGTCATCCGCGTTGAGGTTGCAAATTGTGAGGTTGTAGATCGTTAAGTTCTGTTCATTTATTTGCACTGGCATCAATCTTTGATTGCCCGATGGATGTAATTTCCTGTAATATATGCTGGATGTGCAACGTTTTTCCTTGTATGCCATACGTTTGCTTAGTGCGCCTCGCATTCTAGCTAACTGATCGCTAGGAAGGCAAAAAAGCAGTGAAATTATTAGTTAGTAGGAACAGCATGGCCCAAATGAAGGAAGCGGCCCACTGCCCTTAATGGGCTTCCCTAATGGGCTCGCATGGGCCAAAATCCTCATAGGGCATTGATTGATCGGTTTTTGTCCTGTCCATAATTGCTCGTCGTAATGGGCTCAAATTATAGCTGGAACAGCATCGCCATTATCTAATTGGGCCTACAAACATGTTCGAACTCTACTGGGCCCATTATGTTAATGGGATGTAACCAGGTCGAAAGCTCTATTGGGCCGCTATAATTGAAACGAGCCAACAATTAATGCTCGGCCCTGTTACCTCCCGGGTCGTTAAAAGGCCGACATCGAAGCGGGCAATAAGTGGGCCCATTTGATTTCACGGGCCGTTAACAGGCCGATACTAAGGTCGGGCTATATATGGCCCAACTGCATTGTGGGCCTTTAGCAGGGCGAAAGTGACAGCGGGCTAGTACTGGACCATGAAGAGCATGGGCCGCTAAGAGGCCAAAAGTCAGGTGGGACTGTATATGGCCCAACTGTGTTGTGGGCCTTTAGCAGGCCGAAAGCGAAACCGGGCTGGTATTGGTCATGAAGAGCATGGGCCGTTAAGAGGCCAAAACTCAGGTCCGACTGCAAATGGCCCAACTCATTTATGGGTCGTTAACAGGCTCAAAGATAGACTGGGCTGGAAATTGGCCCAACACTTAAATGGGTCGCTAAAAGGCCGAAAGACGTACATCCTAAAAATTGGCCCATCCCTTGAATGGGCCGTTAACAGGCCGAAACCACATGGGGCCGATATTGAGCCCAAATATATAGCGGGCTGTTAACAGGCTCGAACTGACGATGGGC
Organism: Aegilops tauschii subsp. strangulata; assembly: GCF_002575655.3. NCBI lineage: Eukaryota > Viridiplantae > Streptophyta > Magnoliopsida > Poales > Poaceae > Aegilops > Aegilops tauschii. The sequence continues at coordinate 248,151,250 of NC_053038.3, forward strand.
TGCAATGGTGTCAAATAGTTAACGGGCCGTTGACGGGCCGAATTGGCACATCTCGTATGGGCCATGGGCTTAAATGGACCAGACACTAGTAGGCCCTATATGGGCCGGCCTGCTAATTTTAACTGGGTCGGCCTCTTTCGCCTAAATGGGCCACTGTTGGGCCTTGCCACGTGCCAACGTATCATAGGCGCGTCCCGTACAATGAGTGGATGACATCTGTCCCAACGCTGAGCTGACACGTGGATCCTCCGGCGAATAAGAATTTTACACGTGGAAAATCTGTTGGGAATCGTAGCAGAAATTCAAAATTTTCTTACGCTCACCAAGATGCATCTATGGAGTCTACTAGCAACGAGGGGAAAGGAGTGTATCTACATACCCTTGTAGATCGCGAGCGGAAGCGTTCCAATGAACGTGGATGACGGAGTCGTACTCGCCGTGATCCAAATCACCGATGACCGAGTGCCGAACGGACGGCACCTCCGCGTTCAACACACGTACGATGCAGCGACGTCTCCTCCTTCTTGATCCAGCAAGGGGGAAGGAGAGGTTGATGGAGATCCAGCAGCACGACGGCGTGGTGGTGGATGTAGCGGGTCTCCGGCAGAGCTTCGCAAGCTTCTACGAGAGAGAGAGGTGTTGCAGGGGAGGAGGGAGGCGCCCAAGGCTGTTGTGTGCTGCCCTCCCTCCCCCCCCCCTTTATATAGGCCCCCTGGGGGGGCGCCGACCCCAAGAGATGGGATCTCAAGGGGGGCGGCGGCCACAAGGGGGGAAAGGGGTGCCTTGCCCCCCAAGGCAAGGGGGAACTCCCCCCCTAGGGTTCCCAACCCTAGGCGCATGGGGGGGAGGCCCAAGGGGGGCGCCCCAGCCCACTAAGGGCTGGTTCCCTTCCACTTTCAGCCCACGGGGCCCTCCGGGATAGGTGGCCCCACCCGGTGGACCCCCGGACCCTTCCGGTGGTCCCGGTACAATACCGGTAACCCCCGAAACTTTCCCGGTGGCCGAAACTTGACTTCCTATATATAATTCTTCACCTCCGGACCATTCCGGAACCTCTCGTGACGTCCGGGATCTCATCCGGGACTCCGAACAACTTTCGGGTTTCCGCATACATATATCTCTACAACCCTAGCGTCACCGGACCTTAAGTGTGTAGACCCTACGGGTTCGGGAGACATGCAGACATGACCGAGACGCTTCTCTGGTCAATAACCAACAGCGGGATCTGGATACCCATGTTGGCTCCCACATGTTCCACGATGATCTCATCGGATGAACCACGGTGTCGAGGATTCAATCAATCCGTATGCAATTCCCTTTGTCAAACGGTATGTTACTTGCCCGAGATTCGATCGTCGGTATCCCAATACCTTGTTCAATCTCGTTACCGGCAAGTCTCTTTACTCGTACCGCAATGCATGATCTCGTGACTAACGCCTTAGTCACATTGAGCTCATTATGATGATGCATTACCGAGTGGGCCCAGAGATACCTCTCCGTCACACGGAGTGACAAATCCCAGTCTCGATCCGTGCCAACCCAACAGACACTTTCGGAGATACCCGTAGTGCACCTTTATAGTCACCCAGTTACGTTGTGACGTTTGGCACACCCAAAGCACTCCTACGGTATCCGGGAGTTGCACGATCTCATGGTCTAAGGAAAAGATACTTGACATTGGAAAAGCTCTAGCAAACGAAACTACACGATCTTTTATGCTATGCTTAGGATTGGGTCTTGTCCATCACATCATTCTCCTAATGATGTGATCCCGTTATCAATGACATCCAATGTCCATAGTCAGGAAACCATGACTATCAGTTGATCAACGAGCTAGTCAACTAGAGGCTTACTAGGGACACGTTGTGGTCTATGTATTCACACATGTATTACGATTTCCGGACAATACAATTATAGCATGAATAATAGACAATTACCATGAACAAAGAAATATAATAATAACCATTTATTATTGCCTCTAGGGCATATTTCCAACAGTCTCCCACTTGCACTAGAGTCAATAATCTAGTTCACATCACCATGTGATTAACACTCACTGGTCACATCACCATGTGACCAACATCTAAAGAGTTTACTAGAGTCAACAATCTAGTTCACATCACTATGTGATTAACACTCAATGTGTTCTGGTTTGATCATGTTATGCTTGTGAGAGAGGTTATTAGTCAACGGGTCTGAACCTTTCAGAACCGTGTGCTTTACGAATATCTATGTCATCTTTGTGGATGCTACCACGCGCTATTTGGAGCCATTTCAAATAATTGCTCTACTATACGAATCCGGTTTACTACTCAGAGTCATCCGGATTAGTGTCAAAGTTCGCATCGACGTAACCCTTTACGACGAACTCCTTTTCACCTCCATAATCGAGAAAATTCCTTAGTCCACTAGATACTAAGGATAAGTTCGACCGCTGTCATGTGATCCATTCCCGGATCACTATTGTACCCCTTGACCAACTCATGGCAAGGCACACTTCATGTGCGGTACACAGCATAGCATACTGTAGAGCCTACGTCTAAAGCATAAGGGATGACCTTCGTCCTTTCTCTCTCTTCTGTTGTGGTCAGGTCTTGAGTCTTACTCAATACTCACACCTTGTAACACAGCCAAGAACTCCTTCTTTGCTGATCTATTTTGAACTCTTTCAAAATCATGTCAAGGTGTGTGTTCTTTGAAAGTATCATCGGGTGTCTTGATCTATCTCTATAGATCTTGATGCCCAATATGTAAGCAGCTTTATCCAGGTCTTCCTCTGAAAAACTCCTTTCAAACAACCCTTTATGCTTTCCAGAAATTTTTACATCATTTCGGATCAACAATATGTCATTCACATATACTTATCAGAAATGTTGTAGCGCTCCCACTCACTTTATTGTAAATACAAGTTTCTAACAAACTTTGTATAAACCCAAAAACTTTGATCACTCCAGCAAAGCGTATATTCTGACTCCGAGATGCTTGCTCTAATCCATGGAAGGATCGCTGGAGCTAGCATACCTTTTAGCATCCTTAGGATCGACAAAACCTTTCTGATTGTATCACATACAACCTTTCCTTATGAAAACTGGTAAGGAAACTTGTTTTGACATCCATCTGCCAGATTTCATAAATGCAGCTAATGCTAACATGATTCCGATGGACCTAAGCATCGCTACGGATGAGAAAAACTCATCGTAGTCAACTCCTTGAACTTGTGAAAATACTCTTTGCCACAAGTCGAGCTTCATAGACGGTAACATTACCGTCCATGTCCGTCTTCTTCTTAAAGATCCATTTATCTCAATGGCTTGCCGATCATCGGGCAAGTTCACCAAAGTCCATGCTTTGTTCTGATACATGGATTCTATCTCGGATTTCATGGCCTCGAGCCATTCGTCGGAATATGGGCCCACCATCGCTTCTCCATAGCTCGTAGGTTCATTGTTGTCTAGCAACATGACTTCCAAGACAGGATCACGCATTACTCTGAAGTAGTGCGCATCCTCGTCGTCCTACGAGGTTTGGTAGTGACTTGATCCGAAGTTTCATGATCACTATCATAAGCTTCCACTTCAATTGGTGTAGGTGCCACAGGAACAACTTCCTGTGCCCTACTACACACTAGTTGAAGCGACGGTTCAATAAGTCTCCACCATCCTCCCACTCAATTCTTTCGAGAGAAACTTTTCCTCGAGAAAGGACTCGTTTCTAGAAGCAATTACTTTTGCTTCCAGATCTGAAATAGGAGGTATACCCAACTGTTTTTGGGTATTCTATGAAGATGCATTTATCCGCTTTGGGTTCGAGCTTATCAGCCTGAAACTTTTTTCACATAAGCATCGCAGCCCCAAACTTTTAAGAAACGACAACTTAGGTTTCTATAAACGGTGTCGTCTCAACGGAATTGCGTGGTGCCCCTTTTAAAGTGAATGTGGTTATCTCTAATGCCTAACCCATAAACGATAGTGGTAATTCGATAAGAGACATCATGGTATGCACCATATCCAATAGGGTGCAGTTATGATGTTCGGACACACCATCACACTATGGTGTTCCAGGCGGTATTAATTGTGAAACACTTTCCACAATGTCTCAATTGTGTGCCAAACTCGTATCTCAGATACTCATCTCTATGATCATATCACAGACATTTTATCCTCTTGTCACGACGATCTTCAACTTCACTCTGAAATTACTTGAACATTTCAATAATTCAGACTAGTGTTTCATCAAGTAAATACACTCAGCATCTACTCAAATCATCTGTGAAGTAAGAACATAACGATGTCCACTGCATGCCTCAGCACTCATTGGACTGCGTACATCAAAATGTATCACTTCCAATAAGTTGCTCTCTTGTTCCATTTTACTGAAAACGAGGCCTTTCAGTCATCTTGCCCATGTGGTATGATTTGCATGTCTCAAGTGATTCAAAATCAAGTGAGTCCAAACGATCCATCTGCATGGAGTTTCTTCATGCATATATACCAATAGACATGGTTCGCATGTCTCAATCTTTTCAAAAACGAGTGAGTCCAAAGATCCATCTACATGGAGCTTCTTCATGCGTTCTATACCAATATGACTCAAATGGCAGTGCCACAAGTATGTGGAACTATCATTACTATTTTATATCTTTTGGCACGAACATGTGTATCACTACGATCGAGATTCATTTTAGGTGCAAGACCATTGAAGGTATTATTCAAATAAACAGAGTAACCATTATTCTCCTTAAATGAATAACCGTATTGCGATAAACATAATCCAATCATGCTCAACGCAAACACCAAATCTCGATGGTAGAGGGAGCATGCGATGCTTGATCACATCAACCTTGGAAACACTTCCAACACATATCGTCATCTCACCTTTAGCTAGTCTCCGTTTATTCCGCAGCTTTTATTTCGAGTTACTAACACTTAGCAACCGAACCGGTATCTAATACCCTAGTGCTGCTAGGAGTACTAGTAAAGTACACATTCATATAACATATATCCAATATACTTCTGTCGACCTTGCCTGCCTTCTCATCTACCAAGTATCTAGGGTAGTACTGCTTCAGTGACCGTTCCCCTCATTACAGAAGCACTTAGTCTCAGGTTTGGGTTCAACTTTGGGATTCTTCGCTAGAGCAGCAAATGATTTGTTGTTTCATGAAGTATCCCTTCTTGCCCTTGCCCTTCTAGAAACTAGTGGTTTTACAAACCATCAACAATTGATGCTCCTTCTTGATTTCTACTTTCGCGGTGTCAAGCATCGCGAGTTGCTCAAGGATCATCATAACTATCCCTGATATGTTATAGTTCATCACGAAGCTCTACTAGCTTGGTGGCAGTGACTATGGAGAACCATCACTATCTCATCTGGAAGATTAACTCCCACTCAATTCAAGCGATTGTGGCACTCAGACAATCTGAGCACATGCTCAACGATTGAGCTTTTCTCCCTTAGTCTGCAGGCTTAAGAAACTTGTCAGAGGTCTCATACCTCTTGACGTGGGCACTAGTCTGAAATCCCAATTTCAGTCTTCGAAACATCTCATATGTTCTGCGACGTTTCAAAACCGTCTTTGGTGCCACAATTCTAAACCGTTAGCATTACGCACTGAACTATCACGTAGTTATCACAAACGTATATGTCAGATGTTCCGCAACATCTACAGACGACGCTGAGGTTCAGCACACCGAGCGGTGCATTAAGGACATAAGCCTTCTGTGCAGCAATGAGGACAATCCTCAGTTTACGGACCCAGTCCGCATAATTGCTACTACCAACTTTCAACTAAATTTTTTCTCTAGGAACATATCTTAAACAGTAGAACTAAAGCGTATGACATAATTTGCAAAGACCTTTTGACTATGTTCATGATAATTGAGTTCATCTGATTAATGAACTCCCACTCAGATAGACATCCCTCTAGTCATCTAAGTGATACATGATCCGAGTCAAACTAGGCCGTGTCCGATCATCACGTGAGACGGACTAGTCATCATCGGTGAACATCTCCATGTTGATCGTATCTACTATACGACTCATGTTCGACCTTTCGGTCTCTTGTGTTCCGAGGCCATGTCTGTACATGCTAGGCTCGTCAAGTCAACCTAAGTGTTTCGCATGTGTTCCGAGGCCATGTCTGTACATGCTAGGCTCGTCAACACCCGTTGTATTCGAACGTTAGAATCTATCACACCCGATCATCACGTGGTGCTTCAAAACAACGAACCTTCGCAATGGTGCACAGTTAGGGGGAACACGTCTCTTGAAATTTTAGTGAGGGATCATCTTATTTAAGCTACCGTAGTTCTAAGCAAATAAGATGCATAACATGATAAACATCACATGCAATCAAATAGTGACATGATATGGCCAATATCATTTTGCTCCTTTGATCTCCATCTTCGGGGCACCATGATCATCTTTGTCACCGGCATGACACCATGATCTCCATCATCATGATCTCCATCATTGTGTCTTCATGAAGTTGTCACGCCAACGATTACTTCTACTTCTATGGCTAACGCGCTTAGCAATAAAGTAAAGTAATTTACATGGCGTTATTCAATGACACGCAGGTCATACAAAAAATAAAGAAAACTCCTATGGCTCCTGCCGGTTGTCATACTCATCGACATGCAAGTCGTGATTCTTATTACAAGAATATGATCAATCTCATACATCACATATATCATTCATCACATCTTCTGGCCATATCACATCACATAGCACTTGCTGCAAAAACAAGTTAGACGTCCTCTAATTGTTGTTGCAAGTTTTTTACGTGGTTTGTAGGTTTCTAGCAAGAACGTTTCTTACCTACGTATGACCACAATGTGATTTGCCAATTTCTATTTACCCTTCATAAGGACCCTTTTCATCGAATCCGTTCTGACTAAAGTAGGAGAGACAGACACCCGCTAGCCACCTTATGCAACTTGTGCATGTCAGTCGGTGGAACCTGTCTCACGTAAGTGTATGTGTAAGGTCGGTCCGGGCCGCTTCATCCTACAATGCCGCCGAAACAAGAAAATACTAGTAGCGGCAAGAAGAATTGGCAAACTCAACGCCCACAACTACTTTGTGCTCTACTCGTGCATAGTAACTACGCATAGACCTGGCTCTGATACCACTGTTGGGAATCGTAGCAGAAATTCAAAATTTTCTTACGCTCACCAAGATGCATCTATGGAGTCTACTAGCAACGAGAGGAAAGGAGTGTACCTACATACCCTTGTAGATCGCGAGCGGAAGCGTTCCAATGAACGTGGATGACGGAGTCGTACTCGCCGTGATCCAAATCACCGATGACCGAGTGCCGAACGGACGGCACCTCCGCGTTCAACACACGTACGGTGCAGCGACGTCTCCTCCTTCTTGATCCAGCAAGGGGGAAGGAGAGGTTGATGGAGATCCAGCAGCACGACGGCGTGGTGGTGGATGTAGCGGGTCTCCGGCAGAGCTTCGCAAGCTTCTACGAGAGAGAGAGGTGTTGCAGGGGAGGAGGGAGGCGCCCAAGGCTGTTGTGTGCTGCCCTCCCTCCCCCCCCCTTTATATAGGCCCCCTGGGGGGCGCCGACCCCAAGAGATGGGATCTCAAGGGGGGGCGGCGGCCACAAGGGGGGAAAGGGGTGCCTTGGCCCCCAAGGCAAGGGGGAACTCCCCCCCCCTAGGGTTCCCAACCCTAGGCGCATGGGGGGGAGGCCCAAGGGGGGCGCCCCAGCCCACTAAGGGCTGGTTCCCTTCCACTTTCAGCCCACGGGGCCCTCCGGGATAGGTGGCCCCACCCGGTGGACCCCCGGGACCCTTCCGGTGGTCCCGGTACAATACCGGTAACCCCCGAAACTTTCCCGGTGGCCGAAACTTGACTTACTATATATAATTCTTCACCTCCGGACCATTCCGGAACCTCTCGTGACGTCCGGGATCTCATCCGGGACTCCGAAAAACTTTCGGGTTTCCGCATACATATATCTCTACAACCCTAGCGTCACCGGACCTTAAGTGTGTAGACCCTACGGGTTCGGGAGACATGCAGACATGACCGAGACGCTTCTCCGGTCAATAACCAACAGCGGGATCTGGATACCCATGTTGGCTCCCACATGTTCCACGATGATCTCATCGGATGAACCACGGTGTCGAGGATTCAATCAATCCGTATGCAATTCCCTTTGTCAAACGGTATGTTACTTGCCCGAGATTCGATCGTCGGTATCCCAATACCTTGTTCAATCTCGTTACCGGCAAGTCTCTTTACTCGTACCGCAATGCATGATCCCGTGACTAACGCCTTAGTCACATTGAGCTCATTATGATGATGCATTACCGAGTGGGCCCAGAGATACCTCTCCGTCACACGGAGTGACAAATCCCAGTCTCGATCCGTGCCAACCCAACAGACACTTTCGGAGATACCCGTAGTGCACCTTTATAGTCACCCAGTTACGTTGTGACGTTTGGCACACCCAAAGCACTCCTACGGTATCCGGGAGTTGCACGATCTCATGGTCTAAGGAAAAGATACTTGACATTGGAAAAGCTCTAGCAAACGAAACTACACGATCTTTTATGCTATGCTTAGGATTGGGTCTTGTCCATCACATCATTCTCCTAATGATGTGATCCCGTTATCAATGACATCCAATGTCCATAGTCAGGAAACCATGACTATCAGTTGATCAACGAGCTAGTCAACTAGAGGCTTACTAGGGACACGTTGTGGTCTATGTATTCACACATGTATTACGATTTCCGGACAATACAATTATAGCATGAATAATAGACAATTACCATGAACAAAGAAATATAATAATAACCATTTATTATTGCCTCTAGGGCATATTTCCAACAAAATCCCCATTGGTCGGGGCTATTAACGGGTTATCAGATCCAAACCGGAACCCAATAGCTTAACGGCGACACGTTACGGTGGATGCCACGTGTCGGTTACCCTTGAAGAAAACACTTCCATGAGGCGCCATTTAACGTCATGGAAGTGGACACTTCCGTGATGATAATTTTGGTATTGTCATGGAACACTTCTACGATAGCACAGGTATGACCATCTTGATTCTGTCATAGAATCGTCATGGATGTACATGCATGACAGAAAACGTGACCTACTGTGACAAACATGTATCATCACGGAAGTGTATTTTTTTGTAGTGCCCTCTCTCCCAAATATCTCATCTTTGTTTGTTTTATGCCTACAAGGTGTTCGATAAAAGTTCAACTAGGTTGTAGGGAAATATTAATGTTGATGATCTATGTAATATTTATCCTCTGGTGTCTTTCAGTAATTCCTTTTTCTGAAATTTATATGCGGATTTATGACTTGGATGTACAGTATATTACATTCTGATTATGTGGCTTTCATGTACTTTATATGGCCTCTGTTATCACATTTTCTTGTCTTATTCATCACACTAACCGGAATGTATGTACATTATCTTCTAAGTAATGCTGATGGAAAAGAAAGTTCATCCATAATGCAAAGTTCCTATTTTTCTGTTCTAAAAAGGGAACATTGGTATGAAAAATATTTTTACTTCTCCAAAAAGAAATAAAGGTGTTCCATCGCAGGAAGGTGAAGGAGTCGATCATGGTGGGGACATGTTTTATAGGAAGTTGTACAACCTCTGCAAGTGTAGCCTTAAACTGGTGGGACATGTAAGAGTCATGCATTCTTCATTCCTTTCCTTTCTAGATATGGTTGTCGACTTAGCTCATTTGGCTGTGCAGTTAATCCATGCTGTGGAGTAGAGCCATGGTAAGGGAGTTTGCCATGATGGGAAGGTTTTCTCTGAAGTTATATGGGCAGTAGTGTTTTTATTTCATTTATGTTTACAAATTGGTTTAGTGACAGGTAATTCCGCACATCAGTTGTTCTGTGTGCCTTCTATTGTTTGCTTGGCTTCGCAATCAACTTCATGACTTTCGTTCTTTTCAACAATTTTGGAGAGAAATTTACTACTGTCGATGCATACACTCATTCGTGGTAGAATTTGATCTCGAGTAAGCATTGTGCTCCACCATAATTAAAAACTACGGAGCGTTTGGGTGTCTTAATCCTAATGTTTGGTAGGTTGCTGAGTGTTTGCTTGGCTTATGTCTTTATTTTGCAGTGCTATTGATGTGTGTCCATAGGCGCTGATTGTTTCTTGATTTCACATTTCATAGGGAGTGCACTTCGTCTGATGCCTTGAAAGAGCAATATATTGGGCATCATGAGATAGTCATCCAGAGTTTGGTCAGATTTGAAATGATTTGGCCTACAATTTGTGATTTTGCAATCAACTTTCCTACAAGGTACCTTCAGATCTTCATTTGAGTTATTATACATGATCGTTTAAAATCCCTTTAAAATGAACTCCATTGCTGTAATTGAAAATTTGAAAGCACAAGATGTGATGGCTTGGACAGTCTTATCATATTGATGCTTATTTATTTTAGACCCTTTAAAGGGATAAGGTTTCGTGGCCTATTTTTGTTTCAAGTATTTGTCTGTGCAGATGTTTCCATAAAACGATACAATTTATTATGTTACATTTAAGAATCTATTCATAATTGCACTTTATCTTGCACAGATCAAACTCTATTAAGCCACAAGGTTCACTTAGCTATCATTTCTCCCCATTCCCCAGTAAGAGCCAGCAATAGGTAGGTCTAATTTTGTCTCTGTGAGCTGTCTGATTAAATGTTGGGTTTGTGGTGCCAGTAACTATCGATGTGCAATTCTTTCTATTTTACATGTTTCTTTGTTTTTTTATATACCGATTTTGCAATTTGGGTGGCATGTTTCAAGAAATATATTTTCAGGTAGCATTTAACACTGAAATATCTTCCTCGGAAGTCAGTAAGATGTCTCCTTTTCCGGTCTTTTGCTTAATTTAACTGCTAAATTACATGTTCCCAAAACCAATGTTAATATTTTTACAACTAGACTCAGCGAGTATAGTACCGAAACTGAGCCTATTCGCCAAAATATTTGTTATTTTTCTTATCTTCCTAAGGCCAAAAGTTTTTGCCAAGTGGTTGAATGACAATATTACGCGATTGTGTCTCGCATTCAGTAAAATAACATAGGAAATTTGCACCTGAGTAATCATTTTAGAACATCCTACTCCGTTTGTGGTTTGCTCCTCTCGACGATAGGATGAGGCTAGTAATATTCATCTAATCGCCCCTCTACGGTGTGCATCCGTTAATCATGTTTTATACAGCGGGAGTGCTTCAGTTATTTATTTTCTTGACAGAATGGTACAATATCTGTTTTCTTATATGCAGGTTTTAGAATCATTTATTTACCAGGTTTTAGAATCTGTTACGTAAAGAACATCGGGCACACTTTCCAGTTGGTAGACGATTTTTCCCTATATTCTATAGATATGGCGTTTTGGTTAGCTTGTATTTATTGGTTACTCAATGACCTACTAGTTAGTGTATTACTTGTCACCTGCAACATGTCTCGTATGATCACACTCCTGTAAAGAACATGTGGCACCTGCAATATGCAGGAAAAATGAAATATGTAACCAGAAGTGTGATCATACTTCAGTGGTGTTATGGGCCCTGCTTTCGATACTTCAGTATACCAATTACTTGTCACCTTTAGCGTTGTTCAGTTCCATGCATAAATTCAAGTTTGAGTTTGTGTATAATAATTTAATGCCTCGTATGTTCATATCATTTAGTCATCTCAACTTCGACTTTGAAAGTAGTATGTATGTAGTGAATACAAAGTACACACATGCAGTCTAAATCAAGATCACAATGAGATGGCGCAACTTGATAGCTACTGGGATTAGAAGTACAGGGAAGACTGGTTATAATTACAGCTAGCACCATCGACTTGATTGTCGTGGGTGTCACACAAGCAAGGGACCAAAAGGTCTGCTTGTGTCCAGTCACATTTTTCCATGCATGATGCTTTAATTGCAAGATTACATTTTTGTCGCATTATGTGAGCTTGTTTTCCCATGTGATTATCTTCCAAGTTGTGTTGTTACCTCATAAAATTATTTTTCATCATAGATCGTTTATTTTTGTAACTGTTCTCTCATCATGCTTTGGGTAGTTATTTGTTCTATAAACGGCAACTTGTCTTCTCTTTCCGCTAAACATTATACTAAAACCAAATTCTATGTTCTAATGTACTACAACAGTATGTGATTGTTCAGGAGTTGATACTCAGCTACTTCTTTTCTTCCTGTGATTATTGTGCAGCGATTGCATATGTGCCTTTTACACTCTTATTATATGACATGTTGTTTTGTTTTGTGCTTATGATCTTCTGTATGGATATGAATGACCGTATATAAATTTATGTAGGAAAGATAATGGACTCAATGATCTGCAGAGAGAAAGATGAATTATCGTAGTGAGCAAAACATATCCTGAACTTATAAGGAACCCTTTCTAAAGAGTGGCAGTATAAAGCATGAAGGACCTTCTACTAGTCAATCTCAGAGGAAATCTGCAAATTCTTGTGCACGTAATTTTGCAGAGTTTCCTTGTATAACTATATGTTCCCATCGCTCCTTTTTTTCTCTCTTCATTCTAATTATCAGTAAACTTGTGGCAAGTCTACAGTTTCAGGTGTCTTCCAAAAAAAGACTACGTCGAGCAGCTTGGACCTATTTGAAAATTTTAAATCATATGAACGCTTTTACTTTTTCTTAGGACCCTATTTGAGCTCAAGGTAGTTAGTCCTGACGCAGATATGTCTCAATTGGCAATTTCTTATTGTGTCATCACACATTAATATTTGACTTTGCCACATGCAACAGTGAGGATCCAGATATCCATTTCAAATACATAGAACCACCTGCAAGGACTGGACAGATCAAAGAAGTTAAGCGAGTCAGCAGAGAGTCTATTTTTTATGATGCTGATAAACTCACCCTTTCATACTGAAAGTGCTAGTTATCGACTAGAGGGGGGTGAATAGGCGATTTTTATGAAAGTCTTCAAAACATGATAGTTTCGAAGACAAACAATACAAATGAACCTATTGATATGCAGCGGAAGGTAGACTACACTAAGCAAGCCATAGCCAAGTATTCAATGAAGTGAAAGCACGAAGACTAATAGCAGCTAGGTAGTAAAGATCAAGATGGAAGATAGTATGAAGCCAAACAATGATAGTAGTCACATAGTGAAGTCAAACAGGTAGTGCAAGCAGGCAATGACTTCACGAAGACAAATTGTAAGTAAAGAGAGGGAGAGGATGGAACCAGTCACTTGTTGAGGACACAGGATTTGTTGGACCAGTTCCAGTTGCTGTGACAACTGTACGTCTGGTTAGGGAGGCTGAGATTCAACTCAGAAGACCACGTCTTCACCTTATTCCCCTTGAGCTAAGGACACCCAGTCCTCGCCCAATCACTCTGGTAAGTCTTCAAGGTAGACTTCCAAACCTTCACAGACTTTGTTCACCGGCGATCCACAATGACTCTTGGATGCTCAGAACGCGACGCCTAACCGGCTGGAGGATTCACAGTCCTCAAGTGTAACAAGTCTTCAGGTCACGCGGACAGAAAGACTTCAGTGATGCCTAACACTCTTTGGCTCTGGGTGTTTGGGCTTTGTCCTCGCAAGGATTTCTCTCTCTCAAAAGCTTCGGAGGTGGGTTGCTCTCAAACGACAAAAGCCATGCACTAACTCTGAGCAGCCACCAATTTATGGTGTAGGGGGTGGGCTATTTATAGCCACTAGGCAACCTGACCTGATTTGTCCGAAATGACCCTGGGTCACTCAGGAACTGACACGTGTTCCAACGGTCAGATTTCAAACACACGCGGCAGCTTGACTTGGGCTACAAGTAAAGCTGACTCATCCAGCTCTGGATAAGATTTTCTCTCATTGTATTCGCTCGAAGACATAGGATTTTGGTTGAGCATCACTTCAGTCACTCTGACTTTGTTCACTGGGACCCCACTTAACAGTACGGTTGTTCCTATGACTCAACAAAGAAGAAAAGGAAACAACGAAACAACTAAGTCTTCGCGCTCCATAGTCTTCACGCAATGTCTTCTCTTGTCATAGTCTTCAATGTGAATATCTTCACATACCACCATTGTCTTCATACATTTTTAGGGGTCATCTCCGGTAGGTAAACCGAATCAATGAGGGACTACTACCTGTGTTATCCTGCAATTCTCACAAACGCATTAGTCCCTCAACCAGGTTTGTCGTCAATACTCCAAAACCAACTAGGGGTGGCACTAGATGCACTTACAATCTCCCCCTTTTTGGTGATTGATGACAAACTGGTTGAAGTTTTCAACAGGGATAAAAGTATGTGAAATTGTAAAGGATTTAGGTATTGTCTTCATAAGTAGCAAAAGGCTCCCCCTGAAGATGTGCATATAAGTAATTTGCTTTTGGAATGCAAATGCACATGGCAGGTTGTACTTGTGGAGATCCTCTTCAAATTATGAAGACAATTCATCATGCATGATTTGATATAACGAAGATAATGACATGCATAATGAAAAATGGATGTCTGCAATATGACCTCGTGCGGGATTTATCATCGCACATGCGGAATTTATCATCGCATCACAGAATAGCAAACAAGTAGCAGACGACCATCAAGTTTAAGTGTTACAACTCAAAGAACCAAATGTATCCAAAGCGAGAGTTGTAAACACTAGGCAAAATATAAAGCAACCACCCATATGGACCCGCTTGAAGACTATCAACTCATATGCTTCTCCCCCTTTTGTCAGTAAGGACCAAAAAGGTTTGAAGACATAGAGTCTCTACTCGTTCCCAGAAGGAGTAGGAGAAGATGCAGGGTCGGCGTCGGGGTTTGGCGGTGCAGAAGAACTTGGTGCAGTGCATTCACCGTTGCAACCGAGGAGGAATAATCAGAGTCTTCAAGAGAGGGAGTTCAACGCAAAACAGCATTCCTTGGAGGAGTGGAGTCAAACTTGAATCTTTCAGTGAAGCCATCGTCTTGAAGATCTGCTTTAGCACTCAGCAATGTCAAACTCTTCCATGACCTCCGACAGGTTTCATGTGTGACAAAGGCATTCTTGGTGGCAAGATTGCGAATGCGATTGACGTCCACCAAGAGGCTTTGCATCTGCCACTTCAGCCAGTAGTGATGCTTATCCTGTTTCTGATGTAGGGCAACGAGAAGCTCTCGGTCATTGAGAACACGAGATCGCCTACGAGGCCTTTGAGCAATAGTGCTTTCAGTGGCTTCAGTTTGAGCACGGTGAGGTAAGCGTGTATTGCCAACCAAAGGATAAACACGAGTGACTGCCTGGACTCCTTCAATGGGCTGTGTGAAGCTTTGGTGATCAGCATTGTGAAGACAAACAGGCTCCTTGGCAGGCTCGGGGTATATGGCTTCAACTGACATATCAACCTCTGGCAGAAAGATCAGATGGTTGCGAGCAGAGGGCTGATAGTTGACAGCTGAATGTAGCTTGATGAGGCGCATAACCCATGGAGCGTAGAACTTCAGTCCAAAGAGATCAGAGCATGATGCAGCCAACTTCCTGATAAAGAAGTCTTGAGCATTGAAGCTGATGCCATTGAAGATATAAAAGACCAAAGTCTTCATTGCTCCTTCAAGTTTTGCTGCTGAAGAATGTCCTTTGACAGGCCATAGAGTTCGCCTTATGATATGATAAATGGTGCGGGGCAGATACTCTAGGTCTTCAACAAAGAACTCTTTTGGGTAATCAGTGTCATGTGGCAAAGGCTTCATCATGCTCAGCATTTGGCTCATGTTGGGCTCTGGCTTCTGAAAGATGCTCTCCAAAGCATTGCGGTGAAGCTGACAACCAGGTTCATATAGTTCACCTGGAGTGGGCAGACCAGTGAGCTCAATAATGTCAAAAGCTTTAGCTTCATGATGTACGTTGCCTGTCATCCACTCAAGGACCCATGTCTTCGGATCCCTGTTGTAGCCGCGAATGTGGAGGGTGGCATAGAATTGCAGCAGAAGCTCTTCATTCCAATGCTCCTTATCAGTCACAAAATTCAGCAATCCAGCATCACGAAAGCAGTCAAGGGCTTCTTCAAGGCATGGCAATCCAGCAATGGCTTCGCAGTCAAGACGCATATGAGGGAAGATGCGCCCTTGATCATAGAGAACACATGAGTAGTGGTTGCGCTGCTGATAGCTCCAAAACCGATCAGATGAAATCCTTGGCTTGGAATAGGGGTTCTTGGCGCTATCAAAGAAAGTGTTGTGCGCAATGAAGCCATTTGCATTGAAGGCCCCAGGTGAAGTGGCAGTACCTAGAAACCTGGGCAGTCTTGGCTTTGGCTTCTGGACCTGAGGCCTGTGCTCGACATGGTAATCAAATTGCGGACCAGCAGCAGGTGGAGGAACCAGAATAGGGCATCTGACAGTGACCAGCTGACCATAGTTGTATGCTTGCTCGATAGTATGTGGCCTGGGAGGCGGTACAGGAGCAGTGGCAATGGCAGTGGCAGTGACTTCAGGCTGCAGATTTGCATCAAGTGCAGCATTGACTTCAGGTGCTATCACTTCGGGCACCACATTGACTTCAGGCGCCACATTTGCGTCAGCCATGACAACGTCATTGGCTTCAGTGTTGGTGTTGGTGGTCGCCTCAGCGTTGTTAACCTCCACTTGAGGAGCTGGAGGGTCGGACACGTTCTCCTCGAGAACAACTTGGTTGGTTGGGGGTGTAGCAACAAGTTCTTCTTCTTCTCTGGGTTCTTCTTGGTCATCGGCTGATGCAGCCGGAATATCTTCAGCCATGTTGGCTTCAGTCTCGGGGTTGTTCACAGTTGGAGAGGCTTCAGGAAAGACTTGGCGTGAAACTGATTGGCGCTCTTCTCCTTCTGGAACACTTGACAGAGTGACCTGTGGCCTTGGTCCTTTGCGAAGCCTTCGGAACGCTGGCGACGCTTGTGGAGATGGAGTTGGTTGGGCCACAAAGTCTTCATCTTCAATCACCGGAGTGGTGACTTGAGTTGGGGGAGTAACTGGTGTTTCTGCTTGACAGGGGGATTCTTGAGGGTGATCAGCCCATGAGTCATCCTGAGCAATTGGCGTCAATGGACGACCAATGTTGATGAGTTCGCTGTTCATAAGAACAGGCGATGATACCACATTGTGCTTGATCTGAGGAAGGACTTCATCATCTTCAACATTGTCTTGATGACCAATGTCTTCAGCTGCGGTGGGGTCAACAGCTGGAATATCTTCAGCTTCAGGAGCCTCTAGGGAAGCAGGCTCATGAACTATCAAACGACGTTCTTGTTGTGCAGATGCAGGACGAGCAACAGAAATTGGCTCGACGACAAGGGGCTCTGTGGGAGCAGCCCGATCTTTCTTCTTGGTCTTGCATTTCTTGGTGGGTGGAGCATCATCAGTGGTGTTCTTGGTCTTGCGCTTTCTGGCTTTGGCTTCAGCTGCCCTTGTCTTCTGAAGCTTTGAAGCCACTGCGGGGACCTTAGCCTGTCATACTTGCGGGGAAGACAATGTGAGGTTCTTCCCGCCTGGATGGTTCAGCTTGGTCCACAGTTGGCTTCTTTTTCTTGGCAGCCATCTTTGGGTCGATGCCAGGACGCCCACGTGCCTTGTGCTTCTCAGCTTCATTGTAAGCTAGAACACACTTGGCAGCGAGAATCTTCATGCGCTCACGAGAACCTTTGGCTTCATCACGTTTCTTGTGAAACGCTTCCTTGAGCTCATGCAGCATGACCTTGAAGTTTTAGACGTCTGCCACGCTGAGCTTGGCCATGTGCTTCTTGAACTAAGCCTTTTCATAATCGATCTTGTGCTTCAGCTCAACAATTTTTTGAGCAAGAGCCAGCTCAGGAGCAATGGCGCCATGGAAGGAGACGCTTAGGCCAATGGGAAGTTGCAGATCGTCAAAGCTGAGATTGGGGGTATCAAACCACTCACCAATGAAGTTGTTCAATACTTCCACGTCAAAGAGAGGCAAATCATTGAAGATTTCCGCCTCATGCTTGCTCTTTATCAGCTGCTCAAGAGCATCATCAGCAAGATCATCGTCACTTGACAGATCAATGGCGTCGTTTTCATTCCTCAGAACAGCAGCAGGGGTCAGAGCTGGGCCAGTGGTGTGCATTGGCTTCTTCTTCTTCTTCTCAGACTTGGAGATGCGTGAGAGATCTTCAGACTGCACACTTGGTGCAGGAGGAGCTGTGGCCAGAGGCTTCGCTTGCGAAGCTTTTGGTGCAGGGGAAGGCTTCGAAGCCTTGGGTTTCTTTAGCTTCTTAGGCTTCGGTGGAGCAGGCGCTTTGTCAGAATTAGCGTCATCTGCAGGTTCATCCACGGTTGTCCCTTGAACCATAATATGGGTGATGAGACCTTCCAGATTGTAGAAGGGCCCAACAAGATTGGGTTCAGCTTCGCGTGTGCCATCGGCACGAGGAGCAGAGGGACCGGGGTTGAAGTCTAATCCCCGCGACTTCTTGTTTTCTTTGGCCGAGTTCTTGGCAAACTGGAAGTTGCGCTTGAACAGATTGTCGTCACGACACCATAGCAATGAAGATGGGTCGGCATCTGCAGGCTGTGGTCCACGGACCATGCAAGGGTAGAAGCCTTGTTCAATGGCTTCAGCTCTGGACCTAGGTGGAAGATTTTTGTACAAGATGTCTCCCCAGGGTCGCTTGATGGCATTCTTCTCAGCATATTCCTGGGTCACGAACCTGTACTTGTACCATTGTTCTACCCAATATCTTCGAATCCATTGGATTCGGGTTTTTCGCTGATTGTAGTCCTCCTCTGGATCTGTCTTGTACAGCTCATAGAGGTCAGGAGGCAAATCTCTTGATGTATTCCCACGGCGCTGTCTGCCACCCTTCCTTGCAGACTTCTCTGTTGCCATGAAGTTCCGACTGAATGGCTTCAACACTGTCAAAGGCTTTCGTCTGCTGGTCAGACAGGAACTGGCTTCGGGAGAGTTGATATGATGCTGTAAGAATTATGCAAATGAATGCAGACTATGAGAACCAAGGGATTCTCCCACGGACATGTACCTGTGACAGCATTGGAGATGCGAGGGAAGGGGAAGAGGTCATATGCATTCTCAGAAGATTTTGAAGATAAATCAGTTTAGAAGACATTAACCTCATAGTGCGAAGACATTCACTTATATGTTGAGAGTTGGTTCCAGATTTGTACGAATCCAAGAATAAGTACAAGTGAGGAATCTAACTACGTGTGAAGCATAAGTGAATATACTAGGCATCACATGAGATGCAGACAGGATAGATCCAAAGTTGTGGAGGCAGAAACCACTTTTGGTAGTATGGATGAATCTATAGGATCAAAAAGACGGTAAAAAGAGGGTTTTAATTTACCACACGATGAACTGCTAGACGGAGTAGAAGATGAGACCGAGCAGTTCAATCTTCCGTGCCCTAACTTGGCGACGGAGGACACCTACGGCGGCGGCGCAGAAGACAATGTCCGGGGCCGGCATGAAGACGGCGTCGGAGAGGTCGCGACAGCTAAGCGCTTCGTCGCCGGCGTCGTCGAGAGCTAGCAGTGGCGCTAGGGTTTGTCGAAGTGGAGAGGTGGAAGAAAGATTTTGACCGCGATTGGATGTGCATTTATAGGGAAAGGGACGGCACAACGCAATTACGCAGGTGCCCCTGGCGGTTCACATCTGAGGGACACATGGCGAACATGCAACACATTGGGAATTGTCCCACGTTCCCACGCCCGCCTGGACTGTCGGATGGCCGTTCCGGCTTCTCTGGGTTTCAGGCAATAAGAATTGAGCATTTAAAACAGATTTAATGTTTGTCTCTGTATCTTCTGCTGACAAGGACGCAGAGAAGACATTCGATAGTTTCAACAGAATGCATATGATTTGGATAGATAGAGTTTGAGGTAGAAAGCATAGAGAGGTTAGGTTCCGATCACATTCACTTAGTTCAAAAGATTCAAACAAGATGACATAGCTATAAGTGAATGTTGTAGAGGACAGAACACTAAAATATGTGTGTGTATATATATATCAGAATAAAACCAAATCATCATTGTGAAGATAAACATGAAGACATGTTGATATTGAAGACAAACCAAATGCGAAGACATAGCAAATGTAACGCCATGAGAAAAACACTTCAAACAGAAGAATTTGGTGGTGGCGTTACCCACCGTATAGGAAGTATTAGACCCAGACACGGCGCACAATTATCGTGGCGCTCCGAAGTCGAATTCCGCATTAATGTATTCACACTCAGAGTGTAAGTCTTCATTGATTGAAGACATACATTACTTCGTGTGTTGCACATCTAAGTCATAAACATGCATAAGTGTTAGGATGTGTGCCTGATCACAGGACATTCGAGGATTCCAAGATATTTAGCTCACACCGCAACTTGCAAAACCTTTTCTCATCCAAGGGCTTCGTGAAGATATCTGCCAATTTTTCTTTAGTGTTGACGTGTATGATATCAATATCTTCCTTCATGACATGATCTCTGAGAAAGTGATGATGAATTTCAATGTGCTTTGTCTTCGAGTGCTGAACTGGGTTGTTGGCAATCTTGATAGCGCTTTCGTTGTCGCAGTAGAGTGGGACTTATTTCAGATGGATGCCATAGTCCTTGAGTGTATGCTTCATCCATAGAAGCTGAGCGCAGCAAGATCCAGCAGCAATGTATTCAGATTCAGCAGTGGAGAGTGATACACAGTTCTGCTTCTTTGAAGATCAACAGGCAAGTGATGTCCCAGAAAGTGACATGTGCCTGATGTAGATTTGCGATCCACCTTGTCACCAGCATAATCAGCATCCGAGAATCCAACTAGATCAAACTCTGAGTCCTTTGGGTACCATAATCCTAATGTTGGGGTGTAAGACAAATATCGAAGAATTCGCTTCACAGCTAAGTGATGTGATTCCTTTGGTGCCGCTTGGAATCGAGCACACATGCAAACACTAAGCATAATATCTGGCCTAGATGCACATAAATAAAGTAAAGAACCAATCATGGAGCGGTATACCTTTTGATCGAACTCTTTACCATTGGCGTCAGGACCCAGATGACTCTTGGTTGGCATTGGCGTCGTGTAACCTTTGCAGTCTTGCATTCCAAACTTCTTCAGGCAATCTTTGAGGTATTTCTCTTGAGATATGAAGATGCCATTGCTTTGCTGACGAATTTGAAGACCAAGGAAGAACTTCAGCTCACCCATCATGAACATCTGATATTGCTCTTGCATCATGTGTCCAAATTCATCACTGTATTTCTGGTTGGTGCAGCCGAAGATAATGTCATCCACGTATATTTGGCACACAAACAGTTCACCATCATATGTCTTCGTGAAGAGTGTGGGATCCAGGGAACCAGGTTTGAAGCCTTTGCTCTTCAGGAAGTCTTTGAGTGTATCATACCAAGCGCGAGGGGCTTGTTTGAGGCCATATAGTGCCTTGTTTAGCTTGTACACCATATCAGGATGTTTTGGATCTTCAAAGCCAGGAGGTTGTGCAACATACACTTCTTCTTCAATCTTGTCGTTGAGAAATGCACTCTTCACATCCATTTGATACAGCAGGATGATATGATGGTTTGCATAGGCTAGCAATATGCGAATAGCTTCAAGCCTAGCCACGGGAGCAAAAGTTTCATCGAAGTCAATCCCTTCAACTTGAGTGTATCCTTGAGCAACGAGACGAGCCTTGTTTCTGACAACTTGACCATGCTCATCTTGCTTGTTGCGATATATCCATTTTGTGCCAATTATGTTGTGCTTGCGGGGGTCAGGACGCTTGACAAGTTCCCAGACATTGTTCAGCTTGAATTGTTGAAGCTCTTCTTGCATAGCTTGAATCCATTCAGGTTCCATGAAGGCTTCTGCAACTTTCTTGGGTTCAGATATTGAGACAAATGCAAAGTGCCCACAGAAATTTGCTAGTTGTGTTGCTCTTGAACGAGTGAGTGGACCAGGCGCATTGATGCTATCAATAATCTTCTCAATATGTACTTCATTTGCAACACGAGGATGAACTGGACGAAGATTTTGTTCTTGCTGATCATTGTCATCGTTAGGAGGATTGTCTTCGGGCTGAGCACTGTCTTCAGTTTGATTGGGTGCAGAGATGATAAGTTCCTCTTCAGGCTGTGCATCAGACGGTATGATTTCTCCGGTTCCCATTAGCTTGATGGATTCATCGGGTGGAACTTCATCTAGCACATTTGGCAGGTGCTCTCTTTGTGAGCCGTTAGTCTCATCGAACCGCACATCCACAGTTTCAACCACTTTATAGCGAAAGAGGTTGAAGACTCTGTAGGAGTGCGAATCTTTTCCGTAACCAGGCATAAAACCTTCATGTGCTTTCAGTGCAAATTTTGAAGTGTGATGTGGATCCTTGATCCAGCACCTAGCACCAAATACTCTGAAGTAACTGACATGTGGCTTCTTACCAGTGAGGAGTTCATAGGATGTTTTCTTCAGAAGCTTGTGAAGATAAACACGGTTGATGACATGGCATGCAGTATCAATAGCTTCAAGCCAGAACTTTCTTGGAGTCTTGTATTCATCGAGCATCGTCCGAGCCAACTCAATGAGTGTTCTGTTCTTGCGCTCCACGATGCCATTCTGCTGAGGTGTGTACGGAGCTAAGAACTGATGTCTACTACACAACCTTCTTCTTGTAGACGTTGTTGGGCCTCCAAGTGCAGAGGTTTGTAGGACAGTAGCAAGTTTCCTTCAAGTGGATGACCTAAGGTTTATCAATCCGTGGGAGGCGTAGGATGAAGATGGTCTCTCTCAAACAACCCTGCAACCAAATAACAAAGAGTCTCTTGTGTCCCCAACACACCCAATACAATGGTAAATTGTATAGGTGCACTAGTTCGGCGAAGAGATGGTGATACAAGTGCAATATGGATGGTAGATATAGGTTTTGTAATCTTAAAATATAAAAACAGCAAGGTAACTAATGATAAAAGTGAGCATAAACGGTATTGCAATGCTAGGAAACAAGGCCTAGGGTTCATACTTTCACTAGTGCAAGTTCTCTCAACAATAATAACATAATTGGATCATATAACTATCCCTCAACATGCAACAAAGAGTCACTCCAAAGTCACTAATGGCGGAGAACAAACGAAGAGATTATGGTAGGGTACGAAACCACCTCAAAGTTATCCTTTCTGATCTATCTATTCAAGGGTCCGTAGTAAAATAACACGAAGCTATTCTTTCCGTTCGATCTATCATAGAGTTCGTACTAGAATAACACCTTAAGACACAAATCAACCAAAACCCTAATGTCACCTAGATACTCCAAGGTCATCTCAAGTATCCGTGGGCATGATTATACGATATGCATCACACAATCTCAGATTCATCTATTCAAACCAACACAAAGTACTTCAAAGAGTGCCCCAAAGTTTCTACCGGAGAGTCAAGACGAAAACGTGTGCCAACCCCTATGCATAGGTTCATGGGCGGAACCCGCAAGTTGATCACAAAACATACATCAAGTGAGTCACGTGATATCCCATTGTCACCACAGATACGCACGGCAAGACATACATCAAGTGTTCTCAAATCATTAAAGACTCAATCCGATAAGATAACTTCAAAGGGGAAACTCAATCCATTACAAGAGAGTAGAGGGGGAGGAGAAACATAAGATCCAACTATAATAGCAAAGCTCGCGATACATCAAGATCGTGCCAAATCAAGAACACGAGAGAGAGAGAGAGAGATCAAACACATAGCTACTGGTACATACCCTCAGCCCCGAGGGTGAACTACTCCCTCCTCGTCATGGAGAGCACTGGAATGATGAAGATGGCCACCGTTGAGGGTTCCCCCCTTCGGCAGGGTGCCGGAACAGGGTCCCGATTGGGTTTTGGTGGCTACAAAGGCTTGCGGCGGCGGAACTCCCGATCTATTCTGTTCCCCGAAGGTTTTAGGGTATATGGATATATAGGCGGAAGAAGTACGTTAGGGGAGCCACGAGGGGCCCACGAGGGTGGAGGGCGCGCCCCCTGCCTCGTGCCTTCCTCGTTGCTTTCTTGACGTGGACTCCAAGTCTCCCGGGTTGCTTTCCTTCCCAAAATAACTTCTCCAGAAGGTTTTATTCCGTTTCGACTCCGTTTAATATTCCTTTTCTTCGAAACACTGAAACAAGGGAAAAACAGGAACTGGCACTGGGCTCTGGGTCAATAGGTTAGTCCCAAAAATCATATAAAAGTGCATAGTAAAGCCCATAAAACATCCAAGATGGATAATATAATAGCATGAATACTTCATAAATTATAGATGCGTTGGAGACGTATCAGCATCCCCAAGCTTAATTCCTGCTCGTCCTCGAGTAGGTAAATGATAAAAGAAATAATTTATGAAGTGTGAATGCTAGCAGGTGCATAAGTTTGATCAATGATAATTTCAATCACCTTTTCTAGCATCATTATATGTCATAACAGTAGCTCAACTCATAAAACTTTTCATGAACAAGTAACAAGCTATTCACATGTTAAAGTATAGATCATAAACCTTCTTGAAAACTAACAAACCGTGTTATTAGTCATCAAACAATTACAATTCATCTTATTTTCAGGAAGAGTCTATGTCAGAGCTTTGATTCAGCAAACTTCACATACTCAACTATCATTTAGTCTTCCATGATTGCTACCACTCAAAGCATATTTTTAGAACAAATAGCATCCATCGAACACAGAGAAAGATAGGGGCTTAATGTTTCTCCTCCCAACTTATTTATCATATAGAAAATTGTCAACAATAATAATTCACGATCAAATATATTTGAATGGCCATATATGCTTAGATCTTTCCATCATATGATGCTTGCCAACTAAAGAGTAGGTTGGAATGAGAAGGAATACTACTGACTCTTGCATAAAAGTAAAAGATAGGCCCTTCGCAGAGGGAAGCAGGGATTTGCAGAGGTGCCAGAGCTCGAAGCAAAAACAGAGATGAAAATAATTTTGAGAGGTATGCTTTCATTGTCAACATAACGACCAAGATTCCCAATATCTTCCATACTAGATACATTATAGGCGGTTCCCAAATAGAAAGGTAAAGATTTTACTCCCCCTCCACCAACAATCACACTCCACGGCTTGTCCGAAACAACGGGTGCCGTCCAACTTTCAACAATCCTGGGGAGTTTTTTAAATTATTTGCGAATTTGTTTTTGATCTTTTGATCATAGGACTGGGCATCCTAGTTACCAGCCATTTTCTCGTGAATGATGAGCGGAGTCCACTCATCGTGAGAATAACCCACCTAGCATGGAAGATACTGACAGCCCCTAGTCGCTACATGAGCGATTCGGGCATACAAAACAGATTATTATTTGAAGGTTTAGAGTTTGGCACATGCAAATTTACTTGGAACGGCAGGTAAATACCGCATATAGGCAGATATGGTGGACACTCATGGAAGAAACTTGGTTCAAGGAATTTGGATCCACAAGCAGTTTTCCCGCTTAGTACAGATATTTTGGCTAGCAAAGGATTCTAAATAGCAAGCACCACATGTTAGAGGATCCATAACAATATAACTTCTATACAAATATACCCAAGCATAACTCATTATGTTGTCTTCCTTGTCCAACTTCAACTAATTTGCTCAGGTTTGAAAATAATTAATGGGGCTCACAATCATAGAAGATGTCCAAGATAGTATATTTATATGTGAAATCTCTCTTCCTTCAATATTCTTTCATGAATTGTTCAAGTGACCAATACAATGTTTGCTAACCTTCAAAAAAATTACCACCTCTACTTCTTATATGTGAAGGCATTACTCCCCATGGGAAAGGCATATGAAACATATATAATTTTAGATTTATGACATTCAAATCATTCAACCATTTACTCATAGGATATAAGTGAAGCACACGAGTAAATGACAAACTACTCCAAAAAGATATAAGTGAAGATCAGCGAGTAGTTAATTAATTATGTAGCTATGTGAAGACTCTCTCTCATTTAAGAATTTCAGATCTTGGGATATTATTCAAACAACAAGCAAAACAAAATAAAACGACATTTCAAGGATAGCACTCATCATGTGAAAAAGCAAAAACTTAGGCTCAACCGATACTAACCGATAATTGTTGAAGAAGAAAGGTGGGATGCCTACCGGGGCATCCCCAAGCTTAGATGCTTGAGACTTCTTGAAATATTATCTTGGGGTGCCTTGGGCATCCCCAAGATTGAACTTTTGTGTCTCCTTAATTCCTTTTATATCACGGTTTCCTAAATCTCGAAAGCTTCATCCACACCAAACTCAACAAGAACTCGTAAGATAAGTTAGTATAAACCAATGCAAAAACCTTATCATTCTCTACTGTAGCAAATCACAAAAAATATTATTCAACATTGCATACTAAATGTCTCTGCATATTTAATACTCCTATCCTCAAATAGAATCATTAAACAAGCAAACATATGCAAACAATGCAAACATAACAGCAATCTGCCAAAACAGTATAGTCTGTAAAGAATGCAAGATTCATCATACTTCCCTAACTCCAAACATTATGAAATTCTACCACAGTGTAGAAAATTTATCAGAGTTATTATGCAAAAAGTTTCGACATTTTATCACATTCTGACTTTTCTAGGGAATTTTTGCAACAGCGGTAAACTTTCTGTTTTGAAACAGCAACATGTATACTTGCAAAATAAGCATAGTAAAAGCTATCCTTGAAATTTTTATTGAAACTAGAGATGCAAAACATTATTCTAAATAACAGCAAGCAAATACTAACAAAAGAAAATGACGCTCCAAGCAAACCACATATCATGTGGTGAATAAAAATATAGCTCCAAGTAAAGTTACCGATGAACGAAGACGAAGGAGGGGATGCCATCCGGGGCATCCCCAAGCTTAGGCTCTTGGTTGTCCTTGAATATTACCTTGGGTTTACTTGGGCATCCCCAAGCTTAGGCTCTTGCCACTCCTTATTCCATAGTCCATCGAATCTTTACCCAAAACTTGAAAACTTCACAACACAAAACTTAACAGAAAACTCGTAAGCTCCATTAGTATAAGAAAATAAATCACCACTTAGGAACTGTTGTGAACTCATTCTAAATTCATATTGGTGTAATATATACTGTATTCCAACTTCTCTATGGTTCATACCCTCCGATACTACTCATAGATTCATCAAAATAAGCAAACAACACGCGAAAAACAGAATCTGTAAAAAACAGAACAGTCTGTAGTAATCTGTAACTAACGCAAACTTCTGGAACTCAGAAAAACCTACCAAAATAGTAAGACCTAGATAATTTGTTTATTGATCTGCTTCAATTGGAATCAGTATTTTATCACTTTATGGTGATTTTTAACAATTGTTTTCGTGAACAGAAAGTTTCTAGAATTTTCAGCAAGATCAAATAACTATCATCCAAGAAGATCCTATAGGTTTTACTTGGCACAAACACTAATTAAACATAAAACCACATCTAAACAAAAGCTAGAAGGATTATTTATTCATAAACAGAACCAAAAAGCAAGAAACTAAAATAAAATTGGGTTGCCTCCCAACAAGCGCTATCGTTTAACGCCCCTAGCTAGGCATGATGATTTCAATGATGCTCGCATAAAAGATAAGAATTGAAACATAAAGAGAGCATCATGAAGAATATGACTAGCACATTTAAGTCTAACACACTTCCTATGCATAGGGATTTTGTGAGCAAACAACTTATGGGAACAAGAATCAACTAGCATAGGAAAGCAAAACAAGCATAGCCTCAAGATTTTCAACACATAGAGGGGAAACTTGATATTGTTGCAATTCCTACAAGCATATGTTCCTCCCTCATAATAATTTTCAGTAGCATCATGAATGAATTCAACAATATAACTAGCACATAAAGCATTATTTTCATGATGCACAAGCATAGAAATTTTATTACTCCCCACATAAGCAAATTTCTTCTCATGAATAGTAGTGGGAGCAAACTTAACAAAATAACTATCATGTGAAGCATAATCCAATTGAAAATTAAAATCATGATGACAAGTTTCATGGTTATCTTTATTCTTTATAGCATACGTGTCATCACAATAATCATCATAAATTGGAGGCATGCTTTCATCATAATAAATTTGCACATCAAAACTTGGGGGACTAAAAATATCATCTTCATCAAACATAGCATCCCCAAGCTTGTGGCTTTGCATATCATTAACATCATGGGTATTCAAAGAATTCATACTAACAACATTGCAATCATGCTCATCATTCACATATTTTATGCCAAGCATTCTATGTAATTCTTCTTCTAGTACTTGAGCACAATTTCCCTTCCCATCATTTTCACGAAAGACATTAAAAAGATGAAGCATATGAGGCACCCTTAATTCCACTTTTTGTAGTTTTCTTTTATAGACTAAACTAGTGATAAAACAAGAAACTAAAAGATTCGATTGCAAGATCTAAAGATATACCTTCAAGCACTCACCTCCCCGGCAACGACGCCAGAAAAGAGCTTGATGTCTACTACACAACCTTCTTCTTGTAGACGTTGTTGGGCCTCCAAGTGCAGAGGTTTGTAGGACAGTAGCAAGTTTCCCTCAAGTGGATGACCTAAGGTTTATCAATCCGTGGGAGGCGTAGGATGAAGATGGTCTCTCTCAAACAACCCTGCAACCAAATAACAAAGAGTCTCTTGTGTCCCCAACACACCCAATACAATGGTAAATTGTATAGGTGCACTAGTTCGGCGAAGAGATGGTGATACAAGTGCAATATGGATGGTAGATATAGGTTTTGTAATCTTAAAATATAAAAACAGCAAGCTAACTAATGATAAAAGTGAGCGTAAACGGTATTGCAATGCTAGGAAACAAGGCCTAGGGTTCATACTTTCACTAGTGCAAGTTCTCTCAACAATAATAACATAATTGGATCATATAACTATCCCTCAACATGCAACAAAGAGTCACTCCAAAGTCACTAATAGCGGAGAACAAACGAAGAGATTATGGTAGGGTACGAAACCACCTAAAAGTTATCCTTTCTGATCTATCTATTCAAGGGTCCGTAGTAAAATAACACGAAGCTATTCTTTCCGTTCGATCTATCATAGAGTTCGTACTAGAATAACACCTTAAGACACAAATCAACCAAAACCCTAATGTCACCTAGATACTCCAATGTCACCTCAAGTATCCGTGGGCATGATTATACGATATGCATCACACAATCTCAGATTCATCTATTCAAACCAACACAAAGTACTTCAAAGAGTGCCCCAAAGTTTCTACCGGAGAGTCAAGACGAAAACGTGTGCAAATCCCCTATGCATAGGTTCATGGGCGGAACCCGCAAGTTGATCACCAAAACATACTTCAAGTGAGTCACGTGATATCCCATTGTCACCACAGATACGCACGGCAAGACATACATCAAGTTTTCTCAAATCATTAAAGACTCAATCCGATAAGATAACTTCAAAGGGAAAACTCAATCCATTACAAGAGAGTAGAGGGGGAGAAGAAACATAAGATCCAACTATAATAGCAAAGCTTGCGATACATCAAGATCGTGCTAAATCAAGAACACGAGAGAGAGAGAGAGAGATCAAACACATAGCTACTGGTACATACCCTCAGCCCCGAGGGTGAACTACTCCCTCCTCGTCATGGAGAGCACCGGGATGATGAAGATGGCCACCGTTGAGGGTTCCCCCTTTGGCAGGGTGCCGGAACAGGGTCCCGATTGGGTTTTGGTGGCTACAGAGGCTTGCGGTGGCGGAACTCCCGATCTATTCTGTTCCCCGAAGGTTTTAGGGTATATGGATATATATAGGCGGAAGAAGTAAGTCAGGGGAGCCACGAGGGGCCCACGAGGGTGGAGGGCGCGCCCCCTGCCTCGTGCCTCCCTCGTTGCTTTCTTGACGTGGACTCTAAGTCTCCCGAGTTGCTTTCCTTCCAAAAATTACTTATCCAGAAGGTTTCATTCCGTTTTGACTCTGTTTGATATTCCTTTTCTTCGAAACACTGAAACAAGGGAAAAAACAGGAACTGGTACTGGGCTCTGGGTCAATAGGTTAGTCCCAAAAATCATATAAAAGTGCATAGTAAAGCCCATAAAACATCCAAGATGGATAATATAATAGCATGAATACTTCATAAATTATAGATACGTTGGAGACGTATCAAGAACTCATGAGTGATGCCTAATGTATCGAAGTAAAGGTCGAGGCCGGTGTTCTTGAACTCAGTGCCGTTGTCACTCCTGATGTGCTTGATCTTGACGCCATAGTTGTTCATGGCACGGTTGGCGAAGCGTCTGAAGACATCCTGCACTTTAGTCTTGTAGAGAATTATTTGCACCCACGTATATCTTGAATAATCATCAACAATGACGAAACCATAGAGACAAGCAGTAGTAGTAAGAGTAGAGTAGTGAGTAGGGCTAAATAAGTCCATGTGTAGCAGCTCGAAGGGTTGAGATGTCGTCATGATTGTCTTCGAGGGATGCTTGGCCCTTGTCATCTTTCCAGCTTCGCAGGCACCGCACAAGTGATCCTTCTTGAACTTGACGCCCTCGATGCCTATGACATGCTTCTTCTTTGCGAGAGTGTGTAAGTTCCTCATGCCAGCATGCCCTAGCCTCCGATGCCAGTGCCAACACTCTGAAGCTTTTGCTAGAAGACATACGGCAAGCTGTGGTCCTGCTGAGAAATCTACCATGTACAGATCATCTTTCCGGTACCCTTCAAAGACTAGAGACTTGTCAGATTCCATTAGTACAAGGCAACGATATTTTCCAAATATCACAATCATGTTCAAGTCACAAAGCATTGAGACAGACATTAAGTTGAAACCAAGGGATTCAACAAGCATCACTTTATCCATGTGCTGATCCTTTGAGATTGCAACTCTACCTAGACCCAATACCTTGCTTTTACCAGTGTCAGCAAATGTGATGTGACTCTTGTCAGATGGACGTAAGGTTGAGTCCATGAGAAGACTTCGATCACCAGTCATATGATTAGTGCATCCGCTGTCCATAATTCATTCTGAAGCATGAGGTGTCATACCCTACAGTACAGTTAGGGGGATAGGCTTCACCAAGAGTATTGTGAAGCATAAACATTAGATGGGCAAGAGGATTATCAAAGCTCAGATCAAGATTAGTACTGATAGGATGATTGGCAAGCGATTCAGGAACAAAATACATAGTAAGACCATTTGGGCATTTGATCTTGCGCCCTACAAGATGTTTTAGGTCCCCAGCAATAGCATCAGGCGCCTTTGATTTCTGGCTGGAGACCTTTCCCTGCAAAATAAAGTTAATTCTTCTTAACCACCCACATCTTCAGGGGTGGCTCAGAAGCAATGAGTCTAAGTGCAGCATTTGAGAACTTCGGCTTTGGAGCCCTAGCAAATAGCCTTGCAGGAGGTGAATAGTACTCATATGAATAAGCAGAAAAGTTCTTAGTTTTATGAACATAGCGGTTTGAAGAAACACGCTCATATTCGTAAGTCTGAGTATGGTTTCCCTGCAAAACATTGGCGTTAGGGTGACTCAGGTGAGTCATGTATCTGTATGAAGCCTTTGGACCATATGAAGCCTTTGGTCTGGGATTTGTCTTCTTCCCAGGTGATGTCATGATGACGTTCACGGGAAGATTCCCAAGACAACTTTTGGGAACCCAGATCTTCTTCATAGGTGGCCCATTCCTGCAGTTAGTACCAATATACCTGGCAAACACTTCACCATTCTGATTCTTAAACAGTTTATAGTTTGCATCAAAGGATTCATCAATGATAATAGGGTTAGCACAAGTGAAGCCAGATAAGGTGGATGGATCCACTGAAGATCCCTTTGCAGCAACCCATGTGGTTTTGGGGTACTACTCTGGCTTCCAGTAGGAGCCATCAACATTCATTTTCCTCTCGAACCCAACACCCTCTTTCCTAGGGTTTCGGTTCAGAATCTGCTTTTTGAGGACATCACACAGTGTCTGATGCCCTTTGAGACTTTTGTACATCCCTGTTTCAAGCAATGTCTTCAACCTAGCATTTTCATCAGCAATAGTAGTGGTGTCCTCAACAGAGGGGTTAGTTACCACATCAACAGTTGAAGATATTGCAACAGTAGCAACAGTACAACATTCAGCAACAGAAGTAGCGTTATCATGCTCAAGGCATTTTAGACATGGTGGTTCAAATCCTTCCTGAGCGGAGCTGATCTGTTGAGCGCGAAGTGACTCATTCTCTTTTTCAAGATCTTCATGAGCCGCTCTCAATTTCTCAACCTCTTGCTTCCTTTGAATATAATCATAGGAAAGCTTTTCATGAGTGGTTGAGAGCGTTTCATGACGACTTTCAAGTTCCTGATACTTAACATGAAGATTTTTTATGTCTTCAATTAAGGACTGAGAACGGGTCATTTCTGCGTCCAACAGGTCATCGCTTTTGTCTAACAGTTTTTGAGTATGTTCTATAGCTTTCTGTTGTTCAGTTGCAATTTTAGCAAGTGTTTTGTAGCTGGGTTTGGATTCACAATTAGAGTCATCTTCACTTGATGTTTGAAAGTAAGCATCGCGTGATTTTACTTTGGCACCGCGTGCCATGAAGCAGTAGGTGGGAGCAGAGCCGTCCTTGTCATTAGCATCAGCGTTGGTGACGGGGTCATTGTCTTCAGTGTTGAAGATAGACTTGGCAACGTAGGCTATAGCTAGAGCCAGACTTGCAACGCGAGGGTCGGACTCCTCCTCAGACTCCACCTCCGCCTCCTCAGAAGCAGACTCCTCCTCTGAATCCATCTCCTTGCCAGCAAAAGCACGAGCCTTGCCAGATGAGCTCTTCTTATGAGATGAAGACTTGGATGAGGACTTGGAAGAAGACTTTGAGGATTTCTTCTTCTTCTTGTCATCCGAATCATATTCCTTGCTCTTCTTCTTCTTGTTGTTCTCATTGTCCCACTGTGGACACTCAGAGATGTAGTGTCCAGGTTTCTTGCACTTGTGACATGTTCTCTTCTTGTAGTCATGAGTGGAAGCTTCATCATTTCTTGAGCTAGATCGTGAAGACTTTCTGAAGCCCTTCTTCTTAGTGAACTTCTAGAACTTCTTCACAAGCATAGCAAGTTCCTTTCCAATGTCTTCAGGATCATCAGAACTGCAGTCAGATTCTTCTTCAGATGAGGAAACAGCTTTTGCCTTCAAGGCGCGAGTTCGGCCATAGTTGGGACCATAGATATCTCTTTTCTCAGATAGCTGGAACTCATGTGTGTTGAGCCTCTCAAGTATGGCAGACGGATCGAGTGTCTTGAAGTCAGGGCGTTCTTGTATCATCAGGGCAAGGGTGTCGAATGAGCTGTCAAGTGATCTCAGCAGTGTCTTGACGATTTCATGCTTGGTGATCTCAGTGGCGCCGAGAGCACGAAGCTCATTTGTGATGTCAGTGAGGCGATCAAACATGAGCTGGACATTCTCATTGTCGTTTCTCTTGAAGCGGTTGAAGAGGTTGCGAAGAACACTGATCCTTTGACCTCTCTGAGTTGAGACGCCTTCATTGACCTTGGAGAGCCAGTTCCAGACTAGCTTCGACGTTTCCAGAGCACTCACACGGCCATACTGTCCTTTGGTCAGATGACCACAGATGATGTTCTTGGCAATAGAATCCAGTTGAATGAACTTCTTGACATCAGCACGGGTGACACCTTCACCAGTCTTGGGAACGCCATTCTTGACGACATACCAGAGGTCAACATCAATGGCTTCAAGATGCATGCGCATCTTATTCTTCCAGTAGGGATATTCAGTTCCATCGAAGACGGGGCAAGCAGCGGAGACTTTGATTATCCCTGCAGTCGACATAGCTAAAACTCCAGGTGGTTAAACCGAATCACACAGAACAAGGGAGTACCTTGCTCTGATACTAGTTGAAAGTGATAGTTATCGACTAGAGGGGGGTGAATAGGCGATTTTTATGAAAGTCTTCAAAACATGATAGTTTCGAAGACAAACAATAGAAATTAACCTATTGATATGCAGCGGAAGGTAGACTACACTAAGCAAGCCATAGCCAAGTATTCAATGAAGTGAAAGCACGAAGACTAATAGCAGCTAGGTAGTAAAGATCAGGATGGAAGATAGTATGAAGCCAAACAATTATAGTAGTCACACAATGAAGTCAAACAGGTAGTGCAAGCAGGCAATGACTTCACGAAGACAAACTGTAAGTAAAGAGAGGGAGAGGATAGAACCAGTCATTTGTTGAGGACACAGGATTTGTTGGACCAGTTCCAGTTGCTGTGACAACTGTACGCCTGGTTAGGGAGGCTGAGATTCAACTCAGAAGACCACGTCTTCACCTTATTCCCCTTGAGCTAAGGACACCCAGTCCTTGCCCAATCACTCTGGTAAGTCTTCAAGGTAGACTTCCAAACCTTCACAGACTTTGTTCACCAGCGATACACAATGACTCTTGGATGCTCAGAACGCGACGCCTAACCGGTTGGAGGATTCACAGTCCTCAAGTGTAACAAGTCTTCAGGTCACGCGGACAGAAAGACTTCAGTGATGCCTAACACTCTTTGGCTCTGGGTGTTTGGGCTTTGTCCTCGCAAGGATTTCTCTCTCTCTTAAAAGCTTCGAAGGTGGGTTGCTCTCAAACGACAAAAGCCGTGCACTAACTCTGAGCAGCCACCAATTTATGGTGTAGGGGGTGGGCTATTTATAGCCACTAGGCAACCCGACCTGATTTGTCCGAAATGACCATGGGTCACTCAGAAACTGACATGTGTTCCAACGGTCAGATTTCAAACACACGCGGCAGCTTGACTTGGGCTACAAGTAAAGCTGACTCATCCAGCTCTGGATAAGATTTGCTCTCATTGTCTTCGCTCAAAGACATAGGATTTTGGTTGAGCATCACTTCAGTCACTCTGACTTTGTTCACTGGGACCCCACTTAATAGTACGGTTGTTCCTATGACTCAACAAAGAAGAAAAGGAAACAACTAAGTCTTCGTGCTCCATAGTCTTCACGCAATGTCTTCTCTTGTCATAGTCTTCAATGTGAATATCTTCACATACCACCATTGTCTTCAATGTCTTCATACATTTTTAGGAGTCATCTCCGGTAGGTAAACCGAATCAATGAGGGACTACTACCTGTGTTATCCTGCAATTCTCACAAACACATTAGTCCCTCAACCAGGTTTGTCGTCAATACTCCAAAACCAACTAGGGGTGGCACTAGATGCACTTACACATACTAATCATCTATAGAGCTGTGTTCAGTTCCAAATCTGTTTTCTTATATTATCAAATATAAAATCCTGCCTATGTTTTCCCATTGTAACTCTAGATAAAGCCACACACGATTAGATAAACTTCATAATCTTACTGCTTGTTTGCAGATGCTCCCAGTCAAACAGGAGGAACTCGGCGGTACCAATGATGTTGACATCAACCATATGACTCAGGCTCACGCCAATAGTTATCGCTATGGTAACTGTGTTATTCCAATTCTAGATAATTCACATCATACCACCCAAGCTTAATACCCCTTGTTGGGGATATGACTATTGAATATGACCCGCCCAGGAGAGCCCGGGTTATCCCAAGGGCGATTCATAAACCATGCCCGTGAATATCTTGAAGATGGTGGTTCATGTAATAGGCTCGTTCAAGGGCCCAAAACCCAAAGACGGCTTAAGGCCCGTGAGTATAACCCGTCATGTATATGTGACTTGTGTTGTAAGGCATGTAAGATAAGTTACCGAGCCAGACACGTTTGTATGAGCCGGCCGGGACTCTGTAAACTGCGGGGCGTCAACCCGTGTATATAAGGGGACGACCCGACAGCGGCTTAGGGCAAGAGACAACAGATCGAAAGCCAGGCCAAGCGTATTCGCTCCCTAGTAATCGAAACCCTAGCAATACCACCTCAAACTGGGTTAGGCTTTTACCTTCACCGCAAGGGGCCGAACCAGTATAAACTCCTCGCGTCCTTTGTCCCGTTTTAACCCCTTTAAGCTAACCACGTCGCTATGGCTCCACAACTAAGTCCTTTCACTAGGACATCCGCCGTGACAATTCCACGACACCCCTTTTACTTGTCATTTATAGAACTGTCGCCCTGCCGCAAGCACAAGCAACACTAGAATATATTCATCGCCCACGCAAGGCCGGGTCAGTCCCAAAGTTCAAAGGGAAAAAATCCATTTGAAAGCTGGAAAATATATTACTCGCAATAAAAACTCTATTACTTGCTTATGAACTCCTCCAACAAATACTAAATACTACTCCATAGTTTTGTGTAAATTGGCAGGCAAGACCGGTGAGCACTACTTATAAGTTCGCTGTCCACTGTGTGTGGGGAAATACAATTAAGCTGTATAACAAAAATGTTCGCAATCTGCGAAATATCATCAAAGACAAGAAAACACCTGGCATGACAGAAACATTTGCTACTGACAGCAAAAGAATGGTAATTTTAAACAAATGCATTCTTGTGTTTCCTACAAGAACATGCCGACAAACTATATACTGAATAACCTTTATCCTCATTTGCAGTACTTTAGCACACACTTTTCTAAGAGAAGCCTCTTCCCGCACATGTATGCTGAGCTACCAATTAGTACATGAGACGGGACCATCAATGTCATGGCTCACTTTATCAAGGGCGTCGACAACAGGGCTACACTCACAAAGAACTGGAGCAGCTTCTTCCATAAGGCAAACATGAAGAAAGGGTGTGCATATGCTTTCGCCTTCAAGTGCACGTCCAAGGGCCTTTGCATGATTGTCTATCCAATCTAAGCAGATCACAATAGTCCTTTGCTACGTAACTTGGTATTACTATAAGTACCTATCGAGACTTTTATATCTGGCATCATTTTGGATCTTATCTAAGAAAATTATGACAATCCTGTCCGTATGACTATCATCAATCCGTACTTATTTTCATATGTTTCCTTCCGTCTCTACATATTTTGATGC
Organism: Aegilops tauschii subsp. strangulata; assembly: GCF_002575655.3. NCBI lineage: Eukaryota > Viridiplantae > Streptophyta > Magnoliopsida > Poales > Poaceae > Aegilops > Aegilops tauschii. Next base: position 248,188,196 of record NC_053038.3, read on the forward strand.
ACACTCTTTTAATAATTGGCTTACTCTCGCCCTTTACACCATTGACGCAACGGGTTATCTAGTGAAGGAGAGAGGAGGGATGAAGAGTAGAGAGAGTGCGATAATGATGCATCTTGCTCGCGCCTTGTTTCATCCCGCACGCCAGCTTGGAGGGGAGCACTCGACTCTAGGATGTGAAAACTGAAAAGGAGACGAACACCATCTATAGCTAGATAAGGATTAGGCAATGTTGTACTAATATATATACACAGGTTAGGGCACACACGGGCAAACTAAAAAAATGTGTTTCACATCTAGTTTATAAATTATCCTTTTTTATTACATTTTTTTGATATATAAATTATTGCAACTTCACTGATTTAATTTATTGGGTTGAAATGAGTGTTATTTTTTTTCTCCCGTTGCAACGTACGGGCTCTTTTGCTCTTATAAATTATCCTTCCTATTACTTCTTTTCTAGTATATAAATTATTGCAACGTCACTGATTTAATTTATTAGGTTGAAATGAGTGTTATTTTTTTCTCCCGTTGCGGCTCTTTTGCTGGTTAGATAAAAAAAAACTGCAAATATACTTTGCATCTAAAGTTCCGAAAGCACCCTAGGCCTTGGTTGTTGCCTTGCAAAAATATAACTTTGTGCACATCAAGGCAGACGACCGAAGCAGCGGGATAGTCGCGGTTACCACCGAAAGAAGTCCTCACTGCTCCCCGCAAAAAAAAAAAGTCTACCATCACTGCTACCGTCGCATGGAGGCGGACGGCGCCGCCGCCGCCGCCGCCGCGGCTACAAGGGGGAGGGAGGCGGAGATCATGGAGGCCCTCCGCGCCCGCGTCCCCTTCTTCAAGAAGCAGGCCGAGTGAGCGCCTTCTCCACCTCTGCTCGTTTCCCCTTCTCGGACTAGTTGGTTGTGCGGGGTCTATGCCTTCTAGGGTTTTTGTCTGGGCGACGCGCGGCGCGAGTTGCTGTCCGAGGGTTTCGGCGACGGGGATGGGCTGCTTCGGAGTTCGAATTTCAGTCTGTGGCTCGTTGGTGTATGTTCTATTGTTCTGGAACCGAGAGGGTTTTGGTCGTCTGGATTCAATTTAGTCTGTGCGATGATGGTGGTCGAGGCAAATAGATGCAACAGGCTGCATTGATTCTAGGTCCGTCCAGAATGTGGCACAGTACCTGTAGCTCCTAAGATTTAGGTCTTAAGGGGGATGGAAAGGAAACTCTAGGGTTTTATCCTTTAGACAGAGGGAACTGGAACCTCGCGGGCAGTTAATTGTTGTGTACTGCTGGCTTTGTCGATTTTGTGGGCACTTCATTGCTGTGTATGGGCACATGTGTTAGCCAGAGGGAATGGACCTTGGTGTCCTGTAATGCAATGTGCATGGTTGGTTCTTCCTCTCCGCGGTGTTCTGCAAAGCTGTTGCAACTTGCAAGTGCTATACCAAATGCAGCTATTAAAGGTTAGTAAGGGCTAGGAAGCAGATTTCTTGTGAGCAGGCGACACTCGAAGAGATCATGACAACTTAAGGTGTTTCTGTAGACCTGGGTGCGTCGGGTAGTACCATCCATCTATGCTTTCTAGTCTAAAAGTAGAGGCCAGTGTTTTCTTCTTCCTTAAGGAATTTTGGACGATTTGTGCCCTCTTATTTAGCTTGGTCAACGCAGAAGAATATAACACCAATGTTTCCCCTTTTCAGCTATTTGACTCTTGAAGGTGTGAGGAGAACATTGGAGAAGGACATGGATTTGAAGATAAATTCACTTGATCCTCATAAAAAGTTCATTAGGCAATGTGTAGACAAGGTATGATGGATGATAATGTACATGGGCTTTCCGATGATGCAATAATTAACATGGAGAAAATACCACAAGTGCAATTAATGGTTCCATATGTTAACGATATTTTATCTTAACTTTGTTAAATGTTACTTCTAATATTTACGGAAGCTATTGGGCTGAATTATATAAAGGTATCCGTGGCCTTTATTGTTTTTGACTGCATGGAAGGTTAATTGTATTTGTTTATCCGCTAAGAAGCTAGCACTGATTATTTTGCAAATAGTGTATTCTGCAGATCGGCTTATCTTTTGATTAAGAAAATGAAGTTTTTTATCTCGGAATTGTAGACTGTTCCTGCCAAGTCCTTAGTAGGCCGCAGGTGCCAACCTGCCGCCTGCCTAGCTCCTACTCTCTTCAGAGCACTGCAATTTTTTTTCTTATTCCAAAAATGTTATGTCTTACTACAAAAGTAAGCACGGACAATTGTCTCCTATTTAATCTGCATTGTAGTTGGCTAATTTATCTTCTTTTGTAATGCAAAGTTGACTGATTATCTTCAAGATAATAATGTGACTACTTACGTGAATGTGAAAACTGAGTACCCATAACGTATTTAATATCTTGTGAAGACACCATAATAACATTTACTTGATATAACACACACGTCGTAGAACAAGCACTTGAGTCCATTAACCTGTACCTATGACTAGTACTGGTTTGATTGCATGACTAATTCCAAATTTTGATACACGCATGGCTAAGCACTCTAGGCCATGCAGTAATAAGCAGTAGTTTTTATGCTATATCAGATGACTTGTCACTGAGAATGAAATCTGCTTAACTTAAATGCATGGAGATCACCTTTTTCTATTGAATATCAATGAGCAGGAGTCAGGAGGATATTTAGAGATTATCATTCATATGACAAGTTAATAAGTGAGAAATGAATGATGAGGTGCAGTATGTACTCATGCTAGATAAATTTAATTGCACTTGTATAGCTAATATGTTGTTACTTTCAACCGTTAAACCTTTGTGTCCATGATTTTGGTCAATTCGTTGTTGAACTCAAAATTTGTGTGCCCAGATTTTGTAACTGGGGAACTTTAATCATGTATATTTTTTATTTGATAAAATATTGTGATAGTTCAGATGTTAGTTCCCTTAAGTTTTGTTTGGAAGTTTAGAAAATTAGTCCATTAGTATAATACTCCCTCCATTCCAAATTGTTAAATTACTAGTTTTATCCCAATTCTACAGGAAATTGTGCTGATATTTTACAACATCAAATATACTCCCTCCGTTCCCAAATATAAGTCTTTTTAGAGATTCCAACAAGAGACTACATATGGAGCAAAATGAGTGAATCTACACTCTAAAATATGTCTATATACATCCGTATGTTGTAGTCCATAGTGGAATCTCTAAAAAGACTTATATTTAGAACAGAGGGAGTATATACTCCCTCCGTTCCGAATTACTTGTCACAGGTATGGATGTATCTAGATGTATTTTAGTTCTACATACATCTATTTCTACGACGAGTAATTTGGAACGGAGGGAGTAGTATGGAAATATATTTTATGATGGATCTACTAAATTAATTTTGTTTTGTATATGTGGATGTATTTTTCTGTAGACTTGGTAAAAAGAAGTTTGACTTAGGACAAAGGTAGAACTTCATTTAATTTGGAATGGAGGCAGAAGTATTTTTATTTCTTAATTTCAGATAGAACCTGCTAGGTTTGTATTCATCACATATTATTTACTCAGCTTTCTGTAATGTTCACTTTTACTATCCGTTGTGCACGATACCAGGTGTTTTCTGGTTGTGACAATGAGAATACTGATAATGCATCAGAGAGGGCTGAAGCTAAAGTGGATAACTTATCAGAAGATGCCCAACCAATGTTGGGCTCAAACAAAATCTCCTCCAGTCCTGATGAGCAGGGGGCAAGATCCAGTGAAACCGATAAAGACCCGGAGGGGGTGAAAAATCACAGTTCTGGTAGTAATATCACCGAAGCTATGATAAAGAAAGCTATTGACAAAAGGGCTTCCTATTTCAGAGAGAACTCAGAGTATGTCTCCTTAACCTGTCATTGTTAATCTCTGCTGTTACTGTTTTGAAAGCCTTGCGATGGCCAACAATTACTAATATCTCGCTTGAGTATAAGCATCTACCTTTACCTTGTGACATAAGCACATATGCCATCAGAAGTATTGGCGTGAACTAGATAATTTAAAATTGTAAAATTTGCTTCTGGGAGCCTGTAGAAAGTAAAAAGGGGTCAACCATTCCATCTGTGACCTGATTGATTATTTTAGTTGGAAGACATTATTTCGTATTTCCATACCCATCGTGAAATATCTTTTTTTTTGGGGGGGGGGGGGGGGGGTTCATATTGGAGATACAGTTTTCTCTTCCCATGACCAGTAAAAGATAATGTTTCATGAGTAGTAAATAGTTATGTTGCACATTGTCATGCTATAAAGATTTATTTCCGAAATGGGCAATATTACCGTCAGTTGGAACTTGTATATGCAGTGCATAATTTATAGGGCATGTGGGCAGTGTAGTGTCACAGCTGGTGGAAACTTAACTTGGGAACTTGAAAAGGTCAATGAGATTTAGTTGTTTGCGGTGATCTGATTATTTATTAGGAACCGTGATAATAACAGACTATTAAGTGCATAATTGATCCATTGAAAGCTATAAGACAGGTCTTTTATCAAGCATTTGTGATAATAACTAGCATAATACCCATGCGTTGCCACGGGCGACAAACATACGGGAATTGAACATTTGGTCAAAAGGTCATTAATTCTACTTCGCAGATTTTGACCACGATACATGTGCAAGTTTCACAGATTTTTTGTTCAAAAGATGTCCTGCTAAGTAGACAATGGATATAATACCAGACATCTTAATCTTCAATAAAAAACATAGAGGTAAGAAACTCCTACATCTATTGATAAAATAAAACTACAATAAATTAGTCTAATTGAAACTATTATATCATTCCTACAAATTTAGTACTCCAAAATGACACTAATACGAACTTTAACTGTATTCATAAGAAGCGGCTAAGACTGACGAACTTTTTGACCAATACCATTCTGATTCGGGGCATATTGTTAGCTCCTCCCTGGCTGATTCAACCTTGGTGTCTCTTGTATTCTAGTAGACCAGACAAAGTAATCTACACAATGTATTTTAACTGCCAGTGCCAGCGACTCAGTAGTCAAATATCTTACATATAAGGTGAAGACAGTGACTCGGGATACCAAAGCATGCCCATATTTCATCGCATTGACGAAGGTAAGGCAGCAAAAAATGGCCTTGTCTCCAGCTCTGCCCTGATGTATGATAGGCTTCACTACGCTTCTGCTTAATCCTAGGCTCAGTCTCTAGCTCCACTTCCATCGCACTGTCGCTCCGCTGTTAAGATCTGAAACAAAAAAGTAACCCAATCAACGCCTAGCACTGGGTGGTGAGTTATAACATACTTTTCTGCTTGTTCGTACATAAGAATAATATGATCTGTGCAGCTACAACTATGACATGAAGAATCAAGGAGAAAAAGAATGAATCATGTCCATGTTAATTAGCGAGCAGTCTGATGTCTATCAAGTTTGCAACATGTACATGATAAAAGATTTATAGGCAAACACCACAACACAAGATGTAAATTAGCTCTCTCGCAAGTTACCTCAAAGATAAATATCAGCTAAATTAATATGGCCACTCACTCTTAACTCGCTTATCCATGTATAAAAACATCTCCTGTTCATAGCTCACACCGGAGAACTCCTCTGCCCTAAACTGCTAGGCTCCTCCTGGTACACTAATAACACCGTGGGGGCGCCCAAGCCCTAAATGTGTGGATAAGTGTGGCATTGTTGTGGTGCAAACATGGTCAGAAAGCAAGTGGAACACCTACAGTCAATTTGGTGTAGTTGTGCCTATTCATACAAATCCAAAATGAAAGTCTGTTATGAGCACCATAAAGATAAAAATCATCCATAGCATTTCAGTGCATAGTTGCACACTCTTAAAGACAAAAGTTAGTTTCATACAGTGCATTACCTAGGAACACCATTTGGTGTACTGAGCATAATAATTCCAATTTATTCTATGGCTATGAAATGCCTAAAAGTGAGATTGTGACATGAAAGCAAGCACTCAGCAAGGTGATGCCAGTGGCAAGCTCTCTCTGCCACTCCATTGTTGGAGCTTAACTCTTCGAAGCAGCAAAATGAGCAATCTCAAGTTCTCAATGAGCAGGATAGCAACATTTAAGGTGTAGTTGTGCCTATTCATATGCCTGGCATTCACACCATGTTCACTTCGGCATTGAATCCTAAATTGATCAAATTTTAACATGTATCAATTCTTTGCCCTGGTTATTGAGTAACATTTCTCATGATTCACCATTTCTGATGTAATTAGAGAACTGTTGGTACGGGAGGGGAGTGCCTTCAGACGGGATTCCTTCTCGTGTCTGGTGGCTCGCGTGGTTCACTCTTTTTGTGGCGGCTCTCACGGGACAGAGGAGGGGCATCTCTTCTAGGTCAAATCCACTCATGGGCTTGGGCCCAACAGACATATCAAGATGGGCTAGGGCCCATACCGGCAAGGTTTTTGAGTCGCGACTTGGCGAGTCGCCGCGAGCCCTGCGGCTCGGCGTATAGTCGACGAAAGTCGCTGTATAGTCGCGATAAGTCGCTGTATAGTCGCAAGTCGCCCTGATTTTTGGAAAACGACTTGGCGATTAGTCGGCGACTATACAGCGACTAATCAGCGACTCAAAAACCATGCATACTGGTTCAACACTCCCCCTCAAGATGGGTGGTAGATATCTACCATCCCCATCTTGTCACACGCCAAGTTACAGTCCTTTGTTCCCAGTCCCTTTGTCAAGCAGTCTGCAAATTGCTGCCCAGAGCTGACATGTGTAAGGCTGATGATCCCAGCATCAAGTTTCTCTTTAATGAAGACGCGATCAATTTCCACATGCTTCGTCCTATCATGTTGAATTGGGTTATTAGCAATGGCTATAGCTGACTGATTGTCACACCACACCCTCAAGGGTCCCTTACTCAGAAGTTTCAACTCGCACAGCAGGTGCTTCACCCAGAGCATATCACACAACCCTTGGGCTAATGCTCTATACTCAGCTTCTGCTGTTGATCTAGACACAACAGTCTGTTTCTTGTTTCTCCATGACACCAAATTTCCTCCCACAAACACACAGTAGCCTGAAGTTGATCTTCTATCATCTTGACAGCTAGCCCAATCAGAGTCACTATAGCCATCCGCCTCAAGATGTCCACTCTTCACAAACCACCACCCTTTACCCAGAGTCCCCTTCAAGTATCTCAGGATTCTGTGAACAATATCAAGATGTCCACTACTTGGTTCATGCATGTATCTACTCACAACCCCCACGCGCGTACGTAATGTCAGGCCTTGTATGACACAAGTACAATAACCTCCCAACCAGCTTATGATAATCTTCCTTATTCACTAGCTCACCTGATTGTGCTGTCACTTGATGATTTTGTTCAATCGGAGTAGGGGCTGCACGACATCCCATCATGCCCATGTCACTCAAGAGATCCAAGGTGCATTTTCGTTGGCACAAAGATATTCCCTTCTCTGTCCGAGCCACTTCTATGCCAAGGAAGTACTTTAGATTGCCCAAGTCTTTTACCTCAAACTCCTTGCTTAGACAGCCTTTCAATCTCTCTATTTCCTCCTTATCATCTCCAGTGATGATAATGTCATCCACATAAACAGCAAGAATGGTGATCTTCATATCAAAGTGCCTGTAGAACATCGTGTGGTCACCGTTACACTGACCATACCCCATGCCACGGACAGCATGTCTGAACCTATCAAACCATGCCCTCGGTGATTGCTTCAGTCCATACAAGGATTTCTTCAGCCTGCATACCTTCTCCGTGGTCTCTGAAGTACCAAAACCTGGTGGTATCTTCATGTACACTTCTTCCTGCAACTCACCATGCAAGAAGGCATTCTTGACATCTAATTGATGCAATTTCCACCCAAAGTTTGCAGCACAGGAGACCAATATCCTTACCATGTTCATCTTTGCCACGGGAGCAAACGTCTCATCATAGTCAATTCCATAAGTTTGACTATATCCTCTGGCGACCAATCTGGCCTTATACTGTTCCACCTTCCCTTCGGGATTCTGCTTCACTGTATAGATCCACTTACAACTCACTGCTTTCTTTTCTGCCGGCAATGTGGTTAGCACCCAGGTCTTGTTTTTTCTCAGTGCTTCCAACTCCTCTATCATCGCTTCACGCCACTTCGGATCTTGCTTTGCGGCCCTCCAATCCTTTGGGATTGACACAGTTTGAAGAGACGCAACAAACACTCTATAGGAAGGAGACAAAGCCTCATAAGACACATAATTTCCAATGTCATGATCATCAAAAACCTCCGGTGGTAAAGCCTTCTGTGTTGCTTCACGTGTCCCCTTTCGCAATGCAATAGGCAGTTCCACTGTGTCAGATGAGCTTGCACCACTGCGTTGCTGCTCCCCAGGCACTGATTGCTCCCCCTGCACTTGTGGTTGCCGCCGGGAATATACCAGACGAGTCATGCACTTGTGGCACTTGTGGCTGTCGTCGAGAGTACACTAGGGGAGTCTTCTGCCACCGATCTCGAACAGGGAGCTGGAGATTACCAATCTGAATGGAACCCATTGGTGCCTGGACCTGAACCTGCACATCACCATCAGTGAGAGTACCAACTGGAATTGTACCCACAATTGGCTGGACTTGAACCCCCACATCATCATTAGTGTTGGTGTCCACAGAACCCTCCTGAGTGCGAGATACAGCCTTCTCCCCCTCTTGACCATCCTGCACAGAGTGTGAATGGTCAAGCCCTTGAAGCAACACACTTAGATCTGTGGGCTCACCATAGAATGGCTCAGACTCCCTGAAGGTGACATCCATACTGACAAACCTACGCTTCTCAGAGGGACACCAACATGTATACCCCTGTTGACTAGAAGAATAGCCCAGAAAAATACACTTCACTGCTCGCGGATCAAGTTTCCCAACAGAAGGACGATGATCACGAACAAAACAAGTACTGCCAAACAACTTTGAGGGAACAACAAACTTAGTTTCTCCGTATACTAGCTCACACGGCGATTTCATGCCTAGTATTCTTGATGGTGTCCGGTTGATCAGGTATGTGGCTGTCATAACTGCTTCACTCCACAAGAACTTGGGCACATTCATTGTAAACATCAATGACCGAGCAACCTCAAGAATATGTCGATTCTTCCTTTCTGCCACTCCATTCTGAGGAGGGGTGTCTGGGCATGATGTTTGATGAAGAATACCTTGATCAGACAAGAAGGCCCCAAAGGTGTTGTTCACATACTCTATACCATTGTCAGTCCTGATCACCTGCACCTGCACCTGAAATTGATTCTTCATGAAGGCATGGAAATTCTGAAAACAGCTAAACACCTCATCTTTGTGACGCATCAAATAAAGCCAAGTCATACGAGAATAGCAATCGATGAATGTAACAAAGTACTTCATTCCATTCATTGACACAACTGGGCAAGTCCATACATCCGAATGAATCAACACAAACAGGGATATGCTTCTAAGCCCCTTACTCACATATGAGGCTCTTGTGTGTTTGGCATATTCACAAGCATCACATGTCAACTTGCCCTTGCCTATCCCACACATAACATCCGGAAAGATTCTACTCATCTTATCAAAAGATATATGCCCCATCCTACAGTGATGGATCATCACCTCCTTCTCCTTGTCCTCCATAGTCGCAGCACACACCAAGTTCGGCTGCACCTCCTGGTCCATGTACCAGAGCCCCCTATGCCTGGTGCCAGTCCCAACCATCTGCCTCGTCTGTCGCTCCTGAATCACGCAACCGAATTTGTCAAGGATCACACGACAGTCTATGTCATCAACGAGAGCACTGAAAGATACCAAATTGACAGGACAAGCTGGCACATGTAAAACTGAGGATAGGGAGATGGTTGGAGTGCACTTTACTGTACCAATCCCTATGACAGGCTGTTTTGTGCCATCAGCCGTTTGTATAGTGCCCGTGTGAGAAGGGGGATGCTTATTGTAAGACTCGAACACACAGGATTTACTAGCAACATGCTTAGATGCTCCAGAGTCAAGAACCCACTCTGGAGCACTTTCATTAGTAGCAAGAGATGCTCTTTCCAAATTACCTTCATCAGTGGAGGCCCAGTGAGCAAAGTGACCATAGGCAGCATCATCAACATCCTTGCCTTTTGATGTCCCCATGTCTCCTGCAACGGCCATGTGAGCCCTCTGACCCCCCGAGTGTCCTGAGTAGCCACCTCTGCCCCTAGAAGCCTGACCCCGTGAGGTCTGTGAGTATCCACCTCTGCCTCTAGCACTCCTGCCTCTGCCAGTTCCCCCTCTGTTGTATCCCCTGCCTCTGCCACGAGTTGGACATTCCCTCTTCCAGTGTCCCGCCTCCCCACAGATATGACATTTGTTGGGATCTCCCCACTCCATGCGCTCAGTGGCTGCAAATGTCGAAGCTGGCACAACCTTCACGTCTGCATGCTCAAGAGATAGGCGCACCTCCTCTTGAGTCATCGCTGCAATAGCCTCGGCAATGGTAGGCAGACTAGGTGCATCAGGGAAGCCTTCCTGCCATCAAAGCAACCTTTGAGGCCAGCCAAAAGTTTCAGCACATGTCTCCGTGCCATCCATTTGTGCCCTGACTCGATTGAAGCGGCATCATAGAGTTCCAAAGGGTCGCAGTTATCCTGGTCTGCCCATAGAGCCTGCAGTTCTGCCACGTATGCCATCACTGACATGTCATCATCTTGGCGCAGCAACCTAATCTTGTCCTCAATCTGAGCAATGAGCATGACATTGCCCTTGCCAGAGTACTGGGTGTACAGAATCTTCCATATCTCTGCAGGTGTGGATAGCCCCTCCACGGAGCGTCCAATGGAGGGCACCACGGAGTTCAACAACCACACCATAAGTACGGAGTGGATGACCTTCCACCTCTTTCCCTCTGCACTACACTTGTCTCCTGGTTCTGCAACGGTGCCCAGCAAATGTCCATCAAGCTCCTTCTGCTCCACAGCCCACAAAGCCCTCCTGGACCAACTCAAATAATTTGTCGCCCCCTAGCTTCATGTCCAGAGGCGACATTTCAAGTTTCTGAGACACTTCCTGTCGAGGAGCGTTGGCCCCAGAGTTGGACTCTGCGAGGATCTTCGCTAGCTTCTCGAAAGCCTCAGCAAGAGCATTTGGTTCAGCCATCGTTGGTCGGGATAAACAGCAGCAGCAACCCCCAGAATAACACAGTCCAGTTACTCGACAGTAGCAGCTCTCAACGGCAGCAGCCACACCACACTCCCAGCAGCCACACCGCAGCAAGTCCCCAAAAGAAAATTTGAATCCACAGCCTCACGAGCAAGCTGCAGAGACAAGTAGCAACAGCAGACACACCAGCGGTCCAGCCCGAGCACGTCCTAATCCAGATTGAGCTCCCACAAAGTGACAGAGCCACACCTCCTCTGTCGTGCAGCCACAGCACCGCCAGCCGCCTCTGCTCCTAGATCCGCCAGCCGCCTCTGCTCCTGGCTCCGCCGCCGCCGGCCATGCAGCTCCCGCGCCGCCGCGTCACAGCACTGCCGCCTCGCGCGCACGCACACGGCCGCGCCCGCAGCCGCCTCTACCCGCCTGGCCCTGCCACCTCGATGGCGAGCGACTACGCCACTGCCGCCGCCTGATCTGATACCATGTTGGTACGGGAGGGGAGTACCTTCAGACGGGATTCCTTCTTGTGTCTGGTGGCTCGCGTGGTTCACTCTTTGTGGCGGCTCTCACGGGACACAGGAGGAGGGGCACCTCTTCTAGGTCAGATCCACTCATGGGCTTGGGCCCAACAGACATATCAAGATGGGCTAGGGCCCATAGCGGTTCAACAAGAACATATTGTGGAATAAAATGTCATGTGATTCACATATTCAGAGCGAGAATAGGAGGCTAGCAAAATTTCATGCACAGTTCGGTGCCATAATAAAAGCCCCATAATCGGATCACTAAACCTACGGATTGACCATATCTAGTGAACAAGGGTAGACATAGTTTTGCACAAATAAATGGTTGCCATACATGCACATGAAAGGCCCAAACAATATAGGGCCAACCAAATAAAGAAGGGTTGAATCAGCAGTCTCACCATCGTCTCAAGGTTCTTCTACCTACGTCCTTCTCTCACCTCCTCCTGAGCAAACCCACCCCATCCAAATCCATCTCATGCATTGATCGATCTCACTACTAATCATCAAAAACCGAATCCCCACTCTGCCTTGTTGCTATAAATCCCGTTTTCCCTTTCGATTGAGCTCCACAATGATCTAATTTATAAATCAATGTGGTATCCTTGTTTTGCTTTACCACTTTTCCTCGAAACTAACCTATATGAAACCTGGCATGGCCTCCAGATCCTCACCCTTCCAGCCTTCCTGATGATGGCCTTCTACATGGCCTACACAAATCTAATGAAGAAATATGATCAAACTAAAGAACTCCAAAAAAGATCAAAGCATGCGATGCAAGCAGGAGAGATAAATGGCACACATCCGAGCAGCTCACCACATTGGCAATACATCCGATGAACTCACCATAGGAGAGCTCCATGAGGTACTTGGGGACGAAGATGGCGGGTGGGTGCAGCCTGTAGAACCCTGGCGTGGCAACATACATGGGAGGCTGCTCGACATGGCATGCTGCGAGCACCAGCCTATGTCGAAGGCGAGGCTCAGTGTCGGCAAGATGATGCAGGTCTCCAGTCAGCTGATGGAGATGTGTTCCACGGGGTACCCCTCGATTTCTAGCCGCCTTAGGCTTTACGGCTGGGGAGGGGTTTGGAGGAGGAGCAGCCGTGGAGGTCACCACCTCGTCTGACTTGCTCCGAGCGGGATCGAGGGCGAGGGATGAGCTGTCATCGGTGGCGGCCATCTAGGGTACGCCATAGCCAGGAGTGTTGGGCCTCTCAAGTGGGAAGAGGTGAGAGGGAGCCGTCCGACTCATGAGGGATTAAAAACCCAATGGAGGAAAAACCTATTTCACGCGTAAACAAAGGCAGGAGAAAAAAATCGGAACGGAGAAGGTGGGGGAGGGAATCATAGGAGGGAGGAAAACCCTGGAGGCAAGGAAGCGAACGTACCAATTCCCATTTAATAGTAAAGATTGATTGTGTTAGCATTATAAAGTACTCATCTTAAAATGAATTATCAGGTACTGACTATTAATGTACGAGAAATTTTATATCGAGTTTAATTATACACTTCAACATGTCTTGTTCTAATTATGCTTCAGATTTTTTCATACTTTTTAGGCATGTCTATTTTATCTTGGCGAAAGCATGTAGGTTTGTATTTACTTGATTTTGGCTTGAATGCTGGAGTCTGGATTAAATCTAAATGAGGAGAGCATAAGTGACTTTCTACAGAACATTCCAACATCCATTTTACCTGTTTGTAGCGTGTTTGATTATTCAGCATGTATTCACAAAATGAAGCAATGCAGAACTCTTACTCTACTAGGAGTTCGACGGACTTTAGAAGAAGACCTCAAACTTGAGAGGAAAGCTTTGGATGCTTTTAAGGATTTTATTACCAAAGAGTTAGATAGAGTAAGTTTTAAATGTGCATTAGAAACGTGTCTATTTGGTTAGCTCATGTGGTGTGATGCTTGAATTAGCTTTAGCTTAGAAAGACTTTTTTGACTGTGTTTCTCTTATTTTTCTGTATGATAGGTTTTGCAAGAACCTGAAAATGGAACAACGGATCATAGTAAACAGGAGGCTTGCAAGGATGCTGGTCAGAAAACAAGTAAAGGCTCTAAAAGAGCTCGTCAAGACTCTGATACCTCTGAACTAAATAATAGTCATAGTGAGAAGGAAGACAGTGATGAGGATATAAGGCCAATAAAGAGGGGGGCTGAAAAAGGCAGATATATAAAACAGCAGATTTTTTTTGCAAAAAGAGACAATAAAAGTGATAAAGATCAAGGTCAAAATTCTGCAGAAGATAATCCCCTTTCATCTGCTGTGAATGATAAGAAGGTTTTTATTTGTTTTTTATGTTGGGTTCTGGAATACTTGTTCTCTCGATATATTAGCTTTACCGTTTTTATATTTTGATTTGCGCAAAAACAACAGGCAGCTCCAGCCCATGGCAAACGAGTAGAACGTCTTAAGTCAGTAATAAAATCTTGTGGAATGAGGTAATCCTTACTTTGGATACTTGAATGCAAGTTGATGCATTTTCAAATAACGAATTTTACTAATGTGTTATCTTAAACTAGTGTGCCACCTTCTGTGTATCGGAGGGCAAAGCAGGCCCCGGAGAGCAAGCGTGAGGCTTGTTTGATAAAGGAGTTGGAGGATATACTTGAAAAGGAAGGATTGTCTTCACACCCTTCTGAGAAAGGTCCAGTTTGTTGCTGAATTACTTGTAATTATTACGTGCGGAAGCTTCTGTTAGTTGTTTCATTTTCTAAAGTTTATATGGGTAGCAATAGGATGTTAGGTAATCGAATTGTTCTTTGTGGAGAACTCTGCTTGGGTGCAGGATCCAGCGGTGGGTGCACAAGGTTGTGAATCTGCCCACCCGATCCGATTCTCACTTCTACCTTGATTTAGAAAGTGCGGTAATGAGTCTTGTCCCTTGCATCTTAAAACAGAAAAAGGAAAAATTATCGCATGTTCGTCAAAACTATGAACATTATGGAAGGTGTTTGTTCCCAATAATAATATATACTGCATGACTGAATTGTGATGGGATAATCTCGTTCGAACTCTTTTACCTTGGAGAACTCTCCTTGGGTGCAGGATCAAGCGGTGGGTGCACAAGGTTGTGAACCCACGCACACAGATCTGAGTTTCTGCCTTGACTAGCAAAGCGTTCGTTTGTTGCAATGAATAAAAAATAAACCACTACGTGCTCATGAATCTGAGAAACAACTTAGTGTACTTCTTACCACTCAAATGTTGCATCAGTTAGATGCCTTGTATTCTTGAATAGTATCTATGGCGGACCATCTCCAGGTAAATGATGAGTACATTCGATGAGCAAGAAATATATGAGATGCGTCAAAAGCAGCAAGTAATAATGATGATCTAGAAACAGATTCTGGCCAAAAAACAGAGCACGAATGCTTTGCTAGGCTGATGGTCCATTGGTCTTCTGCATCCGTGCCTATACATACCTTTAACCCGTTGTTGGTGCTCTATTGTTCTTCTGAACATTCTTTTCCGGATCACTGACACAAATCATGTTGGCCATCTCCACAAAACACCACCACGGATTTGCCCAAGCAGGTTTGAGCTGAGCTCCCACCATATTTTCCTTTCAATCAAGTCTTGCCTAAATCATCTAAATGCCTGCAAATAAAACATGCATCTTTGGAAACGTTTTTCAACAATTGATAAAACCAAACCAATCTCATGTTAAACCAATTTCTTTCTGTAAATCATTCTAACAAACACATGGCAAGCATATTAAAAGGTATAAATCTCTGCCAAGCATTTTTAGCAAACTCTTGATATGGTAACTTGATGCACTGATAAAACAAACAATAGGGAGGGGCAAGGAACGAGGCAACCTGGGATCTGAGAAGGCTGTTAGTCTAGTCGGCTTCAACAGATGGGATAGCTTCGTGCCTGTCCTCGCCGCCCGTGGCTCTAGGGGAGTCGCGGTTTTGAGGGCTGCTGCTGCTGAGGTAGAACAGAAGGGAGAGTGGCTTCTCCGGCGGGACTCACCGGCTCCGGGGTGGAAGAGCTCTGAAAAATTGAACCTGAGATCGGCTCCAGCCGCTGTGAACATCGGCCATGGCAACTTAGCATGAGGAGGGAGGCACAAAGGTCATGCCATCTCCTGGGCTCACGACGAAGAAGCTGCAAGCCAGGAAGGTGACCTCGTTGGCGTCTTTGGCGGTGAAGGTCACCAAATTCCGAGGAGATGATGGCCATGGGAGGTCGAGGCGCATGAACTTCTCGCGCATCTTCTTGCGGCGGCAGTTTGGAGGTTATCCCGTGAGATGGCGGAGCGATTGCGGTGAGGTACGCCAACTCGCTGTCCACCACCCACCAGTCCGGCTTCATTGCGGCCTATCACAGAGGCTGGGCTTTCCATCTGCGACCATCCAGTGCCACCGGTGACGAAGCCACCTCGGTGGTGTGCCTAATGGCGCTGCGTGTGGATGTGGGAGATGACGAGCGTCTGGCCCTGTGACCCTGTCTTGTTGCGCAACCAATCGAGAGCACGTTCCAGCCTCACCCCGCGGTCCTTCTTTCCCCCTGTGGCCGCCTCCGGTCTACATAAGAGAGCACAGGAGAGTTCTACATAAGAGAAGGGCAGTTGTACTTCGGTGACACGAGGACGCGGGCGTGTATGTTTTTTTTTTCTGTTTCTTTTTTGCCCTAACCGATCATGCATGGAGTTTTTCTCCTGATTTTGCGATGATATTTTTTCTCCCATTTTTTATCATGCGGGGGTAGGAAGGATCTCAGGACAGAAGACAAAACTCTCTCTTTATAGTAAGTAGAGATTTAGGAATAGTGCATTAACGAGTCTTGAATCTTAAAACAGAATAGGAAAACTAGCACGTGTTTCTCAAAACTATGAACACTGTAGAATGTGTTTCCAAATAATAATATATGTGACTGAATTGTGATGGGGTAACCTTGCTCCTGAACTCTTTTAGCTGGTTATGTATATTTTTTCTGTTGTGAGTGCTGCCTGGAGTTAATGTATAGATTACTTGAAGCATGTGTATGTTACATGTAATCAGTTGACTTGCCTAACTGTTATGCATTTTTTAAACAGAAATTAAAGCAGTGAGAAAAAGAAAGGAAAGAGCAAAGGATCTTGAGGGCATAGACATGAGCAATATTATCACGAGTTCTCGTAGGAGAAATGCATCTAGTTTTATACCCCTGCCAGTGCCTAAAATTGAAGCTGATAGTGACAGCGATGATGATGATGATGATGATGGTGAAGAGGAGAATGTGGAGGGTGGAGATAAAGGTGACGACGACGATGCAGAAGCTGGAGATGGATGTGCTGATGGTATGATTCAATAGTTTGTAACATTTGAATTTACTGTCAACAGCATTGCTATTTACAACTTTCTTTACTGTTGTATTGAGGAGAAATATCAATTGTTGTCTACATTAACTTTTTTGCGATGAAGTTTGGAAAAATTGAACTTTGAAAGATATGAACCTGGCAGGCAGCACTAGGTGGTGTTTTAAATGTTTTTATCACTTTGGCACCTATATTTATCTTCTTTTGTATCCTGCAAATAGTATCAAGTTTGATCCTGAAACTTTGTAGTGCCATAGAAGTCAGACATTTTTCAGTTTGAGAATTTCAGGAAACTCCTGCATACATATCCATTTACATCTGTTTTCTGTAGATTCCTACGCTTACTAGTAAAGGAGTGACCATGATTCAAATTGCCTAAAATATGTGTAGCTGTTTGAGCCACACAATCTAATGGAAAAAAAGTAACTTTTTGATTCAAAGGATTTCCATGGGAATTTTGGAGGGTTGAAACCCTTGGGGAATTTTCATGTGCTGGTCCTTTGATTCGTAGGTACTGAATACCATAGGAATTTTTCATAAGGATTCCATTGTACTACATTTCAGCATCGACTCAAACCTGTTGGAAAGGAATCCTTTGCTTTTCCTGTGAAGCAATCAATCAAACCAAATTCTTGTAGGATTCAGATGGACATGACATTGCAATCCTGTATTTTTCCTATTCCTGCATTTTAAGAATCTTGTGAACCAAAGAGGCCCTTAAACATTTTCTTTGTTAGCGGTTAACTATTTTGTCGTTCTCTCATGCTAAATCACCTAATGTAAAGCTTTATGCACTCTCTGAAATGCCCACATCTGTTTCTTACCATAGTGACAATTCTATGCATGTTCAGATGCTGGAAACGGGAGCGATTGACTCTTGCGGCGTTACTACAAGGTAGAAGGAAGTAGTTCTGGCCTTGGCTGGTTCGCTGTGGGCCGGGATTAAGCCAGTTGTTCAGAAGTTACTTTCTGGCATCTTATTTATGCTGCCGTTAATATGGTCCCTACTATATTATTGGCTGGGCATATTTATTAGACTAATACACTAGGCAATCATTGCTGTAGTCCCTTAACCTAATGTATAATATCAGGCGTGTTATCTTGGCAGCTGGCTCAGATTCGTGTTTTCATCTAGTTCGAAAGCTACATCAACATTACGTTTGTTCAATGTGTGTGTGACGCACGAGAAGTCGCATCTTATCAATTTTGAGAAATTGTCATGTCTGGTGCCCACTCGTGATTTTGTCGTGGCTAGGGATTATTCGTTGTAGTCATATTTCGTTTAGTTTTATGGCTGGTCTGATGCAGGCGAGGAGCTCCAATGTTCTAAGTTTCTTTAGCAACAAAACTTCACTGATTAATGACGGCGATATGCAACGGCGCCGCACACTGTGAACTAATCCATTGCAGAACGAACGCAAAAATGCCGAACCCTGTATTCACTAATCAAAAGCAGAGCGCGCGCAAAAATTTATGGCAAATAAGCAAAAGGGCAGGCAGATGCATGCGCATGCATCCTGATTCCAGGGGTCCCATTGCGAGTTTTTTTTTGACGTGGAACACAATGCATTCCAATTAACTAGTGGACACGGCACAATCGTCGGCCACAGCACCATTTACATCTTGGGAAAGATCAGTAAGTCAAATACGTTGGCTGTTGATCAAGGCCCTTGAACCATAACCACCATTTACATCTTGGGGAAGATCAGTAAGCCAAATACGTTGGCTGTTGATCAAGGCCCTTGAACCATAAGGGCATCTCCAATGCTGGGCGCTTGGAGAGGCGCCAGGGATTTTTTCCTGCTGATATCCCGGTCGATGGGCAGTTGGAGCTGTCAAATCCTGGCATCGGACGCCAGCGGGCGCAAAAGGTTGCGTCGAACGCTTCCTTCCTTTTCTCCCTCGCATGCGCCACATAATCAGTTTAATTAGCGTACAATTAGCGTCCATGGTTAGCATCTGGCGTTGGAAGGTCAGGCTCTTAGATTTTTCTAATTTAATACTATTATTTTGTTTCCTTCGTAAGCGCCTGGTCAGGCACCTGGCATTGTAGATGCCCTAACCAGCTAACAAGTGGGCCGGAACATTACATTGACGAGGACAAGCATCTATTCTATAATCTATAAATCCTGCTTGCAGTTTGAACTTTGCTTCACGGAACAGGATGCCAAGAGGTGCACGATCCTAGGTATCTGACCCCAATGCAAGCTTCAGAGGAAGACATTCCGTGATAAATATAACTCGGCCCATACTGAACTGTTCGACTAGCCTGATAGCATTCATCATGGCCAACGCTTCTGCATGTATGGCTTCAGAGAGACAGTCCATTCTGCCAGCAGCTGCAAAAATAACATCACCCCCCTCGTCCCTAGCAATGCAGCCCCATCCGCCATCTCCACTATTTAAAAAGGCAGCATCCACACAAATCTGAACGCAATCGGGAGGCGGAGAACTCCATTTTGGTTCGCTAGCGACAGTCACAGTTTGTACAAGGGGTTGTTGAGGCAACCATTCAGATAAAATTGTGGTCTGGCTCGAAAAATCTGACGGAGACAAACGTCTTTCACCATGTCGTTTCCTGTTTCGCTCTGTCCACCATTTCCACAGCAGGCAGATAGTACGAAGCTTAGTCTCCGCCGGCAAACCTAGAATGCGCTCAGTCATCTCCATAGAGTTGCTTGCTTCCGTAAGATAAAGACGGGTTAATCAAGCTCGGACGCTCGCCAAATAGCCTTGACCTCTTTGCACCGGAGGAACAGATGACTACCATCTTCAAACACCCTCCCACACATAACACATTTTGTGTCAAACTCAACTCCACGTCTCTCGATATTCATCAACAGAGGATGGCTATTATGTGCAAGACGCCACAAAAAATGGTAAACTTTCCCAGGACATTTTACTTCCCAAAGCTTCTTCCAAATTTTCTGTTTCCAAACACCTGTACTGGAACTCGTCCCGATGGTCTTGCAGATTTCATATCTAACATATTGACATGCACACAGTATGCAGATTTCACAGAGAAAAGACCTTTCGCATCATACTGCCATGCTACAAAATCATAATGTTGTTCGCACAAAGGAATGCCCAAGATTACATTGGAGTCGGGGGGTAGAAAAGTTTGCTTGACCAATTGTTCATCCCAAGTGTTTGTTACTGGATCAATCAATTCTGACACACGGGTTAGAATTTGATTCCCCTGTCTAGTGAAAGGTGCCCTTGCTTCATTCGTAGGCAGCCACGGATCAGACCACATGTTGATATATTCGCCAGAACCGATCGTCCAGATATAACCCTCCTTTACAATCTCGAGCCCCTTCAAGATACTCCTCCAGGTGTACTCATACTGTTTGTTGGAATTGCCATTAGAATGTCACCATTTGGGTAATATTTTGCCTGTAAAACCCTCGCACAAAGTGACTCCGGAGCTTGCAATAGGCGCCATGCCTGCCTAATTGCTGAGCTGAGTATTAGTACCAAGGGCAACTTACGACGGCCGTGCACCAAAACGCTCCCAAACGTTTGGACCATGTCGCCCCGATACCCTTTTCCCTCTATACGGTTGACTATGTGTATAAGAATGTACAAAGATGAGTTTCACCATATTTCCAAGGAGAGACCCCTCAATGCCTTTTCCCTATGACTCAAATAAAACCAAAAAATCCTTGAGTCTTCAGAAAACCAATGCCTTTTTCCCTTTTTGAATTAGGGGGCCATCCATCTCCTCCAAAGAACACCAAGAAACCAATGTTCTGAGATACACTTGATAACCGACATTAGTCCTTACTTAACCCATTGTCATTGACACCAAAATGTCATTGAGAAATCAATGCACTTTCAATCTGGTGATTTGATGACAATACGGTTAGAGCATGTCCAGAAAGATATAATATATGAGTGATGCCATGCCAAACTACAAATACAGGAAGCCCCCCTTGATATGCGTAAATAAACAACTAATGCTTGAAATGCACTTTGCACATAACAAAGGAGCTCCCCCTGTATCAATAGACAAGTGTAATGAAATGAGTGAAGCATATAGCAAAGAATACATTGCACAAGCTGGTAAGTGACCATAAAGATCAACAACGGTGCACAAGGTCACAAACTAGAGGTGTGGTGTGAGAGAGGAAGTAGCGATGATATGATATGAATAAGATGGCATGGGTATGAATAATAATACTTCTCCCCGAAAAGATGTGTTTCAGGAAGTGCTACACTTAGGAGAATACTAACTACTTGATATTTTATAGTGAGAGTTTAGCCTAATAAAAATGACTAGCACGCTATCAAAAGGGTGCAAAAATATATACATTCATAATAGCATGATATCGTATAGCCCCTTCCATCGGAGAAGTTCTCTTCGTCTTTGCGAAATTTCAACAATTTGCCGTGGCAGCAATTTTAACAAAAACAAATTTCAACCAAAACTGCTTGCCCGTGGCAATTTAAAAAATTACTGCCATGGCCGTAGTTTCTTCAGCTTTTCTTCTCCGTCTTCTTGTACGACCTTCTGCGTTGGGGTCATCGTCTGCAAACTTGTCACCACCATATGTAATTAGTATTTTATCACCGCTATCTCTATGGCCACTATATAAAAATTGTATTACATAGAATTTGACACACATGTGATGAAAGTGAATATCATATGGCTCCAGCCATCATGTCATACCGTAACAAGCAGGTCATGTTAAATATTACAACATATAGATATCTCATACAAAATCTCATCAATATGACGAAAGCTATACCACATCACATGTAACCTGCAAAACCAAGTTAGACGCCTCTAATTGGTTTATGCAAATTTTCTCTAGCCCCCATACTAAACTTTATATGCATGACCCCATGTAGATCAAATCTACATGCCCTCTAGTTTGTGAAAATTAACTTTCTTGACTAAGGTGGAACCCAAAGAACCGAGATAACACATCGTCGATCTGACAACTAGCATACTATAAGCAAACATAGAAGATTGTGGATAGCCAGAACTTTGTAAAAAAATTCCACTATGCTGCCAAGAACATAATAAATGCAAATTCAAGGGAGGTAACAATAACATCAAGTAATAAATTGCATATACTAATAACATATCTTATCTACTACTCTCACAAATTTTATTAAGCAATAGATCTAATCTACCACATAGTTATTTTTGCAATATATCTAATTGATGAGTGGATTTTATGCATACTTTTGGAGTATATTGAAGTGCCAAACCCCCTCATATCATATCCATCTAGCACTTATTCATGTCCCCAATGCATAGTTTTCTGTTTTTACCCATTTCACCAAGTTTGTTGCACAACTTTTATTTTTATTTAGTTTTTCTTTGTTTTGTGGCCTTTGTAGGTGTGCTCGCATGTTCATGGACTTAGCACATCAAAAGCACCAAGTTGAGGGTCAAACCAGAGAAGTTCCAGGCAGTAAATTAAGGCCCTATGGGGAGTTTGATGTTTTGACATTTATTAAATGTCCAAATTAAAGATCTAAGGCCTTAGAAGCACCAGGCTTTTCTCTAGCAATCCAACGAGCCCAAGAAAGTCAAAATCTAAGTTCATATGAAGAAATGGCGACCAATGTACGAAACAACACTCGAGACTCTAGAGCGCAAGACGGCATCCGGTACGACCGGGTGCGGCCATACCTGCGCTCGTACCAGAGCCTGACAACATTGTAAATCGGCCATTACTTGCCCGATTTTGCTCCGATTTTGTCCCTGTTTGTTCCTACGAGATCCTTCATGACCAGGGCTTGTTCTGCACAAGGATTTGGCCCCTCTAAAGCCATTGCATGAAGGTGGAGGCTCTACATCAACAACGAAGAACCGATGAGGCCTCCTATAAAGTCCACCTCCAACCCCAGACGCTGGTCATCTCCTTCATCATCCTCCACAAGTTCCATCAGCCGCCGGCACACCTCGATAGCAGTAACACCACCATAAAGAGATGACCAAGACAAGAAGAAGGGTGAGAGGAGGCGCATCCCATGCCCGGCGTCAGCCGGAGGGCTAGCGCTCTCTTCATCACCACCGCCATGCTCCTCTCCATCTCCAACACTATGTTGGCTTGTAACTTGCCTCTACCCTCTATGTACTCCATCTACATGTTTGAGTAATTTATTAGTTCTTTGGAAATAATATGAACTCTAGTTTGTACTAGCACCAAATACTTTTACGGGATATAAAATCCTCTCTTTCATGTATTGTTAATATTCTTCGCGATGTTGGGTGAAGAGCACCATCCAACATTTGCCAACTTTGGACACATAGATATTACTATCGGATGAAGCGGAGAGCAGAGAAAGCCGTGACAGTGTAATCTCTAGGGAAGTGGAAGTGAAAGAGTGAAGTAGTAACCTCCCTCTTCCCATCTCTGCCAATTTGATAGGGGAATGTCGGAGACCTCCCATTGGCCGCATCCATGGGGAAATCCTTAATTATCATTGCCATAATCTACTGGGAGAGGAATGGTGGTGGCGTGCGTGATACGTTTGACTATGTGTAGCGCCGTATACTGTACTAGGTTCAACCCACAAATGAAAACGTGATAAGTGGCTTAGGTACCCGTAGAATGTGCACATATAAATGACCCCGAACACCTCAAGAACATCCTTTTACTCAAGAGCCATGTGATAGCCTGGCTTAATAGGGATGATAAACTACTCATATCAATAAGGAATTCCTTCTTTTTCGGAAGCCCATTCGGACAGAACTTCAAAGTTAAGCGTGCTCAGCTTGGAGTAATTTCATGATGGGTGACCGACCAGGAAGTTGCTCCCGGGTGCGCACGAGTGAGGACAAAGTACGCAGAAAAGACTAGTATTGATCTGTGGGTCCAGTCTAGATCCCGCAGTAGTAACGACCACCGGCGGGTGTGTCCGGGGCGTTACAAGTTGGTATCAGAGCCGACCCTCGCGGTTACACGGATGTTTGCGGACAGGTGCGCAGTCATGTTGTTCATGACGTTTGTGACCCGTCGTGGCACACGACATGACACATGTACCAGACTGGATGCACAGACGTATGTGCCAA
This sequence comes from Aegilops tauschii subsp. strangulata, assembly GCF_002575655.3. NCBI lineage: Eukaryota > Viridiplantae > Streptophyta > Magnoliopsida > Poales > Poaceae > Aegilops > Aegilops tauschii. Next base: position 248,212,185 of record NC_053038.3, read on the forward strand.
GAGGGAACGTTCCTGTGGCCCGATGAGGACGTTGGTTCCTCTGAGTGGGGTGTATGTGATAGCCTGGCTTAATAGGGATGATAGACTACTCATATCAATATGGAATTCCTTCTTTTCCGGAAGCCCATTCAGACAGAATTCCAAAGTTAAGCGTGCTTAGCTTGGAGTAATTTCAGGATGGGTGACCGACCGGGAAGTTGCTCTCGGGTGCGCACGAGTGAGGACAAAGTGCGCAGAAAAGACTAGTATTGATCTATGGGGCCAGTCTAGATCCCGCCAGGAGTAACGACCACTGGCGGGTGTGTCCGGGGCGTTACACGCCACCCTTTACTTTATCCGACATACTCTACTTACCGCAATTTTCAATAGCCCTGTGCCCTTCTAGGTCATCAAGCTTTTCTAGCGTCATCAAGCTTTTCTTGTTGGTGCTAGTGAAGTTCCTCTTAGAATAAGAAATACGAGGGTAAAATGCATTTTGCTAGAAAACATTTATAAGAAGGTACTATTTTCAGATAAGAACGTAGCCGCGTGTGCGTGTGTGACGAGGTAGCTGCGGGGTTGGTAGTTGCATGTGCAATTGCTCCCTATGGGATCGACATACTCTACTTACCGCAATTTTCAATAGCCCTGTGCCCTTGTAGGTTTTATTTATGCTTTTACCTTTGCTTAGATGTTTAGATAAAACCACCAACATTATCGTCTCGTTAGCTACCGCCGAATGTACTATTTTCAGATAAGAACGTAGCCGCGTGTGCGTGTGTGACGAGGTAGCTGCGGGGTTGGTAGTTGCATGTGCAATTGCTCCCTATGGGATCTACATACTCTACTTACCGCAATTTTCAATAGCCCTGTGCCCTTGTAGGTCATCAATCTTTTCTAGTGTCGTTGCCGAGGAACAAAGCGCTCGGTTATTACCCTCCCACTCACATATAGTTTATTTTGTTAGTTATTGATTATCTTTTAGTTTTTTCCTTAAATCAAAAAGAAAAAACTACTATTCATGTCTTTTGAGATGTCTACTTAGGAAATCTTGCAGGAGTTGATGAGAGACTACACATATGTACCACAATTTGCTATCTAATTGACATTCACATTAAGCACACAATATATTTCATTTCCATATTAAGGAAGCAGAATTTCATAATTGAAATACATTAGAGTACAACATGATATAGCTTCAGCACTCAGCTACCCCATTACACAACTGCACCAGCAGCAAGTTCCACATGCAACATGTAGAACCTTTCGAAATTAGCATCATAGACGGTATATAGATAGATGCATCTCATCTGGAAAACTGCTGAAGCGGAAGGCGAATATTGAGCCTTCATTCATGTTGAAGGTCTTTGCAACTTTAGGCCAGTGCCTATGAATGATTGACCGTCCGTCCTTCGACCTCTTCGGGAACACTTCAATATTGAACCGTGGGTGTTGTATGAAAACCTTCCTCGCCTCCTGACCATAGAGGTGGTTTGAGAGGTAATCATCAGTGAACTGCTTTGGAAAGGCCTGAAAACAAGGATGTGCAAATATCTTCTCTATATTGGAAATGGGTCAAAGGAATAAAAAAAGGCAAGGTATAATAGTTAGTACCATCTTGTAGTGAACTGATGTCTTCTTCATTGTGCAGACAAAGATCTTGTTGTTTTTTGTTGCTAATTTCTTTATCCTAACAATCTTTCTGAGTTTCTTGATTTGATTGATATTCATGGACAACTCATTTCCCCATATGCAAAAAGGGTCGTACAGTGGGTCAAAACCTCCGAAAGCAGGACCTACATGTGCAAGACCAAATTGTTAAAAACCAAAATATTAGAATGGTTCCTGCAATTGCACAATAATGTGCTATTAGACAACGGACCATGCACGTGCTAATCTCGATTGTAAACCCCAGTGCTTCCCATTGTTTCCCTGCAACACATATAAGGTAGTTAGTCATCAGGTTAAGTAAGGGTTCGCATGCTATTAGTAAAATATGTTGATAAAAAATAAGCACATTGCAGATTCATCAGATTAATTGAAGCCACACGGAAAACCCATTTACCCAAACCAAGCATGATTAAGAACTAGGAAATATAACACTTGTATATGTTTCTCATGTATTAAGTGCAGCCAAATTCGATTTATTCTCACATGCACAACAATACAAAATTCTACCCACGACAATTGGACATCGCATTGCAAAACTGAACCAAGCAGTTAACTAAACACCACAACAAATGAACCAAACATTAACTGAGCACCACATTGCATAATATAACATTGAACCAAGCAGTTAACTAAGCACCACAACAAATGAACCAAACATTAACCGAGCACCACATTGCACAATATAACATACTCCTAATAGAAGATCAGAGAGTTAACCAAACAGTTAACTACAACCAATTGTAGCAATTGTATTTGTTTCTCATGTATTTACTACAGGCAAATTCAATTTATTCCTCACATGGTATACAATAACAGAATGCACCCACAATTTTGTAAAGATAAATTCGCAGAATGCACCCACAATTTTGTAAAGATAAATTCGATTTATTTCTCACATGGAAGACAATACAAAATTGTAGCCTGAAGAATTGAACATCACATTTGCAGAATTGAACCAAAAAGTTAACTGAAGACGACAACTAATTAACAAAATAGTTAATAAGTGAGCACCACACTGCACGACATATAGAACATATACACTAGAGCAACAGATTGCATGGTGAAATTAGATAGCACAATTCACTAGATTTTGTGAAGGAAAGGCAGGAACAGCACACGCAACGGGTAAACCGAGCATGCTTAACCGGCATAGCTAGCAATTGGCAAGGTGCTCCTCCAAGATCTGGGGGTCGGCACGAATGGCAGCCATCGCGACCTCATCCGCGCGTGCGGCCGCGATTTGCTTCTCCGCTGCCAAATGCTCCTTGAGGTCCTGGCTATACTGCGTGCACCATGGCTTAGGCCGGTGCTTATTTGGTGGAGGAGTCGGTGACTTGGGTGGAAGGTGTCGCGCTCGCGCCGGCGGTCGGGGCATGTGGGATGTGGAAGGAGGAGGAGGATGGGGGTCGGGTGTGGATTACCTGCCTGGATAGAGGAGGCCGAGCAGCGTGAAGGAGGGTCGCCGGCGAGGAGGCGGCGGCGCTGCAAGCAAGGAGTGAAGGTTTTAACTTGGAAAGGAAGGCAGAAAGAGGGGAAATGTGGCTTTTGGTAAGGGGAAGGGGGCGGGGAGGTAGATATTTCCACGGAAGCCAAAAATTTGAAATCGCTTCAGCCAAAAAACTGGCGTGCAAAGTGTCATCAGAGTATCAGACACGGTCCCTTATTCAGAACTGTGTACGATATGTGGACATCACAAACGATTCAGATAGCTTAACCCATGTGTGATGAGTTTGAACGTCAAAAGTTTTGGTTTGAATTTCCATGATTATAGTGGTCATCCACGTCATTGCATGATTTGGGTACACAAAGGAGACTACAGCACACCCACTCTTCTTAATCGAGCAAGTTCAACAATTAAACAGAGCTAGCTGACCTAAACATTACTCTAACAAATTAAAGACCCGCGCTCTTAATTAAACAAAACATAGATTACTACTATGGCTGGTGCTCGTCGATCTCCGCCGCCGCCTCCATGTCCAGCTCGCGCCCGACGGTCTCCTGGGGAAGGGGCTCCATGGCATCCATCGCACCATACTCGGCAAGCATCTCGCCATCCACGTCCGCCATCTCTTTGGAAAAGGCCGCCACGAGCTGGGCGTGGGCGGACACGATCTGGGCTTGGACGGGCTCCGTCGTCGCAAGGTATGCGGCGGAGGAACGGACGACTGCTCGAACGCTCTCGGCGATTGCAAGCTCTTCGGCCATGGGTTGCCGACCGTTGTCGGAGAAGCTTCGTTCGACTTGTGCAGTGACCGCCAGGAGCTGGGCGTGGGCGGCCTCCATCAGGGCTAAGGCCGCCGCTGTGGAACAGACAACTGCTGTGCCGCTCTCGCCAGTTGCTATCCCTGAGGCAGATGTTGTTGGAAATATGCCCTAGAGGCAATAATAAAATGGTTATTATTATATTTCCTTATTCATGATAATTGTCTATTGTTCATGCTATAATTGTGTTATCCGGAAATCGTAATACATGTGTGAACACATAGACCATAACATGTCCCTAGTGAGCCTCTAGATGACTAGCTTGTTGATCAATAGATGGTTACGGTTTCCTGACCATGGACATTGGATGTCATTGATAACGGGATCACATCATTAGGAGAATGATGTGATGGACAAGACCCAATCCTAAGCATAGCACTAGATCGTGTAGTTCGTTTGCTAAAGCTTTTCTAATGTCAAGTATCATTTCCTTAGACCATGAGATCGTGCAACTCCCGGATACCATAGGAATGCTTTGGGTGTACCAAACGTCACAACGTAACTGGCTGGCTATAAAGGTGCACTACAGGTATCTCCGAAAGTGTCTGTCGGGTTGGCACGGATCGAGACTGGGATTTGTCACTCCGTATGACGGAGAGGTATCTCTGGGCCCACTCGGTAATGCATCATCATAATGAGCTCAATGTGACTAAGTAGTTAGTCACGGGATCATGCATTATGGAACGAGTAAAGTGACTTGCCGGTAACGAGATTGAATGAGGTATTGGGATACCGATGATCAAATCTCGGGCAAGTAACGTACCGATTGACAAAAGGGAATTGTATACGGGATTGCTTGAATGCTCGACATCGTGGTTCATCCGATGAGATCATCGTGGAACATGTGGGAGCCAACATGGGTATCCAGATCCCGCTGTTGGTTATTGGCTAGAGAGCTGTCTCGGTCATGTCTGCATGATTCCCGAACCCGTAGGGTCTACACACTTAAGGTTCGATGACGCTAGGGTTATAAGGAAGATTTCTATGTGATTACCGAATGTTGTTCGGAGTCCCGGATGAGATCCCGGACATCCCGAGGAGTTCCGGAATGGTCCGGAGGTGAAGATTTATATATGGGAAGTCATCATACGGTCACCGGAAGTGTTCGGGGGTACGTCGGTATTGTACCGGGGCCACCGAAGGGGTTCCGGGGGTCCACCGGGAGGGTCCATCTGCCCCGGAGGGCCTTATGGGCTGTAGGTGGAAGGGAACCAGCCCCTAAGTGGGCTGGGCACCATCCCCCCAGGGCCCATGCACCTAGGGTTTGGGGGAACCCTAAAGGGGGCGCCCCCTTGCTTGGGGGGCAAGCCCCCTCCCCCTTGGCCGCCGCCCCCCCTCTAGATCTCATCTAGAGGGGCTGGCCCCCTTCCCCCTTCTCCCTATAAATAGAGGGGTGGAGGGAGGGCTGCAGCACAACATCCAAGGCGCAGCCCCTCCCCTCCCCAACACCTCTCCTCCTCCGCGTGAGCTTGGCGAAGCCCTGCCGGAGAACTGCCACTTCATCACCACCATGCCGTCGTGCTGCTGTTGGAGCCCTCTTCCTCAACCTCTCCCTCCTCCTTGCTGGATCAAGGTGCGGGAGACGTCACCGGGCTGCACGTGTGTTGAACGCGGAGGTGCCGTTGTTCGGCACTAGGATCGGAATGCACCGCGATCTGAATCGCTACGAGTACAACTCCCTCATCCGCGTTCTTGCAATGCTTCCGACCCGCGATCTTCAAAGGTATGAAGATGCAATCCCCTCTCGTTCCTAGTAAACTCCATAGATTGATCTTGGTGATGCGTAGAAATTTTTTAATTTCTGCAACGATCCCCAACAGTGGCATCATGAGCTAGGTCAATGCGTAGTTTCTATGCACGAGTAGAACACAAGTTGTTGTGGGCGTCGATTTTGTCAATTTACTTGCCGTTACTAGTCTTATCTTGATTCGGCGGCATCGTGGGATGAAGCGGCCCGGACCAACCTTACACGTACGCTTACGTGAGACATGTTCCACCGACTGGCATGCACTAGTTGCATAAGGTGGCTAGCGGGTGTTTGTCTCTCCCACTTTAGTCGGATCGGATTCGATGAAAAGGGTCCTTATGAAGGGTAAATAGAAATTGGCATATCACGTTGTGGTTTTGGCGTAGGTAAGAAGCGTTCTTTCTAGAAACCTATAGCAGCCACGTAAAAATTTGCAACAACAATTAGAGGATGTCTAACTTGTTTTTGCAGCATGTGTCATGTGATGTGATATGGCCAGAAGAATGTGATGAATGATATATGTGATGTATGAGATTGATCATGTTCTTGTAATAGGAATCACGACTTGCATGTCGATGAGTATGACAACCGGCAGGAGCCATAGGAGTTGTCTTAATTTATTTATGACCTGCGTGTCAACTGAAACGTCATGTAATTACTTTACTTTATTGGTAACCGTTAGCCATAGTAGTAGAAGTAATAGTTGGTGAGACAACTTCATGAAGACACGATGATGGAGATCATGATGATGGAGATCATGGTGTCATGCCGGTGACGATGATGATCATGGCACCCCAAAGATGGAGATCAAAAGGAGCAAAATGATATTGGCCATATCATGTCACTATTTGATTGCATGTGATGTTTATCATGTTTTACATCTTATTTGCTTAGAACGAAGGTAGCATAAATAAGATGATCCCTCGCTAAAATTTCAAGAAAGTGTTTCCCCTAACTGTGCACCATTGCGAAGGTTCGTTGTTCCGAAGCACCACGTGATGATCGGGTGTGATAGGTTCTAACGTTCGCATACAACGGGTGTAAGCCAGATTTACACACGCAATACACTTAGGTTGACTTGACGAGCCTAGCATGTACAGACATGGCCTCAGAACACAAGAGACCGAAAGGTCGAACATGAGTCGTATAGCAGATACGATCAACATGAAGATGTTCACCGATGATGACTAGTCCGTCTCACGTGATGATCGAACACGGCCTAGTTGACTCGGATCATGTATCACTTAGATGACTAGAGGGATGTCTGTCTGAGTGGGAGTTCATTAATAATTTGATTAGATGAACTTAATTATCATGAACTTAGTCTAAAATATTTACAATATGTCTTGTAGATCAAATGGCCCACGCTAATGTCAACCTCAACTTCAACGCGTTCCTAGAGAAAACCAAGCTGAAAGACGATGGTAGCAACTATACGGAATGGGTCCGGAACTTGAGGATCATCCTCATAGCTGCCAAGAAAGCATATGTCCTTGAAGCACCGCTAGGTGAAGCACCCGTCCCAGCGAACCAAGACGTTATGAAGGCCTGGCAAACACGTGTTGATGATTACTCCCTGGTTCAGTGCGGCATGCTTTACAGCTTAGAACCGGGGCTCCAAAAGCGTTTCGAGCAGCACAGAGCATATGAGATGTTCCAAGAGCTGAAAATGGTTTTCCAAGCTCATGCCCGGGTCGAGAGATATGAAGTCTCCGACAAGTTCTACAGTTGTAAGATGGAGGAGAATAGTTCTGTCAGCGAGCACATACTCAAAATGTCTGGGTTGCACAACCACTTATCTCAGCTGGGAGTTAATCTCCCGGATGATGCGATCGTTGACAGAATCCTTCAGTCGCTCCCACCTAGCTACAAGAGCTTTGTGATGAACTTCAATATGCAGGGGATGGAAAAGACCATTCCTGAGGTATATTCAATGCTGAAATCAGCGGAGGTGGAGATCAGAAGGGAACATCAAGTGTTGATGGTGAATAAAACCACTAAGTTCAAGAAAGGCAAGGGTAAGAAGAACTTCAAGAAAGACGGCAAGGGAGTTGCCGCGCCCGGTAAGCAAGCTGCCGGGAAGAAGACAAAGAATGGACCCAAGCCTGAGACTGAGTGCTTTTATTGCAAGGGAAACGGTCACTGGAAGCGGAACTGCCCCAAGTACTTAGCGGATAAGAAGGCCGGCAATACCAAAGGTATATGTGATATACATGTTACTGATGTGTACCTAACCAGCGCTCGTAGTAGCTCCTGGGTATTTGATACCGGTGCCGTTGCTCATATTTGTAACTCAAAGCAGGAGCTGCGGAATAAGCGGAGACTGGCGAAGGACGAGGTGACGATGCACGTCGGGAATGGTTCCAAGGTCGATGTGATCGCCGTCGGCACGCTACCTCTACATTTACCTACGGGATTAGTTTTAAACCTCAATAATTGTTATTTAGTGCCAGCTTTGAGCATGAACATTGTATCTGGATCTCCTTTGATGCGAGATGGCTACTCATTTAAATCCAAGAATAATGGTTGTTCTATTTATATGAGAGATATGTTTTATGGTCATGCCCCGCTGGTCAATGGTTTATTCTTAATGAATCTCGAACGTGATGTTACACATATTCATAGTGTGAATGCCAAGAAATGTAAGGTTGATAATGATAGTCCCACATACTTGTGGCACTGCCACCCATGTCACATTGGTGTCAAACGCATGAAGAAACTCCATGCAGATGGACTTTTGGAGTCTCTTGATTATGAATCATTTGACACGTGCGAACCATGCCTCATGGGCAAAATGACCAAGACTCCGTTCTTCGGAACAATGGAGCGAGCAACCAACTTATTAGAAATCATACATACTGATGTGTGCGGTCCAATGAGCGTTGAGGCTCGCGGTGGCTATCGTTATGTTCTCACCCTCACTGATGACTTAAGTAGATATGGGTATGTCTACTTAATGAAACACAAGTCTGAGACCCTTGAAAAGTTCAAGGAATTTCAGAGTGAGGTTGAGAATCAACGTGACAGGAAAATAAAGTTCTTACAATCAGATCATGGAGGGGAATATTTGAGTCACGAATTTGGCACACACTTAAGGAAATGTGGAATTGTTTCACAACTCACGCCGCCTGGAACACCTCAGCGTAATGGTGTGTCCGAACGTCGTAATCACACTCTATTGGATACGGTGCGATCTATGATGTCTCTTACCGATCTACCGCTATCATTTTGGGGTTATGCTTTAGAGACTGCCGCATTCACTTTAAATAGGGCTCCGTCGAAATCCATTGAGATGACACCGTATGAATTATGGTTTGGAAAGAAAGCTAAGCTGTCGTTTCTTAAAGTTTGGGGATGCGATGCTTATGTCAAGAAACTTCAACCTGAAAAGCTCGAACCCAAATCGGAAAAATGCGTCTTCATAGGATACCCTAAGGAAACCACTGGGTATACCTTCTACCTCAGATCTGAAGGAAAGATCTTCGTTGCCAAGAATGGGTCCTTTCTAGAGAAAGAGTTTCTCTCAAAAGAAGTAAGTGGGAGGAAAGTGGAACTTGATGAGATGACCCCTCTCGAACCAGAAAGTAGCGCAGCACAAGAAAATGTTTCTGTGGTGCCTGCACCGACTAGAGAGGAAGTTAATGATGACGATCATAATCAAGTTACCACTGAACTTCGTAGGTCCACAAGAACACGTTCCGCACCAGAGTGGTACGGCAACCCTGTCATGGAAATCATGTTGTTGGACAACGGTGAACCTTCGAACTATGAAGAAGCAATGGCGGGCCCAAATTCCAACAAATGGCTTGAAGCCATGCAATCCGAGATAGGATCCATGTATGAAAACAAAGTATGGACTTTGACAGACTTGCCCGATGATCGGCGAGCGATAGAAAATAAATGGATCTTTAAGAAGAAGACGGACGCAGATGGAAATGTTACCATCTATAAAGCTCGACTTGTCGCTAAGGGTTATCGACAAGTTCAAGGAGTTGACTACGATGAGACCTTCTCACCCGTAGCGAAGCTGAAGTCCGTCCGAATCATGTTAGCAATTGCCGCATTCTACGATTATGAAATATGGAAAATGGACGTCAAAACGGCATTCCTTAACGGCTTCCTTGAGGAAGAATTGTATATGATGCAGCCGGAAGGTTTTGTCGATCCTAAGAATGCTGACAAGGTATGCAAGCTCCAGCGCTCAATCTATGGGCTGGTGCAGGCATCTCGGAGTTGGAACATTCGCTTTGATGAGATGATCAAAGCGTTTGGGTTTACACAGACTTATGGAGAAGCCTGTGTTTACAAGAAAGTGAGTGGGAGCTCCGTAGCATTTCTCATATTATATGTTGATGACATACTATTGATGGGAAATGATATAGAATTCTTGGAAAGCATAAAGGCCTACTTGAATAAGTGTTTTTCAATGAAGGACCTTGGAGAAGCTGCTTACATATTAGGCATCAAGATCTATAGAGATAGATCGAGACGCCTCATAGGTCTTTCACAAAGTACATACCTTGACAAGATATTGAAGAAGTTCAATATGGATCAGTCCAAGAAGGGGTTCTTGCCTGTATTGCAAGGTGTGAGATTGAGCACGGCTCAATGCCCGACCACGGCAGAAGATAGAGAAAATATGAGTGTCAGCCCCTATGCCTCGGCCATAGGGTCTATTATGTATGCCATGCTGTGTACCAGACCTGATGTAAACCTTGCCGTAAGTTTGGTAGGAAGGTACCAAAGTAATCCCGGAATGGAACACTGGACAACGGTCAAGAACATCCTGAAGTACCTGAAAAGGACTAAGGATATGTTTCTCGTTTATGGAGGTGATGAAGAGCTCGTCGTAAAGGGTTACGTCGATGCTAGCTTCGACACAGATCTGGATGACTCTAAGTCACAAACCGGATACATGTATATTTTGAATGGTGGGGCAGTCAGCTGGTGCAGTTGCAAGCAAAGCGTCGTGGCGGAATCTACATGTGAAGCGTAGTACATGGCAGCCTCGGAGGCAGCACATGAAGCAATCTGGATGAAGGAGTTCATTGCCGACCTAGGAGTTATTCCTAATGCATCGGGGCCGATGACTCTCTTCTGTGACAACACTGGAGCTATTGCCCTTGCCAAGGAGCCCAGGTTTCACAAGAAGACCAGGCACATCAAGCGTCACTTCAATTCCATTCGTGAAAATGTTCAAAATGGAGACATAGATATTTGCAAAGTGCATACGGATTAGAATGTCGCAGATCCGTTGACTAAACCTCTTCCACGGGCGAAACATGATCAACACCAGAACTCTATGGGTGTACGATTCATCACAATGTAACTAGATTATTGACTCTAGTGCAAGTGGGAGACTGTTGGAAATATGCCCTAGAGGAAATAATAAAATGGTTATTATTATATTTCCTTATTCATGATAATTGTCTATTGTTCATGCTATAATTGTGTTATCCGGAAATCGTAATACATGTGTGAACACATGGACCATAACATGTCCCTAGTGAGCCTCTAGATGACTAGCTCATTGATCAATGGATGGTTACGGTTTCCTGACCATGGACATTGGATGTCATTGATAACGAGATCACATCATTAGGAGAATGATGTGATGGACAAGACCCAATCCTAAGCATAGCACTAGACCGTGTAGTTCGTTTGCTAAAGCTTTTCTAATGTCAAGTATCATTTCCTTAGACCATGAGATCGTGCAACTCCCGGATACCGTAGGAATGCTTTGGGTGTACCAAACGTCACAACATAACTGGGTGGCTATAAAGGTGCACTACAGGTATCTTCGAAAGTGTCTGTTGGGTCGGCACGGATCGAGACTGGGATTTGTCACTCCGTATGACGGAGAGGTATCTCTAGGCCCACTCGGTAATGCATCATCATAATGAGCTCAATGTGACTAAGTAGTTAGTCACGGGATCATGCATTACGGAACGAGTAAGTGACTTGCTGGTAACAAGATTGAACGAGGTATTGGGATACCGACGATCGAATCTCGGGCAAGTAACGTACCGATTGACAAAGGGAATTGTTTACGGGATTTCTTGAATCCTCGACATCGTGGTTCATCTGATGAGATCATCGTGGAACATGTGGGAGCCAACATGGGTATCCAGATCCCGCTGTTGGTTATTGGCTAGAGAGCTGTTTCGGTCATGTCTGCATGATTCCCGAACCCGTAGGATCTACACACTTAAGGTTCGATGATGCTAGGGTTATAAGGAAGATTTGTATGTGATTACCGAATGTTGTTCGGAGTCCCGGATGAGATCCCAGACGTCACGAGGATTTCCGGAATGGTCCGGAGGTGAAGATTTATATATTGGAAGTCATCATACGGTCACCGGAAGTGTTCGGGGGTATGTCGGTATTGTACCGGGGCCACCGAAGGGGTTCCGGGGGTCCACCGGGAGGGTCCATCTGCCCCGGAGGGCCTTATGGGCTGTAGGTGGAAGGGAACCAGCCCCTAAGTGGGCTGGGCGCCATCCCCCCTAGGGCCCATGCGCCTAGGGTTGGGGGGGGGGGAACCCTAAAGGGGGCGCCCCCCTTGCTTGGGGGGCAAGCCCCCTCCCCCTTGGCCGCCGCCCCCCTCTAGATCTCATCTAGAGGGGCCGACCCCCTTCCCCCTTCTCCCTATAAATAGAGGGGTGGAGGGAGGGCTGCAGCACAACATCCAAGGCGCAACCCCTTCCCTCCCCAACACCTCTCCTCCTCCGCGTGAGCTTGGCGAAGCCCTGCCGGAGCACTGCCACTCCATCACCACCACGCCGTCGTGCTGCTGTTGGAGCCCTCTTCCTCAACCTCTCCCTCCTCCTTGCTGGATCAAGGTGCGGGAGACGTCACCGGGCTGCACGTGTGTTGAACGCGGAGGTGCCGTTGTTCGGCACTAGGATCGGAATCCACCGTGATCTGAATCGCTACGAGTACGACTCCCTCATCCGCGTTCTTCCAACGCTTCTGACTCGCGATCTTCAAAGGTATGAAGATGCAATCCCCTCTCGTTGCTAGTAAACTCCATAGATTGATCTTGGTGATGCGTAGAATTTTTTTAATTTCTGCAACGATCCCCAGCAGATGTTGCTGCCGCCACCTGAGAAGCAACAGCGACCGTTTGGGCTGCCTTTGCCGCTCAGTCGCAAATTGCGGCCGCGCTCATGCACCTTGTTAGCACGCGCATGGCGGCTGCGGCCGCACTCTCGCCGGAGTGGGCCACCGAAGTTGCCCTCACGACGCGGGTCCACGTGCCCATCTTTCACCGCCGACGATTGAATAGTGAAATGATATTTGAGCGAGCTAGTGTGTTTGTGATGCCGGCTGTGGACTGTAGCCGACGCACCTTCTCGCGTAAGCCATAGGTGTACTATACACCGACGGTGCTCCAAGATATTTTGTACTACATCTCACACGGTTGCTGATAATAAACTTTGTGCGATCTACTTGATTTTTCATCTCGATTTGAATTACATAATGGGGTCATAGCGGCAATGGACGGTGTTTGAATTGCTAGACCTTTTATCTGGAGTGAACATGCAGCTATATGTGTGTCGTAAAAGAATTGGAATTATTCAGGGTTCGTTTGAATATTTTATACATTAAATTGGTTTTCTAGCCATTTCAGGTGAACAATTCAAATTTGAACTACATGCAGATGCTCCAGTGCATATAAATTGGTTAAAAAAATCAAATATGTGTCCTTGGGTGCATGCTTAGGTCCCATGCAAGAAATGGGAATGAATTTCAAACACCGGGATACCGTTGATTGCCGGCAAAACATTGAGATGCCTGGTTTTTAAATTCTAGTAAATCCAAAACTCGTCTGAAATTTATGAAACTTGGCATGCTATCATGGAGCGGCATCAACATGCCGTGGTACAAATTTTGTTCCATTTGGGGCAGGTTTGGGTATATGCTTCTCACAAACCGGAGCTTCTCACAACAAGCATGATAGTTTTTGGTAGGGAACGTCCCACCTTTGGGGACGAAACGATATCCATTGCCTCTTATTGCTTTCAATTTTTTTTCTCGTGTCAACATAGAACAACAGGAGTGTTGTGTGATTTTTTGTGATTTTTCGGGATTCGTTTGGACATAATTATGCATTAAGTGAGTTTTCCACTACTAGAAAAAGGCCTGTTAGTGGCGCACCTATTTTTGCCATTAATGGCGCAATATAGGTGCGCCACTATTACCACGCCACTAGTAACAAATAGTAATGGCGCACATTTGGTGCGCCATTACTATCTGTCCTATAGTGCGCCATTACTATGCCTATAGGTGCGCCATTACTATCTGACATAGTAATGGCGCACCACATAGAAGTGCGCCATTACTAACAAATTTTTTTATTATTTTTTCAAAAATTTTTTGCAATTTTTTTTCTTTTTTTTCTTAATCTTGGGTCACTATGGCTTAATCTCGGGTCAATATGCTTAATCTCAAGTCAAATCGCACTAGTGGTCAAACTTCCTGGAAGGTCACCCATCCTCACACTACTCCAGCCCGAGCACGCTTAACTTCGCAGTTCTATCCAACCCCAGCACCACCTCACTTAACAGGCACTTGTTGATATATCTATCATATCAATCCTATTAAACCTTGTTGATGTCCAGGACTTCGTTCATGTTCATGAGTGTGATGAAATTTTGAAAAAATATTTCAAACTTCCCGTTCATAATACGTATCATATTTTGAAAAAAAATTCCAATTTTTTTTTCAAAACCAAATTTTTTCCTGTTACTAGTGGCGCACCTAGCAAATGGTGCGCCATTACTAAGTTTGAAACTTTTTCCATTTCCCCCCTCTAGATCTTAAAAGCCCCGTATCTTTCGTTCTGTTAGGTTTTTGGGGATTCTAAAAATCTTCAACGGGGTTCCCCCGTTGAATTCGGATGTAACTTTTCGAGTAGATGATTTTTCATATAAAAAACTTTTTAATCTGAGTTCGTATGCAAAAGTTATGCCCATTTTACTAAATTTCAGAGAGATTTTGCAAATAAAGTCGAAATTCATATTTGTAAATTTTCCCAACAACTAGACCACATATCACGTAGGAAACTTATTTTCTTTTATTTTTTTGACATTTCCATCATTTTCTTTTATTTTTTTAAAAACTGAAAAGGCGGTCCAGGGGGTGTGCAAAGAAAGTTAGTAATGGCGCACCTTCGCTAAGTGCGCCATTACTGTGTGTATGACTTGGTCAAAGTTAGTAATGGCGCACTTTGTGTAGGTGCGCCATTACTAAGTTTGACATAGTAATGGCGCACCTATGCAAAGTGCGTCATTACTAAGTTTGACCAAGGTTTGACCCAGTCATACACATAGTAATGGCGCACTTTGTACAGGTGCGCCAATACTATGTCAACTAGTAATGACGCACTATCCCCTGGTGCGCCACTGCTAACATTTTTTTTTCAAAACTAGTAATGGCGCACCACACACGAGGTGCACCATTAGTAATATGTCAATAATGGCGTACCTGTATCTGGTGCGCCATTAATGTCCATATTAGCTATAGCCGTTTTCCTAGTAGTGTTCAATGCATTTTATGTGCATAATTCAAATTTGAACTACATGCACATGCTCCAGTGCATATAAATTGGTTGAAAAATCAAATCTGTGTCCTTGGTAAGGATGTCAATGGGTAGGGTGTGGGGCGGGTAGAGCAATACCATACCCATACCCGTGTAGTCAATGGGTACAAAATTCTACCCATACCCGTACCCATGGGTATGAAACTTTACCCGTACCCATACCCGGCGGGTACCCATACCCATTTGGTACCCAATGGGTAGATCAAATAGTATACAAGTTATTCACAATTTCACATTCATTGATATCATATTTGACCCAAAAAATATTTATCTCAACTCAGTTACAGATAGATGAGTACATAACAATTATCTCAATTCAAATTGATGATTGGTGACAACTTTAACATAGGTTCATAATCTCACGACACACTTCATGGGTAAGGTACACGTGTCAGTATAAATGGGTAGGGTATGGGTATATCCATGGGTACAAGGCTATACCCGTGCCATACCCATGACTTAACGGGTAGGGTATGGGTACTACCCATGGGTAAAAAATTGTGCCCATACCCTGCCCATGCGGGCACGGTATCCACGGGTACCCATACCCATGGGTAAAATTGCCATCCTTAGTCCTTGGGTGCATGCTTAGGTCCCATGCAAGAAATGGGAATGAATTTCAAACACCGGGGCACCGTTGATTGCCGGCAAAACATTGAGATGCCTGGTTTTTAAATTCTAGTAAATCCAAAACTCGTCTGAAATTCATGAAACTTGGCATGCTATCATGGAGCGGCATCAACATGCCGTGGTACAAATTTTGTCCCATTTGGGGCAGGTTTGGGTATATGCTTCTCACAAACCGGAGCTTCTCACGACAAGCATGATGGTTTTCGGTAGGGAACGTCCCACCTTTGTGGACGAAACGATATCCATTGCCTCTTATTGCTTTCAATTTTTTTTCTAGTGTCAACATAGAACAACAGGAGTGTTGTGTGATTTTTGTGATTTTTCGTGGTTCGTTTGGACATTTTGATGCATTAACTGAGTTTTCAATGCATTTATGTGCATACTTCAAATTTGAACTACATGCACATGCTCCAGTGCATATAAATTGGTTGAAAAATCAAATATGTGTCCTTGGGTGCATGCTTAGGTCCCATGCAAGAAATGGGAATGAATTTCAAACACCAGGCCACCGTTGATTGCCGGCAAAACATTGAGATGCCTGGTTTTTAAATTCTAGTAAATCCAAAATTCTGTTAACCATTCACGTGACGTCACGTGTCTTGGTTTTAATGGCTGTAGGAGGTGCCATGCGGACAACTGCTTGACCTTGACTGAACGGGAGACGTGCGAGCACCATCCAGTGCGCAGGCTGACCGAGAGGCATGCAAGCTGTCCTTGAGTGCGCAGGCTCATCGGGAAGCGTGCGAGCTGTACGCTGCGCAGGCTCACTGGGAAGCGAGCCCTTTGACTTCCATGGCCTCCCGCCTTGCTCGCATCCTCTCCATTAATGGCGCCCAAGCCGCAGTTTAATTCACTTTTTAAATATAAAACACTCATTGCAAACGTTTTAGTTAGAACACCCGTATGCAAACCGACAGCTTCCCTAGGAAGCCAAGAGAAAATGTGGCGAGCAGGATTTCTGCAGCTCTTGATCGCAAACGTTTTAGATAGAACACCCGTATGCAAAGTGAGAGCAGCGCAGGATTTGTGCATCCCTTCAATGCAAACGGTTGTTTTGGATGACCCGTGTGGAACCACGTACAAATAATTTGGTAAGATTTGTCAATCCTTGTAACACTGCGATTTGTCAAAATATGAAGCTAAAAATCACTAGCAGTATCTAATTTTTGCAACTAAAATTCAGTAATTAAGCATAGATTTCATTCATAGATTAAGCAGTCGTTCTTAATTTATACAAACAGTTCAACTCGACAGCTGAACCGACCAAACTTTTCCCCAATTGTTGCCAACCACGTACTGAAATAGCTAGTTCAACTATATATACTAGCTAATTTTAAGTACGTTGTACAGTTCCACCACATCTATAGTCAGATGAACTGAACAAAATAGCCCCTAAATACTAGTACTACTACTACTACTACTACTACTACTACTACTACTACTACTACTACTACTACTACTACTGCGGAGGGGCTTTGTACTACTTCCGGCTGCCTTTCCTCTGTCGAGCGCGCTCAGTAAGAGGCGGAGGAGGAGGAGCCTACCGAC
This sequence comes from Aegilops tauschii subsp. strangulata, assembly GCF_002575655.3. Lineage (NCBI taxonomy): Eukaryota > Viridiplantae > Streptophyta > Magnoliopsida > Poales > Poaceae > Aegilops > Aegilops tauschii. Next base: position 248,229,626 of record NC_053038.3, read on the forward strand.
GAGCTGGGCAACCGCAATGCGGTGCCTGCCGCTAATGCAGCTTCAGCGACGCTTGCCTCGAACGCCCTCTGCCGCTCCAGACAACCCCTCTCGAAGCGGTGGTTCTCCTCGTAGATCTCCTGATTCCTCGCCTCTGAGGCGGCCTGTGCCGCTGCCACTGCGGCGGTAAGGCTCTTTGCGTGCTCGACGAGGCGCTCCTCCTCCTCCCGCAGGAACTCGGTGTAGCGCGCAAGGTCGCTGTCGCACGTGCGGGCATCCACCTCCGCCTCCCGCCTTCGGGCGGCGGTGGCGGAGCGGGTGATGACCCCGGCGGTCGACGGTGGGCTGGCGGCCACGGCGGCCGACGACGGGATGGCGGCCACGACCACCACCTCCCGCCTTCGGGCCGCGGTGGCGGAGCGGGTGATGGCCATAGTGGCCGGCAGTGGGGTGGCGGCCACGACGGCTATCTCCCGCCTTCGGGCCGCGGCGGTGGAGCGGGCGATGGCCCTGGCTTTCGATGGTGGTGTGGCGGCAACGGCGACCGGCAACAGCTGCCGACGTGCACCGGCGGCGGAGTGTGTGGTGGGTGTTCCGCGCACACCCAACAGGGATGCCACGCGCACTACACTACGCAGGGGACTGCGCCGCCGCCGCGGTGTAGCCTCCCAGCTGGAGCTGTCCTCTGATGACGGCAGAGTGACTGAGCGACGACGACGGACCGGTGCCATTGGCGAATGTGGGAGAAGCAGACGAGATAAGCTACAGGGATGGAGGGGAAAATTTGACGCGTGACTCGCCGGCCGTGAGGGTTTTTATAGCAGGCCGGTAAGCATTGGGATTTTGGGGGATTTCACCGAGTCGGGCGGGAAGCTTGCGCGGGAACCTGCGAGGTTGCGCGGGAACGGGCTCACCGACGATTCATTGGCGCCACCGTTTGGCAAAAAGAACGCCCCCGCGCGCTGCGCAAGCTTGCGCTGTAAGCCGTCTGCGGCAGCGGGGTGACAAGACGTGCGAGAGAAGGACGAAAGGCCACGTACACATACGGTTAGTAAAAAATGTTTGTGATTTAATTACCTGCTATACCACCGTCCTGGTTTATAAGTATGATTTAACTAATAAAATACGAATGCATGTCGCCAAAGATTATATAGTTGGATTTGTATTTGAACATAGTTTCCAGTTATATAATTTTTAAAACATGCATTAACATTTTGTTGGTTAAATTTGAGGGCAAAGTATGGCATGGAATATAAAGGAGACTATAGACTAGACAGAGGTGGTACCACACGGCCGCTCTCTACGCAGCGAAGCAACTGTCGGCCAGCTTGTAGGCGACAATTTGCTGCGTGTTCAACTGCTCCATGTGTGTGGTTGCTTGCGGTTCAGGCGGCCGCGGCGCGCTCTGCTCACGTCCCGCCGCGCACGCTCTGCTCTCGCGTCCCTCCGGGTGCTCTGCCCCCGTCCCTCCACACGCGCTGCCAGTGTTTTGGGCCGGTGCACGATCACACACGTTCGTGTGCAAGCGGTTGCGCCGGGCGCGGCGCGATGATGCAGTTACCCGCTGCAAAAACTGCCATGCGGACGCGCCGAGAATCCATGCCGCCCGGCCCCCTTTTATTCCTGCGGCCATTTACCTTCATCTCTCGTCTCACACGTCACAATAAGCACACCCACGAGGACACATACAGAGAGGACATCCAGCGGTTCCAGTGGCGCTCCCCGTGGCTCCAATGGCGCTCCCAGCGGCCGACGACGACAACGGCGGGCAGTTCACCACGCATCACGTAGTGGACACCCACGTGAGGGGAAGGCCCTCTCGGTGGTGTACACGAACGATCCGGTCTCGGTGGAGAGCTCCATCAAAACTATGGAGAAGTTCCTTGCCGAGGACAAGTACCGAGTGGTCGGCTTCGACCTCGAGTACACCATCGGTCGTGCCAGGCACGATTAGAAGGTTGCCGTCGCCCAGTTGTGCGTGCAACATGACGTCCTTGTCTACCACTTCCACCTTGCCACAAGGCCTTGCAAGCATTTCTCCAGGTTTATCAAGAGCTTCGACTACAGTTTCGCTACAGTGGACACCACCAATGATCAAAAAGCACTCAAGGTTTCGGACTTGAAATGCCCGAATCTTGTCAACATCCAGCACCACTACAAGGTCTGGGGCACCGACAAAAGCAAATTGAACTCCCTGGTTGACCTCGCCTCGGCCATCATCGACCCCTACTACGCGAAGATGAAGCAAGAGAGCAATAAGGACAAGAACGCCTGGCACAGTGTGTGGCATAAGATACTGGATGAACAACATGTCAAGTACGCGGCCATGGACGCGTACACAAGCTACGAGATGTACAGGCGGATCGTTGACATGAGGAACTGTCTTCTTCCTGACCCAGACGAGGGATCGAGTCACATAGCAGTGGCGGGAGCGTCACAAGAAGTAGATGACTAGACGATCGTTTCTCCTACTTTAGAATGCATGCAATTGTTTATTGAGGTGTGTGCAAATGATCTGTATAGTCACTTATGTAATTGGATGTTTATTTCAGTTATATATGTATACATGTTATTCTACTATAGACAGAGCAATTCACACGGCTTATTAGCAGCAATCGTCTGTGTTATTATTGGTCTTCACACACATTTCAGATTACGGACCTGTTTGCCGCGTATCACACACATCTTGTTCAGTTGAATCGTTTCCATTATGTTGCCTAATCACACACAGTTCATCCCAGTGAACCGTATGCTGTATATCGCACACGCCTTCATCTGGCTGCCCGTTTCGTTTGTGCGTCCTCATCACAAACAGTTCATTGAGCTGAACTGTATGCCCTGCATCGCATACGCAACTAAATTCTGAACCGTGTTTGATGCATCTGTCATCGCAAACGTTTTGCACCTTTTTTGACGATTTTTTACACCACCGTTTGTGATTATGGCATCGCACACAGTTTCATCGAAGGGTCTCTGATCATAGTGTCGCGTTTGGACCATTCTCCAGTAGTGATTTGAAAATGAATAAAGAAAGAGAATTCCTCGCCGGGAAGAAATAGAAAAAAAAGCACGAAGATACTTGAGGGAATTTAGAGACAAGAGAACAAAGAGATCGCGAACTGATTAAAGAATATTTGACAGATGCGCCGGGATAATTAGATAATGATAGCTGGAATGTGATGACGAAGAATTCTTCTGGAATGATGGCCTCCGGTGAAACGAAACGAAAACAACTCCTCCCGTACTCCGGATGGGTAATAAAAGAATTTCTGACAAACAGAATAATTTGAGAGGATAACATGAAGTAGAACCACGAATCTTCGAGAGAACGGTCAAGATTTAGAGGAAAACTCTCCTTCGGTCTTCAAATGTTGAGAATGAAGACAAGGAACACCACCAAAATTGTTGAGGAACTCCGGGAAAATGAAAAGCGAAGAGGTTGAGCCAACAATGAAAATAATTTGAAATCAATCTTGGGAAAGCATCTGACTGATGAAATTCATTCTTATGTCAAACTTCGAAAAGAATTTGAGAATAACTCCGGGAAAATTAGAAAGTCAGGTAAGATCCTGGGAAAAGACCTATGGGTTTGGGCCCACTAAAAGAAAACACCATTGGAAAGGATTGTTTGAATGAGAAATGACGCACCAGAACGATTGAAAGACTCGAATGAGGTGACAACCTCGAATTAATTGAATGCAAACACGAATCTTTTGAGATGTCTTCATCACTCCGGAATGATTAAATGGCGAGAGGCGAACGAGCAAAGGAAAACACTTGAGCCAAAGAAAGGAATATGATCAACCCGGGAAACATGAATTGAATCCACCGGAAAGAAAACGAGACGAACCATGATGAAATTGATGAGAATTCACCGGTTGAGACAATTGAGGAAAGATTGAAGAGGCTCCGCATGAATGAAATTGATGCTCGAATAGAGGCTCAGACTCCAGGAACAAAAGGGGTGGGAGGGCGGGAAAAAACAAAGGCAATTGGAACGGGCAACCGACGAATAACTTGAAGAGAAAAGCACCGATTGAAATAATTGAGGAAAGAATGCAGAGGCTTCACACGAGTAGGATGAATACTCGATTAAGGACTCTGACTCCGAGAAGGAAAAGGGTGGGAAGGTGGGAAAAGGAAAGACAACTTCATACGGGGGAACAATGTAACGCCCACGATGCGGCTATATCTCCCACGTGTCGAGGCACGACTTAGAGGCATAACCGCATTGTAGGTATTGTCACAAGAAGGGTCATCTTCACACAATCCCATGTAATGAACAAGAATGGGATAACGAGAGTTGGCTTACAATCGCCACTTCACACAATACATAAATTAAATCATACATCATCCAAAATCCACACATAGACCGACTACGGTCAAATCCAAATGAAAATAAGATAACCCCAAATGCTAGATCCTCGATCATCCCAACTGGGCTCCACTACTGATCATCAGGAAAAGAAACATAGTAACGACCACGTTCCTCGTCGAACTCCCACTTGAGCTCAGTTGCGTCATCTGCACTGGTATCGTCGGCACCTGCAACTGTTTTGGTAGAATCTGTGAGTCAGGAGGACTCAGCAATATCACACCCGTGAGATCAAGACTATTTAAGCTTGTAGGAAAGGATGGTGTAATGAGGTGGAGCTGCAGCAAGCACTAAGCATATGGTGGCTAACATACGCAAATGAGAGCGAGAAGAGAAGCAACGCAACGGTCGCGAAGCTAGAAATGATCAAGAAGTGATCCTGAAACTACTTACGTTCATTCATAACTTAAACCGTGTTCACTTCCCGGACTCCGCCGAGAAGAGACCATCACGGCTACACACACGGTTGATGTATTTTAAATAAGTCAAGTGACAAGTTCTCTACAACCGGACATTAACAAATTCCCATCTGCCTCTTAACCGTGGGCACAGCTTTCGAAAGATAATACCCTGCAGGGGTGTCCCAACTTAGCCCATTATAAGCTCTCATGGTCAACGAAGGATAAACCTTCTCCCGGGAAGACCCGATCAGTCCCGGAATCCCGGTTTACAAGACATTTCGACAATGGTAAAACAAGACCAGCAAGACCACCCGCTGTGCCGACAAATCCCGATAGGAGCTGCACATATCTCGTTCTCAGGGCACACCGGATGAGACATACTATGAGTAAAACCAGCCCTCAAGTTTCCCCGAGGTGGCCCCGCAGGCGGCTCGGTTCAGACCAACACTCGAAGGAGCACTGGCCCGGGGGGGGGGGGGGGGGGGTTAAAATAAAGATGACGCTCGGGCTCGCGAAAACCCAAGGGAAAAAGGCTTAGGTAGGCAAATGGTAAAACCAAGGTTGGGCCTTGCTGGAGGAGTTTTATTCAAGGCGAACTGTCAAGGGGGTCCCATAAATCACCCAACCGCGTTAGGAACGCAAACTCAAGGAACATAATACCGGTATGACGGAAACTAGGGCGGCAAGAGTGGAACAAAATACCAGGCATAAGGCCGAGCCTTCCACCCTTTACCAAATATATAGATGCATTAATTAAATAAGAGATATTGTGATATGCCAAAATATCCATGTTCCAACATGGAACCAACTTCAACTTCACCTGCAACTAGCAACGCTATAAGAAGGGCTGAGCAAAAGCGGTAACTTAGCCAAACAACGGTTTGCTAGGAAAGGATGGTTAGAGGCTTGACATGGCAATATGGGAGGCATGATATAGCAAGTGGTAGGTAGCGCAACATGGCAATAGAACGAACAACTAGCAGAGCAAAGATAGAAGTGATTTCGAGGGTATGGTCATCTTGCCTGCAAGGTTCTCAGAGTTGTCGAAAGCTTGATCCTCGTAAGCGTACTCAACAGGCTCCTCGTTCATGAACTCGTCTCCCGGCTCTACCCACAGCAATAACACAAGCAATGGAACCACAATCAATCACGGGAAATGCACAAGCAACATGATGCAATAAATGCATGATATACAAGATATGATATGCGGTGCATATGCGTGCTCCAGAAGAAAAAGGATGAACAAGGTGCCACTGGAAAGATGAGATGATTTCGGTCGAAATCGATATAAAGATCACCGGAAACGGATGCACGGTTTGCAAATGGCAAGCAAAACAAGAATGACACGATTCTGCGATTAACAGCATGATAGCACTTAAAATACATCAAGTAACTATGCTCCTTCACCCCAACATTGCAACTAGGCATATGCCAGTAATCTACAGGAGATGCTTGACAAAAGATGAACACTGAGCTATGGCTAGATCACAAAATAACAGGTTCAAACAAGCATGGCAAAAGTGCAAAAGATATCAGGTTCACAGACTTGGTGAAAATACTGAACATGGCTGAAACAGCATCACCTAGCAATGTTCAGAGCAAGCAATCAACATTCTACAGGAACTTAACATAGAAAAACAAGGCATGACATGAATCTACTAAATGCATAGAACAAAAGTCCCTTACTGACCATGAGCCAAAAAGGATCAGAAGATATGATGGCACCCATGTAAACATAGCAAGTTTCGTTAACAGGTTTCAGACAGCAGAAAACAGAACATGGCATTAACAGAATTATGAAGGCATCTTGGTGAGCTTGATGCACTCATCACAAAGCAATGCATGACAAAAAAAGCATACCTACAGCAATATGACATGTTTATGAAGCTAACCATGGCAAGAGCAAGTTCATAGCATGTATGGATCAACTACAACAACCTTGACAAAATTGAATATCATGTTAACAATCTGCCAGGAATTTTTTATAGCAAAAGTAGAGCAAGATTAAGACATGCTATGACACTCCATAATTGCAAAAAGGGCAATGGATGGATAGAGCACAACTATATCTACAAAACATCCTTAATGAACATACCCAAAAGAAGCATGGATCTCACTGTAGACACATGGACACATGGCAACGAAATAACAGCAGTAGAAGACTTAGCAAAATCCTAAGTCTCTGAAAACAGAAACATCACGAAGCCTAGTTTGCATGCTTGTGCTAGTCACCACATAGATCACAAAAATACATGGCATATACCTCTGTAAAGATGGCATGGCATAGATCAAAACACCTGTAGAGCTCATGCCCATAAGATGCACACATCAAATGCAACAAAAATAACAAAACACCAAGTTCTGATAAGTAACATCAGTAAACATCATATAGCACTCTTGCACCAGAGATTTGGGCATCAAGACGGACTCAAACGAGCATGGCTCAATGGAACAAAATGAAGATCATCTCGAGGCGAACATTTCGATATATCATGCACGCAAAATAGAGCAGTAAACGATGAGATATGATGCAATGAACATGAGCACATAATGCAATATCCTCGGGACTTGGTAGAAAACGAGGGGGGGGGAAGTCAACCTCTCCAGATCGGATCGGGCACGGAAGCCGAGACGGCCGAGATTCCCGCCGGAGATCGAGCACGCGGCGGCCGGAGATGAAGGAGAGGCGACGGGGCCGGAGCGGAGAGGGAGGAGACCTCTTCGGAGATGGCGCGGTGGAGGCGGCGGGGTTGGTGACGGCGCGGTGGTCGGCGGAGTCGAGGCGGCGGCGGCTCGGGGCGCGGCGGCGGCGGAGGAGCGGGAGGACGAGGGCGGCGGCGGCGGGCCCGGGAGCCTCAGGTGCGGGCGCGGCGGTCGGGCCCCGCGGGCCAGACGCGGGCCTCGCGGGCCGGCGGCGTACGGGCGGCGCGGAGGCCACATGTCGCCCCCGGATTCGTCGGGTGGCGGCACGGACACGTCCGTCGGCGGCGGGAAGGTGTCCGGCGGCGGAGAGGGGAATTTGCTAGGGTTTCATCCGGGATTTTGGACGGGGAGGGTATATTTATAGGTAGAGGGAGCTAGGAGACTCCAAATGGAGTGCGGTTTTTGCCCACACGATCGTGATCGAATGACCGAGAGCATGGAGGGGACTTAGATGGGTTATTGGGCTGTTTGGAGGCGGTTTTTTCTGCAACACACAAAAGGCTTTGGCGGTTACCCGGTTAGCCGTTGGAGCGTCAAACGACCTCCAAATGGAGCGAAACTTGACAGGTGTTCTACCGGTGGTATACCAAGGCCACTTGGCAAACCTCGGTCCATTCCGAGAACGTTTAACACCCGCTCACGAAAAGAAACAAGAGGGATGCGCTGGTGCATGTGGGAGTGTCGGATTGCAAAACGGACAACGGGGAAAATGCTCGGATGCATGAGACGAACACGTATGCAAATGAGATGCACATGATGACATGATATGGGATGCATGATATGAACAAAATGCAAAACAAGAGACAAAATCCGACCACGGAGGGAATATCATAACACATAGCCGAAAATGGCAAGAGTTGGAGTTACAAATATGGAAAGTTACATCCGGGGTGTTACAAACAACATCGTTGAGAAAGAAATGAGGATTGATCTCGCGAAAGACGACGAGGGTCGAATGACTTTGAAGAGAAGTGCGCTGGATGAAAAGAGCTGACATCGCAACGAACGAAAACTAGCTGTGTGATCCTAAAAAAAATTTGAAGGGGAAGAGGAGTATATCAAAACACCTACGTGAAGATTTCTCACCAGAGCGACGAAGGGGCTTAGGAGTAAAAAGAATTCCTACTCACGATATAACTAGACTCGGAAATCAGTTTTCTTCTAGACTCAACAACGACCAACTACGAACAATCAAGAGGGCTCCTATGGCCGGTCGAGGCTCTGATACCAACTTGTCACGCCCAATATGCGACTCTATCCTAAAGGAACTCGAAGGTCCCACCAAGGATAGAAGCGCATATTGGAGATGCTTTTGCAAGGTGGATATCATTACATCGTACCATTACATCATAGTTGGGGATACATACAAAGGCACACAATGCCACATGAATACATCAACTTCATACATGAGAACAACATCTGACTACGGATGAAACACCAACAGAAACTCAAACAACATCCACCCTGCTAGCCCAGGCTGCCGACCAGGAACCTAACCCAAGATCGACGAAGAAGAAGAAGAACTCCAAAACAGGTAAACATAGCTCTCACGTCAGATCATCGCATTACCTGTACCTGCAACTGTGGTTGTAGTAATCTGTGAGCCACGAGGACTCAACAATCCCATTACCATGGGTATCAAAACTAGAAAAGCTTAAAGGGTATGGAAAGGATAAGTGGTGAGGTTGCAGCAAGCGACTAAGCATTGTATGGTGGCTAACTTACGAGTACAAGAGTAAGATGAGAAACTACGCAAAACGGTCGCAAACTAGTAATTATCAATAAGTGATCCTGAAGTACTTACGTTCAAACATAACCCAACCGTGTTCTCCTCTCGAACTTCCCCGAAAAGAGACAGTCACGGTTACGCACGCGGTTGGTGTATTTTAATTGAGTTTACTTCAAGTCCTCTACAACCAGATATTAACAAATTCTCATCTGCCACATAACCGCGGGCACATCTCTCGAAAGTTTAACCCTGCAGGGGTGTCCCAACTTAGCCCATGACAAGCTGACGATCCGCGGAGACAATCCTCCATCGCGGGACCCTCCGATTAGACTCGGAATCCCGGTGCACAAGACATTTCGACAATGGTAAAACTAATCCAGCAAAACCTCCCGGCGTGCCGACACCCTGATAGTAGCTGCGTGTATCTTGTCTCAGGCCACGTCCGGATGAGCACAACGTACAACAACTGAGACCCGAGTTGCCCCGGGGGAACCGCACACGACTCTAGTTTGGGACCAACACCATCAGCACTAGCCCCCCTGTATGTAGAAAAGAAACCTCAGGTTCATGACGCCCTATGACAATTAATTAATTATTTCAATATTATTATGGCAAATGTTAAAACCAATGTTGGGCCTTGCTGGAAGAGTTTTATTCAAAGCGAACTGTCAAGAGGGGCCCATAAACCCTCACCGTGTTAGGGACGAAAATCAAGGAACATAACACCAGTATGACGGAAACTAGGGCGACAAGAGTGGAACAAAACACCAGGCATAAGGCCGAGCCTTCCACCCTTTACCAAGTATATATGTGCATTAATTAAATAAGAGATATTGTGGTATCCCATGATATCCAAGATATCCATGTCTCAACATGGAACAACCCGCAACTACACCTGCAACTAGCAATTCTATAAGAGGGGTGAGCAAAGCGGTAACATAGCCAAACAACGGTTTGCTAGGAAGGGTGAAAAGGTTAGAGGCTATCATGGCAATTTGGGAGGCTTGATAAACAAGTGGTAGGTAGCGCGACATAGCGATAGCATCGAGACAACTGGCATAACCGAGATAGTAGTGAGATCCAAGGTGACGGTCATCTTGCCTGAAATCCCACTAGGAAGAAGAACGAGTCCATGAAGACGATCCCACGTAGTCAAACGAATCCTCACAATCGCGACGAAACATGAATTATCGAGAAGGAGCACAACCGGAAAGAAGCAAACAACATGATAAACACACAACACATAAACATGACATGATGCTCAACCAAGTATGATACATGACAAGGCTATATGAGGCTACTCATGGCAGGAGATGATGCATACAAGAGCAACATATCAAATCAAGTTTAAATGAGGCCGGAAACAACATATAACAATTTCGGTAAGTCCTTGTATGCAAATTTCAAAATTGGTCCAGACCTGAATAACACATAATTTTGAAGTTGTTAAACAGCAAGTTAAAGTGCACCAAGACGATCTACGCGGTTTTCTAGTCAAGTTACATATAAAGTTCGTTTAATTCGGAGCTATGGCCTAAAAGATATGAGCAAAACAAGTTAAACATGATGTTGATGCAAAAGCAAGCAAAACACAATCACAAACACTCCAAAGCATGGATGCAACAAGGCATGATGAAACTACATGCAAAACCAAGCAAGTTTCATATAAAGCATGCTCCAAACGGAGCTACGGTTCAACACATACACTCAATACAAGTTTCAAACACAATCTGCCCAAAACAGCAACTAAGCACTTTGCAATCAAGGAAACAACATGCTACAGGAAATATATGGACACAAACATGACATTCACTCCAAGTAAAGATTTCAAGCTTCAAATATCATCAAGGTTCAAGTTCATAGGCATCAGGATTAATCCAACAAGATCAATGCAAGAAGCAACTTTATAACAGAGATTATGACAGTGAAAAACAGAGCATACATGTGAGCAGAAATAACACGTTGACATGTTGGAGGCATGAAACAAGGAGGGTACATTGCAAGATCTTAGCAAAAAAAAGCACTGAATTAAATTACAGGTAAAACACTTCAAAACATGATTACTAAGAATCTTCATATAACCCATATATCAATGGAATTCATCAAGACGAGATTGCAAGTTAAAAACAGATTCTCAGACTTGAGAGGAAATCTGGGAATGCAAAACAATAACATTATGATGCTGACTTTGGAGGCACATAATAGCAAGCATAGCAAATTTAATAATTATTAAACAGACATGGGCATGTAGTAGACATGATATAGTTAAACTTAGTCCATGGGCACAAGTTCACATGATGCATGGAGTAATCACTATGATTCTTGCAAAAAGAAACACACTGTTAACAGGCTGACAGATTTGGCATGATGACAACTTCAGAGCAAGAAAAAGACAAACTACAACAAGTTATATTGCAACCAAGAGCATGGCATCAAATTACACATAACAAAGATAAAATAACATCAAGGTGTAATAATCATATGGCCCATGGACTAGTGGGAACCATCAAGACAAGTTTGAATGTTGTAACAGTTTCAGCAAGTGTAAAAGAGAAACATCATCATAGCATGTTTGCAAGCTTGGGGCAGAGGTCATATGGGGTCAAAATTTGTCCAACATGGTACGTGGACAAAGTAATCATAGCATACTTCAATTAATGTAATTGGAGCATCTCCAAAAGAGCCATAGAATAATTAATAACAAGCTCACAACATGGCATCATGAAGTTAACAAAAAGCTGGAACATCATTTAGGCATGTTCATGGCAATTATAACATATACTAAAGGACATATATGAGACATCAAAGGGCACGGAAAGCATGTAAATGTAGAGCAGTACAAGACATGAACACTGAGCTACTGCTAGAGACCACTAGAACATGCTCAAAACATCAGGGCAAGTATGCAAATGATAACAGGTTCAGAGACGGCAAAATCATCGAGTCACACAAATCAGCAACAGCAAGTACCCTACTTCGCATGCTTGTGCTAGTCACCACAAGGCACATAAAAATACATGGATTGCACCAATGTAAATATGGCATGAATATGCTTCTAAAATATATTGACATGATTCTCAAAAGATGAACACACGAAATGCTATGAAAAAGACAAATCAGCAAGTTATGACAATCTTCAGCAGTTTATATCATTTATCACTTTTACAATGACTATTAAGTCATCAATATGGACATTAACAGGCATGCAAATGACACTAGCATGTAGAGCACCCAAAGATGAACAATTGCATATATCATACACTCCAATCGGAGTAACATGCACAAAGATAGAGCCACCCAAACATGCACACATAATATGAGTTTTAGGTACTTAGAAGAAATAACCACCTCGGGGAAAACTGGATCGGGCAGTTCCGGGACGACGCGATCCAGGACGGGGACGACGTTTGGTTGAGCGAACGGGTGGATCTGGTCCACCTGACCAGATCCGGGCGGCGGTCTCCGGGAGGGGCGTCGTCGGCGTGCGCCGGCAAGGAGGGAGTAGGGAGCGGGCGGCGCTCAGGGCAAGGACGCGCGGCGGCGGCCGACGAGCTTCGGCGGGCGGCGGCACAGAGGCGGCGGCGAGGCGGCGCGGGGCGACAGCGAGGTGGTGGCGCGAGGCGGCGGGGCCGGCGGAGCAGCGAGGCGAGCGACGGCACGGGAAAGCTGCGGGGCGAGGCGGCGCACGGCGGCGACGGCGCGAGGCTGCGGGCGCGGTTCGGGCCCGACGTGGCTCGGGCAGGCCGGCCGTGGGCCGGGCGGGCCGCGGCGGTGGGAGGCGCGGTGGAGGTGGCTGGGGGCGACGTGGCGCAGCCCGATTGGCTCGGGGGCGGTGGGTGGACGTGTTCGGCACGGGTGGACATGTCCGGCGGCGCGAGAAGGAAGATGACTAGGGTTTGAACCGGATTTTGGGGAGGGGGAGGCTAATTTATAGGTAGAGGGAGCTAGGAGAGGGCTATTGAGGAGCGGTTTTCGCCCACACGATCGTGATCCAACGACGAAGAGCATGGAGGGGGTTTAGATGGGCTAGCGGGCTATTGTGGAGGGGTACTGGGCTGCAAAGAGAAATGGGTCCAACGGTTAACTCGGTTAACCGTTGGGGCATCAAACGACCTCCAAATGGAACAAAATTTGACAGGTGGTCTATCGGTGATATACCAAGGCCACTCGGCAAATCTTGGCCCATTCCGAAAACGTTTTTATCCCGCTCACGAAAAAAGAACTGGAAGGTGCAATGGTGCATGTAAGAGTGTCGGAATCCGAAACGGACAACGGAGAAAGCTGGGAAACCCGGACGGATGCAAGTTTTGAAAAACATGCCGATGAAATGCAGATGATGACATGGCAAAGTGCAACACGCAAGCAAATGACATGGCAATGACGGCGAATAGCTGGAAGACACCTGGCACATCGGTCTCGGGGCGTTACAGATGACAAGAAGAAGAAGAAATCTTCAAAGTCTTCATCTTACAAGAAGAGCTCATCTGGCATGGCGCGTGCGTTCATTGGCAAGGAAATGGATTCAGAGGAGGAGTCTGCTTCAGAGGAGGCAGAGGTGAAATCTGAGGAGGAGTATGATTCAGGCATGGCAAGCCTGGCTCTAGCTTCAACATTTGTCGCAAGTTCATCTTCAACACTGAAGACAATGGTCATGACGCCGACGCTGAAGCAAATGATAACCACGACTCTGCTCCCACCTACTGCTTCATGGCACGAGGTGCTAAGGTAAACTCTCGCGATGCTTACATTCAAACCTCCAGTGAAGATGACTCTGATTGTGAATCCAAACCCAGCTATAAACTCTTGCTAAGATTGCAACTGAACAACAAACAACCATGGAAAAGATTCAAAAATTGCTAGACAAATGCGATGACCTGTTCGATGTGGAAATGAATCGAACTCAGTCCTTAATTGAAGACGTAAAAAATCTTTGAGTTAAATATGAAGAACTTGAAAGTTGTCATGAAACTCTCTCAGCCACTCATGAGAAGCTTTCCTATGATTATCTTCAAAGGAAGCAAGATCTAGAGAAACTGAGAGCGTCTTATGAAGATCTTCAAAAATAAAACGATTCACTACTCGCTCAACAAATCAGTTCCACTCAGGAAGATTTTGTGCCACCTTGCTTAAATGTGTTGAGCATGACAATGATATCTCTATTGCTGAATGTTCTACTACTTCTGAAGTTGCAATATCTTCAACTGTTGATGTGGTAACTAACCCCTCGTCTGAGGATACCACTACTATTGCTGATGAGAATGCGAGGTTGAAGACATTGCTTGAAATATGCATGTGCAAAAGCCTGAAAGGGCATCAGACCCTATATGATGTCCTCAAGAAACAGATTCTGAACCGAAACCCTAGGAAAGAGGGTGTTGGTTTCGAGAAAAAAATGAATGTTGATGTCTCTTATTGGAAGCCTGAGCAGTACCCCAAGACCACATGGGTTGCTGCAAAGGGCCCTTCAGTGGATCCATCCACCTTATCTGGCTTCACTTGTGCTAACCCTATTATCATTGATGAGTCATTTGAGTCAAACTATAAACTGTTCAAGAATCAGAACAGTGAAGTGTTTGCCAGGTTTATTGGAACTAACTATAGGAATGGGTCACCTATGAAGAAGGTCTGGGTTCCTAAAAGTCGTCTTGAGAAGCTTCCTGTGAATGTCATCATGACACCACCAGGGAAGAAGACAAACCCCAGATCGAAGGCTTCATATGGCCCAAGGGCTTCATATAGACAAAGGACCTCACAAGGTCACCCTAACGCCAATGTTTTACAGGGAAATTATCATCAGACTCATGAATATGAGCGTGTTTCTTCAAAGCGCTATGTTCACCAATCAAAGAATTTTTCTGCATATTCTTTTGAGTACTATTCACCTCCAGCAAAACTATTTGCTAGGGCTCCAAAGCGAAAGTTCTCAGATGCTACACTTAGACTCATTGCTTCTAAGCCACCCCTAAATATGTGGGTGGTTAAGAAGAATTAACTTCTCTTGCAGGGTCGGGTCTCCAGCCAAAAATCATTGACTTCTGAAGACAATACCGGAGACCTAATACATCTTGTGGGACGCAAGATAAAATGCCAAAATGGTCTTACCATTTACTTCGTCACTGGATTTCTTGATGAACATCCTATCTTACCATCCAAGAATCTTACATTTCATAGTATGCTTGTTCGCCAAATGTTTCTCCTTCACAATACTGTTTGTGAAGCCTATCCAACTAACTGCACTGTAGGGTACAACTCCAAAGCTACTGAATGGATTATGGACAGTGGATACACTAACCACATGACTGGTGATCAAAATCTTCTCATGGTTTCTAGTCTTCGACCATCTACTAAAAGCCATATCACATTTGCTGACATTGGTAAAAGCAAGGTATTGGGCCTAGGTAGAGTTGCTATCTGAAAGGATCAGCACATGGATAAAGTGATGCTTGTTGAATCCCTTGGATACAACTTAATGTCTGTCTTAATGCTTTGTGATCTTGACTTTATTGTGATATTTTGAAAATATCGATGCCTTGTGCTTATGGCTTCTGACAGATCTCTAGTCTTCGAAGGTTATCGAAGAGGTGATCTGTAGATGGTAGATTTCTCCATAGGACCACAACTTGCCGTATGTCTTCTAGCAAAAGCTTCAGAATGCTGGCTTTGGCATCGAAGGCTAGGACATGCAGGCATGAGGAACTTACACACTCTTGTGAAGAAGAAGCACATCATTGGCATCGAGGGCATCAAGTTCAAGAAGGATCATCTAGGTGGAGCTTGCAAAGCCGGGAAGATGACTAGGGCAAAACATCCCTCGAACACAATCATGACGACTTCACGTCCCTTGAGCTGTTACACATGGAATTATTTGGCCCTACTCACTACTCTACCCTTACTACCAATACACATCTTTATGGCTTCGTGATTGTTGATGATATTCTAGATATACTTGGGTGCACATAATTCTCTACAAGACTGAAGTGCAGGATGTCTTCAGACGATTTGCCAATCGCGCCTTGATTAATTATGGCATCAAGATCAAGCACATTAGGAGTGACAATGGCACGGAATTCAAGAACACATGCCTCGACACCTATCATGATACACTTGGCATCACACATGAGCTCTCTGCTCCATATACACCTCAACAGAATGGCGTCGTGGAGCACAAGAACAAGACCCTTATTGAGATGGCTCATACGATGCTCGTTGAGTACAATACTCCAAGAAATTTCTGGCCTGAAGCCATTGATAATGCATGCGGTATCATCAACAGAGTCCATCTTCATAAATTCTTCAAGAAGACATCTTATGAACTACTCACTGGTAAGAAGCCAAACGTAAGCTATTTCAAAGTCTTCGGTGCTAGGTGCTGGATCAAGGATCCACATCACACTCTTCCAAATTTGCACTGAAAGCACATGAAGGTTTTATGCTTGGTTACGGAAAGGATTCGCACACCTACAGAGTCTTCAACCTCTTTCACTATAAAGTGGTTGAAACTTTAGATGTGTGGTTCGATGAGACTAACGGCTTGCAAAGAGAGCACCTGCCAAATGTGCTAGATGAAGCTTCCCCTAGTGAATCCATCAAGCTAATGGGTACTGGAGAAATCATACCCACCGAGGAACAGGCAGAAGAGGAAATTGTCATTCCAGCTCCTACTCAACATGAAGACAATGCCGAGCCTGAAGATAATGATGAAGATGAAGACAATGATCAACAATAGCAAAATCTTCACCCTGTTCATCCTTGTGTGGCCAATGAAGTTCAGATTGAGAAGATAATTGATAGCATCAATGCACCTAATCCACTTACTCGATCAAGACCTACACGACTAGCTAACTTCTGTGGGCACTTTGCATTCGTTTCCATATCCGAACCCAAAAAAGTTGATGAAGCCTTTATGTAACCAGAATGGTTTCAAGCTATGCGAGAAGATCTTCAACAATTTGAGCTCAACAATGTCTGGGAGCTTGACAAACGTCCGGATCCTCGCAAGCACAATATTATTGGCACCAAATGGATCTATTGCAACAAACAAGATGAACATGGTCAAGTTGTCAGAAACAAAGCTCGTCTTGTTGCTCAAGGTTACATACAAGTAGAGGGAATTGACTTCAATGAAACCTTTGCTCCTGTGGCTAGGCTTGAAGCCATTTGCATACTGCTAGCTTATGCTAACCACAACAACATCCTCCTGTATCAAATGGATGTGAAGAGCGCTTTCCTCAATGGCAAAATTGAGGAAGAAGTATATGTAGGTCAACCACCTTGTTTTGAAAATCCAAAGCATCCTGATATGGTCTACAAACTCAACACGGCACTGTATGGCCTCTAACAAGCACCTCGAGCTTGGTATGACACACTCAAAAACTTCCTGAAGAGCAAAGGCTTCAAACCTGGTTCTCTGGATCCCACTCTCTTCACGAAGACACATGACGGAGAACTGTTTGTGTGCCAAATCTACGTGGATGACATTATCTTCGGCTGCACTGACAAAAGATACAATGATGAGTTCGGGCATATGATGCAAGAGCAATATCAGATGTCCATGATGGGGGAGCTGGAATTCTTCCTTGGTCTTCAAATCCGTCAACAGAGAAATGGCATCTTCATATCACAAGAAAAATACCTCAAAGATTGCCTGAAGAAGTTTGGAATGCAAGATTGCAAAGGATACACGACGACAATGCCAACCAATGGTCAATTGGGCTCCGACGACAATGGTAAAGAGTTCGATCAAAAGGTATACTGCTCCATGGTTGGTTATTTATTGTACTTATGTGCATCTAGGCCAGATATAATGCTTAGC
This sequence comes from Aegilops tauschii subsp. strangulata, assembly GCF_002575655.3. Lineage (NCBI taxonomy): Eukaryota > Viridiplantae > Streptophyta > Magnoliopsida > Poales > Poaceae > Aegilops > Aegilops tauschii. The sequence continues at coordinate 248,247,625 of NC_053038.3, forward strand.
GTTTGCATGTGTGCCTGATTCCAAGCAGCACCAAAGGAGTCGCATCACCTCGCGGTGAAGCGAATACTTCAATATTTGGCTCACACCCGAACGCTAGGATTATGGTATCCAAAGGGCTCAGAGTTTGATCTAGTTGGATTTTCAGATGCTGATTATGCTGGTGACAAGGTTGATCACAAGTCCACATCAGGCGCATGTCACTTTCTTGGACAATCTCTTGTCTGTTGGTCTTCAAAGAAGCAGAACTGTGTATCACTCTCCACTGCTGAAGCTGAATATATTGCTGCTGGATCTTGTTGCGCTTAGCTTCTGTGGATGAAGCAAACCCTCAAGGACTATGCCAGCAACATGAAGAAGGTGCCCCTCTACCGCGACAATGAAAGCGCCATCAAGACTTCTCAAAATCTAGTTCAACACTCGAAGACAAAGCACATTCAGATCCGTCATCACTTTCTCACAGACCATGTGTTGAAGACATTGATATCACTCACGTCAACACTGAAGAGCAATTGGCAGATATCTTCACAAAGCCCTTGGATGAGAAAAGGTTTTGCAAGCTGCGATGTGAGCTAAATATCTTAGAATCCTCGAATGTCCAGTGAATGGACACACATCCTAACGCTTATGCATGTTGATGACTTCTGTGCGTAACACACAAAGTAAAGTATGTCTTCAATTCATGAAGACATACACTCTAAGTGTGAATACATTAATGCGGAATTTGATTTCGGAGCGCCACAATAATTTTGTGCCGTGTCTGGGTCTAATACTTCCTATACGGTGGGTAACACCACCACCAATCTTTCTAGAAGATTTATGTTTGGCGTCATATTGCATTATCTTCAAAGTTGGTTTGTCTTCAACATTGGTTTATCTTCATGGCTTATCTTCACAATGTTTGAGTTGGTCTTCATTGCCTATATATATATATATATACATATATATGAATATATATGTTCTGTCCTCTACAACATTTACTTATAGCTATGTCTTCAAGTTGCCATTTTCCGCACTAAGTGAATGTGATCGGACCCTAACCCCATCTGTGCTTATCTCTCCTACTCTCTCTAAATCTTCATATGCATTCTATTTACACGTGTCGATTGTCTTCACTGTGTCCTTGTCAGTCGAAGATTAAGAGACAAACATTTAAAATGCTTTTAATATCCTTATCTTTTTGCCTGAATCCAGAGAAGCCAGAATGACCACCCGACAAAGCGGGCGCGTGCGGGGTCGTGGCACAACATTTAAGTTGTTGGATGCGTGCCACGTGTAGATCAGATGTGAACCCCCAGGGGTAGCTGAGTAAATACACTGCGCCGCTCCCTTCCTTATAAATACCCAGCCCCCTGCAGCCATTAAAATCTCACTCCCCTCGCTGTCTCGCTCAAACCCTAGCGCCGTCGCTAGCTTCCGTCATCGCCGGAGACGAAGCGCTTTGCTGCAGTGACCTCTCCATCATCGTCATCACGCCGGTCGTGATCCTTCTCCATCCGACACCCCCGTAGGTGTCTTACACCGCCAAGTTAGGGCGCGGAAGATCGAACTGCTCGGCCTCCGTCCCGCCTCGTCTAGCAGTTCTTCATATGTTCTTGAGCGGCAACTAAAAGCTTACTTTTTACTGTTTATTCGATCCGACGAACTTTCTAAATCTTTAGAAAGCTATTTTACTATTTCGAAATCTGGATCTTTCCTTCTCTGCATCTGATAACTTGCACATTACCTTCACTTATGCTTCACAACTAGTTAGATTCCTCCCTTGTACTTATTCATGGATTCGTACAAATCTGGAACCAACTTACATCGATAAGTGAATGTCTTCGCACTATGAGGTCAATGTCTTCAAACTGATTTATCTTCAAAATCCTCTGAGAATGCATATGACCTCTTCCCCTTCCCTCGCATCTCTAATGCTGTCACAGATACATGTCCGTGGGTGAGTCTCTTGGTTCTCATAGTCTGGAGTCATTTGTAGAATTCTTACAACATCACATTGAATCTCCTGAAGCCAGTTCTTGTGTGACCAACAAAGCGAAGCCTATCACTTCTGTGAAGCCTTTCAGTCTTGTGAAGCCAATAGCAAGTGGCAAATCTGCGAAGAAAGGTGGCAGACAACGCCATGATAACACTGCAAAGGACCTACCACTAGATCTCTATGAGTTGCAAGTCTGATCCTAAAGAGAATTATGGTGAGCGCAAATCTGGAGTCCAATGGATTCACAGATACTGGGTAGAGTAATGGTTTCTGTACCACTTTGTGACTTCAGAGTACGCAAACAAGAATGCTGTGAGGCCACCCTAGGCTAACATTGTTTACATGAAACTTCACCCAAAAACCAAGGCTGAAGCCATTCAGAGAGGCTTCTTTCCTTGTATGGTCAGAGGACCAATGTCTGAGAATGCCGACCCATCCAGTCTTTGATGGTGTCGTGAGGATGATATGTTTGAAGCCAATCTCCAATTTGCTAAAGCTTCAACAGTTCAAAACAAGAAGGACTTTGGGATTGACTTCAACCCAAGTCCAAGTGTGCCAAGGACCGATGGCAGTCGGGAGGTAGAACCAAATCTTATTGGCCCCTTTGATGACTTTGATTCCTTTCTAGCACACTGTGCTGCGCAGAGAGCCATCATTGAAAACATTGCTGAGGATGAGGAACAAACTGCAGCTCCAGAGCCCCCGAAGCCACTGAAGAAGTTAAAGGCTTCAAAGCCTACAACTGCTCCAAAAGCTTCAAGAGTGAAGCCATTGAAATCTGCACCTCCTGAATCTAGTGTGCATTCTAAAGACTTGTCCCACACATCTGCGAGGAAGAAGAAGATCTCCGGGCAAGGCCTCACTCCAGCAAGCATCCGGCGCAATGATGAAGATGTAATAGATCTATCCAGTGATGAAGATCTCGCCGATGATGCCCTTGAGCTGCTGATCAAGAGCAAATAGGAGGCTGAAATATTCAAGGATTTGCCTCCGTTTGATGCGGATATACTAAACAATTTCATTGATGAATGGTTTGAAGACACTTCTCTTACCGTTGATGATCTGCAACTGCCCATTGGCATCAGTGTGACGTTCCAAGGCTGCATTACTAAAGAGCTCGCCATTGCTCAAAAGGTTATTGAGCAGAAGAACAAGATTGACCATGAGAAGGCTGTCTTCAAGAAGCACATGGCCAAGCTTAGTGTCACAGATGTTCAAAACTTCAAGTTGATGATGGTTGACCTCAAGGCTGAGTTTCTCAAGCGTTGTGATGAAGCCAAGGGCTCCCGAGAGCGCCTCAAATATTATGCTGAGAAATGTGTTTAGGCTCACAATGAAGCCTTGAAGAGAAAAACACTTGGGCGTTCAGGCATTGACCAAAAGTTGGCTGCTAAGAAGAAGCCAACACAAGATGAAGCTGAGGCTCCAAGGCAGGAAAGACCAAGCATCATCTTCCATGCTAGTATGACTGGCTCGAAGTCTAAGGTTCCATCAACTACTTCCGAAAGGAAGAAGACGAAGCAGGCAGAGGCTGAAGCCAAGAAGCGCAAGCATCAAGAAGCCTCTGATGCCGCTCCATCACAGAAAAGGCTGAAGACAAAGCCTTCAAAGGCTTCAAGAAGGGCCCAAGCACCAACTGCCTCATCTGCTCCTGAGGAGCCGCTGCTTGTTGAGCCCATCTCAGTCGCCCTAGCTGCCTCCTCCAACCGCGATAGAAGACTTGTTGTGCATGAGTCTGCTCCCACAGAGGCCCATGACACTGAAGAGATCCCAACTGTTGGCACCACCGCAGCTGAAGACATTGGTCATGAAGACAATGTTGATGACGGCGCAGTCCTTCCTCAAGTTCCCCATCTTATGCAAAAACTGGTATCATTGCCTGCTCCCACGAGCAGTGAACAGATTAGTATTGGCAGTCCCACGACGCCAATCACTCAAGATGATTTCTGGGATGAGCAACACCCCAACTCCCCTCTCCATGAAGTCATACCGCGCACTCCACCTGCTCAATTCGCCACCCCAGTCCTTGTGACACCCCAGGCAACACCAGAAGACATGGAGAAGACCACTCCATCACTGCAAGCATCGACCTCTTTCCGAAGGCTTCACAGAGGCCCAAGGCCAAAGGTCTCCATGTCTAGACTTTTTGAGGAGGATGTGCATGTCACAAGCTCAGTAGCACGTCAAGTGTTTCCTGAAGCCATCCCCTCAGAGTCTGCTCAAGAGTCTGAAGCCAAAGAGGACGAAGATATTCCAACTGCATCAGCCGATGGAAGAGAAGAAGAAGAAAGAGAAGTTATTCCCCCTGCTGCACCAAGCGTGATTCCAGAAGTGATTGTGCCTGACCCCCAGTGATCGAAGCCTCTGAAGCTGCTGCTGCTACCACTCTAAGTGAAGCCAATGACGTTGTCATGGCCGAAGACAATGCGCAGCCTGAAGCCCCTAATGCCACAGAAGATATTCAGCCATCCACATCGGATGTTGCTGCTACTCCACCTGTTCCACACACTATGGCAAGGGCCTTCAATCGTGAAGGTGAGCTGTTCAGTGTCAGATGACCGATCATGACACCTCCTGAAGCTCCTGGGCCTCAATATGATTACCATATCGAGCAAAGGCCTCAGACGCAAAAGCCCAAGCCCAGAATGCCAAGGCTTCCGAGCACTATTACTACTCAAACATCCTTCAGCGTCTTAAGCTTCAGAGAGCACAACACGTTCTTTGACAAGGCCAAGAACCCCTAAAAGAAGCCCAAGATATCCTCACACAGATTCTGGAGTCATCTTCAGAGAAGCAATTACTCATACATCCTTTACAACCAGGACATAATCTTCCCACACAGGCGCCTCTATTGTGATGCCATGGCTGGGCTGCCTTGCCTGGAAGAAGCCCTTGACTACTTTAGAGATGTTGTCTTGCTCCCATTTGTCGTCAACAAGGAGGAATGGAATGAAGATCTTCTACTCCAATTTTATGCCACACTGCACATATCAGGCTACAACAGGGATCCGAAGACATGGGTCTTTAAGTTGATGACAGGAGACGTTCATCACGAAGCCAAAGGTCATGATTTCATCGAGCTTACTTCCCTGCCCACTCCTGGTGATCTTTATGAGCCAGGTTGTCAGCTGTATGAGAAAGAAATCGAGAGCATCTTCCAGAAGCCAGAACTAAACATGAGCCAAATGCTAAGCATGATGAAGCCATTGCCTATAGATGCCGAGTACCCAACGCAGTTCTTCGTCAATGACCTCGAGTATGTGCCTCGCACCATCTACCACATTGTGCGGCATACTCTATGGCCAATTAAAGGGCACTCTCCTCATGCGAAGATTGAAGGCACAATGAAGACATTGGTCTTCTACATTCTCAATGGCATCCGCTTCAACACTCATGACTTTTTCATCAGGCAGTTGGCGGCTTCTCGCATTGATCTCTTTGGCCTCAAGTTCTATGCACCATGGATCATGCGGATGATTAAGCTTCAATGCACAATCACATTGTCTTCTTGCCTGAAGTTGATATGTCTCATGAAGCCATCTATCCAGAGCCTGCTAAGGAACCCATTCGTGAAGATTATGCCGCCTTCCAAAGCTTCTCAGCACCTCTTGAAGCCATTCATGTGCCAAATCCCACTGCTGCTGCTGGTCCTCTCGTCAGTTAGCTTAGGCTACCGCATCATGCTCCCACTGATGCAATAGCCAGCACAGTACCTCAAAGGCCTCAGAAGCATGCTCGTGTTCTAAATGACAAAGAACTTCTAGTTTCTCTTCATCAGAAGCAGGACAGACATCATGACTGGATGAAGTGTCAGATGCAAAGTCTTCTTATGGATGTCAATCACATACGCAACCTCTCCACCAATAATTCGTTTGTTGCTCATGAAGCCTATCGGCGTGCCTGGAAGAGCCTCACTCTGCTCTGTTATGAAGATGAACTCACTGCAGATGGCTTCACTGAAAGATTCAAGTTTGACTCCAAGCCTCCACAATTGGCAATTTGGGGTCCTAAACTATCTATTGAAGCTTCTGACTACTCATCTTTGGCTCCTGCTGTTGTTGCACGAGTCATTGATGAGGAGGATGACGCACTTCACCAGCTATGGCTTGACTACATCAAGATGCTACATCAGGCCCAACTGCACCACCAAACTCCACCATCAACCCGGCTGCCCAAACAACTTCACCAACTCCTCCGGGGAACACTTAAACACTCTATGTCTTCACTCCTTTTTGGTCATTCTTGACAAAAGGGGGAGAAGCATATGGGTTGATAGTCTTCAAGCGGGTCTATATGGGTCGGGTTCTTATTTTTGTTAAGTTTTGCAACTCTCGCTCTTAAATTGTTGGTTTTGAGTTGTAACACTTAAGTCTAGATGGGACGTCTGCTACATTTGCTGCTACCTTTTATTGCGTAGTTAAATTCCTATCTTATGCGCATGAAGTCATTCTACAGACGCCCAATTTTTCATTGTGCATGTCATTATCTTCACTAAATTTTTGTTTGCACGATGAACTATCTTCGTGAATTGAAGGAGATCTCCACAAAGCAAAACCTGCAATTTGCATTTGCATTCCAAGGCAAACTAATTATATGCACATATTTAGGGGGAGCCCTTTCAACTTCATGAAGCCAATGACCTCGTACTTTATCTTTCACATATTTTTATCCCCGTTGAAAACTTCAACCAGTTTGTCATCCATCACAAAAAAGGGGATATTGTAAGTGCATCTAGTGCCACCCTTAGTTGGTTTTGGAGTATTGACGACAAACATGGTTGAGGGACAAATGTGTTTGTGAGATTCACAGGATAACACAGGTAGAAGTCCCTCATTGATTCGATTTACCTAACAGAGATGACCCCTAAAAATGTATGAAGACATTGAAGACAATGGTGGTTCGTGAAGACATTCACGTCGAAGATAATGACGTGTGAAGACATTCACTTGATGTCAATGGAGTACGAAGACATAATTTATTTCATAGTTTCATTTTCTTCTTTCTTGAGTTATAGATACCACCGAACTGTTAAGTGGGGTCCAAGTAAACAAAGTCAGAAAACTGATGTGATGCTCAACCCAAATCCTATGTCTCCGTGTGAAGACAATGTGAGAAAATCTTATCCAGAGTTGGATGAGTCAGCTTTGCTTGTAGCCCAAGTCAAGCTGTCGCGTGTGTTTGACATCCGACCATTGGACACATGTCGGTCCCTTAGTGACCCAGGGTCATTTCAGATATGTCAGGTCGGGTTGCCTCCTGGCTATAAATATCCCACCTCCTCCACCATAAATTGGCGGCTGCTCAGAGTTAGTGCACGGCTTTTGTCGTTTGAGAGCAACCCACCTCTGAAGTCTCTGAGAGAGAAACCTTGCAAGGACAAAGCCCAAAACACCCAGAGCCCAAGGAGTGTTAGGCATCACTGATGTCTTTTTGTCTGCGTGATCTGAAGACTTATTAAACTTGAAGACTGTGTATCTTCCAGTTGGTTAGGTGTCGCGTTCTGAGGATCCAAGAGTCATTGTGGATCATCGGTGAACGAAGTCTGTGAAGGTTTGGAAGTCTACCTTGAAGACTTACTAGAGTGATTGAGCGAGGACTAAGTGTCCTTAGCTCAAGGGGAATAAGGTGAAGATGCGGTCTTCTGAGTTCAATCTCAGCCTCCCTAACTAGACGTACATTTGTCACAACAACTATAACTGGTCTGCCAGATACTTGTCTTCGCCAAGCAACTGGTTCTATCACTTCACCCTTTAATTCAGTTTAGCTTCATGAAGTCATTGCTTATCTGTCCTGTTTGACTTTGTAGTGTGAAGACATTCTCTCTGATTGCATATTTGGCTTGAGTGCTCTAGAAACTGCGATGCTAGTCTGGGACTGGCTGTCCAAGGTCAACGAAGGTGTCTCAACACAGTGAGACTCAAGAATAGATGTGCTTCGCTATCTCTTCAATCGGTTCAAGAGGAATGACAATGAGAATGTCCAGCTCACTTTCGACCGCCTCATTGATATCACAAATGAGCTTCGCGCACTTGGCGCCACTGAGATCACCAAGCATGAAATAGTGAAGAAGCTACTGAGATCACTTGACAACTCATTTGATACTCTGGCCTTGATGATCCAAGAATGCCCTGACTTCAGAGATCTTGATCCATCTGACATACTTGAGAGGCTCAACACTCATGAATTCCAGCTATCTGAGAAGAGAGATATCTATGGTTCCAACTATGGCCAATCTCGTGCTTTGAAGGCAAAGGCTGTATCCTCATTTGAAGAAACTGACTGTAGTTTTGATGATCCCAAAGACATAGGCAAAGAGCTAGCAATGCTTGTGAGAAAGTTCCAAAAGTTCTCGAAGAAGAATCGCTTCGAAAAGTCTTCAAGATCCATCTCCAAGAATGATGAGGCTTCCACTCATGACTACAAGAAGAGAACATGCCACAAATGCAAGAAGCCAGACCACTATATATCTGAATGTCCTCAATGGGAGAAGGAAGCAAAGAAAAAGAAGAAGATCAAGGAACATGACTCCGATGATAAGAGGAAGAAGAAATCTTCAAAGTCTTCTTCAAAGTCTTCATCTTACAAGAAGAGCTCATCTGGCATGGCGCGTGCGTTCATTGGCAAGGAAATGGATTCAGAGGAGGAGTCTGCTTCTGAGGAGGCAGAGGTGGAATCTGAGGAGGAGTCTGATTCAGGCATGGCAAGCCTGGCTCTGGCTTCAGCATTTGTCGCCAAGTCCATCTTCAACACTGAAGCAAATGACACTGGCTTCGGACAATGGTCATGACGCTGACGCTGAAGCAAATGATAACGATGACTCTGATCCCACCTACTGCTTCATGGCATGAGGTGCTAAGGTAAAGTCTCGCGATGCTTATTTTCAGACCTCCAGTGAAGATGACTCTGATTGTGAATCTAAACCTAGCTATAAAACTCTTGCTAAGATTGCAACTGAACAACAAACAACCATGGAAAAGATTCAAAAATTGCTAGCCAAAAGCGATGACCTACTGGACGAGGAAATGAATCGAACTCAGTCCTTAATTGAGGACATAAAAAAATCTTCGAGTTAAATACGAAGAACTTGAAAGTCGTCATGAAACTCTCTCAGCCACTCATGAGAAGCTTTCCTATGATTATCTTCAAAGGAAGCAAGATCTAGAGAAACTGAGAGCATCTCATGAAGATCTTCAAAAAGAAAACGATTCACTACTCGCTCAACATATCAGTTCCGCTCAGGAAGATTTTGTGCCACCTTGCTTAAAATGTCTTGAGCATGACAATGATATCTCTATTGCTGAATGTTCTACTACTTCTGAAGTTGCAATATCTTCAACTGTTGATGTGGTAACTAACCCCTCGTCCGAGGATACCACTACTATTACTGATGAGAATGCCAGGTTGGAGATATTGCTTGAAATATGAATGTACAAAAGCCTGAAAGGGCGTCAGACCCTATGTGATGTCCTCAAGAAACAGATTCTGAACCGAAACCCTAGGAAAGAGGGTGTTGGTTTCGAGAAAAAAATGAATGTTGATGTCTCTTATTGGAAGCCTGAGCAGTACCCCAAGACCACATGGGTTGCTGCAAAGGGCCCTTCAGTGGATCCATCCACCTTATCTGGCTTCACTTGTGCTAACCCTATTATCATTGATGAGTCATTTGAGTCAAACTATAAACTGTTCAAGAATCAGAACAGTGAAGTGTTTGCCAGGTTTATTGGAACTAACTATAGGAATGGGTCACCTATGAAGAAGGTCTGGGTTCCTAAAAGTCGTCTTGAGAAGCTTCCTGTGAATGTCATCATGACACCACCAGGGAAGAAGACAAACCCCAGATCGAAGGCTTCATATGGCCCAAGGGCTTCATATAGACAAAGGACCTCACAAGGTCACCCTAACGCCAATGTTTTACAGGGAAATTATCATCAGACTCATGAATATGAGCGTGTTTCTTCAAAGCGCTATGTTCACCAATCAAAGAATTTTTCTGCATATTCTTTTGAGTACTATTCACCTCCTGCAAAACTATTTGCTAGGGCTCCAAAGCGAAAGTTCTCAGATGCTACACTTAGACTCATTGCTTCTAAGCCACCCCTAAATATGTGGGTGGTTAAGAAGAATTAACTTCTCTTGCAGGGTCGGGTCTCCAGCCAAAAATCATTGACTTCTAAAGAAAATGTTGGGGACCTAAAACATCTTGTGGGACGCAAGATAAAATGCCAAAATGGTCTTACCATTTACTTCGTCCCTTGATTTCTTGATGAACATCCTATCTTACCATCCTAGAATCTTACATTTGATAGTATGCTTGTTCGCCAAATGTTTCTCCTTAACAATACTATTTGTGAAGCTTATCCAACTAACTGCACTTTAGGGTACAACTCCGAAAGCTACTGAATGGATTATGGACAGTGGATACACTAACCACATGACTGGGGATCAAAACCTTCTCATGGATTCTACTCTTCGACCATCTACTAAAAGCCATATCACATTTGCTAGCACTGGTAAAAGCAAGGTATTGGGCCTAGGTAGAGTTGCTATCTCAAAGGATTAGCATATAGATAAAGTGATGCTTGTTGAATCCCTTGGATACAACTTAATGTCTGTCTCAATGCTTTGTGATCTTGACTTTATTGTGATATTTGGAAAATATCGATGCCTTGTGCTTATGGCTTCTGGCAGATCTCTAGTCTTCGAAGGTTATCAAAGAGGTGATCTGTAGATGGTAGATTTCTCCGCAGGACCACAACTTGCCGTATGTCTTCTAGCAAAAGCTTCAGAATGCTGGCTTTGGCATCGAAGGCTAGTACATGCGGGCATGAGGAACTTACACACTCTCGTGAAGAAGAATCATGTCATTGTCATCGAGGGCATCAAGTTCAAGAAGGATAATCTATGTGGAGCTTGCGGAGCTGGGAAGATGACCAGGGCAAATCATCCCTCGAAGAAAGTCATGATGACTTCACGTCCCTTCGAGCTGTTACACATGGACTTATTTGGCCCTACTCACTACTCTACCCTTACTACCACTACACATCTTTATGGCTTCATGATTTGTTGATGATTATTCTAGATATACTTGGGTGCACATAATTCTCTACAAGACTGAAGTGCAGGATGTCTTCAAACGATTTGCCAATTGCGCCATGATTAACTATGGCATCAAGATCAAGCACATCAGGAGTGACAATGGCACGGAATTCTAGAACACATGCCTTGACACCTATCTTGATACACTGCCATCACACATGAGCTCTGTACTCCATATACACCTCAGCAGAATGGCATGGTGGAGCGCAAGAACAAGACCCTTATTGAGATGGCTCGTACGATGCTCGATGAGTACAATACTCCAAGAAAGTTCTAGCCTGAAGCCATTGGTACTGCATGCCATATCATCAACGGAGTCCATCTTCATAAATTCTTCAAGAAGACATCTTATGAACTATTCACTGGTAAGAAGCCAAACGTAAGCTATTTCAAAGTCTTCCGTGCTAGGTGCTGGATCAAGGATCCACATCACACTTCCAAATTTGCACCGAAAGCACATGAAGGTTTTATGCTTGGTTACGGAAGGGATTCACACACCTACAGAGTCTTCAACCTCTTTCACTATAAAGTGGTTGGAACTATAGATGTGCGGTTCGATGAGACTAACGGCTCGCGAAGAGAGCACCTGCCAAATGTGCTAGATGAAGCTTCTCCTAGTGAATCTATCAAGCTAATGGGTACTGGAGAAATCATACCCACCAAGGAACAGGCAGAAGAGGAAATTGTCATTCCAGCTCCTACTCAACATGAAGACAATGCCGAGCCTGAAGACAATGATGAAGATGAAGACAATGATCAGCAACAGCAAAATCTTCGCCCTGTTCATCCTCGTGTGGCCAATGAAGTTCAGATTGAGAAGATAATTGATAGCATCAATGCACCGGGTCCACTTACTCGATCAAGAGCTATGCAACTAGCAAACTTCTGTGGGCACTATGCATTCGTTTCCATATCCGAACCCAAGAAAGTTGATGAAGCCTTTATGGAACCAGAATGGATTCAAGCTATGCAAGAAGAGCTTCAACAATTTGAGCTCAACAATGTCTGGGAGCTTGTCAAACGTCCTGATCCTCGCAAGCACAATATTATTGGCACAAAATGGATCTATCACAACAAACAAGATGAACATGGTCAAGTTGTCAGAAACAAAGCTCGTCTTGTTGCTCAAGGTCCTAGTGTTCCTTGGGAGGATATATCTATGGATTTTGTTTTAGTAATACCTCGAACAAAGAAGGGGAGGGATAGCATATTCATTGTCGTGGATAGATTTTCGAAAATGGCACACTTCATACCATGTCATAAAAGCGATGATGCTGCTAATGTTGCTGATTTGTTCTTTCGTGAAATTATTCGCTTGCATGGTGTGCCAAATACTATTGTTTCAGATCATGATACTAAATTTCTTAGCCACTTTTGGAGATGTTTATGGGCTAAGTTGGGGACTAAACTGCTTTTTAGTACTACTTGTCACCCCCAAACTGATGGACAAACTGAAGTAGTCAATAGAACATTGTCTACTATGCTTAGGGCTGTTTTGAAGAATAATAAGAAAATGTGGGAAGAATGCTTGCCCAATATTGAATTTTCTTATAATCGTTCATTGCATTCTACTACTAAGATGTGCCCTTTTGAAATTGTGTATGGTTTCCTACCTCGTGCACCTATTGATTTGTTGCCTCTTCCATCTTCGGAGAAGGTTAATTTTGATGGTAAACAACGTGCTGAATTGATTTATAAAAATGCATGAGTTAACTAAGGAAAACATTGAGCGTATGAATGCTAAATATAAACTTGCTGGAGATAAGGGTAGAAAGCATGTTGTGTTTGCACTTGGAGATCTTGTTTGTTTACATTTGCGTAAGGATAGATTTCCTGATTTGCACAAATCAAAGCTAATGCCATGTGCTGATGGTCCTTTTAAGGTGTTAGAGAAAATAAATGATAATGCATATAAACTTGAGCTGCCTGTAGATTTTCGGGTTAGTCCCACTTTTAACATTGCATATTTGAAGCCTTATTTGGGTGAGGAAGATGAGTTTCCAACAAGGACGACTTCATTTCAAGAAGGGGAGGATGATGAGGACATCAATACCATTGTTACACCCATAGCCCCATCTAACCATACATACTGGACCAATTACTAGAGCTCGTGCACGCCAATTTAATTACCAGGTACTTCCGTTTCTTGGTAATGATTCTAATGTTCATGAGAATATGATGCTGCCTAAATTGGATACATTTGTTTTGCTTACAAATGAAGGGCCTAGCTTAGAGAAGGATGAACATTGGAGCAAGTTGTTACATCCCTAGTTCTGGTAATGCTTAGTGCTAGCATCTTGTGTTGCATCATGTTTAAGTTTCAATTTAAGTTGAAATAGGGATGGCAGAAACCCCCAGCACCACTTAATCCAACTAGGGTTACTAAAATACTTTTTTAATGAACCTGAAATGCCCTTCAAAAATGTTTATCATCTTTTCCTTGGTCTAGAACCTCTCACAAAGATGGTTCACATTTTTCTAGGACAACATTGGGTCACTGAATTAAATCGTACCTTATTTGCATTTGGGCACTTAAATTTTATATATTATTTTAAATGTCCAAATATTCATGAACTGAAATGTTCACTGTTGGAAATAAGCCAAACAGTGGCAACAAGCAGTCTCATGATTTTTGGAAATGCTCTGGCATTTTTAATAAAGCCAAAATAATTACAGAAAATAGAAAACAGAAAGAATTAGAAAAGAGAGAGAGGGAGAGAAGGACTCACCTGGGCCAACTTACCTGGAACCCCCAGCCGGTCCAGCACTGTAGAGGGCCCAGCCCACCACCCCCACCGCGTCGTCTACCTCCTGCCAGTAGGAGCAGTTCGATGTCGTGCGCGCTCGCCCCTGGCCACCTCATGCTTCCTCCCCGCCCTGGTTCGAGTGCCTGGAGACGCCCAGAGCCCCCTGGTTCTTCTCCCTCACTCTCTGCTCTCTCCCTCGCCCTCTAGCCCCTTCCCCGAGCTCACCCGAGCGCGACCGTTGCCGCCGTTCGCCATAGCCGCGCTCACTGGCCACCCCCTGTCTCCCTGTCGTGTCCAGGCGCTCCGCCTCGACGCCATGGAGCACCAGGACGAAGCACGCGCCCGCGGAACGCCTGAAGCAGCGCCATCATCTTCATCTTCGTCGTCGGCCGCCAAAGATCGTTCACGCCGCCCTGCTCGCTCCGATGCTTCCCCGAGCTCTTTGACCCGCCAGCGTGCTCACCGCGAGCTCCTGCCCCGAACCCCCCTTTCCTTTGCCCTGCTTGCACGCCGTAGCCACCGCGTCGCCTGCGCTCGACTGCGCCACCGCCTGAGCTCGTCGCCGACGAGGCCCCGGTGACCAAATGGTCCAATGCATATGCCCGCTAGCCTCGTGGGCACGATAGAACCCGTAGATGCTAGTTGCTGATCCTCCCACGCGCTGCGTCGTCGTTTACGTGAATGGCCGAGCTCCGGCCGCCGCCAAGCTTGCTGCTGCCGTCACCACAGGCCACCGTAGCCCCCCTGCTTGCTCCATTAGATGCGCGCGAGCTCCAGCTAGCAGTAGAGACCAACCGCGGCTCAAACCATAGCCTGTAGGCGAAAACCCGAGCCACCCCAGTGCGTCTCCGCCGTGTTTTTGGTCGTCGCCGGCGAAACTCCGGCGGGCCGATGTGGCACACTTAGTTAGCACTAATGACGCCATTAGCTAATCACTGTGCCACTTACATATGGGCCCCACGCCTTAACTAACCATGGTTTAACTCCTGTTTAGTTTAAGTTAATCATAGTGGCCCCACGCGTCGGCGTTGACCTTGCTGACGTGGCCGTTGACCGGACCCACCTGTCTGTGTCACTAACTGACACTGGGTCACTAACCAGTGGGTCCCACTGGTCAGGTTTAACCTGGACCGGGTTTGTTGACCTGCTGAGGTCAGCATGAAGTAGTGCTGACGTAGTAAACATTTTCTGGGATTTTAAATAAGTCAGAAATGATTTATAATTCTCAGAAAATGTCTAAAACTTAAAAAATTCATAGAAATTAAACCGTAACTCCAAATGAAATAATTTATATATGAAACATTATCAGAAAAATCCAATCTATCCATCTGCACCATATTCATGCATGTTTGAACAACTTATACCCGCTGATCAGGCCAAACCAATTAAATGGCATATGAATAATCACATATGGAGTTTGAATTTGAATCTTGGATTCAAACGAACTTCATTTAATTTGTTGCTAGTTGCATTAGCTCAAACCACATCATATTGCCATGTCATGATCATGCATCATATTGTTGCATTGCATTGATTGTGTTCTTTCTCTGTTGCTGGTATTTGTCCCCTCTCAGTGGACATAGTATCGACGATGAGATCGATGACACCGATGAAGAACTATACTATCTTTAGAAGTGCCAGGCAAGCAAAACCACCTTGTTCATTCTGATACGATCCCACTCTCTCGTCTTTGATCTCTTTTACTGCATTAGGACAACAATGATTCAACTGTTACATCCTGCGGTAGTTGAACCCCTTTCCTTTGCATGACCTGTCATTGCCACAGTAAATAGATGAAACCCACTAGCATGAGTAGGAGTTGTTTGAGCCCTGATGTGCCTACTCACTCATGCTTGTTGTCATGCCTGCTACTGCTTAGAGTTGAGTCAGGTCTGATTCATCGGGGATGAATTGGAATGTGGTGAAGATGTCCTACTATTGAGAGCTAAGTGTGTGAACACGATTTGGTAAAGGTAGCGGTGAGAGGCCATGTAGGAGTACATGGTGGGCTGTCTCATTGAAACCATCCTCAAGAACTGAGTTCTGTGTTTGTGATCCATGAACAGCCACTACCACACATTGGGATCCTTAATTGACTCTCTCGACTTATTAACCACCCCTGTCCTCTGTCCAGGAGTTGCAAGTAGTTCCTGGTGTTTGTAGTATGCTGGAGGCCGTGCACAGCGCTAACCCGAGGGGTGGGCTGTGATGCGGTAGGCACGTGGCACGGTATACCGGGCGCCCGTTTGGTGTCTCAGGAACCCTGCACACATCGTTCGGGGCCATATGTGGAAACCTCGGCCGGACTCCCTGCGGATGGAACCTGAATAGGCGATAAACCTGGACTAGGGACTTGTGTGGTTAGTCAGGTCGTGGCCGACACCCTCGCGAGGCTTCCGCTTGAAGGTTGCCGACATACATGACGTGTACATGGCGGTAAGTGGCGAGAGCGTGTGTGAAGAAGTACACCCCTGCAGGGTCATAAATGATCTATTCGAATAGCCGCGTCCGCGGTAAAGGACCTCTGGGTTGCCTATACAGTTCATAGACAAGTGAAAGTGGATACTCTAAAATGCGCAAGATAAGCGTGAGTGCTATAGATGGCGTTCTCGTAGGGAGACGAGAGCGGATCCATAGTGGTGTATTGATATGGTGAATATGTGGACTCGTGGGCGCCACCTCAAAGAGTTACTTGCAGTCATAGTTTAGGATAGCCACCAAGTCAAAGCTGGCTTGCTGCAGTTAAACTCCACCACCCCCCTTTGTTGATACCGATGCATATGTAGTTAGTTCTGATGTAAGTCTTGCTGGGTACATTTGTACTCACGTTTGCTTAATTTATGTTTTTGCAGAGAGACTTCAGTCTCGCTAGTAGTTCCCGTGGACTTCGACGTTTAGCTTGTTACCTCATCTACGATCTTGTGCCCTCGGCAGGGTCTTGTAGATAGTCAGGCTTCTCAGCCTTTTTCATTTGTAGTTGTCTGTACTCAGACAAGTTAAGCTTTCGCTTGTGCTTGTTCCTTGTATGACTTGAATGATGGGTCATCAGACCCATGTTTGTAATATCTGGCTCTTCGGAGCCTAATGAATAAATACTTTGAGTTGTAGAGTTTCGTTGTGATGCCATGTTGTATTTGCACATATCGAGCATATTGTGTGTATGATTTGAAATGCTTGGTATGTGTGGGATCCGACAACCTAGCTGTTTATCCTTGGTAGCCTCTCTTACCGGGAAATGTCTCCTAGTGCTTCCACTGAGCCATGGTAGCTTGCTACTGCTCCGAAACACTTAGGTTGGCCGACATGTGTCCTTCGTTCCAGTGTCTGTCCCTACGGGGAAATGTCACACGGTGTCTACTGGAGTCCTGTTAGCCTGCTACAGCCCAGATTCTCCGGAGTCCTGTTAGCCCAGCTGCTACAGCCCGGATTCACTCGCTGATGACCGACACGTTCGTTGCTGGGTCATGTATGCCTGTACCTGTAAGTTAGTGCCAATTTGGGTTTACGTCTAGTCATGTCGGCCCGGGTTCTTTGTCATATGGATACTAGCGAGACTATCATATACGTGAGCCAAAAGTCACAAACGGTCCCGGGCCAGGTAAGGTGGCACCCGTGGGAATACCGTGCATGAGGCTGCAAAGTGATATGATGTGTTACATGCTAGATCGATGTGACTTAGGATCGGGGTCCTGACAGCTTTGGTCTAGAAATGCTTTAGTTATATAAGGGAATTGATTGTGGAAGGGAACGTAAGGCTCTTTTACTCCTTTACCTTATGTCCTCTGATCTGAGTCACCCTCTTCTCTTCTACGGGGATTAAGAACTAGGCTTCTCATCTTTCTATCAGGATCACGTGTTACTAATCTGTAGACTCGTAGGATTGTTGGTCTCAAGCCTCAGTTCAGTTTCTACTACTCAAGTGTGTTGTTAGTTGGACTCGGAACCTTGATATGATGTTGTTGAGTGGTTAAGCCACCATTTTGCAGGATGTCTCAATTCTTTTTGAGCATTTACAGCCGTTATGCTGTCCGAGTCATCCCAGGTTTCTAAATAGTCTGATGCATTTGCAAATTCCTTCTTTTCGTTCTCGATGTTCCTTTGGGCCAGATTAACCACACTAATAGCCGAGTTGAGGTACTCCGTTGCCTCGACGTATATGTTGGAGTTATTATTATGACCCTAGGTGTCTAAGAGGACCACTTAGTAATCTAGCAATGCTTTGCATCCCCAGTGTGATGATTCTGGCCATTATTCTCGAAAGCATCCCGTGATGCCATTTAGTTAGTAGGCATTCTATTTCTGGGTTCTTGAACCCAAGATTCACTCTACTTAATTTGTAGCTAGTGTTTGTTCGTTCCTTTAGGATATTAGTAACCTTGTGATAGTCCTTGAGGTTCGTGGTTTATCATTCTTCCAACACCATGAGCCATCCTCGGTGGAAGTTCTTTTGAACCAAAAGATCACAATAAGAGTGCTCTCGATGAGTTCTCCATTATGCATTGTGAACCTGCCAGTCCTACCTTTCTGCATGGATTATCTAGAAGAAATATGTTGAACTTGTTTGACATACTAAATCTATGCATCCACAACTCAGAATACCATATGTTCCTTTGAGTTGTCTCTCTTTAGTTGTATTCTGACCTCTGTCTATCAATTGATAGTCAGGAGTAGTTGTGCATTCGTGTCATCGATACCTCATATTCTTGTGGCCTGTCAAGCCATTCTATTCTGGAATGACTAGGAGAAACAAACTCCAGTACCTTGTCCACTTTGAGGATTGGGTCAAAGTAGTTGTATTCCGTGGATCAAAATTCCTATCCAGCTTTTGCTCTGTTCTACCTTGGAGTGTTACCATCTTTATGTCAAGAATGTCATGAGAATTGCACCACCTCTTATGAATTCTTGACGCAGTGATACCTCTCGCCATCATTGTTCATATCTTGGTTCCTGTGTTATTGTAACCAGAATGCCGACAAGTGAACCATGATGTGTGAATTCAATACTCCTAGCAACCCCGTTGCTTGGTAGTCAAAGGACAACATTCTCATTCCTAGTGTGTTGGTTATTGAATTGTCATTCCAAGATTGATCCTGCTACCTAGTCCTTATTTCTGGTGTACTCTTCGATCAATGAGTTAGGATTGTGTCAATCCCTCACTCTTTTGATCATATCGTCTTGCCCTGAAAATCAAGATTGTTCTCGAGCTTAATAACATATTGGTGGATCGTGATTTTCCGAATATCTTCTTGGAAGTATTACCAGGTTGTTCCCTGACCGCTATGTTGAGTTCGTGATCATGTTGGTTTTTCTCTAAACCAACCATTCTCCAAGAATCTGTGTTGGATACCCCTGAGCTAGTTGGTTAAGCTAAACAACAACTTGGAAAGTTGGAAGATGAAAGCTTGTCCGACTTAGTTCATCACTAAGGGATATCCTTGGGTGTGTGTGTGTGTGTTGAAGAGATATGATATCTTCATCGGTTGTTCCTCGTGATCGATTGTTGAATCTATCGTCTTGTCCAAACCTTGATTTGAGTGTGGGCTATCGTCAAATCAAGTTAGAACCAACGATATTTTTAATGTTGTCTTACTCGTGGTTGTTCCTCGAGCATACACCATTACATCTTTTGGTCTTACCAATACTATCACATTGTTCACATAATGGTGGAATTCCAGTGATATGGAAAATTCTGATGAGTTGCTGTGGAGCCCATCATCAGCATTTTGTCTCCTCCATGATTCGTGTTGAACATCAACCTAGTGTTGGAAACTTTGTAAGCAATGCCTTCGTGTTCCGTTCATGAAGCTTATGCTTGGATGGAAGAAGTGACTTCCTCGAATTCATGTGCATTTGGTGCAAGTTGCCACCGTGAGTTCGAGAAAGATTGTTTTTGTTTCCTCTGGTACCATCCCAAGTCAGTTATGCATGTGCGAATGTATTCTATGGTTTGGTAGATTAATTACCTCCACTCCATATGTATTCCCTAGCACACCAACCACTGATTGACTTGTTCAAGGAAAACAAGTCTAGCGCGCGTAAAGACTTCGAAATCCTTGATGATCGATCCTAACCTGAACTTGATAGTGTTTTATTATAAGACTACTATGTGGTCATTCTTGTTTTGGACAACATGCTCACATGTATGTAGCAGAACCAGCTCGTGTTTTGGAGCTTGCTATCGTAGTTCATTCCCGAGAATCTCGCAACGTCATCTCGTCGATTTGTGTTGCAAAACTTTCTTTTCCAGACATGCTGTCTGAGATATTTCATTACCAACCAGATCTGAATCTCAGGCAGATATGATGGTTGGAACTTTTCCAAGATCTATGATGTAGGTCCCGACAAGGTTGATGTTGGCCGACACGCCTAGCCGGAAGATATATTATTGTAGCTACTTGATTAAGCAATTTGACCATCTTCTCCATGAGGATTTGGTTTGACCTATTCCACAAGTTGTTCCTTATGGATTTGTGTGCTCCCGAAGTCTGACCTACACTTGATGGCCATGTTAATACTTTTAAGTATGATCGTGGTATCTAGTACTTCAAGGAGAACATTAGAAGCGGACTACTAAATGTCTCTCAGTTGATCATTCATGTATTGTTCCTTGGCATCGCTAAGGACAAATCTGAGAAAGTGTTGTCTTCCTTTGCATCTGCATCGCCCTTCACTATTTGTCATGGTAGTATGATGTGTTGCCAGGATCTTCAACACGGATGTTGGTAAGACCTTGATGAGTGTCGGGGAAACGACACCTATGGGATCACTGGAATCCCTTCTATGGTTGGCGGGCGCGGGGCTGTGAGAAAAGAGGGTTTAGGAGTCAGCACAAGATCGTTTACTCAGGTTCGGGCCACGAGGATGCGTAATACCCTAGTCCTGCTTTAGTGTGTATTTGAGAGTGTTCTTGGGCTCCTGAACTAGCTATGGTGGCTGCGTAGTCCAAAAGAGCCGAATCCCCCTCTAGTATGCCTCGGGCCTCCTTTTATAGTCAAAAAGGGGTTGCCACAGTGGCACACAGGAGGTGGAAAGGTGTACAGTGCACAAGCTTATCGCTTGGCATTACGGGACAAGACGCATTAAATGCGGTACTTAGGTGTCCCCTTGCTTTATTGGGGATGGGAACGGGGCCCGTCCCGTCCGTTGCCGCTCCGCCTCGCTTTGACACGCGCCCAGGCCAGCGATGCGTGCAGCACCATGTAGGCTGGCTGGCTGCTGAGATGGCGTGGTGGTAGGGTCTTCATGAAGATGTGCATGCCACCACACAGGTGCTTGCTGAGTTGGTCTGGAAGCCGCATGTTGCCACGCAGGTGCCTGCCCAGCTGGTCGGGTTGGCAGCTGCATGGGAACGGCGGTGGAGTTTTGACAGATGCGGGCCTGGCTGTGGATCCGCAGGCGTCCTCGGCGAGGGTCTTGTCGGGGCCCGGCAAGGGTCTTGCCATGGCGTCGCGGTCGTCCCCGGTAAGGATCTTGCCAGGGGTCTTGTGGATTTCCTCGGCAAGGATCTTGCTGAGGGTTGTCGTCTTCTAGTCCTCATCTGATCTTGTGTGCTTATGATCTTCACAAAGATCTGCATGCCACCACGGAGGCGCTTCCCGAGCCTTGGCTTCGACGTTGTCGATGGTGTCGGAACTCTAAGGCTCAAGGGTGGCCGCACTGCTGGCGTGGGGCGAGTTGCCCCGGCAAGGCTCTTGTCGGGGCTGCTGAGGCCGCTCCGGCAAGGGTCTTGCCGAGGGAGCTCACGTCGCCCCTTTGCTCTTTGTGTCCTTGGTCTTGGCATTGCTCTGCCCGTCCTATGCCTTTGGTTTCCTTCGCCCCGCCAAGGGCGGCCAGGGGCGTGGGGCTGCGACTGCCCGCGCACAAGTAAAGGGGTACAAAACAAGGACCCCTATTTTTGTAAACCGATAGGAGCCCCCGGGCCTGGGCCATATATAAGCGCGGGGCGTTATTGGGCCAGGCCCAGAACGGTGCGCGGCGCGCGTGATGGAATTTTTACCACGGTAATTTTCATGCCTGCTACACTTCCCCACGACCCACGTTGAATGCGCGTCGTGGGGGTCGTGCGTGACGTGGGGGTCATGCATGGGGCGGTTGCTGCCCTCACGCGTCACATTGCAGTAAATGGTAAAGAGGCGGCTCGTGCCTCCCCCATAGAAAAAGGGGAACTGCAGGCGCACTGCTCATTTACCCTCTGCGCTTCCCCAATCTCGGAATCGCCGTTCCCTCCTTCTTCCTCCCCACGCTCTTGCTTTCGCTCGTCGCCATCGCGCCTTCGCTGTCCCCCATCCCTCGCCTCTCTCAGCCGCCGTGGCCCCTAAAACTAGCAAAAGCAAGGGGGCGACCAAGGACGCCGGGGGGAAGGAGGCGCCGGAGAGCGAGCTGGCGGCGCGGCGGACGCAACTCGCCAACTTGCCTTCGACGGTCGATGTGGTCCACCTTCGGGACTACTTCAAGCCTCTGTGGGGGGTGAAGACGGGGGGGGCGAAACAACGGGGCACCTGGCCACGCGTATCATCCCCACCGATTTCGCCAAGGCCGGCCCGAATCGGTACCCATTCCTCATCGATTACTTCTCCTGTGGGCTCTGCCCCCCTTTCTCTGATTTCTTCAATGATTTCATGCACACCTATGGCTTCCACCTTCTGGATTTTACCCCAAATGCCGTGGAGTGCATGGCCCTTTTTGCTCATCTCTGCGAGGGCTTCGCCGGGGTGCATCCCAGCACGACGCTCTTCCGCCACTACTTCTTCCCTCGTATCCAAAAGGAGGCGCTATCTCCGGTTGTGTTGCCTGGATCCCAAGGACCCAGAAGAAAAAGACATATCCGTAAGGCGCCCAGAAGGAGAGGTGGGAGGAGTGGCGGGGCCGGTGGTGCTGGATCGAAGAGGAGGACCCGCAGGATTTTTGCCGGGTCCGCCACGCGCCGCCGGTCCGTAGAGATGATTGGAGCGATGTTGATGCCAATGACAAGAAGCTCACGATTGCCACCACCAGGATCCATCGCCTTACTGCGGCTGAGCTCACCCTTGAGATGATTGGGGCTGACTTCATCCGTCGTCGAATTGCTCCATTGCATAACAAGGGGAGGCCGACCTGGCTCTTCAGGAAGGCAGCTGATATTATGAGGCTCCGCCCTGGGCTGAACCACAACTTCACGGTGATGGGGCATGCCCACTTCTGCCAGCGGCTTTTTCAGCTCGACGTGGACCGCGATGGCAAGCCTGAGAGGTCCGGGAAGGCCGCGAAAGCCGGCAAGGTCGCCAAGGGGCCCTTGTTCGGGTTGCCGGCGGGGGTGGTCCCGCTGAGCAACAACTCTCGCCGGACCGACATCATCGCCATGATGCCAGACTTCAATGCGCACGGCCTTGACCCAAGTTGGGCCGAGCCAGAGGCGGACCAAGTGCAGGAGTTCTTCGACACCTTGCAGGAGAGGTACGCCACCGACGAGCCGCTGCTCATCCAGGACACCACTCAAGCGGAGCTGGACTACATTGCTGCTAGGGCGGCGGAGGCGGAGCTCGCCAGGGAGGCCGGCAGCGCTGGCGGCATAGAGGATGAGGCTGCGGCGGCCGCGAAGGAGAAGGAGCTCGCCCAGTGGGCAGAGTCTGCTGGGGAGGCCAGCAGTGCCAGCACCGGGGCTCCTCTCATTGAAGACGTGGTCGACGAGTCGACTGAGGAGGAGGCGAAGGCCGTGGACCCGCCGGCCGCAGGGAGGAGACGCGTCTTGTGCCGGGCCGGCTCTGGCGAGCCGGTACGGCCCGGTAAGGCTATGCCACGGCAAGAGGCCCCGGAGGAGTCCGTGCGCCAGACGAGGGCCGCGGTGGTGAAGAAAGTGGTGAAAGCCGCGGTGGCGAAGAGGAAAGTGTCACAGCCCTAGATCAGCCCTTGCTTGATTTTTCTTGCCTCCATGCATCATGTTTAAATTCAAATGAAATTTGAATTGAGGAATTTTCAAAGCCTCAGAAACCTTTTAAAAATGATCAACATTAAAATCTTCTCAAAGTAGCCTAAGAAAATGTTCCTGTTAAACCTTGAAAAATATTGGCAAGAATAAAATTCAAACCAATATTTTTGGAAGGTTTAACATATTTATTTTGGGCCTTTGAATTAATCCAATAAAAATTTGAATTGGATCTATATTTGTTATATAATAAATATATGTTCAATAATTCTGGAAATTGTTCTGTAGCTTTGGATGAGTCCATTTGGGTTACACAATTATTTTCATGAATTTTGAAAATGGTTTGGTCTTTGAACTGAATCAAAACATAATAGCAAAAATAGAAAACTGAAACAAAAGAAAAGGACAGAAAACCTACCCGCACTTACCTGGCGCTCACCTGGCAGCCCATCTGGCCGGCCCAGCCCACCAGGGGCAGGGAGGTCTTCTTCCTCCCGCCAGTCGGACGCATAGCGCGTGCCCGACGCGCGCACGGCCCCCACATGCCAGCTCCAGCCTGCCTGGCTCCTCCCCGATGCACCTAGACGGCGCCACGACACCCCCTCGACACCTCGACCTCTCCCTCGAGCTCATCCCCTCCTCTGTCTCCCTCACGCGCGTCCACCCGAACGCAGCCGCCGCCGCCGCTCGCCACCACCGCGGCCACCGCACTCCCCACGCCCTGCCGCAGTGCCAAATCGCTCTGCCACGACGCCTCGCTTCTTCAAGCCGAATAACACCAACCTGGACGGTCTACAGTGACGCCCCCGAGCTCGTCTTCCTCACCGGCATCTGAAGATCGCCGGCGTCGATTCGCCGTCTCCGACGCATCCCTGAGCCCACTGATCTGCTGGTCGACCTCCCTGTGAGCTCCCCTTCGGTTCTCCCCTAGTCCCGTATTCCCGCTCGTCCCCTAGCCAGCATGCCGCCTTGGCCGAAGCTTTTCCGCCGCCAGCCGTGTTGCCGCCGTCGAGCTAGTCACTGGAGCTCATGTCCGAGCACTCCATCGTGCTCATCACGCTCCCCGTAGCACATATCACCCCACCGCCATCCTCCCCGTGCACCACAACGCGATCCCGCGCGCAACCGAACTCCGGCCGCCGCCGCGAGGTTGTTTCCGGCGAGCTCCGGTCACCCCACGACCTCCCACCTGCTCCCCTGGATGCGGGCGAGCAAGGGCTATGCCCTGGTGCCCTCGGCACGTGCAGCCGACGCCCGTAGCGCATTTCCGGCGTGCCTCCGCCGCGCTGGATGGTCGCCGGCGGACTAACCCCGGCCGTGCTGATGTGGCCAGGTTAATTAGGCGTTAACCACCTCTTAATCAAACCCAAGAGTCACAGGCAGCCGGGCCCCACCTCATAATTAACCACAGGTTTATTCCCTGCTTTAAATTAAGCTAATGCTTTGACCCCGCCACCTCAGCGTTGACCTGGGCCCCACTGTCAGGTTTGACTTGGACCAGCCCTTTGACCTGTTGACGTCATGCTTACACATTGCTGACGCAGTTAATCGTTTTCTGGATTAAAAATAATCCAGGAAATTCCAGAAATTGTTATAAACTTCTAAAAATCATAGAAAATAATCTATAACTCAGATTCAAAAGATTTATATATGAAAAATGATCAGAAAAATCCAATCTATCCATCTGTACCATTTTCATGCATGTTAGAACAATTTATGGCTGCTATTTAGGACAAATCATGTAAATGGCATTTGAATTTCCACATATGAAGTTTGAATTTGAACCTAAGGCTCAAACCAACTCCATTTAATATGTTGCTAGTTGCATTAGCCCAAATCATAGCATATTGACATGTCATGATCATGCATCATATTGTGCATTGCATTGATCGTGTTTCTTCTCTGTTTGCCGGTGTTGTTCCCCCTCGGTAGACGTGGTTTCGACGATGAGTCCGTTGACACTAATGAAGACTCAATGCTATCTTCAGAAGTGCCAGGCAAGCAAAACCCCCCTTGTCCATTCCGATACAAACCCACTCTCTCGCTCCTGCTCTCTTTTACTGCATTAGGACAACAACGATTCATCTGTTACTTGCTGCGGTAGTTGAACCCCTTATCCTCTGCATGACCTGTCATTGCCACAGTAAATAGATGAAACCCACTAGCATGAGTAGGAGTTGTTTGAGCCCTAATGTGCCTACTCATTCATGCTTGAT
The DNA here is from genome assembly GCF_002575655.3 of Aegilops tauschii subsp. strangulata. Taxonomy (NCBI): domain Eukaryota; kingdom Viridiplantae; phylum Streptophyta; class Magnoliopsida; order Poales; family Poaceae; genus Aegilops; species Aegilops tauschii. The sequence goes on from NC_053038.3 coordinate 248,273,560, forward strand.
TGTCATGCCTGCTACTGCTTAGAGTTGAGTCGAGTCTGATTCATCGGGGATGAGTTGGAATGGTGATGAACATGTCCTACTGTGTGTGAGCTAAGTGTGTGAACACGATTTGGTAAAGGTAGCGGTGAGAGGCCATGTAGGAGTACATGGTGGGTTGTCTCATTGCAGCCGTCCTCAGGAACTGAGTTCTGTGTTTGTGATCCATGAAACAGCTACTGCCACGCATTGGAATGCTTAAGTGCCCCTCTCGACTTATTAATCAACCTGATCTCTGTCCAGGAGTTGCAACTAGTTTCTGGTGTTTGTATGTAGTGTTAGTAGTCTACCAAGTGGTACCCGGTACAGGTGGGCTTGGGACAGACTAGGCACCGTGGCACGATGTACCAAGCGTAGATCCATCCGTCGAGGTGGGCTTGGGAACCCTGCACACATCGTTTGGGGCCGTGAGCGACACCCCGGCCGGATCTCCTTGCGGATGGAACCCGAATAGGCGATAAACCTGGACGAGAGACTTGTGTGGTTAGTCAGGTCGTGGCCGACTCCCTCGCTAGGCTTCCGCTTGAAGGTTGCCGAGGTACACGACGTGTACATGGTGGTAAGTGGTGAGAGCATGTGTGACGAAGTACACCCCTGCAGGGTTAATATGATCTATTCGAATAGCCGTGTCCGCGGTAAAGGACTTCTGGGTTGCCTATAACAGTTCATAGACAAGTGAAAGTGGATACTCTAAAATGCGCAAGATAAGTGTGAGTGCTATGGATGGCGTTCTCGTAGGGAGACGGGAGCAGATCCATAGTGGTGTATTGATATGGTGATTATGTGGACTCGTGTGCGCCACCTCAAAAGGGTTGCTTCCAGTCGTAGTTCAGGTTAGCCACTGAGTCAAAGCTGGCTTGCTGCAGTTAAACTCCACCACCCCTTTTGTTGATACCGATGCATATGTAGATAGTTCTGATGTAAGTCTTGCTGGGTACATTTGTACTCACGTTTGCCTATTTTATGTTTTGCAGAGAGACGTCAGTCTCGCTAGTAGTGCTGTGTGGACTTCGACGTTTAGCTTGTTACCTCAGCTACGATCTTGTGCCCTCGGCAGGGTCTTGTAGATAGTCAGGCTTCTCAGCCTTTTTCATTTATAGATGTCTGTACTCAGACATGTTAAGCTTCCGGATGTGCTTTGACTTGTATGCTCTGAATGTTGGGTCATGAGACCCATGTTTGTAATATCTCGCTCTTCAGAGCCTAATGAATAAATACTCTGAGTCGTAGAGTCTCGTTGTGATGCCATGTTGTATTTGCACATATCGAGCATATTGTGTGTATGATTGAAATGCTTGGTATGTGTGGGATCCGACAACCTAGTTGTTTATCCTTGGTAGCCTCTCTTATGGGGAAATGTAGTCTTGTGCTTCCATGAGCCATATTAGTCCGCTACAGCCCGGTTCACCGGAGTCCTGCTAGCCCAGCATTACTGCTCCGGAACACTTGACTAGCCGGCATGTGATTCACTTCATTCCTGTGTCTGTCCCTTTGGGGAAATGTCACGCGGTGACATCCGGAGTCCTGCCTAGCCTGCTACAGCCCGGGTTCCCGGAGTCCTGTTAGCCCAGAGCTACAGCCCGGATTCGCACGCTGCTGACCGACATGCTTGATGTTGATTCATGTATGCCTGTCCCCGTAAGTTAGTGCCACTTTGGGTTCACGACTAGTCATGTCGGCCCAGGTTCTCTGTCATATGGATGCTAGCGACACTATCATATACGTGAGCCAAAAGGCGCAAACGGTCCCGGGCCATGGTAAGGCGACACCCGTGGGGATACCGTGCGTGAGGCCACAAAGTGATATGAGGTGTTACCGGCTAGATCGATGTGACTTGGAATCGGTGTCCCGACAGAAAGCGACCGCTTCTTCTTCGTCCAAGCATCCTCGGACTCCACCCGCTTCTCCCCCTCCTGCAGATGTCGACACGGAGGTCGTCTTTGACCTCGAGTCTCTCAGCCCAAGGAGGAAGAGGAAACCAGAAGAAGAGGAAGAGGAGAATGAGTAAGCATCCTGCCCTTCATCTTTTCTGACCCCTCAGATTGCTTCGTTTTTCTTGACTTGTTTTTATCTTCGCAGGGACAGGGAGACGCTGGCCGAGAGGGTGGCAAAGAGAGCCAGGGCCTCGTCGGGCGGTCAGCCCCCAGCGGGCACCTCGAGCACGCCGCTGGTGGTGGAGAGCAGCCCGGAGAACAGCCCCCGACGCAGCCCCCGCTTCAGCCCCCAGTGTAAGTCTACCACTCACTTCTCCATTGATGAGCCCTGGGGTGCGGTTCTTTGATGCCGATCTTGCCGGGTTTAGCAGGAGAAGAACGGCAGCAGGAGGAGCCGCCAAGGGCCACCCCCAACATGCCGCCCCCCTCGACCACGCCACCCCAAGGGGCGTCCCCGGCAAGGGCATCCACCACCGTGCCCACGCCCATGGAGGAGGAGGAGGAGACGAACTTGGGCACCGGTGGTTCCACCCCGGCAACGAACGCTGGCGGGGAGGACGCCACTTCTTCCCAGCTTGGAGCGGGTAAGTTATTTACCTTCTGTCCCCGTTCTTGTTTCTTTTTTTTTGAACCTTGGTCTTGGCTTTTCCTCATCCTCCTTCTCGGGTTCTGACCTTGGTCCTGCCTCATTCCCTTCCTTGGTGTGCAGGCCCTTCCTCGGTGGACCAGGAGGATGTCAACATCGTCATCGGGGAGGTTGCCAGGGACGCCGAGGCCGAGAAGATCGCCGCCGAAGAGGCCGCCAAGGGTGCTGACGAGGATGCTGCCAAGGGACCGGCCGGGGAGGCCGGCGAGGCCGCTGCCGAGGAGGCCGACAAGGGGCCCGTCGGGGAGGCCGGCAAGGCTGCTGCCGAGGAGGGGATGGTTGACGACCATCCTTCCTCCTCTGCTGCCTCCGGCTCGGGCAGGTATCTGAGGGTGAGCGACTATCTGTTTGTTCACCTTCCAGGGACGGCGAGCACCAGGGCGCCCACCAAAGAGGAGGTGTTTGATGACGAGGTGCTCGCCGCCACCGGGCTTGAGGTTGTCGATGAGCCACGCGCCGGTGGCGGTGGTTCCCTGGAGGAGGAGCTCCTTCCGGCCGTGAACGCCAACTTCCAGAAGCTCCGGGCGCTCCACCGGGCTTGCCTGGACAAGGCCAATTCCAGGATGGCGGTCGTGGACAAGGCGGAGGCGGACCTCGAGGGGCGCGTCGCCGAGACGCAGGCTTGGTTTTGCCAAGCCCATGAGGAGCTGAAGGTTGCCCATGACCTGCTGGCCGAGCGCAAGCTGGAGCATGTCATGAAGCAGGCCGACATCAAGAAAGCCCAGCACGAGGCGAGGGTGCAGGCCGCCAAGGATGAGGCCGCCCGGCACCAGCACCAGGCCGAACTGAACTCCCAGGAGGAGGACCTTTCCGCTCGTGAGGAGAAGCTCGCCGCAACACTCCATGGCAAGGATGAGGAGGTGGAGAAGCTTGTCGTGCAGCGGACCCAGGAGCTGGAGCAGAGGCACAAGGAGGCGCTCAATGCCCAAGCTCTGGTTCACATCGGCAAGGTGAAGGAGCTTGAGGTGGAGCGGGATGAGCTAAAGGAACAGGCCCAGAAGCTGGCAAAGGAGAAAGACACGCTCAACGGTGCTCTGATTGAGGCGCAGGCCGCGGTCCTCGGCAAGGCTGAGCAGCTCTCCAAGGCCAACGATTCCATCAAGGACCTGAAGCAGAAGCTGGAGGGCCTTGAGGAGACGCTTTCGGAGGTCAAGTCCCGGGAGGAGACCTTGACCAAGGACCCGGAGAAGGAGAAGCTATTGTGGAAGAATGAGGCCGCCAACCACGCAGATTACGTGAAGGGCGAAAACCTCTGGATCAGCCGCCTCGCCCACGTCGCCGGTAGGATCACCACACAGCTGGCAACCATGGGGATGCCGAACGTGAGGTACGTCCTGGATCCAAATGTGAGCCCCAACGCCAAATTGACCCTGTTCTTTGAGGGTGTCCTTGGAGCCCTGGAGCAGGTCTGCTCCAACAGGGCGACTTTCCTGGCCAATGAGGCCCGGAAGCTCTGTCGGGGTGCCATGACCAAGGTCCTCACCAAGGTGGCGTACTGGAATCCCACCCTCGACTTCGACGCCGTGCTGGAGGGCTTGCCGGAGGATGTGGACCTCGCGCCGCTCGAGGAGCGTATCCAGCCCGTCATCAGCCGCATCGATGGAGTCCAGAGGGTGGAGGGCTAGCGCCGGGACTAGGCACCCCGTTTCTTATCACTGTTGCAGGTTCAAAACCAAGACAATTTTCATCTTTAGTTAGAACCGCGACGACAAGTGATGTAATATAACTTTGCAGTACTTTGAATTGACGCATGCTATTTTCCTGTTCGATCTCTCTTTGTATGTCCACCCTACATTTAGTCGGATAGGCTTGCCGGCGCGTAAACCCAAGCCGCGGCGCCTTGAGGACGGATCCTCAATACCCTGCCGGGTGTGCTTGCTGCCAGGCAAACCACCTCACCGCCCTTAGCGCGACCATTTGAACTGCTGAGCGAACTCGAAACAGGACAAAAGCGTTGCCAGTAGTGGAAAGGCCACCCTGCCATTCTCGACGCGGCCGCTAGAACTGTTGAGCGGACTCGAAACAGAGCGAGGGCGTTGCCAATAGTGGAAGGGCTCCCATTGCACACAAGTTTATCATACAGAGAGCAGGATCTCCGAGGAGAACAACCTTATGCAGAAAGGAAATATTTATAGTTTTGCATGACTTAGCTTTTCTGTCGCCGCGCGGGCGTTCCTCGCGCTCGCAGGCGACGCTGCTCACTTGGCCACCTTCTTCCTTGAAAATTGTGGCCACGAAGGACTGCTAAACTAACTACTAAACCCGATTCTCACCGTTGCGCCCCCCTACCTGGCGCGCCAAAGACGCCGGGGAAACGACACCTATGGGATCACTGGAATCCCTTCTACGGTTGGCAGGCGCGGGGCTGTGAGAAGAGCGGGTTTAGGAGTCAGCACAAGATTGTTTACCCAGGTTCGGGCCACGAGGATGCGTAATGCCCTAGTCCTGCTTTAGTGTGTATTTGAGAGTGTTCTTGGGCTCCTGAACTAGGTATGGTGGCTGCATAGTCCAAAAGAGCCGAATCCCCCTCCAGTATGCCTTGGGCCTCCTTTTATAGTCGAAAAGGGGTTGCCACAGTGACACACAAGAGGTGGAAAGGTGTACAGTGCACAAGCTTATCGCTTGGCATTACGGGACAAGACACATTAAATGCGGTACTTAGGTGTCCCCTTGCTTTATTGGGGACAGGAACGGGGCCCGTCCCATCCATCGCCGCTCCGCCTCGCTTTGACACGCGCCCAGGCCAGCGATGCGTGCAACACCATGTAGGCTGGCAGGCTGCTGAGATGGCGTGGTGGTAGGGTCTTCACGAAGATCTGCATGCCACCACGTAGGTGCTTGCTGAGTTAGTCTGGAAGCCGCATGTTGCCACGCAGGTGCCTGCCCAGCTGGTCTGGTTGGCAGCTGCATGGGAACAGCGGTGGAGTTTTGATAGATGCGGGCCTGGCTGTGGATCCGCAGGCGTCCTCGGCGAGGCTCTTGTCAGGGCCCCGGCAAGGGTCTTGCCGTGGCATCGCGGTCGTCCCCGGTAAGGATCTTGCCTGGGGTCTTGTGGATTTCCTCGGCAAGGATCTTGCTGAGGGTTGTCGTCTTCTAGTCCTCATCTGATCTTGTGTGCTTATGATCTTCACAAAGATCTGCATGCCACCACGGAGGCGCTTCCTGAGCCTTGGCTTCGACGTTGTCGATGGTGTCGGAACTCTCAGGCTCATGGGTGGCTGCACTGCTGGCGTGGGGCGAGTTGCCCCGGCAAGGCTCTTGCCGGGGCTGCTGAGGCCGCTCCGACAAGGGTCTTGCCGGGGGAGCTCACTTCACCCCATTGCTCTTTGTGTCCTTGGTCTTGGCGTTGCTTTGCCCGTCCTGTGCCTATGGCTTCCTTCGCCCTGCCAAGGGCGGCCAGGGGCGTGGGGCTGAGACTGCCCGCGCACAAGTAAAGGGGTACAAAACAAGGACCCCTATTTTTGTACACCGACAATGAGTATGGAGATGCTCAAGTTCTTGAAAGCACACTCAGACACTAGGTTATATCCCCGGTATCAATTGGAATGTGCCTCCCGTATGCCAAGTTATTCTATAACCGTAGTTTCCTTTCTGAACTGAGTATGCCATTTCTTTGAACTCCGTCAAACGATCAATTATGAATTGCCTTAGGCTGGTATGAAGAGTTCCAATGATCTATGTATCCAAAGTAATCCTTTTTGCCACCTAAGGGATAATTCTATGAGTCGCCTTCCCCCAAGGTGTCCCGTTATGGAGTCATGGCAATTATTCCTCGCTACTTTGAAACCATGCACCATCTTCTAAGCATGGAATTGTTGCCTACTAATCTGAACCTTCGTCACCTGCTTCTTTCCATCTCTCCTCATATGTGTTTTTCCCTCAGCTCAAGAGATGTTTCTACGTCTCGTTCCGTGAGTTGATCCTGTGATCATTAAGATGATCCATCCCTGTAGAGTTATCTCGCTCTTCTGTCCTCGTGTTGGGTGAAGATCTCGAAAGCAAGGATGTCAAGTTCAAGATGATGCAATGAATTAATATCTTTGATGAGGACAGTTGGATCATGAAGATTGTGATAGTTCGAGTCCCCTCTTACTTTTTACCCCGCGCTTGAATCTCGGGACGAGATTCTTGTTTAGTGGGGGTGAGTTGTCACATCCCTACTTCTGGTAATGCTTAGTGCTAGCATCTTGTGTTGCATCATGTTTAAGTTTCAATTAAAGTTGAAATGGGGATGGCAGAAACCCCCAGCACCACTTAATCCAACTAGGGTTACTAAAATACTTTTTCAATGAACCTGAAATGCCCTTCAAAAATGTTCATCATCTTTGCCTTGGTCTAGAACCTCTGATAAAAAGGGTTCACATTTTTCTAGGATAACATTGGGTCACTCAATTAAATCGTACCTTATTTGCATTTGGGCATTTAAATTTTATATATTATTTTAAATGTCCAAATATTCATGAACTGAAATGTTCACTGTTGGAAATAATCCAAACAGTGGCAAGAAGCAGTCTCATGATTTTTGGAAATGCTCTGGCATTTTTAATAAAGCCAAAACAATTACAAAAAATAGAAAACGGAAAGAATTAGAAAAGAGAGAGGGAGAGAAGGACTCACCTGGGCCAACTTACCTGGAACCCCCAGCCGGTCCAGCACTGTAGAGGGCCCAGCCCACCACCCCCACCGCGTCGTCTACCTCCTGCTAGTAGGAGCAGCTCGCTGTCGCGCGTGCTCGCCCCTGGCCACCTCCTGCTTCCACCTCCTTCTTCCTCCCCGCCCTGGTTCAAGTGCCTGGAGACATCCAGAGCCCCCTGGTTCTTCTCCCTCACTCTCTGCTCTCTCCCTCGCCCTCTAGCCCCTTCCCCGAGCACACCCGAGCGCGACCGTCGCCGCCGTTTGCCATAGCCGCCCTCACCGGCCACCCCACGTCTCCCCGTCGTGTCCAGGCGCTCCGTCTCGACGCCATGGAGCACCAGGACGAAGCACGCGCCTGCGAAACGCCTGAAGCAGCGCCGTCATCTTCATCTTCATCGTCGGCCGCCGGAGATCCCTCACGCCGCTCCGCTCGCTCCGGTGCTTCCCCGAGCTCTTCGAACCGCCCAGCGTGCTCACCGTGAGCTCCTGACCTGAACCCCCCTTTCCTTTGCCCTGCTTGCACGCTGTAGCCACCGCGTCGCCTGCGCTCGACTACGCCACCGCCTGAGCTCGTTGCCGACGAGGCCCCAGTGACCAAATGGTCCCGTGCATATGCCCGCTGGCCTCGTGGGCACGCGTAGAACCCGTAGATGCTAGTTGCCGATCCTCCCGCGTGTTGCGTCGTCGTTTACGTCAACGACCGAGCTCCGGCTGCCGCCAAGCTTGCTGCTGCCGTCACCACAGGCCACCGTAGCCCCCCTTGCTTGCTCCATTAGATCCGCGCGAGCTCCAGCTAGTCGTAGAGACCAATCGCGGCTCAAACCGCAGCCTGTAGGCGAAACCCGAGCCACCCCAGTGCGTCTCCGCTGCGTTTTTGGTCGTCGCCGGCGAAACTCCGGCGAGCCGAGGTGGCACACTTAGTTAGCACTAATGACGCCATTAGCTAATCACTATGCCACTTACATATGGGCCCCATGCCTTAACTAACCACGGTTTAACTCCTGTTTAGTTTAAGTTAATCACAATGGCCCCACGTGTCTGCGTTGACCTTGCTGACGTGGCCGTTGACCGGACCCACCTGTCTGTGTCACTAACTGACACTGGGTCACTGACTAGTGGGTCCCACTGGTCAGGTTTAACCTGGACCGGGTCTGTTGACCTGCTAAGGTCAGCATGAAGTAGTGCTGACGTAGTAAACATTTTCTGGGATTTTAAATAAGTCAGAAATGATTTATAATTCTCAGAAAATGTCTAAAACTTCAAAAATTCATAGAAATTAAATCGTAACTCCAAATGAAATAATTTATATATGAAAAATTATCAGAAAAATCCAATCTATCCATCTGCATGATTTTCATGCATGTTTGAACAACTTATACCTGCTGATCAGGCTAAACCAATTAAATGGCATATGAATAATCACATATGGAGTTTGAATTTGAATCTTGGATTCAAACCAACTTCATTTAATTTGTTGCTAGTTGCATTAGCTCAAACCACAACATATTGCCATGTTATGATCATGCATCATATTGTTGCATTGCATTGATCGTGTTCTTTCTCTGTTGCCGGTATTTCTCCCCTCTCAATGGACGTAGTTTCGACGATGAGATCGATGACACCGATGAAGAACTATACTATCTTCAGAAGTGCCAAGCAAGCAAAACCCCCTTGTTCATTCTGATACAATCCCACTCTCTCGCCTCTGCTCTCTTTTACTGCATTAGGACAACAACGATTCAACTGTTACATGCTGCGGTAGTTGAACCCATTTCCTTTGCATGACCTGTCATTGCCACAGTAAATAGATGAAGCCCACTAGCATGAGTAGGAGTTGTTTGAGCCCTGATGTGCCTACTCATTCATGCTTGTTGCCATGCCTGCTACTTCATAGAGTTGAGTCAGGTCTGATTCATCGGGGATGAATTGGAATGTGGTGAACATGTCCTACTATTGAGAGCTCAGTGTGTGAGCACGATTTGGTAAAGGTAGCGGTGAGAGGCCATGTAGGAGTACATGGTGGGTTGTCTCATTGAAACCGTCCTCAGGAACTGAGTTCTGTGTTTGTGATCCACGAACAGCTACTACCACACATTGGGATCCTTAATTGAGTCTCTCGACTTATTAACCGCCCTGTCCTCTGTCCAGGAGTTGCAAGTAGTTTCTGGTGTTTGTAGTATGCTGGAGGCCGTGTGCAGCGCTGACCCGAGGGGTGGGCTGCGATGCGGTAGGCACGTGACATGGTGTACCGGGCGCCCGTTTGGTGTCTCGGGAACCCTACACACATCGTTCGGGGCCGTATGTGGAAACCTCGGCCGGACTACCTGCGGATGGAACCTGAATAGGCGATAAACCTGGACTAGGGACTTGTGTGGTTAGTCAGGTCGTGGCCGACACCCTCGCCAGGCTTCCGCTTGAAGGTTGCCGAGATACGTGACGTGTACATGGCGGTAAGTGGCGAGAGCGTGTGTGAAGATGTACACCCCTGCAGGTTTATAAATGATCAGTTCGAATAGCCGCGTCCGCGATAAAGGACCTCTGGATTGCCTATATAGTTCATAGACAAGTGAAAGTGGATACTCTAAAATGCGCAAGATAAGCATGAGTGCTATGGATGGCATTCTCGTAGGGAGACGGGAGTGGATCCATAGTGGTGTATTGATATGGTGAATATGTGGACTCGTGTGCGCCACCTCAAAGAGTTACTTGTAGTCGTAGTTTAGGATAGCCACCGAGTCAAAGCTGGCTTGCTTCAGTTAAACTCCACACCCCCTTTGTTGATACTGGTGCATATGTAGTTAGTTCTGATGTAAGTCTTGCTGGGTACATTTGTACTCACGTTTGCTTAATTTATGTTTTTGCAGAGAGACTTAAGTCTCGCTAGTAGTTCCGCGTGGACTTCCACATTTAGCTTGTTACCTCAGCTACGATCTTGTGCCCTCAGCAAGGTCTTGTAGATAGTCAGGCTTCTCAGCCTTTTTCATTTGTAGTTGTCTGTACTCAGACAAGTTAAGCTTCCGCTTGTGCTTGTTGCTTGTATGACTTGAATTCTGGGTCATCAGACCCATGTTTGTAATATCTGGCTCTTCGGAGCCTAATGAATAAATACTTTGAGTTCTAGAGTTTTGTTGTGATGCCATGTTGTATTTGCACATATCGAGCATATTGTGTGTATGATTTGAAATGCTTGGTATGTGTGGGATCCGACAACCTAGTTGTTTATCCTTGGTAGCCTCTCTTACCGGGAAATGTCTCCTAGTGCTTCCACCGAGCCATGGTAGCTTGCTACTACTCCGGAACACTTAGGCTGGCCGGCATGTGTCCTTCTTCGTTCCTGTGTCTGTCCCTATGGGGAGATGTCACACGGTGTCTACCGAAGTCCTGTTAGCCTGCTACAGCTCAGATTCTCCGGAGTCCTATTAGCCCAGCTGCTACAGCCCGGATTCACTCGCTGATGACCGACACGTTCGTTGCTGGGTCATGTATGCCTGTCCCTGTAAGTTAGTGCCACTTTGGGTTTACGACTAGTCATGTCGGCCCGGGTTCTTTGTCATATGGATACTAGCGACACTATCATATAGGTGAGCCAAAAGTCGCAAACGGTCCCGGGCCAGGTAAGGCGGTTGTGACGCCCCGAGACCGATGCTCCGTCTGCCTTCCTTGTTTTGCGAGTCAGCTGTGTTTTATTTGTTTGTTGCATTCGTCATCGCATCATTTGCATTGCATCGGCACTTCGTTGCCGCCATGTTTTAAAACTTGCATCCCCTCGTAGTGGCCGCGTTCCCCCCTTGCTTCCGCTGACCCTTCCGAGACCAACCTCGTTCTTCGTTTTCCCTCTTGCTTAAACCGGAGTCCCTCTTTGCACAGTGCATCGCCCCCTCGCGCGCGTCCGAAATTTGTCCCGAACCCGAACCGGACTTTCGTTACCGTTGGGTCCGGATCATCCCCTAACATCTACAAAACATCCCCGTTTTCTTTGTTGGACGCTCTAGCCTACTCATTATCGACCGCCCGATTACGATCGGACGGATCGCGTTAAACCCCTACCCTAATCCCCTACCTATATAAATAGTCCAACCCTAAACTTTAGGAAGCTTGTCCCATCCTTCCCACTCCGCCGCCACCATCTTCCTCGGGATCCATCCCGAGCCAACTACCTCTCCACCTGATCCATCCAATCCATCGACCGCTGCCTCCCTCGTTTCCCCACCAACAGAGCCCGCACCATGATCCAAATCCTCTCGGCATCTCTCTTCATCCTCCTCCCAGGAACAAAGCCATGGCGCCCGAGGCCTCCCCCTAGCTCGCCTCGTCGGAGCCCTTCCAGCGGCTGCTCCAGGCGTCGCCCTCGTCTCTCCTCATCCTCCAGCCGCCTCCCCTCCCGGCTCCCGTGCATGTCCAGCACCAAAGGAGAGGAGCTCCTCGAGCCTCGACCCAGCGGCAGGTGCCCGAGCGCCCCCTCACCTCGTTCGTCGCCAGGCCTGCCTCCTCTGCCTCGTGCTCGTTCGCCGCTGCCGACTCCCTGCCGCTGCCATTTGCTTCCCCTGCAACGAGCAGAGCCACTGCCGCCCCAACCCGGCGCGCCTCCGCCCCTTCTCCGGCCAAGTCCGGCGCCCCATGGCCGGATCCGCCGTCGCGTGCTCGTCGGTGGCCGCCCCTGCTCCTCTCGCCCCGACTCCCCTGCGTCCTCTGCATCGCGTCGCCGACCTCCTCTCCAGCAAGGAGCCACCTCCACCGCCCTTGCCCGTTCTGGCCGGATCCCGCCGCCTGGGCCCCGTCCCCGGCCACCGGTGCCCTCGCCGGAGACCATCTGCGCCGCCCGTCAAGTCTAGCGCCTCTGCTTCGCTCGCCTGAGCCAGCACCTCGTCCCGCCTGCTGCTGCTTCTGTTCTTCAGAAGCGAACAGCTCGCCCGCTCACCCCGTTGACCGCAGTCGCGCGTGGCCTCCGCGCCTGGGCCAGCAGCCTCCCCTTGCCTTCTCCAGATCCGGCCCAGTTCGCCTCTGCCTCACCGGGCCAAGCCCATGGGTGAGAATCCCCTCCAGTACCCCCTCCTGTACTCTATCGGACCAGCAAGATGCGGCCCGTGTTATTTTTTTCCCTGCGCTGCGATTTTAGCATTATCCAGGAGTTCATAGTTTACAGAAAACCCCCTCACGTTCATGCATTAATAACTAATAAACCGTGCATCGGATTAACATGATTTAAACATGTAAAATGCTTAGAATTTTGTGTAGTTTAATAATATGCCATTTTCACCCATGTTAAAATTGTTTAAAATGTTGTTTGATTAAATTTGCTCGAATAATATGTTAAAATGATTTATTTCATAACTAAATAACCGTAGCTCGGATTTTAATAAACTTTATATGTAAATGGGGTACAAAAATGCCTAGTTTAACTTGGTGCACTTTATTTTGCTGTTTAACAATATTAAAATTGCGTTTATGGCAGAACAGTACCAATCCCAATATATGGACATGAGGATTTTCCGGAATTGTTGTTGTTTGTTTCCGGCCTCATTTAACTTGCTTAAATAGGTAGTTTCCTTATGCTTCACCTCTTGCCATGGTTAAAAACATTTAATATTGTTGGGTCCATAAACGAGAGAGAACTAAATAATTGATGTGGTGTTTCGTCAATATGCAACTCATTGCATATTGAGCTCCACTTAATTTGTAGTGTTGTTTGTTGCACTTTGCCATGCCATGCCTCATTAAACCGGACATGCATCATATTTGTTTTTGCATCATGCCATGGGTATGTGGTGGTTGTTTACTATGTTGTTTGTTTCTTTCCGGGTTGCTTCTTTCGTTAGCTTCGGTTTCTTTCCGGAGTTGTGAGGATTCGTTCGACTACGTCCGTTTGTCTTCTTCATGGACTCGTTCTTCTTCCTTGCGGGATCTCAGGCAAGATGACCATACCCTCGAAATCACTTCTATCTTTGCTTGCTAGCTGTTCGCTCTATTGCTATGCCGTGCTACCTACCACTTGCTTTTCAAGCCTCCCAAGTTGCCATGAACCTCTAACCTTTGTCACCCTTCCTAGCAAACCGTTGTTTGGCTACGTTGCCGCTTTTGCTCAGCCCCTCTTATAGCATTGCTAGATGCAGGTGAAGATGAAGATTGCTCCATGTTGGATTATGTTTATGTTGGGATATCACAATATCTCTTATTTAATTAATGCATCTATATATTTGGTAAAGGGTGGAAGGCTCGGCCTTATGCCTGGTGTTTTGTTCCACTCTTGCCGCCCTAGTTTCCGTCATACCGGTGTTATGTTCCTTGATTTTTGCGTTCCTTACGCGGTTGGGTGATTTATGGGACCCCCTTGACAGTTCGCCTTGAATAAAACTCCTCCAGCAAGGCCCAACCTTGGTTTTACCATTTGCGACCTATACCTTTTTCCCCCGGGTTTTCTAGAGCCCGAGGGTCATCTTTATTTTAAACCCCCGGGCCAGTGCTCCTCTGAGTATTGGTCCAAACTTTCAGTCGCCGGTGGCCACCAGGGGCAACTCTGGTCTGGCCTATCGGAAGCTTGGACAATCCGGTGTGCCCTGAGAACGAGATATGTGCAGCTCCTATCGGGATTTGTCGGCACATTCGGGAGGCTTTGCTGGTCTTGTTTTACCATTGTCGAGATGTCTTGTAAACCGGGATTCCGAGACTGATCGGGTCTTTCCGGAAGAAGGTTTATCCTTCGTTGACCGTGAGAGCTTATGATGGGCTAAGTTGGGACACCCCTGCAGGGTATTATCTTTCGAAAGCCGTGCCCGCGGTTATGAGGCAGATGGGAATTTGTTAATGTCCGGTTGTAGAGAACTTGACACTTGACCTTAATTACAATACTTCAACCGCGTGTGTAGCCGTGATGGTCTCTTCTCGGCGGAGTCCGGGAAGTGAACACGGTCTCTGGGTTATGTTTGACGTAAGTAGGAGTTCAGGGTCACTTCTTGGTCATTGCTAGATGACGTCCGTTCCTTTGCTTCTCTTCCCGCTCTCATTTACGCAAGTTAGCCACCATATATGCTTTTGTCGCTGCAGCTCCACCTATTTGCACCTCCTTGTCCTATAAGCTTAAATAGTCCTGATCTCGCGGGTGTGAGATTGCTGAGTCCCCGTGACTCACAGATACTTCCAACACCAGTTGCAGGTGCCGACGATGCCAGTGCAGATGATGGCGTCGACCTCAAGTGGGAGTTCGACGAGGAACGTGGTCGTTACTATGTGTCTTTTCCTGATGATCAGTAGTGGAGCCCAGTTGGGACGATCGGGGATCTAGCATTTGAGGTTGTCTTATTTTCATCTGGATTTTGACCGTACTCGGTCTATATGATTGTATTTTGGATGATGTATGTATGATATTTATGTATTGGGTGAAGTGGCGATTGTAAGCCAACTCTTTATCCCATTCTTGTTCATTACATGGGATTGTGTGAAGATGACCCTTCTTGCGACAAAACCACTATGCGGTTATGCCTCTAAGTCGTGCCTCGACACGTGGGAGATATAGCCGCATCGTGGGCGTTACAGCGGTGCCCGTGGGAATACCGTGCGTGAGGCCGCAAAGTGATATGATGTGTTACATGCTAGATCGGTGTGACTTAGGATCAGGGTCCTGACACAAGCACAAGCATGGAGATGATGGCATGCGCAAGGGAAACAAGAACGGAGTTTCAATTGATGATTTTAGGACTTTGAAGCCACCGTAATGAGTGCATGAAGTCTTGGACAAAATATACAAGATGCCACTTCACAAATTTCGTCTAGAGGCTTTTATAAGTGCTGCGTCACCTTATTATTGGGCCAGGCCCATGTAATTTCGAAATACATAAGTATAGGCTGTTTTTAGAGTCCGTATGTGTGCGGAAACAAGAGATAGGATTGGTTTCGTACCCCTCCCCCAAGGGCCACGAAATTCCCCCCTCTTCCTCCATATGTACAGCCCTTAGGGCCTCGTTTAGACTTTGGGTTTTGTTTAGATTAAAAGTTCGCCATAGCTGCTACTTTGCGTACTTCGTTTGTGTTCAACGACTAGACCAAGACGTCACAGAATCCCACCTTGATCAATAAAGCTTTCATCTTATATTCGCAATATCTAGATTGCAATCTTAGTTTCTTGCTTGTTCTTCGTTTGCTTGCAGGAAATAGACCTTCGTGGTCAGGTTGATCGTGCTCCCGCGTGGTCAATAACCTCTCGGAGTTGGTTTAGCGATTGCTAAGGCGCGACGTCCTCGCACGTTCGTAGTCGGATGTCAAAGTCGACTTCCACCAAAGCAATATCCACCATCTCATCAAAAGACGGGACACCTTTGCCTCTATCAGTATTGTGAAGCATAAACATTTGACGAACAAGCATACTATCAAAGTTAAGATTCTTGGATGGTAACATAGGATGCTCATTAAGAAACCCAGGGACGAAATACATGGTAAGACCATTTTGGCACTTTATGTTGCGTCCCACAAGATGTTTTAGGTGTCTAGCATTGTCTTCAGAAGTCAATGATTTCTGGGTGGAGACCTTTCCTTGCACGAGAAGTTAATTCTTCTTAACCACCCACATCTTAAGGGATGGCTTAGGAGTCTAAGTGCAACATCTGAGAACTTTGGCATTGGAGCCCTAGCAAATAGTTTTGCAGGTGGTGAATGATACACCCATTTTGCATCATGTTTTCTTACTGTTAATTATAATGTTTTTATCCATAATAATGCTTTTTGGAGTAATTCTAATGCCTTTTCTCTCATAATTTGCAAGGAACACACCAAGAGGGAGAATCCCGGCAGCTAGAAATCTGGACCTAGAAAAGCTACGTCAGGCCACCTATTCTGCACAACTCCAAACAAGAAGAAACTTCACGGAGATTTTTTATGGATTATTTAAGAATTATTGGAGCAAATAACCACCAGAGGGGGGCCACCGGGTGGGCACAACCCACTTGGGCGCACCAGGGCCCCCAGGCGCGCCCTGGTGGGTTGTGGCCTCCTCGGCCCACCTTCGGTGCCCATCTTCTGGTATATAAGTCATTTTTACCTAGAAAAAATAAGGAGAAGGCTTTCGGGATGAAGCGCCGCCATCTCGAGGCAGAACTTGGGCAGGAGCACTTTTGCCCTCCGGCGGAGCGATTCCGCCGGGGGAGCTTCTCTCCCGCAAGGGGAAATCATCGTCATCATCATCACCAACAACTCTCCCATCTTGGGGACGGAAATCTCCATCAACATCTTCAACAACACCATCTCATCTCAAACCCTAGTTCATCTCTTGTATTCAATCTTGTTACCGAAACTATAGATTGGTGCTTGTGGGTGACTAGTAGTGTTGATTACATCTTGTAGTTGATTACTATATTGTTTATTTCGTGGAAGATTATATGTTCAGACCCATTATGCTATTTAATAATCCTCTGATCATGAACATGTTTATCATTTGTGAGTAGTTACTTTCGTTCTTGAGGTCACGGGAGAAATCATGTTGCAAGTAATCATGTGAACTTGATATGTGTTCGATATTTTGATAGTATGTATGTTGTGATTCCCTTAGTGGTGTCATGTGAACGTAGACTACATGACACTTCACCATATTTGGGCCTAAGGGAATGCATTGTGGAGTAGCAATTATATGGTGGGTTGCGAGAGTGACTGAATCCTAAACCCCAGTTTATTCGCTATTTCGTAAGTTACCGATTGGACCCAAAAGTTTAGTGCTATGGTTAGAATTTATTCTTAATAATTTTCTCGTAGTTGCGGATGCTTGTGGGAGGCTTAATCATAAGTAGGAGGTTTGTTAAGCAAGAAAAACACCTAAGCACCGGTCCACCCACATATCAAATTATCAAAGTAGCGAACACAAATCAAACCAACTTGATGAAAGTGACTAGATGAAATTCCCGTGTACCCTCAAGAACACTTTGCTTATCATAAGAGATCATTTTGGCTTGTCCTTTACCTCAAAAGGATTGGCATACCTTGCTGCATACTTGTTACTATTATCGTTACTTGCTCGTTACAAATTATCTTGCTATCAAACTACTCGCTACTTACAATTTCAGCACTTGCAGACATTACCTTACTGAAAACTACTTGTCATTTCCTTCCGCTCCTCGTTGGGTTCGACACTCTTACTTCTCGAAAAGAGCTACAATTGATCCCCTATACTTGTGGGTCATCAAGGCTATTTTATGGCGCTGTTGCCGGGGAGTGAAGCGCCTTTGGTAAGTGGAATTCGGTAAGGAAACATTTATATAGTGTGCTGAAATTTATTGTCACTTGTTACTATGGAAAACAATCCTTTGAGGGGTTTGTTCGGGGTATCTTCACCTCGTCCGGAACCACAATTAACTACCCCTCAACCTACTGCATCTACTGAAAATATTGAATATGAAATTCTTTCGGGTTGATAGAACAACTGCTAGCTAATCCTTATGCAGGAGATGGAACTGAACATCCTGATATGCACTTGATATGTGTGGAACAAATTTGTGGATTGTTTAAGCTTGCAGGTTTACCTAGGGATGAAGTGATGAAAAAGGTTTTCCCTTTATCTTTGAAGGGAAAAGCATTGTCATGGTATAGGCTATGCGATGATATTGCATCATGGAATTGGAGTCGTTTGAAATTGGAGTTCCACCAAAAAAATTATCCTATGCATCTAGTCCATCGTGATCGGAATTATATATATAATTTTTGGCCTCGTGAAGGAGAAGGTACCGCTCTAGCTTGGGGGAGGCTTAAGTCAGTGTTATATTCATGCCCCAATCATGAGCTCTCAAGAGAAATTATTATCCAGAATTTTTATGCTCGGCTTTCTCGTAATGATCAAACCATGCTTGATACTTCTTGTGCTGGTTCTTTTATGAAGAAGACTATTGAATTCCGGTTGGATCTTTTGGAAAGAATTAAACGCAACTCTGAAGATTGGGAACTCGATGAAGGTAAAGAGTCAGGTATTAAACTTAACTATGATTGTGTTAAATATTTTATGAATACCGATGCTTTTCAAAAGTTTAGCACTAAATATGGACTTGACTCTGAGATAGTAGCCTCCTTTTGTGAATCATTTGCTACTCATGTTGAACTCCCTAAGGAGAAGTGGTTTAAGTATCACCCACCGATTAAAGAAGAAATTAAAGGACCAATACCAGTTAAATAAGAAACTATGCTTTATAATGTTGATCCAGTTGTTCCTTCTGCTTATATTGAGAAACCACCTTTCCCTGTTAGGATAAAGGAACATGCTAAAGTTTCTACTGTGGTTAACAAAAGCTATATTAGAACACCTAAACCCGATGAACAAATCAAATTAGAACCTAGCATTGATATGGTTAAAGATCTCTTGGAAGAAGATATGGATGGGCATGTTATTTACTTCTGTGAAGAAGCTACTAGAATTGCTAAACCTGATAGAAAAGACAAACATAGACCTGTTGTTGGCATGCCTGTTATTTCAGTTAAAATAGGAGATCACTGTTATCATGGTTTATGTGACATGGGTGCTAGTGTGAGTGCTATTCCTTACACCCTTTATCAAGAAATTATGAAAGTCATAGCACCTTCTGAGATAGAAGAAACATATGTTACTATTAAACTTGCTAATAGAGACACTATATCACCAATTGGGATTTTTGGAGATGTTGAAGTCTTGTGTGGGAAAATAAAATACCCTATTGATTTTCTTGTTCTTCATTCCCCACAAGATGACTTCTGTCCCATTACCTTTGGTAGACCTTTCTTGAACACAGTTAATGCTAAGATAGACTGTAAGAAACAAACTGTCGGTGTTAGCTTTGGTGATGAGTCTCATGAGTTTAATTTTTCCAAGTTTAGTAGAAATCTTCATGAAAAAGAATTGCCTAGTAAGGATGAATTAATTGGTCTTGCTTCTATTGCTGCGCCATCTACTAATCCTTTAGAACAATATTTGCTAGATCATGAAAATGATTTACATATGCATGAAAGAAATGAAATAGATAAGATTTTTTTTGAACAACATCCTCTACTTAAACACAATTTGCCTATTGAAACTCTAGGAGGTCCTCCTCCACCTAAGGTGATCCTTTGTTTGAATTAAAACAATTGCCAGACACTATGAAATATGCTTATCTTGATGAAAAGAAGATATCCTGTTATTATTAGTGCTAACCTTTCAGAACATGAAGAAGAAAGATTATTGAAAGTTCTAAGGAAGCACCGAGCTGCTATTGGATATGCTCTTGATGATTTAAAGGGAATTAGTGCCACTCTATGTCAGCACAAAATTAATATGGAACCTGATGCTAAACCCGTTGTTGATCACCAACGTCGGTTAAATCCGAAGATGAAAGAAGTGGTAAGAACGGAAATATTAAAACTTCTGGAAGTAGGTATAATCTATCCCATAGCTGACAGTAGATGGGTAAGTCATGTTCATTGTGTCCTTAAGAAAGGAGGTATAACTGTTGTTCCTAATGATAAGAATGAGCTTATTCCACAAAGAATTGTTACATGCTATAGAATGGTAATTGATTACAAAAAATTAAATAAAGCAACTAGAAAAGATCATTACCCTTTGCCTTTTATTGATCAAATGCTTGAAAGATTATCTAAGCACACACACATTTGCTTCCTTGATGGATATTCTGGCTTTTCACAAATACCTGTTTCTCAACCTGATCAAGAAAAGACCACTTTTACTTGTCCTTTTGGAACCTATGCTTATAGACGTATGCCTTTTGGTTTATGTAATGCACTTGCTACCTTTCAAAGATATATGACTGCTATATTCTCTGAATTTTGTGAAAAGATTGTTGAGGTTTTCATGGATGACTTTTCTGTTTATGGGAAGTCTTTTGATGATTGTTTAAGCAATCTTGAGCGAGTTTTGCAGAGATGTGAACAAACAAATCTTGTCTTGAATTGGGAGAAGTGCCACTTTATGGTCAATGAAGGCATTGTCTTGGGTCATAAAATTTCTGAAAGAAGTATTGAAGTGGACCAAGCTAAGGTTGATGCAATTGAGAAAATGCCATGTCCTAAGGACATCAAAGGTATTCGTAGTTTCCTAGGTCATGCTAGTTTCTATAGGATATTTATTAAAGACTTTTCTAAAATTTCTAGGCCTCTTACTAATCTTTTGCAAAATGATATTCCTTTTGTTTTTGATGATGATTGTCTTGAAGCCTTTGAAACACTCAAGAAAGCCTTAATTTCTGCACCTATTGTTCAACCACCTGATTGGAACTCGCCTTTTGAAATTATGTGTGATGCTAGTGATTATGCTGTTGGTGTTGTTCTAGGACAAAGAGTTGATAAGAAATTGAATGCTATTCATTATGCTAGTAAAACTCTAGACAGTGCTCAAAGAAATTATGCTACTACTGAAAAAGAATTCTTAGCAGTGGTGTTTGCTTGTGATAAATTTAGACCTTATATTGTTGATTCCAAAGTAACTGTTCACACAGACCATGCTGCTATTAAATATCTTATGGAAAAGAAAGATGCTAAACCTAGACTTATTCGATGGGTTCTCTTGTTACAAGAATTTGATTTACATATCATTGATAGAAAAGGAGTTGAGAACCCCGTAGCTGATAACTTGTCTAGGCTTGAAAATGTGCTTGATGATCCACTTCCTATTAATGATAGTTTTCCTGATGAGTAGTTAGCTGCAATAAATGTTTATAATAGTACTCCTTGGTATGCTGATTATGCTTATTACATTGTTGCTAAATATTTGCCACCTAGCTTCACATACCAAAGAAAAAAAATTCTTTTGTGATTTAATACATTACTTTTGGGATGACCGACATCTTTATAAAGAAGGAGTAGATGGTATTATTAGACGTTGTGTACCTGAGCATGAATAGGGACAAATCCTACGGAAATGTCACTCCGAAGCTTATGGAGGGCATCATGCTGGAGATAGAACTGCTCACAAGGTATTACAATATGGATTTTATTGGCCTACTCTCTTCAAGGATGCCCGTAAGTTTGTCTCATCTTGTGATGAATGTCAAAGAATAGGTAATATCGGTAAGCGTCAAGAAATGCCTATGAATTATTCACTTGCCGTTGAACCATTTGATGTTTGGGGATTTGATTACATGGGACCCTTTCGTTCCTCTAATGGGTATGCACATATTTTGGTTGCTGTTGATTATGTTACCAAATGGGTAGAAGCTATTCCAACTAGTAGTACTGATCACAACACCTCTATTAAAATGCTTAAGGAAGTTATTTTCCCAAGGTTTGGAGTCCCTAGATATTTAATGACTGATGGTGGTTCACACTTTATTCATGGTGCTTTTCGTAAAATGCTTGCTAACTATGATGTTAACCATAGAATTGCATCACCCTATCATCCTCAGTCTAGTGGTCAAGTTGAACTTAGCAATAGAGAAATAAAATTAATTTTGCAAAAGACTGTCAATAGGTCCAGGAAGAATTGGTCTAAGAAATTAGATGATGCACTTTGGGCTTATAAAACAGCATATAAAAATCCTATGGGTATGTCTCCTTATAAAATGGTTTATGGAAAAGCTTGTCATTTGCCTCTTGAGTTAGAACATAAAGCATATTGGGTAGTCCCAGAGCTCAACTATGATTTCAAACTTGCTGGTGAAATGAGGTTATTTGATATTAGCTCATTAGATGAATGGAGAACCCAAGCTTATGAGAATGCAAAGTTATTCAAAGAAAAAGTTAAAAGATGGCATGAGAAAAGAATCCAAAAGCGTGAGTTTAAAGTCGGAGAATATGTTCTTTTGTACAACTCGTGTTTTAGATTTTTTGCAGGAAAGCTCCTCTCAAAAATGGGAAGGCCCATATGTCATCGAGGAGGTTTACCGGTCTGGAGCCATCAAAATAAATAATTTCGAAGGTACTAACCCGAAGGTTGTCAATGGGCAACGAATAAAGCATTATATCTCAGGTACGCCTATTAATGTTGAAATTAATATTATCCAAACTTTGACGCCGGAAGAACACATAAAAGAGTCCTTCCGGAACACTCCAGAATCACAAAAATAAGTAGGTACGTGATACGGTAAGTAAACAGACTCCAAAAAATCCGCAAAAATATTTTTTATCAGTTTTGTAATATTTTAGAATTTTGGAAATAAAGAAACTCCCAGGAAGCATCCCCTGGTGGGCACAAGACACCAGGGCGCGCCAGGCAAGCCTGGCGCGCCCAGGTGGGTTGTGCCCACCTGGGACAACTTCCGTACTCCGTTTTTCTTCCTTGTACTTGTCCTCCAAGATAAAAAATCTATATATACTTCCCAAACCTGTTAACCACCGTATCGCGGAGAAATCCTCTGTTCTCTTTTTCCTTGCTGTTTTTTGTCAGATCCCATCTACCATGGCCTCTTCAAGCTCCTCCAAGGACAAGTTCTTCAAGAATGTCATCAACCCATATCCGCGGGAGGTGGTGCAGCACCCTCAGGTCATCCAGATGCATGAGGGGTTGCGTCATCTCCGTGATATTCCATGTCCCAAGGGGACGGGAACCATGGAGGACATGCTTGAAGCTGTGGAGGAAGATGTCTTCCGGTGCAAGGGGATGGTGGAGCGTGGACTCATCGCCAATCACCTTATGATCACGGACCTCTCTCGTGATCTCAAGGTGGATGGCAAGCCCATGAAGGACATCATCTTCACCCTCAACAAGAAAATCAACTTCCTCCAAAGCCAGATCTACGACCTTCAGAACCAAGTCTTTGAATATGAGGCATGGTTTAAAGGTATGAGTTTGGCTGCTAGTTGCAGGACCCATGAGACTCACTCTTCCTCTTATGATGGTGGACCACTGCCATGGAAATCCAAGGACAAGACCTTTTCTTCATCACCACCACCATCTTCTTCAACATGGACAAGGAAGATAACTTAATGGTTTATGTTTGTTTATATTCACATAGAAGTCATATTATCGTAGATCCTTTAACATGTGATGCTTGCCCCCTATCTTTGCTAGCCAAAAATTCCGCACTAAGTAGAGATACTACTTGTGCATCCAAAACCCTTAAACCCAAATCTTTTTCAAGTGTCCACCATACCTACCTAGGGATTGAGCAAGATCCCTCAAGTAAGTTGTCATTAGTGCAAAAGGGCAATAAAAATTGCTTCTAAATGTGTGAGATCATTTAGTGTAAGAGAAAACTGAGCGTTGTACGAACTTCGATGACAAAGAATAAAAGAGACAGACTGCATAATAAAGGTTGTCATCTTAAGGGGCAATACAACGTGACGTTCTCTTACACTAAGGGATTGAGCACACAAACAAATAAGAGCATGGCAACCTCTGCTTCCCTCTCCGAAGGGCCTATCTTTTACTTTTATGTATTTACTTTTATGCAAAGAGTCACAGTTTTCCTTCTATTCCTTTTTAATTTTCTCCTTTGGCAAGCATCATGTGGTGAGGAAAGATCTAGGCACATATGTCCAGTTGAATATAAATAGCATGAGTTATTATTGTTGACATCACCCTTGAGGTGAGTATGTTGGGAGGTGAAACTATAATCCCCTATCTTTCTATGTGTCCGGTTGAAACGTTTTGCTCATGGGTACACGGTGAGTGTTAGAAATCATAGAAGACTATATGATGGTTGAGTATGTGGACTTGCCTAAAGGCTCCGACACGTGACTCTTCCTGAAAAGATGATGAATTGTAGTTGCAAAGTTGACTAAGAACATAGTTTGTTGGTTTCTAATAGAGTTTTTGCTTTATACTTGGATTGTGTGATGAAGTATCACTTATTCATGAGAAATATATGATAAAAGTTCTATCATAAAAGTCTTATGTTTTAAATTTGTTGCTATTATAATAATCAACATGATGCTTCTATGTCCGTATTTTGTTTTTATCGACACCTCTCTCTCAAAGCATGTGGACATGTTTTTCGATTTCGGTTTTCGCTTGAGGACAAGCGAGGTCTAAGATTGGGGGAGTTCATACGTCCATTTTGCATCAAGGTTTTCTTACTCTTATTTATAATGTTTTTATCCATAATAATGCTTTTTGGAGTAATTCTAATGCTTTTTCTCTCATTATTTGCAAGGAACACACCAAGATGGAGAATTCCGGCAGCTGGAAATCTGGACCTGGAAAAGCTACGTCATGCCACCTATTCTGCACAACTCCAAACAAGCTGAAACTTCACGGATATTTTTTATGGATTATTTAAGAATTATTGGAGAAAATAACCACCAGAGGGCGGCCACCAGGTGGGCACAACCCACCTGGGCGCGCCAAGGCCCCCAGGTGCGCCCTGGTGGGTTGTGGCCTCCTCAGCCCACCTCCGATGCCCATCTTCTGGTATATAAGTCATTTTTACCTAAAAAAAATAAGGAGAAGACTTTCTGGATGGAGCACCGCCGTCTCGAGGCGGAACTTGGGCAGGAGCACTTTTGCCCTCCGGCGGAGCGATTCCGCCGGGGGAACTTCCCTCCCGGAGGGGGAAATCATCGTTATCATCATCACCAACAACACTCCCATCTTGGGGAGGGCAATCTCCATCGACATCTTCAACACCACCATCTCATCTCAAACCCTAGTTCATCTCTTGTATTCAATCTTGTTACCGGAACTATAGATTGGTGCTTGTGGGTGACTAGTAGTGTTGATTACATCTTGTAGTTGATTATTATATGGTTTATTTGGTGGAAAATTATATGTTCAGATCCATTATGCTATTTAATACTCCTATGATCATGAACATGTTTATCATTTGTGATTAGTTACTTTCATTCTTAAGGTCACGGGAGAAATCATGTTGCAAGTAATCATGCGAACTTGATATGTGTTCGGTACTTTGATAGTATGTATGTTGTGATTCCCTTAGTGGTGTCATCTGAACGTCGACTACATGACACTTTACCATATTTGGGCCTAAGGGAATGCATTGTGGAGTAGCAATTAGATGGTGGGTTGCGAGAGTGACAGAAGCTTAAACCCCAGTTTATGCGCTATTTCGTAAGGGACCGATTGGACCCAGAAGTTTAATGCTATGGTTAGAATTTATTCTTAATACTTTTCTCCTAGTTGTGGATGCTTGCGGGAGGGTTAATCATAAGTAGGAGGTTTGTTCAAGCAAGAATAGCACCTAAGCACCGGTCCACCCACATATCAATTTATCAAAGTAGCGAACACAAATCAAACCAGCATGATGAAAGTGACTAGATGAAATTCCCGTGTACCCAAAAGAACGCTTTGCTTATCATAAGAGACCGTTTTGGCCTATCCTTTGCCTCAAAAGGATTGGGCTACCTTGCTGCATACTTGTTACTATTATCGTTACTTGCTCGTTACAAATTATCTTGCTATCAAACTACTCGCTACTTACAATTTCAGCACTTGCAGACATTACCTTACTGAAAACTACTTGTTATTTCCTTCCGCTCCTCGTTGGGTTCGACACTCTTACTTACCGAAAAGAGCTACAATTGATCCCCTATACTTGTGGGTCATCAGTGAATAGTACTCAAAAGAATATACAGAAAAGTTCTTTGATTTCTAAACATAGCGATTAGAAGAAACACGCTCATATTCATGAGTCTGATGATGGTTTCCCTTCAAAACATTGGCATTAGGGTGACCTTGTGAGGTCCTCTGTCTGTATGAAGCATTTGGGCCATATGAAGCCTTTGATCTGGGGTTTGACTTCCTCCCTTGTGGTGTCATGATGACATTCACATGAAGTTTCTCAAGACAACTTTTGGGAACCCAGATCTTCTTCATCAGCGACCCATTCCTGCAGTTAGTTCCAATACTGGTAAACACTTCACCGTTCTTATTCTTGAACATTTTATAGTTTGAGTCAAATGGCTCATCAATGATAATAGGGTTAGCACAGGTGAAACTAGATAAGGTGGATGGATCCACTGACAGACCCTTTGCAGTAACCCATGTGGTTTTGGGGTACTGCTCAGGCTTCCA
The DNA here is from genome assembly GCF_002575655.3 of Aegilops tauschii subsp. strangulata. Lineage (NCBI taxonomy): Eukaryota > Viridiplantae > Streptophyta > Magnoliopsida > Poales > Poaceae > Aegilops > Aegilops tauschii. Next base: position 248,299,712 of record NC_053038.3, read on the forward strand.
GTAAGAACCATCAACATTCCTTTTCCTCTCAAAACCAACAACCTCTTTCCTAGGGTTTTGGTTCTGAATCTGTTTCTTGAGGACATCACATAGTATCTGATGCCCTTTGAGGCTTTTGTACATGCCTGTTTCAAGCGATGTCTTCAATCTGGCATTCTCATCAGAATAGTAGTGTCATCCTCAGACGAGGGGTAGTTACCACATCAGTAGTTGAAGATATTGCAACTTCAGAAGCAGTAGAGCATTCAGCAATAGGGACATCATTGTCACACTCAAGGCATTTTAAACAAGGTGGCACAAAATCTTCTTGAGTGGAACTGATCTGTTGAGCGAGTAGTGAATCGTTTTCCTTTTGAAGATCTTCATGAGATGCTCTCAGTTTCTCTAGATCTTGCTTTCTTTGAAGATAATCATAGGGAAGCTTCTCATGAGTGGCTGAGAGGGTTTCATGACGACTTTCAAGTTCCTTGTACTTAACATGAAGATTTTTGATGTCTTTGATTAAGGACTGAGTTCGATTCATTTCCTCGTCCAACAGGCCATCGCTTTTGTCTAACAATTTTTGAATCTTTTCCATGGATGTTTGTTGTTCAGTTGCAATTTTAGCAAGAGTCTTGTAACTGGGTTTGGATTCACATTCAGAGTCATCTTCACTGGAGGTCTGAAAGTAAGCATCACGAGAGTTTACCTTGGCACCTCGTGCCATGAAGCAGTAAGTTGGAGCAGAGTAGTCCTCATCATCGGCTTCAGCCTCAGCGGTGTGACCATTGTCTTCAGTATTGAAGATGGAATTGGCAACAAACGCCGAAGCTAGAGCCAGGCTTGCCATGCCTGAATCAGACTCCTCCTCAGACACCACCTCTGCCTCCTCAGCAGCAGACTCCTCCTCTGAACCCATCTCATTGCCAATGAATGCACGAGCCTTGCCAGATGAGCTCTTCTTGTATGATGAAGACTTTAAGAATACTTTGAGGATTTCTTCTTCTTTTCGTCAGAGTCATATTCCTTGCTCTCTTTTTTGCTTCCTTCCCATTGAGGACATTCAGATATGTAGTGGCATGGCTTCTTGCATTTGTGGCATGTTCTCTTCTTGTAGTCACGAGAGGAAGCCTCATCATTCTTGGAACTGGATCTTGAAGACTTGCCGAAGCGATTCTTCTTGGAGAACTTTTGGAACTTCCTCACAAGCATTGCTAGCTCTTTGCCAATGTCTTCAGGATCATCACAACTGCAGTCAGATTCTTCTTCAGATGAGGAAACAACTTTTTCCTTCAAAGCACGGGATCGGCCGTAGTTGGGGCCATAGATATCTCTCTTCTCAGACAGCTGGAAGTCATGTGTGTTAAGCCTGTCAAGTATGTCAGATGGATCGATATCTCTGAAGTCAGGGCGTTCTTGGATCATCAGGGCCAAAATGTCAAATGAGTTGTCATGTGATCTCAGTAGCTTCTTCACAAATTCATGCTTGGTGATCTCAGTGAAGCTCATTTGTGATATCAGTGAGGCGGTCGAATGTGAGCTGGACATTCTCATTATCATTCCTCTCGAATCAGTTGAAGAGATTGTGAAGCACATCTATTCTTGAGTCTCTCTGTGTTGGGACACCTTCGTTGACCTTGGACAGCTAGTCCCAAACTGGCTTTGCAGTTTCCAGAGCAATCACACTGCCATACTGTCCTTTGGTCAGATGACCACATATGATGTTCTTGTTGGTTGAGTCCAGTTGCACGAACCTCTTGACATCAGCAACGGTGACGCCTTCACCAACTTTGGGAACTCCAATCTTGATGACATACCAGAGGTCGATGTCAATGGCTTCAAGATGCATGCGCTTCTCGTTCTTCCAGTAGGGGTAATCAGTGCCACCGAAGATGGGGCACGCAACGGAGACTTTGATTATCCCTGCAGTCGACAAAGCTAAAACTCCAGGTGGTTAAACCGAATCACACAGAATAAGGGAGCACCTTACTCTGATACCAATTTAAAGTGCAAGTTATCGACTAGGTAGATTTTTATGAAAGCCTTCATAAGATGCAAAATCTTCGAAGACAGACAACCAAACAACACCTACATGATATGCAGTGGAAGATACGCTACACTAGACAGGACATAGTCAAGTAGACGTACAATGAAAGCACGAAAACTAATAGCAGCTAGGTAGAACAGATCGGAATGGAAGACAATATGAAACCAAACACAAGAAAGACTTCATACAGCAAAGTCAAACATATTAGGCAAACACGCAATGACTTCACGAAGACAGACTGAAATGTAAAGGAGGTATGGGATGGAATCAGTTGCTTGGTGAAGACAAGGATTTCGTAGACCAGTTCCAGTTGTTGTGACAACTATACGTCTGGTTAGAGAGGCTGAGATTGAACTCAGAAGACCACGTCTTCGCCTTATTCCCCTTGAGCTAAGGACACTTCTCCTTGCCCAATCACCCTGGTAAGTCTTCAAGGTAGACATCCAAACTGTTCGCACACGAACATGTCACGTGTACCCTCGACGCCGGGGGTGATGCACCACAGCTCACGTCAAAGGAATCTCACCGGAAACGCGATTCGCAAGTCGACCGGAGAGAACTTTTGAGGACCCGAAACCCTACACTCCCGGGAGGGACCCTGTCAGGGAGTGCAGCGGCTATGAGCTACCCTAGGTCAGTCAAGCCGCCCCTAGAGCCTCGCGATTCGCATCTCTCCAACACAAAGAATGACGAAGAACGAGGGAGCAAGAACGAGGGAGGAACAAGACATAGATGAAAAAGTTGTAGATGCGTTTACGATTGTGTGTTGTTCAATCGGCCGTCACTCCTTAGGTATATAAGAGGCGGATGAACTTTCCGTGCAAGGAAAGATTAGAATTCATATTCAAAACCCTAGTTTGGGTCAAACTCGGAATCTAAACTTTCCAAAACTGTTCGGTTTACAACCTGGCTGCACCTTGCGGGTCACGTTTGACGCGGGAAACAACCTCGGATGGAAATGAGCCCAAAAGCAATCTTGACCGTTTCGACGAGGCGAAAAACTATCATGCTAAACATTTTTTGATCAGAGGCCATCTTAAGAGGGTTTTCAGCTGTTTACCAAAGTCTACGGCAGAGAAATCCAAAACCTGGATGAACATCCCCGGAGTGTCCGGCCATCCTCAGAGAAATCCAAAACCTGGATGGTTATCTCTAGAGTGTCCGGCCATCCTGGTGCAGCTGCCCATATTTGGCTCTAAATTTTGCATACGACCTTGGATTAAGACTATCTTTATATCGAAATCGACCGCTTCGATGAGATGCACAACTTTCATGTTGAAACGTTTTCCATCCGAGGCCATCATAATTGGGTTTAAAGACATTCTTTAATCTGGTGTCAACATGTGCATTTCTGAACTTGTTATAACTTTTGCATCCGAGCTCCGTTTTAGACCATCTTCATATCCATCTTGATCTTCTCGAAGAGAGCCATCCCACGGTGACTTTCAAAAATAAGTTTGAATTAATCTTGACATAGCTTCAAGCTACTCTTTATGATTGTGCCACTTTTGAGCGTCAACACATGCCCCCTGTTTTTCGGCAAAGCTAGTGTGCCGAAAAATAACTTGTACCGTGTTGGTTCTAAGGACGATGTCAACACTCCATCGACCATTTATATGCTTAGGGCGATAATTATATACCGTCCATTATTATTTTGAATCCGTGATGCAAACTTGGGCGAAACCTTCTCAACTTCATTAACAATCCGATGATAAAGTTCCATAGATATGTATCTCAATGTCATCCTCCAAACCATATTGTTCACCATTTTTCTATGATTTTTTAGGTAATCAACAATAAACTTTCTCCAATCCTTACTTTTGCCTGCATAAAAAATTCTTTAGTGGACGAGATTGTGGACTTCGGTTTGGCCTTACCTATGTTGATGAGACTAAGCATCGACTATTGAGAGAAATGAAATACTCCATGTTTAACATAGTAGCCGGATGCTTGTTGTGCCAACTCTTTCGAATTGTCATTTCTAAATATAAGAACAATTTTAAAGCAACCCAATGTAAACTTTGCATCTAGACATACCCCAATATAAACTATAAGTGATTCGTCAAAACATTGACAACCCTTGGACATTTGTTGCACTACTCATAACGAATCACCGAAAACCTCAATATGTATAGCACCTATAGCAAGTAAAAGATTCAATCCGAATAACAATGCATATTCGACTTTGATTAATTGTGCAAAATATATATTATAAGCGGCATGAGGCTTCAAAAATCATACCATAAGGAGATATATAAACAAAACCAAAACTTTGGCCATTGCTACGAATTGAACCATCGAAACATAATCTCCATAGTACTAGAGAGAGAAGGCTAAGATCAATATTATGCATGTCATTAATCTGATGTTCAGAAATAAAATCAGCTATGATTTGTCCTCTTATAGATCTCTAAGATGCATAAGCCAAATCATACCCAAACAAAGTATAAGCCCACTAGCCAATTCTGCAACTATGAATTGGTCTATGCAACGTGCATTCAATGACATCGGTCATGATGTCTCAACTCCATTCAATCATAATATAGGCATACTTTAAATTTCCATGAGCACGTACCTTGTCTCGCTCTCCAATCGAAATAAGGACGATGTTAGAATACTACACCGACCATGCATTGACATACTCTTAGGACGATAGATTAATATCGGCCATTACCATGTAAACTTCATTCAAAGGACATATAGCTGAAATAAACAAATGAATGACAAATCAAGTATTTCGGCCCTTTGGATCAGCAACAAACTTGTAGCTAATCAAATGTATAGTGATTTGGTAATACCCTTTCATGATGTAAGAAATTATATTGAAACCATGGATCAAAATAAGCCCATGGAGGGTAACCAATCATACCTAGGGATGAATTCTATGGCAAAGACATCAATGGCATGTTTGACAAATATGGATGATGTTCTAACCGAAGATTTTCATGGGATGATGCACACCTTCGGCTTAATTGTTTTCCGCTTCCATCCTTCCCTTTCTTCACTTTTGTAACACTTGGTGCAATAGAAGGACATGTATCATTTTAATTTTGGCTGTTCATCTTGGGAACCCATGGCATGTTCTTGTTTCTCAGCTCTTGTGCACTAAGCTTTTGTAGTTCCTTCTTTTGCCAATACGATAAGCCGAGTGAGCACCTCGATTGTGATTTTGTTTCAACCAATGTCAACTCTTTTTGGGCCTTGTGCATCCTCAACTTCTTTTCTTCAGATTAGGCACTCTGATTTTTGTCAATTGATTGCTTCACTTCTTTGACTTTTCTAGCCAATGTCAACAATTTAATTGGCTCTTTGTTATTTGAGATCAAATCAAAAGTAGCACACTTACGACCATCTTTCTTGACTCGGTATACTTGCTTAACCACCTCTTTCTTGTTCCTTGAGCTCCGGACCGACTCCTTATGATTGAAACGGTCTTTGACATCTGATTGTTCACCAAATGTTGATCTTTTTGGAGCTGCATAATGTTGGTTAGATGGTCTAAAATAAGATGGAGAATGTGCCCGTGTCTCATACCTGTCCCATGATGGATATGGATCTACATGAGAATCAGGAGGCATCCACGACATTGGCATTGGTGGCCCAAAGTGAAGGAAATATGCCCTAGAGGCAATAATAAAGTTGTTATTTTATATTTCCTTATTCATGATAAATGTTTATTATCCGTGCTAGAATTGTATTAACTGGAAAGTTGATACATGTGTGGGTACATAGACAAAACACCGTGTCCCTAGTAAGCCTCTACTAGACTAGCTCATTAATAAAAGATGGTTAAGTTTCCTAACCAGAGACATGTGTTGTCATTTGATGCACAGGATCACATCATTAGGAGAATGATGTGATGGACATGACCCATCCGTTAGCTTAGCATATTGATCATTCAGTTTTATTGCTATAGCTTTCTTTATGTCATACACATATTCCTTTGACTATGAGATTATGCAACTCTCGGATACCGGAGGAATACCTTGTGTGCTATCAAACATCACAACATAACTAGGTGATTATAAAGATGCTCTACAGGTATCTCCAAAGGTGTTTGTTGGGTTGGCATAGATCAAGATTAGGATTTGTCACTATCTCTGGGCCGTCTCGGTAATGCACATCATAAGAAGCCTTGCAAGCAATGTGACTATTGAATTAGTTGCAGGATGATGTATTACGAAACGAGTAAAGATACTTGCCGGTAACAAGATTGAACTAGGTATGAAGATACCGACGATCGAATCTCGGGCAAGTAACATACCGATGACAAAGGGAATAACGTATGTTGTCATTACGGTACGACCGATAACGATCTTCGTAGAATATGTGGGAACCAATATGAGCATCCAGGTTCCACTGTTGGTTATTGACCGGAGAGGTGTATCTTTCATGTCTACATAGTTCTCAAACCCGTGGGGTCCGCACGCTTAACGTTCGATGACGATTTTGTATTATATTATGTGATTTGGTGACTGAATGTTGTTCAGAGTCCCAGATGAGATCACGGACATGACGAGGAGTCTCGAAATGGTCGAGAGGTAAAGATTCATATATAGGACGATAGAATTCGGACACCGGAAGTGTTCCGGGGGTACTGGGTACATATCGGGGCACCGAAAGGGGTTCCGCCCCCCCGGCAAACTATATGGGCCTAATGGGCCAAGAGAGGGACAGACCAGCCCCTAAGGGGCTGGTGCGCCCCCCTATAGGCTGAAACAGGAGTAGAAGGAAAGGAGGGAACGGAGAAGGAAAGGGGAGGATTCGGCCTCCCCCTTTCCTTCCCTCCCCCCTCTCTTTCCTTCCCCTTCTGATACTTATGGAAGGGGGAGGCCGACTTGGAGGAGGCGCCCAAGTAGGATCCCTCCTACTTGGGCTGCCCCTTGCTGCTCCCCTCCCTCTCCCACCTATATATATGTGGGGGGGCACCGCTAGAACACACAACAATGATTCCTAGCCGTGTGCGGCACCCCCCTCCATAGTTTACGCCTCTGGTCATATCTTTGTAGTGCTTAGGCGAAGCCCTGCACAGATCACTTCACCATCACAGTCACCACGCCGTCGTGTTGACAGAACTGTCCCTCCACACTTTGCTGGATCAAGAGTTCGAGGGACGTCATCGATCTGAACGGGTGCAGAACTCGGAGGTGCCGTACGTTCGGTGCTTGATTGGTCGGAACGAGAAGAAGTTCGACTACATAAACCGCGTTGTCAAACGCTTCCGCTTTCGGTCTACGAGGGTACATGGACACACTCTTCGCCTCTCATTTCATGCATCTCCTAGATAGATCTTGCGTGAGCATATAATTTTTTTTGAAATTGCATGCTACGTTTCCCAACAGTGGCATCCAAGCCAGGTCTATGCGTAGATGATCGTCATACTGCTTACCACCAATGTCTTATTTTGATTCGGCGGTATTGTTGGATGAAGCGGCCCGGACCAACCTTACATGACCACGTTCCTGAGACCGGTTCAACCGACAGACATGCAACTAGTTTTGCATAAAGGTGGCTGGCGGGTGTCTGTTTCTCCAACTTTAGTTGAATCGATTTTGACTGCGGCCGATCCTTGTTGAAGGTTAAAACAACAAACTTGATAAATCACCATTGTGGTTTTGATGCGTAGGTAAGAACGGTTCTTGCTAGAAGCCCGTAGCAGCCACGTGAAACTTGCAACAACAAAGTAGAGGATGTCTAACTTGTTTTTTGCAGGGCATGTTGTGATGTGATATGGTCAAGACATGATGTGATATACATTGATGTATGAGATGATCATGTTTTGTAGAAGTTATCGGCAACTGGCAGGAGCCTTATGGTTGTCGCTTTATTGCATGAACCATGCAATTGCTTTACTTTATCTCTATGTGTTAGCGATAGTTGTAGAAGCAATAGTTGGCGAGATGACCACGACGCTATGATGGAGATCAAGGTGTCAAGCCAGTGATGATGGAGATCATGACGGTGCTTTGGATAGGGAGATCAAAGGCACAAGATGATGATGGCCATATCATGTCGCATATTTTGATTGCATGTGATGTTTATCTTTTATGCATCTTATTTTTCTTAGTACGACGGTAGCATTATAAGATGATCCCTTACTAAAAGTTCAAGGTATAAGTGTTCTCCCTGAGTATGCACTATTGCGACAGTTCGTCGTGCTGAGACACCACGTGATGATCGGGTGTGATAGGCTCTACGTTCACATACAACGGGTGCAAGACAGTTTTGCACATGCAGAACACTCGGGTTAAACTTGACGAGCCTAGCATGTAGAGACATGGCCTCGGAACACTGGAGACCGAAAGGTCGAACGTGAATCATATAGTAGATATGATCAACCTAGAGATGTTCACCATTGAAGACTACTCCATCTCACGTGATGATTGGACATGGTTCAGTTGATTTGGATCACGTGATCATTTAGATGACTTGAGGGATGTCTTTCTAAGTGGGAGTTCTTAAGTAATATGATTAATTGAACTTAATTTATCATGAACTTAGTCCTGATAGTTTTTGCATATCTATATTGTAGATCAATGGCCTGTGCTACCATTCCCTTGAATTTTAATGCGTTCCTAGAGAAAGCTAAGTTGAAAGATGATGATAGCAACTACACGGACTGGGTCCGTAACTTGAGGATTATCCTCATTGCTGCACAGAAGAATTATGTCCTTGATTCACCGCTAGGTGAAAGGCCTGCTGCAGGAGCAGATGCTGATGTTATGAACGTCTGGCAAGCTCGATCTGATGACTACTCGATAGTTCAATGTGCCATGCTTTACGGCTTAGGATCGGGACTTCAAAGACGTTCATGACATCATGGACCATATGAGATGTTCCAGGAATTGAAGTTAGTATTTCAAGCAAATGCCCGAGTTGAGAGATATGAAGTCTCCAAAAATTTCTATAGCTGCAAGATGGAGGAGAACAGTTCTGTTAGTGAACACATACTCAGAATGACTGGGTGTCATAACCACTTGACTCAGCTGGGAGTTAATCTTCTAGATGATAGTGTTATTGAAAGAGTTCTTCAATCACTGCCACCAAGCTACAAAGGCTTCATGATGAACTATAATATGCAAGGGATGGAAAAGACAATTCCTGAGCTCTTCACAATGCTCAAAGTTGCGGAGGTAGAAATCAAGAAGGAGCATCAAGTGTTGATGGTTAACAAGACCACTAGTTTCAAGAAAAAGGGCAAAGAAAAGAAGGGAAACTTCAAGAAGAATGGCAAGCAAGTTGCCACTCCCGGGAAGAAGCCCAAGTCTAGACCTAAGCCTGAAACAGAGTGCTTCTACTGCAAAGGGATTGGTCACTGGAAGCAGAACTGCCCCAAGTATTTGGCGGATAAGATGGATGATAAAGTGAACAAAGGTATATTTGATATACATGTTATTGATGTGTACCTTACTAATGCTCGTAGTAGTGCCTCGGTATATGATACCGGTTCGGTTGCTCATATTTGTAACTCGAAACAGGGGCTACGGATTAAACGAAGTTTGACTAAGGATGAGGTGACGATGCACGTCGGGAATGGTTCCAAGGTCGATGTGATCGCCGTCGGCACGCTACCTCTACATCTACCCTCAGGATTAGTTTTAGACCTGAATAATTGTTATTTGGTGCCAGCGTTGAGCATGAACATTATATCTGGATCTTGTTTAATGCGAGACGGTTATTCATTTAAACCAGAGAATAATGGTTGTTCTATTTATATGAGTAATATCTTTTATGGTCATGCAGCCTTGAAGAGTAGTCTATTTTTGTTGAATCTCGATCGTGGTGATACACATATTCATAATATTGATGCCAAAAGATGCAAAGTTGATAATGATAGTGCAACATATTTGTGGCACTGCTGTTTAGGTCATATTGGTGTAAAGAGCATGAAGAAACTCCATGCAGATGGTCTTGTGGAATCACTTGATTATGAATCATTTGGTGCTTGCGAACCATGCCTCATGGGCAAGATGACTAAAACTCCGTTCTTCGGAACAATGGAGCGAGCCACGGACTTACTGGAAATAATACATATTGATGTATGCGGTCCGATGAGTGTTGAAGCTCGCAGCGGGTATCGTTATTTTCTGACCTTCGTAGATGATTTGAGCAGATATGGGTATTTCTACTTAATGAAACACAAGTCTGAAACATTTGAAAAGTTCAAAGAATTTCAGAGTGAAGTGGAGAATCATCGTAACAAGAAAATAAAGTTTCTAAGATCTGATCGCGGAGGCGAATATTTGAGCTACGAGTTTGGCCTTCATTTAAAACAATGTGGAATAGTTTCACAACTCACGCCACCTAGAACACCACAGTGTAATGGTGTGTTCGAACGTCGTAACCGTACTTTATTAGATATGGTGTGATCTATGATATCTCTTACCAATTTACCACTATCGTTTTGGGGTTATGCATTAGAGACAGCTGCATTCACATTAAATAGGGCACCGTCTAAATCTGTTGAGACGATACCGTATGGACCATGGTTTGGCAAGAAACCTAAGCTATCGTTTCTCAAAGTTTTGGGTTGCGATGCTTATGTGAAAAAGCTTCAGCCTGATAAGCTCGAACCCAAATCGGAGAAGTGCGTCTTCATAGGATACCCAAAAGAAACTGTTGGGTACACCTTCTATCACAGATCCGAAGGCAAGATCTTTGTTGCTAAGAATGGATCCTTTATAGAGAAGGAGTTTCTCTCGAAAGAAGTGAGTGGGAGGAAAGTAGAACTTGATGAGGTAATTTTACCTTCTCTCGAATTGGAAAGTAGCTCATCACAAAAAACCGTTCCCGTGATGCCTACACCAACTAGAGAGGAAGCTAATGATAATGATCATGAAACTTCAAATCAAGTTACTACCAAACCACGTAGGTCAACCAGAGCATGTTCCGCACAAGAGTGGTAAGTAATCCTGTTCTGGAAGTCTTGTTACTAGACCGTGATGAACCTACGGACTATGAAGAAGCGATGATTCCCAGATTCCGATAAATGGCTTGAGTCCATGAAATCTGAGATAGGATCCATGTATGAGAACAAAGTGTGGACTTTGGTTGACTTGCCCGATGATCAGCAAGCCATCCGGAATAAACGGATCTTCAAAAACAAGACTAACGCTGATGGTATTGTTACTATTTACAAAGCTCGACTTGTCGCGAAAAGTTTTCGACAAGTTCAAGGATTTGACTATGATGAGACCTTCTCACCCGTAGCGATGCTTAAGTCTGTCCGAATCATGTTAGAAATTGCCGCATTTTATGATTATGGAATCTGGCAAATGGACGTCAAAACTGCATTCCTTAATGGATTTCTTACAGAAGAGTTGTATATGATGCAACCCAAATGTATTGTCGATCCTAAAGGTGCTAACAAAGTGTGCAAGCTCCAGCGATCTATTTATGGACTGGTGCAGGCATCTCGGAGTTGGAATATATGCTTTGATGAGGTGATCAAAGCATATGGTTTTATACAGACTTTTGGAGAAGCCTGTATTTACAAGAAAGTGAGTGGGAGCTCTGTAGCATTTCTAATATTATATGTGGATGACATATTGTTGATTGGAAATGATATAGAATTTCTGGATAGCATAAAAGGATACTTGAATAAGAGTTTTTCAATGAAAGACCTCGGTGAAGCTGCTTATATATTGGGCATCAAGATCTATAGAGATAGATCAAGATGCTTAATTGGACTTTCACAAAGCACATACCTTGATAAAGTTTTGAAGAAGTTCAAAATGGATCAGTCAAAGAAAGGGTTCTTGTCTGTGTTACAAGGTGTGAAGTTGAGTCAGACTCAATGCCCGATCACTGCAGAAGATAGAGAGAAAATGAAAGTCATTCCCTATGCCTCAGCCATAGGTTCTATCATATATGCAATGCTGTGTACCAGACCAGATGTGTGCCTTGCTATAAGTCTAGCAGGGAGGTACCAAAGTAATCCAGGAGTGGATCACTGGACAACGGTCAAGAACATCATGAAGTACCTGAAAAGGGCTAAGGATATGTTTCTCGTTTATGGAGGTGACAAAGAACTCGTCGTAAATGGTTACATCGATGCTAGCTTTGACACTGATCCGGATGACTCTAAGTCACAAACTGGATACAGATTTATATTGAATCGTGGAGCTGTCAGTTGGTGCAGTTCCAAGCAAAGCGTCGGGGCGAGATCTACGTGTGAAGCGGAGTACATGCTGCTTCGGAAGCAGCGAATGAAGGAGTCTGGATGAAGGAGTTCATATCCCATCTAGGTGTAATACCTAGTGCATCGGGTCCAAAGAAGATCTTTTGTGACAATACTGGAGCAATTGCCTTGGCAAAGGAATCCAGATTTCACAAAAGAACCAAACACATCAAGAGACGCTTCAACTCCATCCATGATCAAGTCAAGGAGGGAGACATAGAGATTTGCAAAATACATACGGATCTGAATGTGGCGGACCCGTTGACTAAGCCTCTTCCACGAACCACTACAAAAAAAGACACATCCGTGACATTTTGGGCCGAATGATTTTTTTCCTGTCGTACTTATGACACTTCTATGACGATAATTGTGACAAAACCCGGTATCATCATAGATGTGGTGGGCTCCTACTTCTATGACAAAAAATCATGACAGAAAATGGGCTTTTCGTCCTGGGCAGGCTGGAGACGCAGCTGCATGACATTCTTTGGGCCGTCCATGACGAAAAAAAACCATGGTAGAAGCGAGGGCGAGGAAAATATCGGGGAGTTCCCGGTTACGGTGGGTGGTCGGGGGCCGAGCGATGCGCGTTTCTCTCGTACGTACGCGTGTGTGTGCGAGGCGTTGGGCTCTAACTGAACCCGAGTGAGGCGTTGGGCTCTAACTGAACCCGAGCGATTGCACTGCAGGCTACACGTTACTGAACCCAAGCAAGCGATCGATCCCTTGCTGTTAACTGAACCCGAGTAATGCCTTCGCTACTGCTGCTAACTGAAGTCGATCGAACACTGCTGCCTCCTTCCCGTGATGAACAGTGAGCGTTGTTGAGGGGGTTTCGATGAACAGTTCCCGGTGGGGGGTTGGATGAACATTTCCCAATGGGGGGTTGGATGAACAGGACCCCGTGGTAGTAGAGGCCGTTGCCGCTGGATGAACAGTACCCCGATCGATCGAGCCGGTGGATGAACAAGACCCCATGGAGGGCTGGATGAACAGGACCCTGTGGAGGGCTGGATGAACAGTAGCCGGTGGAGGGCTGGTTGAACAGTAGCCGGTGGAGGGCTAGATGAACAGTAGCCCGTGGAGGGGTGGTTGAACAGGACCCCATGGAGAGGGCTGGTTGAACAGTAGCCGGTGGAGTAGAGCGCGATGGAGGCTAGATGAACAGGAGCCTGTGGATAAACAGTCGCAGGTGGAGGCTGGAGGAGGTCGACGGTGGATGAACAGGAGCCCGTGGAGGCTGGAGGAGGTCGACGGTGGAGATGAACAGTATCCCGTGGAGTCCTGTTTTGCGGTACGCCACACCCCTCCCGATGAACAGGACCCCCATTTCGACCGTATCGCTCCAACACAAGTCCGTTTCCTCCGTTTTGCGGTACGCCACACCCCTCCCGATCAACAGGACCCCGTTTCGACCGTAGGAGGTCCTTTTCCTCCATTTTGTGGTACGCCGGACCCCTCTCGATGAACAGGATCCTGTTTCGACCGTGGCCGGTCGAAATCAAGGCCGTTTCCTCCGTTCTGTGGTACGCCAGGCCTCGTTTCCATCGGTTGTTCCATCCAAGCCGGTTGGCTCCCGATGAACACGATGACGCATTCCGTTCCGACCCAGCCGGTTGCCTCCCCATGAACACGATGACTGCGCAGCTTCTCCATTCCGACCCAGCCATGTACACGAGCCATGGCCGTACGTATGCGCGAGTAGGCGTTCGAGACCCCGCCCGTATGTACGTACGTGGCCGTAGTTTCTTTCTTGCACCCTGGCCGCTGTACGTACGTGTATATGCTACGTGCGCGCCTCTACTACGACACGTGCATGCCTCTACATCGACCAGTATGTACGTACACGTTCGCGACCAGAATGACAACGCTACGTACGCTTCGACCAGGTGGGTCCCGACTGTCAGGCACTTCCTTGCGTGCGAAGATGTAGCTGGTGGGTCCCAACAGTCAGGGGGCGAATCATTTTTTTGCCTGTAATATGGACGCACTTCCTTGCGTGCAAAGATGTAGCTGGTGGGTCCCAGCAGTCAGGGGGGAATGTTTTTTTTGCGAAATACGGTGGCCTGTTCGGTGGGTCCCTGCTGTCAGGTGGAGGAATCATTATTTTCCGTGTAATAAGGAGGCACTTCCTTGCTGCGGCCATGGACCCAGCTGTCATCCTCTCCACGTATATTACTCTTCCGATGGAAGTCGGCCGTTGACCACATTGACCACGCCGCGCCAAGAGCACCAAGGCGGTGGATGATGACGAGGCCTAGGAAGGGGACGACGCGGAGCCGGGGAAGATGTGGCAGTGGATGCCCATGTGGAGGGGAGTATGTGGGTTGACTGCTTCGGCTGCGGTGTGAGGCTGCCGTCGCCGGAGAATAACAGGAGGTGTGGGTGAGTATAGAGGGATGGCATGGCCAGTGGTGGCAGTACAACCGGACACGGGAGGCAGGAGCAGGCGGTACACCCGACGCTTGTTTGGGCGGCTGGAGCAAGAAGACCAGAGGTTGAAGAAGCACTACGGCCGTTGGATGGACATCGTATGGTCACTGGAGCTAGAATTGTTCATATTGACTAAGTTGACAAAGCCCTCCGTCCCCGTTAACTTCGTAGCCCACAAGTCAGCCTCCCACTATGCTGGGTCCCAGCTAGCAGGTGGAGTATTCATTTTTTTGTGCGTAATAAGGAGGCACTTCCTTGCGTGCGAAGATATAGCTGGTGGGTCCGACCTGTCAGCGGGGGGGACATTTTTTTCGCAAAATATAGAGGCCCTTCCGGTGGGTCCCAGATGTCAGGTGGAGGAATCATTATTTTGCGCGTAATAAGGAGGCATTTCCTTGTGTGCGGCCATGGACCCAGCTGTCAGCCTCTCCACGTATAGTCCACGTCCGATGGATGTCGTTCGTTGACCACGTTGACCACACTGTGCCGAGAGCACCAGGGTGGTGGAAGACGGCGAGGCCTAGGAAGGGGAGGATGCGGAGCCGAGGAAGACGCGATAGTGGAAGCCCACGCGGAGAGGAGTATGAGGGTCCACTGGTTCGGCTACGGTGTAAGGATACCATCGCCACAGAATAACAAGGGGTGTGGGTGAGTAGAGGGATGGCCTGGCCAGCGGTGGGAGTAGTAGGGGCGGTGAGGACTCTGCGGCAGCACAGCCGGCCACGGGAGGCAGGAGCAGGCGGCACGACTGATGCTGCTTTGGGCGGCTGGAGCAAGAAGACCAGAGGTTGAAGAAGCACGACGGCCGTTGGATGGACATCGTACGGTCACTGCAGCTAGAATCATTTATAATGACTAAGTTGACAAAGCCCTTGGTACGCGTCAACTTAGTAGGCCCACAGGTCAGCCTCCGAAATGGTGCGCCCCAGATGTCAGGGGGAGGAATCATTTTTTGGGCGGCTGAAGCTAGAATATCCGAGATTGAAGAAGAAGCACAACATCCGTTGGATGGACATCCAACGGCCACTGCTGCTAGAACCGTGTGTTGACTATAAGTTGACAAAGCCTTGCATACGCGTCAACTTACTTTTTTTAGGGGATGCCTCAACTTAGTAGGCCCACAAGTGTGTGGCAGAGAACTTATAGCCCATTTGCGATTTGTAAGAACGTACATCCCATTTTTGAATTCTAATGGAATTTACTACAGCCCATTTACAGTTTGTTAAAAGTACAACCCATTTTCTAGCAAGGACAACGATTAATAATTTCAATGAACCGTTCAAAACAAAATTCAAAAAAATTTCCCACATTTTGATGGGACTCGAAATATTTTATCCCGAAATTTCTAGTCAGATTAAATAAAATTTCAACATAAGTTTGTATTACGTAAAAATCCAACGAAACATTGCGCGCGCAACAATTAATGAAATTAAAATTTTCAAAATCCAAAAATAATATTTTATAAACTAATTACGTGTTTGGTACATTTTTTTATAGTTACTGCCCAGTTTTTATAATTACATCCCATTTAATATTTATTAAAACCCATTTTCCTGTTAAGCCTAATGCATCCCTCCTAGGAAAGATTTGCAGCCCAGCGGGCGGAGAATAACAAGTTGACCTTGCCTAGGTATTCCTCAAAAACAAAGTATAGCTGGGCTATCCATTTTCAGCTTGAAAAAAATTAATATCTAGGCTGGATATCTAGCCTGGGCTAGACGGGCCACAGCCCGTCCAGTTAATATCCTGCTCTCCTCTGAACAACAACGAAAACATCGCTCAAGAAAAACTCTGTAGTGCTCACACCTCAAAAACACAAATACTGCTCGAGCTGCTTGGTCCCAGCTGTCGGCCGCTCCTTGTGCAATTCTCTCGTTTATTGACTACATAGGTTGACAATGGTGTGGGACCATGATGTCAGGAAACCAGGAGGAAGCAAAAAAATAGTTGTACATAATAAGGAGGCACTTGCATACGTACGGCTATGGCCCTAGTGGGTCCCTACTGTCATCCAGTCAAAATAAAGTCATCTCCTGAATCCTCATGTTCGTTGACCATGTTGACAATGCTCGGCGCCATGACGAGCGCAACAACTCGAAGGACGACGGAGAGGGCCACGCGGGCCCTACGGATGGTCTGATACAGCGTCCGCTGCTCATTTAGGAAGCCAGGATCATCGGACACCTATGAGCACCTTCGAGAGACTGAGACGGCATGAAACGGTAAGGCCGCGCTTGGCAGCTCTGGTTTATTTCACACCTGTATTAAGATACAAGTGTAATTTACTCGTCATCAGAAACAACGCGTAAAATACAGGCGTAATGAAACCGAGGGCCCGAGGTCTGTAAGTAAAACCGGCGGGTTACAAGTGTAATTTGAGAGACCAGTGTATATTTTACTAGTCAAAATCGACCAACCAAGCGCTTCGCCCGAGACCATCTGCTTTTATTTACAAGCGTCAGTTTTACAAGCGGTTTTGGTGGGAAAACGACGATCCAATCACGGCCTAAGATGATGAGTTGGTCAGAACGTCATATGGTTTCACCTCTAACCTACCCGAGTTGTCGTATAGGCTATGAATGAAACATAAGACAATGAACTTCTTAAGCACAGAAACAACAAAAGAGGATGATCTTCTTAACATGCAAATCACGGGCATTAGATCAACATGCAAAACAATATGAAGCATTATTCTCAGGAGGCACGGTGAACAGCTCGTGATGCCGCATGCCACATCATTCGAAGCTCAACTTTGCAATCAAACTCACAAGGCCTGGCATTACATAGAAAACATTTAGAACAAACTCTTAAAATACCTTACATAAGTCAACATTCATGTGACTATGCATCTCAGCAGAGTAAATATTTACTTCTGAACTAAAGACAGGAATAGGAAAAAACGATCGACGTTGCTCACAGCAAAGGGCGTCCCACTCAAAAATATCAAATGCATGTCTTCTGGCTAACATCAATGAGAAAAAATTGACAAGGTTTTCCAATTCCAATATATTAAACTAATGTCTTCTTGCTGACATCAATGATTAAACTTTGACAAGATTTTCCCATTCAAAATATGTAATGCCTATGATTGTGGAACGGGCAGGGTTTGTCATGAGTTTGTCATCTGATAGTCCGGTGGCTCAAGGTGACAACGAATGATTAGAGAACCATTCGATGTATTGTGCATGATGAAGTATTATGGAGGACACGAACCATCCGAACATTTTGTGTAGTTCCACTAAAATCAAGCTGAGCATCCCTGTGGATTTCGTATTTATATGCTGTCAGAAAACAAAGACACATTAGCACACACATGAATATTGGCCCCAGTGTCAACCCACCAATCGGTGGACTAACAAACTGAAAGTACGGTAATCAGATTACCATACCCAGATGCCCCATCATTGTTTCTTAGAGTGACATTGACAGACTTGGAGTCCTGTCCTGGCTTCTTGGTACTTGTTTGGGCACTTGTTTGCCCAGTGTTCCTTCGAACCACAAGTAAAGCAGCCATCTCTCTTTTTGTCTTTCTTCTTACCCTTCTTAATGGCCGACGCTGGCAGCTCCATTCAAACATATAGTCCGGTGGCTCAAGGTGACGATGAATGATTAGAGAACCATTCGATGTATTGTGCATGATGAAGTATTATGGAGGACACAAACCATCTGAACATTTTGTGTAGTTCCACTAAAATCAAGCTGAGCATCCCTGTGGATTTCGTATTTATATGCTGCAAGAAAACAAAGATACATCAGCACACACATGAATATTGACCCTAGTGTCAACCCACCAATCGGTGGACTAACAAACTAAAAGTACGGTAAACAGATTACCATACCCAGATGCCCCATCATTGTTGCTTAGAATGACATTGACAGATTTGGAGTCCTGTCCTGGCTTCTTGTACTTGTTTGGGCACTTTTTGCCCAGTGCACTCCATGTGTTGTAGAGTTTCCTATGCTCCCTGCAGACTAGTCATGTCACCAGCGTCTACTAATACTCTGTAAAGCTTCTCGATCATTCCTTGTGTAATGTAGCGCAAACAGTGACTGCTTCTTTCTGCAAAGTGGTAAGACCAACTGGACCCACTAATGCAGCAGTTTGCCTTAGACACATTGGCTCCTTTTGTGCAGTTCAACTAAAATCAAAGTCGGAATAAAACCGAGCTTTAATTTTGATATCCCTGTAAGCAACAATAGGTATAAGGGAAAGAAATACTAAGAAATAAAGGTTGATGAGTTGTACTCCCAGAAGAAAAACATCTACTGATCTACCTTATCTTAATGGGAAACAAAGTAGGAGAGTAGCAATTCTCAATCAGTGTGATTCATTCATATTAACTGAGACATTATCTTAACAATGCCTTGTTTCAACATGTATAAAGAACGACAAAGCAGAAAAGTACCATTCGTAAAACAATGCGACTGATTCATTTTAACAGAGACATTATCTTAACAATACCTTGGTTAAACATGCAGAAAGAACTACAAAGCAGGATAGTACCATTTGTAAAACACTGTAGCTGATATATAATAACAGAGACATTATCTGAAAAATACATTTCTTAAACATGTACTCCGGCCGATCCCTAACAAAAATGGTACTCCCACCGATCCCTAACAAGTGTTGCAGTTTTGAACTAAGAGTCAGTAGTTAATTTTGAGGAAAGTCGGTACTGACCTTTCAAGACCAAGATTTGAAACAACTCATGAGGAAGACCTGAGAGAGATCTCAACACATATATGGAAATCCGGTCTCATTTTGTGCAGTTCCACCAAAATTAAGCGAAGCAAAATGTCGCAATAGCAACAAGTTGAATAGTGTAACACCCCCAGTGTCAAGCTACAGCAATCCCCTGTTAATGGTGCCATGTCATCATGTTACTGTTGCTAATCTTCACTTGATCCAAATCACAATTCAAATTCAAATCCAATCTAAAGTCAAAAATTCATATTTGTCAGACATGAAATCTAAAATGTTCATATTGTGCCAAATAATTCATAACAAATATTGGTGGTGAAGCAACATTTTGCAAAATGTCTAGGTGCCCTAAACTGGATAAACAGTGGCTAAAACAAATAGATTAAATGCCTTTTTGAATTATAAAAGTGGCAAACTATTTCAAAAGCCTCACAATCCTTTTTGGCAGTGCCAACTAGTGCAATGTAATTTTGTGGCCAAGTCCCACATTTTACAGAATCCTTTTGGGCAGCTCAAATATTGCAAAGCATTTTTCTGTAAAAAGAAATAGCAAAAATAAAAATGGGAAAGCAAGAGAGAGAGAGAGAGAGAGAGAGAGAGAGAGAAAGCCCCCTGTCTCCTTTGGGCCACGACCCACATCCACCAGCCGGCCCAGGTCCCTGCACCGGACACCCCACCTCCCTGTTCCTAGGTTGCGCACCGCTACAGGCGCGGTTGCCACCGGACTCCCTCGCCGGCGACACCGGGAGGAGGATAAGGCCGCCAGCGCCCCGACGCCTCGGGCCTCCTCCCCCACCTACCTCCGTCCACTTGCTCGCACCCTGCCTCGCTAACTCGCCTCTCCCTCTCCCCTCGTCCTGATCTGGACCTCCCACGCGCCGTCGTCGCTGTTGTCTACCACCACCACGGCCACCGCCCATCCCGTGCCTCCCCAGCACGCCCACGAGATGAGCTGTCGACCTCTACCTCGACTACGCCTCGCCATAGAGCTTGGGAACGACCGCACGGTCGGGATCGAGCTCATTCCCGTCTTCTCTGTCGCCGGTGACCGCTGTCGTCTCCGGCCACCTCTGCGCTCCAAAGCTGTCATAGGATTTTCATAGCCACTCGGTGAGCTCCTCCCTACCTCCATTCTTCTCCTCGCACCGCGTGATTCTCCCTAGCTAGCTCGTCGCCGTTGCCGTGAGCTCGCCGCCGCAGATCACCTCACCGTCGTGGCTACTATGGCCCGAGCTCGTGTCCGAGCCTGTAGCCGAGCTCCTGGGCCTCATAGGAGCCCAACTATGCTCTATGCATCGCTTGTCGCTCCCCACATCGCCGTAGGCACCAACGCCCGATTCCGGCGTCCACCGGCAAAGACCTAGCACTCGGCTCCATCGGTCTTAGCTCGCGCTAAAGCCACATATCGACACGGAACGTTGTACCTGTTCGAACGCGACCAACCGCCGTCGCTTTGGTTGTCAGACGACGAAACCCGAGCCCCTCCCGCACGCGCCTCCACGTTTTGGGTCGCCGGAGCTGTCTCCGGCGCCGTCGCCGATGTGGCCGGGCAAGTGGGCCTTCTGTGCCACTGACGCTGGGCCCCACGGGTCCCCGTTGACTTGTTTGAACAGTCAACATGCTGACTGGGCTTCACTATGACGTTGACGTGCGGGCCCCACCGCGTAATTAGTTTAATTAAACCGGTTTTATAATTAAATTAATTAGTTAGTTAATTAAGACACTGACAGGTGGGGTCCAGGTGCTAATTAACCCTGTTTAGTCTTAGTTAAACTTAGTTTAGCCCTCTATCTATGACATGTGCGTCCCACTGGCCCCTATTCAGCGAGTCTGTTGACTGCTGACGTCATGTCCACGCAATGCTGACGTCATATTCCTTTTCTGTTAATTCTGTTGATTTAAATAATTTTAGAAAACTATTAAAACTTTAGAAAATCATAGATATTAAACCGTAACTCGGATGACAATGTTTTCTATATGAAAGTTGCTCAGAAAAAAGAGACGAATCCGAATACGCGGTCTGTTTACGTGTCAGATGCCCCTAACTATCTGCACATGGAGCATTCCCCCTCTAGTCATGTGTTTAACACAGGTCCGGAACCGGGAAAACATTTCTTGTTGAATTCCCCTTTCACCTATATCATGCAGTACTACGTTAGGTCGACCGTAGTTCTGCTTTTCGTCATGTCATGCTTAGTGTTGCCTCTGTTTGCTCTGTATTTATAGTTTCTTCCCCCTCTTCTCTCCGGTAGACCCCGAAACCGATGATGCCCCTGTAATCGACTACGTCAACGACGACACTTCTCCCTTTTCATCAGAGCTTCCAGGAAAGCCCCCCTTTTGATCATCCCGATATCGCCCGTTCCATTCTCTCATCCTTGCATTAGATTTTGCTATTGTAATTGTTTGCTCCCATTCTGATGTATAGCCTGCTTTTGTATCTGTTGTTGTACCTTACCTGCTTATCCTAAACTGCTTAGTATAGGTTGGTTAGTGATCCATCAGTGACGCCCACCTTATCCTTGTTGCCCCTGCTTCATCACCGAAGACCCGATCAACGGGATCGAAGACCAGGCCCCGGCACCGCACATCACTTTCCCCTTAGTTGCTCGACACTATTGGTTTGCTATCGAGTGCCGAGGGTGAGACCTCATCAGCACTTCTGATGTTAACCCTGTAGTGTAGCTATTCGGTCGTGGTCATCGAGGGTGATTCTGCCTTAAACACTTCCGATACGGCTCTGTCGTGCAACCCCTCAAGTGTGAACCTCGAGGGTGGTTCCTCTTACGTTCACCTTGATGATTACATCGAGTGGAATCCATCGAGGGTGGTTCCTCAGGGTTCCCCTTGGCCTTAGACACACAATTACTATGGTTACTATGACTTTACACTGAACCATGTTACTAAAGACGGGTCGGCCCTAAGGGGTACCCGCGCAAGCTTAACTGCGAGTGATGTGGAGTCGGGTTGACCTGGAAGGTGCCCGCGAGATAATTACGAGGCGTGGCCGGGCATTCTTAGCCCTTGCCGCAAGTCCTCGAGATGGGGCGACGGGGTCACATCGATCGTGAGTCTCTGCTCATTACCGCGTGCTCCTAATCCACTACGATTTGGATATTTGATCCGAGGGGCCTCTTCCCTGATAGCACTAACCATCACGTGGGCATAGTATGGGCGTTCTGCGTTGTATGCATCAGCCGAAGCTTAATAGACGTCATGCGACTGAGCGGCGCGCGCCGGGTTGGACTGGTGAGCACCTGCCTTTTTAAGGAGGTAGCTAGGTCTGGTCACCGGCCGCGTTCGCAATATGCAGGAGTTCCCGGGGCGATGGCCCATGACCCCTGGGGGCATAGGTTTAGTCTTGCGTGCTGACCTCTCTATTTAGCCTAGGTCGGGATGCAGCGTATTGTTTGGCCGAGGCCGGGCATGACCCATGAAAGTGTGTTCGGCCGGAGTTAGTCGAGCATGGTGGGTAAGTTGGTGCACCCCTGCAGGGAAGAAGACATCTATCAAGAGCCTGTCCTACGGTAACAGACACTCAGAGTTGTATGCCGATCGATACAACTAGAACTGGATGCTGAGGCATGATTTGGATATGTTGCTTCGGGAGTCAAGAAAGGATCCCGGAGCGTTGATACAACAACATAAATATGACTTATGTTATACTACTCTACTCCCTCCTGTTGCTGCAAGATGGTGGTTTCCAGAAGATGCTAGTCTTCGATAGGACTAGCTTCTCCCCCTCTTATTCTGGCATTCTGCAGTTAGTCCACAGATACTAGCCCTTTCATTGATACCGATGCATAAGTAGTGTAGATCCATGCTTGCGAGTACTTTGGATGAGTACTCACGGTTGCTTTGCTACCCCTTTTCCCCCTTCTTTCTTCTTTCTGGTTATTGCAACCAGATGGTGGAGTCCAGGAGCCAGATGCCACCTTTGACGACTGCTACTACCTCGAGGGTGCCTACTACTACGTGAAGACTGCCGACGACCAGGAGTAGTTAGGAAGCTCCCAGGCAGGGGGCCTTGCCTTTTCGATCGATGTTGTTTTTGTGCTAGCCGTCATAAGGCAAACTTGTTTAACTCATGTCTGTACTCAGATAATGTTGCTTCCGCTGACTCTTGCGTATTCGAGCTTATGTATTCGAGCCCTCGAGGCCCCTGGCTTGTAATATAAAGCTTGTATTATTTTAATTTGTGTTTAGATTTGTGTTGTGATATCTTCTCGTGAGTCCCTGATCTTGATCGTACAAATTTGCATGTATGATTAGTGTATGATTGAATCGAGGGCGTCACAAGTTGGTATCAGAGCCGACTACCTATAGGAATCCCCCTTCCAAACTCCTTGGCCGAAGTTGAGTCTAATTTTTGAAAACTATTTTACTAACATTGTTGTGTGGCTTACGGGCCCACATCACAATCAGGTGGTATTAGGATCTTTTATTCCTCGTCTATGCTCTGGGACTAATATCTCTTCTATTTGGGTTAAACGATTTTACTAACTCTAACGCTAGGTTCTTGCAACTACTTCCTCCCGGAGAGCCCCTTCATTCCAGATGATCGCCTACTTCACCAGAAGACTTCGAAGATACTCTCCGATGTTCGCTCAAGAACTTGTGCTTGTCACTTTTTCGATTCCCTTCCACCGTCAACCCCTATGGATAACGACCTACAATTCTCGTTCATACCTTCATCCCCAGTTGATCTTGTTATTACAAGATTCCTTGAGATACTCGCCGATGTTCTTCCTTTATGCTTACTGCCCTGCAGTTCCTTACCACATGAAAGCCCTTGCGAATAATTCCTCACACTTACCCGGGATCCGTTCATCCCCAGTTGTTCATGTGTTTCACAAATTCTTTGGAATACTATCCGATCTTCCGATAATACTTAGTAGTCTATTGCTCCTGTTCTTCCTTACCGTTTTGCATTATTGTTAATTCCATATGTCTAACAATATTCATTAAACTCCTTTGAGAGTGTCATTCCTTTCCTATTGATTCAATGTGTGCGTGAATGCACACATTCATTAGTTATTCCCTGGTAATTAGTTATCCTTCTGGCTCAGACTCCACTCTGGACATGCGTAGTTTCTCGACAAATCAAACCTTGATTGATTGTTGATGCCTTCCTTAATTTGTGTGAACCAGAAGAGTTTTCACAAGTTATACTATTCTGGTGTTTTGCCAGATATAATTTCAACACTACAACTTCATCAAAAGTGAGAAGTGAATGGAAGGTCATGCATTGAAGAAGTGGGAGTCGACCTTAAACTTTGTGTTCGTGCCCATGGACCCGATGTGGAACTTATCATGGAAGCTTCTTGTAATAATAACTTTTTCCTTGATATAATATCATCTAGTATCGGTGAATTGATCCTTTGCAACCGTGGATCCGACCATGATTGTTCTTCTTTGGTCCCATTTCTTGGACAAGTTAAATCACTTGTCTTCTGCAGGTCAATACGCATGCCCAACCTCTATTATGATCTACCTTCGAGTATTACCCCTGGTATCTCAAGGATATCATGCCATTGCGCTACATTTTATGAACTTTTGATCGAGTACTACCTTACCCTGTCTTTGTCACTTGAAGGGTTCTGGGTTGTTTGTCAATCGAGAACACCGATAAGTGAATCGATTTCGCACTCTGATTCAATAACTCTAAGTAATTTTCATTGCTTACGAGTTTAATAATCCTTCAAGTCATTCCTAGCCTGATCGGCTATATCACTATCATGCCAAATTTTAACTGTGCTACCTGGTTCTTCTTCCTGGAGCACATTTTTCAGCGATGAGCTAAGCTTACGTCGATCTTCCTCGTCATATCATTTTGCTTTGAACAAAAAGCTTAATTTCAAGTTTGTGTCATACCAATGGTTCCAATAACCTTTCGCTTCATCATTCCTTTGACTTGATGTCATCGCCGATCGATTACATCTTCATGAAATCTCTCAACAAATGTGTCATGATCATCATCAACATTCTGATGCTCCTCCAGGATATCAATCGAATTCATGATGAGAAATACCATCCGTGCCCCTTGATGATTTGGGTTATCATCGACAACATTCTTGCCTTCGCCCCAACACAAACTTGTTCATATAATTTTGGAAATACATCCTTTGTGACATGTCGATGGATTGCTGCTGAGCCCATCGGCCACCTCCTCGTCGTTTCCCTGATAAAATTGCATGAGACATTCTAGAAATTCCTGATGGATCCTTTGTGTTTCCAAAGTCTGATCTTCACCTGATCACCATGTTAATGCCATCTCGAGGCATGTCTATGGTACTCCGATTTTCAACAGGAACATTTGAAACCCAATGCTAAATGTTTCCTGCTCAATTATCCAAACACCGTTGTATGGGTAATGTCATGAAAATTCTCTCGCCTACCTAAAGAGTTTTCTACATTATATCCTATCATGGATATCATGCTCTGCTTGTCCTTGGGAAGGATATACCCTTGAAATATGTGTTTAAACACATTTTCCTTTCCATTGTTCTATTTAATCTGATAATCATATTTTCCTTTCCATTGGTTGGTTTAACGTTTCTTGTGATCTATATGATCTAAGCAGTAATATTCTCCTGCTTATGTAAACACCTCGGTGTACAATTCTGTCAGCAAGACCCTGTTACTATTGTTGATGACCTTCCAGTAGCCACCGATGGACGAGAACCTTGCCTATTCGTCCGCCTCGTTCAACGAGCAGGAAAAATGGTTCTCTTTGTCCCTCGTCCTTGGTACTGATGTTGTTGCTGACATAACTGACAGGCGATACTCTGACCTGCCTTGCTATCTTGACCGTGCAAATTGATTAGCGCCTTCCTGCTGTTAACCAACATGGTGGGCCCATAACCCACAGTTCCACACGATCGAAACCTGACTCTCCTGTACACCCCTGTTTCTAAAGTTATTCCTCACGCTTGGCTTCGCATGAAAGACCACGAGCCACCTTCCTAGTGATCTATTCTGGTATCAGGCGCAATACTTATTCCGATTGCTCTGAACCCCTTTCACCCTCTGTTTCAGGCAACGGACGATTGCCAACCCGCTTGGAGCTTCTTGTTGCCCATCCTCACCTTGCTCTCGATAACTTTCTTGAATTTCAACTCGAGAGATGCCTCTATGCCACATTCACTGAGATAGCCCCCAGGTACCTAACATATGTTGAGCTCCGTCCTTCCCGAGTTTTCCCCCTTAGCTTCCCGTAAGTACGATGGAGATCCTGAAGGAAGGATGACGACTTCATCAGGATAACCTGAAGCAGACAATTGAAGACGTCAATGTAATGGATCGACCTCTTCGAGAAGAGCAACCAAGATCGAGAAGACTCGTCAGAATTTCGTGACCAAATCTTTTCCCCTAACTCTACCACTTAAATCTCGGGACGAGATTTCTTGTAGTGGAGGAGATTTGTAATACCCCCAGTGTCAAGCTACAGTAATCCACTGTTAATGGTGCCATGTCATCATGTTACTGTTGCTAATCTTCACTTGATCCAAATCACAATTCAAATTCAAATCCAATCTGAAGTAAAAAATTCATATTTGTCACCATGAAATCTAAAATGTTCATCTTGTGCCAAATAATTCATAACAAATATTGCTGGTGAAGCAACATTTTGCAAAATGTCTTAGTGCCCTAAACTGGATAAACAGTGGCTAAAACAAATAGATTAAATGCCTTTTTAAATTATAAAAGTGGCAAATTATTTCAAAAGCCTCACAATCATTTTTGGCAGTGCCAACTAGTGCAATGTAATTATGTGGCCAAGTCCCACATTTAACAGAATCCTTTTGGGCAGCTCAAATATTGCAAAGCATTTTTCTGTAAAAAGAAATAGAAAAAATAAAAAAGGGAAAGCAAAAGAGAGAGAAAGCCCCCTGTCTCCTTTAGGCCACGGCCCACATCCACCAGCCGGCCCAGGTCCCCGCACCAGACACCCCGCCTCCCTGTTCCTCGGTTGCGCACCGCTACAGGCGCAGTTGCCACCGGACTCCCTCGCAGCGACACCGGGAGGAGGATAAGGCCGCCAGCGCCCCGAAGCCTCGGGCCTCCTCCCCCTCCTACCTCCATCCACTTGCCCGCACCCTGCCTTGCTCGCTCGCCTCTCCCTCTCCCCTTGTCCCGATCTGGACCTCCCGCGCGCCATCGTCGCCGCTGTCTACCACCACCACGGCCACCGCCCATTCCGCGCCTCGCCAGCACATCCAGGAGACGCGCTGTCGACCTCTACCTCGACTACGCCTCGCCATAGAGCTTGGGAACGACCGCACGGTCGGGATCAACCTCGTCCCCGTCTTCTCTGTCGCCCGTGACTGCCGTCGTCTCCGGCTACCTCTGCGCTCCAAAGCTGTCGCATGCTTTTCGTAGCCGCTCGGTGAGCTCCTCCCTCCCTCCATTCTTCTCCTCGCACCGCGTGATTCTCCCTAGCTAGCTCATCACCGTTGGCGTGAGCTCGCCGCCGCAGATCACCTCACCGTCGTGGCTACTGTGGCCTGAGCTCGCCTCCGAGCTCGTAGCCGAGCTCCTGGGCTCGTAGGAGCCCAACTATGCTCTCCGCATCGCTTGTCGCGCCCCACATCGCCGTAGCCACCAACGCCCGATTCTAGCATCCGCCAGCAACGACCGAGCGCTCGGCTCCATCTGTTTTAGCTCGCGCTAAACCACATATCGACGCGGAACGTTGTTCCCGTTCGGACGCGACCAGCTGCCGTCGATTTGGTCGCCGGACGACGAAACCCGAGCCCCTCCCGCATGCGCCGCCGCGTTTTGGGTCGCCGGAGCTGTCTCCAGCACCGTCACCGACATGGCCGGGCAAGTGGGCCTTCTATGCCACTGATGCTGGCCCCACGGGTCCCCGTTGACTGGTCTGACCTGTCAACGTGCTAACTGGGCTTCACTGTGAGGCTGACGTGCAGGCCCTACCGCATAATTAGTTTAACTAAACCGCTTTTATAATTAAAATTAATTAGTTAGTTAATTAAGACACTGACAGGTGGGGTCCAGGTGCTAATTAACCCTGTTTAGTCTTAGTAAAACTTAGTTTAGCCCTCTGTCTATGACATGTGCGTCCCACTGGCCCCACATGGCAGGTTTGACCCTGGTCAGCGAGTCTGTTGACTGCTGACGTCATGTCCGGGCAATGCTGACGTCATATTCATTTTCTGTTAATTGTGTTGATTTAAATAATTTCAGAAAACTATTAAAACTTTAGAAAATCATAGATATTAAACCGTAACTTGGATGAAAATGTTTTCTATATGAAAGTTGCTTAGAAAAACAAGACAAATCCGAATACGCGGTCCGTTTACCTATCAGATGCCTCTAACTATCTAAACATGGAGCATTCCCCCTCAGGTCATGTGTTTAACACAGGTCTGGAACCGGGAAAACATTCCCGGTTGAATTCCCCCTTCACATATATCGTGCAGTACTAAGTTAGGTCGACCCTAGTTCTGCTTTTCATCATGTCATGCTTAGTGTTGCCTCTGTTTGCTCTGTATTTACTATTTCTTCCCCCTCTTCTCTCCGGTAGACCCTGAAACCGATGATGCCCCTGTGATCGACTACGTCAACGACGACACTTCTCCCTTTTCAGCAGAGCTTCCAGGCAAGCCCCCCTTTTGATCATCCCGATACCACCCATTCCATTCTCTCATGCTTGCATTCGATTTTGCTACTGTAATTGTTTGCTCCTATTCTGATGGATAGCCTGCTTTTGTATCTGGTGTTGTCCCTTACCTGCTTATCCTAAACTGCTTAGTATAGGTTGGATAGTGATCTATCAGTCACCCCCACCTTATCCTTGTTGCCCCTGCTTCATCATCGAAGACCCGATCAACGGGATCGAAGACCAGGCCCCGGCACCGCACATCACTTTCCCCTTAGTTGCTCGACACTACTGGGTTACTATCGAGTGCCCAGGGTGAGACCTCATCAGCACTTCTGATGTTAACCCTGTAGTGTAGCTATTTGGTCGTGGTCATCGAGGATGATTCCGCCTTAATCACTTCTGATACGACTCTGTCGTGCAACCCGTCAAGTGTGAACCTCGAGGGTGGTTCCTCTTACGTCAACCTTGATGATTACATCAAGTGAAATCCATTGAGGGTGGTTCCTCAGGGTTCCCCTTGGCGTTAGACACACAATTACTATGGTTACTATGACTTTACACTGAACCATGTTACTAAAGACGGGTCGGCCCTGAGGGGTACCCGCGCGAGCTTAATTGCGAGTGATGTGGAGTCGGGTTGACCTGGAAGGTGCCCGCGAGATAATTACGAGGCATTGCCGGGCATTCTTAGCCCTTGCCGCAAGTCCTCGAGATGGGGCGACGGGGTCACATCGATCGTGAGTCTCTGCTCGTTACCGCGTGCTCCTAATCTAGTATGATTTGGATATTTGATCTGAGGGGCCTCTGTCCTAATAGCAGTAACCATCACGTGGGCATAGTATGGGCGTTCTGCGTTGTATACATCAGCCGAAGCTTAATAGACGTCATGCAACTGAGCGGCGCGCGCCGGGTTGGACTGGTGAGCACCTTCCTTTTTAAGGAGGTAGCTAGGTCTGGTCACCGGCCGCGTTCGCAACATGCAGGAGTTCCCGGGGCGATGGCCCATGACCCCTGGGGG
Source organism: Aegilops tauschii subsp. strangulata (assembly GCF_002575655.3). Lineage (NCBI taxonomy): Eukaryota > Viridiplantae > Streptophyta > Magnoliopsida > Poales > Poaceae > Aegilops > Aegilops tauschii. The sequence continues at coordinate 248,329,696 of NC_053038.3, forward strand.
CATAGGTTTAGTCGTGCGTGCTGACCTCTCTATTTAGCCTAGGTCGGGTTGTGGCGTATTGTTTGGCCGAGGCCGGGCATGACCCATGAAAGTGTGTCCGGCCGGAGTTAATCGAGCGTGGTGGGTAAGTTGGTGCACCCCTGCAGGGAAGAAGACATCTATCGATAGCCTGTCCTACGGTAACAGACACTCGGAGTTGTATGCCGATCGATACAACTAGAACTGGATGCTGAGGCATGATTTGGATATGTTGCTTCGGGAGTCAAGAAAGGATCCCGGAGCGTTGATACAACAACATATATATGACTTATGTTATACTACTCTACTCCCTCCTGTTGCTGCAAGATGGTGGTTTCCAGAAGATGCTAGTCTTCGATAGGATTAGCTTCTCCCCCTCTTATTCTGGCATTCTGCAGTTAGTCCACAGATACTAGCCCTTTCATTGATACCGATGCATAAGTAGTGTAGATCCATGCTTGTGAGTACTTTGGATGAGTACTCACGGTTGCTTTGCTACCCCTTTTCCCCCTTCTTTCTTCTTTCTGGTTATTGCAACCAGATGGTGGAGTCCAGGAGCCAGATGCCACCTTTGACGACTGCTACTACCCCGAGGGTGCCTACTACTACATGAAGACCGTCGACGACCAGGAGTAGTTAGGAGGATCCCAGGCAGGAGGCCTTGCCTTTTCGATCGATCTTGTTTTTGTGCTAGCCTTCTTAAGGCAAACTTGTTTAACTCATGTCTGTACTTAGATAATGTTGCTTCCGCTATCTCTTGTGTATTTGTGCTTATGTATAAGAGCCCTCAAGCCCCCTGACTTGTAATATGAAGCTTGTATTATTTTAATTTGTGTCTAGAGTTGTGTTGTGATATCTTCTCGTGAGTCCCTGATCTTGATCGTACACATTTGCGTGTATGATTAGTGTACGATTGAATCGAGGGCGTCACAAATAGATATCCCTGTTTTAATAGAGGCAAAAAAGGAAGCAATTACTGGCCAATAAAGGAGGATAAAACATGCGGCCACAAAAATGGTAATCCCGCCAATCCCTAACAAGTATTGCAGTTTTAAGATTCAATAGTTATTCTGAGAGTGGCATTGCTTAATTTTACCAGTGGCATTAGATTAACAAAAAGCATAAACAGTTCCAGGGGAGAGTGGGCGCAACAACAACATGTGTTTCCATCTACTTATAAAGGGGGTGATGCAGAGTTTGTTGCAACAAAGCAACAAGCATCATGTCTGGGTTGGTCCCATTCTTGTTCACTACTTAATGGGAAAAGACAGCAATACAGTAGCTTCAATTCAACATTTATTTAAAACAGCACCAATACAAGTAGCACAACATCTCAAAGCAGACTGCACAATCATGTGGATGAAGGCCTGTACTGACCTTTCATGAGATGACAAAGATAAAATACGAATCTGCCAACACGAATAGGAAATCCAATCTCGTTTTGTGCGGTTGCACTGAAATCAAGCAAAGTCGCCGAAGTGACATTTAAGTTTGCTCTAGCAACAAGGTGAATAGATATCCCTGTTTTAACAGAGGCAAAAAAGGAAACAATTACTGGCCAATAAAGGAGGATGAAACATGCGGCTACAAAAAGAAGCATCTACCTTATCATGATGGAAAACAATGTATAGGACAGTAGCATTTCTAAAACGGTTGCATTGATTCATATTAACAGATAAATTCTCTTAACACAGTTCAGTAGTTAATTCTGAGAGTGGCATTGCTTAATTTTACCAGCGGCATTAGATTAAGAAAAAACATAAACAGTTCCAGGGGAGAGTGGGCGCAACAACACCATGTGCTTCCATCTACTCTTAGAGGGGTTTATGCAGAGTTTGTTGTAACAAAGCAACAAGCATCATGTCTGGGTTGGAACAATTTTTTCCCACTTAATAGTAAAAGGCAGATGTTCAATAGCTTCAATTCAACATTTATCCGAAATAGTAGCAATACAAGTAGCACATCATCTCAAAGCACACTGCACAATCATTTGGATGAAGGCCTGTACTGACCTTTCATGAGACGACAATAAAATACAAATCTACAAACACAAATAGGAGATCCAATCTAGTTTTGCGCAGTTGCACTGAAATCAAGCAAAGTCGACGGTGTGATATTTAAGTTTGCTATAGCAACAAGTTGAATAGATATCCCTATTTTAACAGAGGCAAAAAAGGAAACAGTAACTGGCCAATAAAGGAGGATGGAACATGCGGCCACAAAAAGAAGCATCTACCTTATCTTGATGGAAAACAAAGTATAGGACAGTAGCATTTCTAAAGCGGTTAGATTGATTCATATTAACAGAGAAATTCTCTTAAAATAGTTCAATAGTTAATTCTGAGAGTGGCATTGCTTAATTTTACCAGCGGCATTAGATTAAGAAAAAGCATAAACAGTTCCAAGGGAGAGTGGGTGCAACAACACCATGTGCTTCCATCTACTTATAAAGGGGGTGATGTAGAGTTTGTTGTAACAAAGCAACAAGCATCATGTCCGGGTTGGTACCATTTTTGTTCACTACTTAATGGGAAAAGAGAGCAATAAAATAGCTTCAATTCAACATTTATTTAAAATAGTACCAATACAAGTAGCACAACATCTCAAAACACACTGCACGATCATGTGGATGAAGGCAAGTACCAACCTATCATGACGCACACAAGATCACGTACGAATCTGCCAACACGAATAGGAAATCCAAACTCGTTTTGTGCGGTTACACTGAAATCAAGCAAAGTCGCCGGTGTGACATTTAAGTTTGCTATAGCAACAAGTTGAATAGATATCCCTGTTTTAACAAAGGCAAAAAAGGAAACAATTACTGGCTAATAAAGGAGGATGAAACAAACGGCGACAGAAAGAAGCATCTAACTTATCTTGATGGAAAACAAAGTAGGACAGTAGCATTTCTAAAACGGTTGCATTGATTCATATTAACAGAGGCATTCTCTTAAAACAACATTCATTAAGAATGTAATTTACTTTTAATAGTGGCATTGCTTCAATTTTCCAGCAGCATTCTTAGATGAACAACAGCAAAGTAGTTGTATGGGACATGGGACATGCCAGCACCATGTGCGTCCACACGTATAAATGGGTGATGCAGAGTATGTAGCCAAGCAGCATATCTGCGTTGGTCCCATATTTGTTCTCTTTGAACCTTTTTCCTATGTGACGGCAGCAAATCTAGTCCTGCACAAACTACCTGACCCCCCAGTTTCTTTCCCTTTTCAACAAAGAGATCGGTTCCTTACAGATGTGTGTACTGGGTTACCCCCCTTTTCCCTTTTCGACCAACAAAGCGGCTGGATAGGCAGTCTATACTACTTTCCCTCCCTCCTTTCCTCATTGAACCAGGTCCTACATTCATGCTCCACCCCACCGCACCCTTCTTTCCTCTTTGAACCAAGACCTAGATTCGACTACATAATCGAAAAAGATCCGCCTGCAGCTAGAGCAATGACGGGTTGAAAGAAACTTATACCTTAGGGTCGTCGGGATGTGGCAAGGCTTGCAGTGGGAGGCCGGATCTGCCCACACTATGTACAACAGCGAGGAAGAAGGGGTCGATGGCCCTCCCGCACAGGCACTGGGTGAAAGAGAATAGCGCAGCCGGCAGTGGATTGCCTCCCTCGCCGAATGTGATAGAGGGCACGCTGCACCTCCTCCCCTTCCCGGTGCGACGGGATCCAGACGCCTCCTTCACCAGCTGTGAGGGGGGAGAGAGAGACAGAGGACACAACACAGTCTTGTTTGGATCTGGTGAAGAGGGTGAGAGACTGTGAATACAACAAACCCTAGCAAAGGAACACTGAGCCTCCAGCGTGTCTATATATATATGTAGTGCGGCGAGAGTGTGAAGAGTGCAAACCCTAGCGAACAAGCGCTGAGGCTCCAGCTTATATAGTGTACTACATATATACTATATTACGGACTGAGCTCCGGTGCCTTAACTACACTTGCCTTTGGCTGTATGACAGGTGGGCCATCCACATTTCGGGCCCACCTGTCATACACCCAAAGGCATGTGCACCAAGTCAATGAAGATGCGTCCATATAGTACTCATGTATACTACTAATATATAGCAGAGTGGTTTTCTTATTCTCTCCATAACAATCGTTTTAGATTGTGTAAGTATGAAATGAAACTCTTTATTTAACGTACCAGTGAAGAAAACTACTACTTCTGATGAACTAACGATCCCGCGTCCTGGTCGCGCTTCCTGTCCTTCACGTGCGGTACACTACCCTCCCTTAAGTGAACAACCACACATGCGCCAAATTATCAGAAACGTGTGAGAGTGTGTACAAATAAAGAATTTTAATTTCAATTATCGGAAAGGTTTGAGAGTATGTACAGTTTGCCCTCTCTCAATAATTATGGTTTGTTGTGTTCGGCCTAAACTTGGTCAAACTTTACAAAGTTTGACTTCAGTCAAATCTAATATGCAGAGTAAATAAAAATGGAGGGCTACTATGTCCATCCGGGTTTTAAGTCCACACCATTTTTTAATCAAAGTTAATAGCCAGAAAAATGAAATTACAGGGGAGCTGAAGACAAAGTTGTGAGAAGGCTTATAAATCGATACAAAACTTATGCTCTTAGTACCAACGTCGATCCTTCTTCGAGGAAACATTTGGTTCATAACCAATTGTGTGATAAAATTGCACCAATGTGAAAGACGACTGCGTCTCTGATGCAACCAAGCAAAGAGCACTGATGGAAGATAGCTTGTTTTTCGTCGAAAATCGACCAGCTTCACCAGCCGACGCAACCATGAGGCGCAACCATGAGCATCGATAGGTCATCGTGGTGATGCATCATCCATTTGGCATCAAGTTTGGGTGAGGCACCTATGAAGTTCGACAAATCCTCACTGTGGTCTATTTCTTCTCGTTAATGAAGCTCGAGGAAGGAAGAACCACGTGGCAGAGGACAGTGAGGCGGAACAACAATGGCCATCCAATTTTGTGCAGTTCCACTAAAATTGAGGAAAACATGCCCGGGTATGGAGATACACATCGTTGTTTGCAAAAATATAAAAAAGGGATATAGTGTTGTTACTTTGTTTTGGCAGTGGTACAAGATTAACAACGACATCTGAATTGTCAATAAGAATTAATGAAAAGTACACCAACAAACAGAAGCATCATGATTATCTTGATGGGAACTAAACCAGGATACCAGAGAAAAAATCATTTCTTCATTTAACCAGTGATAGTATTAGATTAGCAGCAGCAATAGGAGCATATGGACAATGACCACACAACCACCATGTACTTTTTGTCGAAACAACATGTATACCTCCACCGAGGCATAAATCAGGACAACTTTTCGAGTGGCATTTTCTCTATAATAGTAGGTGATGTTGGACCAGCCGATGAACCCTAGATACTATACATGGGGAGCTGGGGAGTAGTCGCATAGAAGAAAACTCGCATGCAGCGACCTGGGGAGCTAGCCCAGTACAAGAAGTTATACCTCAGGTGGGCGAGATGCCGTTTTGGCGGGCGGGCAGGATCTGTCCACATGACGACATCGAACAAGGGTGCGGAGGACCTTCGTCCGTGACAGCGCCAACTCTGAGAGGACGGTGCGCATCGGCTTCCTCCATCGCCGACGACGACAACGTCAACGCTGCACCTCCTCACCTCCCGCAGCGGATGGGATTCGGCCAGATCTGGGACCACCGGTGAGGAGAGAGATAGAGTGGACACTGTCATCTTGTTTTGATATGGAGAGGGTGAGAGAGCGAGACGCGAGAAACCCTATCAAACAAGAGGCTATATATACAATGGAGTAAAAAAATCTCTCCATAGCAGTGGTTTTAAATAGAACACGCGCGTTCCCGGAAAAAAGAAACGAAAACTGACCAAGAAAGAAAACTCGATCAAAAACACGCCCCCGCTTCCAGGTCGAGAGAGTCGTCGCGCACACACACATGGACATGCATATCCGTGTTTACGTAAAATTCCATCTCATCTCCATCTCCATCTCCAATCATATTTGCCAACTGACACATTATTTACATTGTTAATTATATACGCAGCAATATTAATGTACAACATCTCTTGTTTGTGGGCGTCCGGACCGCTGCCATGCCCGCTCCTGACCAACCCGAACCCTCTTCATCACCCGCGCGTGCTTCCCGCCTGAAACGGTCAGTGCCGCATTCATGCCCGGCCAGAGCGGACGCGACCTCTCACTGGCGTCGTCGGGATGTAACTAGGTGAGCGGCAGCGGGCGGGGTATGCCCATACTGCGGCAACGAGCAGGTGGCGCAGGCCCTACCGCGCCAGAGCTTGGTCAGAGAGAATGGTGGGTACCGCAGATCGGGACGTGCTGCCTCGGCGCCGTCGAACGGAGAAACGATGCAATCCTCCCTTTCCGCCGGCGGACGGGATGAGGCCGGATCAGTGACTAATGGTGGGAGAGAGAGAGGCCACCGCCGCCTTGTGTGAGATACTCTGAAGAGAGACAAACCCAGGCAGGCAGGCTCCATTGTATATAGTGGAGCGGACTACCTTTTCTCCATAAAAATCATTTTATATTCTGTGTACGTGCCACTGAGCGATATAACTTTATTTAAAAATAATGCGCCAACGCATCAAGTCAAACTTTGTTTCGTGCACGCGTGGTACACGACCTCTGTAGGTAAACAACCGCTACACACGTTCAAATTAGCACGTGGGCTGCCATTTTCGTACATAAATGAGCTCCACCATGTACCCGCGCGGGTGTGGCTGGGCACGAAGCGTGAGTATGATCACCTATTCTCTTCGTGTACGTACACCACCTACGTGGGGTTGTGTGAGAGAGATACAAACAAACAGAGATATAGTGTGTGGGTTCGTGAGTGTTTTTTTTTGGGGAGGGTCAATCAAAAAATGTAACATATGTAATGTGTGTGAAATAGAGTCCTGGATATATCATATATATAAAGGGGGTGATCCACGAGAAGAGAGTGGAGGTATCATCGGCTTGAGGTATCCATAGAATCGAAGAGAGGGATGATGTGTGTGTGTGCGCGCGCGTGCGATCGATAAAGAGTGCCATCGAATTTGTGTGTGCCCACGTCAAAGATATAGAGTGGCTGGCCTACTGGAACATGAGAGGGGACAGGTGCAGTTTTTCTCTATGGCATGGATACCTACCTACAACGCTCGACTACCGGTGTGTGGTGGGGGGGGGCTAATTAATTATAGAGGTACAATGGCTGGTATATGTGTGGAGGAGGAGGAGAGAGGCCTACCTTATGTATTAAGGGAGATTGATTGGCATCCATGCATATGTGTAGGAGAGGAATAAGGTTTGGAGAGAGATAGATCTAGAGTGTTGGAGGGGGTGGTAGTGGAGTTGCTTCTAACAAATGGTGGGACTCTGGGAGAGGCTTGGTAGACAAACGGAGGGCACACCTGCAATATCAATAAGGGAGGGGATGGCTTCCCCGTCTGTGCACGTGCGTGCGAGAGACGGGTCAGGAGGCATGCACGAATGTTGAGGGGGGACGATATGGATGTGGTAAGCAGACGTAACTACATAGGAAGATCAATCGTCCTTTGTCAGAGAAAGGAGAGACATAACTTGTGAGGTACGTCGATCGATGGGTGGGGGGAAAATAGTTAAAGTCGACCTAGGTATATGTAGGGAGATCGATCGGTATACATGCATGTATGTGTTAGAAGCAAATAAGGTCTAGGGAGAAGGATAGAGACAGAGGGATGCATCTAGGAGGTGGTGCGAGAGGCATACTATATCGAGGGGGAAGGAGTGTGTGAGTACGAGATCGATGAAAAGAGTGGTGGGAGTGAGGCATGGACGGTGAGAAGAGAAGAGGGGAAGCTTGTGTTTGTGGTAGGCACACCTGGCTAGAGAGGCATATTGATCGATGTGTGCTATAAAGTAGGAGTCGGGGGGCCAACACACACCGTGGGTGAACGACCTAAAGTGAAAAGACGAATTTGCGCGATGGAGCTAGAGAATGGTGAGGGAGGGTGAGAGGGATGCAGGTGCGTGCATGCACGAGAGAAAGTTAGCGCTAGCTACAATGATAAGAGGATTGTGTGGGTGTAAAAGACGAGTAGAGATCATGATTCATTATAAAAAGCGAGTTCGGATATTTGAAGAATTGATCATAGTGTTTTAAACTGACGCATGCGTGAATATATATAACGGTGATACACATGGTGTGGTCATGAACATGTTATACTACATATAATATATTTTATCTCTACTCTTATAAAAAACAAAGTTGTTGATGACACTACAAGGATTCCGGTCTATTGCAACAAAAATTATTGCTACAACTATCTTTTGTTGCAATAAAGTGCTATATTACCAAAAAATTCCAGTTCGTGGTAATAGGATCTACATATCGCCACAACTTCGTTTCATCGCGCTAAGTACTCATTTTGTTGCAATAGAAGCCATGTATTGCCACAAGCGGCATCGGCGTTGTAATATGGCAGTGATATTGCGGCAGTTCCGTCCCGTTGCGTGAATGGGTCATCTTGTTGCAATAAAGGCTAGGTATTGCAACAAAGTACATCTTTGTGGTAATATTTAGACATATATTGCAACAATCCTGACATGTGGCGCTAGTCATAGATAATGTTGCAAAAAACATGGCTTCATATTGCAACAAAGCATGTATTGGTTGTAATAGGGTGACTTTTTGCCTCACCTTCGTTGCATTGCAATAACTATTACATATTTCTGCCGCTGAAGATGTGTTACGTGCATGCTTCTAGTAACACATAATTGTATGTTGCTTTATAGTTTTACAAATTCAAGGGAGGAAGCGAAGAATATGATTAACTACATTAATAAATCATAATTATCAAAGCACATAAGACTCGCTTTTCTATATTAAATTAGTTATTTATATTTTGATGTATTCATCAACTAGGACCCGAACAAGATCAGCATGACACATAATTCAAATGGCAAATATTTTGATGTATTCATCAACTAGGGCCCGAACAGGACCAACATGATACATGATTCAAATGGCAAAAAAACATGTTGGCATAGTATTCGAAATAGGGACAAATGGATCCACAGCACACGAGCCTAACCATCACACCAAGCAGCCATGAGCGATTTAAGCCCACATTATTACATTATTTAGAATTTGGTTGGGCAGTTGGGCCTGGAAGCAATCTCCATTTTTTCTAATCCACCAATGGGCCAGTCGCCCAAAGCTAAGCGGACCAACTAGACTCTTTTTTTTGAGAAAAAGCGGACCAACTAGACAGGGCTGTAAGAGAGCGGCACAAGAGGCTTGGCCCAGTCATCCGCTTTAAGCGTCAAATACATGCAATTAGGTACAGGAGCGAACCAAAAAATAGTGCGTTCGTTGTGAATCGAACCGTGTTCATTTTGTTTAAGTAGGGAGCAAACCAACCAACGGGATTAGATGACCAGATGTGCTAGAATAGTTTTAGGTATTCTTTATAAAATGAAAAAGAATGCGTTGTTTTCCAGTTTGCTTTCCTTTTTCCTTTCTCTCTTTTTTCCTTCAATGCGCGAACCTTTTTCGAAGATGACGAAGTTTCTGCAAAATTGATGAACTTTTTTTCCAATTAGATGAACTTTTTCAAATTCGACGAACTTTTTTCAAAATCGATGAACTTTTTTTCAAAATTGATGAACTGTTTTTCAAATTAGATGAACTTTTTTCAAATTGGACAAACTTTTTTTTAAAATTGTTGAATTTTTTTCAAATTTGATGAACTTTTTCAAAATCGATGTACTTTTTTCAAATACGATGATTTTTTTCAAATTTGATGAACTTTTTAGATTTTTGGGAAATTTTCTTTGAAAAGCCGTGAATTGTCTTACAAAATGGATGAACTTCAAAGAAAACATGGATCGTTTTCCAAATTTATGTTTTCTTTAAAAAAATGTACTGCCACGGAAACAATTCATATAGTCTGTTTTCGGAATAAACACACCAAAGTCGACGAGGTGCATTGGTACTGTGCGGAAGTTCCTCGCGTTGGCATGTGTGTTCGATTAATAGTTCCGTCATATTTTTTATGAGGATTTGTTTTTTATTTAGCATAGACACGAGCAACGTTGGGCCGGCCCACTATAGCGCACCATCGGGCGACCTCTCCCCTAAGGGCGCTGAGGACGCCGAAGAGGAGCTCTCCTCTCGAACCGGCACCAACCACCATTTAATGGAAGCTGCTGGCCAATAGAGCTAATGGATGCTGATGACTAAATGGCAACGTGAATATTTGAACTAACTTCAGTTACTGATTTGATACAAAATTCAAAGTCCCAAATCAGCTTTTAGAAAACACAAACAAATTTCAGAATTTTCATTTTGTTGAACATTTTTGGAAAACACAAACAAAATTTGTAATGTGATTGTTTAAAAAATAGAAAAAATTTGAAATCTCAAAATTTTAATAAAGACATGAACAAAAATTTGAATTCAAAACATTTTTGGTGATTTTTCGAGGAAATTTAAAATATTTGGAATTTTTAAGTAAGAACAATATAGAAATTCCTGAAGATTTTATAAAACTTAAATAAAATTTGTAATTCTAGATCATTTAGAAAAGGAATATTGTTTAAAATTCTAAGCATTTCACATATGAACATTTTTGAAATTATGAATTTATGAATAAAAGAAATAAAAAAGGAAAAAGGAAAAAATGATAAGGAGAAAACATAAATAATTAAAAAAGAAAACCCAAAAACCGAGAAAACATATAAAAGAAACGTAAAACCAGTTCAGGAACCTTACTTTATAGAAGGTCCCTAAAACAGGTAAAACTGGCAGGAAACTTCTAGAAGATTACCAAAACCAGAAAAAATAATGCTTTATGTATAGCCAAATATGGGTTGGCCCAGTTCGCACAATGTGTGTACCTTTCCTTGTAATTTGACGCAGTTAGCGTTGTATAGAAATTCTGTAAGAGAGAGCATATGGAACAACTTGTTGGCTTCATAAGAGATTCATCCCAAATAAGTGAAGAAAGTTGTAAATATATTTTATTTTCTAGTAAAATTAAAGAGAATAAATAGAGTATTATGTTGAAAATCCAAGAAAATTCCACGATGCATATGTAGTATCTAAATGCAAAAGATTAAGATAAAAGTATAGAACAAAAAAAGTAAGTGCCATGGTCACCATCACGATAGCTTTCTATGAATGATTTTAATAATTTCCCAATCACATTTTCGCACGACCTTTCAATGATACATAGCCAAACACAGTTTATTACCCTCAGTAAAATAGAAAATTTGTTTAGTACCTTTTGTAATGACAAATATTAAATTAAAAATGCCACTTGTTATGCCATAATTTTGTTCTCCTACCTTTTGAGCAACCAAAAGGAACTCTCGTGGGTGATAACTCTTTTGTGCTTGAGAAGTTAGTTTGAATAGCTAGTGATATTTGTTTGATTTCATCAGGTGAAAATGTTTAGTGCCTGACTTGAATCACTAGGGAGAACACGATAAATAACCCTATTATTTTGCGAAAATGAACAGATATGGTATAAAAGTTCACTGAAAGTACAAAGCATCTTAAACATAATAAAAATTACATCGAGATTTCGAGACCATCGAATAACCACTACTGCCGCTAGAACAAGCTGCCGACGCTCCACTGTTGCCGCTCTCGTAATGGAGCCGGCTTGACCTTGTCGATGTCAACCGAGAAATCTTCGTGCACGTGTTCCTAAGGGCCAACGTCCTGGAGCCGTAGTCGTAGCAGTTTTACTCTTGCATAGATCTGAGTAACCAGTGACACCAAATCTTGCCACTATACGAGAAACCCTAACCTCATCGCCCCAAGGAGACGACAAAAATCTACGCCGGAGCTCCTCGACTACGTCTAAACGGCCGGACTTGAGGGGGAACATAGCCCGGAAGACAGGCCCGAAAAAGAGACGCCACCATCCGCCCGAGCGTCGCTCCTGCGAGGACTAAAAAACGCTAACCTAAACAACTAACCAGAGCGGATGCACTAGAGTTCCGCTCTCTGCCACCGGCCGCTGGAGCGATAAGCAGAGGGAATGCGAATCCACGGGCTCGACGGTTAAGTCTCGAGGGAGAAGTTTGCCCAAGCAACCTAGGGTTACGAGAGGAAACAAGATAAAGGTGTGGCTAATATTTACAATAAATATAGCTCTCTTCTATAGCCTCATAAGGCCCAAGTAGAGAAACCAACCCATTGTATACACCGAAATCATATAGTGGGGATGAAGTATTTAGGATACTAGATTATGTTGCGATTATGTGTGTATCGTTGTTTCTACCACAATAACAATTTATATCTCAAATAAAATTTAAAAATAAATAAGATAATTACATTTTAGAACATATGTACAAGCTTAGGTCATATACACAAGATGGTTGGGAAAATCAATTATTTGTGAGCGCAAAAATTCTGACTCGAATTTTTCTATGGTTTACAAGGTTCATTTAAGTGTTTTTGTTTTTTTTATTACTGTAATTATACTTTTTTTATTGTAAGTCTATGTAATAATGTTATAAAACTGGGAATTCTAATAAAATTTTGCATAGACTATGTCACGTGGAGCCAAAATGAAGCAGGTCCTATCAGCCGCCAATGAAGGACAAAATATCAATGTGAAAAGATTAGCGAGGGCGGAGCGCGCGGGGAGGCAAAATTCTCAGTGCCTTACGCGGGGTGTCAAATTTCGATCGATTTAACCCTGCATCGAACACAAAGACCTAACCCCGTCCCTTCTCCCACTTCGTGCGCCGCCCCCATCCCATCGTCGCCGCCCCGCATCCCTCCTACTCCTCCTCGAGCCTCCTGCATCGCATACTCATAGCAGCGCCGTCCAGATCCGTCAAAGACGGTGAGTCGCCCTTCTCTCATAGCAGGGCCGCCAATCTCTTCGTCCTCGTCCTCATCCACAATAGACGCTGCATGGATCTCCAGAGACGGCGCACTGGTGATGCGGGTCTCGACGAGGCCGGCATCAGTGGCCTTCGTCGAGGCCAAGAACTCATGGAGCTTCAGATCTCCATCAGACCTATCTGTAAGGGAATACGGTTAGTCCAAAGTCATTTTTTGGCTTTTCCATCCGCTGTTGACATAGCTGTAGACTTTCGATCTTTGTTTAACTCCGATGTTAGTGCTGCCGGTATTGTCCTTGGTGGGGTGGCGACAATGCGTTCAGGTCCACTCACGCCTGGCTGCTGCTGCACGTTCAAGCATGAGCAGTCCCGTCGCCGGCATCACAGGACGAGTGGCAGCCTAGAAGCAGTTTCTATCACAGACGACGGGCTCAGATTCTTGTGCATAGAAAAAACATTATGCACGCCATGGATGCATGTTAATATATTTATAGTCTATATCGTGTGTTGGATGTGGTACTTTTTACATGTTGGAGTAGTACTAATAAGTCTCTAATTAATCCAGCAATTCAGCGTGCGTGCGTAGTGTGTTGTATCTAGCAAGAACCGATCAGTCTGATGGTTAGCTTTCTAACTATTGTGTACGTTGATTCATCGTTAATCAATTAATACAGATGGAGTTTGCTTTGTGCAGGATCATGTCAAAGAGGAATTGCCATCCTTTGTCGTCATCATGGTCGCCCCATGCCGAAAAGTACTCGCGTATGAATGGGGCCAAGTCGGCGAATCGTCATCAGCGAGCTAGAATGTTCGATGGGTTAGTATTGATTGATGCAATCATATATTTCTACAAATGTATATATATCTTCCATGCGACAAGTATCTTCTATTCTGATGATGCTGATTAAGTGTTGTAGGAGATAGTTGCGCAAAAGATGTAAATTTGACATTTAAGGTAGTGATATGTTTTTGTACAGTTTACAATGCCAGATTGTTTTAGTTTCTACGACAAGATGGAAATTTGTAAGATGAGATATTAAGGCATGTCTTGGTGTCAATATATACAAGAAGAAACAGCCTTCAGATTTTCAATAATAATGTAGAAATTACGGTGTATTGATCTTTTGCTAACATAATTGTGAATATATGAGGTAATTACATGTCACAAATATTCTCTAGTAAAGCCTACACTTTTAATGTTATAGTTGCTGCTCATGTATTAATAATATGGTTAATTGTAATTGGGCTTATGAGCAGAACAAACTAGATGATCTATAACTCTTTGAAGTGCGACTATTTCCAATTGTGCCACTCCATTTAATAAAAAAAATTAGGTAAACTAACATCTCATGTTATGTGTATTACATGCCAGTTCTATAACAACTTTGGCCATTTGTCCTAAAACTAATCATATGTTTCTTTCCTAACAAGCTTACTATCATTGGATTTCTAGAAAGTTGAGATCAAACATGGTTGTATTAATATATTGTCTTTTATAAGTTAGAAAGATAATGGTTGCCTTGCATGTAAGTATGCATTATTGCATTTTTTGTGGTTTCATACTAATCTTATACATCCACATTCAGGTTCACTCACATATATTTTCTCAAAAGATAAGGGATATAAAATATAGAATCTTCCAACTTTCGGAGACAATGTGTCTTTGAAGGGGAAAGTCTAAATGTTGGACAAAGCATATTGGACTACAAAGTTATCCAAGCAGCAAGAGGAAGTAGCAAGTATGTCAACCCGTCTACTCTGTATTGATTTTTTATTCAGATTACACAAATCCATGCATTTTTTATATAGTCCGAATTCTTAGTTTCAGTCCTTCTAACATTGCATCTATCAGATGTGAGTCTAATTGTTGAGTATCACGGGAGACGAAACAGAACCAATGTATGGAATAGTTATTAAAATCAAGATGCCATCTATCTATCATATTATCACTTTACATGCTACTGTTGTTGTATCATTACATTGATTGGTGCAACAGAAAAAGTGTTTCTTGAATAATCCTACTTACATTGCTCCACTCTTGGACAAGATGAAGAAGGGAAAATAAGAGTTGTCATTTTGTTATGAAGGATTAAGAGCAGCTAAAGCTTCTTCCACTATGGGATCTAAGACAACCAATGAACAAGATAATTTTCTCATGTTGTCCTTCCCTATATCTAAGCTCACTTTACATGACTCGTTAACTAGAATTTTTTTATTTCTTGATTGTAGGATCCAAAGAACTAGTTGGACTGGACTCTACATCATGGACAGTTTAGTCTTCGTAGTTAATTAGGATGGCTAAATTACATTTGAGTTTCATTTGATGGATATTTGCTACGAGAATTATGAATTTTATGAATCTACATATCATACATATGGTTTTGAATATTGTCACAATAGTTTCTCTCTACAAAGATTTTACCTGTTGTGATACCTATTTATCACCACCAAGACAAGTCTGTTGCAATTTTTTGTTACGACGACTGGAATATTTGTTGCCATAAGTTAATGCCACAAGTGCAATGGGTTGTGGCAATGCCTAATGCCACGAAAACAAGGATTGTTGCCATAGTTTATTGCCACAAGTGTAGTGGGTCGTGGCAACATGCCTAATGCCACGAAAACAAGGATTGTTGCCATAGTGTATTGCCACAAGTGTAGTGGGTTGTGGCAACATGCCTAATGCCATGAAAACAAGGATTGTTGCCATAGTTTATTGCCACAATTGACTATCGCCACGGAAAAGTAATGCGCCACGAAACGGCTGTCGTTGGCATAGGTTGTTGCCACAAATGTCTATCGCTATGAGATATCAGTCACCACAATTCGTTACATGTTGCATTAAGTCTATCTCCACAAATCAAATTGTGGCATCAGGTGAGTGTTGCCATGGGAAAACATGTGGCAACTTTCTACATGGATGTTGCAATAGCACACATTATTGCCACAATTGCTTTTTTGTGGTAATAACCTATTACCATGCGTCTAGTCGCAACGGCTCCCAACAAATGTCGTTTCGTGGCAATAGGTACTTATTGCCACGAAACAACATGTATTGCAACAAACAATTTTGTTGCAATAGACCCAGATCCTTGTAGTGTGATGGTGTGCCTGCCATCCTGCAATATAGGCCGTCCAATTTATATCTGACGGATAGGAAGGAAGCTATGACAATTTTGAAAAAATATACCCACACCCCTCTCCATATTTGCAAATAAGGCATCCCCTTGATCATGTTGATGTTTAGTGGAACGCATGGGCATCTTGCTAGTACTACATATAATATATAGAACATTGATTATAATTTGGGCTAATGTGTGGCTTTTGCAGCTCAGGGCTAAATACTTGTCATAATGTAGGGGGCGGGGCACTATACCTTGTGTGATAAACACGGTGTACGTATGGAATATGGTTTAGATTATGAATATATAGTTAGTACATCAAATGTACTATTATTTGGAATCAACATCAAGTGTATTAAAAAAATTGAATTCGAGTTCATATAGTACACATATTTCATATCTATCTCTATAGTAATCATGCGGTGTGTTGTTAATGTAATACACGAATGATGGTTGAAGTTGGCAACAATCATCATTGTAGATTCTTATTGAAATAGAGAAACGAATTCAAATTCAGTTCCAATTGCAGCGGTAGTATAAACATTTGGTATGCACTAAAATGTTGGTATGAGTAGGTCACATGCATTATACAACCAACGAAAAAATTTAATTGGACATAACATGGATTCATACTCCCTCCTTCCATCTATATAGGGCCTAATGCGTTTTTAAGACCGCCTTTGACTATTGACAAGATTAATAGTACATGACATGCACAATGTCAAAATTATATCATTGAAAGCTCCTTTCACACACAAATTTAACGGTGTGCTTTGTGTAAGTTGCATGCCATATATTATTGCTCTAATATTTTGTCAAAGTTAGCGTCGAAAAGCGCATTAGGCACTATATAGATGGACGGAGGGAGTAGCTTTGAATAGCATTTGTATAGTAAAACGAGACAAGACTCTCTCTTTGGGTGGTGTGAATAGTTTTATTTTTTCGTTTTTTTGTTGAGGGAAGTGCGAATTGATTTGGTACGTCCAACTACAATATTACACGTTAGGCTTGTCCCTAAAATTCAACCCGCGCCTTGTTATATCCCGAAAATTCAGATACCATGCTCCCAAAACTGGCCTTCACAACCCGCGCCTTACTATCCCGAAATTACAATGCGCGCGAAAACTCCCTCCAGCTACCAAATCCCGACACGCGAAATCCCCCTTCTAACCCTGAGCCGAAAGGGCTGCTAGTTCAAATTGGTGGGGGTACTTTTGTAACACACCCTACATTTTGGACAAGCGCGTCCCTAAGTCATGGTTGCCCCTCCCATCGCCTCCTTTTCGCCATTCGAAATCCCAGGCCGCCATAACCTCTCCGCTCCAGCCGTGAAACCCCACCCTCCTTCGTCCGCCACCTCACCGCTGCCCAGCCGGAGCCTCTTCCCCGAGGACGTCGTCCACCGCAACAGCTCGACGTACCTCATCCACCTCCCCGGATGAGGATCTGTCGTCATCCCGTCGTCCCGCCGGTTCAGCCGCCCTGTCCTCCACCTCCTAGGAGCTGCTCCGACGATCGTCTCGTCTATCGCGGCTGCTCCATCCCCACAGCGCCGCCTTAACCTACTCCACCGGAACCGCAGCATCCTCACCGACTCCTCGGACAAAGCCGAGGCCTACTCGGTGCCACCAAAGAGGTTGTACACTCATCGCATCACACCTTCTCCTTAACTTGACCTCCCGGCGCCGACGGTGCTCCATCCCGCACCCCCATGGAGCGGCTACCTCGAAGCCGGCGCCGCGGGCGACATCTCCACGGCGGCTCTCCCCCAGTGTGAGGCCCCTTTGGCGGCGGAATCCATACCAGCCGGATCTGCTGCTGCTGCTCCGGCTCTCGCTCGCTCGCTCGCGCTGCTGCTGCTTCGGCTCTCGCTCGCTCGCTTGCCCAGCTGCTGCTGCTCCGGCTCTCGCTCGCTCGCTCACGCTGCTACTACTGCTCCGGCTCTTACTCGCTCACGCTGCTGCTGCTGCTCCGGTTCTCGCTCGCTTGCTCGCGCTGCTGCTGCTCTTCCCCTCGCTCGTGTTGCTGCTCTGCTCCGATTTAGCTATGCTTCAGTCGACTGAATCGACTTTTGGGTCAGTCAATTTTCAGGGGGTGGGGGGGGGGGGCTCGCCGGAGTTAAGGAAGAACCACCCGCAGCGGGGAGGGGGGCTCGCCGGAGAGGTACCCCACTATCTATCTTACGGTTTAGGTTGGGGGGCGATGGTCGCTGGCGGTGGGGGGGGGGCGGTGGTGGGGCGATGGCATGGGGATCGCTGGAGAAAAAGCTCGGCGCGTCGGGGGGTGTGGGGAGGGGAGGGCTAGAGGGCTGGCCAGGGCGGCGGCGGACCGGCGGTGGGGAGTTGTTTCGGGGCGGCGGTGGGGAGTTGTTTCAGGGCGGCGAGGCAGCGTAGGGCCCGGTGGTTCGCCCGGTGGTGGCTGGCGGCTCTGGGGGGTGCAGGTTGAAGATGAACTTCGGGCCCTCACTAAACTACATGTCAAGTGCCTCTCTGCTACCATTGCGTTCATTTTTGACAGTAACATTTAGATTCGACAGTAAATTCAGTTTCGACAGTTAAGTTCAGAGCCAACAGTTTTTACCTCATCTGTTGTAGTCAGGTGGTTTTTGGTGATGTAAATTTTACATCATCTATTGGAGATGCTATTAGAATCCCACTCAAGATTAACGATGTCTGTCTTGTGCTGCTTCAGCCTTGACATCTTACGGCTCACCGGAGCTGCTCCAACGACAGAACGATCCATCACAACAGAGCAGTGCCCAACAACAGAGTTGGATCAGAATAAGGAATAAAAGTCAATTCGTTCAAAATGAGACAAAGAAAAGAGTTTAACGACGACTCAAAATTTTTGGAAGGATTTTTCCTTCGAAGTTTGTCAGGCGAAATTAGCCCACTTGAGTCATGAGTATAAATGAAATTTGTTTTTTCTGTAAGGAAATTAATGCACGTCATAGTCTAATTTCTATTATTATCGACAGAAATTCGAATCATTTTCTCGAGCCGTATGAGGAGAAAACCTCCTATACGTTTCTAGGGGGGCGTTGTTTATCTACATCTATCCCAATAAGCTGTCTATCGAATCATTGCAATTGATGTTCGATCTCGAAGAGAAGGAAGAGATCTTCAAAAAGTAGGTTTTTATGATCCGATAAAGAATCAAACTTGTTTAAATGTTCTAGCAGCCACCTCTGTCTCAACTTCTTTAGCGACCAACCCAATGATGCTGAGGTCGACACGGCTACGGCAAAGAAGTTGTACACTTGTTGCATCACTTATTACTCTACATTCATGTCGATCCATTAGGGCTATTGTGGTTCAACGGAAAAACATAGCAATAGGAAATTTTCCTATGGCACTCTACTACTCAATTATTCATGCATTTTGTTGAAAGGAATGGAGCAAAACATCCACCTGGACCTACTTTTCTAAATCCTATGCATGAAAACAAGACCAAGTGCATTAGTGGCAGAATAACATTCTAACTATACACGCTTTCATATGGTTTCACTTTATTGATGTTCAAACTTGAGTTCGAAATTAGTTGCGGGGCACATATCGAGGCAGCAATGAATATTATCTTTGTCTAATATCTGGTTCACCTAGGGTATGCCTATGTTGTTCATCTTGGGTGGGAAACAAATAGTAAAGCAATCATCATCTGTCTTTTTATTAAATTAAAGCAATCATCAGCCTGCTATCATTATTTTTGGATCCAGCCACTGGTTGTTACCATCACTCTAGATTTCTGCATGCTCTCCTTACATAATCTCACCATATTTTTTCGTATGCATGTCAGATATTGTACACAGTCATGCTGAACATGTAGAGACAAAGAGAAGAGTATTGCGCAGCAATACAATGTCATGCAGACATCGCTCCATGGTGGGTTCAATGGGAAACCCTCCCCCCTCTCCGGATTGTAATCCAAAGGAAGGTATCTATTCTGAGGTGGATTCAGACGCAGCTGACCACTCCTATTTACCCCCCAAGGTGTTTGCTCTACCTTGGCATGAGGATGCTAGTCATATCATGCATATGTTGCCTTGCAGTGCCTACTTTTGACATCATATATGTCATCTGCTTAGTTTAGACATGTTCTGTAATGCCACCTGTTTAGTTTCTATATCATATATGGGAATTATGCAGTCTCATGTCTTTTAGCCAGCCATAATATATGTGAAATGTGCAATGCCATCATGTTTAATGAGACATCATATATTTGAATGATATCTTGCCCATCCTTTTCTTCATTACATTTCCATTTGTCGACAATGTTTGTACATTAAACTACTCTTCCCGTGAATCAGCCATTTGGGTGGGAGATGGAAAAAATCTGGAGTGAAAACAAGGCCTTCAGAGCAGACAGTGCTACCTGTCGAAGCAGATCTTTTGTTGGGTTCTGATAGCTCCTCAGAGATGGATTCAGAGACAGATGACCAGTCCTATTCCGCCACCGCATAGTTATACTGCTCATATCATGCATATGGTGTCTTGCATTGCATAGTTTAGACATCATATACACAATATTCAACACCATGTTCTTAGTTCAGACATCATATCGAATGCCCTCTGTTTCGCATATAAATCACATAAGTGAATTAAATCATGCGATCCTGATTACTTAGATAACATGTATGTGAATTATGTCATGCGATCCTGTTTAGTTATTCATCATATCTTTGAATTATGATATGCTATGCTATCCAGTTTAGATAGACATCATATATGTGAAATTATGTCAGGCTATCCGTTTTAGTTAAACAATATACATGTCAACTATTTCATGCCCTCTTTTTTCCACACTATCTATTGCATCCGTCTCTCATACAATGTCTGTACATTCAACTATGTTTCCTGTTTATCAACCATTTGAATTGGAGCGGGTGATGCCAGTATCTAGCGGAGTAAAAACACGGTCTTCAAATAAAACAGTGCTACCTCTTGGTGGAGATAGCACCCTGGTTGTACATGCACGAGAACCAGCCCTACCACACATAACCCAGACTCTCGCAGATTGTACCCCTACTGTGATGGTCAGAGAACCAGCTTCACCCAATCTAACCCCAACCCCAGCAGATAGTAACCCAGTTCCTGTTGACACAGCACCATCTCCACCACAGAGCTCCCAAACAAGAGCAGTTAGTAAGGCAGCTCCAGTGCCCAAAGGGCCAGTACTACCACGGCGAACCCCAACTCCACCAGTTAGTATGCCTATTCCTGTGGAGGAAGCACAACCAGCCAGTCGTAGTTTAGCATCTATCGCATTTGATGTTGTTAAATCCTATGTGCGTATCTTCCCATCTTGGAAATATTATACTGAAGATGAAGGAAAATGCCAGTTGCAGGTGTTTGTCCAGGAGTTATGCGTAAGTAATGTTATTCATGGCAATTACTTTGCTTTGTCCCATACGTTCTACCTCCATGATGGTTATAATACAACAAATTTTCCCATTTTTCTCTATAGAGAAGGACCGATTTGGAAACTCAGGATGAGGTAACCTGTGCTAATACCTCTGCTATCTTCAAGAATGCTTGGTGGCAGTATCGGAATTACCTGAAGAAAACGTACTTCACTGGCAAAGAAACTCATCAAATTCCCTTACGTTCTCCTGAGACACATTTACTGGACGATGACTGGGAACGCCTTGTTCTGTACTGGTCCAGAACCAAGAATGTGGTAAGGTCTATGAGCTCATTTTTTTAAGTACTATATTCTTGTGTCTTACTGTACTCTGTTCATGTAGAACAAGTGCTTAAACCTGAAGAACAACTGTTCTAATTTAAGATTCCATTGCTATCGTGCATACTGCTTTGCTCATGTATCACTGTATTTACTCATACAAACTTATTTTAAAATTGAAGGATCCAATCGAAACTCCAATGGCACAGCAGGTATGTTCACGCATGTTTCTTTAACAGGTTTGCTCTTATCAATAGCTCTGTTTATTTCAATTTCAATTGTGTATACAGTTGACTTCTCATATCATGCACATTACTAGCATCACAACAGAGCCAATAGTGTTGTTGTACATGTAGACCCGTCGTACCCATCTGAAATCTTGTTGTGCCGTGTAGTTTCCCACGGTTTGTATTCTTTCACTGCTGCTTTGTCTTGAACTGATATGATTTGAACCGTGTCTCTATTTTGATTTGGCAAGACAATGCAGTGACCAGAGGACATAGATATATGTTTGTTTGATGCTTTTATTATGTACTAGTACTTGGCAAAAGAAGACTTAGTAGTTTAATCCTGTCCACCTTACTAATGAACTGGTTCGCCGTAATGAGTTTCATATACTAGTACACGCTAAACCTGTAATGTGTCTGCTTGTTTCTTCTTTTAGAATGCTGACAGAATATTGGGGAAGAGTGCCTTATTAAGCAATGGTAAAGGAAGTAATGCAGATAAGGTTCAGGATAGTTAGATATCCTTGTTGGTCTCCAACAAAGCTGATAAAACAGCTAAGGAAGACTATCTTGAAGACAGTGAGACAGCCCCGAAGTCCTGTCTTGGTTTAGTGTTCGAGTTATTGGCCACTACCGCTTGCACAAGCTATTCAAACTCACTATCCGAATCAGTTCAGTTTCTTGAGTCTCAACTACAAGCTGAAAGACATCAATCAGCTGTGCTGCGACAATAAGCGGAAGGACTGCGGAAGTCCCTGGAGCATTCAGATGCATACTTTCTGGTGCAACAGCAAGCGCTGGAGGATTTTAGCGCCAAACAGGACAAAGCTATAAGCTTGCTAAACTTATTGCCAGCATGGTGGATACCCAGGATAACGTTTCTTGAGCTCTTCTGAAGTTGTTTCAGTTATGCTTTTGTTTTGCTGCCGCGTTTATTTGCGCTGGTGGCCAATTTTGACGGCCAGTATATGTAATATGCTGCTTTGTTCCCTATATTTGCACTGGTGGCGAACTTTGATGCCTAGTGGATGTAATATGTGTAATAGCTGTAATAGGCTAGCTTTAGCTGCTTGCTTATTTCTTTCCTTATTGTCTTGTTTAGTTGTTTGCTTGTAGTCACTGCAGTTCTTTTTCTGCATTTTTCTAGTGGCCACAATAACCTACTTTTGGTAACTAGGCCACAATAATCATGGCAACACACGGACTGTTGTAACCATGGGCCTCCTGCGGGCCGTAGGATCCATGGGCCTTCTACGGGCCGTACGATCCATGGACTTTCTACGGGCCTTATGACCCATGGGCCTTCTATGAGCCGTAGGGTCCATTGGTCTTCTACGGGTCGTACGATCCATGGGCCTTCAACGGGGCGTATAATCATTTCGCCAAACATGGGCCATACTATTCATGGACAATAATGGGCCGTTAATAGGCCGTATTTGATAACGCTATGAAAACAGCCCCACGGGTTAATGGGCCACAAACGGGCCCAATGTAAACACGGGCTGAATTTGGCCCACAAACGGAACAAGCCAGTAACGGACCGTAACTAACCGAATTCTAGAAATGAGCCCAAGAATAAATGGGCCCTTAGAAGGCCGAAAGTTAACACAGGCTGGAAACCGCCGACGGAATAATGGGTTGTTAATGGGTATAAAGCGATACACTTTTCATTATGGGTCAGTTTCATCTCGGGCCTTTATTGGGCCCAGAGTTACGAAGGGCCTCATATGGGCCGAAAGACATCATGGGCCATACATGGGCCAGAAGTAACAATGGGCTGGAATCATATTGGACGGCCCAGATGAAGCTACTGGGCTTAATTCCGATAGGCCATAACGGGCCGGGAGTTAGCGGGCCGTAAATGGGCGATATACGAACATGCCGTTAACAGGCTTTCCCTGGGCCGGCCCGTTACCTTTTGACCAAGTCAAACGGGCCGGCCTTTTCACCAAAATGGGCCTCTGTTGGGCCGTGCCACGTGTCGACGTATCATAGGCGCCTCCTGTCCAATGAGTGGATGACATCTGTCCCAACGGTGAGCCAACACGTGTTTCCTCTGGCCAATGAGAATTTTACATGTGGAAAATCCCCATTGGTCCGGGCTGTTAACGGGTTATCAGATCCAAAACCGGCCCCGATAGCTTAACAACGACCTGTTACGGTGGATGCCACGTGTCAGTCACCCTTGACGAAAACACTTCTATGACGCGTGATTTATCGTCATGGAAGTGGACACTTCCGTGATGATAATTTTGGTAATGTCATGGAACACTTCTATGACAGCACAAGTATGGCTATCTTGATTCTGTCATAAAATTGTCATGGATGTACATACATGACAGAAAACGTGACCTACTGTGACAAACACGTATCATCATGGAAGTGTCTTTTTCTTGTAGTGAACAAAACATGATGAGCACTAAGACTCCATGGGTGTTAGAATCATTACAATGTAATCTAGATTATTGACTCTAGTGCAAGTGGGAGACTGAAGGGAATATGCCCTAGAGGCAATAATAAAGTTGTTATTTTATATTTCCTTATTCATGATAAGTGTTTATTATCCATGCTAGAATTGTATTAACGGGAAACTTGATACATGTGTGGGTACATAAACAAAACACCGTGTCCCTAGTAAGCCTCTACTAGACTAGCTCGTTAATCAAAGATGGTTAAGTTTCCTAACCATAGACATGTGTTGTCATTTGATGAACATGATCACATCACTAGGAGAATGATGTGATGGACATGACCCATCCGTTAGCTTAGCATATTGATCGTTCAGTTTTATTGCTATAGCTTTCTTCATGTCATATACATATTCCTTTAACTATGAGATTATTTAACTCCCGGATACCGGAGGAATACCTTGTGTTCTATCAAACATCACAATGTAACTGGGTGATTATAAAGATGCTCTACAGGTATCTCCGAAGGTGTTTGTTGGGTTGGCGTAGATTGAGATTAGGATTTGTCACTCCTAGTATCGGAGAGGTATCTCTGGGCCCTCGTGATAATGCACATCATAAGAAGCCTTGCAAGCAATGTGACTAATGAGTTAGTTGCGGGATGTATTACAGAACGAGTAAAGAGACTTGCCGGTAACGAGATTGAACTAGGTATGAAGATACCAACGATCGAATCTCGGGGAAGTAACATACCGATGACAAAGGGAATAACGTAAGTTGTCATTACGGTACGACCGATAAAGATCTTCGTAGAATATGTGGGAACCAATATGAGCATCCAGGTTCCGCTATTGGTTATTGACCGGAGAGGTGTCTCGGTCATGTCTACATAGTTCTCGAACCCGTAGGGTCCGCACGCTTAACGTTTGATGACGATTTTGTATTATATGAATTATGTGCACTACTAGGGAAAACCTTATACACAGAATCTTAGCAACAGCGTGGTTTAAAAACAGACACTACTGCTAATTAGCAGTAGCGAGCTTCAGGAAACCGCGCTACTAATAGCCAGTAGCAGTAGCGCTCTAGGTGAAACAAGCACTACTACTATAATTGCCACGGCGTTGCCTCCAGGCAAGATATAGTAGTAGCGCCCTTCTTCTGGACGCGCTACTGCTAAAGTACTTAGTAGCAGCGTTTTTCTTCAAAACTCGCTGCTGCTAAGTATCACCCCCCTTGCAACTAATTAAGTTTAGTCCCATACTGCTAAGCGAACAAGGTGTTTACCACCTTAAATATGTTACTTCTCAAACTATCTCGAGCACTTGGTCTTCATTGAACTATATGTGTAGGATTTGTGGCTGCAATATGAATCTTCGCATGTGCCTATACAAGTACGGTGAGGATTCATGTTGACTATTTAGATTCTACACAAAAAGATCAATGATGACCAATGTATATTTTTGATGTTTTTACATGCTTAGACTTAGCAGTAGCGTTTTTTAGGACAAACCGCTACTGATGTTGGGCTTAGCAGTAGCGCGCTCCTGTACCCGCGCTACTGCTAAAGCAAAACAAAACACGCGGCCCGGCCGGCCCCCAGCACGCTCATCTCTCAATCGTCCCCCTCCGCCCGACGCCGGCAGTTGCGGTTAGGGTTTCTCCTCTGCCACCGCTGCCGTAGGTAATGCTCCTCCCCCCTCTCACCGCCCGTCCGCTGCTCCTCCACCCTGTCACCGCCCACTCTATAGCTGCCCGCGAGCTCTGGCCGGGCGCCTTTGGCCGACCGCCCTTGATCCCCTCGCCGGCCGCTGTCGTCGCCCCCTCTCATAGGAAAGTCACCGGCCTTCCCCTCGTCAGCACCCCCGACCGAGGTCACCATGTCATCCCTCCTCCTCGACAGCACCCCCGAGGGCTGCCCTACCTAGATGCAGCGAGGGCTTACGAATTTCATATGGATAACTAGATGCTTTTGTTTTTCTGTAATAAGTTATTTTTTGCAAAATGTAGGTGCCAATTTAGTTGAAATGCTTTGGTAGGTGGTACCGTGATCTGCTAGATATTGGTTTTGATACAAGTATTTAGTTTGCAAGTGCTAAGTTAATCCCAATTAAATTTGCCACTTGTTTTTTTAATCAGTTATCTTAGGCAATAGGGGCCAAATTAGATGAAATGTGTCTTGGTAGGTGGTACCTTGATTTGGTAGGTAACTTATTACAGATCTTAGGATTATACCTTTGGTAGGGGCCAAATAGATTTTTCGACAATAGGTGCCACTGAAATGCTTTCATAGGTGATACCTTGTCATCTTGTATGTTACTAGATCTTAGGATTATAATTGTCCATCAAATTGCTTCTCCCAGAAGAATCTCTTCATCAAATTGAGAGCTTGTTGTTAACTTTTTGGGATCGGTTTCCACTATGAAAATATAACTGAAGAAGAACCAAAAATATCACATGCTACTGTTTTTCTTTCCTGTGAAGTGTATCGTTAATCCTTTGATCATATTGCTCTAGGAAAATGGCGCCACCACCACCACCATGTCGACTGTGCATGTCAAGGTGCGCGAGCAGCCTTGCAACTGGCAAGTTGTTCGTCATCTACTTCCAGCCGAGTATTCATCATGCGGCGGTAAGAAATTAGATGAAATGTAACAACTATTTTATTTTTAGTGTTGGCATTACTGCATTGTGTCATTTTGGTTTTTTTACACAGATCGTCCCATGCAATGTGAGGTTGAAATTCAACAAGCTGACAGGAGACACTATGACATTTGAGGCTCCTGGGGGCCGTACACTATGGAGGCCGAGAAAGGACGCAATATGTCGTAGATTGGAGGAGATGGATGGGCCCATTTCCTCGCCCACATGCGTCTTACTAGTGGTGAGTTGATCAGCTTCTCCTTGAGAGCAGAAAGACCCAAGCTGGCTGTCATTTATATCAACCTGGTGGAAGATGATGAAGATGACAAAGATGATGAAGATGACAAAGATGATGAAGATGACAAAGATGATGAAGATAATGAGGACCCACTCGATGAATATGATGAGAACCCACTTCATGAAGCCATCGTAGCTCACAGAATGAGGCTGAGCAAGGAGGAGGTGTGCAACCTATGGGACATAATTCCGCCACATAATAACTTTGTCGGGGTGCCATTCGTGACCCGCCTGACAAGTACCATGGTCGATCGGGATGAAATGGTATGTTATACTGACTGTAGTAATTTGATGATATATATATGCTTTATTGTTATACTTACAAATGCAAATTATCCGATGATATGCTTAGTGAATCTGATGATATGCTTAGTGTAGAGTCCAATGATATGCTGTGTGGAATCTAGTCGATGATATGCTTTAGTGTAGAGTCTGATCACATGCTTATTAGTGTAGAATCCAAGGAACTATTAATAGTGTAGATAATCCATATGTACTTATTAGTAGAATTAATGCTTAATTAGTACAAATGTGTAGTACTGTGTCTTTTGATAGTGTAGAAATCTATACTTAATAGAAATATATTTGCAAGAGTATGTGCGAGGCTATTTATTAATTGATATGTTTTTCTTATTCAGGAATTGCCAAAGAACCTATCTGTGAGTTGTGGTATCAAGCCTGATGAAGAAGTCTCAGCTGGACTATGCCTTACCGCAAGGGGCTCCGTCACTACCTGTACTTACTGCATGGACACAGACGGTCGCACACACTTAAACTCGGTTGGGTGGAAGAGATTCCTCATTGGCAAGAATCTTCGTGTTGGACAGGCCATCCTAATTACTATCAGGAACACCCATAGCCCAGGCTTGAGGATGATGATCGTCGTCGATATCATCTAGAACTACATATGTGTGAGGCTATATCATCTAGAACTACATATGATGATCGTCGTCGATATCATGTAGAACTACATATGATGATCGTCGTCGATATCATCTAGAACTACATATGATGATCATCGTCGATATCACCTAGTACTGCTTGAGGATGCATGTTGAGTATATATGAAATTGTTATTTAGTACTCCCTCCGTTCCAAATTACTCATCGTGGTTTTAGTTCAAATTTGAACTAAAACCACGAAAAGTAATTTGGAACCGAGGGAGTACTACCTAGTACCTATAATGCTTTATGAAATTGATATCTAGTAGTACCTAGTATCTGGAAATTGCAATTTATTGAAGCTGAAACGGGGTAGGAAGCCGGGGGAAATGATGAAAGATATAGCAGTAGCGCGGGGCTAGGAAATCGCTACAGCTAATTAATAGTAGCGCATTCCGGAAAAGCGCTGCTGATATAGTCAATAGTAGTAGCGCGGGTATAGACCGCGCTACTACTTACAGTTAGATGTAGCGCCGTAGTAGTAGCGCGGCTGCCCGCGCTGCTGATAGCCTCAAAACCCGCGCTTCTACTAGGGTTTTCCCTAGCAGTGGTGATTTGGTGACCAAATGTTGTTCGGAGTCCCGGATGAGATCATGGACATGACGAGGAGTCTCGAAATGGTCGAGAAGTAAAGATTCATGTATAGGATGTTAGTATTCGGACACCGGAAGTGTACCGGGGGTATCGGGTACATATCGGGGCACCGGAAGGGGTTCCGGGCACCCCGGCAAACTATATGGGCCTAATGGGCCAAGAGAGGGACAGACCAGCCCTTAAGGGGCTGGTGCGCCCCCCTTTAGGCCGAAATAGGAGGAGAAGGAAAGGAGGGAAGGGAGCAGGAAAGGGGAGGATTCGGCCTCCCCCTTTCCTTCCCTTCCACCCTCTCTTTCCTCCCCCCTCCGATACTTATGGAAGGGGGGAGGCCGACTTGGAGGAGGCGCCCAAGTAGGATCCCTCCTACTTGGGGTGCCCCTTGCTGCTCCCCTCCCTCTCCCACCTATATATATATGTGGGGGGGGGGGGTGGACCGCTATAACACACAACATTGATTCCTAGCCATGTGCGGTGCCTTCCTCCATAGTCTTCGTAGTGCTTAGGCAAAGCCCTGCGTGGATCACTTCACCATCATCGTCACCATGCCGTCGTGCTGACAGAACTCTCCCTCGACGCTTTGCTGGATCAAGAGTTTGAGGGATGTCATCGAGCTGACCGTGTGCAGAACTCGGAGGTGCCGTACGTTCGGTGCTTGATCGGTCGGAATGAGAAGAAGTTCGACTACACAAACCGCGTTGTCAAACGCTTCCGCTTTCGGTCTATGAGGGTACGTGGACACACTCTTCCCGTCTCCTTGCTATGCATCTCCTAGATAGATCTTGCGTGAGCGTAGGATTCTTTTTGAAATTGCATGCTACATTTCCCAACACAAAGTAAGGATATGAATATGCTGCATTGAGATTCTCACTTTGCCAATACCGATCCTCGGATTTGCGCCTAGGGGGTGATCTTGACGCCTTTGAAATACTTGGTCGGTAAGCAATTTTCTCCTCAATTATCTTTTGATATTTTTCCAATAGTTGCGCGAAAGTGACTTTCGGCCTTTTACCTTTGTGCTTACCTCGGCCTTTGCTTGCATCGATCTTTGGATTTTCTTGTTGCCCCCCAGTATTTGGCGTCTTCATTGCAACTTTGATGCAATTTTTGCCCTCAAGAGTATTATCATTGTGCTCTTGAACAACTTTCTTACTTGAAAGCTTGATCCCAATATCTACAGTTTCTACCTTCTTATCACTTAATGAATCAGGTTGAAGAAGCCGATGCAAAAACTTTTTGCCATCAAGACCGATCAGAACATACTGGTAATCCTTTGGTGTTTCAACAAATCTCATTGTACTTTATCAATGGCCGATTTAACTATTTGATGAAACATATTGCAATCTGATAACCCACAAGTATAGGGGATCAATTGTAGCCTCTTTCGATAAGTAAGAGTGTCGAACCCAACGAGGAGCTAAAGGTAGAACAAATATTCCCTCAAGTTTTATCGACCACCGATACAACAATACGCACGCTTAACGTTCGCTTTACCTAAAACAAGTATGAAACTAGAAGTACTTTGTAGGTGTTGTGGGATAGGTTTGCAAGATAATAAAGAGCATGTAAATAAAATCTAGGGGCTGTTTAGGTAAAGACACAATTAAGTTAGTATAGCATGTGTGGAAAAGTGGTGGTAGGAGTAGCGAAATTGTCCCTAAGAAATTGACTACTTTACTAGACCGATAGCAAGTTTTATGTGGGAGAGGCAATTGCTAGCATGTCATCCCTGACTTGGAATTCTATGCACTTATGATTGGAACTATTAGCAAGCATCCACAACTACTAACGTTCATTAAGGTAAAACCCAACCATAGCATTAAGATATATTGGTCCCCCTTCAATCCCGTATGCATCAATTTCTATGCTAGGTTGAAGCTTCTGTCACTCTAACCCTATGGTGTGATCCACGCGCACGCTCATATGATGGGCACCGAAGGACAGTAACATAACCACAAGAAAATTAAACCAATCATAGCAAATTCACCAATTACCGATAGGACAATGAAAATCTACTCAGACATCATAGGATGGCAACACATCATTGGATAATAATATGAAGCATAAAGCACCATGTTCAAGTAGAGGGTACAGCAGGTTGCGGGAGAGTGGACCGCTGTAGATAGATGGGGGAAGGTGATGGAGATGTTGGTGAAGGTGACGGAGGTGTTGGTGTAGATTGCGGTGACGATGATGGCCCCGGCGGCGTTCCGGCGCCACCGGAAGAGAGGGGGAGAGGGGTGATGGGGACATAGACCTAGGGTAGGGCAATAGGCCTGACCTATACGTCCTACCTAAGGTCCTTGTCCTAGAAGCAAAGAAGTTCAAGAGCAAATAGAGAGGGCTCAACAAAGGTGTCGAGTGCAATCCACTCGACCTACCATTCACTCGGAGATCTCTCCTTATTTAAGTCACTCGACCACTCAACCACTCGACGTGCACAAGACCTAAAGCCACTCTGCGCAGCAACGGTCGGACGTTTACTCATAGACTTAATGATCATTTATAGCACTTTATTATTGACGTTACCTGTAATGCTCTCACTTTATGTACATTGAATCCTGTGTAACGGAGGGGAGCTGGGGTCCTGACACACTCTATATAAGCCACCCCCCTCCTCTGAGACAAGGGTTCGCACCCCCTGTAACACAGACACGCATATAATCTAGTCGACCGCCTTCGGGCTCCGAGGCGTAGGGCTGTTACTTCCTCCGAGAAGGGCTTGAACTCGTAAAACTCTTGCGTACAACTTCTCCATAGCTAAGATCTTGCCTCTACATCCCTACCCCCCATTCTACTGTCAGACTTAGAACCACGACAGTTGGCGCCCACCGTGGGGCAGGTGTCTTAGCGACTTGTTGGAGAAGTTGCGATTTTTCCGATCCCCGTCAGCATGGTTTCAGGCGAAGGATTGGCCGAGGGCCGCGATCCGTTTTGGCACGCTCGTGTTCGTGGCCAATGACTCCGCTTGGCTCCAAGAAGCTCCACTCGACGTCGAGGCGCTCCCCGTCCGCGGGGCAACGCACTTTTGTGCGTACGTCCGCGGTGTCCTCCTGCGGTAGCCGTTGACTCAGTATCGGTCGGCTCCGGTGGCGTCTTCACTCCCCGCTGTCCACCGGCACAAGCGTTCCGGTCGGTCGAGGCTCCAGCGGTGGGTGAGGCACGCGGTGGCTCGCCAACCGGCCACCCCCCAAGTCGCGGCAATCGAGCCCGACGAAACTCTCTACGGCCTGTTCGACTGGCTCCGTTGAGACTGCGTCTGAGTGCGACAGCAGTGACCTCGCGGCGGAAGTCCTGATGGTCAACGGACCGCGCAGTCCTCCTGGCTTCCCCCGCGAGGATGGTGGCGACGGCGGAGGCGATCCATCATGTGCCCACGAGGAGTACCGCCCCGAGCCCCTCTCTTCGCAGCAGAGGGAAGAGCTTCGCCGCTGCAACATGGATGCACTTTACACTCCTATCATTGGAGAAACTCCCGAGACCCGGGCCTTGGAGGAGGTGCGCCTGGCCAACTTGGCTGAGCGCACTCGACTGGAGAATCTCCAGCACGCACTCGACGAGCGTGCTCGGCAGCGGATTCCTGAGTCCAGTCGACGACAACTTTTTCCGCCTCCTACTCAGGTATACCGAACTCTGATTCAGAATCTCACAGCTGCAGCCCGAATAGCAGAGTCGATCCAGCCCTCCGAGTCAGAAGCTGGCAGAGGTTTGATGCAGATCAGGGCTTTACTCCGGGCAGCAGGAGAACAAAACACAATAGTATCTCAGTCGCGGAATAGGATCCATAGCAGATCCGTGGTAGCAGACACAGTCTAGTCGGCTCACAGTCCAAGATCGCCCCCGAGGCATGAGGGACATGGAGACCGACGAGATCTGTACAGAAACCATGAGCAGTTTGATCACTGACTCGACCACGATGATCGTCGCTGAGTGCCCATGCCTCCCCCAAGGAGTGGGTCATTCGCACCTCGGCAACACGATGACAGGCGCCCTCACAGTGGTGGGCGAAGGACTCCAGTCGACCCCCAGGAGCCAGGCTTTGACACGAGATCCATTCTCGTTCAAGGTCTGGTTGATAGGAACAGAGCACACAGAGATGGCCACGATAGAGATTACCCGACCGGCAGCAGGGTGCATGTTTCAGGTCCCGAGTGTTTGAGCAGAGCCATCAGAGCATCAGTGATTCCTCCCAACTTCAGGTTGGCGACTGGAGTCAGCAAATTCACTGGTGAGTCCAAGCCTGACACTTGGCTTGAGGACTACCGAGTGGCTATGCAGATTGGTGGTGGCAATGACGAAGTGGCCATGAAGCACCTACCTCTGATGTTAGAGGGTTCGGCCAGAGCGTGGTTGAATCAGTTAGCACCTGGCAGTATTTATAGTTGGGAAGAGCTTGCCCGAGTGTTTGTCAGAACATTTGAGGGTACATGCAAACGACCAGCAGGGCTAACTGAGCTACAGTCTTGTGTGCAGAAGTCGAATGAAACTTTGAGAGATTATATCTAGAGGTGGATCACGTTGCACCACACAGTGGAAAATGTGTCTGATCACTAAGCAGTTTGTGCCTTCAAGGAAGGCGTCAAGTATTGAGATTTGAATCTGAAGTTCGGTCGGACCGGAGATATGTCTCTGAGTCGAATGATGGAAATTGCCACCAAGTATGCTAATGGTGAAGAGGAGGATCGGCTCCAGAGTGGCAAGCACAAAACAGACGCCCACGAAACCGGGGAAGGGAACCCCAGTCGGAAGCAGAAGCGCAAAGCCGAGCCAGTTGCTCCTGGAGAAACCTTAGTCGTGACTCAAGGAAAGTTCAAGGGAAGCCCAAAGGGCCATGGAACCCCAAGAAAGTAAAAGATCAAGACGGAAATGATGTGTTGGATTTACCATGCCACATTCACATAAAAAAAGATGAGGAGGGTAATCTCATTTACACGAAACACACCACTCGACAATGTCGGCTCCTAATCCAGCAGTTCCGAGAGAAACAACCCAAAGAAAAGTAGAAAGAATCGGACAAAGTTGAGGATAAGGAAGAGGACGATGATGGTTACCCCCAGGTCAATTCCACTCTGATGATTTTCGCTGATGTTGAGAGCAAGAGTCGACTGAAAGTCATCAACAGAGAAGTGAACATGGTCGCTCCGGCGACGCCCAGTTATTTAAAGTGGTCCCAGACAGCCATTACATTCGGCCAGTCTGATCACCCGACACACATAGCCACCCCTGGGAGGCAAGCGTTGGTGGTCGACCTAGTCGTCGAAGGCACTCGGTTGACTAAGGTTTTGATGGATGGTGGCAGTGGTCTGAACATACTATATGCGGAGACATTGAAAGGAATGGGCATTCCGATGTCGAGACTCAGTGAAAGCAATATGAGTTTCCATGGGGTTATTCCTGGCAAGAAGGCTGAGTCACTCGGCCAGATCGCCCTCGATGTGGTTTTCGGTGATTCCAAGAATTATCGCAAGGAAAAGTTGACGTTCGAAGTCGTCGATTTCCAGAGCGCTTATCATGCTATTCTGGGCAGGCCGGCTTATGCATGTTTCATGGCTCGACCATGTTACATTTACCTTAAATTGAAGATGCCTGGTCCTAAAGGAGTGATTACCATCACTGGCAATCGAAAGAAGGCAAAAGAGTGCTTCTAGAAGGGCTCAAAGATCGCCGATGCACAAATGGCAATTGTGGAATTACAGGAGTATCAAAAAAATGCAGATCCGAGTGATTTGTTGCGAGCTAAGAAGCCTGCCACGGATTCAGCATTTCAGTCGTCTGGTGAAACGAAGCCGATTCATATTCACCCGACCGATCCCAATGCTGCTCTGACTCACATCTCGACAACACTCGACTCCAAATAGGAAGAAGCGCTCATCCAGTTCCTCCGTGAGAATTGGGACATCTTTGCATGGAAACCTTCTGACATGCTAGGTGTTCCCAGGGGGCTGGCTGAGCACTGTCTGTGAGTCGACCCAAAAGTGAAACCGGTCAAAGAACACCTTCGACGGTCCGCCGTGTAGAAGAGAAAAGCAATCGGTGAAGAGGTGGCTCGACTCCTAGCAGCTGAGTTTATCCGAGAGATTTACCACTCCGAGTGGTTAGCCAATGTTGTCATGGTCCCCAAGAAGGACGACTCACTTCGCATGTGCATTGACTTCAAAGATATCAATCGGGCCTGCCCGAAAGATCACTTTCCTCTCCCCCGCACCGATCAAATTGTCGACTCGACTGCAGGGTGTGAGCGCTTGTCCTTTTTGGACGCTTATTCCGGGTATCATCAGATCCGACTGTATGGACCCGATGAGATAAAAACAGCTTTCATCACTCCATTCAGGTGCTTCTGTTATGTCACCATGCCATTCGGTCTGAAGAATGCTGGAGCCACATTCATGAGGATGATTCCGAAGTGTTTACTCACTCAAATCAGTCGGAATGTGGAAGCATACATGGATGACATTGTGGTCAAGTCACGTAAAGGTTCCGACCTGTTGGCTGACCTTGCTGAAACTTTTGCCAACCTCAGAAGGTATGCTATCAAGCTTAATCCATCAAAGTGCACATTCGGAGTTCCGGGCGAAAAATTACTCGGTTTCCTCGTTTCCGAACGAGGGATCGATGCTAACCCAGAGAAAGTTGGTGCCATTCTCCGAATGAAGTGCCCTGTGCGTGTGCACGATGTCCAGAAGCTTACAGGTTGTTTGGCCGCCTTAAGTCGATTCATTTCTCGCCTCGGTGAAAAGGCATTGCCTCTTTACCGACTAATGAAGAAGTTTGCTAAGTTCGAGTGGACTCCTGAAGCTGATGCAGCATTTGCAGAGCTCAAAGCTCTGCTTTCCACCCAGCCGGTGCTTGCTGCCCCAATCAGCAAAGAGCCTTTACTGCTTTACATTGCAGCCACTGGACAAGTTGTCAGTACAGTACTTACGGTCGAACGGGAAGAGGAAGGAAAAGCCTATAAAGTTTAGCTCCCAGTATATTATGTTTCTGAAGTTTTGACCCCATCAAAGCAAAGATATCCACATTATCAGAAGCTTGTTTATGGGATTTATATGACCACGAAGAAGGTTGCACATTATTTCTCTGACCACTCCATTACAGTCATCAGCGATGCTCCATTATCAGAGATTCTGAACAACAGAGATGCAACTGGTCGAGTGGCAAAGTGGGTGATTGAACTCCTTCCCTTGGATATTAAGTTTGAGGCAAAGAAAGCTATCAAGTCCCAAGCAATAGCAGATTTCCTCACCGAGTGGATCGAACAGCAACTGCCGACTCAAATCCACTCGGAGCACTGGACCGTGTTCTTTGATGGTTCCAAGATGCTGAATGGTTCCGCTGCTGGGGTGGTACTGGTATCCCCCCGAGGAGACAAGCTCAGATATGTTCTCCAGATTCACTTTGATTCCTCCAATAACGAAGCGGAATATGAAGCACTTTTGTATGGGTTACGTATGGCCATCTCGCTCGGCGTCCGTCGCCTCATGGTCTACGGCGACTCAGATTTGGTAGTCAATCAAGTGATGAAGGAGTGGGACGTCAGAAGCCTAGCTATGACTGGTTATTGCAATGCGGTGAGGAAGTTGGAAAAGAAGTTTGAGGGGTTAGAGCTCCATCATATACCCCGACTGAAAAATCAAGCAGCTGATGATTTGGCAAAGATAGGTTCCAAGAGAGAAGCCATTCCCAGCAACGTGTTTTTAGAACACATTCATACGCCTTCAGTTCAAGAAGATCCTTTCACTGAAGAGCCCCTGCAGCCTAAGAGTGCGACAGATCTGACTGAAGTCGAAGTCCCAGCCGTGGTCGACCTGATCATGGAGGTTTTGGTCATCACTCTCGACTGGACAGTGCCATACATTGCGTATATCCTTAGGAAGGAACTCCCAGAGGATGAAGAAGAGGCTCGACAGATCGTCCGTCGATCCAAAGCCTTCACTGTGATAAAAGGACATCTGTTCAGGGAAAGCGTAACTAGAGTCAGCCAGAAATGTGTAACATCAGAAGAAGGTCAAATGATCCTCAACGACATCCACTCGGGGTCCTGTGGTCACCATGCGTCCTCTCGGACCATTGTGGCTAAAGCATACCGAGCTGGATTTTATTGGCCACGAGCAAATGAAATGGCGAAAGATATAGTCGACAAATGTGAAGGCTGCCAGTTTTACTCCAATATGTCCCACAAGCCTGCGTCAGCCCTGAAGACTATTCCACTCGTCTGGCCCTTTGCTGTTTGGGGATTGGATATGGTTGGACCCCTGAGGACTGGTAGGAGCAGCTTCACTCATGTGCTTGTAACAGTCGACAAGTTTACCAAATGGATTGAAGCCAAGCCTATCAAGAATCTTGAGGCTAGTACTGCCGTCAGTTTCATCAGAGAATTGACATTCAGATACGGAGTTTCGCACAGCATCATCACTGACAACGGGCCGAACTTTGATTCTGATGAGTTCAGAGCCTTCTGTGCTTCCCAAGGCACACGAGTCGACTATGCTTCAGTCGCCCACCCACAGTCGAATGGACAAGCAGAAAGAGCAAATGGCTTGATTCTCAAAGGACCGAAACCCCGTCTAATGCTTGATCTCAAGCACGCAGCAGGCGCCTGGGTCGATGAACTTCCATCAGTTCTTTGGGGATTGAGGACAACTCCCAATCGGTCGACTGGCCGAACTCCATTCTTTATGGTTTATGGAGCTGAAGCTATTCTACCGAGTGACTTGCTTCACAATGCACCCCGAGTCGAGCTCTTCTCTGAAGATGAAGCAGAATGGGCCAGCAGGACGCAGTCGATCGCCTAGAGGAGGAAAGAGAGATGGCCTTAATCCGATCGACCATTTATCAGCAAGACTTGCGTCGATTCCATGCCAGAAACGTGAGGGGCCGAGCCTTTCAAGAGGGAGACTTGGTTCTTCGAGTGGATCAGCAGAAACCACACAAGATCGCCCCTTCTTGGGAAGGTCCCTTCATTGTCACTAGAGTTCTCCACAATGGAGCATACCATCTTTACAATGTCGAGCATCAGAAAGACGAGCCATGGGCTTGGAACGCGGAGCTGCTCCGCCCCTTTTATACTTGAGTACTCATTCGGATGAGATGTAATAAGAAATACCTTTGTAGTTTGTTTGTCAAAGACAAGGGCTTTACAGTCTTCCTAAATGGTTGTTGTTACTTTTGTTTGCGTCTGAAATCCCCTAGTGGGTGACTTTGCCGCGAATCCGTTTCGCCTAAGTTTGAAAAATCCTACCGGGTGATGAGCAAGCCTCTCACTCGGGGGCTTAGCCGTGAATCTGTCTCGCCTAAGTTTGAAAAATCCTACTGAGTGATGAGCAACCCTCTCACTCGGGGGCTTAGCTGCAGTCCAGTACTCGCCTAAGTTTAAAAAATCCTACCGAGTGGTGAGCAAGCCTCCCACTCGGGGGCTTAGCTGCAGTCCAGTACTCACCTAAGTTTAAAAAATCCTACCGAGTGGTGAGCAAGCCTCCCACTCGGGGGCTTAGCTGCAGTCCAGTACTCGCCTAAGTTTAAGAAATCCTACCGAGTGGTGAGCAAGCCTCTCACTCGGGGGCTTAGCTGCAGTCCAGTACTCGCCTAAGTTTAAAAAATCCTACCGAGTGGTGAGCAAGCCTCCCACTCGGGGGCTTAGCTGCAGTCCAGTACTCGCCTAAGTGTAGAAAATCCTACCGAGTGGTGAGAAACCCTCCCACTCGGGGGCTTAGCTGCAGTCCAGTACTCGCCTAAGTGTAGAAAATCCTACCGAGTGGTGAGCAAGCCTCTACTCGGGGGCTTAGCTGCAGTGCAGTACTCGCCTAAGTGTAAAAAATCCTACCGAGTGGTGAGCAACCCTCCCACTCGGGGGCTTAGCTGCAGTCCAGTACTCGCCTAAGTGTAAAAAATCCTACCGAGTGGTGAGCAACCCTCCCACTCGGGGGCTTAGCTGTAGTCCAGTACTCTCCTAAGTGTAAAAATTCCTACCGAGTGGTGAGCAAGCCTCTCACTCGGGGGCTTAGGTGCAGTCCAGTACTCGCCTAAGTGTAAAAAATCCTACCGAGTGGTGAGCAACCCTCCCACTCGGGGGCTTAGCTGCAGTCCAGTACTCGCCTAAGTTTGAAACACATCTTTATCCGCAAGGACGACGAGGTGCAGGTCGACTGCAACCTTCTCCTCGGAGTTACGCCACAAATACAACGTACGCTCCATCCTCATCCGCAAGGACGACGAGGTGCATGTCGACTGCAACCTTCTCCTCGGAGCTACGCCACAAATAGAACGTACGCTCCATCCTCATCCGCAAGGACGACGAGGTGCAGGTCGACTGCAACCTTCTCCTTGGAGCTACGCCACAAATACAACGTACGCTCCATCCTCATCCGCGAGGACGACGAGGTGCAGGTCGACTGCAACCTTCTCCTCAGAGCTACACCACAAGTACAACGTACGCTCCATCTTCATCCACAAGGACGATGAGGTGCAGGTCGACTGGAATCTCCTCCTCAGAGCTGCATCTCAAGTTCAAAGATCATTCCGAGTGAAGAACAAAACCCACTCGAAGACAAACGCAAGCATATTTCAAGGTAAACAAGTTCAGATAAATCCTAAGGTTCCAGACCGCATATCAAAAGTACTCGAGCATCAAGCCCGAAGAAGTTTAAAGATTACACAATCACTCGGCATTCCGAGGCAAATAAAGGTGGAGCATAATATTTTTTGGTCACTCATCGAGAGAAGGACTGGCTGGGTCGCAGAAATTGTCAAGGTCTATGTTGTCTGCGATGCGAGTGGCAGCGTCAAGGAAAGTGTCCATAAAGGACTGGAAAGTGTGCCTTTTTGTGTTAGCAACCTTGAGCTCCGCCAGGTTGTCTTCTTTGACATCCTTGCAGTGCACTCGGACCAGAGACAAGGCGACATCAGCACCGCAGTGAGCAGACGACTTTTTCCATTCTTGCACTCGGTCAGGTATTTGGTTCAGTCGAGCCATCAGAGACTTGAGGTCTTGAGATAGTTCCGCCTGAGGCCAGAGTTCAGCATCAACCCGAGTCATCGCCGCCTTCAGGCGGGCAAGATAAGCAACCGGGCTGTCCATGCGAGATTCCAATCGCAGCAAATTCATTGCGACGTCATCTTTGACTAGGCAATTTATGGGGTCGAGACCCGTCTCGACCCGCCCAGTTTCCGCTTCAAAATCTTGGCAAAGCTCTGCACAGTTGAGTAAACGGTGAGTCGACAATATGATCGGGCTTGACAGTCGACCGCAATAAGTCAGTCAATCATCAGTACCTTCAAGTTTTAGGACCAGCTTTGCTGCAAGCTGGCCCAGATAAGACTCCAACTCGCCCTTCCTGGCCTTGAGGCTCCCAAGCTCGTTTGTCAGCTTGTCCTTGTCTTTCTTCAGTCGCTCGACCTCCCGATTGGCGTCAGAAACAACAGCCTTCAGTTTGGAGTTCTCTTCTTCTAACTTGCCGACTGAAGCAAGCTTCTTGTCAGCAAGCGCCGTCTTCTCTCGCGCTTCCCTCTATGTAGCAGCAAGATCCTAATCCTTCTTCTCCAAAGCCTGCTTCATTTTCTCTAAAGAAATAACATTCTTCAGACGGGCTTGGAGTTGACGGTTTTCACTACATACATCTGATCGAGTGGAGTCACTCGGTTCAAAAAATGGAAAGGAAAAGTGCCAGCAGTGAGATAGACAGTTGACGATTGGTTACCTCCCATGGCAGCTACTTCATCACGAGCAGTCTTGAGATTCTTCTTGGCCAATTCCAGATCAAGGTTGAGGCTGATTTGCTGTTTGTTCATTGCAGAAAGCTGAGCCCCAAGATCACAAGATTTCTGCAGTATAAGCCATATCAGTTGACTGAGATATAAAAAAGAAGAAGTTCTCAGACCATAGTCGACTGCCCGCAGTCAACCACGGTCTCGGGGACTACACCCAGTGGGTGCACTTAGCGTGCCCCCACTGGTTCTGGTTTCATTCGACCTGGTCCGTCCAGACCGAGTGACAAAATTTAGATTCTCAGACCATAGTCGACTGCCCGCAGTCAACTATGGTCTCGGGGACTACACCCAGTGGGTGCACTAAGAGTGCCCCCACTAGTTCAAAGATTCAATTCAAGACGACTCAAATTGCCTCGTACAACTTCATAACAGTCACACCCAATGGGTGATCGGATGAGAAGTATGATCGATCAGGAATCAACTAACCTGGACATTGGTCTGCGGAGCTGCTCCGGCGTTGAAGGCCACCTGACTGGCCTCATGCACCACTTTCATTTGCCCCATCACAAGGTTCAACTGAAGAAGAGCTTCTTTGGCGGCAGCCGGTGGGTCGTCCGGAGTCTGATACGCAGTGAAAAGTGATGATGGCAGGGCAGTCGGTATTGGCACAGCAGAAGTCTGAGCAGCTGATCCTGATGGGCAATCAGTCGACAGCGGGATAGCGAAAGTGAAGTTAGTACGTGCCGGATCTGTCGATCGCTCGACTGCCGTCTCAGGAATCTTAGTCGACTAAGGAACCTGGACCTCAGGCGTCTTCCCGCTCAGTTCCGCATCCCTCCTCCTCCTTCCCCTCAGCGGTACTTCTTATTCATCATCCGGAAGCACAACAACGTCTCGTGGTGCTGCAATAGACAGAGAAAGTCAAAGAGATAGCTGACAAACAATCCAGTTGTCCAAATAAATTCGAGTCGGGCAGACTTGCTGGCTTTGGAGGTAGCTGCTTCGGCGGTTTCCTCGTCGACTGGAGTCTTGTCGATATCCATATCAGTCGCAGCCGAGGCCGGGCTGTAAAGGTTCATCATCCACTCAGTCAGTACGAGAGAATCGGTCAGAACAAGAAAATACAGGGAGAACATTTACCCAGAAGCAACAGGAACGTCCATCTTGATTTTAGGCAGGGTCTTCCGAGCCTTCGAAGGATTGATCTTGGGCTGCTTGGTGACCTTCTCAGCCAATTCTGGAGTCGAAGACCGAGCGCGCTTTTGAGATGGAGCGCTCGAGGCCACAGCCTTGCCGCGCCTGCCCGCGGGATCATGGTGCTGCTTGGATCGACGTTCGAAACGAGGTGGTGAGTCGGCTACCTCCTCGTCGTCCGACTCATCGCTCTCATCCTCATCACCGTCGGCTGGTGACTCCCACTCGCCGCTCTCCTCGCCTTTATGGTCCTGCTCCAGAGCTTGCTCGCCATTGGGCATTGAGTACATCTCTGTATAAATCTACAAAACAAGGAGCCGAGTGGAAATCTGTCGGATCAACAAACAGTCAGAAAACACATCCAAATTCAATCAAGTGTAGTGGCCAAACCTTGTCTGGCTCGTTGCTTTCGCTGAAAGGTTTGACCCTCCTGGCACCCCTGGGGTTGTCCTTGTTCCCAATGATGCCCCTCAACCACTCGGCCACTGTTTTGGCCTCCACCTCCTCCGGATGAACCCGAGCAGTATCACCAACCCC
Organism: Aegilops tauschii subsp. strangulata; assembly: GCF_002575655.3. Taxonomy (NCBI): domain Eukaryota; kingdom Viridiplantae; phylum Streptophyta; class Magnoliopsida; order Poales; family Poaceae; genus Aegilops; species Aegilops tauschii. Next base: position 248,371,909 of record NC_053038.3, read on the forward strand.
GGAGTACATCCACATGGAGTGGTCACGAGCTTGGAGTGGTTGAATGCGTCGACTAAGGAACACCTCCAGCAGATCCATGCCGGTGACACCTTGGTTGATCAGTTGAACTACTCTCTCGACCAACATGCCCGTCTCCGGCTTCTCCGCGGCGGTCACTTTCAACGAAGATGGAGTTTGAACACGATCAAGATAGAAAGGGGGAAGTCCAGTCGACTGGCCTGGAGTCGCAATATCCTGGCAATAGAACCAGGTCGACTGCCAGCCCCTGACCGACTCAGGAAGAGTCATCGAAGGGAAGGAACTCCTCTTCCTCTTCTGAATACCCAGACCGCCACACATATGGATAACATGGGTTTTCTCGTCGTTCAAGTTCGCTTTCTTCACTGTTTGGGAGCGGATGGTGAAAATGTGCTTGAAGAGACCCCAGTGCAGTCGACACCCCAGAAAATTCTCGCACATGGACACGAATGCGGCAAGGTATGTGATGGTGTTGGGAGTGAAATGGTGGAGTTGAGCCCCGAAGAAATTCAAGAAACCTCGAAAGAAGGGGTGTGGAGGAAGCGAGAAACCGCGGTCGACATGGGTGGCAAGCAGAACACACTCTCCCGGTTGCAGCTGTGGCTCCGTTTCCCCCTCCGGCAGCCGCGCGGACCCATGGACGATCAGCGCTGACTCGGCCATATCATCCAAGTCCTCCTGCTGAAGCGAGGAACGGATCCAATCTCCGTGGATCCAACCCCGCGGCAGCCCCGAGCGAGATGAAGATCCCCGATTCGTCTTCCTGCCTTTCGCCGCCCCCGTCGCCTTCTTCACGCGCTCCAGCGCCGCCGTTTTCTCCTTCCCCATGGCGGCGGAGCGGAGGGGTCGGGAGTGGAGAAGTCGGATGGGATGAAAGAGTGAGAGGAAGAAGAAGGAGAATGGGCACGCACAGTGCGGACGCCTCGACCTCGCCGCTTTTAAAGGCCCACTTCCGAGTGGCTGACGCGTGGGTCCGGGCGATCCTGTCAAATCCCGCAACAGTCGGACATGGGATACGTGGCGAAAAAGGTGGCGTAGAAATCAAAATGTCCTGTTTATCCACTCCGCTTACCACGGCACGCTCCGCATGGCGCGCTTTCACTGAAATTTCGAATCCCGCGAAATCCGGGATCCTCTGCCACCGAACACGCCAAAGATTTTGCGTCAAAGAGAACACTCGGCGGGTGTAATAACCAATCGGCAATTCTTGAATCGATCAAGGCGACTGAAACGAAGCCGAAGTACCAACACTAGCCTCCGTTCAGAAATGAGTTCTTGAGAAAGGCAAGAGTCAAAGCAAGATCAACTTCAACCATCTTTTCACTCGGACCTCAATCCATTCGGGGGCTAATGATGAGGACATAGACCTAGGGTAGGGCGATAGGCCTGACCTATACGTCCTACCTAAGGTCCTTGTCCTAGAAGCAAAGAAGTTCAAGAGCAAATAGAGAGGGCTCAACAAAGGTGTCGAGTGCAATCCACTCGACCTACCATTCACTCGGAGATCTCTCCTTATTTAAGTCACTCGACCACTCAACCACTCGACGTATAGAAGACCTAAAGCCACTCTGCGCAGCAACAGTCGGACGTTTACTCATAGACTTAATGATCATTTATAGCACTTTATTATTGACGTTACCTGTAACGCTCTCACTTTATGTACATTGAATCCTGTGTAACGGAGGGGAGCTGGGGTCCTGGCACACTCTATATAAGCCACCCCCTCCTCTGAGACAAGGGTTCGCACCCCCTGTAACACACACATGCATCTAATCTAGTCGACCGCCTCCGGGCTCCGAGGCGTAGGGCTGTTACTTCCTCCGAGAAGGTCCTGAACTCATAAAACTCTTGCGAACAACTTCTCCATAGCTAAGATCTTGCCTCTACATCCCTACCCCCCATTCTATTGTCTGACTTAGAACCACGACAAGGGGCCCCCTTCTTCTTCTTCTTCTTCTTCTTCCTTGACCGTCTCCCTAGATGTGAAAGGGTTTCCCCTCTGGTCCATGGCCTCTGTCACGACCGGATTTTCGGGATATTAATTTCCCAGAAAACGGCCTTTGTGCTCACCAGCCCCAGGATTACTGTTAGCTGATGAGGCACCAACTTGATACAAGAATTCCAAGCAAAGTACAAAATATGTAGTACAAGACCATTGTGGCCTAGGAGTACAACACTTGGTTTCTAGTGGTTGATGGCGGAAGCGGTTTATGGTGCATCTGCATCTATGGGACTCCATTTCCCACAAGAACAGCTGACCAGGATAACTCCTATCTTCGCGAGGCTGCTATCGTCATTGCGTAGGTTCCGGGGCTGTCGTCATAACGCTCTTCTCCACGCAAGAAATCTGGCCAAGACAATAGCCAGGGACAAGCCGGTGAGTACGTTTGAATGTACTCGCAAACATTAGGAACACGGGTATAATATAACAAGGGATAATCATGCTCCGAAATATTCATGATCATAACGTCTGCCACGAAAATCTGTGATGCACGCATGCAGAGAAAATATGAACATGCAATACGGGAGTAAAAAATAGAATGCACTGACCGAGTGTCTGAAATGACTCCTCGAAAGGTTGCAAATAAATTAACAATGCCGCAGTCGGGCGTCTGAGCGACACCACATAAAGGGCTTATAAAGAAAAATTAAATAACAAACATGCCGCAGTCGGGCGTCTGAGCGACGCACATTAAGGGCTTATAAGGGATAAATAAATAACAAACATGCCGCAGTCGGGCGTCTGAGCGACACCACATAAAGGGCTTATATAAGGATAATCACAGTGAATATCCAGGAGGTAGAACCGTCCCAGGGATACTCAATAATTCAAATAATGTAAATGGTTAGTCCATGGTAATAATAAACATAATCCTCATATGTCACAGGTCATAAACAATATCTAGTCTAGCCGTTTCTCCATCCAAAGACCGTCACTAGATTCTAGTTTCGCCGTTCTCCATCCGAATACCGTTACTATGATCCAGTTTAACCGTTTCTCCATCCGAAAACCGTCACTAGACCCATCTCAGACTGTAGTCCTTACTTATGAACATGGCTATCCAAATAGATATGACCTCTGCAGAGGGTGTACTCTTTACCCACGAGTAACGGATTTATTTAGTCTACCGGGACTAATTCCGCCTACGGCCTTTTAATTGAAAACACTCCTGACCTGCACACACCAGCTTAACTTACCGGTGTCTGGAATCACCCACGACACCTGTCAAGCAAAACTCTAAGTGGGGAGGCTACAACCTCGACGTAGCATGGGATCAAATTTATATCGCGCGCTCTAAGGGGTGCCCCCTCTCGGTCCCAACCGGAAACACCCATGCCCCCGGACCAGGTGGCATGCCTACCGGATGCATCCGGTATCTTCCACCATGGCCTCTCTGTATGGTGTGTGCCTTGGTAAGGGGTTGACAACTTGCTGAACCGTACCCTACCCGCGGCAGGGACAAGTGGTAGTACAAAACAAGTAGTGGAAGTTACTAATCAAGACTCGACCTACGGCCAACTCAGGAGGTCCAAGTATTCTCCGAATGATTGGCATAACCAATATATTTCCATTAACAGACAGAATCACCATTCATCAAACCTCATCATGCCATAGCGGACACACTCGTCCCAACGAGGAACTAGGGACAAGTTCGTGTCTACCCAAGACCACGACATTCCCGGCTTCCTTCCGGTATGCACGAGAAGCTCACGAGGATGATCACTAACTCCAACATATCCATTACTAACAGCAAAGCATCTCCAATATGCACTCATGCGTGTGACTTTATCGTTACATAAAAATAACGTATACTCCAAGTCAAAGTGGTGTTGTAACCGTATCAAAACACCTCATGAAAATACTATGCCAGAGTTCAGAATGCTTGCCTTCAAGAGTATGCAAGGGGGTGCACTTTTTGAAAGTTTTCTTCTCTCTCCATTTCCTATTTTGAAAAAATATTCAAATAACAAATATTTCAAACACAGTACAAAAAGTTGTCTCAAATATTTTTGAAATAAATCTTAAAATAAACTAGATGAAATTTGAGAGAGGTAGGAAAAAGAATCAACTCATTTGGAGTTTTATTTTAAAATATATAGCCAGTCAAAGTTTGGTCAAAGTTCAGTTTTTAATAAAACCAGAAAAAGAAAACGTTTCGATACCGAATACGCTTTCGAAGCAGAGGACACGTACTCCGGGGTTTACGTGACCACTTAAGCCAGCGTGGGTTGCGCGGGGGTATTTGACAGTGGGTCCAGAGGGCCCACTGGTCAGGTTTGACCATTCTCCCCTCTCCGTCCTCTTCTCTGCCCGAACGGGAGGGGGACTCCGGCAATCGCTGTCGACGAACGGCGGCTCCTCGAGGGCACCTGAGGGCAGGGATGGACCTGCCAGACCGGGGCGGTCCTCTCGGTGGTTGTTGGGTCGACGGTGGTGGAAGGAGTCGCCGGCGGCGAGTTCTGCGGCGGAGGGGGCTACGGGAGCGAAGTGGGTTTTGGGCTCTGGTGGTTTCTGATCGAGGCTGAGGCGCTGGGCAGCTCCGCAAGAACGAGGGGAAGCGGTTGGTGGCGCTGGATGGGCGGGGGATAGCCTGGTTGCGACGATTGGCACCGGACGGCAGCGGCGGCCGAACCGGCCGGAGTTGGGGGAGATGGCCTCTTCCGGTCAATCCACTGCTTGGGGAGCTCTAGGGGGAAGGCTTGAGGTCGCCTGAGCACTCGGAGGGGCTCGGGGCCTCCTTTTATAGGTGCTCGAGGCTGGTCCCGCGGCGGCTGTGGATAAGAACGCCGGCGACCGTGGTGCTGTAGCTGCAGGGCGACGTGGCGGCGACGAGCGAGTGCCGACGGGCTCCAGGATAAGCTCGAGCTGTTCACAGGGGCAGCTGGCACGCGCGGGTGGCTTGGGCGGTGCCGTCCATGGCAGGAGCTCGCTGCCGACGCCGGCGTGCCGCCAAAAGCTCTGACGGCGGCACTGTAGGGCGCCAGAGGTGGCGTGGAGAGTGGGCGAGCGTAGTGCGCGGCTCTGCAGGTGAGCAAGGGCCAGAGGCGGGACGCGGCGAGGGCGGCAGTGCGACGCGGCGACTCGGTGCGCGCGCGTGCAAAACGTGCACTCTGGGCGCGCCCAGAGCACGCACGGGATGTGCTTGACGAAATGCCAGGGCGGCCTAGAGTGCGAGGGGGAGGCTGGCAACTAACAGGGCAGGGTTATGGATAGCTAGGAGCTTAGTGGACAAGGTGGCTGGGTCAGTGGATTAAATCCATAATGCAAACTAGAAAACATGCCAAAACTGTCCATGAACACAAGGTGTTCGACATAATGCTAAGTGCATTTAGGCAACTCCTGGAGTAGCCAAAATCTCCAGATCAGGGTCTCTCTAGATGTAGGTGATGATGGCAAGATCATTTGGGCAAAACCAGAAACTTGCTAGTGCAAGTTTTGCAAAACTACAGTTTTGGACAGAAAGAAAAAGGTCTCATTGCATGCACTTAAAATCCTCCAATGGGTCTAATCTCCTGGACTTAAGGGTTTTGCAGGAAGGGCTAAAGGCAGGAAAAAGCTCAGGGGCACTAGAGCAAAATAAGATAGGGTTGCAGTACAAATCACCAAACTGGACCATAATGAAAAAGGGGTTGATACACTCAAATTTTCCAAAGAACATCACTGGGTTTTGGTATAAAGTTGAATTATATGCATCTACTGACATCTGCAAACACTTGGAAGAATTTTTAAAGGAATATTTAAATAGGTTGTAGTGCAAAAATGCCTACTGGACCAGATTTGAAAAGTTGATGTAGAGCTAAAAATCTCCAATAACCAGAAGGTATTTTTGCATAAAAGTGATGTGGAAACATCACATGACATCCCCAAATTTTGGTGGATTTTTTAAAGGCATTTGTCAAATGGTTGCAGTGCAAAACAGGCTCCAAATTTGTGAAAGATCATTTTAAAAGAATAAAGCTCAAGAAAAATCAATTATGCCATTAAATTCACTGATAAAGGATTGTTTTATGGAGAGAGCATACAAAATCCAATAATACTTTTGGAAAGTTTCCACTTGAGGTAAAAACCCATAATATCAAAAGGTAAATCTAGACAAATGGAAAAGTTTTATTTCCTGGCAAAATTTTAATTAATAAAACAAGGTCAAAATTTTGGGGTCTCACAACACTACCCCCCTTAAGAAAAATCTAGTCCTCTAGATTTGTTAAAAGCCTTTTTGAACAAACATTGCTTTTATCAAAAGAAAACATTCCACTGTGCAATAAAACTGTGGCTACAGTGAGAGGGCAATAAGTGGTGTAAAACCACAGTATGGTACACTGGCGTTGCGTGGAAAAATCCAAGGTCGGGGAAAAACGAGATATTTCTATGCGGTACAGTAATTTAGAATAAATTCCAAATTACTAAAACACGCTGGTCGTACCCGAGAGCACAGTGCTCCCTCTGGTTGACAGGCGGACCCAGGGCCCACTGTCGGCCTCTTCTTCTACCTCGGGCTTTCTCTTCTCTCTCGCGTGCTCTTCCGCGTTTCCTCCACCGGCGACGCCTAGCTCGTAGGGCGTCTAGGCCGTACTGCGGTAGTGCGCGGCGTGCTAGCTGCCGGTGCAGCGTGCACTCACCTCGCGGGCCAGTGCACTGTCGGCACTGCTCGCGGACTTGCCTCCGAACACCAGCGATCGAGCGACGGGTGCCGCTGGTGGACCTCGCCCACCGTACACCGATCTCGAGCTATAAAACAATCGCGGTGCTCCTCTCTTCTTCCTCACACCTGGCCTCGCTTCTACTTCTCCTTCCTGCTCCTCCATTGCTGTTTGCAGGAGCTCGAGGCGAGGCTCTAATGGCGGAGGCGATGCCGGACTGGTACGTGGTCCTGGTGTGTGGAGGTTTGGCGGTGCTGCTGGGGTTCTCCGTGCTCCTGTGTGCGATGATCCTGGATGATCGTCGTGATGCTGCCGCTCGAGTGTTAGCTCTTTGCGGTGGCGGCGATCACGAGGATTAGGTGCGGCATCGAGTGCTAACTGCTATCGGTGTGCTGGGGCAACTCGCGCCCGAATGTTTACTCCCAAATCTCTCTTACTGAGACTGTGGTGTCCTTGAGTGTGATCAGTTAGGCGTAAAAACATGTACGAGAATTTGTAATCAGCGCACAAGGTCGAGTGGATGTGGCTGTGAGTCTGCTGTTATGGTGCTGCGCGAATAAAAATCTATGCCGTGAAGATATGTACGCTGCAGTAACTCGGGGAAAGAAATCTCATTACAAAATTTATCGTGAGTGCATATTAGTTAAAACAAAATCAACAGCAGTAAAATTGCTCACATAATTGAAACCAAATATCCGATCCGTCGCACAAATTTTTGGATACCATGCACAAGTTACAACACATAAATTAATACTAGGATAATAAACACAGCGGTGACGTTTACAAAGAAAACGACAAAAGGACAGGGTCTTGAGAAAACGCCTCTGGCACTGGGGCACACTCCTCTTCTATCGGGGGAAGTGGGTTGACCAGTCGATGAATGCGCCTCTCTTGGTCAGGCCTCAGTGGTCTGCCAATAGCGATCCGAGGATTTAAATCAGCGAGGCTCTGGAGATAACCCATCACCCGCTGAGTCAAACGCTCCTGAGCGATAACGTACTGGGCAAGGTTGGCCAGTACTGGATCTCTCTCAATTCGTCCACCGGGAAAAGATGCTACTTCTCCAGGTGCTGCACGACTCGGAAAATAATAATATCCTCACTCGCTGGCATAGGGTACCGCGAATCGAAGACGAGCGAGCGCCTCGTATGCAGCAGCTTCTATGGCCATATGCGGAGTCGGCATGGATTTTCCCACGAAGGAAACATCCGTTGGGTCTTGGTGTGGGTTTGAGGGAGGGATGTGCACCACTGCCCAATATTTCGAGGTGGAAGGGGTGATCCTCGATTTGAGCAACTCGTACTGGGGTGGATGGATGGCACTCATGGTACTGCAGGTAAAGTCCCACAATAATTTAACAAAACTACCCGGGGTTGCGTCTGGGGTTCTCAGATAAATACTGGGGGTCGACATGGCAAAGAAATGGCTGTGAGTTGTGCACAAGGTGAGGGGTACTTGGCAAGGTCACGAGGTGGCCTTTATATAGCATTGGGGCTGGGTTACCTACCGTGGTGAAGGGTAACTGGTTGTCGATCCTGTTCTTGGGTCAAAGCCACAGGTATACATATCTCATAAACGTGACGCATTACTGTGGGTGCCGTCGGGGTTGGTCTTGGTAGCTGCGTCCGAAATTTAAAAATGCAACTGTACGCCAACGTACATATGCATAGCTACTACTCCAAAAATAGGGGCGCACAAGCAGACAGCATTTAATAAAAGCGATACAAGATCACACCATTACAAGCGGAGGTAAACTAAGGCTTGATACTACTCAAGCGACTTAGTCTACTTCGTTAATGTCTAAGTGGGCTGGCCTGGTGGACGCCGGGGTTTCTCCACGGGTCTCACCGTCGGGATTTGCTGGTTGAGGTTGAGGGACTGCAGGGTCGGGGTAGTGATGATGACCATCGCGGGGGTTGGGGGTTGCTGGCCAGAATCCCGTTGGAACGAGTTCCCAAAAGGCGACGAAGCGCTTCTGGGGACACCAAAGCACTCTGGTTGATGGCTGGGGCAGACCTCAAGGGATCGATCGGGTGTCCGAACAGCACGACTGGGTTGTCGGCGTCGGGCTCCATTTCTCCTCTCGCCGGGGCTCGGCGAACCAGTTCTCCACGAGCTGCGATCAGATCAAGGGTGACTTGATCGAACAGTTGTTCTAGTGCGCTCACATAGCGCACCAGATGCAATAGTGCAGGATCTGTCTTGTGATCCCCGTTGGCAACCAGGGGCGGCCTACCATACCCGTCACGACTGGGGTAGTAGTAGAATGAGCGATAGTTAACTCTGGGCAACAAGTGCCGGAGTTGAACTATAGCTTCTCGAGCTGCCAGTTGGATGGCTTGTGGCTCAAAGGAAGTTGTCCTTCCAGTGAACCTGTAGGGGCGTTCTGGCGACAAACCCCTACGATAGATGTGCACAGTGGCCCAGTACTGACGGCTCTCACCGTACATGGGTCCTTGGTACACAACATATTCTGGAGGCTCTTCTAATGCGTAGGCACGGCGGGTGAGGTTTGCGAGCACGGTCACAAAACCTCCAAGGTTGGTTCTGTGGTCTCATTGTGAACAATGGGGCCAGGCATCGTGGCTTGCTTTGGGGAAAGAGGCTGTGCTGGGTTGAGGCTAGCGTGCCCTTTTTATAGAAAAAGGGGACGGAGTCTTCCTTCGCACGCCTGCGAATGAGACGTGTTAGGTGTCGGTCACTGGCGCGTGATCGACGGGCTAGGCTGATAGGTTGGGCACCGTCCGCCGAAAGGCGTCGGGTCACTGTGGGGCTATCTTACGCGAGAAGCTCGGTCAGGATTAGGTTAAGGTCTGGTGGTTTGGTTAACCTAGGTTTATTGACCTGGCTAAGATAGGATTAGCCAATGGTCAGCCTGGCTCTGATACCAAGTCTGTCACGACCGGATTTTCGGGATATTAATTTCCCAGAAAACGACCTTTGTGCTCACCAGCCCCAGGATTACTGTTAGCTGATGAGGCACCAACTTGATACAAGAATTCCAAGCAAAGTACAAAATATGTAGTACAAGACCATTGTGGCCTAGGAGTACAACACTTGGTTTCTAGTGGTTGATGGCGGAAGCGGTTTATGGTGCATCTGCATCTATGGGACTCCATTTCCCACAAGAACAGCTGACCAGGATAACTCCTATCTTCGCGAGGATGCTATCGTCATTGCGTAGGTTCCGGGGCTGTCGTCATAACGCTCTTCTCCACGCAAGAAATCTGGCCAAGACAATAGCCAGGGACAAGCCAGTGAGTACGTTTGAATGTACTCGCAAACATTAGGAACACGGGTATAATATAACAAGGGATAATCATGCTCCGAAATATTCATGATCATAATGTCTGCCACGAAAATCTGTGATGCACGCAGAGAAAATATGAACATGCAATACGGGAGTAAAAAATAGAATGCACTGACCGAGTGTCTGAAATGACTCCTCGAAAGGTTGCAAATAAATTAACAATGCCGCAGTCGGGCGTCTGAGCGACACCACATAAAGGGCTTATAAAGAAAAATTAAATAACAAACATGCCGCAGTCGGGCGTCTGAGCGACACCACATAAAGGGCTTATAAGGGATAAATAAATAACAAACATGCCACAGTCGGGCGTCTGAGCGACACCACATAAAGGGCTTATATAAGGATAATTACAGTGAATATCCAGGAGGTAGAACCGTCCCAAGGATACTCAATAATTCAAATAATGTAAATGGTTAGTCCATGGTAATAATAAACATAATCCTCATATGTCACAGGTCATAAACAATATCTAGTCTAGCCGTTTCTCGATCCGAAGACCGTCACTAGATTCTAGTTTAGCCGTTCTCCATCCGAATACCGTTACTATGATCCAGTTTAACCATTTCTCCATCCGAAAACCGTCACTAGACCCATCTCAGACTGTAGTCCTTACTTATGAACATGGCTATCCAAATAGATATGACCTCTGCAGAGGGTGTACTCTTTACCCACGAGTAACGGATTTATTTAGTCTACCGGGACTAATTCTGCCTACGGCCTTTTAATTGAAAACACGCCTGACCTGCACACACCAGCTTAACTTACCGGTGTCTGGAAGCACCCACGACACCTGTCAAGCAAAACTCTAAGTGGGGAGGCTACAACCTCGACGTAGCATGCGATCAAATTTATATCGCGCGCTCTAAGGGGTGCCCCCTCTCAGTCCCAACCGGAAACACCCATGCCCCCGGACCAGGTGGCATGCCTACCGGATGCATCCGGTATCTTCCACCATGGCCTCTCTGTACGGTGTGTGCCTTGGTAAGGGGTTGACAACTTACTGAACCGTACCCTACCCGCGCCAGGGACAAGTGGTAGTACAAAACAAGTAGTGGAAGTTACTAATCAAGACTCGACCTACGGCCAACTCAGGAGGTCCAAGTATTCTCCGAATGATTGGCATAACCAATATATTTCCATTAACAGACAGAATCACCGTTCATCAAACCTCATCATGCCATACCGGACACACTCGTCCCAACGAGGAACTAGGGACAAGTTCGTGTCTACCCAAGACCACGACATTCCCGGCTTCCTTCCGGTATGCACAAGAAGCTCACGAGGATGATCACTAACTCCAACATATCCATTACTAACAGCAAAGCATCTCCAATATGCACTCATGCGTGTGACTTTATCGTTACATAAAAATAACGTATACTCCAAGTCAAAGTGGTGTTGTAACCGCATCAAAACACCTCACGAAAATACTATGCCAGAGTTCAGAATGCTTGCCTTCAAGAGTATGCAAGGGGGTGCACTTTTTGAAAGTTTTCTTCTCTCTCCATTTCCTATTTTGAAAAAATATTCAAATAACAAATATTTCAAACACAGTACAAAAAGTTTTCTCTAATATTTTTGAAATAAATCTTAAAATAAACTAGATGCAATTTGAGAGAGGTAGGAAAAAGAATCAACTCATTTGGAGTTTTATTTTAAAATATATAGCCAGTCAAAGTTTGGTCAAAGTTCTGTTTTTAATAAAACTAGAAAAAGAAAACATTTCGATACCGAATACGCTTTCGAAGCAGAGGAAACGTACTCCGGGGTTTACGTGACCACTTAAACCAGCGTGGGTGGCGCGGGGGTCACTGACAGTGGGTCCAGAGGGCCCACTGGTTAGGTTTGACCATTCTCCCCTCTCCCTCCTCTTCTCTGCCCGAACGGGAGGGGGACTCCGGCGATCGCTGTCAACGAACGGCGGCTCCTCGAGGGCACCTGAGGGCAGGGATGGACCTGCCAGACCGGGGCGGTCCTCTCGGTGGTCGTTGGGTCGACGGTGGTGGAAGGAGTCGCCGGCGGCGAGTTCTGCGGCGGAGGGGGCTACGGGAGCGAAGTGGGTTTTGGGCTCTGGTGGTTTCTGATCGAGGCTGAGGCGCTGGGCAGCTCCGCAAGAACGAGGGGAAGCGGTTGGTGGCGCTGGATGGGCGGGGGATAGCCTGGTTGCGACGATTGGCACCGGACGGCAGCGGCGGCCGAACCGGCCGGAGTTGGGGGAGATGGCCTCTTCCGGTCAATCCACTGCTTGGGGAGCTCTAGGGGGAAGGCTTGAGGTCGCCTGAGCACTCGGAGGGGCTCGGGGCCTCCTTTTATAGGCGCTCGAGGCTGGTCCCGCGGCGGCCGTGGATAAGAACGCCGGCGACCGCGGTGCTGTAGCTGCAGGGTGACGTGGCGGTGACGAGCGCGTGCCGACGGGCTCCAGGATAAGCTTGAGCTGTTCACAAGGGCAGCTGGCGCGCGCGGGTGGCTTGGGCGGCGCCGTCCATGGCAGGAGCTCGCTGCCGACGCCGGCGTACCGCCAAAAGCTCTGACGGCGGTGCTGTAGGGCGCCAGAGGTGGCGTGGAGAGTGGGCGAGCGTAGTGCGCGGCTCTGCAGGTGAGCAAGGGCCAGGGGCGGGACGCGGCGAGGGCAGCAGTGCGACGTGGCGACTCGGTGCGCGCGCGTGAAAAACGTGCGCTCTGGGCGCACCCAGAGCACGCACGGGACATGCTTGACGAAATGCCAGGGCGGCCTAGAGTGCGAGGGGGAGGCTGGCAACTAACAGGGCACGGTTGTGGATAGCTAGGAGCTTAGTTGACAAGGTTGCTGGGTCAGTGGATTAAATCCATAATGCAAACTAGAAAACATGCCAAAACTGTCCATGAACACAAGGTGTTCGACATAATGCTAAGTGCATTTAGGCAACTCCTGGAGTGGCCAAAATCTCCAGATCAGGGTCTCTCTAGATGTAGGTGATGATGGCAAGATCATTTGGGCAAAACCAGAAACTTGCTAGTGCAAGTTTTGCAAAACTACAGTTTTGGACAGAAAGAAAAAGGTCTCATTGCAAGCACTTAAAATCCTCCAATGGGTCCAATCTCCTGGACTTAAGGGTTTTGCAGGGAGGGCTAAAGGCAGGAAAAAGCTCAGGGGCACTAGAGCAAAATAAGATAGGGTTGCAGTACAAATCACCAAACTGGACCAGAATGAAAAAGGGGTTGATACACTCAAATTTTCCAAAGAACATCACTGGGTTTTGGTATAAAGTTGAATTATATGCATCTACTGACATCTGCAAACACTTGGAAGAATTTTTAAAGGAATATTTAAATAGGTTGTAGTGCAAAAATGCCTACTGGACCAGATTTGAAAAGTTGATGTAGAGCTCAAAATCTCCAATAACCAGAAGGTATTTTTGCATAAAAGTGATGTGGAAACATCACATGACATCCCCAAATTTTGGTGGAATTTTTAAGGCATTTGTCAAATGGTTGCAGTGCAAAATAGGCTCCAAATTTGTGAAAGATCATTTTAAAAGAATAAAGCTCAAGAAAAAGCAATTATGCCATTAAATCCACTGATAAAGGATTGTTTTATGGAGAGAGCATACAAAATCCAATAATACTTTTGGAAAGTTTCCACTTGAGGTAAAAACCCATAATATGAAAAGGTAAATCTAGACAAATGGAAAAGTTTTATTTCCTGGCAAAATTTTAATTAATAAAACAAGGTCAAAATTTTGGGGTGTCACAGCCTCCATGGCGGTGGAGGGGTGAGAGCCCCTCCGAGATTGGATCTGTTTCTCTGTCTCTCTCTGTTTCTGCGTTCCCTGATTCTACCCTTTCACCGTTTCTTAAATTCCCGGAGATCCGTAACTCCGATTAGGCTGAAATTTGGACACGATTTTTATCTGAATATTGACTTTCTTGTGGCGAAAGAAGGGCACCAACCGCCTTACGGAGTGGCCACGAGGGCTCAGGGTGCGCTTGACCCCCTGGGGCGCGGCTCTCACCCTCGTGGGCCCCTTAGGCATCGTCTCGTGTTGATTCTGCTTCCCAAAATTCACATATATTCCCAAAAAAAATCTCCGTCAGTTTTTATCCTGTTTGGACTTCGTTTGATATGGATTTTCTGCGAAACAAAAGACATGCAACAAACAGGAACTGGCACTAGGCACTGGATCAATATGTTAGTCCCAAAAAATAGTATAAAAAGTCGCCAAAAGTATATGAAAGTTGTATAATATTGGCATGGAACAATAAAAAATTATAGATACGACGGAGACATATCAGCATCCCCAAGCTTAATTCCTGCTCGTCCGCGAGTAGGTAAATGATAAAAAAGATAATTTTTGATGTGGAATGCTACCTAGCATAATCTTGATCATGTAATCTAATCATGGCATGAATATTAAGACACGAGTGATTCAAAGAAATAGTCCCTCATTTGACATTAAGACAATAATACTTCAAGCATACTAATAAAGAAATCATGTCTTTTCAAAATAACATGGCCAAAGAAAGTTATCCCTACAAAATCATATGGTCTGGCTATGCTCCATCTTCACCACACAAAGTATTCAAATCATGCACAACCCCGATGACAAGCCAAGCAATTGTTTCATACTTTTGAAGTTCTCAAACCTTTTCAACTTTCACGCAATACATGAGCGTGAGCCATGGACGTAGCACTATAGGTGGAATAGAATATGATGGTGGAGGTTGTGTGGAGAAGACAAAAAGGAAGAAAGTCTCACATCGACGCGGCTAATCAATGGGCTATGGAGATGCCCATCAATTGATGTCAATGCGAGGAGTAGGGATTGCCATGCAACGGAAGCACTAGAGCTATAAATGTATGAAAGCTCAACAAAAGAAACTAAGTGGGTGTGCATCCAACTTGCTTGCTCACGAAGACCTAGGGCATTTGAGGAAGCCCATTGTTGGAATATACAAGCCAAGTTCTATAATGAAAAATTCCCACAAGTATATGAAAGTGACAAAATAAGAGACTCTCTATCATGAAGATCATGGTGCTACTTTGAAGCACAAGTGTGGAAAAAGGATAGTAGCATTGTCCCTTCTTTTTTTTGGGCCTTCCCTTTTTTTGGCCTTTCTCTTACTTTTTTTTGGCCTTTCTTTTTTATTTGGCCTTTCTCTTTTTTTTTTCACGGGACAATGATCTAATAATGATGATCATCACACTTTTATTTACTTACAACTCAATATTACAACTCGATACTAGAACAAAGATATGACTCTATCTGAATGCCTCCGGCGGTGTACCGGGATATGCAATGATCTAGCGTAGCAATGACATAAAAAAACGGACAAGCCATGAAAACATCATGCTAGCTATCTTACGATCATGCAAAGCAATATGACAATAAATGCTCAAGTCATGTATATGATGATGATGGAAGTTGCATGGCAATATATCTCGGAATGGCTATGGAAATGCCATGATAGGTAGGTATGGTGGCTGTTTTGAGGAAGATATAAGGAGGCTTATGTGTGATAGAGCGTACAGTATCACGGGGTTTGGATGCACCGACGAAGTTTACACCAACTCTCGAGGTGAGAAAGGGCAATGCACGGTACCGAAGAGGCTAGCAATGATGGAAGGGTGAGAGTGCGTATAATCCATGGACTCAACATTAGTCATAAAAAACTCACATACTTGTTGCAAAAATCTATTAGTCATCGAAACAAAGTACTACGCGCATGCTCCTAGGGGGATAGATTGGTAGGAAAAGACCATCGCTCGTCCCCGACCGCCACTCATAAGGAAGACAATCAATAAATACCTCATGCTCCAACTTCGTTACATAACGATTCACCATACGTGCATGCTACGGGAATCAAAAACTTCAACACAAGTATTTCTACAATACACAACTACCCACTAGCATGACTCTAATATCACCGTCTTTATATCACAAAACTATTACAAGGAATCAAACATATCATATTCAGTGATCTACACGTTTTATGTAGGATTTTATGACTAACCATGTGAATGACCAATTCCTGTCATCTCTCTAAATAGACTTAAGTGAAGCAAGAGAGTTTAATTCTTTCTAAAAAATATATGCCCACACTCTAACAAATATAAGTGAAGCAAAAGATCATTCTACAAATGGCGGTTTTCTATGTGAAGAGAAAGAGGCAATCCAAACTTCAAATGATATAAGTGAAGCACATGAAGCATTCTATAAAGCCATACTCAAAAGATATATGTGAAGTGCAATGAGCATTCTATAAATCAACCATGGACTATCTCATACCAGCATGGTGCATAAAATAAAACTGAAAACTAAATGCAAAAGATGCTCCAAGATTTGCACATATCGCATGAACGAAACGAATCCGAAAACATACCGATACTTGTTGAAGAAAGATGGGATGCCTTCCGGGGCATCCCCAAGCTTAGACGCTTGAGTCTCCTTGAATATTTACTTGGGGTGCCTTGGGCATCCACAATCTTGATCTCTTGCCTCTCCTCCTCCTCCTCACATCGAGACCTCCTCGATCTTCGAACACTTCATCCACACAAAACTCAACAGAAAACTCGGTAAGATCCGTTAGCATAATAAAGCTAATCCCTACTCTAGGTACTGTTGCATACCAATTCATATTTTTTTGCATTGTAGCTACTGTAATATAACTTTTCCATGGCTTAATACACTGATAGAAATCGATAGTTTCATCAAAAAAAGCAAACTATGCATCAAAATAAGAATTTGTCTTAAACAGGACAGTCTGTAGTAATCTGAACATTCACCATACTTATGGTACTCCAAAACTTCTGACAAAATTAGGAAAAATAAACAATTTGTATAGAAAGACAGTGCAAAAAGTTTCAGAACCGTTTGATGTTCCAGTAAAAAATGTAAATCGCGCACTACAGCCAAAGTTTCTGTTTTGCACCGCACAAACCAACAAGCAATGTAAACATCCTAAAGGCAAATCTTGCCACATTATTTTTATTTTTAAACTTTATAAAAGCACACAACAGAAATAAATGACTCTCTAAAACTTCCGAGTTGTCTCCCTGGCAGCGCTTTCTTTAAAGCCATTAAGCTAGGCATATAGTGCTCAAGTAATGGATCCACCCGGATCCCAAGGTATATCAAAGCCAATTTTAATTAACAACGATTTGTGATTTAGTAGTTTGCACAAAGTAACATATATAATGCAACAAAGAATTCTAACTCTCTTCCTATGCATCGGCATGTCATAAAAGAACAATTCATGCACACATAGTAAAGGCCAATGCATAGTATAAACAATTTCTTGCAATTTTATCATATTGGAAACATAGAGAGGTGGAGATATAGTTCCTCTCTTATAATAATTGCAAGTAGGAGCAGCAAGCACATGCATATTATATCTATCAAAATCATCATGTGTAGTAGTAAAATGCAATGCATCAATATAATCCTTAATAAAGGCAAACTTCTCCGATATAGTGTAGTTAGAATTCAAAAAGATAATAGGACTATCATCCGTGGGTGCAATAGCAACAATTTCATGTTTAACATAAGGAACTATAGCAAGTTCATCTCCATAAGCATAATCCATATTGGCATCTTGGCCACAATCGTCATCAAAAAGGGATATTTCAAAAGAATCAACGGGATCATAACAATCATCATAGCAATCATCCTTCGGTAAGCACGAAGGGAAATTAAACAATGTATGATTTGAAGAGTTACTCTCATTAGAAGGTGGGCACGGGTAGCTAATCCGCTTTTCCTCCTTTTGTTCTTCGCTCTCCTCATCATCTTTTCATCCAATGAGCCCATAGTTTCATCAATTCCTTCTTCCATAGACTCCTGCAAAATATTAGTCTCTTCTTGGACAGCGGAGACTTTCTCAATAAATTCATAAATATCATAATTGTATTTATAATTCTCATAGCAATATTTTAGTATAGAAAAAATTTCAGGTCTGTAAACAACATCATCAAGATTTTCACACTCTTTAACAAAGATTCGATTTCCTAAGCACCCATAAAAGCAACGAATTCTTCTATTTGTTCCACATCATAGTAATCATATATACCATTAGCATAATAAGCCAAGGTTTCATCATCATTAAATTTGCATGAAAAAGGAAGGTGCGGAGCCTTCATCCTAGAGCAACAAGTATAATCATATCTCAAGCATAGTTCCTGAGCATACCACATCAATATATGAATTTGATCCCATAATTGTTTCCCTTTTTGAGTCAAGCGATAATCCCTAAAGTATTCACGTTGATCCAACGTTACTCCCATTATAAAGTTGAATGGGGTTTTCTCAGGATTATCAAAGTAGTACATAATATCTTTCACATAATGAGCATCGAGGGTTTTAGGAGGTTCCCCATCTCCATGAGTAGCAAGTAAACCTAATTTTTTTGGTATTTCGTGTTCCATATCCATAACTAAAGATAGAGAACAACTTAGAACAGCAAATAAAAATTACTTAGTGATAAAGCAAACAAACACACACGAGAATATTCACCCCACGCTATAACTCCCTGGCAACGGCGCCAGAAAAAGGTCTTGATAACCCACAAGTATAGGGGATCGATTGTAGCCTCTTTCGATAAGTAAGAGTGTCGAACCTAACGAGGAGCTAAAGGTAGAACAAATATTCCCTCAAGTTCTGTCGACCACCGATACAACTCTACGCATGCATAACGTTCGCTTTACCTAAAACAAGTATGAAACTAGAAGTACTTTGTAGGTGTTGTGGGATAGGTTTGCAAGATAATAAAGAGCACGTAAATAAAATCTAGGGGCTGTTTAGGTAAAGACACAATAAAGTTAGTATAGCGAGTGTGTAAAAGTGGCGGTAGGAGTTGCGAAATTGTCCCTAAGCAATTGACTACTTTACTAGATCGATAGCAAGTTTTATGTGGGAGAGGCCACTGCTAGCATGTCATCCCTGACTTGGAATTCTATGCACTTATGATTGGAACTATTAGCAAGCATACGCAACTACTAACGTTCATTAAGGTAAAACCCAACCATAGCATTAAGATATATTGGTCCCCCTTCAATCCCGTATGCATCAATTTCTATGCTAGGTTGAAGCTTCTGTCACTCTTGCCCTCCAATACATAGTCCTATCAACATACAACTAACCCTATGGTGTGATCCACACGCATGCTCATATGATGGGCACCAAAGGACAGTAACATAACCACAAGGAAATTAAGCCAATCATAGGAATTCACCAATTACCGATAGGACAACAAAAATCTACTCAGACATCATAGGATGGCAACACATCATTGGATAATAATATGAAGCATAAAGCACCATGTTCAAGTAGAGGGTACAGCGGGTTGCGGGAGAGTGGACCGCTGTAGATAGATGGGGGAAGGTGATGGATATTTTGGTGAAGGTGACGGAGGTGTTGGTGTAGATTGCAGTGACGATGATGGCCCCGGCGGCGTTCCGGCGCCACCGGAAGAGAGGGGGGAGAGGGGCCCCCTTCTTCTTCTTATTCCTTGACCTTCTCCCTAGATGGGAGAAGGGTTTCCCGTCTGGTCCATGGCCTCCATGCCGGCGGAGGGGCGAGAGACCCCCCGAGATTGGATCTGTTTCTCTGTGTTTCTGCGTTCCCTGATTCTGCCCTTTCACAGTTTCTTAAATTCCCAGAGGTCCGTAACTCCGATTGGGCTGAAATTTGGACACGATTTTTATTCGGATATTGGCTTTCTAGCGGCGAAAGAAGGGCACCAACCACCTTACGGAGTGGCCACGAGGGCCCAGGGCGCGACTGAACCCCTGGGCGCGCCCCTCACCCTTGTGGGCCCCTCGGGCATCGTCTCGCGTTGATTCCGCTTCCCAAAATTCACATATATTCCAAAAAAATCTCCGTCAGTTTTTATCCCGTTTGGACTCCATTTGATATGGATTTTCTGCGAAACAAAAAACATGCAACAATCAGGAACTGGCACTGGCCACTGGATCAATATGTTAGTCCCAAAAAATAGTATAAAAAGTTGCCAAAAGTATATGAAAGTTGTATAATATTGGCCTGGAACAATAAAAAATTATAGATACGACGGAGACGTATCACAATCCTCAAAATTATGCTTGGACGAACCAGGCAACTTACAATAAATTCGTCCTTGGATTGATGGCTTAAAATGGTGATCAAGAATTCTAATGTAATTATTTTTTACCAACAAATCAAATATTTGATCACACATGCTTGAATTGAAGGTATACTTCTTATTTTCTAGCAAATCTTGTTCTGAGAATGGCTTTGAAGTTAAGCAAACGAATGGTTCAGATTTTACATCACCCCATTTGGCTATGCATTGTTCTACACTCTATATCCCATGTAGTTGGATAAGATATTATATTAGCATCGATTTTCTCAACATAATTTACTCTTGGCTTTAAATTTATGCAACGAAAATATTTAGAACATACAGGTCTCAATTGAGACCAAATGCAAGCCAAGTAATAAATAAGCAAAGCTACCCAATTAGATATGATCTTTACATGAAGCAATGGGGAAAGCCTTGGCTACAATAATAAGTCACTATCGGTCTTTATAAATGACGCAATGGGCTGACCAATATGCTCAATGACAATTTTATTGCTATCAAGTAAATTACCCTTCGTCATTGGTCTTTCAAAATTACTTATGAGGATTTTTCTAATAGATGCATCAACAATAAAGTTGTGACCAAATCTGAAAACAGTTAAGTTACTTACAAGCCATACCTCTTCAAATATGTTGGGAGAGCATGATGGTGGTGTGACTTGAAGAACATCTTGATCCGTCTTTGGATGGCTCCCCAACGCCTTGTGATCATCTTTTCTTGATTCCATGCACCATTGCTTTGAAGATCCATGTCAGCCGAACTTTGTTTGGCAACTTGTTCTTGTCACTGAGGCTTGTCAATTTCGGTGGCACGGAACTCATAGGGCAGGAAGTAGGTTCCATTGACTTTAGGAAAATCAAGCATGGTTGTTTTGCTATGCTTGCCATGCCCTTTCCCAATAATGCTTGCCTCTTTCGATTTGATGGACCCGGAATATATACTACTTGATTCGGCTTTTTCGACCGAAGCACTCTCATGTTCCGAATCATCCTTCTTTTCATTGATTCTACCAATTGGCAATGCATTGAACACACTTTTTATTTGAGCCAATTCTTTTTCTGTTTGTTTCTGGCGGCGAGTGGCAAAGTTGTCTTTAAGCTTTTTCTCAATTTCAGCCCACTCCGGATATGATTGCCCCCCAATGCTTTTAGATTCTTTCGGCGATGACATACGGATGTTGCCGAAACTTTGCAATTGTGTAGCAGGTGTATAATATGACGTAGTACTAGGTGAAGGCATATGCATTGTTGTAAAACCATATTTTTGCTCGCCAATTTTACCAATTGGCAAATGTTCATCTTCTTGCAAAACTCTAGCTTTTATTGCATTATAATCAGAAACTAGCCCCTTATCATGTTCTTCAAGGCAAAGCACACTAATCTTATTATTTAGGGCTATATCACTTTTTAATTTAGTCACTTCCCATTCTGTAAGGGATTGCTCCACAATACTTTTAGATTCTTTTGGCATTAAGGTGTTGCCGAAATTATGCAATTGCATAGACGATGCATTATATGCTACAATATTAGATGATGGCATGTGCCCTCCTGCAAATTTTGTACTTATTCGGCTATGACCGTGAAGGTGCGGAGCCAAATTATAAGCATCTTTGGCATAACAATTTGTGGGGTTGCCGATGCATGAGAGTTGGATACATATGGTGCAGGTTACTAGTATCATAAGAAGTTGAAGCATGCAAATTACTTTGAATCGGCCCTTACACGTAATTAGATGCATGATTGAAAAAACTAGGGCTGGCCGATAGAGTATGTTCATTGAACGATCTAGTAACACCATATGAATTATCTGCATTTACACACGGGGATTAAGTATTCATATTACCTTTGTAGATTGCAAGCCCTAGATGACGATCTCTTCGTAGTGAGAACGGGCTGGAGACCGTTCAAAGCTTCGTCCCCAATGGAGTCACCAAAAAGTGTGTTCGGACATGAACACGTCACGTGTACCCTCAACAACGGGGGTGATGCACCAGAGCTCACGTCGAAGGAATCTCACCAGAAGCGTGATTCGCAAGTCGACAGGAGAGGACTTCTTTGGACCCGAAACCCTAGACTCCCGGGAGGGATCCCGTCGGGGAGTGAGGCGGCTCTGGGATGCCCTAGGTCAGTCAAGCCGCCCCTAGAGCCTCGCGATTTGCATCTCTCCAACACGACGAACGACAAAGAACGAGGGATCAAGAACGCGGGAGGGACAAGACGTAGATGAAAAAGTTGTAGATGCGTTTAGGATTGTGTGTTGTTCAATCGGCCATCACCCCTTAGGTATATAAGAGGAGGATGGACTTCCTGTGCAAGGAAAGGTTAGAATGCACATTCAAAACCCTAGTTTGGGTCCAACTCGGAATCCGAACTTTCCAAAACTGTTCGGTTTACAACCTGGCTGCACCTTGCAGGTCAAGTTTGTGGCAATAAACGACCTCGCATGGAACCGAGCCCAAAATCAACCTTGACCGTTTGGACGAGAGGAACAATTTTCATGTTGAACGTTTTTTTATGAGAGGCCATCTTGAGGGCCTTTTTGGCTGTTTACCGAAGTTTGCGGCAGAGAAATCCAAAACCCGAACGAACATCCCCGGGGTGTCCTCCCATCCTCAGAGAAATCCAAAACCCGGATGGTTATCCCCGGAGTGTCCTGCCATCCTGATGCAACCACGCATATTTGGCACGAACTTTTGCATACTACCTCGGATTAAGATAAGTTTTATATCAAAATCGACCTCTTCGACGAGGCTCCCAACTTTCATGTTGAAACTTTTTCCATCCGAGGCCGTCTTAATTGGGTTTCAAGCCATTCTTTAATCTGGTTTCAAGATGAGCATCTCTGAACTTGTCATAACTTTTGCATCTGAGCTCCATTTTAGACCATCTTCATATCCATCTTGATCTTCTCGAAAAGAGCCATCCCATGGCGAATTTTAATAATAAGTTTGAATTAATCTTGACATAGCTTCAAGCTACTCTTTATGATCGTGCCACTTTTGAGCATGAACACAAACCTTCACAGACTCCGTTCACCGGCGATCCACAATGACTTTTGGATCCTTAGAACGTGACACCTAACCGGCTGAAGGATACATAGTCCTCAAGTGTAATAAGTCTTTAGGTCATGCGGACAGAAAGACTTCAGTGATGCCTAACACTCTTTGGCTCTGGGTGTTTTGGGCTTTGTCCTTGCAAGGATTCTCTCTCAAAGGCTTTGGAGGTGGGTTGCTCTCGAACGACAAAAGCCGTGCACTAACTCTGAGCAGCCACCAATTTATGGTGTAGGGGGTGGGCTATTTGTAGCTAGGTGGCAACCCGACATGATATGTCTGAAATGACCCTAGGTCACTAAGGAACCGACACATGTCCAACGGTCGGATTTCAAACACACGCGGCAGCTTGACTTGGGCTACAAGAAAAGCTAACTCATCCAACTCTGGATAAGATTTACTCTCATTGTCTTCACTCGAAGACATAGGATTTGGGTTCAGCATCATATCAGTCTTCTGACTTTGTTCACTGGGACCCCACTTAACAGTTCGGTGGTTCCTATGACTAAGAAAGAAGAAAATGAAACTACGAAAGAAACTATGTCTTCGCACTCCATTGTCTTCAAGTGAATGTATTCACACGTCATAATCTTCGACGTGTATGTCTTCATGAACCACCATTGTCTTCAATGCCTTCATACATTTTAGGGGTCATCTCTGGTAGGTAAACCAAATCAATGAGGGACTTCTACATGTGTTATCCCCCAATTCTCACAAACACATTAGTCCCTCAACCATGTTTGTCGTCAATTCTCTAAAACCAACTTGGGGTGGCACTAGATGCACTTACAGACATACGATAAAACCTCAAGCATACGCCATTGGACACAAGGTGAAGCCGCTCCTAAATGCTTCCCCTTTCCATTCATGCGAAACATGGGTGCTACCTAATGCAAAGACACTACATGTGCTTAGGTACCACGAAGACCCTCTCGGAGATGCTCGGAACGATGGACAAGTCCCCAAGTACATGGATGAAGGAGCGCGACGAGAGGAACCACTAAACGTCGACAGCGGCCGAACATCTAGAGCCCGAAGACAACTGCAATGGCAGGAGTCAGCCTGCCCAGTAGATACAGGGCCCAGACATCTGGCCTGACGCGAGCTGTCGGACATCCAGTCCCCACCCAGAAATCTGACCCGTTACATACAGAAGCTGGACCCAGGCCAACCCGGACATCCTGCCGTGACCCCGGACATCCGGCCATGACCTCGAACATCCGGCTCGTCCCCGAAGCCCCGGACATCCGGCTCCCAGGCCGTACGTCCGACACCTGCGCATGCCTAACTGGGCCAGAGGCCCATGTACCCCCCTCTTCTCCCCTCCTACCTCGTGGACTACTATATAAGGATCCCTACCTCCTCCTACCTAGTTGAGCTTTTGCTCCTTACCACATCTTCTCTTGAGAGAGAGAGAGAAAGACGTAGATACACTCCATTGGAGTCCAAGACCTCCATTGGAGATGATCCCCTAGTGGATTCAAGACCCCTCTTGAGTGAAGATCCCCCTAGTGAATTCAAGACCTCAACTCCTTCAAGAATTGAGATGAACTAGTGCCTATGTTACCATCTTGTGCTGGATTTGGACCTTTGTATCCCTCTATGTGTATGTGGATTTAGCATATGTGTGATTGGATCTTGTCTATTTGAGAGTTCTTCTTGTGTTCTTCTCTTGATTTGCTCCTTTCCCCCTCCAAGTGTGAAAAGATCATGAACTTAGGGTTCCACCCTACATCACCTGGTCGCCGGTAACCCTAGGATGGAAACCGCCACTGTTGATGCATTTTTCTTCCTACTGAATATAGTATGTTTCATTTGCAGTGCCCAAAGTGTGAGGACCCGACAAGTTTCTGCGCCCTTGGCAAGATGCCAGACTTGTTCCTTCTCATCCTAACACAGGATTTCAAAAAGCACACGGTATGTTCCTAGAATTGTCTTTCCTATCCAGGAGGGTTGGGGCTTTTGAACATGTTGTCGACTAATTTGGAAATTTGGATTGCTATATTTGGATAAAAGGTACTAGTACCATGGTCAACACTAATGTGAAAGAGGAAATTATTTCTAGATTTGGATAGCGGATAGATTGTGTTCTCATATTATTTTTCCTGTAGTGCATCCCATGCTCTGCCAGAACACACATACTCAAGAAGGTCGGCCTTGCCATAACTGAATACACCAGTATAAGGGTCACATTGGAGACATACCATGGATATAAGTTCACAGTTGGGTTCATTAACCAAGAAGATTGCTCCTTTTTTATGGCCAAACTTCGATAAACTTTGTCAAGTGTTATGGACTGAAAGTTCACACACGAATGTTGATGGAAATAGTAGAACCTGGTCTCATCAACCCTGTGACCTTCCACCCCGACGTTGTTCCAGTAGTTCATCCATGTCAGTTTTCTATTTGGTTCTTCCATGTTGCCGCTATTACTTTGTAATCCACCTATTATGTCAAACTAATCACAATTTGACTTTCAAAGTAGCAACAATT
Source organism: Aegilops tauschii subsp. strangulata (assembly GCF_002575655.3). Taxonomy (NCBI): domain Eukaryota; kingdom Viridiplantae; phylum Streptophyta; class Magnoliopsida; order Poales; family Poaceae; genus Aegilops; species Aegilops tauschii. The sequence goes on from NC_053038.3 coordinate 248,397,519, forward strand.
TGTGATTCCCTTCTCTCACAATGATGCTACTTCTAACTAATATTTCTTATAACTGGTGGCATGCGTAGGTTATTACAAAGTGCAGGACACTACTCGTCTGTTATTTGATAAGACCTCGACTATTACTGATGGCACTGAAGTTGATTGGGACGGGATCCACCATTTCCTACAATATATTGATCATCTTGAGGACCTTGTGGGACATTTCAATGGCGGAAAGCAACGTGGGATATGTGTGCCATTGGTGCACACATTGAGCAGGTCCAACTATATCAAGAAACTAATGGTACGAGCTATTTTATGCTATATATGTTGTTCATAAACTTTTGCCTATACACAGTTTTACAATTGTGTTCTTCTTGAAACAGAAACTGCCCAGTTTTATTGTTCCTATATAGATGCCACACCATGGTCGAGTCAGACCTGCGCTTGGTCACAACATGATGTTTATGTCGACCTACTCCATTTCCCTTAGAGGTGAAAAGATATTGTCTGTGTTCTGGGATCAGGGGTACCCAGGCCCGCCTGCCTGCCACTACTAGGGAAAAGCCTAGCAGTAGCGTGGGTCTTAGGTGTATCAGTAGCGCGGGGAACTGTGCTACTGAGACGGCGTTACAGCTAACTTGTAGCAGTAGCGGATGTTGAACCGCGCTACTGCTACCCATCTATAGGAGTAGCGAGCTTTACCGGAATGCGCTGCTGCTAATAGTTGTAGCGCTTCACAGTAAGCCGCGCTACTGCTAAGTGTGCGCCGCTGCTAACTTAATCTTGAAAGGCCCAACCATATCAAGCCCCCAGACTGCAAATGGCCAAGTTATTGGAATCATCGGCAACTCTTGAGATGGCACATGAGCTCGTCGAGAAAATTTCTGACGTCCATCACACTTACTGACGATATCTTCCACATCAACATGAGCCGTCAACCAATAAAACCCATGACAAAACGCCTTAGCCACTAAAGACTTCGAGCCGGTATGATGACCACAATCACCTTCATGAATCTCATGTAAAATTTCGCAGCCCTCCTCAGGAGAAGCACAACATGGAATACCCTTGTCACACTGCAGTGGTGTAACTCGCCGTTGACGATGGTCATGGACTTAGTCCGCCGGGTTATCTGCCATTCCAGAATCTCATCCTCTGGTAACTCGCCCCGAATCATATAAGCCAGATAAGTCAAAGTCCAATCTGGAATAGCATGAAGAGCCGCCACCAACTGCGCCTCCGGGTCAGGAACTGCAAGGTCTTCTTCGGACGGTAACCTGATAGAGGGAGTATGTAGCACGTCCAGGAACACATTAGGAGGCACCGGTTTATGTTGAGACCCAAGCCGGCTTAAGGCATCAGTAGCCTCATTCTTTCATCGGTCGAGGTGATCCACTTGATAACCTTGAAAATGACAAGCAATATTCTCAACCGTCCGGCAATAAGCTGCCATGAGCGCATCTTTAGAGTCCCACTTGTCAGAGACTTGTTGAGACACAAGATCTGAGTCGCCCAGACACCTGACCCGGCTTAAATTCATCTCCTTGGCCATACGAAGACCATGGAGTAGAGCCTCATACTCAGCCGCATTATTAGTACAAGGAAACATTAGCCGCAACACATAACATAATTTATCACCTCGTGGGGAAGCCAAAATAAATCCAACCCCTGAGCCCTCCAATTGCCTGAACCCATCAAAGTGGATTGTCCAATACGTGTTGTCAGGCTTCTCTCAGGTGTCTGCAACTCGGTCCAGTCATTTATGAAATCCACTAAAGCTTGAGATTTGTTGGCTGTCCTTGGCACATATTTCAAACCATGAGGCCCAAGTTCAATTTCCCACTTAGCCACCCGACTGTCGGTGTTCTGGGAACCAGGATACCCAGACTTGCCTGCCTGCGGCCTGTCGCATGGCTCCATCTGCGGCCTGCTAGTCTCATCTTCAGCACCAGCAGCACAAGACCCTCACGAGGGGCCAAGGCTCGCGAGGCGGACGACGTCAAGATCTCCAGAAGGAGCGGCCTCCTCAGGCTGGCTCGAGAGGAGCGGAGATTTCTATGCAAGCCCTCACCTCGTGAGGATCGGATGACACAAGCCATGACGACCAAGGCCAGGCGGGCGCCAGTGGGCGCAGAGCATCAGGTTTCCTCTTTGGTGCTAAGGAAGCAAGCCCGGCCGCGGAGTCCCGAGGAATCAACCAAAGGTTTCCATTTCCATGCTACAAAACCAAGACCGCCAGGACGGCAGGACAGAGGTCACCACGGAGCCCACCACGGTGTCACGACTTGCAGCTTTGCAGGCAAAGACCAACTTTTGTCAGGATAAGATGTACCAGTTGTCTCACTTCTAATTTGGCCATTGTGGGATCCCTTCCCGCATTCATTTGGGAAGAGGACCAAGGCCACTATAAATAGAGCCTAGCCACCACCGTAGGGAGAGACCCCGGATCAGATCGATTCCATCCTCAGACCCTCCAGCTCACCCAAGAACACACCTCGTGAGGTTGTTCTTCCACTGTACTAGTTCATACTCAGCCCACCTCAAGGCCAATCCACCAGAAAGCAGGAGTAGGGTTTTACACCGCAAGGTGGCAGGAACCTGGGTAAAATGCCGTGTCCCGTTTCCTTCCATTTCATCGAGCTAGGCCGTGCGATCGACGAGTTGGCAGACTGGAGAGGTTGAGTTCTTCGCATGCACCCCAGAGTTTGAATCTATCCAGGGTATGCGGAGCCCGAAATCTGACATTTGGCGCACCAGGTAGGGGTGCGTCGAAGATTCGCCTCTTCCCCTGCTATACATAGCACGCGCCGTCCACCCTCATGGCGGGCGCTGCTCCAACGACTGGGCCGACGAGTGTGTTTGGAGGTGCCATGGGTCTCCGTGCTTTCACCCCAGCCTTGCGGCGAGTGCAGTGGCCGCCCAAGTTCAGGCCCGAGCTGCCGCCTCAGTACGACGGCACGGCGGACCCCGTGGGGTTTCTCCAGGCGTACGGAGAGGCGGTTTGGGCAGCAGGTGGCGCGGGCAAGGTCACGACGAACTGGCTGAAAGAAATATGCCCTAGAGTCAATAATAAAGTTGTCATTCATATTTCCTTATATCATGATAAATGTTTATTATTCATGCTAGAATTGTATTAACCGGAAACTTAGTACATGTGTGAATACATAGACAAATAGAGTGTCCCTAGTATGCCTCTACTTGACTAGCTCATTAATCAAAGATGGTTAAGTTTCGTAACCATAGACATGTGTTGTCATTTGATGAACGGGATCACATCATTAGAGAATGATGTGATGGACAAGACCCATCCGTTAGCTTAGCATTATGATTGTTTAGTTTTATTGCTATTGCTTTCTTCATGACTTATACATGTTCCTCTGACTATGAGATTATGCAACTGCCGAATACCGGAGGAAAACCTTCAATGACGATTTCTATTGATCGGAGATGTGTCCCGGTCATGTCTACATAGTTCTCGAACCCGTAGGGTCCGCACGCTTAATGTTCGATGACGATTTGTGTTATGAGTTATGTGTTTTGGTGACCGAAGTTTATTCGGAGTCCCAGATGAGATCACGGACATGACGAGGAGTCTCGAAATGGTCGAGAGGTAAAGATTGATATATTTTACGAAGGTATTCGGACACCGGAAAGGTTTCGAGACATTTTGGATATTTATTGGGGAACCGAGGGGTTACGGGGACCCCCCCGGGGAAGTTATGGGCCTTAATGGGCCATAAGGGAGTAGGAGAGGGCAGGCCACAAGGTGGCGCCCCCCAAGGTAGTCCGAATTAGACTAGGGGGAGGGGGCGCCGCCCCCTCTTTCCTTTCTCTCTCCCTCTCCTTCGCTCCTCCCCCTCTTGGAATAGGAAAGGGAATCCAACTAGGATTGGGAATCCTAGTTGGACTCCCCCCTTGGCGCGCCCTCCTTGGCCGCCGGCCTCCTCCTCCCCCTCCTTTATATACGTGGCCAGGGGGCCCCCCATAGACACAACAGTTGTTTCTTAGCCATGTGCAGTGCCCCCTCCATAGTTTACCACTTCGTTCATATTGTCATAGTGCTTAGGCGAAGCCGTGCGCAGATCACATCACCAACACCGTCGCCACGCCGTCGTGCTAACGGAACTCTCCCTCGACCCTCTACTGGATCAAGAGCTCGAGGGATGTCATCGTGCTGAATGTGTGCTGAACACGGAGGTGCCGTACGTTTGGTACTTAGATCGGTTGGATCATGAAGACGTTCGACTACATCAACTGCGTTACTAAACTCTTCCGCTTTCGGTCTATGAGGGTACGTGGACACACTCTCCCGTCTCATTGCAATGCATCTCCTAGATAGATGTTGTGTGATCGTAGGATTTTTTTGAATTACTACGTTCCCAACAGTGGCATCCGAGCCAGGTCTATGCGTAGATGATATATGCATGAGTAGAACACGTTGAGTTGTGGGCGATAATAGTCATACTGCTTACCACCAATGTCTTACTTTGATTCGGCGGTATAGTTGGATGAAGCGGGCCGGACCGACATAACATTACCGCGTTCATGAGACTGGTTCTACCGACGTGCTTTGCACACAGGTAGCTGGCAGGTGTCTGTTTCTCCAACTTTAGTTCAATCGAGTTTGACTACGGCCGGTCCTTGTTGAAGGTTAAAACAACACACTTGATGAAAAATCGTTGTGGTTTTGATGCGTACGTAAGAACGGTTCTTGCTAGAAGCCCGTGGCAGCCACGTAAAACTTGCAACAACAAAGTAGAGGACGTCTAACTTGTTTTTGCAGGGCATGTTGTGATGTGATATGGTCAAGACGTGATGAGATATGAATTGTTGTATTAGATGATCATGTTTTGTAAAAGTTATCGGCAACTGGCAGGAGCCTTATGGTTGCCGCTTTATTGTATGACATGCAATCGCCATGTAATTGTTTTACTTTATCACTAAGCGGTAGTGATAGTCGTAGAAGCAATAGCTAGCGAGACGACAACGATGCTACGATGGAGATCAAGGTGTCTAGCCGGTGACGATGGAGATCGTGATGGTGGTTTGTAGATGGAGATCAAAGGCACAAGATGATGATGGCCATATCATGTCACATATTTTGATTGCATGTGATGTTTATCCTTTATGCATCTTATTTTGCTTAGTACGGTCGTAGCATCATAAGATGATCCCTCACTAAATTTAAAAGTATAAGTGTTCTTAATAAGTATGCATCGTTGCTACAGTTCGTCGTGCCGAGACACCACGTGATGATCGGGTGTGATAAGCTCTACGTTCACATACAACGGGTGCAAGCCAGTTTTGCATGTGCAGAATACTCGTGTTAAACTTGACGAGCCTAGAATATGCAGATATGGCCTCGAAACATTGAGACCGAAAGGTCGAACGTGAATCATATAGTAGATATGATCAACATAATGATGTTCACCTTTGAAAACTACTCCATTTCACGTGATGATTGGACATGGTTTAGTTGATATGGTTCACGTGATCATTTAGATGACTAGAGGGATGTCTATCTAAGTGGGAGTTCTTTAGTAATATGATTAATTGAACTTTAATTTATCATGAACTTAGTACCTGATAGCTTTTGCATGTCTATCTTGTTGTAGATCAATGGCCCGTGCTACCGTTCCTTTGAATTTTAATGCGTTCCTAGAGAAAGCTAAGTTGAAAGATGATGGTAGCAACTACGCGGACTGGGTTCGTAACTTGAGGATTATCCTCATTGCTGCACAGAAGAATTACGTCCTGGAAGCACCGCTAGGTGCAAGACCCGCTGCAGGAGGAACTCCAGACGTTAATGAACGTCTGGCAGAGCAAAGCTGATGACTACTCGATAGTTCAGTGTAACATGCTTTACGTCTTAGAATTGGGACTTCAAAGAAGTTTTGAACGTCATGGAGCATATGAGATGTTCTTGGAGTTGAAGTTAATATTTCAAGCAAAGACCCGAACTGAGAGATATGAAGTCTCCAATAAATTCTATAGTTTCAAAATGGAGGAGAATAGTTCTATCAGGGAACATATACTCAGAATGTCTGGGTACCACAACCACTTGACTCAACTGGGAGTTAATCTTCTTGATGATAGTGTCATTGACAGAGTTCTTCAATCACTGCCACCAAGCTATAAAAGCTTCGTGATGAACTATAATATGCAAGGGATGGATAAGAAAATTCCCGAACTCTTTGCGATGCTAACGGCTGCGGAGGTAGAAATCAAGAAGGAGCATCAAGTGTTGATGGTTAACAAGACCACTAGTTTAAGGAAAAAGGGCAAAGGGAAGAAGGGGAACTTCAAGAAGAACAGCAAGCAAGTTGCTGCTCAAGTGAAGAAGCCCAAGTCTGGACCTAAGCCTGAAACTAAGTGCTTCTACTGCAAAGGGACTGGTCACTGGAAGCGGAACTGCCCCAAGTATTTGGTGGATAAGAAGGATGGCAAAGTGAAAGGTATATTTGATATACATGTTATTGATGTGTGCCTTACTAATGCTCGTAGTAGCGCTTGGGTATTTGATACTGGTTCTGTTGCTCAAATTTGCAACTCGAAACAGGGGCTACGGATTAAACGAAGATTGGCTAAGGACGAGGTAACGATGTGCGTGGGAAATGGTTCCAAATTCGATGTGATCGCCGTCGGCACGCTACCTCTACATCTACCTTCGGGATTAGTTTTAGACCTGATTAATTGTTATTTGGTGCCAGCGTTGAGCATGAACATTATATCTGGATCTTGTTTGTTGCGAGGCGGTTATTCATTTAAATTAGAGAATAGTGGTTGTTCTATTTATATGAGTAATATATTTTATGGTCATGCACCCATGATGAATGGTCTATTTTTGTTGAATCTCGATTGTAGTGATACACATATTCATAATATTGAAGCCAAAAGATGCAAGATTAATAATGATAGTGCAATTTATATGTGGCACAGCCGTTTAGGTCATATTGGTGTAAAGCGCATGAAGAAACTCCATGCTGATGGGCTTTTGGAATCACTTGATTATGAATCACTTGATGCTTGCGAACCATGCTTCATGGGCAAGATGACCAAGACTCCGTTCTCCGGAACAATGGAGCGAGCAACTGACTTATTGGAAATAATACATATTGATGTATGCGGTCCAATGAGTGTTGAGGCTCGCGGCGGGTGTCATTATTTTCTGACCTTCACAGATGATTTGAGCATATATGGGTATATCTACTTAATGAAACATAAGTCTGAAACATTTGAAAAGTTCAAAGAATTTTAGAGTGAAGTGGAAAATCAGCATAACAAGAAAATAAAATTTCTACGATCTGATCGTGGAGGTGAATATTTGAGTTATGAGTTTGGTCTTCATTTGAAACAATGTGGAATACTTTCGCAACTCACGCCACCTGGAACACCACAACGTAATGGTGTGTCCGAACGTCATAACCGTACTTTATTAGATATGGTGCGGTCTATGATGTCTCTTACTGATTTACCGCTATTGTTTTGGGGTTATGCTTTAGAGACGTCTGCATTCACGTTAAATAGGGCACCATCTAAATCCATTGAGATGACACCATATGAACTGTGGTTTGGCAAGAAACCCGAGCTTTCGTTTCTTAAAGTTTGGGGTGCTTATGTGAAAAAGCTTCAACCTGATAAGCTCAAACCCAAATCAGAGAAATGTGTCTTGATAGGAAACCCAAAGGAGACTGTTGGGTACACCTTCTATCACAGATCCGAAGGCAAGATATTCGTTGCTAAGAATGGATCCTTTCTAGAGAAGGAGTTTCTCTCGAAAGAAGTGAGTGGGAGGAAAGTAGAACTTGATGAGGTAATTGTACCTTCTCTCGAATTGGAAAGTAGTTCATCACAGAAATCAGTTCCAGTGATTCCTACACCAATCAGTGAGGAAGCTAATGATGATGATCATGAAACTTCAGATCAAGTTACTACCGAACCTCGTAGGTCAACCAGAGTACGATCCGCACCAGAGTGGTATGGTAATCCAGTTCTGGAGGTCATGTTACTTGACCATGACGAACCTACGAACTATGAGGAAGCAATGATGAGCCCAGATTCTGCGAAATGGCTTGAGGCCATGAAATATGATATGGGATCCATGTATGAGAACAAAGTATGGACTATGGTTGACTTGCCCGATGATCGGCAAGCCATAGAGAATAAATGAATCTTCAAGAAGAAGGCTGACGCTGATGGTAATGTTACTGTCTACAAAGCTCGACTTAATGCAAAAGGTTTTTGACAAGTTCAAGGAGTTGAGTACGATGAGACCTTCTCACCCGTAGTGATGCTTAAGTCTGTCCGAATCATGTTAGCAATTGCCACATTTTATGATTATGAAATTTGGCAAATGGATGTCAAAACTGCATTCCTTAGTAGATATCTTAAAGAAGAGTTGTATATGATGCAGCAAGAAGGTTTTGTCGATCCTAAAGGTGCTAACAAAGTGTGCAAGCTCTAGCAATCCATTTATGGACTGGTGCAAGCCTCTCGGAGTTGGAATATATGCTTTGATAGTGTGATCAAAGCATATGGTTTTATACAGACTTTTGGAGAAGCCTGTATTTACAAGAAAGTGAGTGGGAGCTCTGTAGCATTTCTAATATTATATGTGGATGACATATAGTTGACTGGAAATAATACAGAATTTCTGGATAGCATAAAAGGATACGTGAATAAGAATTTTTTTCAATGAAAGACCTCGGTGAAGCTGCTTATATATTGGGCATCAAGATCTATAGAGATAGATCAAGACGCTTAATTGGACTTTCACAAAGCACATACCTTGATAAAGTTTTGAAGAAGTTCAAAATGGATGGGTCAAAGAAAGGGTTCTTGCCTGTGTTACAAGGTGTGAAGTTGAGTCAGACTCAATGCCCGACCACTTCAGAAGATGGAGAGAGAATGAAAGTCATTCCCTATGCCTCGGCCATAGGTTCTATCATGTATGCAATGCTATGTACCAGAACTGATGTGTGCCTTGCTATTAGTTTAGCAGGGAGGTACCAAAGTAATCCGGGAGTGGATCACTTGACAGCGGCCAAGAACATCCCGAAATACCTGAAAAGGACTAAGGATATGTTTCTCCTTTATGGAGGTGATAAAGAGCTCATCATAAATGGTTACGTCGATGCAAGCTTTGACACTGATCCGGATGACTCTAAGTCACAAACTGGATACATATTTATATTGAATGGTGGATCTGTCAGTTGGTGCGGTTCCAAAGTGAGCGTCGTGGCGGGATCTACGTGTGAAGCGGAGTACATAGCTACTTCGAAAGCAGCAAATGAAGGAGTCTTGATGAAGGAGTTCATATCCGATCTAGGTGTAATACCTAGTGCACCGGGTCCAATGAAAATCTTTTGTGACAATACTGGAGCAATAGCCTTGGCGAAGGAATCCATATTTCACAAGAGAACCAAACACATCAAGAGACGCTTCCATTCCATCCGCGATCAAGTCAAGGAGGGAGACATAGAGACTTGCAAAATACATATGGATCTGAATGTTGCAGACCCGTCGACTAAGCCTCTTCCACGAGCAAAACATGATCAGCACCAAGACTCCATGGGTGTTAGAATCATTACTATGTAATCAAGATTATTGACTCTAGTGCAAGTGGGAGACTGAAGGAAATATGCCCTAGAGGCAATAATAAAGTTGTTATTTATATTTCCTTATATCATGATAAATGTTTATTGTTCATGCTAGAATTGTATTAACCAGAAACTTAGTACATGTGTGAATACATAGACAAACAGAGTGTCCCTAGTATGCATCTACTTGACTAGCTCGTTAATCAAAGATGGTTAAGTTTCCTAACCATAGACATGTGTTGTCATTTGATGAACGGGATCACATCATTAGAGAATGATGTGATGGACAAGACCCACCCGTTAGCTTAGCATTATGATCGTTTAGTTTTATTGCTATTGCTTTCTTCATGACTTATACATGTTCCTCTGACTATGAGATTATGCAGCTCCTGAATACCGGAGGAACACCTTGTGTACTATCAAACGTGACTACATAACTGGGTGATTATAAAGATGCTCTACAGGTGTCTCCGATGGTGTTTGTTGAGTTGGCATATATCGAGATTAGGATTTGTCACTCCGTGCATCGGAGAGGTATCTCTGGGGCCTCTCGGTAATGCACATCACTATAAGCCTTGCAAGAAATGTGACTAATGCGTTAGTTACGGGATGATGCATTATGGAACGAGTAAAGAGACTTGCCGGTAACGAGATTGAACTAGGTATGATGATACCGACGATTGAATCTCTCGCAAGTAACCTACCGATGACAAAGGGAATAACATATGTTGTTATGCGGTTTGACCGATAAAAATCTTCATAGAATATGTAGGAGCCAATATGATCATCCAGATTCCGCTGGTGGTTATTGACCGGAGATGTGTCTCGGTCATGTCTACATAGTTCTTGAACCCGTAGGGTCCGCACGCTTAACGTTTGATGACGATTTGTATTATGAGTTATGTGTTTTGGTGACCGAAGTTTATTCGGAGTCCCGGATGAGATCATGGACATGACGAGGAGTCTCGAAATGGTCGAGAGGTAAAGAATGATATATTGGATGAAGGTATTCAGACACCGGAAAGGTTTCGGGACGTTTCAGATATTTATCAGGGAACCAAGGGGTTACCGGAACCCCTCGGGGAAGTTATGGGCCTTAATGGACTAAAAGGGAGTAGGAGAGGGCAGGCCACAAGGTGGCGCCCCCCAAGGCAGTCCGAATTGGACTAGGGGGAGGGGGTGCGGCCCCCTCTTTCCTTTCCCTCTCCTTCTCCTTCCCTCCTTCCCCCTCTTGGAATAGGAAAGGGAATCCAACTAGGATTGCGAATCCTAGTTGGACTCCCCCCTTGGCGCGCCCTCCTTGGCCGCCGGCCTCCTCCTCGTCCTCCTTTATATACGTGGCCTGGGGGCACCCCATAGACACAACAGTTGTTTCTTAGCCGTTTGCGGTGCCCCCCTCCACAGTTTACCACTTCGGTCATATTGTCGTAGTGCTTAGGCGAAGCCCTGCGCAGATCACATCACCAGCACCATCGCCACGGCGTCGTGCTGAGGGAACTCTCCCTTGACCCTCTACTGGATCAAGAGCTCGAGGGACGTCATCGTGCTGAATGTGTGCTGAAAACGGAGGTGCCGTACGTTCGGTACTTGGATCGGTTGGATCGTGAAGATGTTCGAGTACATCAACCGTGTTACTAAACGCTTCCGCTTTCGGTCTACGGCGGTACGTGACACACTCTCCCGTCTCGTTGCTATGCATCTCCCAGATTGATCTTGCGTGATCATAGGAATTTTTTTTGAATTACTACGCGTTCCCAACACTGGCTACCCATGGCCCTTACGAGCGTGCCGTGCGTATGGCTCCTGGGCTTGCCGGAGTCCTCAGTGGCTTCCTGGGACGAGCTGCGCGACCTCTTCATCGCGCGCTTCGCGGCGCCAGCGCAGTACACCATCACGGCACTCCTTGGCGGCTCACAGGCGCCGACCTCGAACTGCCACGTCAAGCAGTTCTTCTGCCAGATGGGCGCCGCCCAGGCACAACGGGGAGCTCCTTCGGGCTGTGCGGCACCCAAGGCCGACCCCACAAACGCGGCCGGCGCCGGCGCGCTCCCAATGCTCAGCATGCCCACCATGTGCAACGTTGCAGTCACCAGGACCCTCGTTGATAGCGGCGCCGGCCTCAACGTCCTCTCCGTGGAAGCATTCGGCCTGCTTCCCATGCCCCACGACCGGCTCCGCCCTACCAAGCCTTTCACCGGGGTCATTAATGGCTCTACCTGCCCCCTGGGGTAGATCCGCCTCCCCATCACCTTCGGCACCCGCGACAACTACCGCATCGAGCTCATCAACTTCGACATCGCCTGCATCGGCCTCCCGTACAACGCCATCCTCGGGTACCCGGCCTTGGCCAAGTTCATGGTGGCAACCCATCCCGGCTACAACCTCATGAAGAGGCCGGGAAGTAGCGGCGTCCTCACCGTGGCGGGGGACACCAACGAGGCGCTCTCGACCCTCAAGCTGGCCTTTAGGGCCGCAGCGGCTGCATGGCTAAGCGGGGTGGAAGTCCCGGGGGGCGCCAGCAAAGAAGAAGCAATTATTCTCTCAAGACCGGGCCGACATGAAGCAGGTGCGGGTCAACGAGGACGGGGCATCGGGCTCAACCTTCACCATAGGCACCGGTCTCCCTCCAGACCAAGAAAAGGCGTTGGTCAGCTTCCTACGCACGGACAAGGATGTGTTCGCTTGGGAGCCCAAGGATCTGGTTGGGATCCCGAGGGGGGTAATCGAGCACCACTTGAGGGTGTGCCCTAATGCGCGGCTGGTGAAACAGAAGGCGCAGCGGCAGTCCATGGAGAAGCAGTCATTCGTCGTTCAAGAGACCCGCAAGCTGCAAGAGGCCGGTGTCATTCGGGAGGTGCGATATCCAGAATGGATCACAAACCCGGTTATCGTCCCCAAGAAAGGCGGGAAGGAGCGCATGTGCGTCGATTTCACCAACCTCAACAAGGCTTGTCCTCAAGACCCCTTCCCGCTTCCACGCATCGATCAGATCGTCGACTCCACCGCCGAGTGCGACTTGCGGTGCTTCCTAGACACCTTCTCGGGATATCACCAAATCAAGATGGTAGTGCAAGATGTTGAGAAGACGGCTTTCTTGACCCCGTGCGGGGTGTACTGCTACACTTGCATGCCATTCGGGCTGCGTAATGTCGGGGCAACCTTCCAGCGGCTGATGCACATCACCTTGGGCCGGTAGCTCGGGAGGAATGCCGAGGCATACGTCGACAAAATAGTGGTGAAATCTTGAGAGGCAAGGACCATTATCGAAGACCTGGAGGAGACGTTTGCCAGCATGCGCAAGGTGGACCTGCGGCTCAACCCGGAGAAATGTGTGTTTGGCGTCCCATCCGGCAAGCTGTTGGGTTTCCTAGTGTCGCACACAGGGATCGAGGCCAACCCGGAGAAGGTCAAGGCCATAGAGAGGATGAGCCCGCCGCAAGCTTTCAAGGGGATGCAGAAGCTGGTAGGCTGTGTAACCTCGCTCGGGTGTTTCATCTCCAAGCTATTAGAGCGCGCCCTCCCCTTCTTCAAGTTGAGGAAGTGGAAAGGCCCATTCGAGTGGACTCTGGAGGCTGACGTAGCCTTCCAAGACCTCAAGAGGTACCTCACTAGCCCACCGGTGATGGTAGCCCCGCGCCCCCTTGAACCCTTGGTGCTCTACCTGGCCTCCATGCCTCGCTGCGCCAACGCAGCGCTGGTGGTATTGCGGGAGGAGCGCCCGACCAAGGGCTCATGACGAAGCACCTCGCACCCGGCTGAGGCACCGCAGCCTCAGGACGGCGCTCCTGAGGCCCCGACCATCCCACCAGTCAACGGTGCTCCCAAGACCCAGGTCAACCCTTCGGACAACAAGGCTCCTGAGGCCACGACCGCCCTCACAGACAACAAGGCTCCCGAGTACCCTCTTCCCCTCGAGGTGCAAGACCCAACCGATGCCTCCTCCCTCGTCGAGCACCCGGCGTACTTCGTCAGCACAGTGCTACGTGATGTGCAGGCGCTCTACCCCATGCTGCAAAAGCTCTTTCTCGCGCTCCTCATCGCCTCCCGGAAGCTGCGCCACTACTTCCAAGGCCATCCAATCAAGGTTGTCTCGGCTTATCCCTTGGAGAGGGTGCTCCGGAGCCCCAATGTTGCGGGAAGGATTGCAGAATGGAACATCGAGCTGCAAGCATTCCAATTGGAGTTCAGCACCACCAGGGTCATCAAGGGTGCGACCCTCGCAGACTTCATGGCGGAATGGACCGACGTCCCTGGTCGTGAAGTATGCGAGGACCGTTCTCTCATGCCAGGAGACGAGGCACCGGATGGCTCGGTCATGTACTTCGACGGTGCATTCGCGTGTCAGGGCATGGGGGCTGGAGCCGTGCTCATCTCGCCCACCCAGGACAAGCTCTACTACGCCGTGCAGCTCTGCTTCCAGCAAGGCGAGAAGGTCTCCAACAACATTGCGGTGTACGAGGGCCTGATCACAGGACTCAAGGCTACCGCAGCTCTGGGGGTCAGGCGCCTCACCATCAGGGGCGACTTGCAGCTCCTCTTCAACTTCTCCAACAACAAGTACAAGCCGAAGGACGAGCACATGGAGGCATACCTCAAGGAGGTACTCAAAATTGAAAAACGAATATTTGGCCTAGAGTTGCAGCACATGCCGCGCGACACGAACAAGGAGGCAAACGACATCACCAAGAGGGCGTCTTGACGCCTGCCTTAGGAGCCTGGCGTTTTTTAGGAGTGGCTCTTCAAGCCATCAGTAGCTCCCCCCGCCGTGGGACCAGCAACGCCTCAGGAGGAGCTCCCCCCAGCGCCCCTCTTAGGCGCCCCAGCTTGCGGTCCAACCTCGGGAGCCCGCCTCCTCCTCGCGCTCGAGCCTCAGGAGGGGTGCTGGACTGAGGAGTTCAAGGCATACCTGCTTTGGGGTACCCTGCCGGAGAAGGAGGAAGATGCGGAGCGTGTGGCCCGCAAGGCCACGACATACTACATCCGGGACGGTGAGCTCTATCGGAGCCGTCCGAACGATGTTTCTTTACGATGCATCTCCAACGAGCAGGAATGCGAGCTGCTGGCCGACATTCATGGTGGGGACTGTGGGCATCACTCCTCATCGCGCACCCTCATGGGCAAGGTGTTCGGCAGCAGATTCTACTAGCCCACGGTGCTCAACGATGCCTCAGAATTGGTAAGATGCTTTGAAGCATGTCAATTCCATGCCAAGCAGATCCATCAGCCCGCTCAGGGCCTCCAGACCATCCTGCTCTCATGGCCATTCACGGTCTCGGGGCTGGACATCCTGGGCCCGTTCCCTCGAGCGCCCGGGGGCTACTGCTACCTCTACGTTGCCGTCGACAAGTTCACCAAGTGGGCAGAGGTGGAGGTCGTCCGCACCATCCAGGCTGGCTTGGCAGTTAAATTCATCAAGGGCCTCGTGAGCCGGTTCGGGGTACCTAACCGCATCATCACTGACAATGGCTCGCAGTTCACCATCAACCTTTTCAAAACATATTGTGCTAACCTTGGAACGCAGATATGCTACGCTCCGGTGGCACACCCTCGGAGCAATGGCCAAGCTGAGCGCGCCAATGCAGAGGTCCTGAGAGGCCTCAAGGCAAGGACCTTCAAGAAGAAGCTTGAGGCCTGCTGCAGGGGATGGCTCGATGAGCTCCAGTCCGTGCCGTGGTCCATCCACACCACCGCGACCAAGCCGACGGGCGAGACTCCATTCTTCCTCGTCTACGGAGCTGAAGCGGTTCTCCCTCACTTGGTCAGGCATCGCTCCACGCGGGTCTTGGAATTTGACAAGGCACGCTAGGACGCCTCGCGGGGGATGGACCTCGTGCTGGGGAAGGAACGCCGCCACCAAGCCTCACTCCGAGCGGCGAGGTACCAGCAGGCGCTGCGGCAGTACCACTGCCGCAACGTTCGCTCCAGGACGCTCGAGGTGGGTGATCTCGTCCTGAGGCGAGCGCTCTCCAGGGAAGGGCTGCATAAGCTCTCGCCCATGTGGGAGGGCCCGTTCAGGATTGCCCGTGTATCCAGGCCTCGCGCCGCGCGCCTGGAGACAGGACGGGACCCCCATCCAGAACCCCTGGAACATCCAGCACCTCTGGAAGTTCTACCCATGAAGCAAGGCCCCGCGCTTGTGAAGGTCTCCGCTCGTGACACTCTCACGTAATAATGATATGGGGCTGTACATGCCCCGTAGTCTCCTGAGGTCGGCCCTGGGCCTCACGGTGGCTCCCACCCACGTCCTAGTGGAGGCCCCATGCTCCGCACTGGTGGGAAGAAAAGAAGACTAGTCTAGGCGCTGGATGCGGCTGTTCTTTTGCTTGCTTTCTGTAGTTGGTTTTTAGATTCTTGAATGAAATTTGGAGTTTCCATGTCTTTCGTTTGCAAGTCGGGATTTTCTCTCTTTTGCTCGCCTTTCCGACCTTGTCCCAGGAGGAGCGGAAGTTGCCCGTTGCTCCTCCTCGCATGTCTCATGCGCGGGGGCTAGGTAGGTGTGTGCGCCTGGGCTTGCCCGCGACCACACCTCATCGAAGCCCTGTCGCCCCAGAGCTTCAGGGTCCTTAATCCTCGCGAGACGCCCTCAAACGAGCTCATGGGCATGCACACCCCCTAAGTCCGTGCCTCCAGGCATCATGACGCGGTGCACCAGCCACAACCAACCCACACTCGGGGGCTTGTGCAAGGAAGGACGAGGTGCCTCACAAGGCCCCCCAATTCTAAAAAATTATGCAGATGTACAATGTCTCTTGAGGCTCGACGGATCTCGAGGCTCGATGGCTCCTAAGTCGTCAGGGAGGAAGCCCTAGAAGCTACCTCTGGAAAGACGCGCCCTCGCGACGCTGGACACTACCACAAGCACATCGAGCTAAGTTACCCTAACCGCACCTAGTAGAAACAAGGGTATCACGACACGATATAGAAATAACAAGCATATCATAGTGCTGCAAGGAAAGGTTAAACAAAAGCGGGCCGCACGACCGTGGAAGCTCCTGAGGCCAGGCTCCAGCGACACCCGAGCTCAGTCCGAGTCTTCCTCCCACTTCACCAAAGCACGACGATGAGACGGATCGTCGCCCTCCCCGATCCAAGCCCCGCGGCGTCGTGGTTTGTCGTAGCCCCCGCCGCTGGTGCTCTCTGTTGGGGAATGTAGTAATTTCAAAAAAATTCCTACGCACACGCAAGATCATGGTGATGTATAGCAACGAGAGGGGAGAGTGTTGTCTACGTACCCTCATAGACCGTAAGCGGAAGCGTTATGACAACGTGGTTGATGTAGTCGTACGTCTTCACGATCGACCGATCCGAGCACCAAAGGTACGGCACCTCCGCGATCTGCACACGTTCAACTCGGTGACATCCCACGAACTCATGATCCAGCAGAGTGTCGAGGGAGAGCTTCGTCAGCACGACGGCGTGATGACGGTGATGATGAAGGTACCGGCGCAGTGCTTCGCCTAAGCACTACGACGATATGACCGAGGTGGATTATGGTGGAGGGGGGCACCGCACACGGCTAAGATATAAATGATCAACTTGTGTGTCTATGGGGTGCCCCCCTCCCCGTATATAAAGGAGTGGAGGAGGGGGAGGAGGCCGGCCTCCTAGGCGCGGCCCAAGGGGAGTCCTACTCCCACCGGGAGTAGGATTCCCCCTTCCCTAGTTGGATTAGGAGAGAAGGAAGGGGAGGACGGAGGAAGGAAAGGGGGGGCCCGCCCCCTTCCCAATTCGGATTGGGCTTGTGGGGGCGCCCCCTCCTTTGCTCCCTTCTCCTCTCTCCCACTATGGCCCAATAAGGCCCATATACCTCTCTAGGGGGGTCCGGTAACCTCCCGGTACTCCGGTATATTCCCGATCTCACCCGGAACCATTCCGATGTCCAAATATAGTCGCCCAATATATCGATCTTTATGTATCGACCATTTCGATACTCCTCGTCATGTCCGTGATCATATCCGGGACTCTGAACTACCTTCGGTACATGAAAACACATAAACTCATAATACCGATCGTCACGGAACGTTAAGCGTGCGGACCCTACGAGTTCGAGAACTATGTAGACATGACTGAGACTCATCTCCGGTCAATAACCAAGAGCGGAACCTAGATGCTCATATTGGTTCCTACATATTCTACGAAGATCTTTATCGGTCAAACCGTATAACAACATACGTTGTTCCCTTGGTCATCGGTATGTTACTTGCCCGAGATTCGATCGTCAGTATCTCAATACCTAGTTCAATCTCGTTACCGGCAAGTCTCTTTACTCGTTCCGTAATGCATCATCCCGCAACTAACTCATTAGTCACATTGCTTGCAAGGCTTATAGTGATGTGCATTACTGAGAGGGCCTAGAGATACCTCTCCGACAATCGGAGTGACAAATCCTAATCTCGATCTATGCCAACTCAACAAACACCATCGGAGACACCTGTAGAGCATATTTATAATCACCCAGTTACGTTGTGACGTTTGATAGCACACAAAGTGTTCCTCCGTTATTCGGGAGTTGCATAATCTCATAGTCATAGGAACATGTATAAGTCATGAAGAAAGCAATAGCAACATACTAAACGATCAAGTGCTAAGCTAACGGAATGGGTCAAGTCAATCACGTCATTCTCTAATGATGTGATCCCATTAATCAAATGACAACTCATGTCAATGGCTAGGAAAATTAACCATCTTTGTTTCAACGAGCTAGTCAAGTAGAGGCATACAAGTGACACTCTGTTTGTCTATGTATTCACACTAAGTTTCCGGTTAATACAATTCTAGCATGAATAATAAACATTTATCATGAAATAAGGAAATAAATAATAACTTTATTATTGCCTCTAGGGCATATTTCCTTCACTCTCGCCGGAGGAGGAGCCGCCGCTGCTGGAGGTAGCGCGGTCGTCGCCAAGGCCAAGCTCACTCCGTCACCGTCACGGCTGTCGCCAAGGGCAAGCTCGTCGTCGCCACTGCCATCTTTTGAGCAGCACCCCGCATGACGGCCGTCCTCCCCAAACACCCTCACATAGAGGGTCGCAAGGCCGTCGTTCCTGAAATGGAGGGTGCACCTCCCGCTCAGGACCCGCACATGAGAAAATGCATGCCAACCACGGGTCAAGGACACGCTGCCCGTGGCGGTGACTTCGACCCCAGCCCATGAGGCCCTGCTGCAGTAGCCGTCAACTTGCAGCCAAAGGCCATCAAGCCCCGCGCTCGGTGAATCACCTGTGAAGAAGCGCGGGAGCGGGAGCCAGGTGCCAGCTGGCCTCTCCGACCACACGACAAACTCCGGGAATGCATCCGCTGAGTGGAAGCACGTCCAAGGAGGCTGGGCGACCACGGCGTGCCTCCCCTCATTGCAGGGGCTGCTCCGTCCTCGGCGGCTCCCGCCGCGAGAGGAAGCGCCACCGCGGCTACCCAAGGCGACGCCTGCCCTTGAAGAGGTGTGCCCGTGCCGCCAAGGGGCCTCCGCTGGGGTCGCAACATGCTTGTGGGGGCGACCAGGACCTCTCTTGGGCTGCGGTGAACCATACCCCTCCTTGGGGGCCTTCCCCTTTTCGGCGGCGGAGAACCTTCTCGTCGGCGCCTCGGATGCTGCGGCAAGACGGGGAGACAAAGATGGAAGAGAAGAAGGAGCAAGATGCGAGAAGACGGAGATGAGCAGGGGGCTCTGCCCCTCCCCTCATTTATAGCCAGAGGGAGGCCAACCGTCGGACTCCACGATCCCCAGTAATGATGTCTTTTCTGCATGCAGCAGGGTCTCGTCAAGTCGAATGGTTGCCGAGGCTGCGTGGGGAAGCGGAGACGCCCACGTCCCATCCAGTGCCACGCGTTGACCAAGGCCGCATGTGGCTAGGGCCCGCAGCGCTCCGCACTTGCCCTTTGGCCTCGCCTCGAAGCCAAGTCCGAGTGCACCTTGGGCCCGGGGGCTATTGTCGGCATTCTTGGAACTGGGGTACCCAAACTTGCCTGCCTGCGGCCCGTCGCATGGCTCCATCTGTGGCCTGGAACGACCCATCTTCAGCACAAGCAGCACAATACCCTCGCGAGGTACCAAGCCTTGCGAGGCATATGACGTCAAGATCTCCAGAAGGAGCGGCCTCTTCAGGCTAGCTCCAGAGGAGCGGAGATTTCTGTGCAAGCCCTCACCTCGTGAGGATCGGATGACGCAAGCCATGACGACCAAGGACAGGTGGGCGCCAGCGGGCGCAGAGCAGCAGGTTTCCTCTTTGGTGCCAAGGAGGCAACGCAGGCGCGGAGTCCTGAGGAATCAACCAAAGGTTTCCATTTCCATGTTACAAGACCAAGACCAGCAGGACGAGAGGATGGAGGTCATCGCCGAGCCCACCACGGCGTCACGACCTGAAGCTTTGCAGGCGAAGACCACCTTTTGTCAGGATAAGATGTACCAGTTGTCTCCCTTCGAATTTGGCCGTTGTGGGATCCCGTCCCACCTTCATTTGGGAAGAGAACCAAGGCCACTATAAATAGAGCCTAGCCACCACCGTAGAGAGAGACCTCGGATCAGATCAATTCCATCCTCACACCATCCAACTCACCCAAGAACACACCTCATGAGGTTGTTCTTCCACTATACTAGTTCATCCTCAGCCCACCTTGAGGCCAATCCACCACAAAGCAGGAGTAGTGTTTTACACTGCAAGGTGCCACGAACCTGGGTATACTGTTGTGTCCCGTTTCCTTCTAGTTCACCGAGGTAGTGCCTTTGTTATTATCTTGTGCTGGATTTGGAACTTTTTATCCCTCTATGTGTATTTGGATTATCATATGTGTGATTGGATCTTATCTATTTGAGAGTTCTTCTTGTCTTCTTCTCTTGATTTGCTCCTTTCCCCCTCCAAGTGTGAAAAAATCATGAACTTAGCGTTCCACCCTACATCACTTGGTCGCCGGTAATCCTAGGATGGAAACTGCCACTATTGATGCATTTTTCTTCCTACTAAATCTAGTATGTTTCATTTGCAGTGCCCAAAGTGTGAGGACCCGACAAGTTTCTGCGCCCTTGGTGAGACGCCAGACTTGTTCCTTCTCATCCAAACACAGGATTTCAAAAAGCGCATGGTATGTTCCTTGAATCCTCTTTCCTATCCAGGAGTGTTGGGGTTTTTGAACATGTTGTCAACTAATTTGGAAATTTGGATTGCTATATTTAGATAAAAGGTACTAGTACCATGGTCAACACTCATGTGAAAGAGGAAATTATTTCTAGATTTGTATAGCGAATAGATTGTGTTCTCATATTATTTTTCCTGTAGTGCATCCCATGCTCTCCCAGAAGACATGTAATCAAGAAAGTCGGCCTTGCCATAACTGAATACACCAGTATAATGGTCACATTGGAGACATACCATGGATATAAGTTCACAGTTGGGTTCATTAACCAAGAAGATCGCTCCTTTTTATGGCCAAACTTGGATAAACTTTGTCAATTGTTACGGACTGAAAGTTCGCACACGAATGTTGATGGAAATAGCAGAACCTGGTCTCATCATCCCTGTGACCTTCCACCCCGACGTTGTTCCAGTAGTTCATCCATGTTAGTTTTCTATTTGGTTCTTGCATGTTGCCGCTATTACTTTGTAATCCACCTATTCTGTCTAACTAATCTCAATTTGCGCTTGGTCACAACATGATGTTTATGCCGACCTACTCCATTTCCCTTAGCTTTGAAAAGATACTGTCGGTGTTCTGGGATCGGGGGTACCCAGGCCCGCCTGCCTGCCACTATTAGGGAAAAGCCTAGCAGTAGCGCGAGTCTTAGGTGTATCAGTAGCGCGGGGAACCGTGCTACTAGTACGGCGCTACAGCTAACTTGTAGCAGTAGCACTTGTTGAACCGCGCTACTGCTACACATGTATAGTAGTAGCGAGCTTTACCGAAATGCGCTGCTGCTAATAGCTATAGCGCTTCACAGTAAGCCGCACTACTGCTAGGTGCGCCCTGCTGCTAACTTTATTCCCCTCGCTACTTCTAGTTTTATTAGTTTCTGATTTTTTTTTGCATATTTGTTTTGTATTTGTACAGGGTTTATACAATAATATCTAGCATATCATACACATACAAATAGTCTCATCAAATCATGTCATCATCATAATCATCATCCAACACAAAGTGGTCTCTCGTCATCATCACGAAAATAGCGATACAAGTCTTGAATACTTGCAACTACATCGTCATCCATCTAAACAATGATATGCACGAGAAGAGCTACCACTATGAGTGAGAGTGGAACTATGCAGTACATGAGGCGGAGGTTATGAGTCATCTCTCGCACTAGCATGAACCTCAAGTAACTAGCTTTTGCTTCTTGTTTACTTTTGAAGCCTTTATGGCTGGCGCTCGAGACCTACTCCACTTGTGCCTGACACTCGAGCCACTCGTCGTACACTCCCGGAACCTTCCCTTTGTACACGACATAGCACTACTTCTTCACCATCAAGAATCTGGGTACCTGTTAGAGATACATCTTCATCAAGAGAATGTACAATCATATGCAACAAAATATACTTGAGCAACACGAAAAAGAAAGGGTTAGCAACTAGATGCAACATATAGTAAACATAAATAATCAACGCAGTTTCATTGTACACAAACTAATTAACTAGAGGTACCCAGGTCATCGTACCCAAACTAACAAAGTAGCATTACACAAGTTCGGCAGGGACCGTGGACATCACAAAGTTTCATCGCTACAGAAAGTATACAAGTTCAACCAACACATATCATCATCATCGGCATCGTAAATCACTAGAACTTCTATCCTTCCGTATCATCGAGGATGCACCCTAGCTTCTTGAACAGTGTGAGGTCCTGACATTGCATGCCTATGCGAGTTCGGACGTCAGCTCGCGATATAGGGCCGTGGTGGAACATCCCCTTCTCTTCGACGACTTCTTTCATGACGATCGCTGCAATCTCCCTCTGGATGCGAAAGAAGTCATCTCCAAGTTTATAATCCGCTTCTCCTTGAGATTCTACCCACTTGCGGCTATGATCATCGTTTCTGGTTGTCATGCGAAGCTTTTGGTGATCCCTTCTGAACTCCACCATGAGATGGAGGAGGTAGAATCCATTGTTCCTGCTTGGTTTTGGGACATGGATGCAGTAGAAGTTAGTTTTATGCGAGAAACCCGTCTTGTGGTTCCTTTGTTTCCTGATCTGCAGGTGGCCATGTAACAACCTGGATTTTTGCCCTTTTCTTTTCTTTTGATTTTCTTGGATTTCCTTATTTGATTAGCTTTTCCGTGGCTATGTGGTTCTGAAACTTGGGAAGATCATATCTTCCTTGGTTTATAGTGGCTTGTCATCCTCATCATCATCCCAAGATCATCTCATTTTCATCCTTGACCTAATCCCAATATTCTTTTGCTGGGAATATTCCTTTTTTGATAAAGGAATAACCCTTTAAACCCTAGGTTGTGAAGCAACCTATATTTCTGCCACTCCCAAAATTCCCAAATAATTCTCATAAATTGTTTGGGTCCTATCTTGTCCAAATATGGAAAAATATTTCATTGCCATGTTCAAAAATCTTCCTCCAATAATTATGTTCCTATTCTTCCCTAAGTGGTACTTTGCAAAGCAAGTGCTATTTATCTTTGCTTGATTGCCTCCAAACTTTTTGGACATCTTTTTGTCGGCGGGAAACGACACCTATGGGATCACAAGAATCCCTACTACGGTTGCCGGGGCGCAGGGTTGTGAGAAGAGCAGGATTAACAGTCAGCACAAGGATCGTTTACCCAGGTTCGTGCCGCGACAATGCGTAAAACCCTAGTCCTACTTTGGTGTGTATTTGAGAGAGTTCTTGAGCTCTCGAACTAGCTATGGTGGCTGCGTAGTTGAAAAGAGCCGAATCCCTCTGCAGTATGCCATGGGCCTCCTTTTATAGTTGAAAGGGGCTGCCACAGTGGCACACAGGAGGTGGAAAGGCCTACAGTACTGTGAGCTTATCGCCAGTATTACAGGACAAGACGCATTTAGTGCGTCGCTTAGGTGTCCCCTAGCTTTATCGGGGACGGGGAGCGAGGCCCGTCCCGTCCGTCGCCGCTTCTCTTAGCTTCGACACGCGCCCTGGCCAGCGACACATGCGGCGCCACATAGGCAGGCAAGCAGCTGAGGTGGTGCGGTGGTAGGGTCTTCACGAAGATCTGCATGCCGCCATGTAGGCACTTGCTGATCTGGCCTGGAAGCTGCATGTTGCCACGCAGGTGCCAGCCCAATTGGTCGGGCTGGCAGCTGCATGCAAACGGCGGTAGAAACTTGGCTGGTGCGGGCCTGGCAGTGGCCCCGCTGATATCCTCGGCAAGGGCCTTGCCGGGGGCCCGGCAAGGGTCTTGCCATGGCGCGCAGTCGTCCCCGGCAAAGATCTCGCCGTGGGTCTTGTGGCCTTCCTCGGCAAGGATCTCGCCGAGGGTCGTCGCCTTCTGGTCCTCATCTGATCTTGTGTGTTTATGATCTTGACAAAGATCTGCATGCCACCACGGGGGTGCCTCCCGAGCACTGGTCCCAGCGTAGTTGGTTGGGTTGGAACTTGTGGGCTCAAGGGCGGCTCACTCCGTTGGTGTGGGCGAGCTGCCCCGGCAAGGATCTTGCCGGGGCCGCTGAGGCTGTCCCGGCAAGGGTCTTGCTGAGGGAACCTGCTCCATCCCTCTGCTTCTTTGTGTTCTTGGCCTTGGTGTTGTCTTGGGCTTCGGCTTCTCTCCGGCCCGCCTCCTCTGCCCTACTTAGTGTGGCCGTGGCGCGAGGCTCCGACTGCCCGTGCACAAGTAAAGGGGTACAAAGGTGTGCCCCTACTTTTGTACACCGACACTTTTCCTGTCCATATCATTGCCCGATGCCAAAATTCAACTCAATTTGCCTAGTAAATATTACTGAGCAATTTTTCAAAGTTCCTGTCTAAGGGAAGTGATTGTGAAGGAAGTACAAGCTAGGCATATCCAAATGAGTTGAAATTTTTCAAAGTTCTTCACATGATCAAATCATGACTCTCCACCAAATTTGAGCTCATGTAAGTCATCTATGTGAGCTCAGCTCCAAATCTTGGTTTCTGGTCAGATTTTTAGTTTGTGAAGCAACTATATTTTATATTGCTTCATTTAAGCTTAAAATTTTCCAGGGCATTCTCCCGTCCATATAAACTCTCTCCACCAAGTTTTGGCTCATTTCATCAATCCATTTGCCCTGTGAAATTTTTCGAAAATTATGTCTAGAGAGATGCTTTGTGAAGCAAGTTCTATTTTGGTTCATCCAAATGGCATGAAAATTTTTGGGCATCTTCATATCTTCAAATCATTGGGCCATGCCCAATTTCAGCTCAACTTGCATCTTCATGTGAGTGCAACTTCATCATCCCTAATTCTGGCCAGTTTTGCAATTTCTACAACAACCCTCATCTAAACCTCTCCTCTTAGTCTGATTTTTGGTACAGCATCACCTTAGTGATTAATAATGTTGTGCCAAATGTCAGAGTCTAACTCCTCTCATGTGCACCACGGAAGGCAACAAACACCTTGTTGTTGCTCTCATTTGTGGCCATCTGCAAATCTCTTCTTTGCCCCCAGGATCTTTTCTTCCTTCATTGCAACTAAGGGCACCACAGACTTTCCGC
Source organism: Aegilops tauschii subsp. strangulata (assembly GCF_002575655.3). Lineage (NCBI taxonomy): Eukaryota > Viridiplantae > Streptophyta > Magnoliopsida > Poales > Poaceae > Aegilops > Aegilops tauschii. The sequence continues at coordinate 248,422,731 of NC_053038.3, forward strand.
TAGACACCAATTTGGGCGCCAGTGAGCATTGAATGCCCAGGGTCACGCGGTGACCACTGCCCTGGCATGCCATGGCTACAAGCTGGGTCGTGTTTTGCTCGGGCCCCTCCTCCTCTCGTCGCTCTCGTGCAACCGGCCATGTCCAGTAGATTTCCCTCGTCGTCCTCTTCACCTGGACTCCTCTACCCCTCCAGAAGCCTCCTCGTTGGCGCTCATCGCCGCCTGCACACGGGAGCTTTGTAGCCGACAACGTATTAATGGCGCCCGGCCTCTTCCTCTGCTCCCCTTGGCTCCGGCTGTGCCATGACCTTCAGTATCTCGTCCAGTTCCTCCTCGTCGTGATCTCGTGCCCTCCCCGTGATCGACAGCGCAGCAGAGCCGCGGACGGACTCGTCCGGTGGCAACCGGTGCGGGTGCCCTTGTCCCGCGCCTATTTATTGCCCGCCCCGTGCGTCCCTGAGCTCACAAGCCACTCCCTCTCCTTCCCAGGACCCCGCCTAGCTACTCCAACGAGCTCCAGAGCCCCTCCTTCCCCATCCATGGCCGAAACCTCGCTGCCAGCCGCCACCTAAATTGCCTCGTCGCCGGCCTCCCCTACTCCTCATACCACCACCACTAGCTCCCCCGCACTCCGGCAATCCTCCCCACCCCTCAACTCATCCCCGGAGGACCGGAGCCCCTCGCCCCAAGCTCAACCACCCTCGGCCGCGCAGTTAGTCCTCACGAGCCCCCGTCACCCTGCTACTTCTTCTCGGAACCCGTGCTTGGTCTGAACGGGAGCAGCGCACCACCACGAGCTCGCCGGTGGTCTCCACTTGGCCGGAGATCGCCGGAGTGGCCCGCTCCATCGCCAGCCACGGCCTCCCCTTCCCCTCCTCTATTCCCGACCGGGAGTAACGAGAGGAGATAGAAGACAGGAGCCAGGTGGGCCCCGCATCGCCTCCTGACCCCACCCGTCAACGACTACGTGCTAACCCCGCCTCGCCACGTCACGTAAGTGGAGTCGCATTTCCCAGAATGCGCTTTCAACACGGTGAAAGCGTATTTCCTTCTACCGTGGCTCGAAAGTCGTTTCCTCTATTCCGAAAACGTAATCTCAGACAATGTGTTTTCTGTTTCAGCCGCCAGGGGCCTCTCTGTGAATAATAACTTCTATAGATTAGTCCCTCAACTTCCACCCTTCGTATCTCCACGACTGTAACTCCGATTGAGGTGAAACCAACGCTCACTTCTTCATCTCGTCGAGCTCTATATTTTGGTTACATTTTCACTAGGTGGTCTCACAGTGAAATTGACATTTTTGCCCGTGCTTCAAATCAGCCCCCTCCGAGAGAGAACCGTCTGGCGTTTCATTCCGCGGCTTCACCGAACTTCTTCCCGGAGTCTCCATCACCCCCAGGTAAGCCACTTGCATGATAGCCATGCAGTAGCCATGGTTTTCAACTTGAATATTTAATAAATGCCTGCTTGTTTTGATACGGCTATCGTTGTTCCGGTGATGCTTATGCATTAGTGCTCACTTTCATGCTATGTTTTTATGCAATTGGTTATCATGTATGAGTTGCTAGTATCTCTGTCATATGTTAGGTTTGATAGTAGTAGCAGTGTGTTCTTTCTGATGCATGTTTACGATCTGTTATCTAGTGCCGTAGCTATGCATGTTACTTTGCATCCAGTTGGTTACATGCTTACTTGGTAGTATTCTGGATGAGTTCTTGCATGGTATTTATTTATGATGCTAGTGGTCATGATATGCGCATGTGTAATGTTGTGCTCGTCAGCTTGCCATGCTCATTTGGTTAATGTTTCATTATGGTTATGCTCGATGATTATGTTGCACTTCCATGCTTATGTTGATTCATGCTCATGCATTGTAGTTGCATCATGTTGTTTTAATATGGCTCAGCTTATTGCATTGAAGTTTAACCAGACTTAATTGAACTTGAACAACTGTTGGCTGAGTCATGGTGCCACCATGTCGAGCTGACCAGTGCAACCACACTTGCCTTTATGGGAGGGTCCTAACTGGGTCTATTGTCATGTCTCTCGCCGGTGCCTCCAACAAGGGAAGGTTATGGGCGCGCGCTACCCTAATCAGGTAGATGGACATAAGCCTTGTGTGCCCGTAGTACTTAGGCGCCTTTTTGTCCCAGTTTGGGACAGTATATGTCTTTTCCACGACGGTGGCCGTTGATGCCTTTGGTAGGCACGGGGCCACCTAGGACCGAACCCTAAGGGGGTGTTGGTCGGAGTGGCTGGGAGAGTGTCATGGTAGTAGGTTGGCTTTGTCGGAACGCCATTGGTCCACCCGAATGGGAGTGCAAGGCCATGGGTTCTGTGGTGTGGGTACAGTGCGCTACCTCTGCAAAGTGTGTGTTAAATCTATCCATAGCCGCGCCCGCGGATAAGGGCCCAGTTCATAGTTGGTCACACTATGGGTCAACAGTAATAATAATAATAATGTGCTTAATAACAACCCTGGTTTGATGATGAGAGAAGTTGGTTGATCTTTATGTGATCGCCAGAGGATCACCGTGGTATCGAGGATACCAAGTTGTTGGATATTTGTGGTGTTACGCGAGAATCATGGGTAAAGGTCAAGCTCCTTGTGGTCATGTAATAATTACTACAATATGCGGATCGCTGGTACCGGACATTGAATCGCAAGCTGAAGTAGTAGCGGAAGAGGACCACCAAGGGCCTTACACCCACGAAGGCCTCGCACTAGAAGGCGAAGATGGACAAGAGGAGAATGGAGTTAGGCTGGAGATGGAGGGCATGGATTTTATATTGCCCGAGGATGGCATAGAAGAACTTCGAGAAGGACGGAACAAGCCCTGTGAAGACACTATGGAAGAAGAAGGGATAGGCCGTCTTCGCCGGAGTGCTCCGCTCCGCGGAGCCGGGACAGATCAGGGTCTCTCCCCACTCACTCGTGTCGCCCGCCGTCAGCGGGAGCACCGGGCCAAGATCCTCCTCCTTGGTAATGGTGGAAGTTGTGAGCGCCGGCGGAAAAGAGGGGGAGGTCGCGACCTGAGCCACGAGTTTCGATTTCCCGGCGGGCGCCATCTGAGTAATCCATGGCGATGGGAGAGTAGAAAGAAGGGCGACGCCTCACCTAGATCTGTAGGAGCTTCTCATAAGGGGAAGGGGATCACGATGGGTCAATTAAGGTATGGAGAGGTAGCAATGATGGCCTCGCAGCACGCGCACCAGGCATTTGTCAACTTGGCAGTTGCCGAGGCGACATGGGGAAGTGGGGACCTCCGTGTCCCGTCGTGCGCCACACTTCAAGCATGGCCCATAGGCGATTGGGGGCCGTGTCACATCGCTTCACCCTCCTTTCCTTGCCTTCGCCTCAAAGCCAGGGCGAGCGCACCGTGGGTTCAGGGGCTACTATCGGTGTTCTGGGATCGGGACCCAGGCCCACCTTCCTGCGGCCCATCGCGTGGCTCCATCGACGGCCCAGTACGGCCCAGTTCCAAGGACTCGCAAGCAATCCCCTCGTGAGGGTCCCCTGCCTCGCGAGGCAAAGGACACCAAGGCCTCCCGAGGAGCGGCTTCTCGAGGCTGCCTCCCGAGGAGCGGAGATTTCTATGCAAGCACCTGACCTCACGAGGCGCACGACGACGTGAGCCATGACGACCAAGGCCAGGCGGGCGCTAGTGGGCGCAGAGGGGGATAGTTTCCTCTTTGGTACTAAGGAGGCTTGGACGTACGTGGGTTCCGAAGGAATCCCCAACGGTTTCCAGTCCAGTTCAACAAGACCAAGACCACAAGCTCGGCAGGACGAATGTCATTGTCGAGCCCACCACTGTGTCACGACCAGAAGCTTTGCAGACGAAGACCACCTTTTGTTAGGAGAAGACGTACTCTTGTCCCCTTTCAAACTGGTTGATGTGGAATCCCTTCTCGCCTAAGCTATGAGGGAAGAGGACCAAGGCCACTATAAATAGAGGTTAGACTCCATCGTAGAGAGGGATATGATCCGGTGATCCAACCCTTCAGCCATTGAGCTCTACTGAGGCATCTCTCACTTGTACTAGTTCATACTCATCCTCCTCGCGAGGCAATCGACCAGGAAGCAGGAGTAGGGTTTTACACCGCAAGGTGGCCCGAACCTGGGTAAACTGCTATGTCCACTTCCTCTTCCCGCTCGCTCGAACCCGACGAGGCCAAGCCATGAGGAAGAGAGCTCGGGGCTGCAGCTAGGCTAGATCCTTCGTACACGCCCCAGAGTTTGAACCTTGTTCGGGTCTGAAGCCCTGATTCTGACAGATACTTATTCATGGGTGGTCTCAAATCATGAAGGCCCGTCGACTTGGAGAATAGGATAGAAGGTTATGTTCATACTTTTCTATGGCTCTAAAGCGAGTATCATGTTTATTGACCACATTGCGAGATGAGGCCGCTTGTGGATGCGCGGGGTGGCGCCTGGTGTTGGAGATATGCCCTAGACGCAATCATGTATGATGATATTTCCTATGTGTTTATGAATAAAGATAGTCCTTGGACATTATCAATGATGTGCATCACCAAGTACGTGACTTGTTTCTGGGACTATGCGTTGTATGATGATTGTCCTGAAAGGCCCCTAGTCGAAAGGGAATTGTGGATGCACAACCGACTATACTAGCATATGACACGGTGGATGTGATTTGACTAGCGACCAAGTGAACGATAACCTAAGGGGTTCCCCGCTTAAGGGAAGGAACATGTGAGGCCCGATCCGACTCCACGAGTCAGATGTAATCCTACTCGGACTCGGATCCAGGACGAACGAACTTTGGGCTGTAGGATCCGTGCAAGGCCCAAGTGTTGAGCCTGCGATGGATGCCTATATATAGTGGAGGTGCGGCACACTCATTTGGTTGATTACTTCAGCGCTATCACTAGGGTTTGCATGTGTTGCGAATAGCCACCTCCACTCGCCGCCGACTTTGTGATCGGACCTACCAGTCCGCCGCACGGTGTTCCTCCTACATGCATGGATACCGTTAGAGGCGGTGCACCTGCGCCGCTCCGGCGAACCTATACGTGGGATCCGACGACTGCCTATTCAAGGGAGATTGGACAAGGTGATCCACGTGGACGCGCTGCCCCAACTCTTCTTCTGCTACACGGCACTTCGTGTCTAGTGGTAACAAACTGTGATGCATCTCTCGTAGCATGTTCTTTGTTGTTCTGCGCATAGGAAAAAATTTAATTTGTAGTCGACGCACCCTACCGTAGATCCCAACACCTGGGCCTTTGTTAACTGTAGGAAAAGTAGCATTCTTCAAGGCGTGGCTTGTATGGTTGAAATTGTATAAGTACTCATACTACTTTCAGCTATGGTTGTTAAGTGCTCCTGCTGCTTTCAGTTAAGATTGTTAAGTACTCCTGCTGCCTTTACAGTCTGTCGTGTTTCTTCAGTCTCTTCTTCCTCCAGCCACCAAAACCGAACCAGTGCCCGTGGGGCTGCCTGCTACTGCCTCCCATGGCTGGCTGCGCCTCAGCGCATGCATCACCTGATGAGGACATGGCTACCTTGGATATGGTCACAAATATTGCATATGCATATTTATTTGAGAACTACCGGACACTTGTACAATCCACATATGAAGATGAGGGAAAACGGACGTTCAGGTGTTGTTCAAGAAGTTCTCTCATGTCAGTTTTAGCCCAAGAGAAGATAGAGTCCAAGTCTTTCAGGTTCTGGACTCAGATTCGGACTGCACAGACATACCTAAGTCAAAAGGCCAAGAACTTTTGCATCCGGACTTTGAATTGGGTGATTCATTTTTGTTGGTATGCTTATTTCGTACACTTTCCAACCCAATTGGATTCACCTTTAAATTCATCCAGAGCGTGTAGATATTGACGAAACAATTTGACGCTACAGCAGAATCTGAGTCAAACTACAAGTCCAAAGGTGTTGCATCACCTTCACTTGGTCCCATGGGCCTTGTACGACCTAGTGTTAGTTTTAGGCTGCCTTGGGACGTCCTCCCACCTCCTTGGCTACCACCCCTTGCTCCTATATAAGTAGATTAATCTAGTATCTTTCCCTTGGGATTTGTTTAGTCAAAAGTTAGCCATTGCAACTTCATGTCCTTCGTTTGTGTCCAACGACCAGGCCAGGACCACTTATGGAACCCCACCATTATCAATTCTTCATATGTATTCGCAATATTCAGATTGCTTTATCATTTTCTTGCACGTTCTTCAATTGCTTGCAGCAATAGACCTTCATGGTCAGGCTGATTGTGCTTCCGGCATCGTCAGTGACCTCAAGAGATTGGTTTAGCGATTGCTGTGGGTGCACGTTTGTAGTCGGATCGTTAAAGCCGTCTCCACCAAATCAACAGTTACCATCTCATCGAAAGATCGGGACAACCCTCGCCTCTATCAACTGGTAACTTTTGCATCAGGGCTCCGAATTGGGTGATTCCTTTTTCGCGTTGTAAAACTTGAGTTAGTAGCATTCTTGAGAAAAATTATCAAAAAATTGGCACAAACTTTTCTAGAGGAAAGTTGGAGAGAGAGTGTTTGGTGTATCTTTCTTGGAGCTTGTTTCTCATCATTATCTTTACTACCATTGTGATCTTTGCTTATATCTTGTTGTCCAGAGCTACTTCATATCCTTTGTTCCTGCTAGCTGTGCTACGCCATGACCCCATTAGTGTACTAGGCTAGCGTCTCTAGTCCGGTCTAGCCCAGGACTAACACAGTACCGTTGTTGAGTGATTATTCAACATTGCATCTCTGAATTGATTATTGCTAATCTTTTGCTACAATATATATAAACCCAACCCATCTCCACATATTTCGACACCGTGCATATTTACGTTCACCTAGAAATTGCTTCCTCAATCTTTGGAGTTATTTGACACCGTTGGTTGCTGGTCACCACCTGCTACATGGTAAGAACTTGTAAGACATTGATATTTGCTATACTTTGAGCATTTTACCCCCACATCCTAGTAGTTCATAGGAACATTATTTTTGGATTTTTTCTTATATTTCTACTAATTATGATAGGTTCCGATGTTGTTAGTTCTTGGGCTTCATCGATCGTGAGAGACTTGCCATCACATAAGAAAAAACAACCACTGTCGGTGTCAAAACCAGCGGATCTCGGGTAGGGGGTCCCGAACTGGGCGTCTAAGGTCGATGGTAACAGGAGACAGGGGACACGATGTTTACCCAGGTTCGGGCCCTCTCTATGGAGGTAATACCCAACTTCTTGCTTGATTGATCTTGATGAATATGAGTATTACAAGAGTTGATCTACCACGAGATCGTAATGGCTAAACCTTAAAAGTCTAGCCTGTATGACTATGGTAATGAGTCTGTCTCCTCTGGACTAAGTCCTCCAGTTTATATAGACACCGGGAGGATCTAGGGTTACACCAGGTCGGTTACAAAGAAGGGAATCTACATATTTTGTCGCCAAGCTTGCCTTCCACGCCAAGGAGAGTCCCATCCGGGCACGGGTGCAGTCTTCGGTCTTCGTATCTTCACAGCCCATCAGTCCGACCCATGGCTAACAGGCCGGACACCCGAGGACCCCTTAGTCCAGGACTCCCTTAGTAGCCCCTGAACCTGGCTTCAATGACAAGGTATCCGTCGCGTAGATCTGTCTTCGGCATTGCAAGGCGGGTTCCTCCTTCTGAACTCCAAGATAGTCTTCAAACGTATTGAACGTGTCCGGACCTGTAACACATGCACCACACACAACCGCAAAGAAAATATAATATTCCATGAGTCCCATCTGCTGACAACTTTTGCAAGATGACATCACATCTGTTGGGTCACTATATCAAACCGTTTTTGTCCGCCGTTCCGTGTTTCGAGATGCGGTTTCCATTGGCACGTCTTGTCGAAGCAGAGATCGTGTCCCCTTATTGCGGGATTTTCATCAATGCGGGCATGGGTAACCCAACCGTGCCAGTTACACAGCCCTTGAGAATAGGCGAGTTTTTGGGCGACTGGGGAGGCGTTCGATATTCACTGCCTTTATAAGGAGATAAGGATCCCCTTTCTTCGCCCACGCCTTCTCTCTCTCTGCCCTTCCATTCTCGAGCTCCAGCGCCCAAGTTTTTGACTTTTCCGCCTCAAGCAAGCATTCAACCATGTCCGGACCCGGAGCTGGAGGCAAGTGGATGGCCTCCTCCATTAAGAAGAAGGACATCAAGGAGCTCCGGGAGGCCAGATACCTGGCCAAGGAGATCGTTCACCAACTCCCGGCCACGGGACAGGTCGTCCCTACCCCAAAGCCCCATGAGAGGGTTGTGTTTCTCAGACATTTTGTCCGCGGGCTGGTATTCCCTCTCCACCCGTTTGTCCGCGGACTAATGTTTTACTACGGGCTGGACTTCCATGATCTAGCACCAACTCTATCCTCAACATCTCGGCATTTATTGTCGTCTGCGAGGCCTTTCTCCGCATCCCACCGCACTTTGGCCTATGGCTGAAGACCTTCAATGTGAAGCCAAAGGTGGTGAGCGGCCAACAAGCAGAGTGCGGAGGTGCCATGGTGGGCAAGATGCCCAATGTCGCCTAGCCTGAAGGCTCCTTTGTGGAGACGGTGAAGGGGTGGCAGTCGGGGTGGTTCTACATCACCGAGCCGCGCGACACCAACTGGGCGGCGGCCCCCGAATTCCGATCCGGAGTTCCGATGCGGCTCACCTCCTGGCAAGAGAAGGGCCTGACCTGGGGTTCTTCGGACGAGCTGACTGGGCTCCAGACATGCGTCCAGAACATGATAACCAAGAAAATCAAGCTCGTCAACGTGATCCAGGTTATGCTCATTCGCCGGGTCCTTCCATGCACCCGCCGGACTTGCTATTTGTGGGAGTTCGATCCGGCCAAGCACCAGATGCTACTAGAGCTCTTCGGCACGACACACGAAGACATCTGGAAAGTGCTCTTCAAGGCCGACGGGACACCACCACCCACCACCGAGGATCGCGGGCTTAGCTTAAAATGCCAGGCTAACTCGGTAAGTTCTTTCATGTTTTCAAGGTATACCCTTTACTGGCATATTTTGAGGAAGGAGTCTAAGCCTTTCTATCAATTTTTTTAGGCCTGGATAGAGGTAGCAGGGCGAATTAACTGTCCGGCTCCGCTACCCGAATACCAAGAAACCCCACTTCTGACGAAGATGTTGTTTCCGGCGCCTTATGAGGTGCCGGAGAAGAAGGCCAAGGGGGCCAAGAGTAACCCTCACCGAAAAGGCGCTTCGGACATGACGTCCGAAGCTGACGAGTCTCACTCCTCCGCTGCCGATGATGACGATGAGGAGGAGGAGAACAAATCTCCCCCTGATGAGGGGAGGAAAAGGAGGACGGTTGTCAGTGTACAAGAATAGGGGCACACTTTTGTACCCCTTTACCTGTGCACGGGCAGTCGGAGCCGCGCCCACGACCGCACCACGCAGAGTAGGGGAGGTGAGCCAAGGTAAGACCGAAGCCCAAGACAATCAAAGCAACACCAAGGCGAAGACCACAAAGAGCAGAGGGACGAAGCAGCTTCCCCCGGCAAGACCCTTGCCGGCCGGCCTCAGCGGCCCCGGCAAGACCCTTGCCGGGACAGCTTGCCCCACACCAATAGAGCGAGCCACCCTTGAGCCCACGGCCCCCAACGCCGTCATCAACATGGGGCCAGGGCTCGGGAAGGCACCTCTATGGTGGCATGCAGATCTTTGTGAAGACATATTCAAGATCAGACGAGGATTAGAAGACGACGATCCTTGGCAAGATCCTTGCCGCGGAAGGCCACCAGACCCACGGCAAGATCCTTGCCGGGGACGACAACGCGCCACGGCAAGACCCTTGCCGGGCCACCCGGCAAGGCCCTCGCCAAGGACGCCAGCGGGGCCACCGTCAGGCCCGCGCCAACCAAGCTTCCACCGTTCACATGCAGCTGCCAGCCCAACCAGCTGGGCAGGCACCTGCGTGGCAACATGCAGCTCCCAGGCCAACTCATCGAGAACCTGCGTGGCGACATGCAGATCTTCGTGAAGGCTCCACCATCGTGGCACCTCAGCTGCCTGGCTACCTACATGGCACCACGCACCTCACTGGCCAGGGCGCGTGTCAAGGCGAGGAGGAGCGGCGACGGACGGGACGGGCCTCGACCCCGTCCCCAATAAAGCAAGGGGACACCTACACTATGCATTAAATGCGTCTTGTCCTATAATACGAGCGATAAGCTCAGAGCACTGTACGCCTTTCCACCTCCTGTGTGTCACTGTGGCAGCCCCTTCCAACTATAAAAGGAGGCCCATAGCATACTAGAGAAGGATTCGGCTCCTTCGAACCACGCACTGACCACAGCTAGTTCGAGAGCTCAAGAACTCTTAGAAATACACCCACCAAAGCAGGACTAGGGTTTTACGCATCCTCGTGGCCCGAACCTGGGTAAACGATCCTTGTGCTATCTACTAGCACTGCTCTCCTCGCAACCCTGTGCCCCGGCAACCGTATTAGGGATTCTTGTGATCCCGTAGGTGTCGTTCCACACCGACATTTTTGGCGCGCCAGGTAGGGGGGCGCAATTGTGAGAATCTGGTCTGGTAGTTAGCCAAGAAGTTTTTCGTCACCATGGCTCCTAAGAAGAAGACGGCCACGGTGATCGGCTCGTTGGGAGCCGAACGGCCTCGCAGACAGGACCTGGGCCGCAGCTCGCGAGCACCAGCATCACCCAGGCAGTCGGAGCCCGGCGAGCGGCGTCATTTGCGCGCCACACGACCGTCTACACGTCGCCGGATCCAAAGACGGAGCTGGGCCCCCCGCAGGCGGCGCGGGGCCCTCCAGGAGTGTTGCTGTGCCACCCCGGGCGGCGCAGCAACCTCAAGGACGCCCACACCGGCGACCACCACGCGCTCTTCCCATGGTGTGCGCGCCGAGCACCGTCACCATGTCGGTGACCCTGGGCACCGCCGTGAGAAGAGCCCTGTGCGTCATCCGCAAGATGAAGGGGTTCAACATGCTCGCCGAAGCGCTGGTGAAAATGGCACGTAGCCGCTGGGTCGTAACGGAGCTCCTTCTAATGTAGTTGGAAGTCGAAGCGCGCCGCGATCCACGCAGCTGGCACCGCCGCCCACGTCAGCGGAAGCTTTGGCGTGCGTCCAGCTGCTCCTGGACTACCCTCCTTCTGCGGAGAAGCTCGACGAGTGGGGGGCCACCATCCGAAGCCTCGTCGCCGTCTCAAACAAAGACGATCCGCGACCGGCAGGGCCCTCGGGTCGGCGCTCCACCGAGCCACCACATGCTGGCGCTGGGAGCACCGGGGGAGCTGCGGCCACGGTGCACTCTCCTCCTCCTCCTCGCCAGCCGCCGCGGGCGTCGGCCCGACATGATGACGCTTGCGATAACATCTCCATAGCGTCGTCCGACCCGCGGACCCTCCGCGACCAGCACCAGGTCCTTCAGGAACGAGCTCACGAAACGCTCGAACCACCGTCGAGCGCCGGTGCGAAACGCGCCGCCAGTCGGACAAGCGGGCGGGACCCGCTATGGGCCACCCGGCACCTGGGGGCTCCGGCGGCCTATGTTGCGAGGTGGCCTGCCCGGCCTTTACCAGTGAGCTGCGGCAGTTCCAGTGGCCGTCCCACCGCATGTTCAAACCCGACGTCGGCGAGAAGTACACTGGCAAGACCCATCCGTCCGAGTTCCTCAGCATCTACACCATCGCGATGCAGGCTGCTGGAGCTCGTGATGACAAGGTGCTTGCCAACTATTTCCCGCTGGCGCTGAAGCCCAATGTGATGTCTTGGTTGATGCACTTGCCGGCGGATTCCATTTCTTCCTGGTCGGATCTGTGCCATGAGTTCGTTGGCGCCTTCACGGAGGCCACCAAGCTCATGGCCAGGCCAGTGATCTGCATATCATTCCCCAGAAGGAAGGGGAGACCCTGCGCAAGTACATCCAGAGATTCAGCCGGGTGTAGTACAACATCCCCGACGTTCAGAAGCCGCTGAAGTGGTCCAGCACGCCCCTCATCTTTGACGCTGAGGACCAGCCTGACCGCACTACCACGGTCGGGTGTTTGCCATTGTTGGTCTCACCAACAATACGCAACCTCAGAGTGAACAAGATGTTGGTTGACGGCGGGGCCGGCCTGAACCTGATCTCGCCTGTCGTGATCGAAAAGTTGCAAATCCTTGATGGAGACCTCGAGGAAACGGGCACGTTTCAAGGGGTCAATCCAGGGAGGAGCCAGCCGAAGGGAAAGGTCACACTGCCCGTGACGTTTGGAGGAGAGTTGAACTACAGGACGGAGAGGATCGTCTTCGACGTAGCCCAGATCCCCTTGCCCTACAACGGGATCCTCGGCCGCCCAGCACTAGCCAAGTTCATGGCGGCGTCACACTACACCTACAACATGCTAAAGATGCCTGGGCCGTTGACCATCATCTCCGTCCCCTCCGACAAGAAGGACGCGCTGATCTGCGCCGACCAGCTCTACCGGGAAGCAGTTGCAGCGGCTGCCGTCAAGGCACCTGCTCCTGCCGCTGAAGCCCTGGGAGGGAAGAAGAAGCCCGGCAAGACCTCTCGCACCCACTCTGGCAAGCGCACCTCCTTGGAGTGTTGTGCTACCGTCGAGGACGTGCCAGAGAGCTCTACTGACAAGAGCAAGAGACCCAGGGCCGAGCCACCGCAGACCAAGAAGGTGCCCGTCAAGGAGGATGGCACGGGAGGGGCCTTCACCTAGGCTCCACCCTCGATAGAAAATAGGAAGGCGCGTGCGTCACCTTCCTGCGGGCGAATGTCGATGTGTTTGCATGGCAAGCATCCGACATCCCCGGTGTTCCCAGGGAGGTGATTGAGCACCACCTAGCTGTCTGCCCTCACGCGCGGCCCGTCAAGCAGAAGGTCAGAAAAGCAGGCTCTGGAGAGGCAAGAGTTCATCACAGAGGATATCAGGAAGTTGGAAGCGGCAGGTTTGGTGAGAGGAGTGCTCCACCCGACATGGTTGTCCAATCCGGTAGTGGTGCGCAAGGCGAATGGGAAGTGGAGACTGTGTATTGATTACATAGATATCAATAAGGCTTGACTTAGGACCCCTTCGCGTTGCCGCGCATCGACCAGATTGTTGACTCCACGGCCTGGTGCGATCTGCTATCATTCCTCGATGCCTACTCAGGCTACCACCAGATCTTCATGGCGAAAGAGGATGAAGAGAAGACAGCATTCATCACCCCATGTGATACGTATTGCTTTTTACGGATGACTTTCGGGTTGAAGAGTGCTGGCTTAACGTTCGCAAGAGCAGTCCAAATTGGTTTTGAACCTCAGCTCCATAGAAATATGGAGGCCTACATGGATGACATAGTGGTCAAAACCAAGGACGGGCCAACTCTTGTGCAAGATCTGGAAGAGACATTTGCTAACCAGCTGTCACGCCCACGATGCGGCTATATCTCCCACGTGTCGAGGCACGACTTAGAGGCATAACCGCATAGTGGTTTTGTCGCAAGAAGGGTCATCTTCACACAATCCCATGTAATGAACAAGACTGGGATAAAGAGTTGGCTTACAATCGCCACTTCACACAATACATAAATATAATTCATACATCATCCAAAATACACACATAGACCGACTACGGTCAAGATCCAAATGAAAATAAGATAACCCCAAATGCTAGATCCCCGATCGTCCCAACTGGGCTCCACTACTGATCATCAGGAAAAGACACATAGTAACGACCACGTTCCTCGTCGAACTCCCACTTGAGATCGACCCCATCATCTGCACTGGCATCGTCGGCACCTGCAACTGTTTTGGTAGAATCTGTGAGTCACGAGGACTCAGCAATCTCACACCCGCGAGATCAAGACTATCTAAGCTTATAGGAAAGGATGGTGTAATGAGGTGGAGCTGCAGCGGCAATAAGCATATATGGTGGCTAGCATACGCAAAAGAGAGCGAGAAGAGAAGCAACGGAACGGTCGTCATCTAGCAATGACCAAGAAGTGATCCTGAACTCCTACTTACATCATACCTAACTCAGACCGTGTTCACTTCCCGGAGTCCGCCGAGAAGATACCATCACGGCTACACACGCAGTTGATGTATTGTAATTGGGTCAAGTGACAAGTTCTCTACAACCGGACATTAACAAATTCCCATCTGCCTCATAACCGCGGGCACAACTTTCGAAAGATAATACCCTGCAGGGGTGTCCCAACTTAGCCCATCATAAGCTCTCACGGTCAACGAAGGATAAACCTTCTCCCGGAAAGACCCGATCAGTCTCGGAATCCTGGTTTACAAGACATTTCGACAATGGTAAAACAAGACCAGCAAAGCCGCCCGAATGTGCGGACAAATCCCGATAGGAGCTGCACATATCTCGTTCTCAGGGCACACCGGATGAGCAGTCCGTACAACTAAAACCAATCCTCGAGTTTCCCCAAGGTGGCGCTGCAAAGGGCTCTAGTTTGGACCAGCACTCAGAGGAACACTGGCCCGGGGGTTTAAAATAAAGATGACCCTCGGGCTCTAGAAAACCCGGGGGGAAAAGGCTTAGGTGGCAAATGGTAAAACCAAGGTTGGGCCTTGCTGGAGGAGTTTTATTCAAGGCGAACTGTCAAGGGGGTCCCATAAATCACCCGACTGCGTAAGGAACTTAAACTCAAGGAACATAATCCCGGTATAACAGAAACTAGGGCGGCAAGAGTGGAACAAAACACCAGGCATAAGGCCGAGCCTTCCACCCTTTACCAAAATATATAGATGCATTAATTAAATAAGAGATATTGTGATATCCCAACATATCCATGTTCCAACATGGAACAAACTTCAACTTCACCTGCAACTAGCAACGCTATAAGAAGGGCTGAGCAAAAGCGGTAACTTAGCCAAACAACGGTTTGCTAGGAAAGGATGGTTAGGGGCTGACATGGCAATATGGGAGACATGATATAGCAAGTGATAGGTAGCGCAGAATGGCAATAGAACGAACAACTAGCAAAGCAAAGATAGAAGTGATTTCGAGGGGTGGTCATCTTGCCTGCAAGGTTCTCAGAGTTGTCGAATGCTTGATCCTCGTAAGCGTACTCAACAGGTTCCTCGTTCACGAACTCGTCTCTCGGCTCTACCCAAGACAAGAACACAAGCAACGGAACCACAATCAATCACGAGGAATGCACAAGCAACATGATGCAAAACATGTATGATATGCAAGATATGATATGCGATGCATATGCGTGCTCCGGAAGGGAAATGATGAACAAGGAAGTAACTTGGCAAACCAAGCATGCCACTGCAAAGATGAGATGATTTCGGTCAAAATCGATATAAAGATCACCGGAAACGGATGCACGGTTTGCAAATGGCAAGCAAAACAAGAATGACGCGAATCTGCGATTAACAGCATGATAGCACTTAAAATGCAACAAGCAACAATGCTACAGCACTCCAACATAGCAACAAAGAATATGGCAGTAATCTACAGGAGATTCTTGACAAAAGATGAACACTGAGCTACGGCTAGATCACAACATAACAAGCTCAAACTAGCATGGCAAAAGTACAAAAGATAACAGGTTCCAGACTTGGTGAAATTACTGGACATGGCAGAAAACAGCATCAGGTAGCAATGTTCAGAGCACGAAAACAACATGCTACAGGAACTTAACATGGCAAAACAAGGCATGGCAGTATTGTACTAAAAGCATATGACAAAAGTCCCTTACTGACCATAAGACAAAAAGGACCAGAAGATATGCTGGCAAGCATGTAAACATAGCAAGTTTCGTTATCAGGTTTCAGACTTCGCAGAAAACAGAGCATGGCAGAAACAATAATATGAAGGCATGTTTGTGAGCTTGATGCACTCACCACAAAGCAATGCATGACAAAACAAGCATACCTACAGCAATATGGCATGTTTATGAAGCTATCGATGGCAAGCACAAGAGCATAGCATGTATGGATCAACTACAATAAGCTTGGCAAAATTGCATATCATGTTAAGAATCTGCCAGAAATATTTTATAGCAAAAGTAGAGCAAGATTGAGTCATGCTATGGCACTCCATAATTGCAAACAAGGGCAGGAATGGATCAATTACAACAATATCTACAAAACATCCTTACTGAACATCTCCAAAATATGCATGGATCTCTCTGTAGCATCAAGTTTACATGGCAACAAAATAACAGCAAACAAGGACTTGGAGAGGAGAGGGCGGCGCGGTGGAGTCAACGCTCACACTGCTCTCGATCGGATCTGGCCGAGCAGTGGAGTTCGCCGGCGTCGGGAAGAGGAGAGGGCGGCGCGGTGGCTGGCCGGAGGGAGGAGAGGCGAAGGAGGAGCGGCGGCGTCGGTGACGAGGCGCGGGCGCGCGGCGGCGGCGGCCAGTGGCGGGGCGAGCGCGGCGCGGGCGGCGGCGGCGAGCAAGGCGGCGGCGGCGCGGGCGCGGTGGAGGCGGCAGGCGCAGGGCGCGGGGCGGCGGAGAGCGCGGGCCCGCGGGGGCCGGCTGCGGGCTCCCCGGGCCGCGGGCGGCGCGGCGAACGGCGGCGGGTCGGGCGACACATGGCGGCCCCCGATTGGGCAGGGCGCGGCGGCGGACGCGTCCGGTCCGGTCCGGACGTGTCCGGCGGCGGAGAGGGAACGGAGCTAGGGTTGGACTGCGCGAAAATCTCGGGGGTCTCACATATTTATAGGTAGAGGGAGCTAGGAGGCTCCAAATGAGGTGCGGTTTTCGCCCACACGATCGTGAACGAACGACCTAGAGCATGGAAGAGAGTTTGGTGGGTTTTGGGCTGGTTTTTAGGGGTGTTTTGCTGCAACACACAAATGGACATTGCGGATGCCCGGTTAACCGTTGGAGTACCAAACGACCTCCAAATGGAACGAAACTTGACCGGTGGTCTCCCGGTGGTATACTAAGGCCACTTGACAAGCCTCGGTCCATTCCGAGAATGTTTGACACCGGCTCACGAAAGAAAACAAGAGGGGTGCACCGGAGGAGATAGGAGCGCCGGATTGCAAAACGGACAACGGGGAAAATGCTCGGATGCATGAGACGAATACGTATGCAAATGCAATGCACATGATGACATGATATGAAATGCGTGACATGAACAAAATACAAAACGACAAACAAAACCCGACCACGGAGGGAATATCATAGCACATAGCCGAAAATGGCAAGAGTTGGAGTTACAAATATGGAAAGTTACATGCGGGGTGTTACACCTGCGCAAGATCAACCTCAAGCTGAACCCTGAGAAGTGTGTCTTCGGCGTTCTGTCCGGCAAGCTTCTCGGGTTCTTTGTGTCACAGCGCGGGATCGAGGCAAACCCAGACAAGATCAAGGCTATTGAGCAGATCGAGGCGCCGAAGCGGATCAAGGATGTGCATCGGCTCACCGGCTGCGTTGCCGCCATGACCTGATTCATCTCCAAGTCCGCCGAGCGCGCCCTTCCCTTCTTCAAAATCTTGAAGAAGGCAGGCCCAATAGAGTGGACCCCAGAAGCAGAGGCAGCACTGCAGGATCTGAAGAAATACCTTTCATCCACGCCAATACTGGTTGCGCTTAAACCACAAGAGCCGTTCCTGCTGTATCTGGCGGCGACGAATCAAATGGTCAGCGCCGCACTGGTGGCACAGAGGGAGGTCGACAAGGAGGAAGCAATGGCGGCAGAACCAGCGGATGGCAAGCCAAAGATTCCCCCGGCAGGGCCTGGTGCCGACGAGGCGCGGCCCCCGGCAGAGTCTGATGCCACCAAGGCAGTACCCACGCAGTCGAGTGAGGTGGTGCCGAAGAAGAAGATGATGCAGCACCCGGTTTACTTTGTCAGCTCCCTCTTATAGGGGGCTAGGTCGAGGTATTCCGGCGTGCAAAAATTGCTCTTCGGCCTCCTTATGGCCTCGAGGAAGCTGCGTTAGTACTTCCAAGCCCACGAGATCACTGTCCTCACCCGCCTCCCGTTGCAAAGGATACTGCACAACCCAGACGCAACCGGAAGGATTGTGGAATGGGCCTTGGAGCTGTCAAGCTCCGGTTTAAGGTTTGAAAGTACCTCGACAATTCAGAGCAGAGTCTTAGTGGAGTTCATCGCATAATGGACCTCGACGCCTGACGAAGAAATCCAGGAGACCACTCTCCCCGGCAAGGAAGCAGACCGCGACTGGATCATGTACTTTGATGGGGCTTTCTCGCTGCAAGGTGCCGGTGTCATTGTGTTGCTCGTCGCACCAACCGGAGAACACCTCAAGTACGTGATCCAGATGCACTTCCCCAGGGAGATGTCCACCAACAACACTGCTGAGTACGAGGGTTGCTTGCCGGTCTCAGGATCGCGGCGGACCTTGGGGTTAAGAAGCTCATCATCAGGGGTGACTCGCAGCTCGTTGTCAGGCAGGTCAACAAGGATTATCAGAGCCCATTGATGGAAGCTTACGTAGATGAGGTGAGGAAGCTGGAGGAACGCTTTGACGTTATCCAGGCGGAGCACGTCCCCCGAGCGGAGAACGACATTGCCGATTACCTGTCAAAGCGTGCTGCATTCAAGCTACCTGTGGAACCAGGTACCTTTTTGCTCCGGTTAACTCAACCATCCGTTGAACCATCAGCGGGGCAGAACAAGCGGAGGAAATCAGGTCCCAGCAAGTACTTTCCTACCGAGCTCCCTGGGGCTGCCGGCAAGGGTGCTGGTGCGGACACTAAGCCTGCCCAAGAGCAGCTGGCTCCGGCGGGGCGTCAAGCCCTGGCCGTAGAGACAGCCGCTCCCATGGCGGAAGAGATGCCTTTGGTCCTTGCCGTCGAGCCCCAGGCTCCGGCATGGGCACAGCATACCGTCCAGTTCCTCCAAACAGGGGAGCTTCCTGAGGAGCAGGAAGAAGCGGAGAAAGTAGCCCGTCGATCCGCCCTGTACCAGTTCGTCGATGACGTCCTGTACCGGAGAAGGCCGAACGGTGTGAAACTCAAGTGCATCCCCCGGGAGGAAGGACTGGAGCTGTTGGCGGAGATACATGGAGGCATATGTGGCTCCCACATAGGGTCGAGGGCCCTTGCTGGGAAGGCGTTCTGGCAAGGTTTCTTCTGGCCCACCGCCCACCAGGATGCGACGGCACTAGTAACCAAGTGTGAAGCATGCCAGTTCCATTCAAAGAAGCTTCATCAACCAGCTCAAGCCCTTCAAACAATCCCTCTCTCCTGGCCATTCTCGGTCTGGGGGCTCGATATACTGGGCCCTTTCCCCCGCGCTGTCGGGGGCTTTGAGTACTTGTACGTTGCAATCGACAAGTTCACAAAGTGGTCGGAGGTGGAAGCAGTGAGGAAGGTGACTGCTCAGTCAGCTGTCAAGTTCTTCAAAGGACTGTTTTGCCGTTTTGGTGTGCCAAACAGAGTCATCACCGACAACGGCACGCAGTTCACAAGCCACACCTTCATGTAGTACATCCAAGACCTCGGCAGCAAGGTTTGTTTTGCTTCCGTGGCACATCCACGGAGCAACGGCCAAGCTGAGAGGGCAAATGCTGAAGTGTTACGAGGCCTGAGAACGAAGACCTTTGACAAGCTGCACAAGAGTGGAAGGCGCTGGATTGATGAGTTGCCGGCGGTTCTTTGGTCGATCAGGACGACGCCAAATTGAGCCACTGGCCAGACACCTTTTGCCCTGGTATATGGGGCAGAAGCAGTTATCCCCACGGAACTCATATACGGGTCACCTCGAGTGATCGCTTATGATGAGCTTGAGCAAGAGCCGTTGCGCCAAGATGACGCGACGCTCCTTGAGGAAGATCGTCTTCGGGCGGCTGTGAGAGCAGCACGCTACGAGCAAGCCTTGCGCCGCTACCATAGCCGCAAGGTTCATGCCCAAAGCTTTGAGGAAGGCGACCTTGTTCTTCTGCGCGTTGAGTCAGCCAAGAATTCCAACAAGTTGACGCCGAAGTGGGAAGGCCCTTATCGGGTAATACGAGTCACCAGGCCTGGTGCAGTCCGCCTGGAGACCGAGGATGTCGTCCCAGTGAGCAACTCCTGGAACATTGAGCATCTTCACAAGTTTTACCTGTAAGGCGTGGCTTGCCGGGCCTCCCGGCAAGCCACCTTTTGTACAAGCTTTGCCGGCAAGGCATGTGACCCTTTGTACAGAGTCAGGCGCAGACCCTGAGCATAAATAAATGAAGCGCTGGCGCACTAAGTCATAGCATGCATGCTAGGTCAAGTCTCTTCCTTGGTTAGGGTTGATAGTGCTCAGCAGCGACTAACCCCTAGCTTAGAGGTCGAGTGCGCGTCTATCTGTTTCTCTTCTGTCCTCTTTTGGTTCGCAGGGCACATGAGCACTTCTGCTGAGCTACTTGGAAGAAAGAAAACGGACCGGCATCCCGACCTCGGCAAACCAGAGTCGCCGGGGGCTGCAAGCACAAGGATCCAACCGCGGCAAGATGAGATTGTCGGGGGCTGCAGATCTAGATAAATCTTTTATCCTCTGTCATGCATTTCGGAGCCGGACTGGGGTATGTGAAACCTCGTTTTTATCTCTAGGCTGCCGTGCTCCCCTTTTTCCTATACCTAAGGATTATTTCCTGGGTCCGGATTTGGTTGTAGCCGCGGCGGCAAGGAGGTAAAACGAGGAGCCTAAAGCCCACCTCATCCCTGCCTCCGCCAAGAGCGCTGGGACGGTCGAGTGGAGTGGGGGGACGGCAAGGCCTGTTGCCGGGCGAAAAATGTTTCTCTTAAACAATAACAAGGATTCGCTCCTTGTCGCGGGATTTACCGACGAAAGAAAACCCGGCAAACATCCCTTTTTCATTAAAAACATCCCATACAGGTATAGTTCGTGCGAGATGAAAAACATGAGCAAAGGGATTAAAAGTTTTAAATTTAACAAAGGCCTGCAGGCTTACAGATTAAAAAAGAGATAAGGTGCCCGTGATCCCTTTCTTGTCCCTCTCCTCAGGAGGTAGGTCAAGGAGGCGAGAGGGCAAAAGGGGTGCCTAGGCGAGCTACGAGCAGCAGAAAGCACCAAGAGAACACCTCGGTGGCCGCCCACAGGCGGGCCGGTGATGACGGTGCCGGGAAAGGAGCTGGAAGACGAGGCGGCAGGACCGGCAATACGCGATCAAGGCGTCGGTGCCCGCGTACTACGAGTTGACGGCCTTGCCGCCCGCCCTCTTCCTCTTCCGTAGCCTCCCGATGCCAGCCGCCCAAGGAGACGGCCCCGAGAAGTTCAAGGAGCTGGCCCCACCCCCGGCAAAACCCTGCTGGAGGAGCGGCCAGGTGCAGATGCTGCTGCTGCCGCACCCGCCCAGGCGCGTCCGACGCCTAGTCGGACTCGTCCCCGCTGTCCTCCTCGTCACTTTCGCTCGAGGAAGAGCTTCCATCGTCGGAATTTCCATCAGAGGAGCTCTCCACGTAGAATTTCAGGCGAGTTCCAAACTCTCCGAAGACCTTGACAGAGAGCAGTCTGTCCTCCATTAATTTGAAGTAGAGGACGAGGCCCGCCGTCAGGCTGTGGATGCGGGCGAACATCTTCCATCCACGGCAGTGGTACATAACCCGAGGAGCCGGGAAGTCGACGTCGACCCGCGTGCCCCCGTTCCCACAGCCCCTTATGTGCAACCTGAGGGTCTGGGGTGGGCCACGCTCCATCACCCGAGCAAACGGGACAGGGAGACGAAGACGATGACGCGGAGGACGGCGCAGCCTGAAGAAGAACTCGCAAGGCTGGTCTTCAATGTGGCCCTCCATTGGGAAGGGCATCATTGGCGGGGGCAAGGCCGGCGCGCCGCCCCGTCCTCCTCTTCCCCGAGCGCTACGGCCTCTGCCCCGGCCTCGCCCCCTCCCCCTTCCCCTCACGGCCAGCTCCACCACCGTGGGCTCAGGAGGAGGAGGGACGCGTTGTCGAGCGGCGACCCTCGCTGCCACCGTTGAAGGACCAGGATTCCCTTTCTCCATGGCGAGTGAAAGGAAGAAGCTGAAGCAAGAGGAGATAGATGACAGAAGAGTGCGGGACGCCATCCCCCCTTCCCCCTCCTTATAAAGGAGCGGGGTCGAGGCTCGGCCGCCCCGTTCGGCCAATCCAGCCACCAGAGGCGCGCGGAATCGGGACCGACCCGCTGCCCCAACCAGCGACGGCCCGGTTTCCCGCCCCCGCCGCTTGCTACCCCAAGTGCATGGGGGACGCGTGGCGGACGTGCAGAACTGAGGGGACGGGCAAAGCAACCTCTCCCCACCCTGTGATCGTGGGGAGTGGATGCCTTGAAGACCGCGCCCCGGCCCCATTCAGTAAATGAGCCGCGCCTCCACGCCTCCCTCTTTTTACGGGGAAGGCGCGAGCCGCCTCTTTACTGTGATGTGACGCATGCGTGTGGAAACCGCCCCACGCATGCCGCCCACGTCACGCACACCCCTCCATGCCGTGCCGCGCGCGCGGGTCGTGGGAAGCGAAGCGCGCGAAGAGTCTTACCACGGTAAAAACCGCCCCACCTGCCTGCTCACCGTTTTGGGCCTGGCCCAACAACGTGCCGCGCTTATGTGTGGCCCAGGCCCGGGGGCTCCTGTCGGTGTACAAAAATAGGGGCACGCTTTTGTACCCCTTTACCTGTGCACGGGCAGTCGGAGCCGCGCCCACGACCGCACCATGCAGAGCAGGGGAGGTGAGCCAAGGTAAGACCGAAGCCCAAGACAATCAAAGCAACGCCAAGGCCAAGACCACAAAGAGCAGAGGGACGAAGCAGGTTCCCCCGGCAAGACCCTTGCCGGGCGGCCTCAGCGGCCCCGGCAAGACCCTTGCCAGGACAGCTCGCCCCACACCAACAGAGCGAGCCACCCTTGAGCCCACGGCCCCCAACGCCGTCATCAACATGGGGCCAGGGCTCGGGAAGGCACCTCTGTGGTGGCATGCAGATCTTTGTGAAGACATATTCAAGATCAGACGAGGATTAGAAGACGACGATCCTCGGCAAGATCCTTGCCGAGGAAGGCCACCAGACCCCCGGCAAGATCCTTGCCGGGGACGACAACGCGCTACGGCAAGACCCTTGCCAGGCCACCCGGCAAGGCCCTCGCCAAGGACGCCAGCGGGGCCACCGCCAGGCCCGCGCCAACCAAGCTTCCACCATTTACATGCAGCTGCTAGCCCAACCAGCTGGGCAGGCACCTGCGTGGCAACATGCAGCTCCCAGGCCAACTCATCGAGCGCCTGTGTGGCGGCATGCAGATCTTCGTGAAGGCTCCACCACCGCGCCACCTCAGCTGCCTGGCGGCCTACATGGCACCACGCACCTCACTGGCCAGGGCGCATGTCAAGGCGAGGGGGAGCGGCGGCGGAGGGGACGGGCCTCGCCCCCGTCCCCAATAAAGCAAGGGGACACCTACACTACGCATTAAATGTGTCTTGTCTTGTAATACGAGCGATACGCTCAGAGCACTGGACGCCTTTCCACCTCCTGTGTGTCACTGTGGCAGCCCCTTCCAACTAAAAAAGGAGGCCCATAGCATACTAGAGAAGGATTCGGCTCTTTCGAACCACGCACTGACCAAAGCTAGTTCGAGAGCTCAATAACTCTCAGAAATACACCCACCAAAGCAGGACTAGGGTTTTACGCATCCTCGCGGCCTGAACCTGGGTAAACGATCCTTGTGCTATCTACTAGCCCTGCTCTCCTTGCAACCCTGCGCCCCGGCAACCGTAGTAGGGATTCTTGTGATTCCATAGGTGTCGTTCCACACCGACAACGGCCTCCACAAATCTGGAGGCGGAGGCACCCAAGAGGGGGAAGCACGCCCTCGCGGATAACTCCGCGTGTGTTGAGGATATAACCATTAGAGTCACCCGCCCAGGAGGGGCCGGGTTACGTCATAATGGTCATCATGCGAAGCCCAGCACCAAACTTGAAGACGGCGGGTCAATCATGGGCTTAAGACCCGGATATGGCTTAAGGCCCGTAGTGTTAACCGCCGTTAGGGTGAAACTTGTAGTGTAAGGCAAGAATAGTTAAGAGTCCAAGTGGTACACTGTTATGAGCCGGCCGGGACTCTGAGATCCGCTTGGTGTCAACCTCTCTATATAAAGGGACGACCCGGCGGCGGTTTAGGGACGAGTAAGATCAAGTCGAGAGCCGGGCATAGCAATTAAGCCTCCTGGTCATCGAAACCCTAATCAATACCATCTCAACTGGACGTAGGCTTTTACCTTCACCGTAAGGGGCCGAACCAGTATAACCCTCGTGTTCCTTGTCCCGTTTAACCCCTTTAAGCTTCCTAGCTGTGATGGCTCAACGACTAAGTCCTTGCACGAGGACATCTGCCGTGACAATTCCACGACAGTTGGCGCCCACCGTGGGGCTAGCGCACGGTGGATTTGAGTTCTTGAAGGGCAACTTCGAAGGGCTCAAGGGATACGCTGTGGGCCGGATGACCAAGAGTCATTGCGGCAAGCTCTACATCGACGATGCAAACTGGGCCCCCGAAGCCGGCTCAATCGAGTACGGGTACCGGGTCCCCTTCGGCGGAATTCATGTCTTCATTGGCAAGATTTGTGAGCCGGGCCCTGAGCCGGATCTCTACGCCGATCTCATCGAGACGGCTCAGCGTGCACGACCCGCCCGGGCTCTACCTGCCTTAAAGTATGTTTTCGTGGGATGTGTCCGTGGAGGACTCTCTGAAGAATCTGGATCTGGTGAAGAGACGGCCGCCGGCTCTGACGGCGAGTCGTCTACGGATGAGTCAAACTCGTTGTATCAACTTCAAGATGGCCGGCTCAGAGGTTGTTCCGTTGGCGACAGCATTCCGGACCCCTTTGAGCCGCCGAGCCGGGTTGGAATCTTCATGGCCGGCGCACAACCTGTTCAAAACCCCGCCACCGGGTCAGGGAGCCCTGTGCCCTCGCCGGCTCAGGTGCTGATGGATCTCACAGACAAGATGATGGTCCTGTTGACTGCTACGGTTGCCCCGACGGATCAAGTTCAGCATGACGCGGAGGTGGCATAGTTAAAGTTGGATCTAGCAAAAGCCAAGGAGGATCTGGCGGCGGAGGGGATTAGGATGGTTGCGGAGAGGGCGGCTCTCGATGCCCAGACTCAGCTGATTCAGGCACAGTCCTTCCGGCTCACGATGGATCAAAACGCGTCCAATGAGGTCATGAGAAGGAGGCATCAAAAGGCCCAATCTCGACTCCCTCTGGTTTACGATCCTCGAAACCTCTTCAACACGCCGGGTGCAGGGTCTAGTAACCCGCCAGAGATCATAGTGCCCGGGGCCGGGACGCCAATTCAGCCCCAAGTGATGGGACCTCCCCGGGAGAACCCTGCCCCACCTCAGTACGTACCAATACCACCGGGTCATTATGCCAACCCGTTGGAAAACATGGTCGCCGCGGCGGCGCGGCTGGCGGCTCTCCCAATTGATGGTGACTCTCCAACAGCGGTTGAAACCCGCCGGGTCAGAGAACTCCTTCAGACGGCTCTGGCGCAGCAAGAGGCATATTCTTATAGCCGGGACAGGATTCATTCAACCCCTCGTCCAGGCCGGAGCCCGAGTTATAGCAGACACATGGTCTCAGCGACCGGCTCAAGTAATGTCCGATGCCATGACTTGCCTCCTGGCCACGGCCCGGCTCATAACGGAGCCTTTCAGGCAGTAGACCAAGACAGGGCACAACAAGAGGCGGAGCAGGTGCCTCAGTTGACGGCTTACCAGCCACCCCCGGCTTATCCGACGGCTTCCATCAACGTGGGTATCCCTACGAGGACTGGAGGTGTCCCTTGTCTAGAGCCGGCTCTCCGCAATGAACGTCTACCCAAGGATATCAAAGGGCCTAGGAAGGTGCCTAATTACACGGCTGATTTACAACCCGGAGCCTGGATCGAGAGTTACGAGATGGCCATGGAATTGCTGGAGGTCAGTGAAGCGGCAATGGCCAAGTACTTCACCATGATGTTAGATGGGACTGCCCGCACTTGGTTGAAAGGGCTGCCACCGAATTCTATCGGGTCTTGGGCTGAGCTGAAAGCCTGGTTCATCCAAAACTTCAAGGATACCTGTAGGCAGTCTATGTCAATTGTGGATTTGACTAACTGTAAACAGCGGGAGGGTGAGTCTACAACACATTGGGTTCGCCGGGTCAAAGAGATAATACATTCATCTGATAAGATGGATGCCGGCTCTGCAGTCTTAATGTTGGAGCAGAATTGTCGTTTCCTGCCCCTGAAGATGAAACTCGGGCGGCTCAAGCGCGATTGCAACGATATGGGTACACTGATGGCGGCTCTCGTCAAGTACGCCGACTCTGATAGTACCAAGGACCCCGCATCAGATGATGAAAGGACAGGGAAGGGAAAGAAGAATGGCAATGGCAAGGGCCCTCAGCATAACCCGGCGAACCAAGGAGGTAGCAAGCGTAAGGCTGATGGCAGCATAGAGTTTGTGGCCAATGCCAGCTCATAGGGTAACAACCAGCGACGTAAGGGGAGGCCACCTCCCCGAGCCGGCGGTTCAGGCCCAACGCTTGAGCAGCTGTTGAATGAGCCTTGTCCAAGGCATGGCTCTAGGGAGAAGCCAGCTACTCATCTATGGAAAGATTGTGCAATCATGAAAGCCTTTAACAATTCCAATGCCTTTAATGGCAACAATGGCTCGGGCGGCGGCTCAGGCGCTGGCGGCTTTCATGGCCCGGGCGGCGGCTCAAATTTCAGTCCTCAGAATGTTCAAGGGGGCTTTAATCAGCAGTCCGGCCAGGGTCATCAACAGCAGCAGGGGGGATACCAGACCAATCCAAAGCAGCTCAATGGTGGACAGTATCATGTGTTTACCACCAGTCTGTGTAAACGAGATCAGAAGCTTCATAAGAGGGCTGTGAATGCTGTTGAGCCGGCGGTTCCACGCTATCTGAGATGGTCTGAGCAGCCTATTGTGTGGGGTAGGGAGGATTACCCTCCCCGGGTTGATAATCCGGGTCACCTGGCTCTGGTGGTGGCTCCTCAGGTGGGAGGATATAAGTTCACTGAAGTGCTCATGGATGGAGGCAGCAGCATCAACACACTCTACTATGAGACCTTCCGTCGTATGTGGTTGATTGATAAGAACCTCAGCCAGTCCAATACTGTTTTCCATGGTGTGGTGCCTGGTAAGTCGGCTTATCCAGTTGGTAAGATCGAGCTGGAAGTGGCCTTTGGAGATGAGTACAACTACAGGGCGGAAAATTTGACCTTTGAGGTGGTCAAGATAAGAAGTCCGTATCATGCCATATTTGGGCGGCCGGCTTATGCCAAGTTCATGGCACGGCCGTGTTACGTATATTTACAGCACAAGATGCCGGGTCACAATGGGACCATTACGGTTCATGGCAGCCGGAAAGGTAGCCTTGGAATGTGAGGAAGGTGACGCGGCTTATGCAGAATCTGTTGGTGCAACAGAGGAGTTGAAGTTTTACAAGGACAATGTTGACCCAACGGATATGACATCTCTGAAAAAGCCGACCACGGAGCATGAGCCGGCGATGAAATGTAAGTCCGCTGATGAGACTAAACTTATTGATTTCGTTCCAGGTGACTCATCTCAGCAGTTTAGCATCAGTGCCAATCTGGATCCAAAATAGGAAAGCGCGCTCATCGAGTTCATCCATGAGAATAGGGACATTTTTGCATGGAAACCTTCTGACATGCCAGGTGTACCTAGAGAACTCGTTGAGCACACTCTCAGTATTGATCCGAAATTTAAGCTGGTCAGGCAATTCCTTCGGCGGTTTAATGAGGAGAGGCGGAAAGCCATTGGTGAGGAGGTGGCCCGGCTCTTGGCGGCTGGGTTTATTGTCGAAGTCTTTCATCCAGAATGGTTATCTAACCTGGTGCTCGTGCTCAAGAAGAATGGCACCTGGCGGATGTGTGTGGACTACACGGATTTAAACAAGGCGTGTCTGGCTGATCCTTTTGCTCTCCCCCGTATTGATCAAATCATTGATGCTACGGCGGGTTGTGAGCGCTTAAGTTTTCTGGATGCTTATTCTGGATACCATCAGATTAAAATGGCAGTTAAGGACCAGGAGAAGACGGCGTTCATCACTCCCTTTGGAGCCTTCTGTTATGTGTCTATGCCTTTTGGACTCAAGAGTGCACAAGCGACTTACCAGCGTTGTGTGCAGAATTGTCTTCATAACCAGATTGGGCGCAATGTTCATGCCTATGTGGATGACATCATGGTTAAGTCCAGGGAGAAGGAGACCCTGGTCGATGACCTTAGAGAAACCTTTGATAATCTCCGGGTTTACAAGATGATGCTTAACCCGGCCAAATGTGTTTTTGGTGTTCCTGCAGGCAAGCTCTTGGGTTTCCTAGTTTCTAACAGAGGCATTGAAGCTAACCCGGAAAAAATCAAGGTCATCACCTCTCTGGCTAAGCCGGCGTGTATAAACGACGTCCAGCGTCTAGCAGGCCGCATCGCTGCTTTGAGTCGGTTTATAAGCCGTTTGGGTGAAAAGGCCATGCCACTGTACCAGTTGATGAAGAAAACTGATGACTTTATCTGGAATGATGCTGCTAATGCTGCTTTTGAGGATTTGAAGAGACAGCTGGCTGAGCCCCCAGTTCTTGCTACTCCGGTTGACAAAGAGCCCTTATTACTGTATGTAGCTGCTAACACACGAGCCGTCAGTGTGGCTGTGGTGGTGGAGCGCAAGGAAGAGGGTAAGGAGTATCCGGTTCAGCGGCCGGTTTATTACGCCAGTGAAGTGCTCATCGAGTCCAAACAGCGGTATCCACATTGGCAGAAGCTTGTTTATGGTGTGTTCATGGCAAGCCGGAAGCATAAGCATTATTTCCAGGGTCACCCCATCACTATGGTTAGTTCTGCTCCCCTTGGAGATATCATCCAAAATAGAGAAGCCACAGGAAGAGTGGCTAAGTGGGCTATAGAGCTTGGGCCTCATGCTCTGAAATACGTACCACGCACTGCTGTTAAATCTCAAGCTTTGGTGGATTTCATCAACGATTGGACAGAGCTACAGGTGCCCGAAGAAAAGCCGTATAATACATATTGGACTATTCACTTCGATGGGTCTAGGCAATTGGAGGGCTCGGGGGCTGGAGTTGTATTGACTTCCCCCAAAGGTGACTAGTTTCATTATGTGCAATGCGGCTGAGTACGAGGCCTTGCTCCATGGTCTTCGAATGGCTAAGGAGATGAGCTTGAGCCGAGTAAGGTGCCTCGACGACTCAGATTTAGTGGCTCAACAAGTATCAGGCAAGTGGGATTCCAAGGACCCTCTCATGGAGGCTTATCGCCGTGAAGTTGATGCCATTGCTGGACACTTTCAGGGTTACCAAGTAGAGCACATCGATCGCAGGAAGAACGAGGCGGCTGATGCACTAAGCCGGTTGGGCTCTCAGCGAAAGCCGGTGCCGCCAAATACTTTCTTGGACATCTTGCATAACCCTTCTGTTAAGTTACCTACAGAGGAAGACTTGGCTGTCCCTGACCCGGAAGCACAGTTGGTGGCGGCTCTTCACATCACCCCAGACTGGACAGTACCATATTTGGCTTACATGACCCGGGGAGAGTTGCCTGAGGATGAAACTTTGGCCAGACAAATAACCCGGCGGTCTAAGTCAATGGTAATTATCAATGGTGAACTACATCGCCGCAGTGTCACTGGAACTTCCCAACGTTGTGTTTCCCCTGAGAAAGGCCAAGATATTTTGCGTGAGATTCACGAGGGGGGTTGTGGCCATCATGCCAGCTCAAAATCTCTTGTGGCCAAGGCTTTTCGTCATGGTTTTTATTGGCTGACGGCTCATGCTGATGCGGAGGACTTGGTTAGTAAATGTGATGGTTGCCAGAGGTTCTCGCGACGGGCTCATGTGCCGGCTCAGGAGCTGCGGATGATTCCAATTACTTGGCCATTTGCGGTCTGGGAGCTTGATATGGTTGGGCCTTTTAAAAGGTCCAAGGATAAGAAGACCCACCTCTTGGTGGCAGTTGACAAGTTCACAAAGTGGGTTGAGGCAGAGCTAGTTAGCAAGTGTGACGCGGCCACAGCAGTTCAGTTCATGAAAAGGGTGATATTTCGCTTTGGTTTTCCACACAGCATTATAACTGACAATGGTACCAATCTGTCCAAGGGCGCCATGGAGGAGTTTTGTCAGCGAGAGCATATTCGACTTGATGTTTCATCAGTGGCTCACCCTCAATCCAATGGTCAAGCTGAGAGAGCTAATCAGGAGATTTTGAAGGGCATCAAGCCCCGGCTTTTGGTCCCTTTGCAACGAACGCCGGGTTGTTGGGTGGAGGAGTTACCCTCCGTGTTATGGAGCATCAATACTAGTCCTAACAGGTCTACGGGTTACACGCCTTTCTTCATGGTTTATGGAGCAGAAGCAGTCCTCCCCAGTGACATCCGTCATGACTCGCCTCGAGTGGCGGCTTATGTTGAGGCGGATAATGAGCGGGCGCGCCAAGATGCTCTTGACTTGTTGGACGAACAGCGTGATGTGCAGCAGCTCGCTCGGCGATTTACCAACAAGACCTGCGCCGTTATCACAGCCGCCGGGTTAAGTCCCGGGTCTTCCAGGAAGGTGATCTGGTGCTCCGGCTCATCCAAGATCAGGCAGATGCACACAAGCTATCCCCGCCTTGGGAAGGGCCCTTTGTGGTCAGCAAGAACTTGCACAACGGGTCATACTATCTTATCGACGTTCGGGAGCACAAAGATTCACGCACGTCGGAGAAAGAGACCCGTCGGCCGTGGAACATAGCTCAGCTTCGGCCTTATTACACTTGAGCCACCGGCTCTCATAATGTACATATTTCTATAGCCATGTATATATTATGATAAATAATAAAGCAGGACCTCTGTCCTTTTCTCCTCCAAAGGTAAACGTGTTATTTCCATTACAACATCACATGGTCACTTGGAGGTGGATCCGGCTTATGATCGTATTCGAATCTAGCCGTAAACAATATGATCATTTGGGGGCTTCCTGTTCAAACATAGGTCGTATTCGAACCAAAGAGAACATAGCTGTTGATACCCACTTGATTGGCAAATGGCCGAGCTCATTCGGGAGTTTTCTTTGATCATATTTGAATCATACCTCAACCCCCTTTGGGAACCGACGTGGATCGTATTCGAATCAGCGTCGTTAAACAACTCTTAAGGTCATTTGGGGGCTTCCTGTTCAAACATAGGTCATATTCGAACCAAAGAGAACATAGCTGCCGGTACCCTCTTGATCGGCATCGCCAAAGCCACTGGGGGCTATATGATCACATTCGAATCTTAGCTTAACCCCTTTGGGACGATTCTCTGGTCGTATTCGAACCGGAAGCCCCTAAGTTCTGATCTTCTGACTTACAACAAGTTCTTTTGGTCACATCAACAGTGTGCAAGGGCGTCTTTCACTTCGCCGACTTAATTTTGATTTACAACGTTGATAACACATAGTAAATATTCTTGATGCTGGTAAACCGGAGTTGAGATCTACACCTCATTATTCGGGTTACATAAACCGGAAGTATACTCGAAGGCTTGTAAGTATGCTATTATGGTTACATCAAAGATATAATTGAGGGTAGTCTTTGGTGACTTTTGTTCATATTCCGGGTTATATATATAAGGTCTCTGATTCTCAGTGCGGTAAGCCACCTAGAGACTTGTGACTTGTTTTCTATGCAGGATGGTTAAAGACAACTATTCGAGCTTAAGGAAAATAAATCATCAATTATAACCCCGGATGAATGAGAAGAAGCAGCTTCAATGGAGTTAAGCATTCAACACGTGCAAGATGGCACGACAAAATTAAGTGTTTGTCCTACTCTATTACAAGACTCCCCGAGTCCAAAAGGTGAGGCATTGTTTTAAGGTGTACCCATGAGCCGCCTAAAGGTCAAGGTGCTTGTTGAGTTGAAGCTTCCGGCTCATCCCTCTCCGCTCCTCCGGCTGATTCCATGACCTAGAAGGTTGATGATTTCCAGTCAATGCCGCTCAAGGCTTCAAATTGAGCCTCGTCATCAATTAACCCGGCCGGGTCAACTTCTGGGGCGAAGGTATGCTTACGCGTCGAAGGGATCAAGCTGATGGCTTCATAACGTGGAGTGGGGATCCTCTGATTTTCTGCGTCGTAGCCCGGCAGATACTTGGTAAGGTCGGTGTCATTCCCAATCAGGGTGGCCACCGGGCGCACGCTCTTCACACAGGCAGCAAAGTCTTTTTGGTCGAAGGGGGTGCCGTCTTCCTTCAGGCTGGGGTAACCAAGAGCGATGTCGGCCGGGTCTAGCTCTGGGAGAAAAGCCTTGGCCCGGCTCAGTGCAGCTATAGCTCCGGCTCTTGCAGAGGCCCGTCTTAGCTCTTGGAAGCGCTGAGGAAGAACGACAAGCCGCTTGAGTACATCCGCCAGGTGAGTCGGAACCTCGTTGGACAGGGCCACAACGGCTAACGCACGCTGTGACCCGGTATAGAGTTGCTCCACCAAGGTATACACGGCCTTCAGCTTGGTCAGAACATTCTGGTTAAGGTTGGAGCTTTTGGGACCTGTTTAACAAAGTCAGGTAAGCCGATGGCAATTGTGGGATTTCTCAGACATAAAGAATGTAAGCTGGTTAAAGGCTTGCAGAATGACTTACCGAAGATCGCGGCAACCATCTGTGACACATGGCGCTTTAAGCCGGAGAGCTCGGCGGTTCTCTCCGTCAGAGCGGCCTCCACTTGTTCGGCCCGGCTGACCAAAGCAGTTTTCTCCTCGGCCCAAGTCTTTCTTTCAGTTTCAAATTTCTTCTTCAGCTTTTCTTGTGCAGCAACACTGAACTCAAATTTGGCGTTGGCCTTCCGGGTCTCAGTTTCCTGAGTCTTCAGGTGGTTCTTCAGCTCAGAGATTTCAACTTCAATTTTTTTGCAGACAGCCTGTACAAATTCCGGGTTATCGTATGAGTAATTTTTATGTAACATTCAAGTCCCAAGCACTTTGCACGCAAAGACACTTGGCACTTGGGGGCTAATGTATGCTGAAAGGCTCTATTTACAGTGCCGGTTCATGAAAGTAAGTCCCAAGCACTTTGCAGGCAAAGGTGCTTGGTACTTGGGGGCTAATGTGTAACGTTGCTCAACTACTCGATTAAAGTAAGGAAAGAACCGGGTCAACTATGCTATTTAAGCCGGCCCTCGAGTGTTACCAGGTAAGCCGGTTTTTCTTGGAGTAATTATTAAGCCGGTATTAAGTCTACAACATATTTTATTAAAAGTCATAGACTTGGGGGCTGGCATGGTAAAGATAACTATGGAATAAGCAAGAGAGTCGTACCTCAGATTTTTGTTGTATCTGCTTCACCATATCAATCTCCAAGTCCCGGCTGTTGTGCACTTGACCAATGTAACCAGAAACAATGTCTCCAATGCTCAAGTTAGCATAATCAGTGATATCCAGTCTAGCCCGGCGGCGCTCTAGCAGCTCTTCCTTGGCAGAGCATCTGGCCAGCACAGTGGGTGTTCCCGGCTCAACGTATTCAGTCCGGGTAATCACCACATCCGGGTCATCGGCCGGTTGAGCTGAGCTGGGAATCTCCGGGTTGTCGGAACCCGCCATGGTTTGTTCTTCAGTTGAGGCGGCAATGTCCCGAGCTGTTGCAGATGGCGGCTCATGAGCAGAAGCTTCTGGTTCAGTCAAGACCGGTTCTTCGACCGGTTTGTTCTTCTTCTCCCTCTTGCTGAGCTTTGCTTGAGCACTGAAAGGACAAGAGGTTAGTACAAAAGCATGAGTAAAGATAAGCACAACATAAAGATGATCATCATTACCCGGGGGCGGTCTTGAAAGCCGGCAGGTTAGATTGCATAGAATCACCAGAGGAAGGTGAAGTTTCCTGATAATTTGAATCAGACGAATTGAGCGGTTGACGAGTGACACCCGCTAAAGGATGAAAGGGGTATAAGTTGGAGATAACCTTGGTTCGGCGTTTCCTTAATGCTTCAGGTAAGCCGGAGGAGAGGTCTGCATCCTTGTTGGCCCGGGTTTGTCTCCGGCTTTCATGAATCTGTTGCTTCAAAAGAAATTGAGGATCTTGATAAGCTAAAGGATTCGAAAATCTTACTTTCCGGGTTACTCTTCGGACTTTCAGCCTTGGCAAGGGGTCCGAGTCGGAGGAAAGTATAGTTACCTCTTCAGTCACCGGGTTACTCGCTCCGGTATCATCCTGCGGATAATCAAGTCAATGAGTTGGTTAAAAAACAGACGAAAAGCAGAATAGGAGTCTAAAGAATCAAGTGTTACCTCTGACTCGGAGCTATCATCCAACTGAAGCAGCTCTGAGGCGCTAGGCCTACTTCCCTTCTTACGGGAAGCGGCTCTCCTGGCGGCTTTCTTAGCCTTCCTGGCCTTTTTAGCCGCCTCATGGTCATACTTGACCTTCCAGAACTTATCATTAGCCTGAAAAATACGACAAAGATTTCTTAAGGTTCAGATGAAAACTATTAAAAGGGAAAGCAAGGTGCTCAGGTCAGTGGCTTACCGCCGGAGCCGGGTTAGCTTCGTAGAAGGGGCTTAAGCCGGTCCTCCCATAGTCGGCTAAGCTCTCATTCAAGAGAGACTTGGTCATGTCTTCCACGACATCCTCAGGAAGATCGTGAGAGATGTGCCGTAGAGGGTCATCCTTCCGGCCCGTGTAATCACACATTAAGCCGGGGCGGCGGCTTAGGGGAATCACCCGCCAAGAAATCCAGACCCGGACCAGATCAACGCCGTTAAGGACATTTCCCAAAAGAGCCTTAATCTTGTTGATGGTAGGGATCAGTGGTTGGCATTCAGCTTGAGATAGTTTGTCTGGCAGGGGGTGAGTTGGCTCCAGACGCAGGGCACGAAAGCCGGGCAAAGGGCTCTCATCAGCCGGAGAAGTGTCTTGGCAATAGAACCATGTCTGGTTCCAGTCCTTTGGGTGGCTTGGCGGCTCAGCATAAGGAAAAAGGCAATCTCTCCGTCGTTGGATAGAGATTCCGCCAAGCTCCAAGCTAGGCCCGTTGGCGCACTCATTCTGGCGGTTCAGATAAAACAGCTCCCTAAAAAGCAGTAGGTTGGGCTCCTCTCCAAGATATACTTCGCAGACTACTTGAAAGTTGCAAATATTTGACACGGAATTGGGTCCTATGTCTTGTGGCCGCAGATCGAAGAAGTTCAGAACATCTCTAAAGAATTTTGAGCCGGGTGGTGCGAAGCCCCGGCTCATGTGATCAGCAAAGATCACCACCTCGCCATCTCTAGGTTGAGGTCTTTCCTCTGACGGGTCAGGTGCATGATAAGACATGACCTCCTTCTTGTGCAGGTAAACCGTCTTCATGAAATCAGCTAAAGTGTCATCAGTAACATTGGATCTCATCCAGTTGCACGTGATGGGTGCCTTGGGAGCCTTAGGTGGCATTGTGAAAGACGAAAGCCTATGACAAAAGGAAAATGTCCGGTTCAATTATAAGCCGGAGGAGGTTTACAGTTCAGTATTCAAGATGGCGGCTTATGAAGGGGCCTAATGATATATGGCTAATTCTTTTGGGTTATCTAAGCCACTGTGGGCATCGTGAGTAATTCAAGTTGTCTAAAACTTTATCATAAATGAGCCGGAAATTTTACAGCGCGTGGCCTCTTTTAAGCCGGAGATGTGAGCCGCCATAGCTAAACAGATGCAATTTTTGACTAAGTGTGGCGCAAACAAGTTTCACAGATCGCAGTAATTATTTTGGATCAAACGATCGACTGGAAAGAAAATATTTCTAGACCTATAAGCTGATACAGAGAAGTTCATGAGCTCTAAGGAGATCTCTTTGCAAGTAAAGGGGGCGTGCTACTATTGAAAATGGGTGCGAAACCACAACCGCACGAGCTCTATATGCTTTCTGGATCTAAAGGGGCCGTGAAGAAGAAACTGTGAAGGAAATGGTGAAGAACTACGAAGAACTGCGAAGAACAGCAAGAACCCTAATGTGGATCTACTCTATGGAGTGGCAAGGACTTACGGATGCTGATGGGTCGCGGAGGTCGCCGCCGTTTCTCTGGACAGGTCAGGGTGATGCAGCGGCCTGAGTTGGTGAAGACGAGGAGACCCGCGGCAGCGGCGGTGGAGCTCGAGCGGCAGTACAGTAGCGAGAGGAGGAAGAAGATGGAGGCGACAAGTGAGGGAAGACTCATGGGCCAGGCTTATTTATAAGGTGCGGCTAATAAGTGGGCGCGAGAAACGAGGAGGCCACGGCGTGGTTATCTCGCCACAGAAGCGCCTCGATTTTCGAGATGGTCATTAAAGATAAGATCCATTGGGATATGGCAGAATAAAAAATGAATTTAATGGAAGATGACATCATGGCGGGTTATCAGGAATCCAGAAGATGACGTCACGGCGGGTTATAGCCTTCGCGCAGACATAAGCCGAAAGATTTTCTCTCAAGGGGATTGAAGATTGACATGAACCGGTTCAAATCAATCTGGGGCCTAATGTTGAGGATATAACCATTAGAGTCACCCGCCCAGGAGGGGCCGGGTTATGTCATAATGGTCATCACGCGAAGCCCAGCACCAAACTTGAAGACGGCGGGTCAATCATGGGCTTAAGACCCGGAGATGGCTTAAGGCCCGTAGTGTTAACCGCCGTTAGGGTGAAACTTGTAGTGTAAGGCAAGAATAGTTAAGAGTCCGAGCGGGACACTGTTATGAGCCGACCGGGACTCTGAGATCCGCTGGGTGTCAACCTCTCTATATAAAGGGACGACCCGGCGGCGGTTTAGGGACGAGTAAGATCAAGTCGAGAGCCGGGCATAGCAATTAAGCCTCCTGGTCATCGAAACCCTAATCAATACCATCTCAACTAGACGTAGGCGTTTACATTCACCGTAAGGGGCCGAACTAGTATAACCCTCGTGTTCCTTGTCCCATTTAACCCCTTTAAGCTTCCTAGCTGCGATGGCTCAACGACTAAGTCCTTGCACGAGGACATCTGCCGTGACAATTCCACGACAGCGTGGGACGTCGACAGCAGTCCGGAGCGACCCCCCCGGACCAAGCCCCGGGCCGCATCGTAAGTACCAAAGAACTTGTGCACGTCCATGTCTCTGCTTCATGGTACTAATATGTTGAATTATGCCATTACAGTCCGGCCCACGACAGCCCCCTGCGATCCTCATCAGGAGGTTCGCTAGATTCAAAAGCGATGGCCAGCGAGTCTCCGCCAGCCGCTCACTCTCCTCCGGCCAAGGGTGACGACGAGGTGTTGTCCCAAAGAACCTTCTTGGGCCAGGAAGAGGTTCAGGAGGCCGTCGGGGTGGTGCCAGACGATGATTCCTTGGCCGCCGGACACACGGGGTAGGAAACCCCATGGGGAGTGGCGATGGGGGCCATATACAAGTCGGCCCCCAGCCGAATACCCTTCCGGAGACCCATAAGGTTTCGAAGTCAGGCGAGCAGCCTTCCCTGAAAGGAGGAGGGATGCTTGCTCCGCCGGTGACCTTTGTCCAACCAGAGGCACCGGAAAATCTGCTGGAAGCGCTACGAGGCGCCTCCATTGTGGATGAACACCGTATCCTTACGGGTACGGTGATTGAGAAGGTCTAGTCCGCCAAAAGCGGACTGACCGAAGCCTGTACTAGACTCCTAATCGGCTTTGAGGTAAGTAATGTAATTGTAGAAAGAATATCACAGTGTAGATAGTAGCCCCTGATGCTCTGTTCGGTGTTCGGAGAGAAAAAGCCGAACAGAGGATCAAAATAATTTTCGCAGGAGTCTAACATAAGATGTCTATGTGAATAAGCAGGCGTCGCTTCTGGCTACTGCTGTTCATACTGCAGAGGTCTCCGGACTGAAGCAGAACCTGAAATGGGCCGAGGAAGAGCTCGGCCTTGTGAAGAAGCAGCTAGAGGACAACCAAGGTATGCAGTAACCTGCTTTTATATTTAGGAAGGATGAATGGTTCATGCTGACTAAAGTGTCATGAATTTTATTAGGGGCCACGACCGAGGTGGCAGTCCTCAAGAAGGCGTTAGCCGAGGCTGAGGACAAAGCGGCCAAGGAAAGCGCCGCATGCGAGAAGCAGGAGGCCCGGGTCAGCGAGGTCCAGCAAGAGCTCCAGGACGCCGTCAAGAAGTACGAGTCCTTGGAGCATGATTCTAGAACTCAAGAGTCCGAACTTGCCAAGGCCCGCCAGAGCGCACAAGATGCCCTAGCCGAAGCCCAGAGCGCCCTCCAGGAAATCCAAGCGGCCAAGAAGATCGCGGCGGGTAAGGATTTCATTATGCGAAGCAACTCTGCAAAGGAAATGTTCCTTTTACTTACCCGAATTTGGAGCTCTCCAGGGGCGTTTACGGATCTGCCACACAGCATATCAGATGCTGCAGAGTTCTATCGAGCCGAAGAAGGGAGCTCTACGGAGAAGCTGTTCTGGTCTCAATACCTTAGACCGGAACATCCGGTGCCCTTTAGCGACCTGCTGAAACAGCTGGTCGAGCTGCACAAGGCGGCCGAACTAGCCATGAAGGACCTAATAGTCCGTCTATGGCCTGCCGAGCCCATGCCCGGCAGCTACTTCGGACTCATGAAGCGGCTTGTGAGTGCCTGCCCGCGGCTTGAAGTCATAAAGCGGTCGGTCTGCATTGAAGGTGCGCGGATGGCGTTTGCCCGCGCCAAGATGCACTGGGCGAAGATGGATGTCAAGAAGCCGATGACCGAGGGGCCGCCTGAGGGCAAGGAGCACCACCAACCCGAGCTATATTTTGGTAGTGTCCTGGAGGGATCCCGCCTTGTGGCAGAGCAATGTGCAAAGGATGTGATCTTTGAATGAATACATTCATATTTGTCTCGCCCTGTATTATGAAACAAAGACAATTTGTGTAATATAATGCTTTGTGTTAGATTTTTACCTCCTGTGCGGCCGCTTATGAAATCTGAGGGTTGGCCAGTCGTCGGCTTCAGCCCCCACATAGGTAGTACGGGGGTGTTCGGGGTGGAATCTAAACACTCTTGATGCAATTATTTGGTCCTTGAAGGAGGTGTTTAGCCCAACGAACAAGGCAATCGGACTATAACACTTTATCACCCCCACTTAGCCATAGGAGTTCGACAATAAAAATGTAGGCGCAGCCCCTAGCTTCCAAACTAGGGTGTTGTAAACACCTGATCGGGTAAGTACCGACCCTTCGCATAATGCAGAAAAACCTTTATTGTTTTGAAACCTCCGAACAGCTGACCGGCTCTCGCTGACAGTCAGTTTTCGGCTTTCTCTACTGAGGTGCTCATCCGGATGAACCGGGACACAATCGCAGTAGTTCTCCCTTTACTACCCTAGCCGATATAGCGGAACGTAAGGTAGTAAACACAGGAGCCGGGCAACCCAACTATTGACCAAAGACATGATTCGGAGCCAATGCATATAATGCTAAATTCGGGGGGGGCAAACTATACTATAAAAGTTTTCGGACTTTGTTGCCGTAGTGCGGGGCGCTATGAAGCCCCTGGCGAATATGAAACGTACCAAAGTGTACTGGTGCTATGTGATAAAATTATCAACAGAAAACAAAGGAGAACAGAAAGAGAGCAAAGGTAATAAGCTGGGGCCTTTAAAAATTTGGGCCGCAAAATGTTTCCATTATAATTTGATAAATACGTCAAGGCGTATCGATACAAATAGTGCGATAAGCAACAGGCTATTGAACATGCCAAAACCAAGGGAGAGCAGCGTGTGGGTTTTAAAAAACAGGTAGAGTGATTGTTAACGAAACCACCTTGAAAATCCCCATATGTCTGTGCTTCCTGCCGTCTTGATGTATTCATCCTTCAAGAGGACCGGTGATCAGCCATTAGATAGGGCCTGCAGGAGTGAAACCTGAAAAGGGAAAAAAGAGGAAAAGTGAAAGTATGTGTGTATCCGGTGCCGGTTGAGCCGTACTATGGATCACAAGCTAGCTATGCCTCCGTCGATGCCCATGGAATTTTGAGTGCGTAGTTATGTACACGCGGTGCGAATGCCATCGCTTGCTCGGGGCTGAGACGGGGGCCGAATTGCTAGTCGAGCTCCTGACGAGCCGAGCTGTCCTGCTGCAGGGTGGTCCAGACTTTCTTGACAGTGTTCGGGAGCTTGGCCGCCGAATTAAGGTTCTGCTTAAGAAGGCCGCTCTGTACTTCTGCTGCTAAGGCAGCGGTGTGCTCTTCTATACGGAGGGAGCGTTCCGTGTTTCCATTAACTGTTATGACGCCGCGTGGCCCGGGCATCTTGAGCTTGAGGTAGGTGTAATGAGGCACCGCATTGAATCGAGCAAATGCGGTTCGTCCGAGCAGTGCATGATAGCCGCTGTGAAAAGGGACGATGTCGAAGATTAACTCCTCGCTTTTGATGTTGTCCGGGGATCCGAAGAAAACCTCTAGCGTAATTGAGCCCGTACAGTGAGCCTCTACGCCTGGTATGACTCCTTTAAAGGTGGTCTTTGTGGGCTTGATCCGTGATGGGTTAATGCCCATTTTGCACACTGTATCCTGATAGAGCAGGTTCAGGCTGCTGCCACCGTCCATAGGAACTCACGTTAGGTGGAATCCGTCAATTATTGGGTCAAGGACCAATGCGGCTGAACCGCCATGACGGATACTGGTCGGATGGTCCCATCGATCAAAGGTGATCGGGCACGACGACCATGGATTAAATTTTGGGGCGACTGGCTCTATCGCATAGACGTCCCTAAGCGCGCGCTTGCGTTCCCTTTTGGGGATGTGTGTAGCATATATCATGTTCATCGTTTTTACCTGAGGGGGAAACTTCTTTTGTCCCCCTGTGTTCTGTGGCCAAGTCTCCTCATCATCGTCTGCGACCCCTTCTCCTTATTCTCGGCGTTTAACTTTCCGTCTGTTTGAAAACCCAACAATCTCTGTTGGTGTGGTTGGCTGGTTTTTCAGGGGTGCCATGTATCTAGCACGGACGATCGAGTAGGCGGTCCAGACTGGATGGGCCCGCATTGTTCTTGGTGTACGGCTTCTTCCGCTGACCGGACTTGGAGCCACTGAATCCGGCGTTGACCGCCGTATCATCGGTATGGTTGCCAATGATTCGACGCTTGTGTCTGTTGCGTCGGGGCTTGCCGTTGTTATCCTTAGCTTCAGAGGTGCCAGGTTCGCTTGCATTATTATTGCAACGGGCTAGCCAACTATCTTCGCCCGCGCAAAAGCGGGTCATGAGTGCCGTAAGGGCCGGCATGGACTTCGGCTTTTCCTGCCCGAGATGTCGGGCGAGCCATTCGTCACGGATGCTTTGCTTAAAGGCCGCTAGGGCTTCGGCGTCCGGACAGTCGACTATCTAGTTCTTTTTAGTTAAGAACCTAGTCCAGAAATTCCCGCCTGATTCTCCGGGTTGTTGGACTATATGACTTAAATCATCTGCATCCGGAGGCCGGACGTATGTTCCTTGGAAGTTGTCCAAGAAGGCTTCTTCCAAGTCTTCCCAGCTGCCGATGGAGTTTTCTGGCAGACTGTTAAACCCATACTGGGCTGGTACTCTGAGTTTTAGTGGGAGATATTTGATGGCGTGGAGATCATCACCACGAGCCATATGAATATGGAGGAGAAAATCCTCGATCCAGACCGCGGGGTCTGTTGTCCCACCATATGATTCGATGTTTACGGGTTTAAACCCTTTTGGGAATTCATGATCCATTACTTCGTCAGTGAAGCAAACAGGGTG
Source organism: Aegilops tauschii subsp. strangulata (assembly GCF_002575655.3). NCBI lineage: Eukaryota > Viridiplantae > Streptophyta > Magnoliopsida > Poales > Poaceae > Aegilops > Aegilops tauschii. The sequence continues at coordinate 248,464,353 of NC_053038.3, forward strand.
TGTGGCGCCTATATATCGGGCAACATCGCGACGTAGCTCCAATGGAGTATGTCTGTGGAGTTCGGCCCGCGAGTGACTAGGCTTGTTGCGTCCGAATAGGTGGCCGTCGTCACGTGTCGGGGCACGCCCACGCGATCCGTAGATTGATCTAGTATGTCCTGCATTATTATCCAATTTTTGCCGCAGGTCGTAGGTATGTCCCCGAGCTAATTTATCTCTACCCTTACGGTGAGGCGGAGCAGGCTGGTGTTCGGCTTGAGTTGCCGCTTTGTCCCGACCCCGTGGTGGTCGGTCAGCCGCATTGCGCGATGATGGTATGGGCTCACACGCCTCATCATCAAACTGAGGTACCAATTTACGCTGCGGGTAACTTTTGGCTGGGCGCTTAAGGCCATATTCTTCGGCCGCCAGGACATCAGTCCATTTATCGTTGAGCAGATCTTGATCAGCTTGAAGCTGCTGCTGCTTCTTTTCCAGGCTCCTTGTAGTGGCTATTAGTTGGCGCTTAAAGCGCTCCTGGTCGAGGGGTTCGTCAGGCACGACAAAGTCTTCGTTGCCGAGGCTCACCTCCTCCTCGGGGAGCGGATGATAACTACCATCCTCCGAGTCTTCATTTATGGCCTGTTTGTCAGGGCTGACTTGCCCATCCTCCTAATTGTCTTGTTCGGTAGTTTGTTCGTCGTGGTCTTCTACGTCTTCGGCACCGTCCGGAGTGTTGTCGTCTCCTGTGCCGGTATTGTTGTCTCTACGGCGCGATTTAGAGCGGCGCCGCTGATGCCGACGCTTTGGTTGTGTCTTAGGGGGGTCATTCTCCACTGGGTTTCCCTTGTCATCGCTGCTATCATCTTTTGGCGTATCTACTATGTATACGTCATATGAGGAAGTGGTCGTCCATCGTCCGCTGAACGGCGTGGCTTGGGCCTCCTCCTCTCCGGCATCGTCGTCCATACCGTCGATGTGTACGGAGTCGTAATCGAGTGTGTCGGTTAAGTCATCGACAGTGGCTATGAAGTGGGTGGTGGGTGGGAAGCGAAATTATCCATCGTCAGCCTCCAGTTCGAACCAGACATAATTCGGCTATGAGTCCCCCGCCAAGGACAGATTCTTTAATGAGTTTAGTACATCACCGAAAGGCGAGTGTCGGAAAATGTCTGCGGCGCTGAATTCGAAGATCGATAACCGATCAAGCTCGGCGTCCGCGGACGCACATGGTTTGGAACTCATAGCCGGAAACGAGTCCGGAGTTCCGGTGACACAGATATCACACGAGGCTAAGTCTGTGTGCGGATCCAACACCACGAAATCTATGGCCTCCGTGGAGGGGTTGAGCTTCCCGTCCTCGGATGGCGCGATTTGCTCCGGATCTGAGGCCAGAGTAGTTGCAGGAGCTATCTCCTGGATGTGGTCCGATGACAGATTTAAGTCGTGTTCATCGAGGTGACAGGGAGCGGATGCTGCGGTCTCAAATCCGTCGAAGATCAAGTCTCTGCGGATGTCTGCGACGTAATTCAAGCTCCCGAATCTGACCTGATGGCCAAGGGCGTAGCTTTCGATCTGCTCCAGATGGCCAAGCGAGTTGGCCTGCAGTGCGAAGCCGCCAAATGCGAAGATCCGTTCGGGGAGGAAGACTTCTCCTTGGACAGCGTTGTTGTAGATGATCGAAGGGGCCATCAAACCTCTTGACGACGGCACAGTGGAACTCTCAATGAAAGCACCAATGTCAGTGTCAAAACTGGCGGATCTCGGGTAGGGGGTCCCGAACTGTGCGTCTAAGGTCGATGGTAACAGGAGACAAGGGACACGATGTTTACCTAGGTTCGGGCCCTCTCTATGGAGGTAATACCCTACTTCCTGCTTGATTGATCTTGATGAATATGAGTATTACAAGAGTTGATCTACCACAAGATCATAATGGCTAAACCCTAAAAGTCTAGCCTGTATGACTATGGTAATGAGTCTGTCTCCTCCGGACTAAGTCCTCCGGTTTATATAGACACCGGGAGGATCTAGGGTTACACCAGGTCGGTTACAAAGAAGGGAATCTACATATTTGTTCACCAAGCTTGCCTTCCACGCCAAGGAGAGTCCCATCCGGACATGGGTGTAGTCTTCGGTCTTCGTATCTTCATGGCCTATCAGTCCGGCCCATGGCTAACAGGCCGGACGCCCGAGGACCCCTTAGTCTAGGACTCCCTCAACCACCATCGCAAGAGGAGCAACAACATCAGAATGCGCATAATCAGGTTAATGTTTCCATGCCACCATTTAATGGTCGTTTTCGCCCTGATTTATATATTGAATTGGAGTACAAAATAAATGCTATATTTGCTTCCCATAATTTTGATGAGCATAGAAAATTTCAATTTGTAGTTTGTACTTTCAGTAAGTTTTCTATAGTTTGGTGGTGTGAATATTGTCGGTTAAACCGTTATTATATACCTACTACTTGGGATGGTTAAATCTTGTCATGAGAGATAGATCCCTAGAAGTTTATTATACTCGTGGCATGATTAAATAACTACAACATGTAAAACAGGGTAATAACACTGTAACAAAAATATTATGATGGTTTACAAACTACCTTGCTGCACTCCGTTTTAGAAGAAAGTGAAGAATATTTTATGGATAGATTTTGGGGAGGATTAAACCATGATATTCGGGAGATACTAATTCATGAAGAGTGTTATCCTATGGACCATTTGTTTCGTCTTGCTTTCAAAGCTGAACGGGAAATCAAACGACGTGTGGCCCACAAGGAGAACAAGTGCAAGGTGCACATTCCAAGAGTTGATAGATTTTTCCTTCAACTAATAGGCGTACTATGACAAGCACATCTGTTGTTGTGACGACTACATAATCTCCACCATGTGACACATCAGCACCGAGAGTGCCTACATCATCTGAGTTGATCATAAGAGGTAATGAAAAAGGTACGGATTTTCTACCTTCACTTGAGATTGATGAATGCCCTGTCAATTTTAATGCACCATGTGATGAGCTACCCACTAGTTTGATCGCACCACTCATTTTTGAGGACTATGTTGATTATTTGACTTTGCCATGTGATCAAACAACTGCAATATCAACAATGTCGAGTTCAACCATAGATTTAACTGCGAAAGAACCATGTGAATCAGGGGATTAAATTAGATTTTTATCAAATACATTTGAAAATAATTGTGCTAATGTTTAATCATCTTGATATGATCTCTAATCTTGGTGATGATTCAGTGTCAAATGACTTATTGCATGTCTGCTTATTTAAGCATGTTGTAGCATGTGCATTTGATGAAAGTAAAGTTTATTCACCAATGTTGGGATGATTTAATGATGAACATTGTCAATCTTTTGATATGAAAAAGAGCTTCACTTATATGTGCAAACTGGGTTGCAATATTTTCATGCCTTCTACTTCGTGTGATAATATTTTGGCTTTATATTTTCTGAACTATGAAAGTTACTTGCGTATAAATGTGTCACATGTGCAAAAACCGAGCGAAGTAAAAATGTATGACATATAAATATACATCATGTACAGTTTGTCACTTTTTTAGTCACATTTCAGACTAAGAAACGCCGACGACAGCTTTGTTTTCAAGAAGGGAGGATGATAAGGACATGGCTTCCTTGGATATGATCACAAATATTGCATATGCGTATTTATTTGAGAACTACATGACACTTGTACAATCCACATATGAAGATAAGGGAAAAAGAGATGTTTAGGTGCTATTCAAGAAGTTCTCTCACATCACTTTTAGCCCAAGAGAAGATAGAGTCCAAGTCTCTCACGTTCTGGACTCAGATATGGACTGCACAAACATACCTGAGTCAAAACGCCAAGGACTTTTTCGTCCGGACACCGAATTGGGTGACTCTTTTTTTGTTGGAAAGCTTATTTCGTTCCCTTTTAATCCAATTGGATTCACCTTCAAATTCATCCGGAGCATGGAGATATTGATGAAACAATCTGACACTACAACAGAATCCTTGTGAACCTACAAATCCAAATGTGTTGCTTCACCTCCACTTGGGCCCATGGGCCTTGTACGACCTAGGGCTAGTGTTACGCTACCTTGCGACGTCCTCTCATGTCCTTGGCCGCCACCCCTTGGTCCTATATAAGTAGATCAATCTATTACCTTTTCCTTGGGATTTGTTTAGATGAAAGTTAGCCGTTGCAACTTCATGTACTTCATTTGTGTCCAATGACTAGGCCAAGACCGCCTACGGATCCCCACCATTATCAATACTTCATATATATATATATATATATATATATATATATATATATATATATATATATATATTCGTAATATTCAGATTGCTTTATCATATTCTTGCTTGTTCTTCGAGTGCTTGCGAGAATAAACCTTCGTAGTCAGGCTGATTGTGCTTCCGGCATCATTCGTAACCTCAGAAGATTGGTTTAGCGATTGCTAAGGTGCAACATGGCTGCACGTTTGTAGTCGGATCATCAAAGTCGTCTCCACCAAATCGATAGTTACCATCTCATCAAAAGATTGGGACACCCCTTGCCTCTATCATCGCCGCCCCATCGTCTCCTAAATCGTTAATGCCGACATTAGCCCCACCCTGCACCCGAACCTGTCGACCCTCATACTCCCCTTCGCCTGCGCTTCATTGTCACCTCTTCCCATACTCTTGTTTGTTTCCGTCTGAGGCCTCGCCGTCATTCTCTGTGCGCCTTGGTGCGCTCGCCATGGTGCCGCCATCTGACATTGTAAAGATGGTCAACAAACGAAAATAATCTGGAGAGGACTATATATGGAGAGCATGATAGTAGGGACCCACCATGTCCATGGCCGTATGCAAGCAAGTTCCTCATTGTTATACAAGCAAAAAAGAAAACGCTTCCTCCTAGTTGTTAGCAAACATCTGGGACCCACGACATTGTCGGCCTATAGTCAATAGACAAGAGAACTGCACAAGAGCGACTAACACCTGGGACCTAACATACTTTCTCTTTTATTGCTGAGATGGAGCATGGTATCAATTGGGTTATGGCCTGATAACCCACAAGTATAGGGTATCATTTCTATCCTTTTTCTATAAATAAGAGTGTCTAACCCAAAGAGGAGCTACAGGTAGAACAAATATTCCCTCAAGTTCTATCGACCACCGATACAACTCTATGCACACTTAACGTTTGGTTTACCTAGAACAAGAACAAAACTATAAGTAATTACTGAGAATAAAACTACGAACAAATTGCAAGATAATAAAAGTAGATAGCTTTTGTCACACAAGAAAGTCATTTGTTCCTAGGTGATTGGTAACTAGACCGGTGATCTTTATTGCAATTTTATATGAGGGAGAGGCATGAGCTAACATACTTTCTCTACTTGGATCATATGCACTTATGATTGGAACTCTACCAAGCATCCGCAACTACCAAATATCATTAAGGTAAAACCCAACCATAGCATTAAGTATCAAGTCCTCTTTACTCCCATACGCAATAGCCCACTTACTCGGGTTTGTCTATTCTCTCACTCACGCCACCCACTATAAGTGAATTATGAACGTATTGCAACACCCTACAGCGGGGATCCCCCACATTTCTATGACAGGGAGGGCACCATAGGACAGCACCAAAATAAAACATACCACTCACACCAGTCATGATCATCTATCAACCCATAGGACAAAATGGATCTACTCAAACATCATAAGAGAGCCATAGATCATTGGGAAATAATATATAGTGTTGAGCACCATGTTTAAGTAGAGATTACAGTGGGGAAAAGAGGTATTACACCGCTGCATAGAGGGGGGAGAGTTGGTGTTGACGGCGAAAGAGTTGTTGGTGTAGATCATCGTCACGATGATTGCCCCGGCGGCGCTCCGGCGCCACCAGGAGAGAGGGGGAGGGAGCAGCCCTCCTTCTTCTTCCTTGGCCTCCCCTAGACGGGAGGAGAGTCCCCCCTCTGGTCCATGGCCTTCATGGCGGTGGAGGGCCAGGAGCCCCTCCAAGATTGGATCTCCCTCACTGTTCTCTTCTGTTTCGCGCTCCTATTTTCTGGCCAAAAACCATTTATTATATTTCCCGAGATCCGTAACTCCGATTGCGCAGAGATTTTAACACGATTTTTTTCCGGATATAAGCTTCCTTGCACCCAAAGTAGAGCTCCAACCGAATTAGGGCACAACCCACCACCACGCGCCTGGGCCTTGGGGCGCGCCCTGGTGTCTCATGGTGGCTGTAGGCCCCCGTTTGCATTGATTCCACCTCCCAAAAATCACAAATATTCCAGAATAATTCTCTGTAAATTTTTATCGCGTTCAGACTTCGCTTGATATGGATATTCTATGAAACAAAAAACATGCAACAAACAGGAACTGGCACTGGGCACTAGATCAATAGGTTAGTCTAATAAATCATATAAATTGTTGCCAAAAGTATGTAAAAGTTGTATAATATTGGCATGAAACAATCAAAAATTATAGATATGACAGAGACATATCAGTATCCTAAAGCTTATTCCCTACTCGTCCTCGAGTAGGTAAATGATAAAAAGGATAATTTTTGATGTGGAATGCTACCTAGCATAATCTTGATCATATATCTAATAATGGCATAAATATTAAGGAACGGGTGATTCAAAGAAATAGTCTATAATTTGACATAAAGATTACAATACTCAGGCATCCCAACAAACAATCGTGTCTTTCAAAATACCAATGCTTAAAGAATGCTATCCCTACAAAATCATATAGTCTTGTCATGCTCCATCTTCTTAACACAAAGTATTTATCTTGCACAATCCCGATGACAAGCCGAGCAATTGGTTCATTCTTTTTAACGCGCTTCAGCTTTTTCAACCCTCACAAAATACATGAGCACAAGCCATGGATATAGCACTATGAGTGGGAAAGAGTATGATGAGATGGGTAGAGAAGACAAAAAGGTAAGAAAGTCTCACATCGACGCGGCTAACCAACGGGCTATGGAGATGCCCATCAATTGATATCAATGCGAGGAGTAGGGATTGCCAGGCAACGAATGCACTAAGAGCTATAAGTGTATGAAAGATCAACATGTAAACTAAGTGGTGTGCATCTAATCCTATAATGAAAAATTCCCACTAGTATATGAAAGTGACAACATAGGAGACTCTATACGAAAAACATAGTGCTACTTTGAAGCACAAGTGTGGTATTTGCATGCCCCTTCTCTCTTTTCTCTGATTTTTTTCTTTTCTTTTTTGGGCTCTTTTTGGCCTCACTTTTTTCCTTTTTTTAATATTTATCCGGAGCCTCATCCCGACTTGTGGGGGAATCATAATCTCCATCATCCTTTCCTCAATGGGACATGCTCTAATAATGAATAATGATGATGATCGCACTTCTATTTACTTACAACTCAAAAGAAATAAAATTACAACTCGATACCTAGAACAAAGCATGACTCTATATGAATGCCTCTAGCAGTGTGCCAGGATGTGCAATGATCTAGCATAGCAGAGATATCAAAAAACGGACAAGCCATGGAAATATCATGCTAGCTATCTTACGATCATGCAAAGCAATATGACAATGAATGCTCAAGTCACCAAAACGGAAGAGGTGGAAGTTGCATGGCAATATATCTCGGAATGGATATGGAAATGCCATGATAGGTAGGTTGGTGGCTGTTTTGAGGAATATATAATAAGGCTTATGTGTGATAGAGCGTATCATATCACGGGCTTTGAATGTGCAGGAGAAGTTTGCACCGACTCTCGAGGTGAGAAAGGGCAATGCACGGTATCGTAGAGGCTAGCAAATTACGGAAAGGTAAGAGTGCGTATAATCCATGGACTCACATTAGTAATAAAGAACTCATATATTTATTGCAAAATTTTATTAGCCCTCAAAGCAAAGTAGTACTACGCATGCCCCTAGGGGGATAGATTTGTAGGAAAAGACCATCGCTCGTCCCCGACCGCCACTCATAAGGAAGGCAATCGATAATAAATCATGCTCCAACTTCATAGCCTAACGAGAGACTATACGTGCATGCTTCCGAAATCACAAGCCTTAACACCAATATTCTTACTAACCACAACCGTTTACTAGTATCTCCCACATATTATCATCTCTATATAACAAAACTATTGCAAGGAATCAAACATATCATATTCAGTGATCCACAAGTTTTATGTAGCATTTCACGACTAACCATGCAAATGACTAATTCCTGTTTACTATCTAAATAGATATAAGTGAAGCAAGAGAGTTTAATTCTTTCTACAAAAGACCATGCTCTAATAAGCATAAGTGAAGCAAAAGAGCATTCTACAAATAATGGTTTTCTATGTGAAGAGAAACAGGCAATCCAAACTTCAAATGATATAAGTGAAGGCACATGAAGCATTATATAAAGCCATACACAAAATATATAAGTGAAGTTCAATGAGCATTCTAAAAATCAAGCATGCACTATCTCATACCAACATGGTGCATAAAAGAAAAATGAAAACTAAACACAAAAGACGCTCCAAGATTTACACATATCACATGAACGAAACGAAAATGAAAACATATTGATACTTGTTGAAGAAAGATGGGATGCCTTCCGGGGCATCCCCAAGCTTAGACGCTTGAGTCTCCTTGGATATTTACTTGGGGTGCCTTGGGCATCCCCAAGATTGAACTCTTGCCTCTTCCTTCTCCTCAAATCGAGACCTCCTCGATCTTTGAACACTTCATCCACACAAAACTTAACAGAAAACTGGTGAGATCGGTTAGTATAATAAAGCAAATCACTACTTTAAGTACTGTTGCAAACCCATTCATATTTTGTTTTTTCATTGTAGATATTGTATTATTACTTGTCCATGGCTTATACCACAGATACAATCGATAGTTTCATCAAAATAAGCAAAAGAATGCATAAAAAAGGACAGTCTGTAGTAATTTGAACTTTGACCATACTTCTGTAACTCCAAAAATTCTGAAAAAATAGGTCAAAATAAAAAAATTGCATATAAATACTGTGTAAAATTTTGAGAAACTTTTGACGTTCCAGCAAAATAGTTAAAATCATGCACTACGGCCAAAGTTTCTGTTTTTGCACCGCACATACCAACAAGCAATCTAATAATCCTTAAGGCAAATATTGGCACATTATTTTTATAATACAATGGATTTGTACAAGGGGATAATTATTTTTGTTGAAAATTTTATGTAATCAGGATTCACAAAGTTTCCACGGGCATGAACAAAGTTCAAGGACGTCCCGCACTTCAACGGTGTTCTTCTTTCTCACTTTCACTTTTCTTTTTGAAAAAGTTTTAGGTTCTCATCTATATTCTTTTAAACTTTATAAAATCACACAAAGGAAGAAAATTACTCTCTAAATCTTCCGGGTTGTCTCCCTGGTAGCGCTTTCTTTAAAGCCATTAAGCTACGCATAAAGTACTCAAGTAATTGATCCACTCGAATCCCAAGCTATATCAAAGCGAATTTTAATTAGCAATCATTTATAATTTAGTAGTGAGCACAAAGCAACATATATCATGCAGTGACGAAGTCTAACTCTCTTCCTATGCATTGGCATGTCATAAAATAACAATTCATGCATATCAAGTAAATGCCAATACATAGCATAAAGAGTTTCTTGCAATTTTATCATGTTGGAAACATAGAGAGGCGGAGATGTAGTTCCAATCTCATAATAATTGCAAGTAGGAGCAGCAAGCATATGCATATTATATTCATCAATATCATCATGTGCAATAGTAAAAGGCAACCCATCAATGTAGTCCTTAATAAGTGCAAACTTCTCCGATATAGTGTAGTTTGGAGAATTCAAGAAGATAATAGGACTATTATGCGTGGGTGCAATAGCAACAATTTTATTTTTAGCATAGGGAACTATAGCAAGTTCATCTCCATAAGCATAATTCATATTGGCATCATGGCCACAAGCATAGCAAGCATCAAGTTCATAAAAAAGGGATATTTGAAATGAATCAATGGGATCATAACAATTATCATAGAATTCATCCTTCGGTAAGAACGAAGGGACATTAAACAATGTATGAGTTGAAGAGTTACTCTCATTAGATGGTGGATACGGGTAGCTAATCCGCTCTTCCTCCTTTTGTTCTTCGCTCTCCTCATCATCTTTTTCATCCAATGAGCTCACAGTTCCGTCTATTCCTTCTTCCATAGACTCCTGCAAAATATTAGTCTCTTCTTGGACAGCGGAGACTTTCTCAATAAACGCATCAATATCAGAATTGTATTTATAATTCTCATAGCAATATCAAAGTATAGAAAAAAAATCCGGGTCTATAAACAGAATCATCACACTTTTCAAACAGAGATTCAACTTCATAAGCACCCTTAAAAGCAAAAAATTCTTCTATTCGTTCCACATCATAGTAATCATATCTACCGTTAGCATAAGAAGTCAAGGTTACATTATCATTAAATTCACATGAAAAGGGAAGGTGTGGAGCCTTCATCCTAAAGCAACAAATATAATCATATCTCTAGCATAAATTCCTTGCATACCAATGTAGCATATCAATTTGATCACATAGAAATTTCCCTTTTTGAGTCAAGAGATAATCCCTGAAGTATTCATGTTGATCCAACGTGTCTCCCATTATCAAGTTGAATGGGGTTTTCTCAGGATTATAGATGTAGTGTTTAATATTTTTCACATAACGGGCATCGAAAGTTTTAGGAGGTTCCCCATCTCCATGAGTAGCGAGTACAACTAAGTTTTTTGGTATTTCATTTTCCGTATCCATAACTAAAGATAGAGAAAAACTTAGAACAGGAAATAAAAACTACTAAGTGATAAGGCAAACAAGCAAACACGAGAATATTCACCCCACGCTATTGCTCCCTGGGAACAGCGCCAGGAAAAGGTCTTGATAACCCACAAGTATAGGGGATCGTTTGTAGTCCTTTTTGATAAATAAGAGTGTCGAACCCAACAAGGAGCTAAAGGTAGAACAAATATTCCCTCAAGTTCTGTCGACCACCGATACAACTCTACACACACTTAACGTTTGCTTTACCTAGAACAAGAATAAAACTAGAAGTACCTTGCGAGAATAAAACAAAGAATAAATTGCGAGATAATAAAAGTAGATAGCTTTTGTCACACAAGAAAGTTATTTTTCCCTAGGTGATCAGTAACTAGACCGGTGATCATTATTGCAATTTTATATGAGGGAGAGGCATGAGCTAACATATTTTCTCTACTTGGATCATATGCACTTATGATTGGAACTCTAGCAAAAATCTGCAACTAGCAAAGATCATTAAGGTAAAACCCAACCATAGCATTAAGTATCAAGTCCTCTTTACTCCCATACGCAATAGCCCACTAACCCGGGTCTGTGTATTCTGTCACTCATGCCACCCACTATAAGAAAATTATGAACGTATTGCAACACCCTACAGTGGGGATCCCTCGCGTTTGTGCGACACGGAGGGCACCATAGGGCAACACCAAAATAAAACATACAACTCACACCAGTCATGATCATCTATCAACCCATACGACAAAACGAATCTACTCAAACATCATAAGATAGCCATAGATCATTGGGAAAAAATATATAGAGTTGAGCACCATGTTTAAGTAGAGATTACAGCGGGAGAAAGAGGTGTTACACCACACCGCCGCCGCGCGGCCCCGTCGCCATTGGTGCCGCAGCGCCTCTGTGCCAGTCACCATCGCCGGTCGCCGCGTCCCTGCGTGCTGGCCGGCTGGGTCTGCCCCGCTCGGTGCCCGCTACCTCTTTCGCCTGCTAAGGCCCTAGTGGGCCACTGACCATTGGGCCCACCTTGTTTAGAAAAGAAAAACAAAAAATGTATAAATATATATGTATATAATTAATTAGTAATATAACTAATTAAATTAATTAACTATATTTAATTAGCTTAATTAACTAGGTTAGTTAAGTTAAACCTGATTAGTTAAGCTCAGTCAATGACAGACAGGCCCCACTGCCCTGTTTGACCAGTCAGCGGTCAGTGTTGACCGTCGACGTCATGATGACGTCATGCAGGTGAAATAACTCTGTTTTAGATTTAATATTGATTATAGAAACTGATTAAAGCTTTGGAAATTAATAGAAAATAATCTGTAACTCGGATGAAAAAGTTTTATACGTGAAGGTTGCTCACAGAAGTGACACGAATTCGAGTATGCTGTCCGTTCATTTTCCACACGTCCCTAGCATAGCGAACATGCAACCGTCCCCCTTCGATTCATTTGTTCGAAAATGCCAAACTTCGGGAAAACTTTCCCGGATGTTATCCCCCTTCGCCGGTATCGTGTAACCCTGCGTTAGAACACCCCGAGCTCTACCTGTGGACTTGTCATTCATCTGTTTGCTCTATATTTACTGTCTCTTCCCCCTCTTCTTCTCCGGTAGACCCCGAGACCGCTGCTAATGTCCCTGTGATCTACTACGTCATCGACGACCCTTCTTCCTTTTCAGCGGAGCTTCCAGGCAAGCCCCCCCTTTGACCATCCCGATATCGCCCATTCCATTCTCTCTCTTGCTTGCATTAGATTTTTCTATTGTAATTGTTTGCTCCTATTCTGATGCATAGCCTGCTTTTGTAACCTGCTCATTGTACCTTACCTGCTTATCCTAAACTGCTTAGTATAGGTTGGTTAGTGATCCATCAGTGACCCCGACCTTGTCCTTGTTGCCCCTGCTTCATCATCGATGACTCGATCAACATGATCGACGACCAGAGCCCGACACCTCACATCACATCACGCCCCTTTTGTTGCTTGATTCTGCAGAGCTACTATCGAGTGCCGAGGGTGATACCTCATAACGCACTCCTGATGATAACTCTGTAGTGTAGCTATTCGGTCGTGGTCATCGAGGGTGATTCCTCCTTCACCACTCCCGATATGACACTATCGTGCAACACCTTAAGTGTGAACCTCGAGGGTGATTCCTGCTAAGTTCAGCTTGATGATTACATCAAGTGGATTCTATCGAGGGGGGTTCCTCGGATTCCCCCTTGATGTTATGGACACACGGTTACCTGAACTTTACTAGAGACCATTGTTGAAGTCGGGTCAGCCCTCAGGGGCACCCGAGAGTTGATGTGAAAGTCGGGCGAGCCTGGAGAGGACCCGCGAGATAATTACGTGGCACGGCCAGACATTCGGGGCCCTTGTCGTAAGTCCACGAGACGGGGGTGTCACAAGTTGGTATCAGAGCCGACTGCCTAAAGGAACCCCCTTTCCAACTCCTTGGCAGAAGTTGACTATAGTATTTGAAAAACTGATTTACTAACATGGATGTGTGGCTTACGGGCCCACGTCGCCATTGGGTGCTATTAGGATCTTTTACTGCCCGTCTATACTTTGGGATTCTGGTCTCTCTTCTATTCAGGTTAAATGATTTTGCTAACTATAACATTAGGATCTCGTGATCACATCCACCCAGAGGTTTGAATTAATCCTTTCTTGAATTAAGGGCCAAGTTCTACTTACAATGTTCATTGACAGCAGGATCCTCATATCGAGGGCACCCTGCGTAGTCACTTGCAAATCCCTCACTCCAGTGGTTTTCCCAATGTTCATGTAGCCTTTGCTATGTCCCGTTGTTGCATCCCTCCATCGCGTGCTTGCGTGCCACCCAGAATGTCTACGATGTTCTACTGTCCGAACTCATACGAGCAGCGAGTAATTGGCTCTATATATGTATCGGTATGTCTTCAATGACTACTGCTTTCTACATACTGCGCCTTTGCTCATTGTTCAGGTTACATCATGAATGACTCCATACACTTGCTTCACCCCTTGATAAACTACCGCCTGTTGCATTAAGCAGGATGGTTAGACCCGCTGGTCATGGAAGTGGTGGCGACAATCCACCACCACCCGAATTCATGGCCGGAATGATACATCAATTGAGCCGAATCACCAGTTTATGAAAAATGAGTCATGTCTCCGTTCCCTCATCCCAATATGAATCAGCAACCATCCACAATGACTCTGCAAGACTTTGCGCGTCTCAACCCTGTCATCTACCGCAGCTCAACTCATCCCCTTGATGCTGATGACTGGCTTCGTGACATCACTTTCAAGCTGGAGTCCGTTGATGTAGCCCCTGCCAACTATGTCACCTTCGCGGCTTATTACCTAAAAGGTACCGCTGCTCAATGGTGGGATAGCCACATGCATTCCTTACCTATTGGAACCGCCATCACTTGGCCGGAATTCCAAGCTGCATTCCGCGGGCCAATGTCGAACCACCAGGGTTAGTCCCAATGTCCTCGTTGAAATTAAAGGGTTGGCATTCCATGTTTCCCCCGTTGTTTTGAAGTCTTCCTATGTTGACCTCATTCTGAGAATGGAATGGTTGAAAACACATGTGGCTTCTATCATTTGCGCTAGTAAAATCGTCCATCTACTGCACCCTTCAAGTGAGATAGTAAGCTACCATGCTCATCTGTTCGAAATGCCGAAGTACAGATTTATCCCTTGGACGTGTAAACACTTCTCCTCTTATGAGAGTTGAAAATGCTCCCGTCGTATGTGAATTCCTAGATGTCATCCAGAAGAACTACCCAGTCCATGACATTGAACTTGCTGCAGTTAAATTTGCACTGAAGTGGTGACAACATTATCTTCCTGATAATCGTTGCGAGATCTTCACCGATCATTAAAGTCGGAAGTACTTGTTTACCCAGCTAGATCTGGATCTCCATCAGCAGCGATGTATGGAAACAATCACGGACTATGACTACGGTATTTACTATACCCTTGGCCAGGCTAATGTCGTGGCCGATGCCCTGAGTCGCAAGTCTTATTACATCAACCACATGGCTTATAAAGCTCAACCCCTACAAGATGATCTCACTTACAGAGTGTATCCGATCCATGTTCTCGTTCAAGCTGAACATCGTACCCATCTGAGGGCTGTCAAGTTCTTGAATTCAGTGGTCAGATCATTCTGAAGATATAGCCACTTGGGAACACGAGGATCGTCTTCGTGATGAATACCACGTTTTGTTTCCTTCTACCTCCTAAATCTCGGAACGAGATTTCTTGTAGTGGAGGAGAATTGTAACGCCCGGATAATTAAGCTACAGTAATGCCCTGTTAATAGCGCCAGGTCATCACTTTTACTGTTGCTAGGTCTCACGTTGATCTCATCCGATTCAAATTCAAATTGAAAAATAATGACGAACAAATAAAGTTTTCAAATGTCAAAACTAAAATGTTGAGTATTGCAAGTATTTCATAACTAATTATGGTGGTGAACCAACATTTTTGCAAAGTGTTTAAATGCCCTAAACTAATTAAAAAAGTGGTTAAAACAATAATTTAATTGCTTTTTAAATTATAAAAATACTAAACAATTTTATTTAAACCTCAAACTAATTGTGGCAGTGCCATAACTAATAAGACTAATTTAGGGCTAGTGTCATATTTGATAAAGCCTAAAAATAAAATAAAACTAAATGATAATAGAAACTTTTTAAAAAGAAAAATAAAAGCAAAAGACAAAATAAAAGAACGAAGAAAACCCCCTAGGCCTAGCCCACCTGGGCCAGCCCAGCTCCCCGCACCGGATGCCCCCGCTCTCCTTCCTGTTCATCGGTCTCAGACCGCTACAGGGCGCGGCCCGCCCCAACCACCTCGCCGGCATCGAGGGCGAGGGGATAAGGACCCCCTCGATTCCCGCCGCTCTCATCGACTCCACTCCCCTCGCTCTCTCTCTCTCTTGACCACGCTCTCGCCCCCTCCTCCAGATCCATCGCCGAGCGCGGCCGTCCCCGCCCGCCTCACTCTGCCGTGGCCACTGGCCACCTCTCGCCTCGCCGTTGCGTCCACAAAGACCATCGTCGTCCGCTGCGTCCACTACGAAGACGAAAACGAGCCGGAACCGACTCCTTCGCCGGATCCGCGTCGCCCTCGTCCGCTTCGATCGCCGGCCATCTCCGTCAACTCCAACGGCCCTGCAGCTACTAAGCTATCGTCGGGCCCTCTTGCGCCTCCCCGGTGAGCTTCACCTACCTTCCCATTTTCTTCGTCACCTTGCCGCGCACGTAGCCGCCGTCTTTGCCATGGCCGAACTCACCACCGCTGACGAGCTCGCCGTCGTAGCCATCGTCACCATAGCTTGCTCCCGAGTTTGTAACCGAGCTCCCGGGGCTCGTGCGGGTCCAACGCTGCTGCCTGCATCGACTACCATGCCCCACATTGTCATAGCCACCAACGCTCGCCGCCACTGACATCGCCGTGCTCGACGAGACCCCTCCTGCTCCCCACGCCGCTCGAGCCGTGCCCACACGTGCGCTGCTGTCGCCACTTGCGCCCGGTTCGTGCGCCCCCGCATCCCCCACCCGCTGCTCCCAGTCGCGATGGCCGCCTACATCTGCGCCCCTACGCCGCCCCGCGTTGCGTCGGCTGCTGCCGCTCCGTCGCCGCTGCTGCTGGACGCCACTGCCGCCTCCCCTGCGCTCCATTGCTCCCGCACTCGTCGTAGCCACCACCCGCTGCTGCACCACGCGCCTGCTAGCGCTCCCTTGCCGCCCCCGCGACGCCCCTCCTGTGTGCAGTCCCGCACCGCTCCTCCTGCGCTGTGCTGCTCGGCCACTGCCGCGCGGCGCTCGCCCCTGCACCACATCGCTGCCGCGCAGCCCCTTCGCCACTGGTGTCGCGGCGCCGGTCGCCGTCGCCGACCGCCGAGTCCCCGCGCGCTGGAAGCCCGGGTCTGCCCCGCCCGGTGCCCGTTGCCTATTTCGCCCGCTAAGGCACCACTGGGCCACTGACCATTGGGCCCACCATGTTTATAAAAGAAAAACAAAAAAATGTATAAAAATATATATAATTAATTAATTAGCAATATAATTAATTAAATTAATTAACTATACTTAATTAGCTTAATTAACTAGGTTAGTTATGTTAAAACTGATTAGCGAAGCTCAGTCAATGACAGACGGGCCCCACTGCCCTGTTTGACCAGTCAGCGGTCAGTGTTGACCGCCGATGTCATGATGACGTCATGCTGGTGCAATAACTCCGTTTTAGATTTATTATTAATTACATAAATTGTTTAAAGCTTTGAAAATTAATAGAAAATAATCTGTAACTCGGATGAAAAAGTTTTATACATGAAAGTAGCTCAGAAAAGTGAGAAGAATCCGAACACACTGTCCGTTTGTTTGCCACACGTCCCTAGCATAGCGAACATGAAACCGTCCCCCTTCGATTCCTTTGTCCAAAAATGCCAAACTTCGGGAAAACTTTCCCGAATGTTATCCCCCTTCGCCGGTATCTTGTAGCCCTGCGTTAGAACACCCCTAGCTCTGCCTGTTGATTTGTCATGCATCTGTTTGCTCTGTATTTACTGTTTCTTACCGCTCTTCTTCTCCGATAGACCCCGAGACTGCTGCTAATGTCCCTGTGATCGACTACGTCATCGATGACCCTTCTTCCCTTTTAGCTGAGCTTCCAGGGAAGCCCCCCCTTTGATCATCCCGATATCGCCCATTCCATTCTCTCTCTTGCCTGCAATAGATTTTGCTACTGTAATTGTTTGCTCCTATTCTGATGCATAACCTGTTTTTGTAACCTGCTCATTGTACCTTACCTGCTAATCCTAAACTGCTTAGTATATGTTGGTTAGTGATCCATCAGTGACCCCCACCTTGTCCTTGTTACCCCTGCTTCATCATCGACGACTCGATCAACGTGATCGACAACCAGAGCTCGACACCTCACATCACATCACGCCCCTTTTGTTGCTCGACTCTGCAGAGCTACTATTGATGCCGAGGCTGATACCTCGTAACGCACTCCTGATGATAACTCTATAGTGTACCTATTCGGTCATGGTCATCGAGGGTGATTCCTCCTTCACCACTCCCGATACGACTCTGTCGTGCAACACCTCAAGTGTGAACCTCGAGGGTGATTCCTCCTAAGTTCAACTTGAAGATTACATCAAGTGGATTCCATCGAGGGTGGTTCCTTGGATTCCCCTTGATGTTATGGACACATGGTGACCGGAACTTTACTTGAGACCATTGTTGAAGTTGGGTCGGACCTGAGGGGTACCCGCGAGTTGATGTGAAAGTCGGGCGGGCCCGGAGAGCACCCGTGAGATAATTACATGGCACGGCCGGACATTCTAGGCCCTTGCCATAAGTCCACGAGACGATGCGACGGGGTCACTTCGATCGTGAGACTTTGCTCGTCTCTGCGATCTCCTAATACACTAAAGGTTTGGTTATTTGTTCTGAGTTGGCCACTGGCCTTTACACACTAACCACCACGTGAAAATAATTATGGGCCTCGGCGTCGCAGTATCAGCCGAAGCTTTGTCAGACGTCTAGTTCAGCATTGTGGCACGGTCAGATCGCGTCGACCATCCGAGGTGGCGCTGGTATTCACCTGCACACAACGACCCGGAGTGCTTAGGATGTAGACCAGCGGGGACCTCTCTGCTGAGCCTAGGTAGGGCTGCGACGCGTTGATCTTCCAAGGTCAGGCATTGACTCAGAAAAGTGTGTCCGGCCAGAGTAATCAAGCATGTTCGGTAATGTGGTGCACCCCTACAGGGAAGTTATCTATTCGAATAGCCGTATCCACGGTAATGGACGTTCAGACTTGTATCCTGATCTATTACAACTAGAACTGGTTACTTGAGACATATGATGGATATGTGGCTCCGAGATTGCTTTCTCGCAGGGAGTCGAGGAAGGATCTCTGGGCGTTAATGTTACAACATGCTTGTTAAATATTAAAATGCTATTCTTTACTCTTCTACATGCTGCAAGATGCTTGAAGATGCTAGTCTTCGGTAGGCTAGGCCTTCCCCTCTATTCTGGAATTCTGTAGTTCAATTCACAAGTACAACCCTTTCATTTGATACCAATGCATACTTAGTACAGATCTGATGCTTGCGAGTACTTTGGATGAGTACTCACGGTTGCTTTGCTACCCCTTTTCCCCCTTCTTTCTTCTATCCGGTTGTTGCAACCAGTTCGTGGAGCCTAGGAGCCATATGCCACTGCCGATGGATACTACTACCCCGGAGGGTGCCTACTACTACGTGGAGACCGCCGACGACCAAGAGTAGTTAGGAGGTCCCAGGCAGGAGGCCTCGATCATCATGGCATTCGCTGTAAAAATACGTTTTGGCGTATCAATCAGACTATAATGGAAACAGTTTCGCCCAACCTTGTTCGGTATTGGCTTATTTCCTAATCCGTATTCCCTCTTCGCGTCAGATTGACACATACACCTCGTCACGATTTATATCGCCAGGGGCTCTAGTCAGCCATATATATTCTTTTCTCAAAAAAAAGTCCGAACACTTTTATAGTATACTTCGGCATCCCAAATATGGCGTTATATGCATCGGCTCCGAATCATGTCTTTGGTCAATAGTTGGGTTGCCCAGCTCCTGTGGTTACCACCTTATGTTCCGCTTGTTCGGCTAAGGAAGTAAAGGGAGAACTACTGCAACTGTGTTTCTGGTTCGTCCGGTCAAACACCTTAGTAAAGAAAGCCGAAAACTGACTGTCATGGTATGGCGAGAGCAGGTCGGCTATTCGGCGACTTAATGTAAATCTCTTGCGATTTTTCTGTATTATACGAAGGACTGACTTCGGTTCGATCACGCGCCTAAGGCATCCCAGTTCGGACAGCCGCACGCGCACCAGGGGCTAGTTCTTAGCCCCACAGTCAAACTCCTATGGCTAAGTGAAAGTGCTAAAGGCGCATAGTCTGATTGCCTTGTTCGTTATGTAAGTCACCTCCTTTACGGACCAAGACGTTGGGTCAAGAGTGATTACACGTTATTATGAACACCCTCATAGCATCTACATGGGGGATGAAGCCGACGACTGGCAAACTTTCAAGAATAATAAAATACGGCCCCACAGGAGGTATGTAGTTCAGATAAAAGGCATAAATATATTACAAAGCCTTGGTTTATAATACAAGGTCGGGGCAGTTCGGATACATTCACTCGAACACAATATCCTTCAAGCATTGACCCTATATAAAACGGGCACCCTCAAGAACATCTTCAAAATAGTGCTCTGGCTTGCGGTGGTCCTTGCCTCCGGGCGGACCCTCAACCGCCATCACGGCGGCCTTCATCTTCGCCCAGTGCATCTTGACACGGGAAAACACCATCCGCGCACCTTCTATGCACGTCGAGCGATTCACAGCCTCAACTTGGGACAAGGCGTCGCCGAGCTGCTTGACTAGGCCGAAGTAGCTGCTCGGAATGGGTCCGGCTGGCTATAGCCGGATTATGATGTCCTTCATGGCCAAACCAGACATCCTATGCAGCTCTGCCAGCTGCATCATCTGGTTGTTTAGCAGCGCTGGCCGCTCCAGCCCCAAGTATTGCGACCAGAAGAGCTTCTCCGTCATGTTCCCTTCTTGGGCCTGAAAATATTGGGCACCATCGGAAGCACTCCTCGGGAGATCCGCAAAGGCGTCTGGAGCACACCATAGTCGATTTAGCAAAGCATATCTTCGACCGCCAAATATACTCTATAAAAGAAAACGCTTACCAGCCGCTATTTGTTCGGCTTGCTTGATCTCCTCGCGAGCCACCCGGGACTCCGTCCGCGCCTCCTTTGCCTCTCGAAGAGCCTTGGTGAGTTCGGCCGCTTGGGCCTTATTACTCTCCTCCAAGGACTCACACTTGTTGGCTGCATCCTGGAGCGCTTGCTCCACTTCGGTCACCCTCTCCTCATACTGGCGGCGGGCGACCTGTTTGGTCTTTAAATCCGTAGCCGCTTTTTCTACGGCCACTTTTCTCGCCCTCGCCTCCTCCTTGGCTTCGGCAAGGGCACTCTTGAGGGTCTCGACCTTGGTCACGGTGCCTACAATCATACACATAGCAGCACATGAGCTTAAAGTCTGAGTTTGCATTACAATTCAGGCTTGTAAGGGGTCTTTTAAAAGCATACCTTGGGCCTCATCGAACCGCTTGTTAATACGGTCGATCTCATCATCAGCCAGCTTCAGTTTCCGCTGGAGTTCGGAAACTTCTGCGTCCTTGGCTGAAGCTGCTAGCAGTGAAGCCTGTTTATCAAAATAGACAAGTATGTTATCTCCGGAATATTTGATCCTCTGTCCGGCCCCTTTTTCAAAAAGCTGAACAGAGTCTCAGGGGCTACTATCTATACACAGGCATGTTTTTTACACATGCAAAAGCGGCTAAGAATATTACATCGCATACCTCAAAGCCTGTTAGCAGGCTGGTGAAAGCTTCATTCAGCCCGCCTTTTGTGGACTGAAACTTCTCAACCACCGTACCCATCAGGGTACGGTGCTCCTCCATGACGGAAGCACATCGAAGTGCTTCCCTCAAAGTGTCCGGTGCCTCTGGATTGATGGAGGTCGTCGGTGGAGTCGGAGCTCCCCCCCTCCTTTAAAGGGGGCTGTTCACTCGATTCCGGAGCCGCATGGGTCTCCGGAGTGGTATTCGGCTGGGGGTCGGACTGGTCCGGGCCCCCGTCGTCAGTTTCCATGGGGGTTGTGCCCCCCATGTTTTCGGCAGCCGAGGCATTACCCTCTGGCGCCGTTTTTGCGGCCTTCTGCACCTCTCCCTGGCCCGGAGAGGTCCTTTTGGGACGACACCTCAGTGTCATCCGTGGCATGTGGCGGAGAGGCTCACGGAGGCGTTTTGCTCTCCATCATCTCCGGGGCCAAAGAGTTCCCCGAAGACGATGATTGTTGGGGGAGATCATGGGCCGGACTGAAATACGTAAATGATATGTTATCCTACAATTTGTAAAAGGCTAGATATATGTATAGTATCTTTGAATACTTACGATTCGGCTAAGGGCTTAGGCCTAGGGCGCCACTCGGGGATGGCTTCGGTGTCCGATTCAAAATCGTCCGAAAGGGAGATCTTCCCCTTCTTGGACGCCTCGGCCTCTAGGTCCACGGAAGCCCCCCTTTTCTTCTTTCACCCCTTTAGGGGAGAATTGCTCTCATCCTCTTCCTCTTCCTCTTCATCCCCCTCGTGGGAGGAGGGAGCTTCGGTATCTCCGGACACAGCGTCCGAAGTACCTTTCCGGCGAAGGCCGCTTCTGGCCTCCTTGCCCTTCTTCTTGGCCTTCTTCTCCGGCGCCTGGTACGGCGCCGGGACCAGCATCTTTGTTAGTAGAAGAATGGTTGGGTCTTCATGCAGTAGAGCCGGACATCGGATCCGCTCCACCTTATTTGTCCAGCCCTGAAGGAAGAATGGAAGGCTCAGCATGCCCCTTGGATTTACAAGTTGAAGTTATGATTCGGAAATCTGAAAACTTACTAGAGTGGCCGGATGAGCGAAGTCGAGGCCGATGTCTTCCGTCAGCTCCGGCCACAACTTCTGGGCCTTGAAAAGCAGCTTCCGGATCTCTTCGTGCATCGTGTCAAAGAATCGCTGCAGGGTCTGAGGGGCAGCTAGATTGAACTCCCACATGTGGAGAGCCCGGCGCTAACAGGGGAGAATCCGGCGAAAAAGCATCACCTGGACCACATCAGCAAGGCTGGTGTTCTTCTCCATTATATTTTTAATGCACTTCTGTAGCGTCATTACCTCATCGGACAACGCCCAATCTAGTCCCTTATTAATCCACGATGCAAGCCGCATCGGGGGTCCGGATCAGAACTTAGGAGCGGCCGCCCAGTTGGCGCTGCGGGGTTCGGTGATGTAGAACCACTCCTTTTTCCATATCTTGATAGTCTCCACGAAGGCCCCTTTCGGCCAGGTGACGTTCGGAAGCTTGCTCACCATGGTGCTACGCAGTCTGCGTGCTGCCCGTCAACCACCTTCGGCTTCACGTTGAAGACCTTAAGCCATAGGCCGAAGTGGGGGGAATGCGGAGGAGCGCCTCACACAAGACGATGAACGCCTAAATGCGGAGAAAGGAATTTGGGGCTAGATCATGGAAATCTAGCCCATAATAGAACATGAGGCCATGGACGAAAGGGTGGAGAGGAAACCCTAGTCCGCAAAGAAAGTTGGGGATGAACACTACCCTCTCGTTAGGCTCCGGAGTGGGGATGATCTGCTTTTTGGCAGGGTGCCGGTGGGCGATGTCCGCGGCCAAGTACCCCGCTTCCCAGAGTTCCTTGACGTTCCTCTCCGTGATGGAGGAAGCCATCCACTTGCCCTGTGAGCCGGATCCAGACATGGCTGGAGTGTTTGGTGGCGACGGAAAAGATCGAAACTTGGGCACTGGAGCTCGAGGATGGAAGGGCTGAGGAAGAAGAAGGTGTGAGGTAAAAACATGGATCCTTATCCTCTTATAAAGGCAGTGAATATCAAGCGCCCCCTCACGAGCCTTAAAACTCGCCTATTCCCAAGGGGTCATGCAAACGGCACTATTGGATTACCCAAACCCGTATTGGTGAGAATCCCACAATAAGGGGACACGATCTCTGCTTTGACAAGACGTGTCAATGAAGACCGCGCCTCGAAACGCGAAGCGGGAGGCTAAAAATGGTTCAAAATAATAATAAGGCCAGGCATAGCGTCTCGCCAAAAAAGCTGTCAGTGGACATGACTGCTTTTGTTTAAGTATTTTGCCCTTGTGGTTCAGGGTTGTAACGGTTATACAGAGCCGGATATAGTTCTCTTGTTCAACAGCTTTGGAGTATTCGGAGGAGGAACCCGCCTTGCAATGTCGAATACAATCTGCTCGTCGGACACATCGTCATTGAAGCCTGGTTTAGGGGCTACTGAGGGAGTCCTGTTTTAAGGGTCCCTGAGCGTCCGGGCTATGTGACATGGGCCAGACTGATGGGCCGTGAAAATACAAGATAGAAGGCCTTCCCCCGTGTTCGGATGGGACTCTCCTTTGCGTGGATGGCAAGCTTGGCATCCGGATGTGTAGTTTCCTTTCTCTGCAAACCGACTGTACAACCCTAGGCCCCTCCGGTGTCTATATAAACCGGAGGGTTTAGTCCGTAGAGGCTAAGAAAAATCATACAGGCTAGACATCTAGGGTTTAGCCATTACGATCTTGAGGTAGATCAACTCTTGTAACCCCTATACTCATCAAAGTCAATCAAGCAGGAAGTAGGGTATTACCTCCATTAAGAGGGCCCGAACCTGGGTAAACATCGTGTCCCCTGCCCCCTATTGCCTTCGATCCTCAGACGCATAGTTCGGGACCCCTACCCGAGATCGGCCGGTTTTGACACCGACAAGCATCACAGTTCCCCCACTGGTCCATGGCCTCCATGGCGGCGGAGCGGCGGGAGACCCTCCGAGGTTGGATCTCCCTCTCTGTTCTCTTTTGTTTCGTGTTCCTGTTTTCTAGCCCAAAACTGTTTTTTATATTCCCCGAGATCCGTAACTCCGATTGCACTGAGATTTTAACATGATTTTTTCCGGATATAAGCTTCTTTGCGCCCGAAGTAGAGCTCCAACTGACTTAAGAGGAGGGCACACACCACCACCACACGCATGGGCCCTAGTGTGCGCCCTGCTGTCTCATGGTGGCTGTGGGCCCCCGTTTGTGTTGATTCCACCTCCCAAAAATCACAAATATTCCAAAATAATTCTCCATAAATTTTTATCGTGTTTGGACTTCGTTTGGTATGGATATTAAGCGAAACAAAAAACATGCAACAAACAAGAACTGGATCAATAGGTTGTTCCAATAAATCATATAAATTGTTGCCAAAAGTATGTAAATTTTGTATAATATTGGCATGAAACAATCAAAAATTATAGATATGACGGAGAAGTATCATGGCCCGTCTAGCCCCGGCTTCTATTTTACGTTCACCACATGACCAACCCAACTATTATTTTCATTGTGAAAATGGCTAGCCCGGTTTATTTTTTCTCAAGAATAGCCAATCCAGGCCAACCCAACCCAACTTATTTTTTCCCACCGTGCTGGGATGCAAACCTTTCAAAAAGGCTGCAAATCTTAAAAGTAATATATAATGGGCTATATATATAAAAAAAAACACGGCAAATAGGCAATTACTTTCAAATTTCTAATTTCATTGGGTTTTAACCTAATTTAAAAATATTTTGAAATTACTTTAAATCTAGCTTGACATTTTGGTACTAAGATAGTTCGGACCCCACGGAAATATGCGAAATTTCATTTAAATTCTTAACCCTGGTCCTGGCCAACAAATAGAAAATGGACTGCAATAAATTGCATAAGAATTTGCAAATGAGCTGTAAATTATTTAAAGAGAATAGTAAATGGGATGTATGTTGTCCACAACAGATTGGGAGCCCGGGTTGTGGGCCTATTACGTTGACGCGTATGCAAGAATATTTTTACTTATTATATATTAGTCAACAAACGATTCTAGCAGAAGTTACTCTTGGATGTCAATCCAACGGTCATCGTGCTTCTTCAATATTTGATCTTCTTGCTCCAGCCGCCAAATCCAGCGCCAGTGGGACCTCCAGCTCCCGCCTCCCGTGGCCCCCTGTGCTACCGCACAGGCCTCACCGCCCCCTCCTACTCCAACCGCTGGCTGGGCCATCCCTCTACTCACCCACATCCCTCCACTATTGATGAGGACATCAATACTATAGTTACACCCACGATCCCTGCAGCTACATGATGACCCACAAGTATAGGGTGTCAATCGTAGTCCTTTCGATTAGTAAGAGTGTCGACCCAACGAGGAGCAGAAGGAAATGACAAGTGGTTTTCAGCAAGGTAATTTCTGCAAGCGTTGAAATAAATGGTAACAGGTGGTTTGATAGCAAGATAATTTGTAAAGGACAAGTAACGGTAACGGTAAATAAAGTGTAGCAAGGTAGCCCAATCCTTTTGTGGCAAAGGACATGACAAAACGGTCTCTTATAATAAGCAAAGCATTCTTGAGGGTACATGGGAATTTCAACTAGTCGCTTTCATCATGTTGGTTTGATTTTCGTTTGCTAATTTGCTAATTTGATATGTCGGTGGACCGGTGCTTGGGTGATGTTCTTACTTGAACAAGCCTCCCACTTATGATTAACCCCCTCGCAAGCATCCGCAACTATAAGAAGAGTATTAAGATAAAATCTAACCATAGCATTAAACATTTGGATCCAAATCGGTCCCTAACGAAGTAGCGCATAAACTAGGGTTTAAGCTTCTGCCACTCCAGCAACCCATCATCTAATAACTACTCCACAATGCATTCCCTTAGGCCCAAAGATGGTGAAGTGCCATGTAGTGAACGTTCACATGACACCACTAAGGGAATAACAACATACATATCATCAAAATATCGAACACATATCAAGTTCAGATGATTACTTGCAACAAGATTTCTCTCGTGACCTCAAGAACAAAAGTAACTACTCACAAATGATAATCAAGATCAAGATTAGAGGGGTATTAAATAGCATAATAGATCTTAACATATAATCTTCCACCAAATAAACCATATAGTAATCAACTTGAAGAAGTAATCAACACTACTAGTCACCCACAGGTACCAATCAGAGGTTTTGGTACAAAGATTGAACACAAGAGATGAACTAGGGTTTGAGAGGAGATGGTGTTGTTGAAGATGTTGATGGAGATTGGCCTCCCAAATATGAGAGGGTTGTTGGTGATGACGACGGCAAAAGTGCTCCTGCCCAAGTTCTGCCTCAAGACGGCGGCGCTCCATCCCGAAAGTCCTCCTCTTCTTTTTTCTAGGTCAAAATGACTTATATACCAGAAGATGGGCACCGGAGGTGGGCTGGACTAAGCATAACCCACCAGGGCGCGCCTTGGGGTCCTGGCACGCCCTGGTGTATTGTGCTCACCAGGTGGCCCCTCCGGTAGTTATTTGCTCTAGTATATTTTATATATTCCAAAATAATTCTCCATAAATTTTCAGCTCATTTGGAGTTGTGTAGAATAGGTAAATCTGACGTAGCTTTTTCAGGGCCAGAATTCCAGCTGCTGGCATTCTCCCTCTTTCTGTAAACCTTGCATATTATGAGAGAAAAGGCATTAGAATTACTCCATAAAGTTTTACTATGCATAAAAACATTGTAAATAACAGTAGGAAAACATGATGCAAAATGGATGTATCAACTCCCCCAAGCTTAGACCTCGCTTGTCCTCTAGAGAAAACCAAAATCAAAAAACGTGTCCACATGTTTAGAGAGAGAGAGAGAGAGAGAGAGGTGTCGATAAAAACAAAATATGGATGTAGAGGAATCATGCATATTATTATAATAGCAACTTAATTTATCATACAATTTTATCATATAACTTTATCATATAACTTCTCATGAACAAGTAGCACAACATCAAAGTAAAAAAGCATAAACTTTATTGAAAACCAACAAACTATCTTCTCAGTCAACTTTGCAACTACAATTCATCATCTTTTCAGGAACGGTCTCATATCGGAGCCTTTTGGCAAGTCCACATACTCAACCATCATTTAATCTTCTATGATTGCTAACACTCACCTCATACGCATGAGCAAAAAGTTTCAACCGGACACATAAAAATATAGGGGCTTATAGTTTCGCCTCCCAACTCATTCACCTTAAGGGTGATGACAACAATAATAACTCATGTCTACTCATATCCAATTGGATATATGTGCCTACATCTTTCCTCACCACATGATGCTTGCTAAAGATAAAAATCAAAAGGAATAGAAGAAGATACTTTGACTCTTGCATAAAAAGTAAATACATAAAGTAAAAGATAGGCCCTTCGCAGACAGAAGCAGAGGTTGCCATGCGCTTTTAGGTTTGTATGCTCAATCTCTTAGTGCAAAAGAACGTCACGTTATATTGTCCCTTATGATAGCAACATTTATTATGTAGTCTGTAACCTTTATTACTTTGCCATCCCAAGTTCGTACAATGCTCAATTTTCTCTTAAACTAAATGGTCAAACACATTTAGAAGCAATCTTTATTGCCTTTTTGCACCGATGACAACTCACTTGAAGGATCTTGCTCAATCCATAGGTAGGTATGGTGGACTCTCAAAACAAGATATTGGGTTTAAGGGTTTTTGGATGCACAAGTAGTATCTCTACTTAGTGTGGAATTTTTGGCTAGCAAAGATATTGGGCAAGCAGCACATGTTGACGGATCTATGACGATATAACTTCTGTGTGAATATGAAGAAACATAAATCATTACGTTGTCTTCCTTGTCCAATGTCAACCGTTTTGGCATATAATATTTTGATGGGGGCTCACAATCATAAAATATGTCCTTCATAGTGTATTTGCATGGGAATCTTCTCTTCCCTTATTAATTCTTTCATGAATTGTATAATTGACCAATGCTATGTTTGTCAACTTCCAACAAAATTTACCACTTGCACTTTTCCTTATGTGATGTCATTACTTACCATAAGATTAGCATATGATCCTTTTCATTATTTCCTTTTCTTTTTATTGAAACATAAAAGTAAAGAGACAAAACTCAACTTACTTTATTATATAACTTTTACTCGATTACATAGAAAGAAAGATCCCAAAAAAGGAGGGAGAGAGGAAGGAAAGGGAGGGAAACCGTGTTATGAGAAGAATGAAGAAGACACCCTAGGCTCCTCTCCTAGGCGACTCCCTAGGCGATTCCGGCCCCGGCGGCCACTCCGGCCCCGGCGGCCACCTTCTCACGCCGGTGTCTGCTCCGGCCCCGGCGTCCACCATCTCCCACCGGAGGCTATTCCGGTCCCGGTGGCCATCCCCTTTGGCAGGTGGTTTCTCCGGCGACGGCTGCAAGCGACCTCTCCTTGTGACCTTGAGTCAAGGTGTTTCCTTTAGGTTGTGCATGTGAGATCTCCTTCAACATGGCACCTCCTGCCTTAAACTTTGGCAGGGGCAAAGAATTCCAAGCTGAGGTGAGAAGCAAGTTTGGACATCCTATGGTTTTCTCACCAGGGCTTCGTCAGCGAGAATTTACACTTGTGGTCTCTTTCATTCGAGCCTCCTTCAAACTGGACACGTTTACGGTTAGTTCTGCTTTGCATGCTTCTTTTGGTGGTTACCCACAAGGATTTCGTGTTCCTCATCTTAGAGATCGGTCTTTCAAGTTTTCCGTTGCGTCCAAAGCAGTTGGTTTTCAGATTTACAATGCTGGTAGAGTCACAGAGTAGTTGTTTGATATTGTGTTTAGTCTTTGGGGCAACGGTGGTCCTAATTGGCGTAGAGAAGAGTTAAAAAAAATTACAAGGAA
The DNA here is from genome assembly GCF_002575655.3 of Aegilops tauschii subsp. strangulata. Lineage (NCBI taxonomy): Eukaryota > Viridiplantae > Streptophyta > Magnoliopsida > Poales > Poaceae > Aegilops > Aegilops tauschii. The sequence continues at coordinate 248,493,499 of NC_053038.3, forward strand.
GAAGATGCTCAATGGACCTTAGTGGGCAGACATGGTAGGCCTGTCAGAAACAACGGCGATCGCCGGCTTATTCCGGCTCCGGCGAGTAAGGGCCGGTCGGTTTTCCAGCGCCTCTCTATGGCCATTAATGCAGAGAGTGATCAGGGGTCTCCCGACAATTATTTGGGTCAGCAAGAGTTAGTTACTATTCTGCAAGCAGTCAACCCAACCGTTACTCCACATTACGACGTGGGTGCTATGAGGCGACAATTGGTCTATTTTTCGTGTGGAGAACAAGGCCACTTTGCGCGTTTCTGTCCCAAACCAAAACTCACTGGGCTTTGGCCTTGCTTCCGTTTTGCCACTTTCCAAAGCCCACCTGCCGAGGCTTGGGCCGTTGGAGAGGTGGAAAGCTGGTTCCAGCCCACGAACGTGCCATTACATTTCAGGAAGGCCACATCATTCAAGGAGCTGGTGTCCGGATATTTTAATAATTTTTAGCCAAGACCACAGGCGGACTCCTCGCATTCTGCCTTTTCCCATAACTCTGCTTCTTCCTCGTCTTGCTCGCCACCTCCTCACCAAACCCCACTGCCAGTCGCCGCTGTGACAATGGCGAACATCCCGATCGATCCGGAGCCGTTCGTCGCAAATGGTTTCCAGATACAGCACATTGATGGGAGAAACGAGGTGGCTCGTGTCATTCTTCCTCGCCGTCAAAGGAGGCACGAGGACTGGGCCATCGCCACAATCCAGCCGCTCCCCGATGAGGTACATTTCCAGAACGTTCAAGCAGCCCTGCAAGAGTACTTTGAGCTAGATCCACAAGTAGGTGTTCTGGAAATCCAGCAATGCCCGTTCGGCGAAGCGTATGTGTGTTTTGCCCATGTCAGAGATAGAGATAGATTGGTTTCGCAGAGTCCTCATGTGTTTGGTGATGTGTTCATTACGTGAAACATGACGAGGGTAGAAATTGGAGAAGACTTCACTTCAACCGGGTGGTCTGGCTTCTTTTTGTTGGGGTGCCTTTTGATCAGTGTAATTCAGAAGATGTTGCTACTGCTATTGCTAAGTGGGGAAAGATTATCAGTTGGGAGAAAGAGGAGGCTAGAAAAGGAAAGATCCTGGTTAAAGCAAGTGTGACAGATCTTATTCACATTCCCAAGAGCATCAGGTGGTCTGAGGGTGAGCATTTTGAAGGAGAATCATGGACATCTTCTGTGGATGTTCTTCTAGAGGAGATGCCGGGGGAGGTCCAGCAGATGAAGATCCTTTTCCTCCACCACATGTGGACCCACATCCAATCCCGCAAAATGCTAATGACTTCCCTGGTTTCAATCCTCCTGTCAATCAGATGGCACAGGACGATGATGAAGATGAGAAATGGGATCAATGGGAGGAAAACCATTGGGCTTTCCCTCAGCCAGCAATCATCCAACCAGTGGCTGCAGTTCAAGAAGAGTTACAGATAGGGGGGAGGATGGGGTCCCCAATAGTAGCATTACAACCACTGTTTCTCTTTCTAAGGGGGATTTTTCAAACAATCTAGTGCTGCCTGCTATTCAGAATATTGAGGAGGTCAATCAGATTGCTCTGGCGCCAATACCACAACCCTTGGGCTTAGGTGTTGGTCTTATAAATATTCTTCAGGCCTATCCCCCTGACTCTAAAGATTTGGGGGCTCAAAACCCTATTTCTGAACCTGAAGTTAACCAGGGTGTGGGGCCCTTAGAGAATGATGCTGGTCAAGATGTGGGGCTTGCTCAACCAAATCAAGTGAATGTTAGTATTTCAGTTCCAGTTGTCAGTGTTCCTATTGCTACTGAGAAGGAGCTTGTAGAATCAGAGAAGCTTGTGGGCCAGTCCACAAAGTTAAACCTGGCTGGGGAGAGCTCAAAGCAGAGCAATGATGATACCAACCCTATTAATTCAGAACACCAACTAGGAAAAGGTATGACACAGAATGAGGCAGATGATTCCTTTTTCAATCTTCATGAAATTGCTAAAACTCATGCTCTGTCTATAATTGATGGCTCTCACTTGATTTGTGAAGAGGGTCTAGACTTATGGGTGAAGCATTTTGCTGAAGCTGATCAGACTACTGGAAACAACTTTGAAGCTGCTATTCCTGTGAGTTGGTTTAATTTTATTATCAACTTACTCCTCACTCCTGATAAATTTGAATGGACACTTAAATTATTGAAATCACAATTCTGGCAAATTCTCACAGCAAATTGTGAATCAGAGGAATCCTTTATCTGCCACATAGCTGTTTGCTGCAACACCTCTCAAGCACCTGTATGTAAAATTGTGCAGGAAGGCAATGATAAAGAAAATGAGGGTATTAGTCCAGCTGCACATTCCTCTAGTGCTGTGGGCAGCCCCCTGAAGCTGGCCTCTCCAAATGTCATTCTTCTGCCTTTGGGAGAAGCTACATCTAGGAAGAGGAGAGATAAGGGGCCACTTGTTGAAACTGAGGTAAGAAGGAGTGACATAATTAGGGAAGAAAACAAAGGTTTCAAAAGAAACTCATGTAATAATTCTACATGTCTTCCATGCAATGCTATGCCCCCAATTATTAACCCCAAAGTGGTTCAGAATCTTACTAGTAAATTTTGCAAGGTCTCTGAGGAAGAACTGCATGGAAAGCTGAGCAAAAATCCAAAGAAGAAGGACCAAGGGGAGATGGCTGAGGTTTCCAAGGCCATGGAAAGCAATAAACCAAATGATAGTTCTTAATGATGCAGTGTCTGAATCAATATCCTAGTACTAAGGGTGTGTCAGTGTTCCTTACCAGTGTTGAGTGTCTGTTTTGTGTGTTGGGTTCTTGGACCTGCTTGCTTCTGTTACTTTTGGGGTTACTAAGTTATTGTGTGATGTACTGGTGGCACAGACTTCTTCAGAATGTTTCTGGCAGAACTTCTGCAGTTCCTTTGATGCTTATATATATGCCTATGTGGATCTATCTATGGTTTGTTGTGGTGTTTTTAATCCTTGGGGATCAAGTGTTGGAGCTTGGTCATATGTTTATTAGTTGGTTTATCAATGAATAACAACAGATCATGGAATATTCTAAACTGGAACATTACAGGGGTTGATGGAAAAGAGAAATGGCTGCCACTTCAACAGAAAATTCAGGGAAGTGCTGCTAGTATAATTTGCTTGCAAGAAACAAAGAGAGAATATTTTGATTTAAATTTCATAAAGAACTTTTGCCCTCAGAGAATAAATAATTTTAGATTCCTGCCCTCAGTGGGGGCATCAGGAGGTTTGCTCACAGCATGGAATGGTAATCTTTTCATTGGAGATCTTTTGTGCCAAAACATATTCTCTCTCTCCATCAAATTTACTTGTAAAACCACCACACAGTCTTGGATCTTAACTAATATTTATGGGCCTTGCAATCAGGAAGACAAAGATGAATTCATTTCTTGGTTCTCTAATATTGTTATGCCTGATGATGTGGATTGGATTGTGATGGGGGATTTCAATTTCATAAGAAAACCAGATGATAGAAATAAACCTGGAGGAGATGTTAACCAAATGCTACTCTTTAATGAAGCAATTAGCAATCTGGGTCTATTAGAATTACCTCTCAAAGGTAGACAATACAGTTGGAGTAACATGCAGCACAATCCACTTTTGGAAAAGCTTGACTGGTTCTTCACTTCTGCTTCTTGGATGACCTCATATCCTGATACCACTGCTCTACCTCTTGCTAGGCCAATTTCAGATCACTTGCCTTGCATGATCAAGATTGGTACAACCATCCCCAAATCAAAGATCTTCAGATTTGAAAATTATTGGTTGAAACAAGACAATTTCAAAGATGTGGTGAGGAAAGCTCGGGGTTCTACTGTCAGAGGTTCAGACATAGCTAAAACAATCACTACTAAATTCAAGGTACTAAGAAGAGACATTAAAATCTGGGCAAAAAATTTATCCTGCTTGAAACAGCAAATTGCAGAGTTGAATGAATGCATTTTTCTCCTAGACTTTATTGAAGAATTCAGACCCTTAAGTTCTTTTGAGTGGAATTGCAAATAACTGCTTAAAGAAACACTTCTGAATCTTCTACAGCACCAACAAATATATTGGAAGCAGAGAGGTAAAATTAAAGGAGTGAAATTTGGGGATGAGAATACAAAGTTTTTCCACACTAAAGCAACAATCAATCATAGGCATAACAATATTGCAATTTTGCTCAATGAGGACAGTGTGGAGATTTCAGATCATGCAGGTAAAGCTGCAATTTTATGGGATTCTTTCAACAAGAGATTAGGCCATTTCGAGGGTCATAAAATGTTTTTTGACCTTCCTCACCTATATGATAACAATGTCAATCCTCCAATTTTCCAAGATTTAGAGATTCCTTTCAGTGATGAGAAAATAAATGATGTGGTCAAGAACTTGCCATCAGATAAATCACCAGGGCCAGATGGTTTCAACAATGAGTTTCTGAAATCTTGTTGGGATATTATAGGGCATGATGTCAGGCAGCTCATCCATGCTTTTCATGCAGGGTCAGTGGATATTGGAAGTATTAATTCTTCTTTCATTACTCTCATTCCAAAGAAAGAAGTCCCAAGATGCCCAAATGACCTCAGACCAATTTCCCTACTAAATGGAGTGTTTAAAATAATCACAAAATTGCTGGCCAATAGAGTACAAAAGGTTATCTTACAATTGATACACATCAACCAATATGGGTTTCTTAAAGGTAGAGTTATTCAGGATTGCTTAGCCTGGTCTTTTGAATACTTGCATCAGTGCTACAAATCAAAGAAGGAAACATTGATTTTAAAGCTAGATTTTGAGAAAGCATTTGACACAATTGAACATCAAGCTATCATTGACATTTTAAGAGCAAAAGGTTTTGGGGAGAAGTGGATCTCATTGATCCAAATGATTTTCAAGTCTTCTTCCTCATCTGTGCTTCTTAATGGTGTGCCTGGTAAAAAGTTTTACTGTAGGAGAGGAGTGAGACAAGGTGATCCATTATCACCCCTCTTGTTTGTGCTAGCTGCTGATCTTCTCCAGTCCATTCTAAACAAGGCCATGTCACAAGGACTTATTACATTATCTCTGCAAGTCCAAAGCAATCGTAATTTCCCTGTGGTGCAGTATGCTGATGGCACCCTGGTTTTAATTCAAGCAAACACTAGACAATTGCTTTGTCTTAAGGCACTTCTCAACACCTTTGCTTCTGCTACTGGGCTAAAAGTTAACTACCAAAAGTCTACATTGATTCCTCTGAATATTTCAGAAGACAGAGTTCACTTATTTACTGGCCTCCTCAACTGTTCTAGAGGCAGTCTGCCTTTCACATATCTTGGTATGCCCCTAGGATTATATAAACCATCTGTGGAGCAATGCTTGCCTTTGATTGACAGAATTGCAAAAAAGATAGCAGGGCTGACTATTTTCATGACAACTGCAGGAAGACTCCTCTTGGTTAAATCAGTGCTGGCTTCCATGACCATTTTCTTCATGACATGTATAGATGTTCCTATTACAATCAAGCAACAAGTCATTAAATACTTAATGCACTGTTTGTGGAGAGGATCTGATTTGGTAGACAAAAGACCTACATCTGTTGCTTGGACCACTGTGTGCAGACCTAAAGATCAAGGGGGTCTTGGAGTCAAGGATATCTTTCTACACAATAAAACTCTTCTTCTCAAGAATTTACACAAATTCTACAATAGACATGGCATTCCTTGGGTGAACCTTGTTTGCGAGACATATTATTCTGATGGTAAATTACCAGGAATGCAACAAGTTGGATCCTTCTGGTGGAAAGGAATTGCACAGCTCCTCAATGACTATAAATCAATAGCCAGATGCAATGTGGGAGATGGAAAATCTGCATTCTTTTGGACTGATCTTTGGGATGACTCAACCATGGAAAGAAAATTCCCACACTTATATTCTTTTGCTATGGATCAGCATATGACAATACACAGGGTGATTAATACTGAGTTTTTAGAGGACCTCTTTCATTTACCTCTCTCCACTCAAGCATATGCTGAGTTCCTGCAATTTGAGGATATTTGTTTCTCTCTCAGACATTCTGAGTTCCACACCTATACAGATACATGGAGCTACATTTGGGGCTCTGAAAATTACACCTCAGCAAAAGCATACAAAAGAATGGTTGGGCACAGAGCAACTACACCTCATTTCAAATGGATTTGGAACTCTTCTTGTCAACCTAAACATAATATGTTCTTCTGGATGCTATTACATGATAGGCTTAACACAAGAAATCTTCTTAGGAGGAAGACCATGGTGTTGGAAAGCTATAACTGTGCAGTGGCTTCTCGTGCATCAGAGGAAACACTTCACCACTTATTCTGGGGCTGCCCATTTGCCAAAATGTGCTGGAACTACATTTGTCCAACTAGAACTCAAAATCTATCTGTACTTGAGGCCTTTCAAGATCTGAAGGACAAGCTGCAACTCCCTTTCTTTATGGAAATCATTATTCTGGGGTCCTGGGCCATTTGGATAACCAGAAACAACAAAGTCTTTGAGAACATTACACCTTCATTCCAAGGTTGGAAGAACATCTTCTTTGAAGAATTAAAATGGCTAAGTTACAGAATGAAACAGAAGCATGTTGATGCTTTCAGAGCTTGGTTGGAGGCTCTGGTGTAATTTTTTTCTTTCTTTTCTTTTCCTTTTCTTCTTTTTCTTTTTCTTCTTTTTCTGTTTTCCTATCCTTTTAGAGCTTCCCTCAAGCTCTAGTTGGATTTTTGTTGTGTCGAGACTTTTTAATTAATAAAATTTTGAAGTGGGGTGTTTTCCCCTACTATGCATAGTCAAAAAACAAAGATCCCAAAACTAATACTCGAGAATAGATCAAGCTAACTTTTATTCAACTAATTCATAGGATAACTAAAGATCGAACTAAGATAGGTAAAGGTAAGGAAAGTAGTGGTGATACGATACTGGGGAACCTCCCCCAAGCTTGGCACAAGCTAAGGGGAGTGCCCATACCCGTCACTCAAGTCTCCTTTGGTGGTGAAAAGGTGATGGAGGTGGTGGTGATGAAGTAGTAGCGACTCACCATCATTAGAGGAGTCACGAGTCTCACGAGTCCTGCAACTGGCAGCTAAACTCATACCTTTAAATCTTGCCTCATATTCAAAGACTTGATTTGGAGGTCATAGATTTGACTTTGCAGAAAATTGATTTGCTTGTTGAGGGTGAAGATGATGTCCTTCATGGATCGGCCATCCACCTTGTGATCATGGGTGAAGTCCGTGATCATGAGTTGATTGGCACGAAGTCCGCGCTCCACTATCCCCTTGCACTTGAAGACCTCCTGCTCCATAGCTTCAAGCCTGGCCTCCATGGTTCCAGTCTTCTTGGGACCTTGAACATCCCGGATGTGGAGCACCCCCTCCTGCATCTCGATGGTTTGAGGGTGCTGCATCACCTCCGACAATTAAGGGTTGATTACCCTCTCAAAGAACTTGTCCTTGGAGGAGCTCGGTGCAGCCGTGGCGATCTAGATTTGTCAGAAAACAGCAAGAAACAAGAATAGAGGATTTCTTTGTGATACGGTGGTCAATATGTTCGGTGGGTATATAAAGATTTTTTTATCTCCAGAAACAAGCAAACAGGAGGAAAAAGGAGTCGGGAAGGTTCCCGAGGTTGGCACAACCCACCTGGGCGCGCCAGGCAAGGCAGGCGCGCCCTGGTGTACCATACCCTCCTCGGTTGCCTTCCTAGTTGATTCTTATTTTCCTAATTTTTCAAATATTCAAAAACTAACTGAATATTTTTGCAGATTTTTCGGAGTCCGTTTACTTACCGTATCATGTACCTCCTTTTATTCACAATTCTGGAGTGTTCCGAAAGGTCTCTGTTATGTGTTCCTCAGGTGTCATAGTTTGATTAATATTGGTTTCAACATTAATAGGCGTACCTGAGATATAATGTTTAATTCTTTACCCATTAACCACCTTTGGATTAGTACCTTTGGCATTATTGATCTTGATAGCTCTAGAACGATAAACCTCTTCGATAATATAAGGTCCTTCCCATTTAGAGAGAAGTTTTCCTACAAAGATTCTAAAACGAGAGTTGTACAAAAGAACATGTTTACCCACTTTGAATTCCCACTTTTGGATTCTTTTTTCATGCCATCTTTTAACCTTTTCTTTGAATAGTTTGGCATTTTCATTGGGTTGGGTTCTCCATTCACCTAGTCAGCTAATATGAAATAAGCTCTTTTCACCGGCAAGTTTGAAATCATAATTGAGTTGTTTAATAGCCCAATATGCTTTATGTTCTAACTCAAGAGGCTAATGACAAGCTTTTCCATAAACCATTTTATAAGGAGACATACCCATAGGATTTTTATAAGCTATTCTGTAGGCCCAAAGTGCATCAGCCAATTTCTTAGACCAATTCTTTCGGGACCTATTAACAGTTTTTTGTAAAATTAATTTTATTTCTCTATTGCTAACTTCAACTTGACCACTAGATTTAGGATGATAAAGTGAAGCAATTCTATGGTTAACATCATATTTAACAAGCATTTTACGAAAAGCAGCATGAATAAAGTGTGAACCACCATCGGTCATTAAATATCTAGGGACTCCAAACCTTGGGAAAATAACTATTTAAGCATTTTAATAGAGGTTTTGTGATCAGCACTACCAGTTGGAATAGCTTCTACCGACTTAGTAACATATAATCAACAACAACCAAAATATGTGTATACCCATTAGAGGAAGGAGAAGGTCCCATGTAATCAAAACCCCAAACATCAAATGGTTCAACAGAAGTGAATAATTCGTAGGCATTTCCTGACGCTTACCAATGTTACCTATACCTTGAGATTCATCACAAGATAAAACAAACTTACGGGCATCCTTGAAGAGAGTAGGCTAGTAAAAAACAGATTGCAATAGCTTGTGACAGTTCTATCCCCCTCATGATGTCCTCCATAAGCTTCGGAGTGACATTTCCATAAGATTTGTTCCTGTTCATGCTTGTCGGTGCAACAAACCTTCATGTATGTTCCCTAGACTGTACACAGGCACAATGGTAAGGATACAACAACACCAAGCTCCCAAGTCGAGACCAAGCCAGAAAGATAGCTCTTTGAGAAATCAAAGGGCGGATCAAGACGACTAAGACAAGCAAGGGAATGAGATGTCACTAAGAAAAGACCTCCCTTACCGGGCAGGCGAGCCTGGTCAGGTCGAGGCCTCACCAAGAACAAGTCCCAAGATTTCCCCAGCAGGCTTGGCGGGGCCGCGAAGGGAAAATCTCCCCGCCAAGACTCCACTGCTCAACCGCACAGCGACGCAAGTCACTTATCAGTGTGGTGTCGGTCCCCAAGTGATTAAGTGGCTGTCATTTGGCATGTGGCAGTCATTTGGAAGGGAGGTTCCCCCTATATAACACCCATCCAGAGGCGTGTCATGTAGACAAGTAGAAGATGATTAAGCGGCGCGACAGGCTTGCCTGGCTGCATCCTCAGCATGACACCTAGCAGTGCATTCAATGTACTTTGTGCTAACTGCCAGAGTTAGGTATGATAGCATTGTTGGCTATCTAATCAGCAGATAATGACTGGTTTGCCATTGTGGTAACCCCTTAGCCTGTAAAAGGAGGTCCATGGCAACCTAAAGAGCGATTCGGACCCTTGTACACCCGTACGCGCGTACCTGCTTCCCCCAAGGCGACCTTGCCGGGATTGGGCGCTGCATCTCCACCACGGTCCTCCCTTCAATCCACCAAAGTAGGAGTAGGGTTTTATGCTTCTCAGCGGTCCGAACCTGGGTAAAACCCACTAGCGTCACCTATGTCGTGTTGTTCCATGGCTTCTGCTCTTTGTGCAACATGCCCTTCCCCCTTGCCGAACCACAAGGGGCTGATGGCCCCATGGGTGATCATGTTCCACCACAATATCTTTGGTGCGCAAGGTAGGGGGAAGCATTTGCGTGAACCCGAGGTCATGAACAGCGCGTCAATCTTCATCATCGTCTTCTTCATCATTAGCTTCATCGTCCATGGAGCCCAAGAAAATGTCCGGCACAACAGCTCACCCTTCCACATCGAAGGCCCCCTCGCATGCAGCCAATGATACTGTGGGTGCTGCGGCGGCGTTGGGGGATGCGTGCGCCACGGGGGACGTGATCGGTACAGGCGGCGCTATCTTCATTCCCTCTTCGGCCGAAGTAGGAGGGGAAGACGCCAGGGGAGGGCGGCATCAATAGCATCCCGATGGCTGTGTTCCACAAGGCACGGGTGGGGAGAATGTTCAGTCTCCACCTCCCCACCGTGCTGGAGGGCGCAGCCGCAGTGGCAACACCCGCTCTGGTGCGAGTCGCGACCCCCAGCTATCCCTGTTACAGGCACAGCTACGGGGCACGCGCCTTCCCCAGGGCAGGGTAACCAAGACGGATCGCCAAACGGGGTCGTCAACCCCCAGGCGCAACCTTCTCGCCATCGTACCGCCATGGCGACTAGCTCGCGGCGACGAAACTCGGTGCCGCCACTACCGGTACCTTCAGGAGTCGAGCGATGTCGCGATCTTCGTCGTCATATATGCCAAGCACTGCTTCGGAAGCTATGGCGCAAGCCCAACTCCTGCTGAGATTCCCGCCAACGGCCGACCAAATGGATGAGTAGAGAGCCACCATTTAGAGTTTGATCGGTTTTGCTGAAGCGGAAGGGTCGCAGCGGGCAGGACCACCATGGCGCCCGCAAGCAACAACCATGGCCCGAGCCGCTCACCGTGTTGAGGGAGCCACTCCAATGGTGCAATCACCTCCACGACAGCCAGCGCAGAGGCTTGAACCAGAACCGCGTGACCAAGAGCCTGACAAGGCATCAATGGCTTCGTCTTATTCTCGGGCCCGTCGAGACCAATGGCATGTCCTGGAAGATCGGCGGAGAGAAGACGCGCGCGTCATTATAGAGCGGCACCGCAAAACCCGCCGCCAATCTAATAGGCGCAATGGCCCAAACGTGACCAACCCACGATCAGTGATGGCGGGTACTTGATTTTCGAGGTTGGGTGCCCTGCCCTCACTCGTGAGCTGTGGCAAGTCCATTGGCCATCTACCCGTGTTTTCAAACCAGAAATACCGAAAAAGTATGATGGAAGGCTGAACCCGGCAGAGTTCTTGAGCATCTACACAATCACTATTCAAGCAGTTGGCGGAAGAGATGAGAAGTTGTTCGCCAACTACTTCCCTTTGGTACTCAAGCCAAACGTGAGGTCATGGCTGATGCACCTGCCGGAGAATTCCATTTCGTCCTGGGCTGACATGTGCAATGAGTTTGTTGGTGCCTTCACGGGCGGCCATCAAGAACTAGGATGACCCAGCGATTTGCAGCTCCTTCCACAAAAGGAAGGGGAGAGTTTGCGAAAGTACATGCAGAGGTTTAGCCGAGTGCACAGGAACATTCCAGATATCCACCCGGCTGCTGTGATTTATGTGTTCCAGTCCAACGTGCGCAACAGGAGGATACGTTCCAAGATGAACGTCTAGTTGCCCAAGACTGTGAATGAGCTATGCACCTTGGCGGATAAATGTGCACGTACAGAAGAAGGGAGGCAGCTCCCCGGAGAAGAGGACAGCATCAAAGTTGGCTCAGAAGATGACGATGATGCCACTAACCCGAACAGGAAGAATAAAAAGCGGAACAAGAAACGCAAGGAAAAGGCCGTACTAGCTATTGAGGATCCTGGCACTCCTAGTACCGGCAACAAGGCCAAGACCGAAGCCCCCCTGACAAGGAAGTTGTTGCATGCACTGATTGCATGTTCCACCGGACCAAGGGCCATGATCTCCAAGAGTGTCACCAAGTTGAGCAAGTTGTCAAGAAGCAGAAAGCTGAGTACGAGAAGCGTGACAAGGAAAGAGACCAAGAAGGTGCTGGAGGGAAGGGCCGAGGCGGCAGAGGAGGCCGTTGTGGCAAGATTCCACAGCATCAAGAGAAACCTACTAGAGGCCGTGAGAAGAAGGAAGGTGATGATGGAAGTGCTGAAGGCGATGACGAGGAAACCAATGAGCAAGATTTCTAGAAAGCCACTAAGGCCCTATGCGTTGATGGAGGCACATCTTTGCACTCCTCTCACCGCCAGCTTAAATAATGGGCGCGTGAGGTCAATGCCGTAGAGCCAGCGGCAGATTCCCGGAAACCACTCAAATGGTCCCACACGCCCATCATATTTGATGAAGAGGATTACGCTGACCGCACTACCGCGGTAGGGTGCTTGCCGTTGTTGGTTTCACCAACGATCCGCAACCTCAAGGTCACAAAGATGTTGGTTGACAGTGGGGCAGGGTTGAATCTGATTTCCCCCAAGGTAATCAGCAAATTGCAAATATCAGATGAAGAGCTCAAGGTTATAGGCACGTTTCAAGGAATCAACCCCGGAAGGAGTCGTCCTAAGGGAAAGATCACACTGTTGGTGGTGTTTGGAAGAGAATTGAACTACCAGACCGAGAAGATTGTGTTCGACGTGGTCGAGCTTCCTTTGCCGTACAATGGGATCCTTGGTCATCCAGCTCTGGCAAAATTCATGGTGGCATACCACTATGCCTATAATACTCTGAAGATGCGAGGACCAATGGGAGTCATCTCCATCCCATCAGACAAGAAGGACACAATCATATGCGTGGATAAGATGTACCGGGATGCGGTCGCTGTCGAGGCCGCAGAAGTTGCAGTTCCTGCCAAGGAAGAAAGGAAAGAAAGCTAACAGGGATGCCAGCAAAGAATCCGAGAAGCGCGCCCCTCTGGAGTGCACCGCGCCCGTCGATGATTTGTCGGAGAGTTCCACTAGCAAGAGATCCAAAGTTGCCTCGCCTACTATAAAGAAGGTCCTGATAGGGCTGGGTGGCGCTGATGGTACGTTCACCATCAGCACCACCCTCAATGACAAATAGGAAAGCACGCTCGTTGCCTTCCTGCGGGCGAATGTCGATGTGTTTGCTTGGCAACCATCTGACATCCCCAACGTTCCCAGGGAGGTAATCGAGCACCACCTTGCCATATGCCCTCATGCTCATCCTGTCAAGTAGAAGGTCAAAAACAAGCTTTGGAACGACAACAATTCATTGCCGAAGAGATCAAGAAACTTGAAGCGGCTGGTTTGGTCAGAGGAGTGTTGCATCCAACGTGGTTGGTGAACCTGATGGTGGTGCGCAAGGCGAATGGGAAATGGAGGCTTTGCATAGACTTCACAGAACTGAACAAGGCATGCCCAAAGGACACATTCCCCTTGCCGCGCATCAATCAGATTGTGGATTCCACTTCCGGGTGTGATCTACTTTAATTCTTGGATGCATTCTCCGGGTACCATGAGATATTCATGTCCAAGGAGGATGAGGAGAAGACCGCGTTCATTACCCCATGTGGCACATACTGCTTTATGCAGATGCCCTTCGGGTTAAAGAGCGTTGGATCCAATTTTGCAAGGGCGGTGCAAATTGGGTTTGAGTCTCAGTTGCCCAGGAATATTGAGGCTTACATGGATGATATAGTGGTCAAAACCAAGGACAGAATCAATGCTTATTCAGGACTTGGAAGAGACCTTTGCAAACCTGCGCAAGATCAACTTGAAGCTGACCTCTGAGAAGTGTGTGTTTGGTGTTCCCTCTGGCAAGCTACTTGGCTTCTTTGTGTCTCATCGGGGGATATAGGCCAACCCCGACAAGACCAGAGCGGTCGAGCAGATTGAAGCACCCAAGACAGTCAAGGACGTGAGGTGTTTAACTGGATGTGTTGCCGCGCTGAGTAGGTTCATTTCCAAGTCTGCCGAGCACGCCCTACCGTTCTCCAAAATTCCGAAGAAGGCAGGGCCCATGAAGTGGACCCGGGAGGCAGAAGCAGCGCAGCGGGACTTAAAAGCCTATCTTTCCTCCGCTCCCACCTTGGTCACTTCTAAACAACAAGAGCCGTTATCGCTATATTTGGCGGCAACCAATCAAGTGGTTAGTGTAGCGCTGGTGGCGTAGTGGGAAGTAGATGAAGGAGCAACCGCAACTACTGTCCTCCCTGGAGAAGGAAGTGAACTAGTCACGGCAAGGTTGGGTACGGATCAGGAGAAAGAAGAGTAGGGTGGCGAAGGCAATCCCAAGGCCAGGCAAAGAAGAGGGCGGTGCAGTGACCAGTTTACTTTGTTTGCTCCCTGTTGCAGGGGGCTAGGTTAAGGTACTATGGAGTGCAGAAATTGATCTTCGGCCTCATTGTCGGTGTCGAAACCGGCGGATCTTGGGTAGGGGGTCCCGAACTGTGCGTCTAAGGTCGATGGTAACAGGAGACGGGGGACACAATGTTTAACCAGGTTCGGGCCCTCTCTATGGAGGTAATACCCTACTTCCTGCTTGATTGATCTTGATGAATATGAGTATTACAAGAGTTGATCTACCACGAGATCGTAATGGCTAAAAACCCTAGAAGTCTAGCCTATCTGACTATGGTCATGAATATATCTATCTGGACTAAACCCTCTAGTTTATATAGACACCGGAGGGGACTAGGGTTGTACAAGGTCGGTTACAGAGAAGGGAATCTTCATATTCGATCGCCAAGCTTACCTTCCATGCCAAGGAGAGTCCTATCCGGACACAGGTGAGAGTCTTCGGTCTTCATATCTTCACAGCCCATTAGTCCGGCCCATGTCCAACAGGCCGGACGCCCAAGGACCCCTTAGTCCAGGACTCCCTCAGTAGCCCCTGAACCAGGCTTCAATAACAAGGTGTCCGGCGCGCAGATTGTCTTCGGCATTGCAAGCGGGTTCCTCCTTCCGAATACTCCAAGACAGTCTTCGGACGCAACGAACGTGTCCGGATCTGCAACACAAGTACCACACACACAGTCGTAGAGAGTATAATATTTCACGAGTCCAATCTGCCGACAACTTTTTGTAATGTGACATCACGCTTGCCCGGTCATTATTTCGAACTGGCCTGCCATTCCACGTTTCGAGGCACGATTTTTATTGGCACGTCTTGTCAAGGCAGAGATCGTGTCCCCTTATTGTGGGATTCTCATCAATACGAGCGTGGGTAACGCAACCATTCCATTGGAAAGATTCCGTAGGAATAGGCAGGCTTTCAGGCTTAGGAGGAGGCGTTCGATACCCGTTGCCTTTATAAAGGAGCCAAGGGTCGTCTCTTTTTATGCCAAACCTCTCCTCAGCCCTTCCAACCTCGAGTTCTAGCGTCCAAGGTTCAACTTCATTTCCCCAGGCTTCCCAATCATGTCCGGACTCAGCCCTCAGGGCCGATGGGTGGCTTCCTCTGTTACAGAGGAGGACATTGCGAAGCTTCGGGCGGCCAGATACCTGAGCACGGAGATCCCCCACAGGCTTCCTGCTCAAGGACAGGTTATCCCGACTCCCAGATCTGGCGAGAGGATCGTATTCATCTCTCACTTCCTCTGAGGGCTAGGGTTCGCTCTTCACCCCTTCGTCCGGGGGCTCATGTTTTATTACGGACTAGATTTTCACGATCTAGCCCCAGATTCTTTCCTCCACGTCTCGGTGTTTATCATTACGTGTGAGGCCTTCCTCCAGATTCCCCCACACTTCGGCTTATGGCTCAAGACCTTTAGTGTGACGCCGAAGGTGGTCGACGGGAAACAAACGGAGTGCAGCGATGTTGTAGTGAGCAAGCTTACCCATACTCACTGGCCAAAAGTCTCTTTCACCGAAACTTCCAACCAATGGCAACGGGAGTGGTTTTACATCACAGAGCCCCACGGTACCAAGTGGGCCACCATACCTGCATTTCGTTGTGGCCCTCCGTTATAGCTTGCATCATGGATTAATAAGGGGCTAGACTGGGGATCAGTTGATGAAGTGCAGACTCTACAGAGCCGCATCCGAACCCTCCTCGAGAGGGACATCGATCATGTCAACGTGATTCAAGTAATGCTAATCCGCCGAACCCTGCCATGTCAGCGTAGGCCTCTCCGCATGTGGGAGTTTAATCCGGAAGGACCACAAACCCTCCAACACTTCTTCGATGCTACGCACAAAGGAATGTGGAAGTTGTTTTTCGGGAAACGAAAACAATGGTCGGACACCACCGAGGACCTTGGCCTCGACTACAACCATCCGAATACCTCGGTAAGCGCTCAACTTATGAACACTTTATAGTTAAGTATGCCGTAATACGTTACTGAACAGACTATCTTCCTCAAGGGCTGGATAAAGAAAGCGGAGCGTATCAGGTGTTCGGCCCCCCTTCCCGAAGACTCAGCGGATCCCGTATTAATGAGGATGCTGGCCCCGGCGCCATACCAGGTGCCCGCGAAGGGAGACAAGGCGGAGAGCGGGAAGGCCAAAGGTGGCCTCCTACATTAGACACCGTTCCCGTGGAGATCAAGATTCCCCCGCCCGAAGGTCAAAGTGAAGGAGAAGCCAACATTCCCTCTCCCCATGGTAAGAAAAGGGCCACCTCTGAAGGTTGTGAGGAAACGGCTCCTAAGCGAGGCAAGATGCCCTCATTGGGTGGCCCGGGCTTGGAGGGCGACGTCATCGCGCGGTCCTACGGAGAGGACAAGCCTTCAGGCAAACCATAAGTGAACAAGGGTGTTTTTAAACATATCCCGGCTCTTTCTTGTGACCGAGGTAACATCTAGAATATATGTTTTTTGCAGCTCGGCGAATAGTCTTCAGCAATCCTCTTCCTCGGGGGACCTTCTCCCAGAGATGATGGAAAGCGAGATGCCTCCACCGGTCTCCTCGCCCAATAGGGCGGACGACCTTGAGGTGTCATCGCGGAGGGTCTCTCCTTATCAACAAGTGGTGCGAGGGATGGTGAAGACACAACCCGAAGGTAATACTTCGGTTGCCCAGAGTCCGGGGGCCGACAACAGAGGCCCCGAGCTGTCCGGCCTACGGCCAGAGATAATCACAGGGACGAATAAACGGATCCTTTCGAAGGGAGGCCGTACTCCTACGGCAGCTTCCGAAAAGCGCCAGATGTATTGACGAACATGCCGCAAAAGGCGTTCATCGTAGAGGAACATCGTACCTTGATGGGTACGGTGGTTGAAAGGGTTCTATCCCCGAAAAGAGGATTGAATGAAGCCTTCGTGAGCCTGCTAAAAGGCTTCCAGGTTTGTAATGTAATATTTTTTATTTTGCTTGACTCACAAACTGTACCTGTGTATAGGTAGTAGCCCCTGAGACTCGGATTGGTTTCCCGAGGGAGCCGATCAGAGGATCAAAAAAGATATGTCCAGGAAATAATATGATCAATTGAAACGCAGGCTGTCGCTTCCCTGGCGTCTGCCCGGACTACCGAAGTTGCCGATCTGGAGCGGAAGCTTGATATGGCGGGAGATGACCTTATGCTTATCAACAAGCATCTTGACGAGTCGCAAGGTATGTTTTTGGGGCAGTCCGTACAAGTGCGTGCGTTGTAATGTAAGCATCACGTGAAATATTGTGTACTAAGATATGCATTAATGCAGATGGTGCCGCCGCGGTCGAGATCCTTTCGGGCTGAGCTGGCCCGGGTTAACAATGCGGCTGCCGAGAAGGCATCTGCCGAGTTAAAGGCCGAACAGGCTGCTCGGCGTTAATGCGAGGAGAAAATATCCACGATGACGCGTGAGCTAAAGGATGTCGCTAGCTGATGTGCAATCCTCGAGAAGGATAATAAAGCCAAAACGGTTGATCTTAACAAGGCCTTATGAGAGGCGAAAGAAGCGCGGTCCGAATCTAGAGCGGCGCGGGAGGAGATCCGACAAGCTGGGGAGATCGCGGCTGGTAAGCCCTTTTTATTGCAAACTAAGTTCGGCGATCCGAATTATGCTCCTCTTAATCAAGTGTGGAGTTATCCAGACGCGTTATTGGACCTGTTGAAGAGTGCTTCCGATGCAGCGCAGTTTTACCAAGCACGAGAAGGGTGTGCAACGAAGAAGCTTTTCTGGTCGCAGTTTGGTGCGTCAAAACGCCCACTGTTGCTGAACGAACAGATGACCAATGGGCCGAGCTCCATAGACTATCTGGTTCTGCCATGAGGGATGCTGTGATCGGGCTGTTGCTGAACGAGCCAATTCTGGATAGTAATTTTGGTTTGGTGCGGTGACTTGCTGATGCGGTGCCGCATATCGACGTCGTGAAGCGGTCAGCGTGCATTGAAGGTGCACAGATGGCCTTTGACCGTGTCAAGACATACCGGGCGAAGATGAAGGCCACTGACGTTGCAGCGAAGGGTCCAGCCAAGGGCAAGGACCATCACGCACCAGAGCATTATTTCAAGGATGTCCTGGAGGGTGCCCGCTTGATAGAGGGTCAATGCTCAAAAAACATGATATTCGAGTAAAATGTATGGGTAGTTGTAAAAGACAATATTATGATAAGGCTATATATGTTAGTTTTGCCTAAAACTTTTTGTTCCTCCTGTGCGGCCGTTTTTGCATTAATCTGAAAGTTTTCCAGTCGTCGGCTTCAACCCCCTCGTATAAAGTACGAGGGTGTTTGGAAAAGCATGTCATCACTCTTAATCCAACGTCTTGGTCCATTAAGGAGGTGTCAGTGCGGTGAACTAGGCAATCAGACTATAGGGCGTTAACACTTTCACTTAGCCATAGGAGTTTTATAGGGGGGCTATGATATAGCCCCTGGTATGTGTACGGCTTATTCCAATATGGTGCGTTACATATATGACCTGAAGAAAAAGGTCCTTCATATAATACGGAGGGAATCGCGAAAGATTCCGATAAGTCATCGAGTAGTTGACCAGCTCTCGCCGCATCATGACAACCAGTTTTCGGCTTTGTCTACTGAGGTGCTTGACCAGATGAACCAGAAGCACAACCGTAGTAGTTCTCCCTTTACTACCCTAGCCGATAGAGTAGAACGTAAGGTAGCAAGCACAGGAGCCGGGCAACCCAACTATTGACCCAAGACATGATTGGGAGCTGATGCATATAAGGCCAAACTCGCGACGCTGAAATACGCTATAAAGCTGTTCGGACTTGTCGGCAACTGATTTGTTCCCATACCTAGCCCCTGGCAAGTTATGCCGAGGTATGTGTGTGTAACAACCATAGGAGGCAAATTTATCATCTTTTTTTTTGGAAAAAAAGGGAATGCTGAATGCGGATTTATGTTTACTGGGACCTGAGTGATATGCCAATATTTATTTTATAGATAACAAAGCCGCAACCCCGGTTATTTGACATGTCCGGGGTCGAGGGTGTAGGAAAAAGGCACTTTACATGCTCGAAATAAAGAGTGCTATCTGCAAAAAGTTATTTTGGACCTCCTGTCGCACGTCTGCGCCACCTTTCCTAGGTGATGGGACTCCTTGACGGAAATAGACCCTAGGTGAGTGTACGAACCCGAACTCCGACAGAGTCCATGGGATGACCAGTCTTTGCATCACGTGTGGTAATGGATAATGAAAAAGAAAGAGTAGTTAGAAAAGAAACAGAAGTTATGCGAGTACTTGCAGGCTCGTCCGTATTGTGCCTCCGCCGATGCCCAGGGTATCTTAAGTGCATAGTTAGGTATGCGCGGTACAAATTTTGCAGGTATATGAGGTGGGCGGCGGAAGCCGAACTGCTATTTCCACTCCGGAATTGGTCGATCCTGTTGAATGGAGACCGGTGGCTTAATGGCCGGCAAGGTGTGCGGTTTAATGAGACCGCTTTGTACTTCGGCTGAGGTTGCCGCAGTATAATCTTCAGTCCGGAGGGAGCGTTTCTCCTGCTCCCATGTGGAGTTGTGTGTTACGTATAGCATGTTCACTGTTTTTTACTTCGGGGGGAAATTGCTTCTGTCCCCCGGTATTTGGTTGGTGAGTCCCTTCGTCGTTGCTATCACCGGGCGGCCTCCTCCCCTTGTGTTCAGCGTTGAGCTTGCCGGCCTGCTTCAAGACCGAACAGCTTCTGTTGCTATGATTGGCTGGTTTGTTGGGGTGGCCGTGAATCTGGCAAGGTTGATCCAATATCCTGTCTAAATTGGATGGTCCGTCTCTGTTCGCCTAGAATGGCTTTTTCCGTTGACCGGGTTTGGGACCACTCAATCCGGAGTTGACCACTGTGTTCTGCGTTCTTTCATTATCATTGCGACGTTTGTGTTCGCTGCGTCGTGGCTTGCCACTGCCGTCTCGGACTTCGGAAGTGCCCGGATCATTGGCGTTGTTGGTTCTACGAGCGTGCCAGCTGTATTCTCCCGCGCAAAAGTGGGTCATCAGAGCGGTAACGGCTGGCATGGATTTTGGTTTTTCTTGACCGAGGTGGCGGGCAAGCCACTCATCTCGGACGCTGTGTTTGAAGGCCGCTAGGGCTTCCGCGTCCGGACAGTCGACGATTTGGCTCTTTTTAACTAAGAACGTAGTCCACAGCTTCCTGGCTGACTCTCCGGGCTGCTGGACAATGTGACTTAAGTCATTGGCATCTGGTGGCCGGACATATGTTCCTTGGAAGTTATCGCGGAAGGCGTCTTCCAAGTCCTCCCAGCTGCCAATAGAGTTTTCCGGCAGACTGTTTAACCAGTATCGAGCTGGTCCTTTGAGTTTTAGTGGCAGGTATTTGATGGCATGGAGGTCGTCACCACGGGCATGTGGATATGGAGGAGGAAGTCCTCGATCCATACCGCGGGAATTCGTGCTCCATTACTTCATCTGTGAAGCAAATAGGGTGTGCAGTGCCTCTATATTGGGCCACACTGCGACATCGCTCTGATGGAGTCCGTCTTCGGTTTTCGGCCCGGGTGTGGCTAGGTTTGTCACGTTCGAGAAGGTAGCCGTCGTCACATGTCGAGGCATGTCCTCGCGATCCGTAGATCGATCTTGTATGTCCTTCTCTACTGTCTAGGTCCTGCCGAAGGTCCTATGTATAACCCCGAGCTGTTTTATCCCTGCCATTACGGCAAGGTCGGGCAGTCTGGTGTTCGGCTTGACATGCCGCTTTATCCCGACCACGTAGTGGTCGGTCAGCCGCATTGCGCGATGATGGTATGGGCTCTAGCGCCTCGTCATCAAACTGAGGTAGCAATTTGCGCTCCGGGTAATTTTTGGCTGGGCCACTAAGGCCGTATTCCTCGGCGGCCAGGACTTCGGTCCATCTATCATTGAGCAGATCTTGGCCAGCTTGAAGCTGCTGCTGCTTCTTTTTCAGGCTCCTTGCAGTGGCTATTAGCTGGCATTTAAAGCGCTCCTGCTCGAGAGGTTCTTCAGGCACGATGAAATCCTCGTTGCCGAGGCTTTCCTCATCCTCGCAGAGCGGAAGGTAATTACTATCCTCCGAGTCTTCGTGTATGGCCTGTTCATCAGGGCTAGCGTGCCCGTCTTCCCATTCATCCTTTTCAGAGATTGCCCCAATAGGGTCTTCATTGTCTTCGGCATCGTCCGGAGTATTGTTTTCTCCGGTGCCGGTATTGCTGTCTTTTGGAAGAGTGACTTAGAGCGGCGCCGTTGACACCAGTGTCTGAGCTGTGTCTCAGGAGGTTTATTCTCAACTGGGTCCTCTTTGTCATCGTTGTTAGTTTCTTTAGGTGTATCCACCATGTATACGTCGTACGAAGAAGTGGACGTCCAGCATCCGGTAAACGGCGGGTTTTGGCCCTGCTCCTCATTGGCATCGTCATCCATACCGTTGATGTCTTCGGAGCCGTAATCGAGCATGTCAGTCAAGTCCTCGACAGTGGCTATGTAGTGGGCGGCGGGTGGGAAGCGAAATTCCCCGTCATGAGCCTGTACTTTGAAACGGACATAGTTCGGCTATGAGCCCTCCGCTAAGGATAGATTTTTTAATGAGTTTAACACGTTGCTTAAAGGCGAGTGTCGGAAGATGTCCGCGGCGCTGAATTCGACGATCGACGACCGATCCAGCTCGATATGCGCGGACGCACATGGTTCGGAACTTATGGCCGGAAACGAGTCCGAGGCTCCGAAGACACTGGTATCACCCGAGGTTCGGTCTGTGTGCGGCTCCAACACCGTGGAATCTGCGGCCTCCGTGGTGGGGTTGAGCTTCCCGTCCTCGGATGGCGCGATCTGCTCCGGATCTAGGGCCAGAGTAGTTACAGGTGCAATTTCCTGTGTATGGACCGGTGACAGATTTAAGTCATGTTCACCGTAGGGACAGGGAGCGGCTGCCGTGGTCTCAAAGCCGTCAAAGATCAAGTCTCCACGGATATCCGCGACGTAATTCAAGCTCCCAAATCTGACCTGATGGCCAGGGGCGTAGCTATAGATCTGCTCCAGATGGCCAAGCGAGTTGGCCCATAGTGCGAAGCCGCCGAACACGAAGATCTGTCCGGGGAGGAAGGTTTCCCCTTGGACAGCATCGTTGTTAATGATTGAAGGATCCATCAAACCTTTTGGGGACCGCACAGCGGATCTCTCAATGAAAGCACCGATGTCGGTGTCAAAACCGGCGGATCTCGGGTAGGGGGTCCCGAACTGTGCGTCTAAGGTCGATGGTTACAGGAGACGGGGGACACAATGTTTACCCAGGTTCGGGCCCTCTCTACAGAGGTAATGCCCTACTTCCTGCTTGATTGATCTTGATGAATATGAGTATTACAAGAGTTGATCTACCACAAGATCGTAATGGCTAAAAACCCTAGAAGTCTAGCCTGTCTGACTATGGTCATGAGTATATCTATCGGGACTAAGCCCTCCGGTTTATATAGACACCAGAGGGGACTATGGTTGTACAAGGTCGGTTACAGATAAGGTAATCTTCATATTCGATCGCCAAGGAGAGTCCTATCTGGACACAGGTGAGAGTCTTCGGTCTTCATATCTTCACAGCCCATTAGTCTGGCCTGTGTCCAACAGGCCGGACTCCCGAGGACCCCTTAGTCCAGGACTCCCTCACTCAGCATGACCTCAAGGAAGCTGCACCACTACTTCCAAGCCCACGAGATCATAGTTGTCACTCGTTTCCCTTTGCAATGCATATTGAGGAACCCTGAGGCCACCGGCTGAATAGTTGAATGGGCATTAGAGTTGTCAAGTTTTGGTCTGAAGTATGAAAGTACCTCAACCATTCAGATGAAGAGATGCCCGAAACAGTTATCCCCAGCAAGGAGGCACCCCAATAGTGCATCATGTACTTTGATGGTGCCTTCTCATTGCAAGGTGCAGGGGCTGGCGTGCTCTTCTTCGCGCCCACCGAAGAGCACCTCAAGTATATGGTCCAAATGCATTTTCCCCGGGAGAAAGCTACCAAAAACACTGCAGAATATGAAGGGCTCCATCCCGGACTCAAGATTGCAGTAGAGTTGGGGATCAAGAAGTTGATCATCCGTGGAGATTCGCAGCTTTTGGTGAGACGGGTTAACAAGGATTACCAAAGTCCATTAATGGAGGGATACGCCGAAGAAGTGAGGAGGTTGGAGGAACACTTTGACGGATTGCAAACAGAGCACGTGCCACGTGTGGAAAACAACACTGTTGATTATTTGTCAAAGTGTGCCGCACAAAAGCTCCCTGTGGAACCAGGGACCTTTGTCCTTCATCTGGCACAACCATCAGTATTTCCATTGATGATGGCTAGGAAAAGGAGGAAGCTGCACTCCGGCAAGCCTTTACCGGCAGGGCCTCCAGAGGTCCCCGGTAAAGAAGCTGCCGAGAATAATGAAGGAAATATTCCCTAGAGGCAATAATAAAATTGTTATTTGTCTTCCCTTATATCATGATAAATGTTTATTATTCATGCTAGAATTGTATTAACCGGAAACTTAGTACATGTGTGAATACATCGACAAAACAGAGTGTCCCTATTATGCCTCTACAAGACTAGCTCGTTAATCAAAGATGGATAAGTTTCCTGACCATAGACATGTGTTGTCGTTTGTTGAATGGGATCACATCATTAGAGAATGATGTGATGGACAAAACCCATCCGTTGCTTAGCATTATGATCGTTTAGTTTTATTGCTATTGCTTCCTTCATGACTTATACATATTCCTATGACTATGAGATTATGCAACTCCCGAATACCGGAGGAACACCTTGTGTGCTATCAAACGTCACAACGTAACTGGGTGATTATAAAGATGCTCTAAAGGTGTTTCCGAAGGTGTTTGTTGAGTTGGCATAGATCAAGATTAGGATTTGTTACTCCGTGTATCGGAGAGGTATCTCTGGGCCCTCTCGGTAATGCACATCACGATAAGCCCTACAAGCAATGTGACTAATGACTTAGTTACGGGATGATGCATTACGGAACAATTAAAGAGACTTGCCGGTAACGAGATTTAACTAGGTATGATGATACCGACGATTGAATCTCGGGCAAGTAACATACCGATGACAAAGGGAATGACGTATCTTGTTATGTGGTTTGACCGATAAAGATCTTCGTAGAATATGTAGGAGCCAATATGAGCATCCAGGTTCCGCTATTGGTTATTGACCGGAGATGTGTCTCGGTCATGTCTACATAGTTCTCGAACCTGTAGGGTCCGCACGCTTAACGTTCGATGATGATTTGTATTATGAGTTATGTGTTTTGGTCACCGAAGTTTGTTTGGAGTCCCGGGTGAGATCACAAACATGACGAGGAGTCTCGAAATGGTTGAGAGGTAAAGATTCATATATTGGAAGGTTGTATTCGGACATCGAAATTGTTCCGAGTGATTCAGGTATTTTTACCGGAGTACCGAGGGGTTACAAGAACTCCCCGGGGAGGTGTTGGGCCAACATGGGCCTAAGGGAGAGAGAGTCAAGCCCGCGGAGAGTGGCTGCATGCCCCCCTCCTAGGGAGTCTGAATAGGACAAGGAGGAGGGGGCGGCACCCCCCTTCCCTTTCCCTCTCCCTCTCCTTCCTATTCCCTCCGGCGAAGAAAGGAAAAAGGGGGGGCGAATCCTACTTGGACACTGAGTCCAAGTTGGACTCCCCCCATGGCGCGCCCCTCCTGGCTGCCGGCCTCTCTCCCCCCTCCTTTATATACGTGGGCAGGGGGCACCCCAAAGACACGCCAAGAGTTCTCTTAGCCGTGTGTGGTGCCCCCCTCCACAGTTTACTCCTCCGGTCATAGCGTCGTAGTGCTTAGGCGAAGCCCTGCGTGGATCACATCACCATCACCTTCGCCACGCCGTTGTGCTGATGAAACTCTCCCTCGACCCTCTACTGGATCAAGAGCACGAGGGACGTCATCGAGCTGAACGTGTGCTGAACACGGAGGTGCCGTACGTTCGGTACTTGGATCGGTTGGATCGTGAAGACGTTCGACTACATGAACTGCGTTAATCTAACGCTTCTGCTTTCGGTCTACGAGGGTACGTGGACACACTCTCCCCATCTCGTTGCTATGCATCTCCTAGATAGATCTTGCGTGATCATTGAATTTTTTTGAAATTGCATGCTACGTTTCCCAACAGTGGCAGATGATATGCACGAGTAGAACACAAAGAGTTGTGGGCGATAATAGTCATACTGCTTACCAGCAACATCTTACTTTGATTCAGCGATATTGTTGGATGAAGCGGCCCGGACCGACATTACATGACCGCGTTCATGAGACTGGTTCTACTAACGTGCTTTGCACACAGGTGGCTAGCGGGTGCCTGTTTCTCCAACTTTAGTTGAATCAAGTTTGACTACGGTCGGTCCTTGTTGAAGGTTAATACAACACACTTGACGAAAAAAGTTGTGGTTTTGATGCGTAGTTAAGAATGGTTCTTGCTAGAAGCCCGTAGCAGCCACATAAAACTTGCAACAACAAAGTAGAGGACGTCTAACTTGTTTTTGCAGGGCATGTTGTGATGTGATATTGTCAACACGTGATGAGATATAAATTGTTGTATGAGATGATCATGTTTTGTAAAAGTTATCGGCAACTGGCAAGAGCCTTATGGTTGTCGCTTTATTGTATGAAATGCAATCGCCATGTAATTGCTTTACTTTATCACTAAGCGGTAGCGATAGTCGTAGAAGCAATAGTTGCTGAGACGACAATGATGCTATGATGGAGATCAAGGTGTCAAGCCGGTGATGATGGACATCATGACGGTGCTTTGGAGATGGAGATCAAAGGCACAAAATGATGATGGCCATATCATGTCACATATTTTGATTGCATGTGATGTTTATATTTTATGCATCTTATTTTGCTTAGTACGGCGGTAGCATTATAAGATGATCCCTCACTAAATTTCAAGGTATATGTGTTCTCCCTGAGTATGAACCGTTGCTACAGTTCGTCGTGCCGAGACACCACGTGATGATCGAGTGTGATAAGATCTACGTTCACATACAATGGGTGCAAGCCAGTTTTGCATGTGCAGAATACTCGGGTTAAACTTGACGAGCCTAGCACATGCAGATATGGCCTCGGAACACTGAGACAGAAAGGTCGAACGTGAATCATATAGTAGATATGATCAACATAGTGATGTTCACCATTGAAAACTACTCCATCTCACGTGATGATCGGACATGGTTTAGTTGATATGGATCACGTGATCATTTAGATGACTAGAGGGATGTCTATCTAAGTGGGAGTTCTTAAGTAATATGATGAATTGAACTTTAAATTTATCATGAACTTAGTACCTGATAGTTTTTGCATATCTATGTTGTGGTAGATCAATGGCCCGTGCTACCGTTCCCTTGAATTTTAATGCGTTCCTAGAGAAAGCTAAGTTGAAGGATGATGGTAGCAACTACACGGACTGGGTCCGTAACTTGAGGATTATCCTCATTTCTGCACAGAAGAATTACGTCCTGGAAGCACCACTAGGTGCAAGGCCCGCTGCAGGAGCAACTCCGGACGTTATGAATGTCTGGTAGAGCAAAGTTGATGACTACTCGATAGTTCAGTGTGCCATGCTTTACGGCTTAGAATCGAGACTTCAAAGACGTTTTGAACGTCATGGAGCATATGAGAAGTTCCAGGTTTTGAAGTTAATATTTCAAGCAAATGCCCGAGTTGAGAGATATGAAGTCTCCAACAAGTTCTATAGCTGCAAGATGGAGGAGAATAGTTCTGTCAGTGAACATATACTCAAAATGTCTGGGTACCATAACCACTTGACTCAGCTGGGAGTTAATCTTCCTGATGATAGTGTCATTGACAGAGTCCTTTAATCACTGCCGCCAAGCTATAAAGGCTTCATGATGAACTATAATATGCAAGGGATGGTAAAGACAATTCCCGAGCCGCGATGCTTAAGGCTGCGGAGGTAGAAATCAAGAAGGAGCATCAAGTGTTCATGGTTAACAAGACTACTAGTTTTAAGAAAAAGGGCAAAGGGAAGAAGGGGAACTTCAAGAAGAATAGCAAGCAAGTTGCTTCTCAAGGGAAGAAGCCCAAGTTTGGACCTAAGCCTAAAACTGAGTGCTTCTACTACATAGGGACTGGTCACTAGAAGCGGAACTGCCCCAAGTATTTGGCGGATAAGATGGATGGCAAAGTGAAAGTTATATTTGATATACATGTTATTGATGTGTACCTTACTAGTGCTCGTAGTAGCGCCTGGGTATTTGATACTGGTTCTGTTGCTCATATTTGCAACTCGAAACAGGGGCCATAGATTAAACGAAGATTGGCTAAGGATGAGGTGACGATGCGCGTGGGAAATGGTTCCCAAGTCGATGTGATCGCCATCGGCACGCTACCTCTACATCTACCGTCGGGATTAGTTTTTGACCTGAATAATTGTTATTTGGTGCCAGCGTTGAGCATGAACATTATATCTGGATCTTGTTTGATGCGAGACAGTTATTCATTTAAATCAGAGAATAATGGTTTTTCTATTTATATGAGTAATATCTTTTATGGTCATGCACCCTTGATGAGTGGTTTATTTTTTCTGAATCTCGATTGTAGTGATACGCACATTCATAATATTGAAGCCAAAAGATGCAAAGTTAATAATGATAGTGCAACTTATTTGTGGCACTGCCGTTTAGGTCATATTGGTGTAAAGCTCATGAAGAAACTCCATATTGATGGACTTTTGGAATCACTTGATGCTTGCGAACCATGCCTCAAGGGCAAGATGACTAAGACTCTGTTCGCCGGAACAATGGAGCGAGCAACTAACTTATTGGGAATAATACATACTAATGTATGCGGTCCGATGAGTGTTGAGGCTCGCAGCGGGTATCGTTATTTTCTAACCTTCAAAGATGAGTTGAGCAGATATGGGTATATATACTAGATGAAACATAAGTTTGAAACATTTGAAAAAAGAATTTCAGAGTGAAGTAGAAAATCATCGTAACAAGAAAATAAAGTTTCTACGATCCGATCATGGAGGAAAATATTTGAGTTATGAGTTTGGTCTTCATTTGAAACAATGTGGAATAGTTTCACAACTCACGCCACCTGGAACACCACAGCGTAAGGGTGTGTCCGAACGTCGTAACCGTTCTTTATTAGATATGGTACGATCTATGATGTCTCTTACCAATTTACCGCCATCGTTTTGGGGTGACGACTGCATTCATGTTAAATAGGGCACCATCTAAATCCGTTGAGACGACATCATATGAACTGTGGTTTAGCAATAAACCTAAGTTGTCGTTTCTTAAAGTTTGGGGCTGCGATGCTTATGTGAAAAAGCTTCAACCTGATAAGCTCGAACCCAAATCGGAGAAATGTGTCTTCATAGGATACCCAAAGGAAACTGTTGGGTACACCTTCTATCACAGATCCGAAGGCAATATTTTCATTGCTAAAAATGGATCCTTTCTAGAGAAGGAGTTTCTCTCGAAAGGAGTGAGTAGGAGGAAAGTAGAACTTGATGAGGTAATTGTACCTTCTCCCAAATTGGATAGTAGTTCATCACAGAAATCAGTTCCATTGATTCCTACACCAATTAGTGAGGAAGTTTATGATGATGATCATAAAACTTCAGATCAAGTTACTACTGAACCTCGTAGGTCCACCAGAGTAAGGTCCACACCAGAGTGGTACGGTAATCCTGTTCTGGAAGTCATGTTACTAGATCATGACGAACCTATGAACTATGAGGAAGCGATGATAAGCCCAGATTCCGCGAAATGGCTTGAGGCCATGAAATCTGAGATGGGATCCATGTATGAAAACAAAGTGTGGACTTTGGTTGACTTGCCCGATGATCGGCAAGCCATAGAGAATAAATGGATCTTCAAGAAGATGACTGAAGTTGAGAGTAATGTTACTGTCTACAAAGCTCGACTTGCTGCGAAAGGTTTTCGACAAGTTCAAGGGGTTGACTACGTTGAGACCTTCACACCCGTAGCGATGCTTAAGTCTGTCCGAATCATGTTAGCAATTGTCGTATTTTATGATTATGAAATTTGGCAAATGGATGTCAAAACTACATTCCTTAATGGATATCTTAAAGAAGAGTTCTATATGATGCAACCAGAAGGTTTTGTCGATCCTAAAGGTTCTAACAAAGTGTGCAAGCTCCAGCGATCCATTTATGGACTGGTGCAAGCCTCTCGGAGTTGGAATATACGCTTTGATAGTGCGATCAAAGCATATGGTTTTATACGGACATTTGGAGAAGCCTGTATTTACAAGAAAGTGAGTGGGATCTCTGTAGAATTTCTAATATTATATCTGGATGACATAATGTTGATTGGAAATAATACAGAATTTCGGGATAGCATAAAAGGATATTTGAGTAAGAATTTTTCAATGGAAGACCTCGGTGAAGCTGCTTATATATTGGGCATCAAGATCTATAGAGATAGATCAAGACGCTTAATTGGACTTTCACAAAGCACATACCTTGATAAATTTTCGAAGATGTTCAAAATGGAACAGTCAAAGAAAGGGTTCTTGCCTGTGTGTACTAGGTGTGAAGTTGAGTCAGACTCAATGCCCGACCACTGCAGAAGATAGAGAGAAAATGAAGGTCATTCCCTATGCCTCAACCATAGGTTCTATCATGTATGCAATGTTGTGTACCAGACCTGATGCGTGCCTTGCTATAAGTTTATCAGGAAGGCACCAAAGTAATCCAGGAGTGGACCACTAGACAGTGGTCAAGAACATCCTGAAATACCTGAAAAGGACTAAGGATATGTTTCTCGTTTATGGAGGTGACAAAGAGCTTGTCGTAAATGGTTACGTCGGTGCAAGCTTTGACACTGATCCGGATGACTCTAGCTAAGTCACAAACCGGATACGTATTTATATTGAATGATGGAGCTGTAAGTTGGTGCAGGTCCAAGAAGAGCGTCGTGGCGGGATCTACGTGTGAAGCGGAGAACATAGCTGCTTCGGAAGCAGCAAATGAAGGAGTCTAGATGAAGGAGTTCATATCCGATCTTGGTGTAATACCTAGTGCATCGGGTCCAATGAAAATCTTTTGTGACAATACTGGAGCAATAGCCTTGGCGAAGGAATCCAGATTTCACAAGAGAACCAAACACATCAAGAGACGCTTCAATTCCATCCGTGATAAAATCACGGAGGGAGACATAGAGATTTGCAAAATACATACGGATCTGAATGTTGTAGACCCGTTGACTAAGCCTCTTCCACAAGAAAAACATGATCAACACCAAGACTCCATGAGTGTTAGAATCATTACTATGTAATCTAGATTATTGACTCTAGTGCAAACGGGAGACTGAAGGAAATATGCCCTAGAGGCAATAATAAAGTTTTTATTTATATTTCCTTATATCATGATATATGTTTCTTATTCATGCTAGAATTGTATTAACCGGAAACTTAGCACATTTGTGAATACATAGACAAAACAGAGTGTCCCTAGTATGCCTCGACAAGACTAGCTCGTTAATCAAAGATGGTTAAGTTTCCTGACCATAGGCATGTGTTGTCATTTGATGAACGGGATCACATCATTATAGAATGATGTGATGGACAAGACCCATCTGTTAGCTTAGCATTATGATCTTTTAGTTTTCTTGCTATTGCTTTCTTCATGACTTATACATATTCCTCTGACTATGAGATTATGCAACTCACGAATACTGGAGGAACACCTTGTGTGCTATCAAACATCACAACGTAACTGGGTGATTACAAAGATGCTCTACAGGTCTTTCTGAAGGTGTTTGTTGAGTTGGCATAGATCAATATTAGGATTTGTCACTCCATGTATCGGAGAGGTATCTCTGGCCCTCTCGGTAATGCACATCATGATAAGCATTACAAGCAATGTGACTAATGATTTAGTTATGGGATGTTGCATTACGAAACGAGTAAAGAGACTTGCCGGTAACGAGATTGAGCTAGGTATGATGATACCGACAATCGAATCTCGGGCAAGTAACATATCGATGACAAAGGGACTGACGTATGTTGTTATGCGGTTTAACCGATAAAGATCTTCGTAGAATATGTAGGAGACAATATGAGCATCCAGGTTCTGCTATTGGTTATTGACCGAAGATGTGTCTCGGTCATGTCTACATAGTTCTCGAACCCGTAGGGTCCGCACGCTTAACGTTCGATGACGATTTGTATTATGAGTAATGTGTTTTGGTGACCGAAGTTTGTTCGGAGTACCGGATGAGATCACAGACATGACGAGGAGTCTCGAAATGGTCGAGAGGTAAAGATTCATATATTGGAAGGTTGTATTCGGATATCGGAATGGTTCCGAGTGATTCGGGTATTTTACCGGAGTACCGAGGGGTTACCGGAACCCCCTGGGGAAGTGTTGGGCCAACATGGGCCTAAGGGAGAGAGAGGGAAGCCCGGCGGGGGGGGGGGGGGGTGGCCGTGCACCCCCTCCTAGGGAGTCCGAGTAGGACAAGGAGGAGGGGGCGGCACCCCCTTCCCTTTCCCACTCCCTCTCCTTCCTATTCCCTCCGGTGGAGAAAGGAAAAAGGGGGGCCGAATCCTACTTGGACTAGGAATCCAAGTAGGACTCCCCCCATGGCGCGCCCCTCCTAGCTGCCGGCCTCTCTCCCCCTCCGTTATATACATGGGCAGGGGGCACCCCAAAGACTCACCAAGAGTTCTCTTAGCCGTGTGCGCTGGCCCCCTCCACAGTTTACTCCTCCGGTCATTGCCTCGTAGTGCTTAGGCGAAGCCCTGCGCGGATCACATCACCATCACCGTCGCCACGCCGTCGTGCTGACGGAACTCTCCCTTGACCCTCTACTGGATCAAGAGCTCGAGGGACATCATCAAGCTGAACGTGTGCTGAACAGGAAGGTGCGGTACGTTCGGTACTTGGATCGGTTGGATCATGAAGAAGTTCGACTACATCAAACGCGTTAATCTAACGCTTCCGCTTTCGGTCTACGAGGGTACGTCGACACACTCTCCCCGGCTCGTTGCTATGCATCACCTAGATAGATCTTGCGTGATCGTAGGAATTTTTTTGAAATTGCAAGCTACGTTTCCCAATAAATAACCCTACCTCGCTTGGTGAGCTGCACTCTTCCACAGGACCACAAGTCCTTGCGGTCGAGCTAGGTGCTCCCACGAGTGAGGAGGTGTTGTTGGGCCTAGTTGTTGAGCCATGAGCTCCAACTTGGGCGCGGCATATGTCTGCTACCTCCAAACTAGAGAACGTCCCGAAGAGCAAGAAGAAGCTGAAAGAGTAGCCCGGAGGGCCAGTATGTATCAGTTTGTCGATGACACATTATACAGAAGGAGGCCCAACGGTGTGAAATTGAAGTGCATTTGTTGGGAAGAGGGGAAGGAACTGTTGGCAGAAATACACAAAGGCACATGCCGCTCCCATATTGGATCAAGAGCCTTGGTGGGAAAAGCTTTCCGGCAAGGTTTTTAATTGCCCACGGCCCTCCAAGATGCAATTGAGCTAGTCACCATATGTGAAGCCTGCCAGTTCCACTCCAAGAATATCCATCAACCTGCTCATGCTCTCCAGACGATCCCTTGTCATGGCCATTTTTTGTCTGGGTGCTCGACATCTTGGGCCCCTTCCCCCGTGCTACCGGGGGCTTTGAATTATTGTACGTTGCAATTGACAAGTTTACAAAGTGGCCAGAAGTGGACCCTCTGAGGAAGGTAACCGCACAATCAGCTATCAAGTTCTTGAAAGGATTGGTGTACCGTTTCGGAGTACCCGCTAGAGTTATCACTGACAACGGCACCCAATTCACAAGCCGTGCCTTCATGCAATACGTTCAAACCCTTGGAAGCAAGGTTTCATTCACCCGTGTTGCTCATCCCAGGAGCAGTCGACAAGTTGAGAGGATGAACGCTGAGGTGATGTGTGGGCTCAAGACAAGGACTTCTGATAAGCTGCAAAAGTGCGGCATACGCTAGATCGACGAGCTGCCGATGGTTCTTTGGTCCCTCCGTACGACACCAAATCGAGCTACCGGCCTGACTCCCACGGAACTCATAGATGGGTCACCTCGAGTATTTCCGTATGATGAAGTAGAGCAAGAGCAGTACCGGCATGACGATGTCATGCTCCTAGAGGAAAACCATCTCTGGGCTACTGTGCGTGTTGCACGCTACCAACAAGCCTTGCGCTGCTATCACAGCCACAGGGTTCATGCCCGGAGCCTTGAGGAAGGCGACCTTGTCCTTAGGTGTGTTCAGTCCTCTAAGGATTCCATCAAGTTGACACCAAAGTGGGAAGGCCCTTACCTGGTAGTACGAGTCACCAGATGTGGCGCAGTCCATCTAGAGACCGAAGATGGCATCAAAATGCAAAACTCATGGAACATTGAGCATCTTCGCAAGTTCTACCCGCAAGGAGAGGCTGCCGGGCCCTACCCTAGCAGCCACCCTTTTGTACAAGCCTTGCCGATGCGCATGTAACCCTTTTTACAAAGCCAGGCGCAGACCCTGAGCACAGATAATAAAACGAAGCGCTAACGCCCTAAAAACATGCATGCATGATTACCTTAGCATAAACTTGCCATGGTCATTTAGATAAGGTCATATGCTCCTATGTTTTCCCCTGCACTAACTACAGGGCTCTTGCCGCGAACTTGATCCTGGGAAGAAGATACGGAAAACAAGCTTACATATCGATCCCGACAAGCCGAACAGATAAGTTCCTTTTTATCCAGACATGTCTGTGTAAGAAGAAAACTTGTGCGTAGAGAAACCTTGTCACCTTCAAAACATTTGTGCTCCCATCCTTTGATCCGAACGTTGTTTGGATCAAGATGGTTGCAATGGCATTTGACAGAGAAGGATCGACAAGGAGCCGGTTCCCTTCTATAGTTTTAAGCCCAGCAGGCCAAACCCCGTGGCAACAACGGAAGGCACCGGTAAGATAGCTTGCCGGGAAAACTTGTTTACGTAAAAGTATAGAGGCGTTCCTCCTCTGCATGGACAAGTATCCGGCAAGGCTTGTCTTTCTTCATTAATATGCGGATAAACAAGTACAAACCTTACAGAGCACAAAGATGGATAAAATAGGTTACATATTTAACACTAAAATTTGGCAAAATGCCTACATGTTTTAGACTAAAAAAAGATAAGTGCCCCGTAATCCCTTTCTTGTCCCTCTCCTCCTAGGAACTACGGAGGGAGGCGAAGAGGGCAAAAGGAGCGCTTGAGCAGAAGCCCAGCATGACCCCGTCGGGACCCGCGGGACGCAACCTGACAAGATCAGGAGGGTGCAGACGAAGGTGATTGGCGGGGGGAGCGGCTAGGCGATGCCCTGGTCACCGCTAACAGGGCCAGCAGGACACGGTAGCGTGGGCACCGGCAGGAAGGACGAACCCGGAGTCCACGGGGAAGACTGTCGGGGTCCAGCTGGAAGACTGCTGGAGGAGGCGGAGAGACCATCCACACCCGACACCCCGGGAAATCGCCTTGCCGGGGAGAAGATGCAGGTGCAGATGGTAGTGCCATCGGCCTCCCACTGACGTTGATGGTGCGGCTCGTGTTCAGCCGGAGTCGGAGCCGTCGTCCTCTCCATCGGAGCCGCTATCATCGTCGTCACTGTCCTCCTCGTCACTGCCGCTTGAGGAGGAGCTTTTGTCATCGGTTGAGCTCTTCAGGTAGCACCCTAAGCGAGCACCCGAGCGCCCGAAGACCTTGACGAAAAGCAGGGTGGAGTCCATTAACTTGAAGTGAAGGACATGCCCCGCCGCCAAGCTATGGGCACGAGCGAAGATCTTCCAGCCACGCCGGAGAAGTGTGACGTGAGGTGCAGGGAACTCTACGTCTGCCCGCATGCTGCCATTGCAGCAGCCCCTCATGTGCAGGCTCAGCACCGGCAGCTATTCAACCTCCATCACTCTTGCGAATGGAGATGGAAACCGAAGACAACTGCACAGGGGCCTGTGCAGCTTGACAATGAATTCCAATGGCTGGTCCCTAATGTGGCCTTCGTTCCGGCCGAGGGCAACTGGAAGAGGAGCGATCAACGCATCATCCCTCCCTACTCACCCCTAGGCGCCACGACGGCCACAACCTTGTCCTCTACCTCCTCCTCTTACGCTAGGCTCTAATACGTCTCCATCGTATCTACTTTTCCAAACACTTTTGCCCTTGTTTTGGACTCTAACTTGCATGATTTGAATGGAACTAACCCGGACTGGCGCTGTTTTCAGCAGAATTGCTATGGTGTTATTTTTGTGCAGAAACAGAAGTTCTTGGAATGACCTGAAACTTCACGGAGAATATTTTTGGAATTTATAAAAAATACTGACGAAAGAATCAAGACCAGGGGGCCCACACCCTGTCCATGAGGGTGGGAGGCGCGCCTGCCCCCCTGGGCGCGCCCCCTGCCTCGTCGGCCCCCTGGAGCTCCACGGACCTCAACTCCAACTCCATATATTCACGTTCGGGGAGAAAAAAACAGAGAGAAGGATTCATCGCATTTTACAATACGGAGCCGCCGCCAAGCCCTAAACTCTCTCGGGAGGGCTGATCTCGAGTCCGATCGGGGCTCCGGAGAGGGGAATCCGTTGCAATCGTCATCATGAACCATCCTCCATCACCAATTTCATGATGCTCACCGCCGTGCGTGAGTAATTCCATCGTAGGCTTGCTGGACGGTGATGGGTTGGATGAGATTTATCATGTAATGGAGTTAGTTTTGTTAGGGTTTAATCCCTAGTATCCACTATGTTCTGAGATTAATGTTGCTATGACTTTGCTATGCTTAATGCTTGTCACTAGGGCCCGAGTGCCATGATTTCAGATCTGAACCTATTATGTTTTTATGAATATATGTCTTTCTTGATCCTATCTTGCAAGTCTATAGTCACCTACTATGTGTTATGATCCGGCAACCCCGAAGTGACAATAATCAGGACCACTCCCGGTGATGACCGTAGTTTGAGGAGTTCATGTATTCACTATGTGTTAATGCTTTGGTCCGGTACTCTATTAAAAGGAGGCCTTAATATCCCTTAGTTTCAATTAGGACCTCGCTGCCACGGGAGGGTAGGACAAAAGATGTCATGCAAGTTCTTTTCCATAAGCATGTATGACTATATTCGGAATACATGCCTACATTACATTGATGAATTGGAGCTAGTTCTGTGTCACCCTATGTTATAACTATTGCATGAATAATCGCATCCGACATAATTCTCCATCACCGATCCAATGCCTACGAGCTTTTCACATATTGTTCTTCGCTTATTTACTTTTCCTCTGCCACTGTTACAATCACTACAAAACCCAAAAATATTACTTTTGCTACCGTTATCACTACTATCATACTACTTTGCTACTAAATACTTTGCTGCAGATATTAAGTTATCCAGGTGTGGTTGAATTGACAACTCAACTGCTAATACTTGAGAATATTCTTTGGCTCCCCTTGTGTCAAATCAATAAATTTGGGTTGAATACTCTACCCCCGA
Source organism: Aegilops tauschii subsp. strangulata (assembly GCF_002575655.3). Taxonomy (NCBI): domain Eukaryota; kingdom Viridiplantae; phylum Streptophyta; class Magnoliopsida; order Poales; family Poaceae; genus Aegilops; species Aegilops tauschii. The sequence continues at coordinate 248,530,175 of NC_053038.3, forward strand.
AAAATGTTGCGATTCCCTATACTTGTGGGTTATCAAGACTATTTTCTGGCGCCGTTGCCGGGGAGCATAGCTCTATTCTTTGAGTCACTTTGGATTTATATCTGCTGGTCACTATGAAGAACCTGAAAGACGTGAAAACTAAAATTTATCCCTCAACTACGAGGGGAGGTAAGGAACTGCCATCTAGCTCTGCACTTGATTCACCTTCTATTTTGAGTAAGCTTGCGACACCTAAACCTGCTTCTGCTATTAATTCTGATATGTCGCATGTTATTGATGATGCCACTTCTGCTATGCATGATACTTATGATGAAACTACTTCTATGTTTGATACTACTATGCCACTAGGTGAATTTCTTGATGAACAACTTCCTAGGGAAAGAGAGAATGAAATTATTGAAACTAATAATATTGATGAAAGTGATGATGAAGATTCTCCACCTAGATATGAATTACCGGTTATGCCTGAGGGTTATGTTATGGATGAAGAAACTGCTAGGGACTTTCTTGCTTGCAATGATTGAAGTGATCTTAAGAAATTATTAGCTAAGCTGAAACAAAAATCTCTGAATGCTAGAATGAAATATGACCCTGCTTATGCTACTTCACCTATCTTTGTTACCGATAAGGATTATGAATTCTCTGTTGATCTTGATGTAATTACTTTGGTTGAATTTGATCCTTTTTATGGCTATGAATCTGAAACTGTTGTGGCACATCTTACTAAATTAAATGATATAGACACCCTGTTCACTAATGATGAGAATACTCGCTACTATTATATCCTTAAATTATTTCCTTCTCATTAAAGGGTGATGCTAAGATATGGTTTAATTCTATTGATCCTGGTTGTGTGCGTAGTCCCCAGGATATGATTTATTACATCTCTGCTAAATATTTCCCTGCCCATAACAAACAAGCTGCCTTAAGGGATATATATAATTTTGTGCAAATTGAAGAAGAGAGTCTCCCACAAGCTTGGGTGAGGCTTCTACAATTACTTAATGCTTTGCCTGATCATCCTCTCAAGAAAAATGAAATACTTGATATCTTTTATAATGGACTAACCGATGCTTCCAGAGACCACCTGAATAGTTGTGCTGGTTGTGTTTTCAAGGAAAGAACAGTTGATCAAGCTGAAATTCTATTGAATAATATGTTGACTAATGAAAACAATTGGACACTTCCTAAACCAACTCCTAAGCCAACTCCGAAGAAAAGGGGTGTTCTATTTCTCAGTCCTGAAGATATGCAAGAGGCAAAGAAATCTATGAAAGAAAAAGGTATTAAAGCTGAAGATGTTAAGAATTTACCTCCTATTGAAGAAATACATGATCTTAATTTACCGCCTGTTGAAGAAACACATGACCTTGATAACCCGACACAAGTAGTAAAGGTAAATTCTCTCTATAGATATGATAAAGCTGAAATCCCTCCTACTAAGTTTGCTAGCCAATGTTTGGATGAGTTTGATAACTTTATGGTTAAGCAAGAAAACTTCAATGCTTATTTTGGTAGAGAATTAAAACGCAATGCTTTTATGATTGAACACTTGAGTGATTATATGTCTAGAGTTAAAGGTGAACTTAAACTCATTAGCAAACATGCTTCTATGGTTACCACTCAAGTAGAACAACTACTTAAAGCTCAAAATGATTTGCTCAATAAATTGAATAGTAAGAATATTGACTTTGTTGTTAGAGTTGCAACTAGAGGGGGTAAAGTGACTCAGGAACCTTTGTATCCTGAGGGCCACCCTAAGAGAATTGAGCAGGATTCTCAGAGAACTAATGTTGATGCACCTAGTCCTTCTAAGAGGAAGGAAAAGAAAAATGATAGGACTTTGCATGCTTCTAGTGAACCTGTTGTTGACACACCTGAGAATCCCAATAATATTTCTATCTCGGATGCTGAAACACAATCTGGAAATTAACATAACCTAGTGATACTCTTAATGATGATGTTCATGTTGATGCTCAACCTAGTAATGATAATGATATAGAAATTGAACCTTCTGTTGATCTTGATAACCCACAATCAAAGAATCAACATTATGATAAGAGAGACTTTGGTCCTAGGAAGCATGGTAAAGAAAGAGAGCCATGGGTTCAGAAACCCATGCCTTTTCCTCCCAAACCATCCAAGAAAAAGGATGATGAGGATTTTGAGCGCTTTGCTGAAATGATTAGACGTATCTTCTTGTGTATGCATTTGATTGATATGCTCAAAATGAATCCTTATGCTAAGTATATGAAAGAAATTGTTACAAATAAAAGAAAGATACCGGAAGCTTAAATTTCCACCATGCTTGCTAATTATACTTTTAAGGGTGGAATATGAAAGAAGTTGGGAGATCCAGGAGTACCCACTATACCATGCTCCATTAAAAGAAATTATGTTAGAACTGCTTTATGTGATCTTGGAGCCGGTGTTAGTGTTATGCCTCTCTCTTTATATCATAGACTTGATTTGAATAAGTTGACACCTACTAAAATATCTTTACAAATGGCTGATAAATCAACTGCTATACCTGTCGTTATTTGTGAGGACGTGCCTGTTGTGGTTGCAAATGTTACTATTTTAACAGACTTTGTTATTCTTGATATTCCCGAGGACGATAATATGTCTATTATTCTTGGAAGACCCTTTTTGAACACTGCAGGGGCTGTTATTGATTGCAACAAAGGCAATGTCACTTTTCATGTTAATGGCAATGAGCATACGGTACACTTTCCGAGGAAACAACCTCGAGTCCACAGTATCAATTCTATTGGAAAAATTCCATTGATTACTATTGGAGGTTTTGAATTTCCTCTTGCTACTGTCAAAAAGAGATGATATTCTTATTATTGGGGACGTGCATATCCCCGTTGAGGTAACATAGTGTTATTCGAAATTTCTCCGGTTTCATGTTATTCGAAATGAGTTTGTTAACAAGACCTGATCAACCTTGTTAGTGGATTCCTTTTGATGAGCATGAGATGGATGAAGTTAGAAAGCACAACCTTCTGTACCCTTCTTTTACTTTCTGTTATCTAGATTAAGTAAAGCAAAAATAGTATTTTCTGATTTATCCGTGCAATAAAAAATACCCCGAAAATGTAAGTTCTCCAAATGCCCCGAAAATGAAATATGATTTTTTTCTACAATATTTGAGAATATTTGGCACTGAGAACACATCAGGGGGAGCTGGCACCTGGCCACGAGGGTCCAGGGCGCGCCCACCCCCCTGGGCGCACCCCCTGCCTCATGGGCCCATGGTGGCTCCCCTCCACTTATTCCAGTAACCACACACTCCTTCTTCCTCCAAAAAAATCACCAACCAGCTCAAGCACGAGTTCTAGCTCATTTTGCTGCGATTTTCGATCTCCTTGCTCAAATCTCCACTCACAAAACTGCTTTGGGGGATTGTTCTTCGGTATGTGACTCCTCCAATGGTCCAATTAGTTTTTGTTCTAGTGCTTTATTCGTTGCAATTTTTGCTGCCTAGGTGACCATGTTCTTGAGCTTGCATGTCAAATTTATATGGCTCCAAGTAGTTCTAATGCATGATATAGTCTCTAGGCACTTGTGGGAGTACTTGCTATCAATTTTGTTGAGTTTGGTTCACTTTTATTTTGAAGTTAATAAAAATTTCAGAAATTTTCAGAAAATGATGAAGAGATTTTTGAGGGGCTCTTCGAGCCGAAGCTCGAAGGATAAGCAAAGTGAAGAAGAAGAGAGGCCCAAATATAATCTCCCTCGCACCGCGGAGGTCCGACCGTGTAAATGGCCTTGTCATGATTTCTTGAGAGCAGCCGGGATTTATGATGATTTTTATGAGTTGGCTGAGAATGCAGGCCTCACCGACTTCCTCCGCGACCAACATGAACAGTATCTCCTACTCACTAATATTTTTGTGTAAAATTTTCATTTCCATGCTAGGAGGTCACCACCTTTGGTGGATTTTTATTTATATGATGAGTATAAGGAGATGCCCCTCTCTGAATTTTGTGAGGTTTGCAAATTGCCCTTTTTGGGTAGCGTAGAGGAACCACATCGTGACGAAGTGGAGGGGTTTATTGATACAATTTCTGTAGGGGAAACTAGGAAAGTTTCCGATGCATGAATTACTAGCATACATTTTCCTATTTTACGTTACTTTGCAATATTTACTAGTAGATGCTTAATTGGTCGTGGAAACTGTGGCAACCTTAGTGCCCCTGATATTGTTCTTTTGTGCCATGCCATGTTTTGTGATGACACATTTAGTATGGGCGCTATTGTTGCAAAACCGTTAAATCTTAACCATACTAAGGGCCCCATCTTGGGAGGCATCTTCGCCTCGCGCCTCGCTGCGTACTTTAACGTACCTATTAGGCATTATGAGAAAGAAGAAAAGTTGTTGCCTACTGTTTTTCCAGACTAGAAGAGTATGGTTGCACACGATTTCATTGTTAAGTACAAGAAAAAGAAGCTTAAATATAGACTGTTATTTGATAAAAATCATCCTGAGACTATTACTTTGCCTGCTCCTTCCTTGTTTGACTTATCTGCAGGCAAGTACCTTGTTCCGCTGGAGGCCATTCATGCCTACCGGAACCCCACATCAGCTACAGAGCTAGATCCGGAACCACAATTTGTTCCTTCACGCCAGTCTGTCTACCAGTGGGATCCGAAGGAGATGGCCAACCAGTGGCAACCCGAGGCTTCATCTCAGTACGACCCCAACTACAACTTTGGATATCCGCCAGGCCAGCCGTGGCAATAGATCAACTTAGGCCAAAAGCCTAAGCTTGGGGGAGTACGTATTTCTCACCGACATTGCATTCATGTTCACACACTCATTCTAGTTGTCAGTGCTCATACTTTTTCATTGTACTATCCATGCTAGTTTATTTTCCTTTTTATGCTTTCTTCTTGTGTGTTTGAAAAACCTTAAGAAAAACAAAAAAAATAGTTGTAGCTTCTAGCTAGTTTACTTTTCATTCCTGTAGTGGTAGTAATTAAAAGAAAACCCAAAAATATTTCATGTTCTTCTTTTGCTTGTTGGGAGCTTTCCCGTGTAAATAGTTTTATTTCTTTTCTTTTCTTTGGGGGTCGAGAGGAGAAGACCATAATGAAATGTTGAAGTGGCTCTTATATGCATTATTGTTGATTTAACCAAGAGCCCATATTACCTTGTCTTCTCCTGTTTATTGAATGCCTGCAGATTCCAGCTTAGTCCAATGCACGTGCACTATTATTATTATTCACATCGTTCGGTCGTGCAAGTGAAAGGCAATTATGACGATATATGATGGACTGATTGAGATGAGAGAAGCTGGTATGAACTCGACCTCTCTTGTTTTTGTAAATATGATTAGTCATCGTTCCTGATTCGGCCTATTATGAATGAAACATGTTTGCAATGACAACTAGAGATTATAGTTGCTCATGCCATGCTTAATTAGCTAGGAGTTTATAATGGTTTACCTTGCGTGCCAACATGCTCTTAAAATGGTTGTGATGTGGTATGATAGGGTGGTATCCTCCTTTGAATGATTTGAGTGACTTGACTTGGCACATGTTCACACATGTAGTTGAAACAAAATCAAGATAGCCTCCACAATATTTATGTTCATGGTGGATTATATCCTACTCATGCTTGCACTCAGTGTTGATTAATTTTAATGCATGTTCATGACTGTTGTCGCTCTCTAGTTGGTCGCTTCCCAGTCTTTTTCTAGCCTTCACTTGTACTAAGCGGGAATACTGCTTGTGCATCCAATTCCTTAAACCCCAAAGTTATACCATATGAGTCCACTATACCTTCCTATATGCGATATCTACCTGCCGTTCCAAGTAAATTTGTATGTGCCAAACTCTCAACCTTCAAATGAAATTCTTTTTTGTATGCTCGAATAGCTCATGTATCAACTAGGGTTGTCCGTATCTTCCATGCTAGGCGGGTTATTCTCAAGAGGAGTGGACTCCGCTCCTCACTCACGAGAAAATGGCTGGTCACCGGGATGCCCATTTCCATGCTTTATGCAAATCAAGTCAAAATAATTGCAAACAAAACTCCCCCGGGACTCTTGTTAGTTGGAGGCACTCGTTGTTTTGAGCAAGCCATGGATTGATGTTTGTTGGTGGAGGGGAGTATAAACTTTACCATTCTGTTTGGGAACCGCCTATAATGTGTGTAGCATGGAAGAAATCGAGATCTCTCAGTTGTTATGTCGACAATGGAAGTATGCCACTCAAAATATTATTTATCTCGATTTCAAAACCGAGCTCTGGCACCTCTACAAATCCCTGCTTCCCTCTGCGAAGGGCCTATCTATTTACTTTTATGTTGAGTCATCACCCTCTTATTAAAAAGCACCAGCTGGAGAGCACCGCTGTCATTTGCATCCATTACTATTAATTTATATTGGGTATGACTGGATCTCTTTTACCATGAATTACAATGTTTAGTCAGTCCTTGACCTTTAAAGGTGCTCTGCATTTATGTTTTGCGGTCTCAGAAAGGGCTAGCGAGATACCATCTTGTTATATCATATCATGATTGTTTTGAGAAAGTGTTGTCATCCGAGATTTATTGTTATTGCTCGCTAGTTGATTATGCCATTGATATGAGTAAACATGAGACTTAAGTGTTATTGTGAATATGGTTAGTCATAATCTTTGCTGAAAACATGAATGCTGGCTTTACATATTTACAACAACAAGAGCAAATAGAGTTTGTAAAAGTTTTTCTATATCACTTTCAGTTTGTCAACTGAATTGCTTGAGGACAAGCAAAGGTTTAAGCTTGGGGGAGTTGATACGTCTCCATCGTATCTACTTTTCCAAACACTTTTGTCCTTGTTTTGGACTCTAACTTGCATGATTTGAATGGAACTAACCCGGACTGACGCTGTTTTCTGCAGAATTGCTATGGTGTTATTTTTGTGTAGAACAAAAGTTCTCGGAATGACCTGAAACTTCACGGAGAATATTTTTGGAATTTATAAAAAATACTGGCGAAAGAATCAAGACCAGGGGGCCCACACCCTGTCCACGAGGGTGGGAGGCGCGCCTGCCCCCCTGGGAGAGCCCCCCTGTCTCGTGGGCCCCCTGGAGCTCCACCGACCTCAACTCCGACTCCATATATTCACGTTCGGGGAGAGAAAAAATCAGAGAGAAGGATTCATCACGTTTTACGATACGGAGCCGCCGCCAAGCCCTAAACTCTCTCGGGAGGGCTGATCTCGAGTCCGATCGCGGCACCGGAGAGGGGAATCCGTCGCCGTCGTCATGATCAACCATCCTCCATCACCAATTTCATGATGCTCACCGCCGTGCATGAGTAATTCCATCGTAGGCTTGCTGGACGGTGATGGGTTGGATGAGATTTATCATGTAACCGAGTTAGTTTTGATAGGGTTTGATCCCTAGTATCCACTATGTTCTGAGATTGATGTTGCTATGACTTTGCTATGCTTAATGCTTGTCACTAGGGCCCGAGTGCCATGATTTCGGATCTGAACCTATTATGTTTTCATGAATATATGTGAGTTATTGATCCTATCTTGCAAGTCTATAGTCACCTACTATGTGTTATGATCCGGCAACCCCGAAGTGACAATAATCGGGACCACTCCCGGTGATGACCGTAGTTTGAGGAGTTCATGTATTCACTATGTGTTAATGCTTTGGTCCGGTACTCTATTAAAAGGAGGCCTTAATATCCCTTAGTTTTCCTTAGGACCCCGCTGCCACGGGAGGGTAGGACAAAAGATGTCATGCAAGTTCTTTTCCATAAGCACGTATGATTATATTCGGAATACATGCCTACATTACATTGATGAATTGGAGCTAGTTCTGTGTCACCCTATGTTATAACTGTTGCATGAATAATCGCATCCGACATAATTCTCCATCACCGATCCAATGCCTACGAGCATTTCACATATTGTTCTTCACTTATTTCCTTTTCCGCTGCCACTGTTACAATCACTACAAAACCCAAAAATATTACTTTTGCTACCGTTATCACTACTATCATACTACTTTGCTACTAAATACTTTGCTGCAGATATTAAGTTATCCAGGTGTGGTTGAATTGACAACTCAACTGCTAATACTTGAGAATATTCTTTGGCTCCCCTTGTGTCGAATCAATAAATTTGGGTTGAATACTCTACCCTCGAAAACTTTTGCGATCCCCTATACTTGTGGGTTATCAGGCTCCGCCCCTGCGTCCCCAGCAGGAGTAGGAAGCTGTTGTCAAGCAGAAACCCTCATTGCCACCGATGGAGTACCACCACGCCCTCTCCCCCTTACCATCGTGGAGAGAAGATATCAGAAGGAAGGAGGAGGAGATGGGTGTGAGTGAGCACCTCGCCCACGTCCCCTTTTATAAGAGAACGTGGTCGGGGGCTGGCCCCTCACCCAAGAGGCAACCGCTCGCTCAACCAATGCGAATCCTATGCATCACCAACGGTGCACGGAATCTAGACCAACCTCCTGGGCCTCCCCTTGACGCCTGGCTTTCTGCCATGGCACTCATTCCCATGCCCTCCGCGTCTGCCACCAACCCTGCGCAATGCATGCGGCATATGTGGTGAAAACGACAGGAGCGGGGGAACTAGTGGAACGGCAGTTATCGCCCCATGAACATGGGACGTGGCCGGCCCACAGATTGTGGCATAAATCTCCCCCACGATGTCTGGCACGACGAGCGGGAAATCCGGAAACTGACTCAAGCACAGGTTAATGAAGAAGCGAGGAAAATATCAATAAGAGAGCCACTGCAAGCGCCCCGCCTATGTACCTGATAGGGCCTACCCCAATGGTGCTCGATAGCATGTTCGGGCCAGGCACGGGGGCTCCAGTCTGTGCAACAAACCTTCACGTATGTTGCCCAGACTGTACACAGGCGCAATGGCAAGGATACAATAGCACCAAGCTCCCAAGTCGAGACCAAGCGAGAAAGATAGCTCTTTGAGAAATCAAATGATGGGTCAAGGAGACCAAGACAAGACAAGGGAACAAGATGTCACTAAGAAAATACCTCCCTTAGCGGGTAGGCGAGCCTGGTCAACTTGAGGCCTCACCAAGAACAAGTCCCAAGATTTCCCGGGCAGGCTTGCCGGGACCGCCAAGGGCAAATCTCCCCGCCAAGACTCCATCGCTCCACCGCATAACGACGCAAGTCACTTATCAGTATGGTGTCGATCCCCCAAGTGATTAAGTGGCTGTCATTTGGCACGTGGTAGCCATTTGTAAGGGAGATTCCCCCTATATGACACCCGTCTAGAGGCGTGTCATGAAGACAGGTAGAAGATGATTAAGCGGCGTGACAGGCTTGCTGGGCTGCATCCTTAGTGTGACACCTAGTAGCGCATTTAATGCACTTTGTCCTAACTGCCAGAGTTAGGTATGATAGCACTGTTGGCTCTCTAATCAGTAGATAATGACTATTTTGCCATTGTGGTAACCGCTTACCCTATAAAAAGAGGGCCATGGCAACCTAAATAAGTATTCAGACCCTTGTACACCCGTTGCTTCCCCTGAGGCAACCTTGTCGGGCTTGCGCGCTGCGTGCCCACCACGGTCCTCCCTCCAATCCACCAAAGCAGCAGTAGGGTTTTACGCTTCTCGGTGGCCCGGACCTGGGTAATAACCACCAGCGTCACCTCTGTCGTGTTGTTCCATGGCTTCTGCTCTTTGTGCAACGTGCCCTTCCCCCTTGCCGAACTACAAGGGGCTGATGGCCCCATAGGTGATCGTGTTCCACCATGACAATGCTCAGGTACACAATGTCTAATAATACCATCTACTCCTTCTTTATAAAGATGTGGGTCATCCCAAAAGTAATGTCTTAAACCATAGAATATTTTTTTTCTTTTGTTGGTATGTGAAACTAGGTGGTATAAATTTAGCAACCATATAATTAGCATAGTCAGCATACCAAGGAGTATTATGAGAAACATTTATTGCGGCTAGTTGTTCATCAGGAAAGTTATCATCAATAGGTAGTGTGTCATCAAGAATATTTTCTAACCTAGACAAGTTATCAACTACGGGGTTCTCAGCTCCTTTCCTATCAGTAATATGTAAATCAAATTCTTGTAACAAGAGAACGCACCTGATGAGTCTAGGTTTAGCATCTTTCTTTTCCATAGGATATTTTATAGCAGCTTGATTAGTGTGAACCGCTACTTTGGAATCAACAATGTAAGATCTGAATTTATCACAAGCAAACACGACTACTAAAAATTATTTTTCAGTAGTAGCACAATTTCTTTGGCACTATCTAGAGTTTTGCTAGCATAATGAATAACATCCAATTTCTTATCAACTATTTGCCCTAAAATAGCCCCAACAGCATAATCACTAGCATCACACATAATTTCAAAAGGCAAGTTCCAATCAGGTGGTTGAACGATGGGTGCAGAAGTTAAGGCTTTCTTAAGTGTTTCAAAGGCTTCTACACAATCATCATCAAAGACAAATGGAACATCCTTTTGTAAAAAAGTTGTAAGAGGCCTAGAAATTTTAGAGAAGTCTTTAATAAACCTCCTATAGAAACGAGCATGACCAAGGAAACTACGAATACCTTTAATGTCTTTAGGACAAGGCATTTTCTCAATTGCATCAACTTTAGCTTTATACACTTCAATACCCCGTTCAGAAATTTTGTGCCCCAAGACAATACCTTCATTAACCATAAAGTGGCACTTCTCCCAATTCAAGACAAGATTAGTTTGCTCACATCACTGCCAAACTCGATCAAGGTTGCTGAAGCAATCATCAAAAGAAGATCCGTAAACAGAGAAATCATCCATGGAAACCTCAACAATCTTTTCAAAAAAATCAGAGAATATAGCAGTCATACATGTTTGAAAGGTAGCAGGTGCATTACATAAACCAAAAGGCATATGTCTATAAGCATAGGTTCCAAAAGGGCAAGTAAAGGTGGTTTTTTCTTGATTAGGTTGTAAAACAACTATTTGAGAAAAACCAGAATATCCATCAAGTAAGCAAAAGTGTGTGTGCTTAGACAATCTTTCTAGCATTTGATCAATAAAAGGCAGAGGGTAATGATCTTTCCTAGTAGCTTTATTTAATTTTCTAAAATCAATTACCATTCTATAGCGAGTAACAATTCTTTGTGGAATAAGTTCATTTTTATCATTAGGAACAACAGTAATACCTCCCTTCTTAGGGACACAATAACAAGACTTGCCCATCTACTATCAGCTATGGGATAGATTATACCTGCTTCGAGAAGTTTTAGTATTTTAGTTCTTACCAATTCTTTCATTTTAGGATTCAAACGTCATTGGTGATAACAATGGGTTTAGCATCAGGTTCAATATTATTCTTGTGCTGACATAGAGTGGGACTGATGCCCTTTAGATCATCAAGAGTATATCCAATAGCAGCTCGGTGCTTCCTTAGAACTTTCAATAATCTTTCTTCTTCATGTTCTGAAAGGTTAGCACTAATAATAACAGGATATATCTTTTTCTCATCAAGATAAGCATACTTCAAAGTGTCTGGCAATTGTTTTAATTCAAACACAGCATCAGTAGGAGGCACACAATAGAAGCAAGACCAATTATTTCATCTTTATTAGGGAATTCTTTCTTATGAGGTTGTCTATTAAACTTGGAGAAATTAAAATCAGGAGACTCATCACCAAAGCTAACACTGACAGTTTGTTTCTCACAATCTATTTTAGCATTAACAGTGTTCAAGAAAGGTCTACCAAAAATAATGAGACAAAAGTCATCTTGTGGGGAACCAAGAACTAGAAAATAGTAGGGTATTTTATTTTCCCACACAAGACTTCAACATCTCTAACAATCCCAAGTGTGTGATGGTGCCTCTATTAGCAAGTTCCATAGTAACATCTATGTCTTCTATTTCAGCGGGTGATGTATCGTCCATAATTTCTTGATATAAGGTAAAAGGAATAGCACTCATGCTAGCACCTAGGTCACATAAACCATGATAATAATGATCTCCTGTTATAACTGAGACAACAGGCATGCTAGCAATAGGTCTATGTTTATCTTTTTCATCGGGTTTAGCAGTTCTAGCAGCTTCATCACAGAAGTGAATAACATGCCCATCAATATTTTCTACTAGGAGATCTTTAACCATAGCAACACTAGGTTCTACTTTAATTTTCTCAGAGGGTTTAGGTGCTTTAATATTGCTTTTGCGAACCACATTTGATACCATAGCATGTACGTTTATCCTAATAGGGAAAGGTTGGTTTTCAATATAAGCAGTAGGTACAACTGGATCAATATTGTAAGTAATAGTTTCATCCTTAGTTTTAACCGGCTCTTTAATTTCTTCTTTCATAGTTGGATGATATTTAAACCACTTCTCCTTAGAGAGATCAACATGATGATTCAGAAAAAGAGGCTACTATCTTAGAGTCAAGTCCATATTTAGTGCTAAACTTGTGAAAAGCATATGTATTCATAAAAGATTAAACACAATCAAACTTAATCTTAATACCTGACTCTTTACCTTCATCGAGTTCCCAATCTTCAGAGTTGCGTTTAACTATTTCTAAAAGATCCCACCTGAATTCAATAGTCTTCTTCATAAAAGAACCGGTACAAGAAGTATCAAGCATGGATTAATCATCACAAGAAAGTCGAGCATAAAAGTTCTGAATAATAATTTATCTTGAGAGCTCGTGATTGCGGCATGAATATAACATTGACTTAAGCCTCCCCCAAGCTAGAGCGATACTTTCTCGTTCACGAGCCCCAAAACAATATATAAAATTCCGATCACGATGAACTAGATGCATAGGATAATTTTTTTGGTGAAATTCCAATTTCAATCGATTCCAGTTCCAAGATCCAATATCATCGCATAGCCTATACCATGCCAATGCTTTTCCCTTCAAACATAAAGGGAAACCTTCTTCTTAGCTTCGTCTCCGGGTAAACCTGCAAGCTTAAATAATCCACAAATTTCATCCACAAAGATCAAGTGCATATCAGGATGTTCTATTCCATCTCCTGCATAAGGATTAGCTAGCAAATGTTCTATCATAACCGAAGGAATTTCAGAACCAATAATTTTAGTAGGTGTAGTAGGTTGCGGGGCAACAAATTGTGCTTCCGGTCGAGGCGAACATACCCCGAACAAACCCCTCAAAGGATGGTTTTCCATAGTAGCAAGTGACAATAAATTTCAACGCGTAATATAAATTTTTCCTTACCAGTTTCCACTTACCAAGAGCGCTTCACTCCCCAGCAACGGTGCCAGAAAAGAGTCTTGATGACCCACAAGTATAGGGGGTCAATTGTAGTCCTTTCGATAAGTAAGAGTGTCAAACCCAACAAGGAGCAGAAGGAAATGACAAGTGGTTTTCAGCAAGGTAATTTCTGCAAGCACTGAAATAAATGGTAACAGGTGGTTTGATAGCAAGATAATTTGTAACGGACAAGTAACGGTAATGGTAAATAAAGTGCAGCAAGGTATCCCAATCCTTTTGTGGCAAAGGGCAGGCCAAAACGTTCTCTTATAATAAGCAAAGCATTCTTGAGGGTACACAGGAATTTTATCTAGTCGCTTCCATCATGTTGGTTTGATTTGCGTTCGCTACTTTGATAATTTGATATGTGTGTGGACCAGTGCTTGGGTGTTGTTCTTACATGAACAAGCCTCCCACTTATGATTAACCCCATCTCAAGCACCCTAAACTACAAAAAAAGTATTAAGATAAAATCTAACCATAACATTAAACATTTGGAACGTAATCGGTCCCTTACGAAGTAGCGCATAAACTAGGGTTTAAGCTTCTGTCACTCTAGCAACCCATCATCTAATAACTACCCCACAATGCATTCCCTTAGGCCCAAAGATGGTGAAGTGCCATGTAGTCGACGTCATGACACCACTAAGAGGATCACAACATACATATCATCAAAATATCGAACACATATCAAGTTCATGATTACTTGCAACAAGATTTCTCTCGTGACCTCAAGAAGAAAAGTAACTACTCACAAATGATAATAATGCTCAAGATCAGAGGGGTATTAAATAGCATAATGGATCTGAACATATAATCTTCTCCCAAATAAACCATATAGTAATCAATTACAAGATTAATCAACACTACTAGTCACCCACAGGTACCAATCGGAGGTTCCAGTACAAAGATTGAACACAAGAGATGAACTAGGATTTGAGAGGAGATGGTGATGTTGAAGATCTTGATGGAGATTCGCCTCCCAAAGGAGAGGGTTGTTGGTGATGATGATGGCTTCGATTTCCCCCTCTGGGAGGGAAGTTCCGCCAGTGGAATCGCTCCACCGGAGGGAAAAAGTGCTCCTGCCCAAGTTCCGCCTTGAGATGGCAGCGCTCCATCTAGAAAGTCTTCATGTTCTTTTTTTCTTGGTCAAAATGACTTATATACCAGAAGATGGGCACCGGAGGTGGGATGGGCTGAGCACAACCCACCAAGGCGCGCCTGGGGGGCCTGGCGCGCCCTGGTGTATTGTGCTCTCCAGGTGGCCCCCTCTGGTAATTATTTGCTCTAGTATTTTTTATATATTCCAAAATAATTCTCCGTAAACTTTTACCTCGTTTGGAGTTGTGCAGAATAGGTAACTCTGACATAGCTTTTTAAGGTCCAGAATTCCAGCTGCCGACATTCTCCCTCTTTGTGTAAACCTTGCATATTATTAGAGAAAAGGCATTAGAATTACTCCATAATGCTTTATTATGCATAAAAACATTGTAAATAACAGTAGGAAAGCATGATGCAAAATGGAAGTATAAATACATATACTGAACCAATTACTAGAGCTCGCGCACGCCAATTAAATTGTCAGGTACTTTCGCTTCTTCGTAACGATTCTAGTGTTCAGGAGAATAGGATGTTGCCTAAATTGGATACATTTGTTTTGCTTATAAATGAAGGGCCTAGCGTGGACAAGAATGATGAACATTGGAGCAAGATCAAGCATGGAGATGATGGCATGTGTAAGGGGAACAAGAACAGAGTTTCAAGTGATGAAACTACCATAATGAGTGTATCAAGGCTTGCACGAAATATATAAGATGCTACTTCATAAATTATATCCAGAGGATATTATAGGTGTTGCGTCACCTTATTATTGGGCCAGGCCCTTGTAATTTCAAAATACTCAGTATAGGTTGTTTTTTTGGAGTCTGTATGTGTGGCGAATGAAAGTTAGGGCTGGTTTCGGACCCCTCCTCCAAGGGGTCACGAAATTCCCCCTATTCCTCTTTGTATACAACCCTTAGGGCATCATTGAGACTTTCTTTCTGTTTAGTTAAAGTTTTCCATAGTTGTAACTTCACGTACTTCGTTTGTGTTCAACGACCAGACCAAGACGTCACAGAACCCCACCTTGATCAATAAAACTTTCCTCTTATATTCGCAATATCCAGATTGCAATCTCAATTTCTTGCTTATTCTTCATTTGCTTGGAGGAAACAGACCCTCGTAGTCAGGTTGGTCGTGCTCCAGCATGGTCAATAACCTCTCGGAGTTGGTTTAGCAATTGCTAAGGCGCGACATCCTCGCACGTTCGTAGTCAGATAGTCAAAGTCTACTCCTCCGAAAATTATAATCACCATCTCATCGAAAGATGGGACACCTTTGCCTCTATCGAGTGGTATCATATTTCCAGGTTGCTCGATGAGATTTTACCACTTTTTAGTAGTCTTGATTGCATCTGTTCTTCGTACTTACAGTCCACGAAAAAGACAAAAAAGTTAGGGTTAGTTCATCATATCCAAACCAATATGAGCATGTGCATAATATTTTTAGTGTTTTTCTTTGTTGAATTTGTGGTTGCATCATAGTGTCTAGTTGCTAGTCTTAGCGTCTAGTCTTTTAGAGTTTCGAGTTCTGGTCATAGGTTGTCACGCGCCGCCACACAATTGTTACCATTGTTTCCATATACTTCCACCACATATCCGTTGTCATTCCATAAAACCACCACATATCTGTTGGGGATCGTAGCAGAATTTTAAAATTTCCTACGCATCACCAAGATCCATCTATGAAGTATACTAGCAACGAGGGTAAAGGAGTGCATCTACATACCCTTGTAGATCGCGAGCGGAAGCGTTCAAGTGAACGGGGTTGATGGAGTCGTACTCGCCGTGATCCAAATCACCGATGACCGAGTGCCGAACGGACGGCACCTCCGCGTTCAACACACGTACGGAGCAGCGACGTCTCCTCCTTCTTGATCCAGCAAGGGGGAAGGAGAGTTTGATGGAGATCCAGCAGCACGACGGCGTGGTGGTGGAAGTAGCGGGATCCCTGCAGGGCTTCGCCAAGCGCAAGCGGGAGGGAGAGGTGTTGCAGGGGGAGAGGGAGGCGCCAGGGGCTGTGGTGCTGCTGCCCTCCCTCCCCCCACTATATATAGAGACCCCTGGGGGGGCGCCGGCCCTGGGAGATCAGATCTCCAAGGGGGGGCGGCGGCCAAGGGGGAACGGGGTGGCTTCCCCCCCAAGCCAAGTGGGGCGCCCCCCACCCCCAGGGTTTCCAACCCTAGGCGCAGGGGGTTACCATCGTCAAGGGGGGCGCCCCAGCCCACTAAGGGCTGGTTGACTTCCTATATATAATTCTTCACCTCCGGACCATTCCGGAACTCCTCGTGACGTCCGGGATCTCATCCGGGACTCCGAACAACTTTCAGGTTTCCGCATACTAATATCTCTACAACCCTAGCGTCACCGAACCTTAAGTGTGTAGACCCTACGGGTTCGGGAGACATGCAGACATGACCGAGACGCCTCTCCGGTCCATAACCAACAGCGGGATCTGGATACCCATGTTGGCTCCTACATGTTCCACGATGATCTCATCGGATGAACCACGATGTCGAGGATTCAATCAATCCCGTATACAATTCCCTTTGTCAATCGGTACGTTACTTGCCCGAGATTCGATCGTCGGTATCCCAATACCTTGTTCAATCTCGTTACCGGCAAGTCACTTTACTCGTACCGTAATGCATGATCCCGTGGCTAACTCCTTAGTCACATTGAGCTCATTATGATGATGCATTACCGAGTGGGCCCAGAGATACCTCTCCGTCATATGGAGTGACAAATCCCAGTCTCGATCCGTGTCAACCCAACAGACACTTTCAGAGATACCCGTAGTGTACCTTTATAGTCACCCAGTTACGTTGTGACGTTTGGTACACCCAAAGCACTCCTACGGTATCCGGGAGTTACACGATCTCATGGTCTAAGGAAAAGATACTTGACATTGGAAAAGCTCTAGCAAACGAACTACACGATCTTTTGTGCTATGCTTAGGATTGGGTCTTGTCCATCACATCATTCTCCTAATGATGCGATCCCGTTATCAATGACATCCAATGTCCATAGTCAGGAAACCATGACTGTCTGTTGATCAATGAGCTAGTCAACTAGAGGCTCACTAGGGACATGTTGTGGTCTATATATTCACACATGTATTACAATTTCCGGATAACACAATTTGAGCATGAACAATAGACAATTATCATGAACAAAGAAATATGATAATAACCATTTATTATTGCCTCTAGGGCATATTTCCAACAGTCTCCCACTTGCACTAGAGTCAATAATCTAGTTACATTGTGATGAATCGAACACCCATAGCGTTCTGGTGTTGATCATGTTTTTCTCTAGGGAGAGGTTTAGTCAACGGATCTGCTACATTCAGGTCCGTATGCACTTTACAAATATCTATGTCTCCATTTTGAACACTTTCACGAATGGAGTTGAAGCGATGCTTGATATGCCTGGTCTTCCTATGAAACCTGGGCTCCTTGGCAAGGGCAATAGCTCCAGTGTTGTCACAGAAGAGAGTCATTGGGCCCGACGCATTGGGAATCACCCCTAGGTCGGTAATGAACTCCTTCATCCAGATTGCTTCTTGCGCTGCCTCTGAGGCTGCCATGTACTCCGCTTCACATGTGGATCCCGCCACGACACTTTACTTGCAACTGCACCAGCTTACTGCCCCTCCATTCAAAATATACACGTATCCGGTTTGTGACTTCGAGTCATCCAGGTCTGTGTCGAAGCTAGCATCGACGTAACCCTTTACGACGAGCTCTTCGTCACCTCCATAAACGAGAAACATATCCTTAGTCCTCTTCAGGTACTTCAGGATATTCTTGACCGCTGTCCAGTGTTCCATGCCGGGATTACTTTGGTACCTTCCTACCAAACTTACGGCAAGGTTTACATCAGGTCTGGTAGACAACATCGCATACATAATAGACCCTATGGCTGATGCATAGGGGATGACACTCATCTTTTCTCTATCTTCTGCCGTGGTCGGGCATTGAGCCGTGCTCAATTGCACACCTTGCAATTCAGGCAAGAACCCCTTCTTGGACTGATCCATATTGAACTTCTTCAATATCTTGTCAAGGTACGTACTCTGTGAAAGACCAATGAGGCGTCTTGATCTATCTCTATAGATCTTGATGCCTAATATATAAGCAGCTTCTCCAAGGTCCTTCATTAAAAAACAGTTATTCAAATAGGCCTTTATACTTTCCAAGAATTCTATATCATTTCCCATCAATAGTATGTCATCCACATATAATAAGAGAAATGCTACAGAGCTCCCACTCACTTTCTTGTAAACACAGGCTTCTCCATAAGTCTGTGTAAACCCAAACGCTTTGATCATCTCATCAAAACGAATGTTCCAACTCCGAGATGCTTGCACCAGTCCATAGATGGAGCGCTGGAGCTTGCATACCTTGTTAGCATTCTTAGGATCGACAAAACCTTCCGGCTGCATCATATACAATTCTTCCTTAAGAAAGCCGTTAAGGAATGCCGTTTTGACGTCCATTTGCCATATCTCATAATCATAGAATGCGGCAATTGCTAACATGATTCAGACGGACTTCAGCTTCGCTACGGGTGAGAAAGTCTCATCGTAGTCAACCCCTTGAACTTGTCGATAACCCTTAGCGACAAGTCGAGCCTTATAGATGGTCACATTACCATCCGCGTTTGTCTTCTTCTTAAAGATCCATTTATTTTCTATGGCTCGCCGATCATCGGGCAAGTTAGTCAAAGTCCATACTTCGTTTTCATACATGGATCCTATCTCGGATTTCATGGCTTCTAGCCATTTGTCGGAATCCGGGCCCACCATCGCTTCTTCATAGTTCGAAGGTTCACCGTTGTCTAACAACATGATTTCCAAGACAGGGTTGCCGTACCACTCTGGTGCGGAACGTGTCCTTGTGGACCTACGAAGTTCAGCAGTAACTTGATCTGAAGCTTCATGATCATCATCATTAACTTCCTCCCCAGTCGGTGTAGGCACCACATGAACATCTTCCCGCGCTGCGCTACTTTCCGGTTCGGAAGGGGTGACTATCACCTCATCAAGTTCCACTTTCCTCCCACTTAATTATTTCGAGAGAAACTCTTTCTCCAGAAAGGACCCGTTCTTGGCAACGAAGATCTTGCATTCGGATCTGAGGTAGAAGGTATACCCAATGGTTTCCTTAGGGTATCCTATGAAGACGCATTTTTCCGACTTGGGTTCGAGCTTTTCAGGTTGAAGTTTCTTGACATAAGCATCGCATCCCCAAACTTTTAGAAACGACAGCTTAGGTTTCTTCCCAAACCATAATTCATACGGTGTCGTCTCAACGGATTTTGACGGAGCCCTATTTAAAGTGAATGCGGTAGTGTCTAAAGCATAGCCCCAAAATGAGAGCGGTAGATTGGTAAGAGACATCATAGATCACACCATATCCAATAGAGTGCGATTACGACGTTCGGACACACCATTTCGCTGAGGTGTTCCAGGCGGCGTGAGTTGTGAAACGATTCCACATTTCTTTAAGTGCGTACCAAATTCGTGACTTAAATATTCTCCACCACGATCTGATCGTAAGAACTTTATTTTCCTGTCACGTTGATTCTCAACCTCACTATGAAATTCCTTGAACTTTTCAAAGGTTTCAGACTTGTGTTTCATTAGGTAGACATACCCATATCTACTTAAGTCATCAGTGAGAGTGAGAACATAACGATATCCTCCGTGAGCCTCAACACTCATTGGACCGCACACATCGGTATGTATGATTTCCAATAAGTTGGTTGCTCGCTCCATTGTTCCGGAGAACGGAGTCTTGGTCATTTTACCCATGAGGCATGGTTCGCACGTGTCAAATGATTCGTAATCAAGAGACTCCAAAAGTCCATCTGCATGGAGCTTCTTCATGCGCTTGACACCAATGTGACCAAGGCGGCATTGCCACAAGTATGTGGGACTATCGTTATCAACTTTACATCTTTTGGTATTCACACTATGAATATGTGTAACATCACGTTCGAGATTCATCAAGAATAAACCATTGGCCAGCGGGGCATGACCATAAAACATATCTCTCATATAAATAGAACAACCATTATTCTCGGATTTAAATGAGTAGCCATCTCGAATTAAATGAGATCCAGATACAATGTTCATGCTCAAAGCTGGCACTCAATAACAATTATTGAGGTTTAAAACTAATCCCGTAGGTAAATGCAGAGGTAGCGTGCCGACGGCGATCACATCGACCTTGGAACCATTCCCGACGCGCATCGTCACCTCGTCCTTTGCCAGTCTCCGCTTATTCCGCAGTTCCTGTTTTGAGTTACAAATATGAGCAACCTCACCGGTATCAAATACCCAGGAGCTACTACGAGTACTGGTAAGGTACACATCAATTACATGTATATCACATATACCTTTGGTGTTGCCGGCCTTCTTGTCCGCTAAGTATTTGGGGCAGTTCCGCTTCCAGTGACCACTTCCCTTGCAATAAAAGCACTCAGTCTCAGGCTTGGGTCCATTCTTTGACTTCTTCCCGGCAACTGGCTTACCGGGCGCGGCAACTCCCTTGCCGTCATTCTTGAAGTTCTTCTTACCCTTGCCTTTCTTGAACTTAGTGGTTTTATTCACCATCAACACTTGATGTTCCTTTTTGATCTCCACCTCCGCTGATTTCAGCATTGAATATACCTCAGGAATGGTCTTTTCCATTCCCTGCATATTGAAGTTCATCACAAAGCTCTTGTAGCTCGGTGGAAGCGACTGAAGGATTCTGTTAATGACCGCGTCATCCGGGAGATTAACTCCCAGCTGAGACAAGCGGTTGTGTAACCCAGACATTCTGAGTATGTGCTCACTAACAGAACTATTTTCCTCCATTTTACAGCTGAAGAACTTGTCGGAGACTTCATATCTCTCGACCCGGGCATGAGCTTGGAAAACCATTTTCAGCTCTTCGAACATCTCATATGCTCCATGCTTCTCAAAACGCTTTTGGAGCCCCGGTTCTAAGCTGTAAAGCATGCCGCACTGAACGAGGGAGTAATCATCAGCACGTGATTGCCAAGCGTTCATAACGTCTTGGTTCTCTGGGATGGGTGCTTCACCTAGCGGTGCTTCTAGGACATAATCTTTCTTGGCAGCTATGAGGATGATCCTCAGGTTCCGGACCCAGTTCGTGTAGTTGCTGCCATCATCTTTGAGCTTGGTTTTCTCTAGGAACGCGTTGAAGTTGAGGACAACGTGGGCCATTTGATCTACAAGACATATTGTAAAGATTTTAGACAAAGTTCATGATAATTAAGTTCATCTAATCAAATTATTCAATGAACTCCCACTTAGATAGACATCCCTCTAGTCATCTAAGTGAAACTTGATCCGAGTTAACTAGGCCGTGTCCGATCATCACGTGAGACGGACTAGTCAAGATCGGTGAACATCTCCATGTTGATCGTATCTTCTATACGACTCATGCTCGACCTTTCGGTCCTCCGTGTTCCGAGGCCATGTCTGTACATGGTAGGCTCGTCAAGTCAACCTAAGTGTATTGCGTGTGTTCCGAGGCCATGTCTGTACATGCTAGGCTCGTCAACACCCGTTGTATGCGAACGTTAGAATCTATCACACCCGATCATCACGTGGTGCTTCAAAACAACGAACCTTCACAACGGTGCACAGTTAGGGGGAACACTTTCTTGAAATTATTATAAGGGATCATCTTACTTAGTACCGTCGTTCTTAGCAATTAAGATGCAAAACATGATAAACATCACATGCAATCAAATAGTGACATGATATGGCCAATATCATTTTGCTGCTTTGATCTCCATCTTCGGGACGCCATGATCATCTTTGTCACCGGCATGACACCATGATCTCCATCATCATGATCTCCATCATTGTGTCTTCATGAAGTTGTCACGCCAATGATTACTTCTACTTCTATGGCTAACGCGCTTAGCAATAAAGTAAAGTAATTTACATGGCGTTATTCAATGACACGCAGGTCATACAAAAAATAAAGACAACTCCTATGGCTCCTGCTGGTTGTCATACTCATCGACATGCAAGTCGTGATTCCTATTACAAGAATATGATCAATCTCATACATCACATATATCATTCATCACATCTTCTGGCCATATCACATCACATAGCACATGCTGCAAAAACAAGTTAGACGTCCTCTAATTGTCGTTGCAAGTTTTTACGTGGCTTGTATAGGTTTCTAGCAAGAACGTTTCTTACCTACGTAAAACCACAACGTGATATGCCAATTTCTATTTACCCTTCATAAGGACCCTTTTCATCGAATCCGTTCTGACTAAAGTGGGACAGAAAGACACCCGCTAGCCAGCTTATGCAACTAGTGCATGTCAGTCGGTGGAACCTGTCTCACGTAAGCGTACGTGTAAGGTCGGTCCGGGCCGCTTCATCCCACAATACCGCCGAAACAAGATAAGACTAGTAGTGGCAAGAAAAATTGACAACATCTACGCCCACAACTGCTTTGTGTTCTACTCATGCATAGTAACTACGCATAGGCCTGGCTCTGATACCACTGTTGGGGATCGTAGCAGAATTTTAAAATTTCCTACGCATCACCAAGATCCATCTATGAAGTATACTAGCAACGAGGGAAAAGGAGTGCATCTACGTACCCTTGTAGATCGCGAGCGGAAGCGTTCAAGTGAACGGGGTTGATGGAGTCGTACTCGCCGTGATCCAAATCACCGATGACCGAGTGCCGAACGGACGGCACCTCCGCGTTCAGCACACGTACGGAGCAGCGACGTCTCCTCCTTCTTGATCCAGCAAGGGGGAAGGAGAGGTTGATGGAGATCCAGCAGCACGACGGCGTGGTGGTGGAAGTAGCGGGATCCCGGCAGGGCTTCGCCAAGCGCAAGCGGGAGGGAGAGGTGTTGCAGGGGGAGAGGGAGGCGCCAGGGGCTGTGGTGCTGCTGCCCTCCCTCCCCCCACTATATATAGGGACCCCTGGGGTGGCGCCGGCCCTGGGAGATCAGATCTCCAAGGGGGGGGGGCGGCGGCCAAGGGGGAAGGGGGGTGGCTTCCCCCCAAGCCAAGTGGAGCGCCCCCCACCCCGAGGGTTTCCAACCCTTGGCGCAGGGGGTTACCATCGTCAAGGGGGGGCGCACCAGCCCACTAAGGGCTGGTTACCTTCCCACTTCAGCCCATGGGGCCCTCCGGGATAGGTGGCCCCACCCGGTGGACCCCCGGGACCCTTCCGGTGGTCCCGGTACTATACCGATAACCCCCGAAACCTTCCCAGTGGCCGAAACTGGACTTCCTATATATAATTCTTCACCTCCGGACCATTCCGGAACTCCTCGTGGCGTCCGGGATCTCATCCGGGACTCCGAACAACTTTCGGGTTTCCGCATACTAATATCTCTACAACCCTAGCGTCACCGAACCTTAAGTGTGTAGACCCTACGGGTTCGGGGGACATGCAGACATGACCGAGATGCCTCTCCGGTCAATAACCAACAGCGGGATCTGGATACCCATGTTGGCTCCTACATGTTCCACGATGATCTCATCGGATGAACCACGATGTCGAGGATTCAATCAATCCCGTATACAATTCCCTTTGTCAATCGGTACGTTACTTGCCCGAGATTCGATCGTCGGTATCCCAATACCTTGTTCAATCTCGTTACCGGCAAGTCACTTTACTCGTACCGTAATGCATGATCCCGTGGCTAACTCCTTAGTCACATTGAGCTCATTATGATGATGCATTACCGAGTGGGCCCAAAGATACCTCTCCGTCATACGGAGTGACAAATCCCAGTCTCGATCCGTGTCAACCCAACAGACACTTTCAGAGATACCCGTAGTGTACCTTTATAGTCACCTAGTTACGTTGTGACGTTTGGTACACCCAAAGCACTCCTACGGTATCCGGGAGTTACACGATCTCATGGTCTAAGGAAAAGATACTTGACATTGGAAAAGCTCTAGCAAACGAACTACACGATCTTTTGTGCTATGCTTAGGATTGGGTCTTCTCCATCACATCATTCTACTAATGATGCGATCCCGTTATCAATGACATCCAATGTCCATAGTCAGGAAACCATGACTGTCTGTTGATCAACGAGCTAGTCAACTAGAGGCTCACTAGGGACATGTTCTGGTCTATATATTCACACATGTATTACGATTTCCGGATAACACAATTTTAGCATGAACAATAGACAATTATCATGAACAAAGAAATATAATAATAACCATTTATTATTGCCTCTAGGGCATATTTCCAATAATATCCGCCGCCATCACGCCACCAGCCCGAGTTGCCACCAGATACATATCGGCCACCAGTCCGAGTTGCCACCAGATACATATCCACCACTAGTCTGAGTTCCAGCTGATTCATCTCCGCCACCAATCCTAGTTCGGGTCCATTATTTACTTCTCTGTTATTGATTTCCAGATCACCCCATACTTTGTGTTGTGACAAAGTTGGATTCCCCAACTTCCAAGCCACCCGCAGAAGAAAAATAGTACCAAACCCCAAAAATTCTGGAAAATTCTGGCTAGGCAGTTTTTGGACCATTTGTAGACTTTTTCGTAAAAAATGTTGCCGAGCAAAAAAGAGAGGAAAAAAGTGCAAAAAAGTGAAAAGGGGGGAAAAGAGAGATTCAGAGTGTGCTCCTCCCTTGTTTACGTGAAACGTCGTGATTTTGTTAGTGTTCTAGGCTCGTGTCTCTAGCACGGTGTAGCCTAGGACCAACGCAATATCGTTGTTGAGCGTTTATTCAACTGTGCATCTGTGAATTGATCTTTGCTGACATTTTTGCCACCATATCATAAGCCTTCCCAGCTCGACATACTACTACTTCATGCGTTCGACACCACCTGCCAATCGCTTCATCCAAGATTTGAGATTTTTGACTACAATAGTTGTCGATCACCGCCTGCTGTTGGGTTAGAACTGGTAAGAATTTGAGATTTTCTTGACGGATTAGGGATACACCACCACCACCACTTCCTAGTAGTCTGTAGGATCATATTCTTGTTTGTTTCTATTTCTGCTAACCATGACAAGATCACAAGACGACGAGACTGACTAGGAAAACATGACAAACAAAGTGTTACATGATAAATGTCAGCAAATGATGAGTGGACAGGTGCAAGATGTGCTGAACAAATTTGAAGAGGCCCTCGAGAAGATACATGGCATTGAGAAGATGTTAGAAACAAAGCTAGATGACAATTTTAATGAACTACTTGAGCGTGACAAGTTTAATGAACTACTCGCGCATCTTCCCAAATCAAGTGCGATGAGCCATGCGCGTTCCGCCTGAGCCCGGCCAAACTTCTGTCGCTACACCTACTGTTGATACTTCTATGGATCCTGCTCTTGCTGCTGCTGAGGAGGATGATTATGAGGGTGATTGTGAGGATGAGGTTGTTCAAAATCAGAACTACGCGCAACCACCAGCACCACCACCACCAGGTCGTCCACATGCATATGATCGCAATAGTAGGGTTGGACCACCATCTCCGGTACGCGGTCATAAGCATCTTCCTAAACTAAAATTGAATATTCCGTCATTTGAGGGTAGATACATGCCTGATGTTTATCTTACTTGGGAGTTTGAAGCTGAACAACGTTTTACATGTTTACAATATCCCGAGGAGAGACGTGTTGCTGTTGCTGTTTGTGCATTCACTAGTTTTGCTTGTGTGTGGTGGTCTGAACATTGTGGAGTATATCAGGTAATATCCCAATTAGTTGGGCTGCTTTAAAAAATGCTATGCGTACTCGTTGGGTTCCACCATATTATCAACGTGAATTACCTCAAAAATTGTAGCAGTTAAGACAAGGGAAAAATTATGTAGAAGAATATTATAAGTGATTACAAACTAGTATGATTAGATGTGGTATTGTTGAGGATAATGAAGCTATGCTTGCACGTTTCATGGGTGGGTTAAATAGAGAGAATCAGACCATCTTAGAGTATAAGGAATATAACAATATAACTCGATTATTCCATCTTTCTTGCAAAGTTGAACGTGAAGTGCAGGATCGACAGGCATTGGCATGAACTAATTTTTCTGCAGGTCGACCTTCATCATGGACACCGCGTACATCATCTATTTCCAATTTTCTGGTTGCACCACCTCCTACTTCATCTGTCACCTCTAACCGTGATAAAGGCACACATGCACCACCATCTTCAACCAAGAGTACACCTTTCAGTCTTGCACAGAGCTCTTCTTCATCCATGGCGTCAACAGGGCCAACACATGATGTTATATGTCATCGTTGCACTGGTCATGGTCACTATGTGAGCAGATGCCCATCTCAGCGTGTGATGATCGTTACTGAGGATGGTGGGTATGAGTCCGCTAGTGATTATGATGAGGAGAATCTGGCTCTTATTCCGAGTGAAGAGCAAGGTGGAGATGTTTCTGAACAAGAGACACAATACATGGCTGCTGAAGACATTGACAGGTATGAAAGTTTTGTTGCTCAACGTGTTTTGAGTGTGCAGGCCACACAAGCTGAGCAAAATCAGAGGCACAATTTGTTCCATACAAAGGGAGTTGTGAACGAACGTTATGTTCGCATCATCATAGATGGAGGGAGTTGCAACAAATTGGCTCGCATGGAGATGGTGGAGAAGCTGTCTCTCACCACAAGACTACATCTGCATCCTTACTACATCCAATGGTTCAACAACAGCGGAAAGGTCAAGGTAACAC
Source organism: Aegilops tauschii subsp. strangulata (assembly GCF_002575655.3). Taxonomy (NCBI): domain Eukaryota; kingdom Viridiplantae; phylum Streptophyta; class Magnoliopsida; order Poales; family Poaceae; genus Aegilops; species Aegilops tauschii. The sequence goes on from NC_053038.3 coordinate 248,557,242, forward strand.
GTACTATTCATGTGCATTTTTGTATAGCTACTGTCAGCGTTCTGGGAACCGGGGTACCCAGACTTGCCTGCCTGCGGCCCACGGCGTGGCTCCATTGACGGCCTGGTACGGCCCATCTTCAGCACCAACAACACAAGACCCTCGCGAGGGGCCAAGCGTTGCGAGGCGGACGGCGCCAAGACCTCCAGGAAAAGTTGCCTCCTTAGGCTGGCTCCTGAGGAGCGGATATTCCTATGCAAGCCCTCACCTCGTGAGGATCGGATGATGCAAGCCATGACGACCAAGGCCAGGCGGGCGCCAGCGGGCGCAGAGACAAGTGCAGGCACAGAGTCCCATGGGATCAACCAAAGGATTCCATTTCCATGCTACTAGACCAAGACCGCCAGGATGGCAGGACGGAGGTCATCGTCGAGCCCACCACGGTGTCACCGCCAGCAGCTTTGCAGGCGAAGACCACTTTTTGTTGGGATAAGATGTACTAGTTGTCTCCCTTCGAATTTGGCCGTCGTGGGATCCCTTCCCACCTTCATTTTGGGAAGAGGACCAAGGCCACTATAAATATAACCTAGCCACCACCATAGAGAACGATCCCGATCCAGACGATCCATACCCTCACCAGCTCACACAAACACAAGAACACACTTCTTGAGATTGTTCTTCCTTTGTACTAGTTCATCCTCAACCCACCTCGAGGAAAATCCACCACAAAGAAGGAGTAGGGTATTACACCGCAAGGTGGCCCGAACCTGGGTAAACTGCCTTGTCCCGCTCTTCTTCAGTTCATCGAGCTAGGCCGTGAGATCGTCCAGTTGGCAGGCTGGGGAGGTTGAGTTCTTCGCACGCACCCCAGAGTTTGAATCAATCTTGGGTCTGCGGGGCCCCGAATCCGACATTTGGCGCGCCATTTAGGGCTGCGTCACAGCCTCTCTTCCTCCGGCCGATTCGCCACCATTTCTCTGCTCCCATGGATGACGCTCGTCGGGTTCGTGCTGAGCGCCGAGCCGCCCTCGCTGCCCGCGTTGCCCAGACAGGGCCTACAGGCGACAGCGCTCCCCGTCGTTCACCATCGCTCGCGTCCAACGCTGCCATAGGCCCCGCGACCCATGAGATGCATGCTTCATCGCTGCAGCCTTCTGTGTGGCCTGATGGGCGCACCGCCACCCCATCGCTGACTCCGGCGGCTGCTTCGTCTTCTCATGCCCGTCGCGGGCCAGCGAACGCATAGGCTGCGTTGCTCATGCCACGTGAGCTCCTGTGCTATCGCCCGATCAATGATCTATACAAGGACTGGCTGGACTGCATCGCCGAGCTCGTCAGTGCCGCGGGGGAAGCCCCGGCGCCGTCCTGCTCGCTGCCTCCCCCGCCGCCTCTTGCGGGCGACGTGACCCACGGTGCGCCTCCTCCACCTCCCAGGCAAGACGTCGTCCTCGAGCCAAGGCGCGAGGCTCCTCGGCGCGACCCGCCGCGCAAGGCACCGGAGCGCGACGAGGAAAGCTGCCAAGTGGTACAACGGCCCTAAGGAGCCGCGCGTGCGCTCCCAGCACCGCCGTGTCAAGACCGCGCGCCACCCAAGGCGGTGGTGCGCGAGCGCCAAGATCAGGTTCCACCTCCACGGCGGGCTCCGGTGAGTGCGGCGGGCTGTCGTGCGTTCACCCCGGAGCTGCGCCGCGTCGTCTGGCCAGGGAAGTTCAAGCCAGACCTGCCTCCACGCTACGACGGCACCCCCGACCCTGCCGAGTTCCTTCAGCTCTATGAACTGAGCATCGGGGCGGCCAACGACAATGAGAAGGTAATGGCGAACTAGTTTCCCATGGCCCTCAAGGATGGCGTGTAACATCCCAAATTTTCAATTTGGAATGTTATACATAGATCATTCTTGCATATCATATTTTATTGCATTTTCGTTCGCGATCCTCGAAATCCTAAGCAACTCAAGGACCCTCGGAGAGAGTTGGGGACTTCCCGGTTTTCATATTTGATTTTTTTATCAAATATTGAAATGAGGATTTTGGTTTTAATTATTTTTCTCTCCGAAAAATATTTCATATTAAAATATATGAGAGGAGATAATATGACTTCTCCAAAATAATTGAAATATTGGAGGAAAAATATTAAAATCAAATATTTGATTTTATTTGGATTTTATTGCAATTTTATTTGCATTAGAAAATTTGCACGTTTTCAAAATTGCATTCTAGGGCCAAGAAAATGTTAATCTCGTTCTAAATATTTTATTTAGATGGTGAAAATTTTGTTTTGGCATTTTTAGATTTTTATTTTATTTTCTAGGTTTTATTTTCTGTTCGGCGGAATTGTTTTTTTTAACTTCCAGCGCCCGACTGGGCCGAGGGCCAGCCGAGCCGGCCCATCTCCCCCGCGCCGCCGTCTCCCACCTGAAGACCGCGCGCCGCCGCCGCCGACTCGGACCGGAGTCCGAGCCGGACTCCTCCTCCCCCGCCGCCTTGCCCCCTCCTCCAAGCCGCCCCTTCCCCTCTTAAAACCCCCCGGACCCCCGCCACCACCACCAACCCCGCCGCCCACAGCCCCGCCACCGCAGCCGCGCCGCCGCCTCTGCCGCACTTCGCCGCCGCCGCTGCAGCGCCGCCGTCGCCGCCCGAGCCCCGCCTCGCCGGAGGTAACGCGCCGTTCGCCGCCGCCGGTTTTTTTTTAGAAAACCGATTCGGTTTTTTTAGAAACCCTAGTTCGGTTTTTTAGATCGGTTCGCCGGTTTTCTCGGTTTATCTATTTAGCGGCCGTTCGTCCGTACATTCGTTTTAACGAACGGTTTTCGCCCGATAGTTACAGACAACGAACGTTCGTTCGTTAGCCTGTTCGTCAGTTTTCTTTTCTTCGAATTTTTCCGCGATTATTTTCGATCGCGATTTCTGATCCGATTTTCGTTTCAGTTTAACTTTTCGCTCGTTTATCGGAATCAGGCGATTCAAGCGCCTAGAATTTCGTCTCGAACCCCTCTTTCCGTTTAACCAACTCAAACAAGTTTTTGCTACTGTAAAATTTGACTTAGGTCCAGATTAGTAAACGAAGCTTGTTTCGTTCGCCATTTGAGTTTCGTTGCTTCGTTCGATTTGATTCTTTTTGCAAACCGGAGTTCTTAAGTTGAACTTTCTGGTTAGATCTCTTATTTTGAGTTTTACCCATGCACCCTTGCTTGATTGCTTATGTATGTATTGTTTGTTTGCGATAGAGTACCCGGAGTGCGAAGTGTGCTACTACGAGTCTCTAGGTTTCACGGATCGTCAGCAAGGCAAGTAACACTTTGATCATATCCTTTCCGTACCCAGTTTTATGCATTAGTTTCATCCCCAAACAATTGCATGGTTAGGATATGAATTTAATTGTGGGATGGGAAGTAGCTGAGGTAGTACCTATACCTGTTTATTGTCAAACCCTGGGAGTTACTTCTACGTTTGCTTATATTGCTATGCTATGCTCGTAGACGTGGATTGGGTTTGAGTGTATTCATGACAGATGTGAGTATTCTTAATTAATGGTTAACTTAAGGTGGCAACTTTAATACACATCTGGGTGGATTGAGGCACCTGGGGAATTCCAGTGATTGCCTGTATTTTTGGAAATCCCGGGGTACCGTGTGATTCTCCTATGGACCGCCACCCAGCCTCAAAGGGATCCTGAGATTATTCATACTAGCAACTTTCGTGTGCAGCCACAAGCTATTATGGGCTCTAGCATAGTTGATTAAGTCGTGTGAACTCTTACAGTGGTAGACTAGCAGATGTAGGGGATGTAGGTGGTACGGTCTACCCATCGTAAGGTGCTAACGCTTCTGAAAGACTATGTCTCGGTCATCCGTTTCTCAAACACCTTGTAGTGCGAGAAATCCAACGGAGCCGATCGAGTCTTGTGAGGAAAAGTGCACAAACCTCTACAGAGTGTACAAAGTAATCATGGTTAGGCGTGTCCCCGGTTATGGACATCTTGAGTATCTGGTTCTTGGATTATCATGTTGATCTCATCACGTTACTTAAATAATTTGTTGGCTTGTTAATGATTACTTTTAATTGGGATTGAGAGGGGGTTTACCTTCTCAATATTTTTCAACCAACTTTGTAGTTAAATAAAGATTATTCCTTTGTTGTAGGGAAAAATTGGCTTTTCGCAAAACTGTAACCATAGAGCTTTCCACCAGCAAAATATGCATTGATAGCATTATTTCTGTTCATTACTCTCTATGTGCTGACCCGTTTTCAGGCTGCAACGTATCATGTTGCAGACTTTTCAGACGACGAGTAAGGAGCCTTAGGTCGTGGTCTTATACTCAGTGATGTCATTAGAGTTGATGGACTCACTTTATCTTCCAAGCCTTCCGCTGTTATTGTTTTAGATGGCCTTAAGCCATATTTATTGTAATAAGTTCTCTCTTGAGATAATTCGATGTAATAAGTGTGTGATTGCTACTCTGTTATAAATCCTTCAAGTACTGTGCGTGGTAGCATTACCGATCCAGGGATGACACTGATGCACAGAGACTAGACTGTTTGAGGTCTGGTCGCTACATGGCGCGCGCTCGTGGCTCCTGAACCTCCCCGCGGGATCGATCTCCTCCTGGGATGAGATGCGAGAGCGCTTCATTGCCAACTTCCAGGTCACTCGCGACCGTGCACCTGCTGCGTGTGACCTGCAGCGTATCAAGCAGCAGCCAGGAGAGACCTTGCACAAATACATCCAGCGCTTCACCAACATCGGCCTCAGGATTCCCAAGGTGTCGGACGAGGCCATCATCTCGGTGTTCACTGATGGCGTCCGGGATGTCAAGATGAAGGAAGAGTCGCCATACACGAGGACCTGTGCTCAGCTCTGGAGATGTTCAACATGGAAACCAAGTGTGCGAGAGATGAGGAAGGACGCCCCTCCCTCCTCAAGCTCCCGGAGGCTGATCCGGAAGATAAGAAGGCCAAGGCCAAGGACGTGAAGCGTGAGGGCCCAACTATGCTCGCGGTCGAACCTGAGATGAAGCGTGGCTATGACCGGCCAGAGTCCTCCAAGGGCAGCCGCCCATTCTGCATCTTCCACAACATGCATGGCCACAACACCAACGACTAACAAGAGCTCCGGGCCATCCGGGACAATCACCTTGGCCGTCACCCAGAGCGCAATGACCGCGGATATGGCCGTGGAGGAGGCCGAGGTGGGGGACACTGGGACAACCGCGACCCCCGCCAGGACTGGCGCGATCAACCACGTGAGTTCCGCTGGCAGGGCCAGCCTCGTGAGGGTCCCTGGGGGATCAGCCTCGCGAGGACCGTCCTCAGGGCAACGCTGGCCTCCCTCCACTGCCGCCGCCGCCAAGAAGGAATGATGACCACCACCAAGATGACGGGGTTGGGGGCTTCTAGGAGCCTCATGCCATCGCTTGCATCCTAGGCGGCGCTCAGGCCCCTGCCTCCCATCGCATCTTCAAGCAATTCGCTCGTGAGGTGAACGCGGACCTCCCCAAGCTCGAGGGGACGCGTCTGCTCAGGTGGTCCAAGTATTCCATCACCTTCGACTCTACTGATCAGCTCAATTGTGTGGCCAATGCCGGTGCCCTCCCAATGCTCTGTTCCCTACCATCAGCAATGTCCTCGTCACCAAGACACTCCTTGATGGCAGCGCGGGGCTCAATGTTCTCACCGTCGAGACGTTCGACAAACTCCAGGTGTCGTACGACCAGCTTCAGCCTACCAAGCCTTTCTCAGGATTGACCGACGGCTCCACCACCCCGATAGGGTAGATCTGCCTCCCTGTCACCTTCGGCAAGCGCGACAACTACCGCACTGACCTCATCGACTTTGACTCGCCCACATTCGCCTCCCGTACAATGCCATCCTTGGGTATCCGGCCCTAGCCAAGTTCATGGCTGCAACACATCATGGCTACAATGTCCTCAAGATGTCAGGAAGTTGCGGCATCATCACGGTCGCCTGCGATGAAAAGGATGCGGTGTGCTCCCTCGAGCACGCCTACCAAGCTGTAGCGGTCGAGAACCCAGATGACGAGGGCGCTGTCTACCCTCCTGAGGCCGTCCCTAAGAAAATCAAGCAGCTGCTCTGCCTAGGACCTCAAGAGGATGGGGCTTCCGATGGCCGTGCTTCTGGACCCCCGCCCATTGGCGGGGCGCCTTCCCCTCTCCCATAGGAAGGCGCGCCCGGCGCCCCTCTCAGGCTGGGCTCGGGGGCTCTCCTCTGGAGGGCCTTTGACTTGGCTAGCATCACGAGGGAGGCACTCGGGCACCTTGTGGAGGCGTGCTTCAACGCGTGCTTTCGCGAGCAGGGCTCGAGGCGCCAAGAGCTCCGGAGTTCATCACCAAGGCAACCAAGGAGCTTCAGGAGGCAAGAGCCATGCGAGGCGAGCATCGTCTTGCACCCCCAGCGTGATACGTCTCCAACGTATCTATAATTTTTTATTGTTCCATGCTATTATATTATCCATCTAGGATGTTTTATATGCATTTATATGCTATTTTATATGATTTTTGGGACTAACCTATTAACCTAGAGCCCAGTGCCAGTTTCTGTTGTTTCCTTGTTTTTGAGTATCGCAGAAAAGGAAAACCAAACGGAGTCCAATTGATCTGAAATTTCACGGAGATTATTTTTGGACCAGACGAAGCCCACAGAATATCAAAGATGGGCCAGAAGAGTCCCGAGGCACCCACGAGGGTGGGGGTGCGCCCTACCCCCATGGGCGCGCCCCCCTACCTCGTGGCCGCCTCGGAGACCCCCTGACTTGTTCCCGACGACAAAAATCCCTATAAATATAGAAACCCCCGAAAAGAAACCTAGATTGGGAGTTCTGCCGCCGCAAGCCTCTGTAGCCACCAAAAACCAATCGGGACCCTGTTCTGGCACCCTGCCGGAGGGGGGATCCCTCACCGGTGGCCATCTTCATCATCCCGGCACTCAGTAGTTCACCCTCGGGGCTGAGAGTATGTACCAGTAGCTATGTGTTTGATCTCTCTCTCTCTCGGTTCTTGATTCGGCACGATCTTGATGTATCGCAAGCTTTGCTATTATAGTTGTATCTTATGATGTTTCTCCCCCTCTACTCTCTTGTAATGGATTGAGTTTTCCCTTTGAAGTTATCTTATCGGATTGACTCTTTAAGGATTTGAGAACACTTGATGTATGTCTTGCATGTGCTTATCTGTGGTGACAATGGGATATTCACGTGATCTACTTGATGTATGTTTCGGTGATCAACTTGCGGGTTCAGTGACCTTCTAAACTTATGCATAGGGGTTGGCACACGTTTTCATCTTGACTCTCCAGTAGAAACTTTGGGGCACTCTTTGAAGTTCGTTGTGTTGGTTGAATAGATGAATCTGAGATTGTGTGATGCATATCGTATAATCATACCCACGGATACTTGTGGTGACATTGGAGTATCCAGGTGACATTAGGGTTTTAGTTGATTTGTATCTTAAGGTGTTATTCTAGTACGAACTCTAGGATAGATCGAACGGAAAGAATAGCTTCGTGTTATTTTACTACGGACTCTTGAATAGATCGATCAGAAAGGATAACTTTGAGGTGGTTTCGTACCCTGCAATAATCTCTTCATTTGTTCTCCGCTATTAATAACTTTGGAGTGACTCTTTGTTGCATGTTGAGGGATAGTTATATGATCCAATTATGTTATTATTGTTGAGAGAACTTGCACTAGTGAAAGTATGAACCCTAGGCCTTGTTTCAACGCATTGCAATACCGTTTGTGCTTAGTTTTATCATTAGTTACCTTGCTGTTTTTATATTTTCATATTACAAAAACCTATATCTACCATCCATATTGCACTTGTATCACCATCTCTTCGCCAAACTAGTGCACCTACACAATTTACCATTGTATTGGGTGTGTTGGGGACACAAGAGACTCTTTTTTATTTGGTTGCAGGGTTGCTTGAGAGAGACCATCTTCATCCTACGCCTCCCACGGATTGATAAACCTTAGGTCATCCACTTGAGGGAAATTTGCTACTGTCCTACAAACCTCTGCACTTGGAGGCCCAACAACGTCTACAAGAAGAAGGTTCTGCAGTAGACATCAAGCTCTTTTCTGGCGCCGTTGCCAGGGAGGCTAGGTAAGCAGCACTAACACCCCGTCAACTAAGCTCTTTTCTGGCGCCATTGCCGGGGAGGTTAGTGCTTGAAGGTATTTCTTTAGATCTTGCAATCGAATATTTTTGTTTCTTGTTTTATCACTAGTTTAGTCTATAAAAGAAAACTACAAAAAAATTGAATTGAGGCATATGCTTCATCTTTTTAATGTCTTTCGTGAAAATGATGGAAAGGAAAATTGTGCTCAAGTGCTAGAAGAAGAATGCATTAGAATGTTTGGCACTAAATCTTTGTATGATGAGCATGATTGCAATGTTGTTAGTATGAATTCCTTGAATATCCATGATGCTAATGATATGCAAAGCCACAAGCTTGGGGATGCTATGTTTGACGAAGATGACATTTTTTGTCCCCCAAGTTTTGATGAGAACATTTATCATGATGAAAGCATGCCTCCTATTTATGATGATTATATTGATGAAAGTGGGTTTGGAAGAGTGTCAACTTTAGGAAGTAATGATACCACTATTTTGGAGGGTTTTGAATCTTATTGTGATAATTATGAAAGTGGATTTGGAGAGGTCATGACTTTATCTAGTGATGAATCCACTATTTCGGAAGAGGTTCCAATTGATTATGAGAACAAAGTTGCTATCTGTGATGATTATTGTGATGACTTGTATGCTATTAAGAATAATGATAACTATGAAACTTGTCATCATGATTTTAGTTTTCAATTGGATTATGCCTCACATGATAGTTATTTTGTTGAGTTTGCTCCCACTTCTATTCATGAGAAGAAATTTGCTTACGTGGAGAGTAATAAAAATTCTATGCCTGTAGATCATGAAAAGAATGCTTTATGTGATGGTTATATTGTTGAACATGATGCTACGGAAAATTATTATGAGGGAGGAATATATGCTTGTAGGAATTGCAATAATATCAAGTTTCCTCTCTATGTGCTTAAAATCTTGAAGTTATGCTTGTTTTGCTTTCCTATGCTAGTTGATTCTTGTTCCCATAAATTGTTTGCTCACAAAATCCCTATGCATAGGAAGTGGGTTAGACTTAAATGTTCTAGTCATATTCTTCATGATTCTCTCTTTATGTTTCAATTCTTATCTTTTATGCGAGTCATTGAAATCATCATGCCTAGCTAAAAGGCGTTAAAGAAAAGCGCTTGTTGGGAGACAACCCGATATTTAACCCTGCTGTTTTTGTGTGTTCACATGATTAAGATACCTTATTAATCATGTTTTATAGCTTTTGTTTCAATAAAGTGCCAAGTAGAACCTTTGGGATGACTCGGGTGAAAGTTAATGTGATCTTCCTGTAAAAAACAGAAACTTTGCGCTCACGAGATTAGCTGTCATTTTTTACAGAAGAGTGCTTTTATGTTGATTATTTTTGAAGAAGATTAATAGAAAAATTCCTCACGTCCACCAGTTTATTTCAGAATTTTTGGAGTTCCAGAAGTATTCTAACAAATCAGATTGCTTCAGACTGTTCTGTTTTTGACAGATTCTGTTTTTCGTGTGTTGTTTGCTTATTTTGATGAATCTATGAGTAATATCGGAGGGTATGAACCATAGAGAAGTTGGAATACAGTAGATATTACATCAATATAAATAAAGAATGAGTTCACAACAGTACCAAAAGTGGTGATTTTATTTCCTTATACTAACGGAGCTTACGAGTTTTCTGTTGAGTTTTGTGTTGTGAAGTTTTCAAGTTTTGGGTAAAGATTCAATGGACTATGGAATAAGGAGTGGCAAGAGCCTAAGCTTGGGGATTCCCAAGTCACCCCAAGGTAATATTCAAGGACAACCAAGAGCCTAAGCTTGGGGATGCCCCGGATGGCATCCCCTCTTTCGTCTTCGTTCATCGGTAACTTTACTTGGAGCTATATTTTTATTCACCACACGATATGTGTTTTGCTTGGAGCGTCATTTTATTTTCTTTAGGCTTGCTTGCTGTTTGAATAAAATACCAAGATCTGAAATTCTTAAATGTTAGAGAGTCTTTACATAGTTACATAATTATTCAACTACTCATTGATCTTCACTTATATCTTTTGGAGTAGTTTGTCTTTTGCCCTAGTGCTTCACTTATATCTTCTTAGAGCATGGCGGTAGTTTTATTTTGAAGAAATCGTTGATCGCTCATACTTCACTTATATTATTTTGAGAGTCTTTTACAACAGCATGGTAATTTGCTTTGGCTATAAAATTAGTCCTAATATGATAGGCATCCAAGATGGGTATAATAAAAAACTTTCATATAGAGTGCATTGAACACTATGAGAAGTTTGATACTTGATAGTTGCTATGAGATATAAAGGTGGTAATGTTAGAGTCATGCTACTTGGGTAATTGTGGAATTGAGAAATACTTGTGTTGAGGATTGCAAGTCCCATAGCATGCACGTATGGTAAACGTTGTGTGACAAATTTGAAGCATGGGGTGCTCTTTGATTGCTTTCCTTATGAGTGGCGGTCGGGAACGACCGATGGTCTTTTCCTACCAACCTATCCCTCTAGGAGCATGCATAGTAGTACTTTGCTTCGAGGGCTAATAAACTATTGCAATAAGTATATGAGTTCTTTATGACTAATGTGAGTCCATGGATTATACGCACTCTTACCTTTTCGCAATTTGCTAGCCTCTACGATACCGTGCATTGCCCTTTCTCACCTCGAGAGTTGGTGCAAACTTCGCCGGTGCATCCAAACCCCGTGATACGATACGCTCTATCACACATAAGCCTCCTTATATCTTCCTCAAAACAGCCACCATGCCTACCTAATATGGCATTTCCATAGCCATTCTGAGATATATTGCCATGCAACTTTCCATCATTCCGTTTATTATGACTCGCTCCATCATTGTCATATTGCTTTGCATGATCATGTAGTTGACTTCATATTTGTGGCAAATCCACCCTCATAATTCTTTCATACATGTCGCTCTTGATTCATTGCATATCTCGGTACACCGCCAGAGGCATTCACATAGAGTCATATTTTTGTTCTAGTATCGAGTTGTAATATTGAGCTGTAAGTAAACAAAAGTGTGATGATCATCATTATTAGAGCATTGTCCCATGTGAGGAAAGGATGATGGATACTATGATTCCCCCACAAGTCGGGATGAGACTCCGGACGAAAAATAAAAAAAGAGGCCAAGGAAGCCCAAATAAAAAAAAGGCCAATGAAGCCCAAACAAAAAAAAGAGAGAAAAAGAGAGAAGGGACAATGTTACTATCCTTTTCCACACGTGTGCTTCAAAATAGCACCATGATCTTCATGATAGAGATTTTCTTATTTTGTCACTTTCATATACTAGTGGGAATTTTTCATTATAGAACTTGGCTTGTATATTCCAATGATGGGCTTCCTCAAAATGCCCTAGGTCTTCAAGAGGAAGCAAGTTGGATGCACAGCCACTTAGTTTCTTTTGATGAGCTTTCATATATTTATAGCTCTAGTGCATCCGTTGCATGGCAATCCCTACTCCTCAGATTGACATCAATTGATGGGCATCTCCATAGCCCGTTGATTAGCCGCGTCAATGTGAGACTTTCTCCTTTTTTGTCTTCTCACATAACCCCCATCATCATATGCTATTCCACCTGTAGTGCTATATCCATGGCTTGCTCTCATGTATTGCGTGAGGGTTAAAAAGGCTAAAGCGTGTTAAAAAGTATGAACCAATTGCTCGGCTTGTCATCGGGGTTGTGCATGATGGGAGCATTTTGTGTGACGAAAATGAAGCATGGACAAACAATATGATTTTGTAGGGATGAGCTTTCTTTGGCTATGTTATTTTGATAAGACATAATTGCTTGGTTAGCATGCTTGAAGTATTACTATTTTTATGTCAATATTAAACCTTTGTCTATAATCTTTTGGATCTAAACATTCATGCCTCAATAAAGAGAATTACATTGAAAATTCTGTTAGGTAGCATTCCACATCAAAAGTTCTGTTTTTATCATTTACCTACTCCAGGACGAGCAGGAATTAAGCTTGGGGATGTTTGATACATCTCCAACATTTCTATAATTTTTTATTGTTCCATGCTATTATATTATCCATCTAGGATGTTTTATATGCATTTATATGCTATTTTATATGATTTTTGGGACTAACCTATTAACCTTGAGCCCAGTGCCAGTTTCTGTTTGTTCCTTGTTTTTGAGTATCGCAGAAAAGGAAAACCAAACGGAGTCCAATTGACCTGAAATTTCACGGAGATTATTTTTAGACCAGAAGAAGCCCACGAAGTATCGGAGATGGGCCAAAAGAGTCCCGAGGAACCTACAAGGGTGGGGGCGCGCCCTACCCCTGAAAGTGCGTTATATCGACTAAAGAGGGGTGAATAGGCGATTTTTAGAAATTCTTCACTGAGGAATTTGTGGGTGAGGAAATTCCTTAGCGAAGAACTACTTGCAGCGGAATAAGTACTCAAAAGTATGCATAGCAGAACACAAGCATAGTCATCATGATGAAATGAAAACTAACATAGAGTACAGAAAGCGTAAACACAGGATAACACAGGATGAAGACAAACAAACTGAAGAAATTGAACTAAGGAAATTGAGAAAGTCTTGAGTCAAAGTCTTCAAACAGAGATGTCGTGGTATTCTCACAGGGGGCTTGCGAGTCGACAGATGCCACAAGGGCTTAGTGTGAGGGTAAGACTGCTGCTGATAGGCCCGGGAGCGGGTATGCGAGTAGCACGCGCTAGTTTACCCAGGTTCGGGGCTCTCCGGAGAGATAATACCCCTACTCCTGCATGTATGAGTATATCTGGTACAGAGTTGCTCCTGGAGCTGTATCTGAAAGCAGTGCCACAGGCATCTGGTTTCATATATGCATGTATGTGGCATGCTCTAGTGGCCGGCCATGCTCATGGCCGAATGGGTGTGCCTGGGCATGTATGCATGCGTGAGTGTATGTCAGAGTGGATGGATGGATGGATGGATGGCTATATATAGTGTGGAGCTAGCTTACTATCTAAGCCATGTGGTGGTATGGGAGCAAGGCATGGTGGGGTGTCACACTTGTTCCCTGGGTCACTTCACAAATAGTGCCCAGGGACAAGTGAGACTATACATGATGGCGTCGTGGTACAGTTGTCTCGTCCGCGGTATTGCCGTCTCATCGGGGTCTTGTCGGTGTCGGGTCGGGCTGTAGTCGGCAGCCGGCTAGTTGGCACAGTCGGCAGCCGGCCGGGCAGAGCAGTCGGACGGGGAGCCGGCAGGAGTAGCCGGGCAGTCGGACTGAGGGGCTTTGCTAGCCCCGATGTCTTGAATTATTGTCTCGCTGTCTTCGGGGTATCCGTGGCCAATTACTCCGACAGTAGCCCCCAAGCCTCCAGGCAACTTTGCAAAGTTGGGCGGAGGTTTTTTTGGCGGGTGTTTCAGGGAAATGATCATGCAAAAGACAAAGTTAGTCCATGCAGATATATCAAATGATTGCTTTTAGCACTGCAAGTTTTATGCGGAGGGTGCCGACTCGGTTTCGTCTGAGCCCCCTTCAATCTCTTTCATGTTCCCTCCACTCTTTGGCTTGCTCTCGCTTGCCGGACAGCCGCTCTGCGGTCTGTGGCTGAGAGTGGGCCGCGGAGTGGAGTGTACAATACTCAGACTCTGGGAGTGAATTTAACCGAGCAGATACTCATAAAGAAAATGGTCGGGTCGCCCAAACCGTTTTTCTTCCCGGACGTTTTTCGCGTGGGTGGCCTCCAGCGTTCACTCTTGCTAGCCGGACAGCCGCTCTGCGGTCTGTGACTAAGAGTGGGCCTTTGGTAACGCGCATGCTACTAAGCCGTCTGCGGGAACAAACGTCTTAGGCCAAGCGGCCAGCCCCCGGGCCAACTCTGGCTGGCGCCGGGGCGAACAGTGCTGCAACTGTAATAAAATGCGGAGATAGCCCCCGAGCATCGCTCGGGGTTATCTGTGCTCTCGTGGTGAAAAAATATGCGGGTGAGGAGCTCACATTGATTTTTGTGTAGCCGAGGCGGAGGTCGTCGAAGACAGCCGGCGCGGCTCGGCGCTTCGCGGAGCGCGTCGGCGCACCCGCTGGGTGTAGCCCTCGAGCCTCTAGGCGCTCGAGGAGGGTCCAGCCGGTCGGGCCTGACCGGCCAGGCGGCAAGCAGAACGCAGCCGAGCCGGCCTGGCACAGCCGGCCAGGTCGTGAGGCGTCTGGCAGCACCCTTTTTCTTCTTTCTTCTCTTGTTTTTGTTTCTTGCAATCTTCCGTGGGGGCGCGCCAGCGCACCCACTGGGTGTAGCCCCTGAGATTCGGGCCGACTGCTGAGCAGTCGGGCCGGATCTCCCGGCAACTACTTTGTCTTCTTCCTTGCGGGGGCGCGTCAGCGCACCCGCTGGGTGTAGCCCCCGAGATTCGGGACGACTGCTGAGCAGTCGGGCCGGATCTCCCGGCGACTACTTTGTCTTCTTCTTCGCGGGGGCGCGTCAGCACACCCGCTGGGAGTAGCCCCCGAGATTCGGGCCGACTGCTGAGCAGTCGGGCCAGATCTCCCAGCGACTACTTTGTCTTCGTTTTCGCGGGGGCGCGTCAGTGCACCCGCCAGGTGTAGCCCCCGAGATTCGGGCCGACTGCTGAGCAGTCAGGCCGGATCTGCCGATGACTACTTTGTCTTCTTTTTCGCGGGGGCGCGTCAGCGCACCCATCGGGTGTAGCCCCCGAGATTCGGTCCGACTGCTGAGCAGTCGGGCCGGATCTCTCGGCAACTACTTTGTCTTCTTTGTTGAAGTTGATGCTTTTTTTCTTCTTCTTCTCTTTGTCCATCTGTTGGCAACGGGCAGCCGAACTTTTCGCCCTCGTGTCCGTGTTGATGGGAGCAGTTGGCCCGCATCTCTTTCTTTCTTTCTTTCTTCTTTTTGGGGCCGTCGGACACTCTTTTTTTTAGCACCCGCCTAGGTTGCCAGTCAGCACACTTTGTTGACCCAGTAGCAGCCGGCCGACTCTTCTTTTTTTTTTTCCTTCTTCTGCCGGTTTGGGCAGCCGGCATCTCCCGGCCTCATTTCTTTTTCTCCAGCCGGCCACTTTTTTCTTTTTCTTGGTCAGCCGGATGGATCACGCGAGCAGCCGGCCACTTCTTTCTTTCAAGTCGAACGCAGCGGGCAGCAGGGCCGGCTTGCACGCGCTGGGTGCAGGTGGAGGTGGGGCGGCGAGCCGGAGGACGGCCCGTCCGGATGGGGCAGGAGGGGGCCGGCCACTGCGCGAGGAGTCGGAGCCGGCGCGCCAGGAGCCGGCCAGCAGTCCGGCACGCGTGCGAGGAGGCGGCCGGGTGCGACGAGTCGGCTCAGCCTGCAGTGGAGGCGGCCAAGCGGGCCGTGGGGCCGGCGTGCGGGCGAGGCGGAGGACGCCGGAGTGTCCTCAGGCGACTGGGCCGGAGGCGCGCGGGCGAGCCGGCTGGCCGGGTGCGACGAGGAGCTGCGGACGGGTCGCGTGGCAAGCCGGCAGACGCGCTGGGGAAGCCGGCGGAGCGCGGGCTCTGCGGAGGCAGCCGCGGACGGGTCCGACCCGACGGTGTGGAGCAGCCGGCGCGGCGAGACGGAGCCAGCTGCGAGCGGGCGGGGCCGAGCGCCGGGACGGCCAGAACGCGTGGGGGCGGAGCAGGCGAAGCCAGTCCAACCGCCGGGTGGCGCGGAGGAGCGCGAAGGGTCTTCGGGCGCGGATATTGTGCAGCGACGCGGCATTGGCAGGCCGTGCAGCCTGGGTCGATGCATGCGCGGGGAGACGCGGGATGCGTGACGGCGGCCAGAGACAACGGGCGCAGGTGCCGCTGATGGAGCTGGGCGCTGCACTTGTTTGACAAGGCGAAGTGTGGCCGCCGGAGATGCATGAGGCAGAGCGCAGCGTAGGTGTTATCAACAAGCAACGCTATGGAACATCTGAATATTATCCGAGGCATGTATGGGGAATGTCTGGCTTGTGTATGGATATGGTTTGACCATTGTTTGACATGCATCTAGCTAGCTTGTAGATGGTATGTGGAGGGGCGAACGCACGTTCCGGCCGGAGCTAGACGCGGCGCGGAAAGGAACAGATGCGCGGCCGTGGGTGAAGCGGCGCGCGCATGGACGCGGCCAACGGAAGCGACGCGGCGGCGACGCACGCGCGCAGACAAAGGTGGTGCGGAGCCGGGGTCGAAGCGGCACTTGCGGACCGACGACGGGTGACGAAGACGCACCGCCCAGCACGGACACACCGAGGGCGTGCTCGTGTCATGCCCTCGACCGGTGCCGGAGAAGCGGCGACGCCGCGGTGGTGATGAAGGGGCCGAGGCCGCCGACGAGGACGCGCCGTCCCGCGCGGCCGCTCCGGGGGCGGGTCGATGTCGAGCCCCTGACCGCTGCTGGAGAGACGGCGCGACGCCGCGGCAGTGAACACGAAAATGGTCCCGCCCGAACTGCAAAACCAGCAGTAGCGTGGTAGCATAGTAGTAGTACCACACCACGGTGGGCGCCAACTGTCGTGGTATTCTCACGGGGGGCTTGCTAGTCGACAGATACCACAAGGGCTTAGTGTGAGGGTAAGACTGCTGGTGATAGGCCCGGGAGCGGGTATGCGAGTAGCACGCGCTAGTTTACCCAGGTTCGGGGCTCTCCGGAGAGATAATACCCCTACTCCTGCATGTCTGAGTATATCTGGTATATCTGGTACAGAGTTGCTCCTAGAGCTGTATCTAAAAGCAGTGCCACAGGCATCTGGTTTCATATATGCATGTATGTGGCATGCTCTAGTGGCCGGCCATGCTCATGGCCGAATGGGTGTGCCTGGGCATGTATGCATGCGTGAGTGTATGTCAGAGTGGATGGATGGATGGATGGATGGCTATATATAGTGTGGAGCTAGCTTACTATCTAAGCCATGTGGTGGTATGGGAGCAAGGCATGGTGGGGTGTCACACTTGTTCCCTGGGTCACTTCACAAATAGTGCCCAGGGACAAGTGACACTATACATGATGGCGTCGTGGTACAGTTGTCTGTCCGCGGTATGGCCGTCTCGTCGGGGTCTTGTCGGTGTCGGGTCGGGTTGCAGTCGGCAGCCGGCAGCCGGCCGGGCAGAGCAGTCGGACGGGGAGCCGGCGGGAGCAGCCGGGCAGTCGGACTGAGGGGCTTTGCTAGCCCCGATGTCTTGAATTATTGTCTCGCCGTCTTCGGGGTATCCGTGGCCAATTACTCCGACAACAGATATAAACAAGCATACAACACAGCAATGAGGAAATGAAAGAGTTGAGGAAATAGAACCAGTTGGCTTGGTGAAGACAATGATTTGGTAGACCAGTTCCAACTGCTATCTCAGTTGTACGTCTGGTTGGAGCGGCTAGGTATTTAAACCTGAGGACACCCAGTCCCAGACACACAGTCCTCACCGTATTCTCCTTGAACTAAGGTCACACAGACCTCGTCCAATCACTCGTGGTAAGTCTTCAGGTGACTTCCAAACCTTCACAAACTCGGTCACTCGGCGATCCACAATTTCCTCTTGGATGCTCTAGACCATGACGCCTAACCGTCTGGAAGAAGCACAGTCTTCAAAGGTAACAAGCGTCGGATCCACGCAGGATCAATTTCTTCAGTGATGCTCAATCACTTTGGGTTTGTAGGTGTTTGGGTTTGGGGTTTTCCTCACTTGATGATTTTCACTCAAATTCCTCGGAGGATGGGATGCTCTCAAATGACAAGTGTCAGTTTCTCTCAGAGCAGCCAACCAGCTAGTGGTTGTAGGGGCGGCTATTTATAGCCTAGGGAGCAGCCCGACATGATAAGACATAAATGCCCTTCAAAGATATGACCGTTAGGTGGGTAGATATTTTGGGACAGCTGGCGGATAGCACAGCAACGGTCGGAAATTTGAGGTTCAAATTCCTCAGGGCTATCATGTTCCTCACTGTGTAGGCAATCCGCACTGGCGAATTCCTAACTCCTCAGTCAGAACAAATTCCTCAGACACCAGAAGAACTTTGTCTCTGTCACTGGAGAATATGACTGATCTATATGAGATTTCCAATGGCTTCACTCGAAGGGATTGGTAGGTGTAGGATTTTGAGTTGAGCATCACATGGAAATTTTTCCTTAGTATTTCCTCGACCCCCTTTAACAGTACGGTGTTTCCTATGACTCAAGAAAGAGAAAATAAAAACTACGAAAACAAAAGTCTTCACGCTTCATATTCCTCAAATGAATACTAAGTCTTCAAGGTCACACCAATTTCTTCACTTTCAAAGTCTTCAGAAAGTCTTCAGAAATCCAAAGTCTTCAGTCGAAGAACTTCATTTTTACGGGCCAACTTTCTCTGTAAATATCAAACTCCTCATAGACTTATAGACCTGTGTACACTTACAAACGCATTAGTCCCTTAACCTATAAGTCTTCAATACACCAAAATCACTAAGGGGCACTAGATGCACTTACAATCTCCCCCCTTTTGGTGATTGATGACAATATAGGTTAAGTTTTCAACGGGGATAAACATATGAAGTGTAAATACTGATATTGAGGAATTTGATTGCAAGATATAGAAGAACTCCCCCTGAAGATGTGCATAGTGAGGAATTTGCTTTTGAAGCAATGCACACTTCAAGAGTTGAATCATGGAGATCTCCCCCTATATCTTGTAATTCATACACGCATTTGACATAATACATGAAGAATTTGAAATGCATGATGAAATATGGTGACTGATGTAATTCAGCATGCGTGCAATAACATTAACGAGGAATAAGCATCCAGAAGAAACAGCAAAAGTATCAAGTCACCATAGAGTTTAAGTTTACAACTCGATCCAGCAAAGTCTTCAAAAGAACGAGAGTTGCAACTTAGAAAAAAATGCCCATAAGATCGACCCGCTTGAAGACTAACTCAAATTTCTCCCCCTTTGTCATCGAATGACCAAAAAAGGGTCGAAAATGAGGACTAACGCCCCTGAAGAATATCAAGTTGATGAAGGAGCGTCAGTGTTGTTGGGGTCATTTGTTGATGTAGGGCCTGCCGCAGTGTCGTCCAAATCTTCATGTTCATCAGTGTCACGTGATGAAGAATAGGAGCTGGCCACCAAGGAAGGAACCTTGACCTTCTTGTACTTCTTTGGAGGGGGTGCAGCCCAGTCAAAATCGTCCTTGAGACCCATTGTCTTCAGATCTTCTTCACTGTAGACTTGAGACAGAACAGCCCAGGTGCAGTTGAGGATTTCATGAAGGTAGTAGTGGTTTTTCTTCACTGCATTATGGGTAGCAGTCATGTTGTGAAGAATTGAACCAAACTGACGCTTGACCCATTTATGATTGCGATCAACCTTCTGGTGAAGACTGAGGAGAAGCTCACGGTAAGTCATCACCCTGGGTGCTATGCCTTGAGGATTTTGCTTGGGAGCGTTGGCGGCAGAGTCATGGGTGGTAGAGTCATCATTAGTGGAGTAGGATGCAGCCTTGCGAAATTGTCCATCCAATGGACGAATGCCTTCATCAATTACAGCAGTAGCCTTGCCCTTTTCATCAGCTGAGGAAAATGTCTGTTTGAGGACTTCAATTGGGGGCAAATAGCTGCAATGGTTCAGTGTATCAGCTTTATAGTTGAGTGAAGACCTTGTCCTGATGAATCTCATAATCCAAGGTGCATAAGGCTTCAGCTCAAATGGTGACATGGCGACGTTGGCCAGAGTCCACATGAAGAAATCATGGAAGTTGATGGGAATGCCATGAATGATATTGAAAAGCAGATTCTTCATGATGCCAATGACTTCTTCTTCATTCGAGTCGTGGCCCTTGATTGGACTCAATGTCTTCATCAGAATGCGATAGATAGTCCGAGGCACATACAACAATTCCTTCATAAGGAATCTTGTTCTTGGGGTCTGATCTGGCTTCAAAGGCTCCATCAGCACTTGCATGTAGTGATCAGTAAGCTCGGGTTCATTGTAGACGCAACAAGCACCTTCAGGGGGCGGACTGAGAGGTAAGGCACGAAGCAATTCACTAGCTGGTGCCTTGTAGTGAGTGTTTTCAGACATCCAGTCCAGCACCCATGAATTCACATCCTCAGAATTTCCAGTGATGTGCAGTGTTGCATAAAATTGAAGAATTAGTTCTTCATTCCAATCACAGATGTCAGTGCAGAAGTTTAGCAATCCAGCGTCGTGAAGAACACTGAGGACTGGCTCGAAGCACGGCAGGGATTCCATGTCCACGTGAGGAATGTGCTCATGATCGAAGACTTTGTCTTTGTCAAACAGCACTGAGGAATAGAAATTTTCCTGGCTGGCAGTCCAGAAATGCCTCTTGCTTATGCGAGCAGAGTCATATGGGTTGTAATCAGTGAAGAATACAAGCTCGCCAAAGAAGGCATCAGTTTTGAATTTCTGCTTCCTGGAGAATGGATCCTTTGGTTTGGGGAGAGGAGTGTCAGTGAGTTGCATCACAACCTCAGGAATTGCAATCTCAGGTTCTTCAGGCCGAGGAATTTCAGGTTCCCCTTCAGTGGCAGCCTAGTTCTTCATTTCTCCATTTTCATTTTCTTCAGCACTAGCGGCTGGAATGTCTTCACGAGCTTCATCAGATCCCAATTGAACTGTAGTGACTGGGGACTGAGGAATTTGCTGCAGTGGAGTGAAGAGTGGAGAATTGGGGTGCTGAGTTTCCCAAAAGTCATCATTCATTACAGGTGTGGTACAGCCAATGTCCACATCTTCATCTTCAATTTCTTCAACGCCTGCCTCTTCAGCAGTAAACTGAGGCACAGGCGAGGAAACCACTAGGGTTGAAGGGATTTCATCCACTTCAATTTCTTCATCCATCTGCTCTGACGTAGCAGCAGAAGGAGTTTCTTCATCAGATCCGCTAGGGATCACATATTCTTCATCAAAAGGAACAAGGTCCTTTGATGGCATGGTTGAGACTGGAACAACATCAATCGGGTTTGCAAAAGAGCTAGTCATAGGCTTCATTTTCTTCGGTGCTGAAGAATCTGAAGGAGTTGATGCTTTCCTTTTCTTCACAGCTGCACGCTCTGCAGCCTTGGTCTTCTTCGCATCTGATGCAGATGGAAGGATTGGAGTTGGAGTAGGCGCAGCAGGAGCAAAGGAATTTGGTGCAGTTTCTTCAGGCACAACTGATGCAGTTGCCCTGACCTCTTTATTTTCTTCAGGCGCACCACTAGTGGGTGCCCTGGGAATTTCTTCAATGGCTGGAATGCAGTCATCAGCCTTGGAACTCACATTGTCTTCAGCAACCTGATTTTCATCAGCGGTGCTGGCATGTTCTTCAGTTTGCTGAGCAGATGCTTCAGCCTGAGTGACTTCAATGTGCACAGGGGCAGCGGCACTTGAAGTGAGAGTATTCGTCAGATTGACGAACCTGACCTTGGCTCCTTTCCAATCAGCATAATAAGCATTGAAATCATCGCTGAGGACTTTGATTTCAGATAGGAGCTTTACAAGTTCATCAGTTGTCATAGAGACAACGTTGTTCTTCAGGAACTTCTCCTTCCTGTATTGTGCTTTCTTGAGTTGCCTGGCCTTCTCATATTTCCATTTTCCTTCACTGATGAAATGGGTCAGCATGTGACTTTGGCCAGGTGTCAACTTGAAATCAGGCATAGGAGTGTTTGGGTCCTTGTGCCAGAGATCAATATAGTCGAGGATCAACTTTGGATCCAAAAGCAGCGGCACTTCTGTGCCCTTGGCTCTAGCGGCCCTGACTTGTCTGTCTCTGATGATTTCAGCAAGTTCTTCATCATTAGCTTCGTCTTCTTCAGACGGTACTTGGAAAGCAACCTGCTTCTTCTAAGGACTTGGGCGAGAGCCTCGTCCAGCAGTGGTCTTAGTCTTCAGCAGAGAGGGTCCGGTTGAAGAATGTGGTGCAGCTGAGGAACTAGCTGAAGCTCCTGAGGCAATAGAGATGTTTGTCGTCCTTTGGCACATGGCGAGATGCACAGGTGCTGAGGATTTTGTCGGATCAGCTGAGGACTTTGGAGGAGCAGGAGCGGCTTGAGGAATTTGCCGTGAGGGCTTGGGTGAGGAAATTGGCCGTGAGGGCATTGAAGACAAGGCACTTGGCTTGTGTGCAGGCTTCTTTGCCATGGATTTCTTCGGCCTTACAGAGGCCTCAGCAGCAGCAACGGTGGAATCTTCGTTGAATTTCCTCACTGCATCCTTAGCCTGTTTGGCCAACTTGGCCTGGCGCTTGGCCCATTCTTCAGGAAATTCCTCACCGCGCTTAATGCTAGTGGGATCTGCCTCTTGGCCAGGTGCCAATGGAGGTCTTGAGCATGGAGGAGTAACAGCGAATTTCTTCATGTATTTTGGAGTCACATATCTGTACTCCTTCCACTCGTTTGCCCATCTCCGTTCTATCCTCTGAATGCGCACCTTGCGCTGGTTTTTATCTTCCTCAGGGGGTGTGCCGTACCCAGCATAAATGTCCTCAGGTATTTCAAAAGCAGTATTGACCTCAGGCCTCTTTCCTCCTTTCTGTGGCCTCTTTTCACTAGCCATATTCTTCAGTTGAGGAATTTGAACAATTGAACTCTCTGAAGAAGTATGCAACTTTTCTTCAAGGAACGCTGCAAATGAGTTATGTTGATGAGAACCTAGTGATTCAGCAGCGGACATGAGTACCTGTGAATAGAGTATAGTTGCGAGGAATTTGGAGAGGTCATATGCGTTCTCAGAAGGTTTTTAATAAGAACAAGTTTGAGGAATTTGACCAGATGAGTCTTGAAGAATTTCACTAAGCGTTCTTTGTCTTAGGTTCCAAAGTTGTATAGATCGAAGATCCACACAATTGAGGAATCTTGAAGAAAAATGATACTTAGAGAAACGAATCAAGAACAGATTACATGTGAGGTGTTTAGTGTGTGAAAAAATTGAGGAATAAACACCTTTGAAGATTTTGTAGAAGTCATTTGGATCAAAGAGGGCAGTAAAAGTAACTTTTAATTACCCTGAATGAAGAACACGACGAACTGAGGTGTGGAGAAGTGAAGCTCGTCAGTGCAGATCTTCCACGCCCTAACTTGGCGGAGGAAGACGGCTACGGCGGCGGCGGAGTGAAGATTTCCGCGGCCGGCGTGTGTATGGCGGCGACAAGGTCGAGGCAGTGAAGCTCTTCCTCACCGGCGACGATGATGTAGCGGCGGCGCTAGGGTTTGAGAATCTTGAGCGAGAGAGAGGTCGAGCGGAGTAAAAGAAGTGAGGAAGGGGAGAGGGGGTATTTATAGCCACGGTGAAAAACGGTTCGCCCGAAGAAATTGGACGAACGTGCCCCTGACCCTTCTCATCCGCATGACATGTGTCACCCATGTACTGAGAAGTGGAGATCGTGTTAGATTGTGGGTGAATAGATAAGTATATCGTGGGAAGCAAAACGGTTTGAGCGGCAAAGCCGAACATTTGGATAAGATAAGTTAAAAGTTCCGTTCGCAAATTCTTCAGCTGACAAGGACACAGTGAAGATTTTGAACGAGTTTCAAATAGAACGCACATGAAGAATTTGTGAATAGATTGGGTTGAGTATAGCATGGAGGGGGAAGGGTCCGATCACATTCACTTAGCAGGAAAACCAACTTGAAGAATTAGCCAAGGGCTTTGTGAAGATATCGGCTAGCTGTTCTTCAGTCTTCACATGCTCAATAGAAATGTCGCCCTTCAACACATGATCGCGAAGAAAATGATGACGAATCTGAATGTGCTTTGTCTTCGAGTGCTGAACTGGGTTGTGAGCAATCTTGATGGCACTCTCATGTTGACGCCGTAGTCCTTGAGAGTTTGCTTCATCCACAGCAATTGAGCACAGCAAGAGCCAGCAGCAATGTACTCAGCTTCAGCAGTAGACAGTGATACGCAGTTCTGTTTCTTCGAGGACCAACAGACCAAAGATCGTCCGAGGAAATGACATGTACCAGATGTTGACTTGCGATCCACACGATCACCAGCATAGTCAGAGTCAGAATATCCAACGAGATCAAAAGCCGAGCCCTTGGGGTACCATAATCCTAGTGTTGGTGTGTGAGCTAGATATCGAAGAATATGCTTCACAGCCTTATGGTGTGATTCCTTCGGTGTAGCTTGAAATCGGGCACACATGCAAACACTAAGCACAAAATCTGGCCTAGATGCACATAAATACAATAAAGAACCAATCATGGAGTGGTATACCTTTTGATCGAAGTCAATACCATTTTCATCAGTGCACAGTTGGCCATTTGTGGGCATAGGAATTTTGACGCCTTTGCAATCTTGCATGCCGAATTTCCTCAGTACATCCTTGAGGTATTTCTCCTAAGATATGAATATGCCAATTCTCTGTTGACGAATTTGAAGACCTAAGAAGAATTTCAATTCTCCCATCATAGACATTTGATATTCTTCACTCATCATATAGGCAAATTCATCACTATAACGTTGGTCAGTACAGCCAAAGATGATATCATCAACATATATTTGGCATACAAACAATTCATCATCATATGATTTAGTGAAAAGAGTAGGGTCGAGTGAACCGGGTTTGAAGCCTTTCTTCATGAGGAATTCCTTCAAAGTATCATACCACGCCCGAGGGGCCTGCTTGAGGCCATAGAGGGCCTTATTTAGTCTGAAGACTTTGTCAGGATGCTTAGGATCTTCAAAACCTGGGGGTTGAGCAACATATACTTCTTCCTCAAGCTTACCATTGAGGAATGCACTTTTCACATCCATTTTATATAAGGTGATATCATGATGGTTAGCATAAGCAAGTAATATGCGAATAGCTTCAAGTCTAGCAACAGGTGCAAAAGTTTCATCGAAATCAATTCCTTCAACTTGTGTGTAGCCTTGAGCTACTAGCCATGCCTTATTCCTCACCACAAGGCCATTTTCATCTTGCTTGTTGCGGTAGATCCACTTTGTGCCAATGATATTGTGTTTGCGAGGATCTGGACGATTGACCAGTTCCCAAACGTTGTTGAGCTCGAACTAATGTAATTCTTCTTGCATGGCCTGAATCCACTCAGGCTCCAGAAATGCTTCATCTACCTCAGTGGGATCTGAGATAGAGACAAAAGCATAGTGCCCACAAAAGTTAGATAAATGTGAAGCTTTTGAGCGTGTGAGAGGACCTGGTGCTTCAATGTCATCGATGATCTTCTCAACTTGCACTTCTTTTGCAACGCGAGGATGAGTTGGTTGTCGTCGAGGAATTTGATCAGCATTTTCTTCAGCAATTTCTTCAGGTGCATTAGCTCGACGTTCTTCGCGTTCTGGAATGAATTCTTCATCAGATTCTTCAGTAGGAATGACATCCTCAGTTGCCTTGAACTTGATAGTTTCCTCAGGTGCTGGTTCATCTATCATAGAGGGTAGGTGCTCTCTTTGCGAGCCATTAGTTTCATCGAACCGCACATCTACAGTTTCAACAACCTTGTGAAGAACGGTGTTGAAGACTCTGTAGGTGTGCGAGTCCTTTCCGTAACCAAGCATAAAACCTTCATGTGCTTTTGGTGCAAATTTAGCATTGTGATGAGGATCTCTAATCCAACATTTAGCACTGAAGACTTTGAAATAACTCACATTGGGTTTCTTGTCTGTGAGGAGTTCATAGGCAGTCTTTTTGAAGAATTTGTGAAGATATACCCTGTTGATGATGTGGCACGCAGTATAAATTGCCTCAATCCAGAAGTGATGAGGCGTCTTGTAGTCATCAAGCATAGTATGAGCCATCTCAACAAGAGTTCTGTTCTTGCGCTCCATGATGCCATTTTGCTGAGGAGTGTAAGGAGCAGATAACTCATGAGTAATACCAAGTTCATCAAGATAGACATCAAGACCAGAATTCTTGAACTCAGTTCCATTGTCACTTATGATGTGGTTGATCTTCACACCAAAGTTGGTTGAAGCCCTCGAGGAAAATCGTTTGAAGACTTCCTGCACTTCATGTTTGTAAGTAACAATGTGTACCCATGTGTAGCGAGAGTAATCATCAACAATAACAAGCCCATAGAGAGATGTGTCATTTGTGACAGCTGAGTAATGGTTAGGACCAAAGAGGTCCATGTGAAGCAATTCAAATGGTCGAGTAGTGGTCATGATAGTCTTCGCTGGATGCTTAGCCTTGGTCATTTTTCTAGCCTCACAAGCTCCACACAAGTGATCCTTGAGGAATTTGACATTCTCAATGCCAATGACATGCTTCTTCTTCACAAGCGTGTGCAAATTCCTCATGCCTGCATGACCAAGTCGTCGATGCCATAGCCATCCTTCTGAAGCTTTTGCAAGTAGGCACACGGCTGGTTGCGGTCCTGTAGAGAAATCAACAATATACAAGTCTCCTCTCCTAAAGACTTCGAAGACTTTGGAATTGTCAGCTTCCAAAACCATAACACAACAATACTTGCCAAAGACAACTACCATATCAAGATCACAAAGCATTGAGACAGACATAAGATTGTATCCTAAGGACTCGACAAGCATGACTTTGTCCATGTGTCGATCATTTGTGATCGCAACCTTACCTAGACCCAGTACCTGACTTTTGCCTTTGTCAGCGAAGATGATATGCTTCAGATGCGATTGTGATAATGGAGCATCAATCAATAGATTCTTGTCACCAGTCATGTGATTTGTACATCCACTATCGAGGACCCACTCAGTGGCTTTGGGTTGATCATCCTTGGCACCCTTTGCCATGAAGCAATAGGTGGGAGCATAGTCATCATTGCCTTCATCAGCCTTGTTGGTGAGGTCATTTTCTTCAGGGTTGAAGATAGACTTGCTGACGAATGCAGTAGCGAGGGCTAGGCTCGCCACACCGGATTCGGAATCCTCAGATGCCTCCTCTTCCTCATTTTCTTCTGATTCAGCTTCAGAGTCCATTTCCTTGCCAATGAATGCCCGAACCTTCTTGGAGCTGCTCTTCTTGTGAGCTGAAGACTTTGAGGATTTTGATGATGAAGATTTTGAGGATTTCTTCTTTTTCTTAGCATCATCAGAACTGTAATCCTTGTATTTCTTCTTCTTTGATTCCTTTTCCCACTGAGGACAATCTTGAATGTAGTGTCCTGGTTTCTTGCATTTGTGACAAAGCCTCTTCTTGTAGTCACTAGATGAGGAATCATTGCTCCTTGAGGGTCTTCCAAAGCGACCACGTCTTGAGAACTTCTGGAATTTCTTCACGAGCAGTGCTAGATCATTGCTCAGTTCTTCAGGATCACCAAGGCTGCCGTCAGAGTCTTCATCTTCAAACTCAGAAACTGCCTTGGCCTTTAGTGCACGTGATCTGCCATAGCTCGAACCATAGAGATCTCTCTTTTCAGCAAGCTGGAACTCACGAGTGTTTAGCCTGTCGAGGATATCAGCGGGGTCAAGTGACTTGTAATCAGCACGCTCTTGTATCATCAATGCCAGAGTATCAAATGAAGAGTCAAGCGATCTCAGCAGTTTCTTCACCACCTCGTGGTCGGTGATGTCATTGGCACCAAGTGCTTGAAGCTCATTTGAGATGTCAGTGAGGCGATCAAAGGTTTGTTGAACATTTTCATTGTCGAGTCTTTTGAAGCGGTTGAAGAGATTGCGAAGAACATCAACTCGAGAGTCACGTTGTGTTGAGACTCCTTCATTTACTTTGGACAGCCTATCCCAGATAAGCTTAGCAGTTTCCAAAGCACTCACTCTTCCATACTGTCCTTTGCTCACATGGCCACATATGATATTCTTCGCTTGAGAATCGAGTTGCTTGAATTTCTTCACATCGGCAGCGTTCAGTGAGGGTGAGACAGAGGGAACACCTTTTTCCACAACATACCAGCGATCGTTATCAATTGCCTCAAGATGCATTCGCATCTTATTCTTCCAGTAGGGGTAGTCCGTCCCATCGAAGGTAGGACACCCAGCAGAGACCTTGACCATACCTGCGGTCGACATAACTAAAACTCTAGGCGGTTAAACCAAAATCACACAGAACAAGGGAGTACCTTGCTCTGATACCAATTGAAAGTGCGTTATATCGACTAGAGGGGGGTGAATAGGCGATTTTTGGAAATTCTTCACTGAGGAATTTGTGGGTGAGGAAATTCCTTAGTGAAGAACTACTTGCAGCGGAATAAGTACTCAAAAGTATGCATAGCAGAACACAAGCATAGTCATCATGATGAAATGAAAACTAACACAGAGTACAGAAAGCGTAAACACTGGATAACACAGGATGAAGACAAACAGACTGAAGAAATTGAACTGAGGAAATTGAGAAAGTCTTCAGTAAAAGTCTTCAAACACAGATATGAACAAGCATACAACACAGTAATGAGGAAATGAAAGAGTTGAGGAAATAGAACCAGTTGGCTTGGTGAAGATAATGATTTGGTAGACCAGTTCCAACTGCTCTCTCAGTTATACGTCTGGTTGGAGCGGCTAGGTATTTAAACCTGAGGACACCCAGTCCCGGACACACAGTCCTCACTGCATTCTCCTTGAACTAAGGTCACACAGACCTCGTCCAATCACTCGTGGTAAGTCTTCAGGTGACTTCCAAACCTTCACAAACTCGGTCACTCGGCGATCCACAATTTCCTCTTGGATGCTCTAGACCATGACGCCTAACCGTCTGGAAGACGCACAGTCTTCAAAGGTAACAAGCGTCGGATCCACGCAGGATCAATCTCTTCAGTGATGCTCAATCAGTTTGGGTTTGTAGGTGTTTGGGTTTGGGGTTTTCCTCACTTGATGATTTTCACTCAAATTCCTCGGAGGATGGGATGCTCTCAAATGACAAGTGTCAGTTTCTCTCAGAGCAGCCAACCAGCTAGTGGTTGTAGGGGGCGACTATTTATAGCCTAGGGAGCAGCCTGACATGATAATACATAAATGCCCTTCAATGATATGACTGTTAGGTGGGTACTTATTTTGGGACAGCTGGCGCATAGCACAGCAACGGTCGGAAATTTGAGGTTCAAATTCCTCAGGGCTATCATGTTCCTCACTGTGTAGGCAATCTGCACTGGCGAATTCCTAAATCCTCAGTCAGAACAAATTCCTCAGAGACCAGAAGAACTTCGTCTCTGTCACTGAAGAATATGACTGAACTGTATGATATTTCTAATGGCTTCACTCAAAGGGATTGGTAGGTGTAGGATTTTGTGTTGAGCATCACATGGAAATTTTTCCTTAGTATTTCCTCGACCCCCTTTAACAGTATGGTGTTTCCTATGACTCAAGAAAGAGAAAGTGAAAACTACGAAAACAAAAGTCTTCACGCTTCATATTCCTCAAATGAAAACTAAGTCTTCAAGATCACACCAATTTCTTCACTTTCAAAGTCTTCAGAAATCCAAAGTCTTCAGTTAAAGAACTTCATTTTTAGGGGTCGACTTTCTCTGTAAATATCAAAATCCTCATAGACTTATAGACCTGTGTACACTTATAAACGCATTAGTCCCTTAACCTATAAGTCTTCAATACACCAAAATCACTAAGGGGCACTAGATGCACTTACAATCCCCCTGGGCGCGCCCCCCTACCTCATGGACGCCTGGGAGACCCTCCTGACTTGTTCCCAATGCCAAAAAATCCTTATAAATATAGAAACCCCCGAAAAGAAACCTAGATCGGGAGTTCCGCCGGCGCAAGCCTCTGTAGCCACCAAAAACCAATCGGGGCCCTGTTCTGGCACCCTGCCAGAGGGGGATCCCTCACCGGTGGCCATCTTCATCATCCCGGCGCTCTCCATGACGAGGAGGGAGTAGTTCACCCTCGGGGCTGAGGGTATGTACCAGTAGCTATGTGTTTGATCTCTCTCTCTCTCTCTCTCATGTTCTTGATTCGGCACGATCTTGATGTATCGCGAGCTTTGCTATTATAGTTGTATCTTATGATGTTTCTCCCCCTCTACTCTCTTGTAATGGATTGAGTTTTCCCTTTGAAGTTATCTTATCGTATTGAGTCTTTAAGGATTTGAGAACACTTTATGTATGTCTTGCATGTGCTTATCTATGGTGCCAATGGGATATTCACGTGATCTACTTGATGTATGTTTCGGTGATCAACTTGCAGGTTCAGTGACCTTCTGAACTTATGCATAGGGGTTGGCACACGTTTTCGTCTTGACTCTCCAGTAGAAACTTTGGGGCACTCTTCGAAGTTCTTTGTGTTGGTCGAATAGATGAATCTGAGATTGTGTGGTGCATATCGTATAATCATGCCCGCGGATACCTGTGGTGACATTGGAGTATCTAGGTGACATTAGGGTTTTTGTTGATTTGTATCTTAAGGTGTTATTCTAGTACGAACACTAGGATAGATCGAACGGAAAGAATAGCTTCGTGTTATTTTACTACGGACTCTTGAATAGATCGATCAGAAAGGATAACTTTGAGGTGGTTTCATACCCTACAATAATCTCTTCGTTTGTTCTCCACTATTAGTAACTTTGGAGTGATTCTTTGTTGCATGTTGAGGGATAGTTATATGATCCAATTATGTTATTATTGTTGAGAGAACTTGCACTAGTGAAAGTATGAACCCTAGGCCTTGTTTCAACGCATTGCAATACCGTTTGTGCTCACTTTTATCATTAGTTACCTTGCTGTTTTTATATTTTCAGATTACAAAAACCTATATCTACCATCCATATTGCACTTGTATCACCATCTCTTCGCCGAACTAGTGCACCTATACAATTCGCCATTGTATTGGGTGTGTTGGTGACACAAGAGACTCTTTGTTATTTAGTTGCAGGGTTGCTTGAGAGAGACCATCTTCATCCTACTCCTCCCACGGATTGATAAACCTTAGGTCATCCACTTGAGGGAAATTTGCTACTGTCCTACAAACCTCTGCACTTGGAGGCCCAACAACGTCTACAAGAAGAAGGTTGTGTAGTAGACATCACAGCGCAGCTCCCGCTCCTAACGAGGGTAGCGAGCTGCGCGTCTGCGGCAACATCCCAGGGCTCAAAAGAACCGCATCTCAGGAGCTCTTCTAGCCGTCCCACGTTGGCCGGTGCGAAGGCTCCCCTCACAGCTATGTTCACATGCCTTTCGTTTTGCTGAACAGGGCTGCCACGCACCAGCGCCACATGCGGGACATCCTGGAGGCTCATGAGGCCAGCGCCAGGCGATCCTATCGGAGGTGGCGTTGAATCCTCGCGAGCCCCCCGGGCCTCAAGAGCCTCACGAGGTTCAGGACCCGTACGACTTGTGAGGAGCGACTTCTGTAGCACGCATCTTCAGCTACTCCAACACCCCTTCAGCAACGGTGCCAGGTGCCACTTTTTGGTTTGTTCAGTTGGGGGCGCCCCTCGGGCTGCATTATCCCCTAGTCGTGTGGGTCCGTCCCTGTGGCATGTATCGTTCTTTGCATCTATTAGAACTGACCTTACCCTTTCGTGAGTTGCTTTATGATTATCACCTGCCTGTTCGGTGCTTCGTCGCCCTTCGCGGCCTCCACGCGTTGCTGACCCGCCGTTTGCTCATCCCGCCACGGGGGCTGCTGGCATGGTGCCTGTGCTTGGGTCCGTCCCTATAGCGTTGATAAATTTGAGAGATCGAGCTCTGACTCGCGGCCTGCCCTGTGAACGTCACCTCGCAAGGTCTTCAGTGCCTTCACCTTATTGTAGAAAGATCAACGGCAGGACAGCAAGCGCGGCTATGTGTTATGATCTCCTTCTCCGACTAACTCGTAGGAACCAACGGAGCCAGACTACGAGCGGCCCCGCCGGCCACTCCTTTTTCACACAATTCGCTTGCACGTTAAAGGGGGGCTCCTGAGCATCGCGCCTCAGGGGCTCCTACTGGCTGTCGAGCCCTCACCCTGGCCTTGACCATTGCATCGCGACCTGGCATACCAGTGGCGGTCGAGCCTCGCTCGACGGCCGGGACCCGAGGATGTAGAGCATCCAGATGAGCAAGAAAAAGGGGGGTCGGCACGAGCCCTTCCTAGAAGCTCCACCACCAAGACACAGTCAGGAGTCGCGCAAGGGAATCACCGCGGGTTCGCCAAGATAAGTCACCTCATACATATCAGCGTGGACCTCACGACCCAGTATTTCGACTCTAGCAATCTTGCTCCGGCAATGTTGCTTCCGTTTTTGGCCTTTAGGGAGTTGCTTGCATGCTAAAAGGGGACCTCCTGAGCATCGTGCCTCAGGGGCTCTTACCGGACCTCGGGCCGCTCACCTCCTGGCCTTGACCACGACATCGCAACCTGGCATACCAGCGATGGCTGAAGCTTGCCTGGGGACTGGGTCCTGTCGACGTAGAGCACTAAGCTACCGCGAGAACAAAAACGAGCACCGTGCCAAAGCGAGATACGCAATCACAACACCAAACTAGGAATAATAACATTGAGACAAAAGCATTACAGTTTCTTACACGCCCCCACGGGGCCCATCACAATTCCGTGCAGGGAAAACAAAAGAAGAGGACATGGAAGAACTCTGGCCGCAGGTCGTCACCGACGACACCGAGCGGACGCCGCTGCTTCACTCCGGGCGCGGCGAGAGCTCGATGGCTCGTAGCTGTCGCCGTTGCTGGACTCCGGAGAATCGCTGGATTCCGGGGAGTCGCTGCTGCTGCTGGAGGAACTGCTGGCAAGGCCAAGGGCAAGTTCAGCGCCCGTGGCCGCGCCGCATGGGCCGCCTCTTCCGGAGTAGCACTCCAGGCGCCGGCAGTCTTCGCCGAAGACCTTGAAGAAAAGTGTGGAGGCTCTGCCGTATTCGAAGTGGATGGCGAAGGCCCCTCCAGGAGAGCAGGCGCGGGCGATCTCGCCCCATCGTCGAGTCATGAAGATGTCGCCCGGGGGGACGACCTCGACCTCCACTTCAGTAGCTTGGCTGCAGCAGCCTGCATGTTGCAGCCACAGCTCGGCGGGCCCCCTCGACGGTATCTCCTCGGCAAAGAACCTCGAGAGCCGGATCCACTTGTGTGGCCGCATTGCCACCCACACCACGAACTCACACGATGTGCCTTCGGCGTGAGTTGACAAGTCGATTGGTCGTGCAGCCACGGCTTGTCCTCCGCGACCCCGACCCGCCTGGCGCTGGGCATTGCCCCCTCCCCCCTCCGCCCCGCCGCCTAGGGCTCTACGCGCGGGCGTACAGAGGGATCGGGAAGCCAGCCGGCGGCCGCTCGTGCCAAGGCCGCATCATCTCCTGCCCCCCGCCGGCTTCGCGGGAGCGGCCAAGCCTTTTCTTCGGCTGAAGTGGCCCGAGCTCCTCCCGAGGATCTTTTCCCTTCTCCGCCGCGGAAAACCTCCTTATCGGCGCCATGAATGCTTCGGCAAGACGGCGAGACAAGGAAGAAGAATGGAGAGTGGGCAGCGAGAAGATGGAGATGAGCGGGGGTCCCGCCCCTATCCCCATTTATAGCCAGAGGGAGGCCAACCGCCGGCCTCCACGATCCCCAGTAATGATGATCTTTCTGCATGCAGCAAGCTCTAGTCAAGTTGGACGGTTGCCGAGGCAGCGTGGGGAAGCGGAGACGCCCACGTCCCAACAAGCGCCACGCGTCAACCGTGTCTGCAGGCGGTTGGCTCCCGCGACGCTTCGCCCTTGCCCTTTGGCTTCGCCTCGAACCCAAGTCCAAGCGCGCCTTGGGCCCGGGGGCTACTCTCGGCATTCTGGGAACCGGAGTACCCAGACTTGCCTGCCTGCGGCCCACGGCGTGGCTCCATCGACGCCCTGGTATGGCCCATCTTCAGCACCAACAACACAAGACCCTCGCGACGGGCCAAGCCTCGCAAGGCGGACGGCGCCAAGACCTCCAGAAGGAGCTGCCTCCTTAGGCTGGCTCACGAGGAGCGGGGATTCCTATGCAAGCCCTCACCTCATGGGGATTGGATGATGCAATGTAACACCCCGCATGTAACTTGCCATATTTGTAACTCCGACTCTTGCCATTTCCGGCTATGTGATATGTTTTTCCCTCCGTTGTTGGGTTTTGTCTTTCGTTTTGTATTTTGTCATGTCATGCATTTTCATATCATATCATCATGTGCATTGCATTCGCATACGTGTTCGTCTCATGCATCCGAGCATTTTCCCCGTTGTCCGTTTTCCAATCCGGCGCTCCTATCTCCTCCGGTGCACCCCTCTAGTTTTCTTTCGTGTGCGTGTGTCAAACTTTCTCGGAGTGGACCGAGGCTTGTCAAGTGGCTTTAATATACCACCCGGAATCTACCGGTCAAGTTTCGTTCCATTCGGAGGTCGTTTGGTACTCCAACGGTTAACCGAGCCTCCGCAATGTCCATTTGATTGTCCAGCAAAAACCCCCTCCAAAACCAGCCCAAAACCCACCAAACTCTCTTCCATGCTCTAGGTCGTTCGATCACGATCGTGTGGGCGAAAACCGCACCTCATTTGGAGTCTCCTAGCTCCCTCTACCTATTTATAGGTGGACATCCCGATATACATTTGCAGACGAAACCCTAACCCTCTCCCTCCGCGCCGCGCCGGACGCGTCCGCCCGCACCGGACACGTCCGCCGCGCCGCCCGGCCAACCCGCGAGCGCCGCGTGGCCCGCCTCCGTCTCGCCCCGCCGCCGGCCCGCAGGCCCGTCGCCGGCCCTCCGGGCCCGCGCCGTCCGCCGCCCGCGCGCCGCGCGCCCGCCGCCCGGAGCCCGCCGACCCCGCCGTCCTCTCCTCCTCCGGCGACCGGCGCCGCCGCCCCGCTCCTCCTCCCTCCGGCCCTGTCTCGCCGTCGCCCTCTGGCGCCTCTTCCTCCCACCGGCGGCCCAGCCCCGATCGAGATCTGGATCGATCTCTCTGTGGTGAGGCGTTGACTTTTTCCCCCGAGATCCCGTTATTTTTTCTAAGTCCCAGAAACTTTTCAGTATATGCTCCTGTTCCCGATGCGATAACTTTGTGCATGTAGCTCCGATTCGTGCATATGATATGTCACATTGTTCGCCTCGTGATGCTCTTCATTTTGTTCAATTGCACCATTTTCATTAGAGGTCATCTTGATGCCCAAATCTTCGTTGGAAGTGGGCTAGTTGTTGTTATTCTCTGGTTCTTATCAGAACTTGGAGATTTGTCATTTTTGTATCATTTATTCTGTGTATCTTTTGAGCATCAGCTCTACATGTGTTTTGAAGTATGACATGCCATCTTTCCAGTGGTATAGTCCATGTATTTTTGTGATCTATGTGGTGACTAGCACAAGCATGCAAAGTAGGCCCCGTAATATTTCTGATTTCAGGGACTTGGTGATTTCTCCAAGTCCTCGTCTGCTGTAATTTTATTGACATGAAAACTTGATGCTACAGAGAGATCCATGCATATTTTGGAGATGTTCAGTAAGGATGTTTTGTAGATATAGTTGTAATTGATCCATTCCTGCAATTGTTTGCAATTTTAGAGTACTATAGCATGACTCAATCTTGCTCTACTTTTGCTATAAAATATTTCTGGCAGATTCTTAACATGACATGCATTTTTGCCAAGCTTATTGTAGCTGATCCATACATGCTATGCAATTGTTCTTGCCATGGATAGCTTCATAAACATGCCATCTTGCTGTAGGTATGCTTGGATTTTCATGCGTTGCTCTGTAGTGAGTGCTTCAAGCTCACAAAGAGGCCTACATATTAATATTTCTGCCATGCTCTGTTTTCTGCTAAGTCTGAAACCTGATAACGAAACTTGCTATGTTTACATGCTTGCCATCATATCTTCTGGTCCTTGTTGACTTATGGTCAATAAGGGACTTTTGTCATGTGCATTTAGTAGAACACTACTATGCCTTGTTTTGCAATGTTAAGTTGCTGTAGCATGTTGATTTCGTGCTCTGAACATTGCGACCTGATGCTGATTTCTGCCATGTCCAGTTTTTCACCAAGTCTGTGAACCTATAATCTTTTGCACTTTTGCCATGCTTGTTTGAGCTTGTTATGTTGTGAACTAGCCGTAGCTCAGTGTTCATCTTTTGTCAAGAATCTCCTGTAGATTACTGCCATGTGCTTTGTTGCTATGTTGGGGTGCTGTAGCATTGTTACTTGTTGCATTTGAAGTGCTATCTTGCTGTTTATCGCAGATTAGTGTCATTCTTGTTTTGCTTGCCATTTGCAAACCGTGCATCCGATTCCGGTGATCTTTATATCGATTTCGACCGAAATCATCTCATCTTTCCAGTGGCATGCTTGGTTTGCCAAGTTACTGCCATGTTCATCATTTCCCTTCCGGAGCACGCATATGCATCGCATATCATATCTTGCATATCATACATGTTTTGCATCATCTTGCTTGCGCATTTCTCGTGTTGATTGTGGTACCGTTTGCTTGTGTTCTTGTCTTGGGTAGAGCCGGGAGACGAGTTCGTGAACGAGGAACCTGTCGAGTACGCTTACGAGGATCAAGCTTTCGACAACTCTGAGAACCTTGCAGGCAAGATGACCACCCCTCGAAATCACTTCTATCTTTGCTATACTAGTTGTTCGCTCTATTGCCATGCTCGCTACCTATCACTTGCTATATCATGTCTCCTATTTCAGCCTTGTCAGCCCCTAACTATCCTTTCCTAGCAAACCGTTGTTTGGCTATGTACCGCTTTTGCTCAGCCCCTCTTATAGCGTTGCTAGCTGCAGGTGAAGTTGAAGTTGTTCCATATCGGAACATGGACATGTTGGGATATCACAATATCTCTTATTTAATTAATGCATCTATATATTTTGGTTAAGGGTGGAAGGCTCGGCCTTATGCCTGGTGTTTTGTTCCACTCTTGCCGCCCTAGTTACTGTTATACCGGGATGATGTTCCTTGAGTTTGCGTTCCTTACGCGGTCGGGTGATTTATGGGACCCCCTTGACAGTTCGCCTTGAATAAAACTCCTCCAGCAAGGCCCAACCTTGGTTTTACCATTTGCGACCTATACCTTTTTCCCCGGGTTTTCTAGAGCCCGAGGGTCATCTTTATTTTAAACCCCCGGGCCAGTGCTCCTCTGAGTATTGGTCCAAACTGTCAGTCGCCGGTGGCCACCAGGGGCAACTTTGGTCTGGCCTATCGGAAGCTTGGACAATCCGGTGTGCCCTGAGAACGAGATATGTGCAGCTCCTATCGGGATTTGTCGGCACATTCGGGAGGCTTTGCTGGTCTTGTTTTACCATTGTCGAGATGTCTTGTAAACCGGGATTCCGAGACTGATCGGGTCTTTCCGGAAGAAGGTTTATCCTTCGTTGACCGTGAGAGCTTATGATGGGCTAAGTTGGGACACCCCTGCAGGGTATTATCTTTCGAAAGCCGTGCCCGCGGTTATGAGGCAGATGGGAATTTGTTAATGTCCGTTTGTAGATAACTTGTCACTTGACCCAATTAAAATACACCAAGTGCGTGTGTAGCCGTGATGGTCTCTTCTCGGCGGAGTCCGGGAAGTGAACACGGTCTGTGTTATGTATGACGTAAGTAGGTGTTCAGGACCTCTTCTGGGTCATTGTTAGATGACGCCCGTCCCATTGCTTCTCTTCTCGCTCTCATTTGCGCAAGTTAGCCACCATATATGCTTTTGCCGCTGCAGCTCCACCTCTTTGCACCTCCTTGTCCTATAAGCTTAAATAGTCTTGATCTCGCGGGTGTGAGATTGCTGAGTCCCCGTGACTCACAGATACTTCCAACACCAGTTGCAGGTGCCGACGATGCCAGTGCAGACGATGGCGTCGATCTCAAGTGGGAGTTCGACGAGGAACGTGGTCGTTACTATGTGTCTTTTCCTGATGATCAGTAGTGGAGCCCA
Organism: Aegilops tauschii subsp. strangulata; assembly: GCF_002575655.3. Lineage (NCBI taxonomy): Eukaryota > Viridiplantae > Streptophyta > Magnoliopsida > Poales > Poaceae > Aegilops > Aegilops tauschii. Next base: position 248,595,044 of record NC_053038.3, read on the forward strand.
GTTGGGACGATCGGGGTTCTAGCACTTGGGGTTGTCTTATTTTCATCTGGATTTTGGCCGTAGTCGGTCTATATGATTGTATTTTGGATGATGTATGAATGATAATTATGTATTGTGTGAAGTGGCGATTGTAAGCCAACTCTTTATCCCATTCTTGTTCATTACATGGGATTTTGCGAAGATGACCCTTCTTGCGACAAAACCACTATGCGGTTATGCCTCTAAGTCGTGCCTCGACACGTGGGAGATATAGCCGCATCGTGGGCGTTACAAGTTGGTAATCAGAGCCATCCCCGACTTAGGAGCCCCCTGCTTGATCGAATCGCTGGCGTTGTTGAGTCTAGAACAAAATGTTTTGAGTCTTAGGATTATATACATCGGAGAGTAGGATTCTTTTTACTCCTCAGTCCCTTCGTCGCTCTGGTGAGGTCTCCTGACGTAGAAGTTTTGACTGTTCTCTCCTCAAATTTCACTAAAAAAAATTTTTTTAGGATCACGCGGGTATCTTGGAATCGTTCCGATCGATTTGTGATGAGAACATTGTTCTTGGTGCCTCCTGTCATTTAGGGGTTGTGGCAGTGTCCCGGGGAGTTGAGCTCCGAGGTGTTGTCGTCACAATTTTATCGTTGCAGTTCTGGAATACCTGAGTTTCGCCGACATCGAAATCTCTTTTATGCAGTTGTTGGTGAGATCACCTCGACGCCACCCAGTACTGGGGCGGGAGTTCGGGAGTATTGCCATAACTTGTATAACGGATGTTTTTCGAAGGTTGAGGTAAACGATTTCCGAAGGGTTCTTGGTTATGTGTTGACGGATGGATACAGCTGGATCTAGGGATTGCTAGTTTGGGTGATATATATTTGTGTCCCCTGTATCCCCTACACCAGATTGCATAACCAGAAAGTTTCGGGAGTTTATAAGTGGGAATTCAAGTAGCCTTAGGATTTCTTTCCGACAGATGCATGATATGAGATTGGGGTTCGACGTCTAGTGGTCCGCCTGTATACGGTTGATTGTACAGTGGTCTCGTTGTGTCTTAAAGAGTCCATGGCTTTGCCGACTCGGGGACGCTTCGTATGTCATGTGCACAGCCTTGTACATGATGGTGCTGTACGATTGAGCCCGTGTGGGCCCCACCACGAAAACTTCGGACGAAATATCTATCATATGTTTGTTCCGGCTTATTCTGCAAGCCAATACTTTGTTTTATTATGTTCATTTCATATCTTTTTCAAGTGGCTTCTCAACTTATGGAAGTGTGATGACTTACTACGGAATTCATTCGTTCATCTTCGTTCGAATGCTTATTGTGAAGACTATATGTTGCAATTTCTATCCGTTGATTCTACTTATCTTTTGTCTATCGAGATGCTAACGGATGTCACCCTCTTCAGGATGGCTCCGCCAACGCGTCAGAATCCGGATCGCAATGAAGGGAGTCAAGCGAACCCTCCGCCACCACCTCCACCTCCGGAGGCATGGCAATCAATCATGGCAGCCACCAACGCCAATGCTCAGATGATTCTGCAACTCTTGCAAGAACGTACTCAAGGGCAAGGCAATCAAGGAAATCAAGGTCAAGGCAACAATCAGTTTCACTTTGCCACTCTCAACCAGTTTCTCGCAAATCAGCCCAAGTCTTTCAGCTACTGTGCCGAGGCCACGGATGCCGATGATTGGCTCGTGGACATCAACAAGCATTTTGAATGTAGCAATGTCAGGCCTGAGGACTTTGTCAAGTTCGCTTCTTTCCGGCTCAAGGACCAAGCTGCTGATTGGTTTCAACAATACAAAGATTCCAGAGGAGGTCGTGTGATTACTTGGACTGACTTCTGTCGGGACTTCAAAGCGCACCACATTCCACAAAGTGTTGTTGAGAGCAAGCGTGAGGAGTTCCGCAATCTCAAGCAAGGAAACATGTCTGTGTATCAATACAACATTCAGTTTCAGAAACTTGCTCGCTTCGCTAAGCAAGACGTTCCAGATGAGAAGAGCATGATCTATCACTTTCGAGGTGGCCTTAAAGAGGATCTGCAGTTAGCTCTCGTTCTTGTTGAGCCTTCTCAGTTTGATCAATTCTACAATATGGCACTGAAGCAAGAGGCTGCTCAGCTCAAGTGTGAGGCTTCTAAGAAAAGAGTCAGGGACGCAGTTCAGTCTTCTTCTTCCTCACTTGTGACAGCTAAGCAACAGAAGTTCTGGTTGCCTCCTCCTCCTCCGTTTCGTCAGCCTTACCAGCAGAAGAACAAAGGTGGCCATGGTTCTTCAAACTCTTCCAACTCTGGCTATCAGAACAAGTCTCAGAATCAAGCTCCAAAGTCCAATGCTCCTTATCACCGTCCACTCTCAGAGGTGACTTGCAACAAATGTCAGCAGAAAGGTCACTATGCTAACAAGTGCTTCAACCAGAGGCGTCTTCCTCCTCCTCCTCCTGTCAGATCTTCCAGCAATGCAGTGGTCAAGCATAATCCAAAGTTTGCAAAGGTGAACATGTTGAATGCAGCTCAAGCGGAGGAATCTACTGATGTGATAATGGGTAATCTCTTAGTTAATGATATTCCTGCAAAAGTTCTTTTTGATACTGGTGCATCTCTTTCTTTCATTTCAATACCTTTTGCATCCAAGCATGAATTGCATTTCCAAGGATTGCCTAGGCCGTTAGCAGTTGTCTCTCCAGGCAAATGCATGAATGCAAGTTCCATGGTTCCGAATGTTACCATCAAGATGGGCGATTATGCATTTCAGTCTTCTCCAATTGTTCTTGGTGATTCGGATATTGATCTTATTCTCGGGATGGACTGGCTTTCTAAGCACAAGGCTCAACTTGATTGTGCTGCCAGAGAAATTCAACTGACACACTCGTCTGAGGATGTGATTGTTTTTGCCGCTCGTGATGAAACCATTCGGTTTTTCTCTCTCAATGAGAAGGGCGAATTGGATGCCATCTCTCAAATTCCAGTCGTTTGCGAGTATCAAGATGTCTTTCCAGAAGAGCTTCCGGGTATGCCTCCGCACCGGCCAGTTGAGTTCGTTATCGAACTAGAGCCTGGTACTGTACCCGTTTGCAAGTGTCCATACAAGCTTGGACCTAACGAGCTGAAGGAATTGAAGAAGCAGCTCGATGAACAAGAACGTCTGGGTTTGATCAGACCGAGTTCTTCTCCATGGGGTTGTGGTGTTCTTTTTGTCAAGAAGAAGGATGGCACGGACCGACTTTGTGTCGACTATCGTCCATTGAACAAGAAGACAATCAAGAACAAGTATCCACTTCCCAACATCAATGAGCTATTTGAGCAACTCAAGGGCGCTAAAGTATTCTCGAAGCTTGACCTTCGTATGGGTTATCATCAGATTCGCATTCGTGAAGAAGATATTCCCAAGACAGCATTCAGAACGAGCTTTGGTTCTTATGAATATACTGTCGTGTCTTTCGGCCTTGTAAATGCTCCTCCGGTGTTCTCTCGGATGATGAGTTTCATCTTCAACCCTTATACCAATGAATTCATTCTGGTGTATCTCGATGATATCTTGGTCTTCTCCAAGAATAAGCAGGATCATGCCAAACATTTGCGATTGGTGCTCGACAAGCTCAGAGAGTATCAATTCTATGCGAAGTTCTCCAAATGTGAGTTTTGGCTAGATGAAGTTCTTTTCCTTGGTCACATCATCTCCGCCAAAGGCATCGCTGTAAACCCCGAGAAGGTGTCCGCAGTTCTGGATTGGGAACCTCCTCAAAATGTCAAGCAGCTCCGCAGTTTTCTGGGTCTTGCAAGCTATTGCCGAAGATTCGTTGAGAATTTCTCCACGATTGCAAAGACTCTTTCCAACCTCCTACAGAAGCATGTGAAGTATGTCTGGTCTCCTGAGTGTGAAGTTGCTTTCAACACTCTCAAACAGAAACTAGTCACAGCTCCTGTCTTGACTCCTCCTGATGAATCCAAGCCGTATGAAGTTTTCTGTGATGCTTCTCTCCAAGGTCTCGGTGCTGTGTTAATGCAAGAGAAGAAAGTTGTGGCCTATACCTCTCGGCAGTTGAAGCCCAACGAGAAGAACTACCCCACTCACGATCTTGAGTTGGCGGCAGTTGTCCATGCTTTGGTTACGTGGAGACATCTCTTGTTGGGAAGACAAGTGGACATTTTCACTGATCACAAGAGTCTCAAGTATATCTTCACTCAGCCCAACCTCAACCTCAGGCAGACTCGATGGGTAGAAATGATTCAAGAGTACAATCCGAGTATCGAATATACTCCAGGCAAGGCTAATGTCATTGCAGATGCGTTAAGCAGGAAAGCTTATTGCAACAGCTTAATTCTCAAGCCTTTCCAACCGGATCTTTGTGAAGCTTTCCGCAAGCTGAATCTCCAAGTTGTTCCTCAAGGCGTTCTTGCCAACCTCATAGTATCTCCTACTTTGGAAGATCAAATTCGTGAGGCTCAACTCCTTGATGCCATGGTGAAGAAGGTGAAACGTGGTATCGACAAGGGTCTTTCCAAATACAAGTGCTATCGCATTGATGACAGAGACACTTTGTTCTTCGAGGACCGGATTGTGGTTCCGAAAGGTGATCTAAGGAAAGTCATAATGAATGAGGCGCACAATTCTCTCCTTTCCATTCATCCTGGAAGTACGAAGATGTATCATGACCTCAAGCAGTCGTATTGGTGGACTCGAATGAAGCGAGAAATTGCTCAATTCGTGAATGAATGTGACGTCTGCCGAAGAGTGAAAGCAGAACACCAACGACCAGCTGGTCTCCTCCAACCTCTTGCTATTCCGGAATGGAAGTTTGATCATATCGAAATGGACTTCGTGACTGGATTTCCAAAGTCCAAGCGCGGAAATGACTCTATCTTTGTTGTCATCGACAAGCTCTCTAAAGTGGCTCATTTCCTTCCTATCAAAGAATCCATCACAGCAGCTCAGCTGGCAGAGCTCTACACCTCCAGAATTGTCTCCTTACACGGCATTCCACAATTGATTTCTTCTGATCGTGGAAGCATCTTCACCTCTAAGTTCTGGGACTCCTTCCAGAAGGCCATGGGCACTAATATTCGCTTCAGCACAGCTTTCCACCCTCAAACTAGTGGCCAAGTCGAGCGAGTCAATCAAATTCTTAAAGATATGCTCAGGGCTTGTGTCATTTCCTTTGGCATGAAATGGGAAGATTGTCTTCCATATGCTGAATTCTCCTACAACAACAGCTTCCAAGCGAGTTCGGGCAAGGCCCCATTCGAGATTCTCTATGGCAGAAAGTGCCGTACTCCTCTCAATTGGTCAGAGACTGGTGAACGTCAACTTCTTGGCAATGACTTAATCACTGAAGCTGAAGAAATGTGTAAAGTCATCCGTGATAATCTCAAAGCCGCGCAATCGCGCCAGAAGAGCTACTATGATAGTAAGCATCGTGATTTGGCTTTCGAGATCGGAGACCATGTCTACCTCCGCGTCTCTCCTATGAAAGGCACTCGTCGCTTCGGTATCAAAGGGAAGCTTGCCCCTAGATACGTGGGTCCTTTCAAGATCATTGGCAAAAGAGGCGACCTCGCCTATCAACTTGAGCTTCCTTCCAACTTCGCGAACGTGCACGATGTGTTCCACGTGTCACAGCTCCGCAAGTGCTTCAAGACGCCTGAGCGCACTATCGACTTCGAAGAGATTGACCTCCAAGAAGATTTGTCTTATCATGAGCACCCAGTTGCTATTCTTGAAGAGACTGAGCGCAAGACTCGCAACAAGTCTATCAAATTCCTCAAAGTGAAGTGGTCGCACCATTCCGACCGGGAAGCCACCTGGGAACGCGAGGACCATCTCTGTTCCGAATATCCGGAGTTCTTTCAGTCCTAGATCTCGGGACGAGATCCTCTCGTAGTGGTGGAGTGTTGTAACACCCCGCATGTAACTTGCCATATTTGTAACTCCGACTCTTGCCATTTCCGGCTATGTGATATGTTTTTCCCTCCGTTGTTGGGTTTTGTCTTTCGTTTTGTATTTTGTCATGTCATGCACTTTCATATCATATCATCATGTGCATTGCATTCGCATACGTGTTCGTCTCATGCATCCGAGCATTTTCCCCGTTGTCCGTTTTCCAATCCGGCGCTCCTATCTCCTCCGGTGCACCCCTCTAGTTTTCTTTCGTGTGCGTGTGTCAAACTTTCTCGGAGTGGACCGAGGCTTGTCAAGTGGCTTTAATATACCACCCGGAATCTACCGGTCAAGTTTCGTTCCATTCGGAGGTCGTTTGGTACTCCAACGGTTAACCGGGCCTCCGCAATGTCCATTTGATTGTCCAGCAAAAAACCCCCTCCAAAACCAGCCCAAAACCCACCAAACTCTCTTCCATGCTCTAGGTCTTTCGATCACGATCGTGTGGGCGAAAACCGCACCTCATTTGGAGTCTCCTAGCTCCCTCTACCTATTTATAGGTGGACATCCCGATATACATTTGCAGACGAAACCCTAACCCTCTCCCTCCGCGCCACGCCGGACGCGTCCGCCCGCACCGGACACGTCCGCCGCGCCGCCCGGCCAACCCGCGAGCGCCGCGTGGCCCGCCTCCGTCTCGCCCCGCCGCCGGCCCGCAGGCCCGTCGCCGGCCCTCCGGGCCCGCGCCGTCCGCCGCCCGCGCGCCGCGCGCCCGCCGCCGCTCCGCCTCCCCGCCGCCCGTCGCCGGCGCCCCGCCGCCGCGCGCCCCGGCCCCCGCCGCCCGCCGCCGGCCGGCCCCGCCATCTCCGCCGCCGGCGCCCGTGCCCCGCCGCCCGGAGCCCGCCGACCCCGCCGTCCTCTCCTCCTCCGGCGACCGGCGCCGCCGCCCCGCTCCTCCTCCCTCCGGCCCTGTCTCGCCGTCGCCCTCTGGCGCCTCTTCCTCCCACCGGCGGCCCAGCCCCGATCGAGATCTGGATCGATCTCTCTGTGGTGAGGCGTTGACTTTTTCCCCCGAGATCCCGTTATTTTTTCTAAGTCCCAGAAACTTTTCAGTATATGCTCCTGTTCCCGATGCGATAACTTTGTGCATGTAGCTCCAATTCGTGCGTATGATATGTCACATTGTTCGCCTCGTGATGCTCTTCATTTTGTTCAATTGCACCATTTTCATTAGAGGTCATCTTGATGCCCAAATCTTCGTTGGAAGTGGGCTAGTTGTTGTTATTCTCTGGTTCTTATCAGAACTTGGAGATTTGTCATTTTTGTATCATTTATTCTGTGTATCTTTTGAGCATCAGCTCTACATGTGTTTTGAAGTATGACATGCCATATTTCCAGTGGTATAGTCCATGTATTTTTGTGATCTATGTGGTGACTAGCACAAGCATGCAAAGTAGGCCCCGTAATATTTCTGATTTCAGGGACTTGGTGATTTCTCCAAGTCCTCGTCTGCTGTAATTTTATTGACATGAAAACTTGATGCTACAGAGAGATCCATGCATATTTTGGAGATGTTCAGTAAGGATGTTTTGTAGATATAGTTGTAATTGATCCATTCCTGCAATTGTTTGCAATTTTAGAGTACTATAGCATGACTCAATCTTGCTCTACTTTTGCTATAAAATATTTCTGGCAGATTCTTAACATGACATGCATTTTTGCCAAGCTTATTGTAGCTGATCCATACATGCTATGCAATTGTTCTTGCCATGGATAGCTTCATAAACATGCCATCTTGCTGTAGGTATGCTTGGATTTTCATGCGTTGCTCTGTAGTGAGTGCTTCAAGCTCACAAAGAGGCCTACATATTAATATTTCTGCCATGCTCTGTTTTCTGCTAAGTCTGAAACCTGATAACGAAACTTGCTATGTTTACATGCTTGCCATCATATCTTCTGGTCCTTGTTGACTTATGGTCAATAAGGGACTTTTGTCATGTGCATTTAGTAGAACACTACTATGCCTTGTTTTGCAATGTTAAGTTGCTGTAGCATGTTGATTTCGTGCTCTGAACATTGCGACCTGATGCTGATTTCTGCCATGTCCAGTTTTTCACCAAGTCTGTGAACCTATAATCTTTTGCACTTTTGCCATGCTTGTTTGAGCTTGTTATGTTGTGAACTAGCCGTAGCTCAGTGTTCATCTTTTGTCAAGCATCTCCTGTAGATTACTGCCATGTGCTTTGTTGCTATGTTGGGGTGCTGTAGCATTGTTACTTGTTGCATTTGAAGTGCTATCTTGCTGTTTATCGCAGATTAGTGTCATTCTTGTTTTGCTTGCCATTTGCAAACCGTGCATCCGATTCCGGTGATCTTTATATCGATTTCGACCGAAATCATCTCATCTTTCCAGTGGCATGCTTGGTTTGCCAAGTTACTGCCATGTTCATCATTTCCCTTCCGGAGCACGCATATGCATCGCATATCATATCTTGCATATCATACATGTTTTGCATCATGTTGCTTGCGCATTTCTCGTGTTGATTGTGGTACCGTTTGCTTGTGTTCTTGTCTTGGGTAGAGCCGGGAGACGAGTTCGTGAACGAGGAACCTGTCGAGTACGCTTACGAGGATCAAGCTTTCGACAACTCTGAGAACCTTGCAGGCAAGATGACCACCCCTCGAAATCACTTCTATCTTTGCTATACTAGTTGTTCGCTCTATTGCCATGCTCGCTACCTATCACTTGCTATATCATGTCTCCTATTTCAGCCTTGTCAGCCCCTAACCATCCTTTCCTAGCAAACCGTTGTTTGGCTATGTACCGCTTTTGCTCAGCCCCTCTTATAGCGTTGCTAGCTGCAGGTGAAGTTGAAGTTGTTCCATATCGGAACATGGACATGTTGGGATATCACAATATCTCTTATTTAATTAATGCATCTATATATTTTGGTTAAGGGTGGAAGGCTCGGCCTTATGCCTGGTGTTTTGTTCCACTCTTGCCGCCCTAGTTACTGTTATACCGGGATGATGTTCCTTGAGTTTGCGTTCCTTACGCGGTCGGGTGATTTATGGGACCCCCTTGACAGTTCGCCTTGAATAAAACTCCTCCAGCAAGGCCCAACCTTGGTTTTACCATTTGCGACCTATACCTTTTTCCCCGGGTTTTCTAGAGCCCGAGGGTCATCTTTATTTTAAACCCCCGGGCCAGTGCTCCTCTGAGTATTGGTCCAAACTGTCAGTCGCCGGTGGCCACCAGGGGCAACTTTGGTCTGGCCTATCGGAAGCTTGGACAATCCGGTGTGCCCTGAGAACGAGATATGTGCAGCTCCTATCGGGATTTGTCGGCACATTCGGGAGGCTTTGCTGGTCTTGTTTTACCATTGTCGAGATGTCTTGTAAACCGGGATTCCGAGACTGATCGGGTCTTTCCGGAAGAAGGTTTATCCTTCGTTGACCGTGAGAGCTTATGATGGGCTAAGTTGGGACACCCCTGCAGGGTATTATCTTTCGAAAGCCGTGCCCGCGGTTATGAGGCAGATGGGAATTTGTTAATGTCCGTTTGTAGATAACTTGTCACTTGACCCAATTAAAATACACCAAGTGCGTGTGTAGCCGTGATGGTCTCTTCTCGGCGGAGTCCGGGAAGTGAACACGGTCTGTGTTATGTATGACGTAAGTAGGTGTTCAGGACCTCTTCTGGGTCATTGTTAGATGACGCCCGTCCCATTGCTTCTCTTCTCGCTCTCATTTGCGCAAGTTAGCCACCATATATGCTTTTGCCGCTGCAGCTCCACCTCTTTGCACCTCCTTGTCCTATAAGCTTAAATAGTCTTGATCTCGCGGGTGTGAGATTGCTGAGTCCCCGTGACTCACAGATACTTCCAACACCAGTTGCAGGTGCCGACGATGCCAGTGCAGACGATGGCGTCGATCTCAAGTGGGAGTTCGACGAGGAACGTGGTCGTTACTATGTGTCTTTTCCTGATGATCAGTAGTGGAGCCCAGTTGGGACGATCGGGGTTCTAGCACTTGGGGTTGTCTTATTTTCATCTAGATTTTGGCCGTAGTCGGTCTATATGATTGTATTTTGGATGATGTATGAATGATAATTATGTATTGTGTGAAGTGGCGATTGTAAGCCAACTCTTTATCCCATTCTTGTTCATTACATGGGATTTTGCGAAGATGACCCTTCTTGCGACAAAACCACTATGCGGTTATGCCTCTAAGTCGTGCCTCGACACGTGGGAGATATAGCCGCATCGTGGGCGTTACAAGTTGGTAATCAGAGCCATCCCCGACTTAGGAGCCCCCTGCTTGATCGAATCGCTGGCGTTGTTGAGTCTAGAACAAAATGTTTTGAGTCTTAGGATTATATACATCAGAGAGTAGGATTCTTTTTACTCCTCAGTCCCTTCGTCGCTCTGGTGAGGTCTCCTGACGTAGAAGTTTTGACTGTTCTCTCCTCAAATTTCACTAAAAAAAATTTTTTTAGGATCACGCGGGTATCTTGGAATCGTTCCGATCGATTTGTGACGAGAACATTGTTCTTGGTGCCTCCTGTCATTTAGGGGTTGTGGCAGTGTCCCGGGGAGTTGAGCTCCGAGGTGTTGTCGTCACAATTTTATCGTTGCAGTTCTGGAATACCTGAGTTTCGCCGACATCGAAATCTCTTTTATGCAGTTGTTGGTGAGATCACCTCGACGCCACCCAGTACTGGGGCGGGAGTTCGGGAGTATTGCCATAACTTGTATAACGGATGTTTTTCGAAGGTTGAGGTAAACGATTTCCGAAGGGTTCTTGGTTATGTGTTGACGGATGGATAAGATGTACTAGTTGTCTCCCTTTGAATTTGGCCGTTGTGAGATCCCTTCCTACCTTCATTTTGGGAAGAGGACCAAGGCCACTATAAATATAGCCTAGCCACCACCATAGAGAACGATCTGGATCCAGACGATCCATACCCTCACCAGCTCATACAAACACAAGAACACACCTCTTGAGGTTGTTCTTCCATCGTACTAGTTCATCCTCAGCCCACCTCGAGGCAAATCCACCACAAAGAAGGAGTAGGGTATTACACCACAATGTGGCCCGAACCTGGGTAAACTGACTTGTCCTGCTCTTCTTCAGTTCATCGAGCTAGGCCGTGAGATCATCGAGTTGGTAGGCTGGGGAGGTTGAGTTCTTCGCACGCACCCCAGAGTTCGAGTCTATCTTGGGTCTGCGGAGCCCCGAATCCGACAACTACATATTGAAAGTGCAACTATCCCTGGGTGGTTTTGGTAATTATTAACAACATATAGCTCAATGAGCTAATGCTATTTCAAGATAAATATTTCAGGAAAGCTCAATGATTGGCATGGCATGGATTAGAAATGTGGACCCCTCAAAATGCTAAGGACACATATTGGCTCAAGCTCAAGACTCTACATTTTCGCTTTTAGTGATCCAAGATCACATTGAGTCCATAGGAAAAGCCAATAATATTAAAAGGGGATGAGGTGTTGCTTAATGGCTTACTTGCTCAAAGTGCTTAGCGATATGCTCCAAAACCCTCAACCACTTTCTCACATCCACATATGTCCCAAACCAAAAGTCAAACTCGGCCCCACCGAAACTTTCTATCCGGCGCCACCGAGTTCAGTTGACATAGCCACTGTCGGATGTGGGGCTCCGGCAAAACCCTTAAGGTTCAAACTCTGGGGTGCGCGCGAAGTTCTTTCCCACCTACCGATCCTCGCCCTAGCTCGCTAAGATCTCGCGGACAAACTCGACGAACTTGCAACACAGAAAGACACGAGATTTATACTGGTTCGGGCCACCGTTGTGGTGTAATACCCTACTCCAGTGTGTGGTGGTGGATTGCCTCTTGGGCTGATGAAGAACAATACAAGGGGAAGAACAGCCTCCTGAGGTTGAGGTGTTCTTGTGCTCGGTGAAATTGTGGGGGTGAGGACTCGATCAGTTTAACCTACCTCTACTGTGGTGGCTAGCTCTACTTATATAGGCCCTGGTCCTCTTCCCAAATATTGAGCGGGAAGGGAGCCAACAATGGCGGGCAAATTTGAAAGGGGACAGCTAGTACAAGCTATCCTGACAAAAGTGGTCTTCGCCTGCAAAAGGCTCTGGTGATGACGCCGTCTGGGGCTCCACGGTGACCTCCGTCTTGCCGTCCTGCTGGTCTTGGTCTCCTTGCACCGATATGGAAATCTTTGCCTGATGCCTCGGTACTCCGCGCCTGCGCTTGCCTCCTTAGCACCGAAGAGGAAACAAGGACGCTGCGCGCGCTGGCGCTCGCCTGGTGTCGATCGTCATGGCTCACGTCACGAGAGCCTCGTGAGGTTTGCCCCGCCTTGATATCTCCGCTCCTCGCGAGGCAGCCTGGTGAGGCCGCTCCAGAGGTGGTCTTGCATCGTCCGCCTCGCGAGGCTTGGCCCCTCGCGAGGGTCTCGAATGCCTGGTTGATGAAGACAGGTCGTACGGCCTGCTAGCATAGCCACGCCGTGGGCCGCAGGCAGGCAAGTCTGGGGACCCCCGTTCCCAGAACGCCGACAATAGCCTCCCCCCCCCAAGGCGCGCTCGGGCTTGGCTTCGAGGCGAAGCCAAAGGTCAAGTACGGAGTGGCGCGGGACCCAAAAGCCTGCGACCTCGGTTGACGCATGGCGGTTGATTGGACGTGGGCATCTCCACTTCCCCACGCTGCCTTTGAATCCGCCTAGCTATGCGGCCCCCGCAGCTTACACAGTTATACTTTCCTCGTCCACGCCTCGCTCCCCCCAATCTCTCTGCTTTCTCGAGACTCTGCTCCTCCCCTCCAATCTGATCTGCGCCCTGCTTGCCTCATCGCCATGGCGCCAAAACAGGTTGACAAGGGGAAGAAACCTCTGTCTTTGCCAAGTGCGCCTCCGTCTGTCGAGCCTGTGCTCGGCCGTCCCCGGGTGCTCAATGACGAGGCTATGGACAAGGTGCGCCCCATGCTTGCTTCCAGTTTCAACGAGTGGGGAGAGACGGTGGCTTGGCCCGCGTCTCGTTCCCGTATTGCTCGGGCGGCCACTGAGGTCCCAATCTTCATGGATGCCCTTTGGGCTGGCCCGATTCCCCCCTTCTCCACCTTCTTCAACGTGGTGCTTGAGCATTATCAGATCCACATGTTGCATCTCGACCCTCAATCTGTGACTCTTCTCGCCGTCTTCGCCTTTGTGTGCGAAGCCATGGTTGGCATTGCCCCTTCTGTGGCCCTCCTTCGCCATTTCTTCTCATTGCATCTGATTGACCCTTGGCAGAGCTCGGGGTCTGTGAGCTTCCAAGCCATGGCCACGACAGCGGGCGCGGGGATCGACTTTGAGCTTCCTCCATCCATGAGCGAGTTTCGGACACGATGGGTGTTTGTTGACGCCAGCGTGCTCAGCCCTCTGCTCCGTGCTCCACCAGGGCCTGCTATTCCCAACTCCAGTTGGGGCCACCAGAGGATCACGAGCCCCCGTCTCGCTCCTGTCTGGCTCAGGCTGAGGAGGCTGAAGGACCGCGGTGTGACTGCGCCTATGGTGGTGAAGGAGTTCGTCAAGCGTCGGGTCGCTCCGCTTCAGCGCCATTCCCCCCGATGTGGACCTTGCTCAGCAGCCAGGACCACATGAGGTTTCAGGAGGAAGGACTTCCTCTTACGACACGACAAACGGTGCTTGCGGTCCTGACAAGTGCCCTCTGCCGGACGACATGCCCAGGAAGAGCTGTCTGTTGTACCGCTGCAAGAACAAGGACGAATTTGCCGCGAGCATGCCCTCCTTTGATGAGTGGGGGCTGCGCCCGATCGGCCTGGTGGAGCCCCGCGAGAACCCCGTCGACGTGGTCCCCTTCCTCGCTGCCGGTGCCGAGCTCGCCCCAAGTGAGGGTGTAGGAAGGCGAGCTCCGACGGAGGCCAGTGGCCCAAGCGCTGAGGAGCACATGCCGCGTGGTGATCCTGGGGCGTCGTCCTCGGGAGCTCGCGATCCCTCCCCTGGGGCGTCGGTTCCTGAGGCGACGCAGCATGCGGTTCCCAAGGTCAAAGCCCCGAAAGCCTCAGGAGGTCGTGGCGAGACGGCGCCCGACTGCTCACCGCAGTCGGGCACCCCTGAAGTTGTCCCTCCAAGCTCTTCTTTGGCCCCGCCTCGTGCTGGCCACCATGTCAGCGCTTCGGTCGGCTTTGCGTGGACTTCGAGGAGCTCCGCAAGAGGAAAGGATCCCCGAGCGGCAACAGCATCTTCGGGCCATTGAAGTGGTGAAAGTACTTCGCTGTCGACGAGTAAGTACTGTACTTTGCGATTTCTTGATTGCTACTTTCCTTCCTGACGCTAGCTCTTCAGGACCCCTTCTGCCAGGGCCGTTGGGTCCCTCGTGAAGCAATCCTCGCCTTCCTCGGCACCCCCGTTGGCCTTGGGCACCCCGAGCCTGCATGCCGCATCCAGAGCCGGGCCGACCGAGGGATGCTCTCGCCTTCATGGAGCCTCGAATCTGCGACCTCGTTGCCCTTCCTGCACGGTCTGGCTTGGAGCCTGGCAGGCGTTCCCCGTTCTCCTCCTCTGGTTACGGGCAGCAGCTGGTTGGGCTCGGCCTTCAACTCCTCCTCAAGGGGCGGGCCCTGACTGGCTAGGGGCCCCTGCAAGGACTGGCTGGCGCCTGGGGCAGCACCAGCCCCCAGCCCCCTGCCGAGAGGTGGTGCGTCGCTTGATGTCCCGCCTGCAGCCCCCGGGGTGGAGGATGAGGTGAACCGTGTGTTCGAGTCCGAGCGTGGGCGAAGCGTCATTCGCCATGAGCTCTTCCAGGAGGCGATGGGCGCGATGAGCCGACTCGGCGAAGAGCTCGCGGGTGTCGACTCGCGTATTGAGGCTGAAGGTCTTCGGCGGGTGGAGGAATGGCGTAAGCTGAGAGTGGCCATCAACCTTGGCCGTTATCAGCGTGATCTAGATAATGCGAAGGCCGAGGCGTCCCTCAAGGTTTCCCATGAAGCTTGCTCTCGAGCCTTGGAGGAGGCTCGCGAGGCTGCGGAGAAGCGCGTGTGGGAGCTCCAGGCCTGGAGTGCGTCCCTCGGGCGGCGGGTGGAGGTGCGCATAGCCGCCCTTGCATCGCTGAGGGGGACGCCTGCCGAGGAAGAGGAGGTCCGGAAGCGCGAGGAGGCGCTGGCTCTGGAAGCCGTGGAACGCAGCCTTGAGCTCGAGGAACTGGAGACGAGGGAGCGTCAAGTTGCTCAAGCAGAAGATGCCATTGGGGCTCGCGAGGCCAAGGTCCAGGAGGAAGTCGACCGCCAGGTGGCCCGGGTTCGCGCGGATCATGAAGATCGGTATGACCTGAAGCTGAAGCTTGCAGGAACCGAGGCGGCGGGCAGGACCGCCGCTCTCAGGCCCAGTTTAGACGAGGCGGAGAGACGTGGGGAGGCCACGGCTGCCGCCTTGGTCATGGCGCAGGCGGACTTGGCCTCCGCCCGCGCCGAGCTGCTTTTGCTTCAGAAACGGGTTGATGATGCCGAGGCCGTCGCGCGACAAAACAAGGAGGAAGTGCTTCAACGGTGGATGCTAGAGCAAGAGCACGCCCCCATGCTTCAGGACCTCCGGAACAGGGCTAACACCGCCCTGGGCTTCATCTGCGACGAGAATGCACACCCCCCCCACTCGAATGACTACGCCAGCCACCTGACCTTCTTCACCAACGTAGTGACGCGCCTGGAAGCCCGGTCTGACAGGGCTCGCCAGCTCATGGAAGAGAGGAGTCGGGGCCTGCTCGGGCACGCGTTCTCCCGCGTCTTCAGCCATCTCCGGAACACCTTCCCCGACTTCGACTTCGACGCCGCCATTGCCCCCGTGCCACAGGCCGTCCGAGGCGATCTGGCGCGGTGGGTGGAGGACAACATGGTGCGCTGGTCAGAGCCTTTGCCTCTGATGACGACGCGGTGGTGGTCATCGCGGACGAAGGCGACGTGGTTGACGACGGCAACGGAGGCATCGCTGAAGGCGCGGAGGCATTGCCAAAGGCGGCGACAGTGACGGCGAAGACAACAACGACGCGAGTGACGCGTCCGAGGGCGATGTAGCGAGCGACGTATCTGGCTGATCCCGTGTTCTCTTGTCATTTCATCCTGTACTCAAAAACTCGGGCATGGCGCCTAAACATTGTGAGAGCATTTTGAGAGGGGGAGCCCCTCATGTAAGCAAATCATGATTTCTACTCCTTTATGCCGAACCGAGGGTGCATTTTGGTCAGTCATGAGTTCGACGGCAAGTTTTGCCGCTGCAGCTTACCTTAGCTGGAGCGAGCCCTGAGTCGGGTTGTAAGGTCGAGAGTCGCCACGGGGCTCCGGAAGGGTCTGCTAACCCCTCCAAGAGGGCCTCGCGAGGTTCCTGCGCCAATCGGCGCGCGTGGCGTGCGTGCTGTGCCCAGCCCCACTCGCGAGGGGCCTGCGAGGGGGAGGCGGTGAGCGTGAGCTCCAGAACAAGGCAAGAACCAGATGGCAAGAAATCGCTTGAACGAGAAAATTCACCCCCCGCACGCAATGACAAAAACTCGACTTCAACTTAAATCCAAATCCAGAAAGCAAGGCTACAGAAGGAGAGATCCAAAGCAAATGGCCGCGTCCGGCGCCTAGAATAGTCTTTTGGTCTTCAAGTCTTCTCACCAGCGCGGAGCTAAGTGCTGCCACTAGGCGTGGGAGGGAGCCCCAGGGCCTGAGGCCGGTACCCCTGAGACTCCGGGGCATGTACAGCCCCACTCATTATTACGTGAGAGTGTCACGGGCGGCGAGCTTCACATGCACTGGGCCTTCTTCACAGGAACCGGCCTTGCTTCATATCGCCAGATGAGGGCCCCGCCTTGTGCCACCCTCGACCACCTTTGAGCCGACCGGCAACCAGGACAACACAAAGGGGGGAGAGGGGACGCCAGCGGTGCCCTCGGCGACCACGGGTCCTCTGCCGGGGGAAGGCTCGCCGGCACCTCCCCGGCACAGGGCCTACCTCCGGACGTTGCCTGGCTTCGCGCGACGTGGGGAGGGGCCTTGCTCCTGGCTCCCTCCGCGTGGCCCCCAGCGTGCTTCCCCCGGTGGAAGGGATGCTGCTGTGTCGGGGTCATCGACCGACGTTGTGACCTGATTCACTTGCAGCCCATGGTTAGCGTAAGCCTGCCCCTGAGAGATTAGTCGTACCCTGAAGTTGTCGTTGCTGGCGCGATCATCGCGGTTCTCCATTGGTTCCTGGAAGGCTTCAACTTCTAGCGTCCCTTCTTCCCAATCCTCTTCGAGGAACGAGCCAGGGTCATCCTCTGGTGCGTACTCCTGGTCCATCATGCGGGGCACATAGGCTTCCGGGGCCGTCACCCCGAACACCTCGCGTAGTGCCCCAGACTCCATGTTGCCCGGCCCAGTGTGGTGTTCTGAGGATGGTAACGCGGCATCCCACTGGGACCATGGGAGGGGACGCTTGTACCCATGCTTGTCGTGGGCAGCATGGGGGCGGCGGAGCCCCCGGCGCCGCCGGCCGTGCTGGTGTTGACGAAGTCCCCAGGCGCACCCGACGGCGCGTGGTTGCGGCGAGGCCCGCCGTGAGACCCCTGCGTGGCCTGAGGAGGAAGCTGATAGCAGAAAGGCGGCGCTCCCGATGCTGCCGCATCCAGAAGCTCGGCAACACGTTCCAGCAGTGCATCCTGGCCGCTTTCCATTAGCCGGCAACGCAGCAGCTCTCGCGCCACCACGAGCGCTACCCGCATGTTTGCCTGCTCCCGCCGTGAGAGCGGCGCCGTTGCTGCGGCGTGGCTTGCTGCCCTTGCAGCGGCTCGCACTTGCCGTGGAGTGAGGGTGGATGACGCTTGGCCGCGCCGCCCGCGCCCCGTGGCGTTGGACGATGCTCGCGCCACCTGCAGCGTGGGGTCGAGGTCTTCGTGGGCAGGTGACACCGCTCGGGATGGCCAAGCTGCCCAGCGGTCGGAGTCTGGCCTTGGATTGCCGGACATCGGGACGCGGAGCGTTGGTGGATCGATCAGCGAGGAAGAGGCTCCGGTGCACCCCTACCTGGCGCGCCAAATGTTGGATGTGGGGTTCCGGCAAAACCCTTAAGGTTCAAACTCTGGGGTGCGCGCGAAGTTCTTTCCCACCTACCGATCCTCGCCCTAGCTCGCTAAGATCTCGCGGACGAACTCGAGGAACTCGCAACACAGAAAGACACGAGATTTTTACTGGTTCGGGCCACCGTTGTGGTGTAATATCCTACTCCAGTGTGTGGTGGTGGATTGCCTCTTGGGTTGATGAAGAACAGTACAAGGGGAAGAACAGCCTCCTGAGGTTGACGTGCTCTTGTGCTCGGTGAACTTGTGGGGGTGAGGACTCGATCAGTTTAACCTACCTCTACTGTGGTGGCTAGCTCTACTTATATAGGCCCTGGTCCTCTCCCCAAATATTGAGCGGGAAGGGAGCCAACAACGGTGGGCAAATTTGGAAGGGGACAGCTAGTACAAGCTATCCTGACAAAAGTGGTCTTCGCCTGCAAAAGGCTCTGGTGATGATGCCGTCTTGGGCTCAACGGTGACCTCCGTCTTGCCGTCCTGCTGGTCTTGGTCTCGTTGCACCAATATGGAAACATTTGCCTGATGCCTCGGTACTCCGCGCCTGCGCTTGCCTCCTTAGCACCGAAGAGGAAACAAGGACGCTGCGCGCACTGGCGCCCGCCTGGCGCTTGCCTGGTGTCGATCGTCATGGCTCATGTCACGAGAGCCTCGTGAGGTTTGCCCCACCTTGATATCTCCGCTCCTTGCTAGGCAACCTGGTGACGCCGCTCCCGAGGAGGTCTTGTGTCGTCCGCCTCACGAGGCTTGGCCACTCGCGAGGGTCTCGAATGCCTGGTTGATGAAGA
Source organism: Aegilops tauschii subsp. strangulata (assembly GCF_002575655.3). Lineage (NCBI taxonomy): Eukaryota > Viridiplantae > Streptophyta > Magnoliopsida > Poales > Poaceae > Aegilops > Aegilops tauschii. Next base: position 248,613,784 of record NC_053038.3, read on the forward strand.
CGAGTTGTACGGCCTGCTAGCATAGCCACGCCGTGGGCCGCAGGCAGGCAAGTCTGGGGACCCCTGTTCCAGAACACCGACACCCACTGCCACAAAACCCTAGTCACTTCGGTCCTACCGATAGGGATCTCGGTCTCACCAAGATGGGATTGCAAACTCTCTGTTTCCCTTTGTAACGTTTCGTTCTAACCGAGATGAGTGATCGGTCCCACCGAGTTCACAATGCAACCTCTCTGTTTCCCTTTCGTAATACTTCGGTCTCACCGAGATGAGCGAATCGGTCCCACCGAGTTTGCCTCACCAACTCTCTGGTTAGCTTATTACCAAAATCGGTCCCACCGAGTTTGTGTAATCGGTGTCACCGAGATTACATTATGCGCTAACCCTAATGAAATCAGTCCCACCGAGTTGACATGTCGGTCCCACCAAAAAGCCTAACGTTCACATTTTGAACTAGATCGGTCTAACCGAGTTTCATTATTCGGTCCCACCGAGTTTGGTGATTTGTGTGTAACGGTTAGATTTTGTGTGGAGGCTATATATACCCCTCCACCCACTCTTCATTCGTGGAGAGAGCCACCAGAACATGCCTACACTTCCATCATACATTTTCTGAGAGAGAACCACCTACTCATGTGTTGAGGTCAAGATATTCCATTCCAACCATATGAATCTTGATCTCTAGCCTTCTCCAAGTTGCTTTCCACTCAAATCATCTTTCCACCAAATCCAAATGTGTGAGAGAGAGTTGAGTGTTGGGGAGACTATCATTTGAAGCACAAGAGCAAGGACTTCATCATCAACACACCATCTATTACCTTTTGGAGAGTGGTGTCTCCAAGATTGGTTAGGTGTCACTTGGGAGCCTCTGTCAAGATTGTGGAGTTGAACCAGGGAGTTTGTATGGGCAAGGAGATCGCCTACTTCGTGAAGATCTACCCTAGTGAGGCAAGTCCTTCGTGGGCGATGGCCATGGTGGGATAGACAAGGTTGCTTCTTCGTGGACCCTTCGTGGGTGGAGCCCTCCGTGGACTCGCGCAACCATTACCCTTCGTGGGTGGAGCCCTCCGTGGACTCGCGCAACCGTTATCCTTCATGGGTTGAAGTCTCCATCAACGTGGATGTACGATAGCACCACCTATCGGAACCACGCCAAAATCTCCGTGTCTACATTGCGTTTGCTCCCTCCAAACTCCTCCCTTTACCTTCATGTGCAATGTTTTACATTTCGCTGCTATACTCTTAGACTTGCATGTGTAGGTTGTTTGCTTGACTAGTGCTAAGTTGCTAAAATCTGCCAAGACTTAAAATTGGGAAAAGGCTAGATTTTTATTTGGTCAAGTAGTCTAATCACCCCCCCCCCCCGCTAGACATACTTTCGATGCTACACATATGTTGATTATGTTGATTGTGATGTGGTACCATGCAAGCATGTTCCTTATTACTTGGTAGACCATGGAAATTCGATCAAAAAAATTGTACACCATGGTAGAAACAATCAGTATACTCTTGTTCATAAGGGTGAACATATTAGTTTGCTGCCAATCACTACTGTAGGATGCTGCTAACGCGACACTATGATCAGAGACCCTTCGACAAAACTATGTGCGATGCATTAATCGCAAATGGTGATGTAAAAACCGTCAAAAAAGATGCAAAATGTTTGCGATGGCAGATACATCAAACACGGTTCAGAATTTAGTTGCGTGTGTGATGCGGGGCATACCGTTCAGTTCAGTGAACTGTTTGCGATGAGGCAAAAGAACAGAAACAGGTAGACAGATGAATGTGTGTGCGATATACGGCATACGGTTCACTCGGATGAACTGTTTGTGATTAAGTGAAACAAAAGAAACAGTCAGCCAAATCAGGGTGTGTGAGATAGAGGGAAAACAGTTCACTCAGATGAACTGTTTGCGTTGAGCCAAGATAACAGAAACGGTTCAATTTAACAAGATGTGTGTGATACGCGACTAACAGGTATGTAATCAGAAATGTGCGCGAAGACCGATAATAACATAGACGATTGCTGCTAATAAGACGTGTGTGTTGTGCGTTGGGATTGCATACAGAACAACACACACACACACACACACACACACACACACATATATATATATAGACACACACACACACACACTTATAAGGACATGGTTGCATAACCAAATTAAACATGCAATTACATGGGTGGCTACTACACACAAGACATTTCCACACACCAAAGTAAACTATATATTACATGCATAATTAACTAGGATAAACGATCATCTCATCACCATCTACTTCTTGGGGACGCTTGCCGCTACTGCTCTGCTTGTGGCTTGATCTGGCCTCGTCAGTTTTGGTAACGAGGCAGTTCCTAATGTCAACGATCCGCCCGTGCATCTCGTAGCATGTGTACACGTTCTTAGCCGTGAACCTGAGGTGAGGTTCATCCAGTTGTCGTGTCCAGGCCCCGTGCCAGGATACGGGATTTGTTCTCTTGGCATCCTGCTTCATCTTTTTGTAGTAGGGGTCGATGATGGCCGAGGCGAGTTCAACCAGGGAGTCCTTCTTTGTGCTGCCCCAGACCCTGTAGTGGTCACGGATTTTGACAAGGTTCTTGCAGGGCAAGCCCGTAACCTTGAGCCTTTACATCGCTGCAGGTTTCCACCGTAGCAAACTTGTAGTCAGTGCTATTGACAAACCTAGAGAAATGGTCGCAAGGCTCTGTGGCCATGCAGTAGTGGAAGATGAGGACATGATGGCGCACGCACAACTGGGCAACGGCAACCTTTTGATCTTGGCCGGGATGACCGTCGGTGTACTGGAGGTCCATGTCGACCACCTTGTACTTGTCTCGAGAAAGTAACTGCTCCGTGGTGTTGATGTAGTTGTCCACCATGGCCAGGTCTTTGGTGTACACCACCGAGAGATCCGTCTCCCTCGCATGGGTCTCCACTTTATGCTCGTCGAACTCCATCGGAGCGTCGCTAGATATCCTCTCTGTATGTGTCATCGTGGGTGTGGTTGTTGTGTTGTGGGGAGAGATCGAGAGGTTGAAGAGACTAAAGTTATAATGGCCGTGGGAATTAATGGGGAAGCCGGACGACCTGGAATATCCGCACCCTCGGATGGCAGTTCTAAATTGCAGCGCGTAGCTCCATCGTGGTGACGCGCGCGGTGCAACCGCATGCATATGGGGCCCAAAACGTGATCGTGCGCAAGCCCCAACTGCTGGCAGAGCGTGCGCGCAAGGACGCGAGCAGACCGCTCCGCGGTCACCTGAACGACGAGCAACCATATATATGCATATAGCAGTTGAACATGCAAGGAAAAGCTATCTATAAGCCGAGCGCGTGGAGGTACGTGAGCAGAGGCCGGCACAGTGATACGTGGCAAAATAAGACGAACTGTGCGAGAAATTTCGGAGACATCAAGCATGAATCAGATTAGAGTTACGTGTGCGATACGTGGCATACAGTTGATCCACCCGAGCAGTGTGTGAAGGAATAAGCCGTGTGTCTTGTGGGCAAACGCTTTCTGCTATACAACCGTCTGCGATTGCTGAATTCATGACCGACGGGTTCCCTAGTGTGGTCCGTGTGCGATGTGATATGCTCTGTCTACAGAACATTAACATATATACTTATAAGAACAGCATTGCATAACCAAATTAAGCATCCAATTACATAAGTGACTACACACATAACATTTCCACACACCAAAGAAAGCAATTACATGCATACTAAACTAGGAGAAATGAGCATCTAATCATCTACATCTTGTTGCGATGACGTTTGCCATTGCTCCGCTTTCGGCTAGATCCCTGGTCGTGAATGGTTAATAAAACCTAAGTCTATTGCATATTAAGGTCAAAATAGTACTACCAATATACGAGTCATACGATGCCATTTCAACGATTCTACCACAAAAGCCCGAAATATTACAAGGTTCAAATTCCAGAGTTACATGGCTCAAATTCAAAGATTACAAGGTTCAAACTGATATTAGAAATGAAATTCAGCTCATTCAGGTGCAAACGCTCGTGCTAATCAGCTGAACATGGATATAAGAGAGGTTCAAACTAATAATACCAATAGTAAGGCCCATTTCAAAACCTCATCATTTCTGCAAAGGATCAGCCGCTGACAGGTCATGTATGGGGTTGACACAATGACTTCCAATTACTCTATCATATGCAGATCCAATATGAAGTTTAGCTTTTTTGGATCCTCTTCCATTCTATAGTAGCTGCCGGCTCTGATCAACAAACCATTCATATGTTATACGTAAATGCATGTTCAACCTCATTACCTTCAGCACCCTTGCTTTGGCAACAAAGAACCTGGCGAATATAATCTCCGGTAACGTCCTTTGGTAGGAGTTCAAAGAAATTTTAGAGAGATGCAGATCTAGGCATTCGATGTGAGTTTTGTTATATTGTATCACATTATCCACCACCGGGCCTATTATTATCTGCAAAAGAAGAGAATGTGTTAGTGCCTACATGCAGTTTTGAACACTACTACTGGCCTATTTGGTTTGCAGGATTTATAAAATGCACCAACGTGCCATCTTCGATCTGACATGATTAACATGGGCATTTGATTACAATCTAGAAAAATGTGGCCTTCTTCACAAGAGGTTGGGGTGGATGAAAATTTCCCTAAGAAAACTAGTATAGATGAATCCAAAGGAGAAATGCTTATGGATTGTAACCATATGAATCAAGCAACCAATATGGGGTGGGGGTGGGGGTGTATGTCCTAAAATCCTCCAAAATTCCTTCAGAAATTAGAGTACATTATCATTGTAAACTTGGGTGCCAAAAAGTGAACTCCCTTATGGTTAACATTCAACAGGAAAGGGACATCACCTCGATATACGGCTTCTTCAAGCACGGAAAACATCTCAGGGAAGTGACAACTTGGTCTAGGTTGGGGCCGATACATTCTAGTGCCAAGACCTTCACTATGCGCAGAATCTGGGTGAAGCTTTTCTGAATTTGGAGGCTGACTTGTGGGCCTACTAAGTTGACATGTACGCAGGGCTTTGTGAACTTAGTCAACAAACAATTCTATCTGTAGTGACCGTTCGATGTTAATCCAACGGCCGTGTTGCTTCTTCAACCTCTGATTTTCTTGCTGCAGCAGCCCAAACCAGCGCCGGCAGGACCGCGTGCTCCTGCCTCCCATGGCCGGTTGTGCTGCCGTGCAGGCCTCACCGCCCCTCCTACTCCCACCGCTAGCTAGGCCATCCATCTACCCACCCACACCCCTTGTTATTATCCAGCGACGACAACGTCACACTGCAGCTGAACTAGTCAACCCTCGTACTCCCCTTCGCATGGGCGTCCACCACCGCGTCTTCCCCAGCTTTGCGTCGTTTCCTTCGTAGGCCCCGCTGTCGTCCACCGCATGGGTGTTGTCGGCGCGCTGTAGTCAACATGGTCAAAGAACAATAGCAATCAGAAGAGGACTGTACGTGGTGAGGCTGATAGCTAGACCCACCAACTACATCATCGCACGCAAGGAAATGACTCCTTATTACACACAAAAATTGAGTCCTCCCCTGATAGCTCAGACCCACCATTTATATCTTCAGACGCAAGGATGTGCCTCCTTATCCTCCCTGACAGCTGGGACCCACCCGGTCGAAGCGTACGTACTGTTGTTTGTCTGGTCGCAAACGTGTACATACATACTGGTCGATCAGTCTATCTGCGACGATAAACCATGGCCGAGTAAGGAGCGGTAGCAGGTCAGGTAATCCTATCTAAATCATGTACACATACATACAACCATGCTGCAAAAAAGATGGCCACGTACGTATATATGGGCGTGGTCCCCAACGCGTACAGCGATGGCGTCCTTTTCATTGGCAGCCAATCGGCTGGGTCAGAATGGAGAAACAACATCGTCTTCATCGGGAGGCTACCGAGTGGGTCGGAATGCGTCTTGTTCAACTGGAGACAACCGGCTTGGACGAAACAGCCAAAACGGAGTCTGTCATACTGTAGAATGGAGGAAATAGCCTTCTGTTTGACCGCTTATGGTCGAAATGGGATCTTGTTCATCGGAAGGGGTCTAGCATACCGCAAAACAGAGGAAACGGACATCAGGTCAACTGCCTACGGTCGAAACAGGATCATGTTCACCAGGAGGGGTGTGGCGTACCGCAAAACAGAGGAAAGAGACTTCTCTTCGAGCGCCTATGGTCGAAACAGGGTCCTGTTCATCAGGAGGGGTGTGGCGTACCGCAAAACGGGACTCCACGGGCTACTTTTTATCCACCATCGACTTCCTCCATCCTTGACCGGCTATTGTTCATCCAGCCTCCACGGGGTCATGTTCATCAACCCCCAACTAACTGGGGTGTGCGTGGTAGCCTCCTCGGGGTCCTGTTCATCCAGTGGCAACCGCCTACACGGTTGGTGTCCTATTCATCCAACCCCCACTCGGAACTGTTCATCACAGCCAACCAACTGGCTCGACTCACCATGTCTTGACTTGTTCTATACGTATCGTGCGGGCGGTAGCAAGGGGCATTGTTCATCCAAAGGCAATCCAACACCGGCTGGCTGCTACGTCTCGCATGGGGGCTCGATCGGCTTCATTAAGCAGAAGCAGTGATCGATTGCTCGGGTTCACTTAGTAGCAGCAGCGTAGGAATCGCTCGGGTTCAGTTAGCCGTGTAGGAATCACTCTGGTTCAGTTAATAGCCAAAGGATCGATCGCTAATGTTAAGTGTGTAGCTAGTGCAATCGCTTTGGTTCAGTAAGCGAGCGCCTCACTCGAGTCCCGGAGCCAATGCCTAGCACACACACGCATATGAGAGAAACGTGCAAACCACATTGCATTGCCATCCCCGACCACCCATCGTAACCGGGAACTCCCTAAAAATTTCCTCGCCCTCACTTCTACCACAATTTTTTACGTCATGGACGACCCAAGGAATGTCATGCAGGTGCGTCTCCGGCCCTCCCAGGACGAAAAGCCCATTTTCTGTCATAGTTTTTGTCATAGAAGTAGGAGCCCACCACATGTATGATGATACGTGTTTTTGTCACAATTATTGTCATAGAAGTGTCATAACCATGACAGAAAAAGTTTTCATTCGGGCCATAATGTCACGGATGTGTCTTTTTTTGTAGTGCACCAGATCACCAACACTTCATTGTCGACGGGGTCTAGAAGCTGAAGAAGGCCAAATTCATCAAAGAGGTGTTGCACCCTATGTGGATAGCCAATCCTGTGGTCGTTCCGAAGGCCAATGGAAAATTGAGGCAATGCATTGACATCAAAGACTTGAACAAGGCTTGCCCCAAAGATCCATTCCCCCTTCCAATCGACCAAATTATGGATTCTGTTGTTGGGTGTGACCTCCTATGATTCCTCGATGCTTATTCTGGATAACACCGGATTCTAATGGCGCGAGAAGACGAAGAGAAAACCACATTCATTACCTCGGCTGGACCGTATTGCTATATGCGGATGCCATTCAGGTTAAAGAATGCTGGATCCACCTTCCAAAGGGCTGCGCAGATTAGGTTTGGCCCACAATTGATGATATTGTAGCCAAGACTCGATGCAAGTCCACTCTCATCCAAGACATGGAGGAGACTTTTTCCAACCTATGGAAAATGGAATTTTTTTCAAAACTATGACGTTTTTATAGCAAATTCGGGAACTATATGACCTAATGCATAATTTTGAGAAGTATGACCCCGTCGGCCCCTGGTAGGCTGAAGGCAGGGTTTTCGGTCCGCAGTTAGCCGAAGATGACTATTCGGTCACGCATAGGCTGAAGAGACCTGTTGCTGGGCCGAAAAGGACTCTTTGGTCAGCTGTAGGCCGAAGAGGACTATTTGGTCAACCGTAGGCCGAAGAGTCCCTGAGCCCCAACTTTTCACATTAACGGTAGGCCGAAGCTGTATGGCTGCGCTCTTCTTCTTATGTTAGGCCGAAATGGTTATTTTTTTTAATTATGACTTACAAATGTTGTGCAACCATTTCCCATCTTAGACATTTTTTTAAAATATTTTCGCGCAACCCTTTCCGTCAATATTTTCCGGCCAACTCTTCCCCTCCATATGTTCCCGCCACCCGTTTCCCACCAACCCTTTCCCGCCATATGTTGCCGCCAACCCGTTAGCGCCATATGTTCCCGCCAACCCATTCCCGCCAAACCTTTCCCTCCATACCGCAGTCTTTCTTTCCCTCCATTTTCTCCTCTCTACCTATAAAACTCCCTTCACATGAAGGTGGGTAAGCAGTCCAGTGTAGTGTAGTCGAGATGTCCGATTATCCTTTTGATCGTAGTTTTCACCCTGAGACTAGCAAATGTCTTCTGAGGCTAGCCACCGATTTTAGGATGTACAATAGGATAGTTCCATGGGACAAACTCATCGGTAGTGACACCATAGTGAATGAGTTGGCTCACGCATTACGTCAGTCTGGGTGGCCTGAAAGGAGCTACGAGGTTATGTAAAGAACTTCTTAGGTTGCATGGAAGGTGGAAGAAGGTAGTGCAGACGAAGAGTGAAACTTTCATAAGGACTGCAGCAGAGGATACATATTTATGGACTGCCGGCAGCGAAGACAAAGACGATATCTTCATGCCGAGCAGCAAGGCCAAGAGTACAGCACCATCGAAGGGCAAGAGTACCGCATCATCGAAGGGCAAGAGTACCGCATCATCGAAGGGCAAGAGTACCGCATCATCGAAGGGCAAGAGTACAGCATCTTCGAAGGGCAAGAGTGCTGCATCGACGGAGGATGACGATGATGTCTTCATGTAGTATGTAAGCTGTACTTTTTAAGCTCAGCCCTACCATTTAATTCAGATGTACTTGTATCTTAATTATCGGTTGAAATCTCTTTGGAAATGTAAGCGGAATAACAATGCGAATTAATAGTAATATGTCTCAGACATATGTTTCTTGATTAGATAGAAGCAAGTGCGATAGCAACACATACATAAAGCATGTCTCATACATAGATAATGACTCACACATGAGAATAGTCTGAAACTAACATAGATAATGACTCATACATAGATAACCATATCACTGCTGGGGATGACGATGAATCTGGGTCTTCCTCGGACGAGGACCGGAAGGCGATAAGCGCTGAGGCGGTGGGCGATGCTCACGGTAACCACGACCATAGATAACCTCGTCTATCACTGTATGTGTCTCCTGCGTCGTTGGTGGTGGTGGAGTGTGAAACACTATCTGAGATAAGTCATAAGTGTTTGCATCTTGGTCATCATCATCGCCATATCCCTCTAATCCACATCCAGCACCACTAAGTATCGGTGACTGCACTGAATGCATGACTGTTGCGACTGGTTGCCTATTGCAGTATAGTAAAACATGTTAAATTCATTTGCAAACCTACAATGTCTAAAAGAATGTACAAAGTAGTGTTACCTAGTTCCATTTGATGAGGCCAGGAAGAGCTCCCTGGTTGAGAAGGAGATGGCTAATTCCAGGAAGAGCTCCCTGGTTGTGAAGGAGGTGGCCCTGAACGCTGCACGGAGAGGCATGGTTCTGAACGATGCACAGAGTGCCGTGGTTCTGAACGGTGCACAGAGGGACGTGGGGGACGATGTGCCGGATGAGGAACTGCAACATCTGAAGATCGTCTACATGTAAGAGCTGCGTAAACCCCTCTTAACTTCTCATCCATACGCCTCAACCATGTGAGGTGATATGGCTGTGGTATAGTATCCCCCCTCTCAATCCGCTGCATTAAAGCGGAAACCTCCTCTCAAGTCTTGACTGTCAAGTCAGTCTGCACATGAAGAGTTAAACCATTGGACATGATAACGTTATGATAAAACTACACATATGAGAACCATGGCACATACCGTGTGGTGTCTTGCTCCCACAACAGAGGCAGTTGGGTACATATCTCTAGTGACAGGGGCTTCAATCTGATCAGGAGTAGATGATGGAACCAAGTAGATCCTCGTTGTATGTCGGTAAGTTTGTAAACCCGAACTTTTCCCAATCAAAGGGCCAAACCTCATTCCAGATATTTACTAAATCATGTCGGTCACTGAAATATCTCAAAGTGCCATGGAATGCAACCTCCACAATAGTTGTGAGTGGCAATGCTCTATTCCCTCTGAGTACAAAGTTATAGACCTCTGCAAGGTTGGTTGTCATGTGGTCATACCTAGCTCCATGGCTGTCATGCAACAAAGACCAATTCACAGGAGGGTCTTTCTCTATCCACTCTGAAAATCCTTTATTGCCCTCCCCTTCTTTCTCGTAGTATTAGAAGGGTCAATTGCTGGCAAGTCACAAAGACCAACTGGCTCCTCTAGCTCCGCCATGAGTTTTGCTAATTGTTGCTGATCTTTTTCCATTTTCTTCCTGGCATAGACCCACTTCTTAGTAAACACATCAAGTTTTGACCAAATAAATTGGTATTTACGCTCCTGGTTCTGCTTGCATAATTTTTTAAACAAGTTCATCAACCGCTTGTTCTTGAACTGTGAGAAAAAGTTAGCCCCAAGATGGCGCATGCACCATCGGCTCTGTAAATCCTTCCAAGCTGTTGGTTCGTCTTCTATTGGATTCCTTAGTGTCTTCCCAGCCTTCAATATACCAGCATGCCTATCATGAATGACACACACGTTTGGTCGGTCCTTCACGATGGCAATTTTCACTTGCCGGAAGAACCATACCCAGGTCGGAAAGTTCTCACCCTCCACAAATGCCATGGCAAGTGGGATGATTTGATTGTTCCCATCCACACCAATGGCAGTTAGGATTTCCCCTTTGTACTGACCAGTCAGGAATGTATGATCCAGAAACATTACAGGAGGACAATGCTGATACATCTCCAACGTATCTATAATTTTTTATTGTTCCATGCTATTATATATTCTGTTTTGGATGTTTAATGCGCTTTAATATACACTTTTATATTATTTTTGGGACTAACCTATTAACCGAAGGCCCAGCCCAAATTGCTGTTTTTTTTGCCTATTTCAGTGTTTCGCGTAAAAGGAATATCAAATAGAGTCCAAACGGAATGAAACCTTCGAGAACGTGATTTTCGGAACAAACGTGATCCAGAGGACTTGGAGTGGATGTTAAGCAATCAATGAGGAGGCCACGAGGCAGGGGCGGGCCTACCCCCCTAGGGCGCGCCCTCCACCCTCGTGGGCCCCTCATGGCTCCACCGACCTACTTCTTCCTCCTATATATACCTACGTACCCCCAAACCATCAGAAGCCCCCACAAAAACCTAATTCCACCGCCGCAACCTTCTGTACCCGTGAGATCCCATCTTGGGGCCTTTTCCGGTGTTCTGCCAGAGGGGGCATTGATCACGGAGGGCTTCTACATCAACACCATAGCCTCTCCGACGATGTGTGAGTAGTTTACCTCAGACCTTCGGGTCCATAGTTATTAGCTAGATGGCTTCTTCTATCTCTTTGTATCTCAATACAAAGTTCTCCTCGATTCTCTTGGAGATCTATTTGATGTAACTCTTCTTTTGTGGTGTGTTTGTCGAGATCCGATGAATTGTGGGTCTATGATCAATATTATCTATGAACAATATTTGAATCTTCTCTGAATTCTTTTATGTATGATTGGTCATCTTTGCAAGTCTCTTCGAATTATCAGTTTGGTTTGGCCTACTAGATTGATCTTTCTTGCAATGGGAGAAGTGCTTAGCTTTGGGTTCAATCTTGCGGTGTCCTTTCCCAGTGACAGCAGGGGCAGCAAGGCACGTATTGTATTGTTGCCATCGAGGATAAAAAGATGGGGTTTATATCATATTGCATGAGTTTATCCCTCTACATCATGTCATCTTGCTTAAAGCGTTACTCTGTTCTTATGAACTTAATACTCTAGATGCATGCTGAATAGCGGTCGATGTGTGGAGTAATAGTAGTAGATGCAGAATCGTTTCGGTCTACTTGTCACGGATGTGATGCCTATATACATAATCATACCTAGATATTCTCATAACTATGCTCAATTCTATCAATTGCTCGACAGTAATTCGTTTACCCACCGTAATATTTATGCTATCTTGAGAGAAGCCACTAGTGAAACCTATTGTCCCGGGTCTATTTTCTATCATATTAATCTCACGACAACAAGCTATTTCTGGCGCCGTTTATTTTACTTTGCATCTTTATTTACTCTTTATCATATAAATACCAAAAATATTATCTTATCATATCTATTAGACCTCAATCTCGTAAGTGACCGTGAAGGGATTGACAACACCTTTATCGCGTTGGTTGCGAGGTTCTTATTTGTTTGTGTAGGTGCATGGGACTCGAGCATAGTCTACTACTGGATTGACACCTTGGTTCTCAAAACTGAGGGAAATACTTACGCTACTTTACTGCATCACCCTCTCCTCTTCAAGGGAAAACCAACGCAGTGCTCAAGAGGTAGCAAGAAGGATTTCTGGCGCCGTCGATGGGGAGTCTATGCACAAGTCAAGACATACCAAGTACCCATCACAAACTCTTATCCCTCGCATTACATTATTTGTGATTTGCCTCTCGTTTTCCTCTCCCCCCACTTCACCCTTGCCGCTTTATTCGCCCTTCTTCTGTTCGTATTTTCGTTTGCCTTAATGTCTTACTTGGCTCGTTTGCTTGTTTGGTTGGAATAGTTGAGTATTTATTGCTAAACAGAGAACCTAAGATCTATGGATCCTCATCCGCTTGCTAATCTTTTTAAGAGATCCAATTATGATGAACCGATTGCTAGTGAGTTTTGTGCACTAGATTATTTTTATGATGTTTTGCTTGAAATTTGTGAATCTGAAAATTGTGATGAAGTACTTTATGAAGAGATTCACGATAGCTCCTTGAATAAAAAGCATGATTGCAATGATTTTACTATAAATTCTCTTGATGTCAATTGTGCTAACAATATGCAAAACCATATGCTTGGGGATGCTAGTTTTGCTGTGAACACTACTTGTTGCAATGATCATGATTGGGGTGATTCTTCTTATAATCTTGAAAATTTATTTTAAGCCCCATGATGAATATGAGATTGATAATAGTGTTTGCAATAATATTGAAAGTGGGTTTGGAAGAATGTCAACTTTAGATCCCACATATTTGGAGAATGTTCAATCTTATGGTATTTTTGATAAAAGTGGGTTTGGAGAGGTCATGACTTTAGTTAATGATAATCCCACTATTTTGGAAGAGTGCCAACTTCGCATGCATGAGGATCGTGTTGAGATTATGTTATGTGATAGCTATTTTTTTGAAATTTCCTATGATCCTACATGTAATTATTGTGAGAGAGGAAAATATGGTTGTAGAAATTTTTATCTTACTAAATTACCTCTTGTCATGTTGAGATTGCTATCGTCTCTTTGTTCTTCCTTGCATATGCTAGTTTTTGCTTGCCTTGATAATTTGTTTGCTTATAAAATGCCTATGCATAGGAAGTATGTTAGACTTAGATGTGTTTGTCACATGCTATTTGATGCTCTCTTTGTGCTTCGATTCTTGTCTCTCATGCGAGCATCATTAAAATTATCAATGCCTAGCTAAAAGGCTTTAAAGAAAAGCGATTGTTGGGAGACAACCCAATATATTTCCTTTCTTTTGTTGAATAAATAATCCATCTAGTCTCTGGTTAGATTTTTTTGTGTGTTTTAATTAGTGTTTGTGCCAAGCTAAACCTATAGGATCTTCTTGGATGATAGTTATTTGATCTTGCTGAAAATTCCAGAAACTTTCTGTTCACGAAAACAATTGTTAAAAATCACCAGAACGTGATAAAATACTGATTCCAATTGCAGCAGATCAATAAACAAATTATTTAGGTCGTCCTATTTTGGTAGATGTTTCTGAGTTCCAGAACTTTGCGTTAGTTACAGATTACTACAGACTGTTCTGTTTTTGACAGATTCTGTTTTGTTGTGTGTTGTTTGCTTATTTTGATGAATCTATGGCTAGTAAAATAGTTTATAAACCATAGAAAAGTTGGAATACAGTAGTTTTAACACCAATATAAATAAAGAATGAGTTCATTACAGTACCTTGAAGTGGTGTTTTGTTTTCTTTCGCTAACGGAGCTCACGAGATTTTCTGTTAAGTTTTGTGTTGTGAAGTTTTCAAGTTTTGGGTAAGGATTTGATGGATTATGGAACAAGGAGTGGAAAGAGCCTAAGCTTGGGGATGCCCAAGGCACCCCAAGGTAAATCCAAGGACACCAAAAAGCCAAAGCTTGGGGATGCCCCAGAAGGCATCCCCTTTTGTCCTCATCCATCGGTAACTTTACTTGGAGCTATATTTTTATTCACCACATGATAAGTGTTTTGCTTGGAGCGTCTTGTATGATTTGAGTCTTTGTTTTTAGTTTACCACAATCATCCTTTCTGTACACACCCTTTTGAGAGAGACACACATGATTCGGAATTTATTAGAATACTCTATGTGCTTCACTTATATCTTTTGAGCTATATAGTTTTTGCTCTAGTGCTTCACTTATATCTTTTAGAGCACGGCGGTGGTCTTGTTTTATAGAAACTATTGTTCTCTCATGCTTCACTTATATTGTTTTGAGAGTCCTACAAAACAGCATGGTAATTTGCTTAAATTGAGAAGGTAGTCCTAATATGATAGGCATCCAAGATTAGTAAAAACTTCCTTATAAGTGCGTTGAATATTAAGAGAAGTTTGATGCTTGATAATTGTTTTGAGATATGAATATGGTGATATTAGAGTCATGCTAGTTGAGTAGTTGTGAATTTGAGAAATACTTGTGTTAAAGTTTGTGATTCACGTAGCATGCACGTATGGTGAACTGTTATGTGATGAAGTCGGAGCATGATTTATTTATGGATTGTGTTCCTTATGAGTGGCGGTCGGGGACGAGCGATGGTCTTTTCCTACCAATCTATCCCCCTAGGAGCATGCGCGTAATACTTTGTTTCGATAACTAATAGATTTTTGCAACAAGTATATGAGTTCTTTATGACTAATGTTGAGTCCATGGATTATACGCACTCTCACCCTTCCACCATTGCTAGCCTCTCTAATACCGCGCACTTTTCGCCGGTATCATACACCCACCATATACCTTCCTGAAAATAGCCACCATACCTACCTATTATGGCATTTCCATAGCCATTCTGAGATATATTGCCATGCAACTTTCCACCGTTCCGTTTGCTATGACACGCTTCATCATTGTCATATTGCTTTGCATGATCATGTAGTTGACATCGTATTTGTGGCAAAGCCACAGTTCATAATATTTTATACATGTCACTCTTGATTCATTGCATATCCCGGTACTCCGCCGGAGGCATTCACATAGAGTCATATTTTTGTTCTAGGTATTGAGTTGTAATTCTTGAGTTGTAAGTAAATAAAAGTGTGATGATTATCATTATTAGAGCATTGTCCCAAGTGAGGAAAGGATGATGGAGACTATGATTCCCCCATAAGTCGGGATGAGACTCCGGACGGAAAAAAAAGAGGCCATAAAAAAGGGAAAAGGCCCAAATAAAAAAATGAGAGAAAAAGAGAGAAGGGACAATGTTACTATCCTTTTACCACACTTGTGCTTCAAAAGTAGCACCATGATCTTCATGATAGAGAGTCTCCTATGTTGTCACTTTCATATACTAGTGGGAATTTTACATTATAGAACTTGGCTTGTATATTCCAATGATGGGCTTACTCAAAATGCCCTAGGTCTTCATGAGCAAGCGAGTTGGATGCACACCCACTTAGTTTCTTTTGTTGAGCTTTCATACACTTATAGCTCTAGTGCATCCGTTGCATGGCAATCCCTACTCACTCACATTGATATCTATTGATGGGCATCTCCATAGCTCGTTGATACGCCTAGTTGATGTGAGACTATCTTCTTTTTTGTCTTCTCCACAAACACCATTCTATTCCACATATAGTGCTATGTCCATGGCTCACGCTCATATATTGTGCGAAGATTGAAAAAGTTTGAGAACATCAAAAGTATGAAACAATTGCTTGGCTTGTCATCGGGGTTGTGCATTATTAAATACTTTGTGTGATGAAGATTGAGCATAGCCAGACTATATGATTTTGTAGGGATAACTTTCTTTGGCCATGTTATTTTGAGAAGACATGATTGCTTAGTTAGTATGCTTGAAGTATTATTACTTTTATGTCAATATTAAACTTTTATCTTGAATCTTTCGGATCTGAATATTCATACCACAAATAAGAGAATTACATTAAGGAATATGCTAGGTAGAATTCCACATCAAAAATTCTGTTTTTATCATTTACCTACTCGAGGACGAGCAGGAATTAAGCTTGGGGATGCTTGATACGTCTCCAACGTATCTATAATTTTTGATTGTTCCATGCTATTATATATTCTGTTTTGGATGTTTAATGGGCTTTATTATACACTTCTATATTATTTTTGGGACTAACCTATTAACTGGAGGCTCAGCCCAAATTGCTGTTTTTTGCCTATTTCGGTGTTTCGCAGAAAAGGAATATCAAATGGAGTCCAAACTAAATGAAACCTTCGGGAACGTGATTTTCGGAACAAACGTGATCCAGAGGACTTGGAGTGGATGTCAAGCAATCAACGAGGAGGCCACGAGGCAGGGGGCGCGCCTACCCCCTAGGGCGCGCCCTCCACCCTCGTGGGCCCCTCGTGGCTCCACCGACCTAATTCTTCCTCCTATATATACCTACGTACCCCCAAACCATCAGAAGCCCCCACAAAAACCTAATTCCACCGCCGCAACCTTCTGTACCCATGAGATCCCATCTTGGGGCCCTTTCCGGCGTCCTGCCGGAGGGGGCATTGATCACGGAGGCTTCTACATCAACACCATAGCCTCTCCGATGATGTGTGAGTAGTTTACCTCAGACCTTCGGGTCCATAGTTATTAGCTAGATGGCTTCTTCTCTCTCTTTGGATCTCAATACAAAGTTCTCCTTGATTCTCTTGGAGATCTATTTGATGTAACTCTTCTTTTGCGGTGTGTTTGTAGAGATCCGGTGAATTGTGGGTTTATGATCAAGATTATCTATGAACAATATTTGAATCTTCTTTGAATTCTTTTATGTATGATTGGTTATCTTTGCAAGTCTCTTCGAATTATCAGTTTGATTTGGCCTACTAGATTGATCTTTCTTGCAATGGGAGAAGTGCTTAGCTTTGGGTTCAATCTTGCGGTGTCCTTTCCCAGTGACAGCAGGGGCAGCAAGGCACGTATTGTATTGTTGCCATCGAGGAAAAAATGATGGGGTTTATATCATATTGCATGAGTTTATCCCTCTACATCATGTCATCTTGCTTAAAGCGTTACTCTGTTCTTATGAACTTAATACTCTAGATGCATGCTAGATAGCGGTTGATGTGTGAAGTAATAGTAGTAGTTGCGGAATCATTTCGGTCTACTTGTCACGGACATGATGCCTATATACATGATCATACCTAGATATTCTCATAACTATGCTCAATTCTATCAATTGCTCGACAGTAATTCGTTTACCCACCGTAATATTTATGCTATCTTGAGAGAAGCCACTAGTGAAACCTATGGCCCCCGGGTCTATTTTCTATCATATTAATCTCCCGACAACAAGCTATTTCTGGCGCCATTTATTTTACTTTGCATATTTATTCACTCTTTATCATAAAAATACCAAAAATATTATCTTATCATATCTATCAGATCTCACTCTCGTAAGTGACCGTGAAGGGATTGACAACCCCTTTATCGCGTTGGTTGCGAGGTTCTTATTTGTTTGTGTAGGTGCATGGGACTCGAGCGTAGTCTCCTACTGGATTGATACCTTGGTTCTCAAAAACTGAGGGAAATACTTACGCTACTTTACTGCATCACCCTTTCCTCTTCAAGGGAAAACCAACGCAGTGCTCAAGAGGTAGCAAATGCCGGAAAGCTTCGATGCACATAGCGAAAGAGAAGAATACTCGTTTCAACACCTTGAAATCAGGTATACTCGCAACCTTGTGTGTTGTACGCTAACATAAGTGTTGGGATTCCTCTCCTTCGGTATGTCCACGAGATGGACAACATAATCATAAGAGTCAAAAATGTCCCAAACCTTTCTACCACAGCCTTTTGCTTAGCCCGCCAAGCCTTCCCATAAGGAATGTTATAATTCCATCTGACCTTCACTACTGTTTGGATGTGTTTTACTTCCATATCTTTCTTGTCCACTATCTCAGTATACATGAGTTGCGCAAAGGGAGTTGAAGTCAAATTTGGATGATTCACCAGAAGGTTTTTCCTCACACAATTATGTGGTACGACATCGGTGACAACCCAATGGATGTCATACTTCGGCACGTGCCCGTGGACCTTCCAAGGACAACCTTTTTCAACAGACTTCACGGTATAGTTTGTTGGACTTGATATGTGTTCTCGGAAAACCCTCTGCGTAGACATAGCCCACTTTATCGCCACATACTTCATTTTTTTCTTTGTATCAAACATAGCCCCTCTCTAGACTTGGTTCATATTATACTGCCACAGAATCTCATGACCATCATTGACCATAAGGCCGGTCGATATGTCCTGATCCCATGCAGAAGGAATCGGTACCTCCACTTCATCCTCAGAATTTTCAGAATCCAGATCCTCTGCAAATCCATCCTCGTCCTCTTCCTCCATCACCATCTGCATTTCCTCCCCTTCCTCATCCCCATCAGAAAAACTAGAACCAGCTAATATTATCGACTGACTACTCTACCCAGTATCCTGGCCACAAACATTGTGTGGCATGTAGTGTCACTCTTTCTCGGGTTGGCTAGCATCCAAATCCGGAGACTGTCACCCGGATAAATCAATCTCGTTAGCCACTTGACTGCCCTGGTCGGGTTCATACCCCACGTGCAATTGTACGGTATTCTCCTCCTTAGGCACATGTTGCACTAGGGCATATGGGTGGATTCTTCGGTCTCGGCAATGACTTAATAGGGTAAACCAATGCTGGCTCCTATCTATCAGCATCAACTCCCACTTGACATTTTTACAGGATTTGGTCCATAATGCATGAATACTGACGGAACATACTTCAGGATCCAGTCCAAAACTAGTAGTCAACCAGTACTTCAACTGTCTAATGTCCAGTCTGTCCGGGTTTGAAAGTGTCATGACGCCATTTTTAAACTCGCTAAGATCAATTCCCAACTCATTATATCGAACATTACCAGGGCCATAGTAAACAGTCAAATTTACTGATTCAGACATTTTTCACCTGTCAGACATTGCCATATTCTCATTATTCTCAATGGACAAAATTATTAACCGCTACACTAACTATCCGCTAAAATGCCTCAGACATTTCCATATTCTAATTAATCTCAATGGACAAAATTATTAACCGCTACACTAACTATCCGCTAAAATGCCTCAGACATTGCCATATTCTCATTAATCTCAATGGACAAAATTATTAATCGCTACACTAACTGTCCGCTAAACTTCCTCACACATTGCCATATTCCCATAAATCTCAATGGACAAAATTATTAACTGCTAAACTAACTATTCGCTAAACTGTACAACTCAGAGAAAATTTACGACAACATGGTTATACCTTCGATGCGTGTATCCCCCGCTTCTTGCTCCTCTCTTCAACTCAGTAGCACCGGCCACCTCGCGGAGTACACACACCACCGTACAACACCATCGCTGCCCCCATGACGACCGGAGGTTCAACTCCGAAAACCACCCAAGCCATACCTCCTCCTTACCACCTCCTCCTCCCCAGCCGCACCTCCTGCTCACCACCTCCCAAGCCGCACCTCCTCCAGCCCACCATGCCTCCTCCTGACATGTACGCACAAAAACCTATCCCATTGGGAAAAATGACCATAGGCCACCGGGAATTATGATGATCTACTGTTTCTGTGGCTTGGATTTGAAAATGGATGCAAAATAGAGGAGATCAGCGCGGGGTGGGGAGAGAACATAGACGAAATAGAGAGAGAGGAAGAAATAGCGGCGAGAGGAAGAAGACGGCTGCGTCGGCCTTATCCCGACCTCTTCGGTCACAGGTAGGTCGAAGACCTTTTCGGTCGCTGGTAGGCCGAAGACTCACTCTTCGGTCGCCGGTAGGCCGAAGCCCACCTCTTTGGTCGCCAGGCCGCCAACAGTGCCTTTTTGGCCCAGTTGGGGCACTCTTCGGCCAACAGGAGGCTGAAGAGCCCACTTCAGGCAACTGCACACCGAAGAGCCCCTCTTCGACCAACTAGAGGCTGACGGGGTGCTAGTTTTGATTTTCCTGCGTAAGGACGTATAGATTCCGAATTTGCTATAAAAATCATCACAATATTGAAAAAAACAATCAGAAAATGAAGCTAAATATCAACCCAGAAAAGTGCGTCTTTGGTGTACCGTCCGGAAAATTACTTGGTTTCTTCATAACTCATCGTGGGATCGAAACCAATCTAGACAAGATTGAAGCCATCGAACAGATCCAGGCACCCAAGCATGTCAGGGACGTCCAAAACCTCAATGGATGTCTGGCCACGCTGGGAATGTTCATCTCAAAGCTTCCCGAGAGGTCCCGACCTTTCTTCAAGGTCTTGAAGAAGGCAGGACCCTTGGAGTGGACGCCTGAGGCAGAGTCTGTCCTCCAGGAGCTCAAGAAGTACCTTTCTTCTCGTATGATACTAGTGGCCCCAAGACCCAAGGAGAAACTTTTCTTGTATATAGCCGCCACCAACCAGGTGGTGAGTTCAGCCCTAGTAGTGGAGTGAGACAACATTGGAACATCAATAGAAGAAGTTGTTTTTGATAAACCAGAGTCCTCTACATCAGCTCGACCAAAGCAATGCCAACCCTCTAAGAAGACACCCTTGCAGCGCCTGGTGTACTTTGTCAGCTCATTGCTACAAGGAGCTGCTACACGGTACCCGGACATCCGGAAAATCCTTCTGGGTGTCGTGGTCACTCCATGGAAACTCCGGCATTAGTTCCAAGCTCACCTGACTACTATGGTTACCTCCTTCTCATTGGGGCATATTTTCCACAGTCAGACAGTGACGGGTCACATTGCTGAGTGATCTTTGGAGATATCAGAATCCGACATCACCTACGAGAGCACATCAGTTATCAAGAGCAGGGTGTTGCCGGAATTCATTGCAAAATGGACGGCAACGCCAGAATATCCATAGCCCACTTCCCTACCCTGGAAGGAAGATACAGATGACAGGAAAATGCATTTTGACAGTTTATTCTCTCTCGAAGGGGCGGGACCTGGTGTTGTACTTGTCTCCCCAACTAATGAACACCTCAAGTATGTTATCCAAATGCTCTACACCGGCCTTCGAGCAGCAGTAGGTTTGGGCATAAAGAAGCTAATAGTCAAAGGTGATTCCCAGCTTGTTGTGAGGCAAATCAACAAGGATTATCAGTGCCCAAAGATGGCAACATACGTGGATGAAATGAGGAAGCTGGAAAAGCACTTTGATGGCCTGCGCATGGAGCACATCCCTCATGCTTGGAACTTTACTGCAGATGGGTTATCTAAGTTTGCAGCTCAAAAATAACCTATGGAGCCGGGTATGTTTGTGCAAAGACTCACTCAACCATCGGTGCTCCCTTCTTCTGACAAAATCAAGAAGCCCACAACCACACCCGGGAAGAGTTCCTTCCCGGACGATGCACCGTCTGATGCACAAGAAGATAGAACTAAGGACCCCCTCGTGAAGGATTCCTTCCCGAGTGAGATGTTGTCCGGAGTGCAAGAAGACAGAACTAAGGAACCCCCCCATAGCAGATACCTTCCCGGGTGAAATGTTGCCTGGAGTTGAAGAAGCCAGGATAGAAGACCCCATGTGAAGGTCCCCTTCCCCGCGAGATGCCGTCTGATGTCCACAAAGACATATCTGAAGACACACCTTCTATCGGCCATCCTATGTGTCTAGTTGCATCACACATCCCAGAATGGGCAACTAAGGTCGTCAATATCTCCAAGAGGACGAGTTGCCTGAAAAACGTGAAGACACTGAAAGGGTAGATCATCAAGCAAGCATGTACCTCTTCATGGATGGAAACCTATCTCGAAGATGGCCCAACAGAGTAAAGTTGTTGTGCATACCCACAGAACAAGAACGAGCTCTTCTCTAAGATATTCATGAGGGCATGTGCGGGGCTCGCATTGGGTCCCATGCACTTGTGGGCAAGGCTTTTCGACGAGGATTTTATTGGCCCACAGCCCTGAGTGATGCAGAAGAGTTAGTTCATACCTGTGATGCATGCCAGTTTCACTCCAAAGAGATCCATCAACCAGCGCAGGCTTTTCAAATGATTCCACTCTCGTGATCGTCCTGGTATGTGGGCTGGACATCCTCAGTCCTTTTCCCCATGCTACCAGGGGATTCGAGTATTTGTTAGTGGCTATCGACAAGTTCACGAAGTGGCTTGAGGTAGAGCCTACCAGGAAAGTCACTTCTCAGTCTACAATCAAGTTTCTCAGGGGACTGGTCTGCCATTTCGGTGAGCCTAATCGCATCATTACCAACAATGGCACCCAGTTCATCAGCGGCGCCTGAGGGAGTCCTAGACAAGGGGGTCCTCGGGCTGTCAGCCTATCTCTTATGGGCTGAACAGGTGGGCCGCTGGATGATTGCCATGAGGCCGAGCTATGAAGGTGACTCCATGTCCGGAGAGGAAACCCACGAAGCCTTGGTGTGTCCTCCAAGTCAAGATAAGAGAATCGGCATGTTTATTCCTTCATTGTAACTGACCATATGTAACCCTAGGATCCCTGATGACTATATAACCAGTGGGTTATTCCATATAAGCTAGAAGAACAACCATCATCCTATTCTCCTAGGGTTTAGTTCATCTGATCTAATGGTAGATCGACTCTATAATCATCCTATACACATCAATATAATCAAGCAGGATGTAGGATTTTACCTCTTCGAGAGGGCCTGACCTGGGTAAACATTGTTTCCTTCATCCCTTGTTCCCCATCGATCCAAGATCCAAAGCTCAGGACCCCCTACCTGAGATCCGCCGGTTTTGACACCGACATGGGTGCTTTCCTTGAGAGTTCCGTTATTGGATCGCTGATACGTCTCCAACGTATCTATAATTTTTTATTGTTCCATGCTATTATATTATCTGTTTTGGATGTTTTATATGCATTAATATGATATTTTATATGATTTTTGGGACTAACCTATTAACCAACAGCCCAGTACCAGTTCCTGTTTTTCCTTGTTTTAGAGTTTCGCAGAAAAGGAATACCAAACGGAATAAAACTTTCGCGATGATCTTTCTTAGACCAGAAGACACCCAGGAGACTTGGAGTGCAAGTCAGAAGAGCCACGAGGCGGCCACAAGGGTGGAGGGCGCGCCCCAGGGGGTAGGGCGAGCCCCCGACCTTGTGGGCCCCTCGGTGACCCCTGACCTAGATCTTCCTCCAATATATTCTCAAATATCCCAAAAACTTCTACGGGAGCCACAAAACCACTTTTCCACCGCCGCAACCTTCTGTACCCGTGAGATCCCATCTAGGGGCCTTTTCCGGCGTCCTGCCGGAGGGGGATTCGATCATGGAGGGCTTCTACATCAACACCATTGCCTCTTCGACGAAGCATGAGTAGTTTACCACAGACCTATGGGTCCATAGCTAGTAGCTAGATGGCTTCTTATCTCTCTTTGATTCTCAATACAAAGTTCTCCTCGATATTCTTGGAGATCTATTCGATGTAATACTCTTTTGCGGTGTGTTTGCCGACATCCGATGAATTGTGGATTTATGAACAGCTTATCTATGTATATTATTTGAATCTTCTCTGAATTTTTATATGCATGATTTGATATCTTTGCAAGTCTCTTCGAACTATCGATTTGGTTTGGCCAACTAGATTGGTTTTCCTTGCAATGGGAGAAGTGCTTAGCTTTGGGTTCAATCTTATGGTGCTCGATCCTAGTGACAGAACGGAAAACGACATGTATTGATTGTTTCCATCGAGGATAAAAAGATGGGGTTTTATCATAATGCTTGAGTTAATTCCTCTACATCATGTCATCTCGCTTAAGGCGTTACTCCGCTCTTTATGAACTTAATACTCTAGATGCATGCTGGATAGCGATCGATGTGTGGAGTAATAATAGTAGATGCAGAATCATTTCGGTCTACTTGACACGGACGTGATGCCTATATTCATGATCATTGCCTTAGATATCGTCATAACTTTGCGCTTTTCTATCAATTCCTCGGCAGTAATTTGTTCACCCACCGTTGATACAAGTGAGGGTCCCGATCTTTTGATGAGATGATAACTATCGATTGGGTAGAGACGACTTTGATGATCCGACTACAAACATGCACGACGTTGCGCCTTAGCAATCGCTAAACCAACTCCGAGAGGTTATTGACCACGCCGGAGCATGATCAACCTGACCACGAAGGTCTATTCCTGCATGCAATCGAAGAACAAGCAAGAATATGATAATGCAATCTGAATATTGCGAATATAGATGAAGTATTGATAAATGTGGGGATCTGAAAGCGGTCTTGGTCTGGTCGTTGGACACAAACGAAGTACACGAAGTTGCAATGGCTAACTTTTAACTAAAGAAATACCCAAAGTCTAAACGACGCCCTAATGGTTGTATATATGGAGGATGAGGGGTGAATTTCATGGCCCTTGGGGAAGGGGTCCGAAACCAAACCTATCTCTTGTTTCCCCACACATACGGACTCTAAAAACAGCCTATACTATAGTATTTCGAAATTACATGGGCCTGGCCCAAGAATAAGGCGACGCAGCACCTATAATAGCCTCTGGACGAAATTTAGGAAGTGACATCTTGTATATTCGTCCATGCCTTCATACAGTCATTATGGTGGCCTCAAAGTCCTGAAATCATCACTTGAAACTCCAGTCTTGTTTCCCTTGCGCATGCCATCATCTCCATGCTTGATCTTGCTCAATTGATCATCCCTCTTGTCCATGCTAGGCCCTTCATTTGTAAGCAAAACAAACGTATCCGATTTAGGCAGCGTCATATTCTCATGAACATTAGAATCGTTACCAAGAAACGAAAGTACCTGGTAATTCAATTGGCGTGCGCGAGCACTAGTAATTGGTCCAGTACGTATAGCAGCAGGGGTTGTGGGTGTACCAATGGTATTGATGCCCTCATCATCCTCCCCTTCTTGAAATGAAGTCATCGTCGACGGAAGCTCATCTTCCTCACCCAAATAAGGCTTCAAATCTGCAATGTTAAACGTGGGACTAACCCCAAAATCTGTAAGCAGCTCAAGTTTATATGCATTATCATTTATTTTCTCTAACACCTTGAAAGGACTATCAATACATGGCATTAGATTTGATTTGCGCAAATAAGGAAATCTATCCTTACACAAATGTAACCAAACAAGGTCTCCAGGTGCAAAAACACAACATGTTTTCTACTCTTATCTCCGGCAAGTTTATATTTAGCATTCATACGCTCAGTGTTTTCCTTAGTTAACTCATGCATTATTAAAATCAATTCAGCACGTTGTTTAGCATCAAAATTAACCTTCTCCGAAGATGGAAGAGGCAACAAATCAATAGGTGCATGAGGTAGGAAACCATACACAATTTCAAAAGGGCACATCTTAGTATTAGAATGCAATGAACGATTATTCTTCAAAACAGCCCTAAGCATAGTAGACAATGTTCTATTGACTACTTCAGTTTGTCCATCAGTTTGGGGGTCACAAGTAGTACTAAAAAGTAGTTAGTCCCCAACTTAGCCCATAAACATCTCCAAAAGTGGCTAAGAAATTTAGTATCACGATCTGAAACAATAGTATTTGGCACACCATGCAAGCGAATAATTTCACGAAAGAACAAATTAGCAACATTAGCAGCATCATCGCTTTTATGACATGGTATGAAGTGTGCCATTTTCGAAAATCTATCCACGACAACAAATATGCTATCCCTCCCCTTCTTTGTTCGAGGTAATTCTAAAACAAAATCCATAGATATATCCTCCCAAGGAACACTAGGTACAGGCAAAGGCATACATAAACCATGAGGATTGAGTCGTGACTTAGCTTTTTGACATGTAGAGCAGCAAGCAATAAAACGCTCAACATCCGGTCTCATCTTTGCCCAAAAGAAATGTGTAGCAAGTATATCTTCCGTGTTCTTCATGCCAAAGTGTCCCATGAATCCTCCTCCATGCGCCTCCTGCAACAACAGAAGACGAACCGAGCTAGCTGGAATGCATAGCTTGTTAGCACGAAACACAAATCCATCGTTAACGACGAACTTGTTCCATGTTCTCCCTTCTTTACAATTTTGCAATACATCTTTAAATTCAGCATCATGCACATGTTGATCTTTGATGGTCTCCAAACCAAATATTTTGAATTCAAGTTGTGAAAGCATAGTATAGCGACGAGACAAAGCATCAGCAATAACATTTTCTTTACCCTTCTTGTGTTTAATGGCATAAGGGAAAGTCTCAATGAATTCAACCCATTTAGCATGTTTACGATTCAGTTTAGCTTGACTTTTAATATGTTTCAAAGATTCATGATCATAATGTATAACAAATTCTTTGGGCCATAAATAATGTTGCCATGTTTCTAAAGTCCGAACAAGAGCATATAATTCTTTATCATAAGTAGAATAATTCAGACTAGGCCCACTTAATTTTTTAGAAAAGTATGCAACAGGTTTGCCATCTTGTAATAACACACCTCCTAATCCAATTCCACTAGCATCACATTCAAGCTCAAAAGTCTTATTAAAATCAGGAAGTTGGAGTAAAGGAGCATGTGTCAACTTATCTTTCAATACCGTGAAGGCTTCTTCCTGTGCAGTGCGCCAAACAAAAGGCACATCCTTCTTTGTAAGCTCATTGAGAGGTGCAGCAATGGTGCTGAAATCTCTCACAAAACGCCTATAGAATCCAGCGAGGCCAAGAAAACTCCTCACTTGGGTGACCGTTTTGGGCTGCGGCCAACTCCAAATAGCTTCAATCTTGGCTTTATCAACTTCAATTCCCTGTGGAGTAACAACATAGCCAAGAAAAGATACTCGGTCGGTGCAAAAGGTGCACTTCCCAAGGTTACCAAACAAACGTGCATCACGTAGAGCAATAAAAACAGCACGTAAATGTTCCAAATGTTCCTCCAAATGCTCTGATACCACTTGATACAGGCGAGGGTCCCGATCTTTCGATGAGATGATAACTATTGAATGGGTCAAGATGACTTTGATGATCCGACTACAAACGTGCATGACGTTGTGCCTTAGCAATCCCTAAACCAACTCCGAGAGGTTATTGACCACGCTGGAGCACGGTCAACGTGACCACAAAGGTCTATTCCTGCATGCAATCGAAGAACAAGCAAGAATATTATAATGCAATCTGAATATTGCAAATATAGATGAAGTATTGATAAAGGTGGGGATCTGAAAGCGATCTTGGTCTGGTCGTTCGACACAAACGAAGTACACGAAGTTGCAATGGCTAACTTTTACCTAAACAAATCCCCAAAGTCTAAACGACGCCCTAATGGTTGTATATATGGAGGATGAGGGGGGAATTTCGTGGCCCTTGGGGAAGGGGTCCGAAACCAACCCTATCTCTTGTTTCCCCACACATACGGACTCTAAAAACAGCCTATATTATAGTATTTCGAAATTACATGGGCCTGGCCCAAGAATAAGATGACGCAGCACCTATAATAGCCTCTCGACGAAATTTAGGAAGTGGCATCTTGTATATTTTATCCAAGCCTTCATACAGTCATTATGGTGGCTTGAAAGTCCTGAAAACATCACTTGAAACTCCAGTCTTGTTTCCCTTGCGCATGCCATCATCTCCATGCTTGATCTTGCTCAATTGATCATCCCTCTTGTCCATGCTAGTCCCTTCATTTGTAAAAACAAACGTATCCAATTTAGGCAGCGTCATATTCTCATGAACATTAGAATCGTTACGAAGAAACAAAAGTACCTGGTAATTAAATTAGCGTGTGCGAGCTCTAGTAATTGGTCCAATATGTATAGCAGCAGGGGTTGTGGGTGTACCAATGGTATTGATGTCCTCATCAACCGTAATAATTTCTATTTTGAGAGAAGCCTCTAGTAAAACCTATGGCCCCCGGGTCTATTTTCCATCATATAAGTTTCCTATTACTTTCTTTGCAATCTTTTACTTTCGGTGCCATAAACCAAAAATACCAAAAATATTACTTTGGCATTTATCCATCTCTATCAGATCTCACTTTGCAAATAGCCATGAAGGGATTGACAACCCCTTTATCGCGTTCGGTGCAAGTTGGTGTTTGTTTGTGCAGGTATTCGGTGGCTTGCACGTTGTCTCCTACTGGATTGATACCTTGGTTCTCAAAAGCTGAGGGAAATACTTACTCTACTTTGCTGCATCACCCTTTCCTCTTTAAGGGAAAAACCAACGAAAGCTCAAGAGGTAGCAGGAAGGATTTCTGGCATCGTTGCCGGGAGATCTACACCAAGCCAAGATATACCAAGTACCCATCATATATTCTCATCCCTCGCATTACATTATTTGCCATTCGCCTCTCGTTTTTCTCTCCCCCACTTCTAAAACGATTTTCGAAAAGATTTTCCTTTTATTCGCCCTTCTTCCGTTCGTCTTTTCGTTTGCCTTGATGTCTTATTTGGCTCGTTTGCTTGTTTGGTTGGAATAATCATGTATTTATTGCAAATCAGAGAACCTAAGATTTATGGATCCTCATCCGCTTGCTAATCTTTTTAAGAGATCCAATTATGATGAACTAATTGCTAGTGAGTTTTGTGCACTAGATTATCTTTATGAAGTTTTGCTTGAAATCCGTGAATCCAAAAATTGTGATGAAGTGCTTTATGGAGTGATTCACGATAGATCTTTGAATAAAAAGCACGATTGCAATGATGTTATTATAAATTCTATTAATGTCAATTGTGCTAATAATATGCAAAACCCTAAGCTTGGGGATGCTACTTTTGCTATGTCCATTACTTGTTGCAATGATCATGATTGGGATGATTCTTCTTATAATCTTGAAAATTTATTTAAGCCCCATGATGAATATGAGATTGATAATAATGTTTGCAAT
This sequence comes from Aegilops tauschii subsp. strangulata, assembly GCF_002575655.3. Classification (NCBI taxonomy): domain Eukaryota; kingdom Viridiplantae; phylum Streptophyta; class Magnoliopsida; order Poales; family Poaceae; genus Aegilops; species Aegilops tauschii. The sequence goes on from NC_053038.3 coordinate 248,642,872, forward strand.
AATATTGAAAGTGGATTTGGAAGAGTGTCAACTTTAGATCCCACATATTTGGAGAATGTTCAATCTTATGAAATTTTTTATAAAGTGGGTTTGGAGAGGTCATGACTTTAGTTAATGTTAATCCCACTATTTTGGACGAGTGTCAACTTTGCATGCATGTGGACCGTGCCGTGAATATGTTATGTGATATCTATATTGTTGAATTTTCTTATGATCCTACATGTAATTATTATGAGAAAGGAAAATATTGTGGTACAAATTTTCATGTTACTAAATTGCCTCTCTTTATGTTGAGATTGCTTTTCACATGCTATATGATCCGAAAATTGTGATGAAGTGCTTTATGAAGTGATTCACCGTAGATCTTTAGGAAGTTTTTTAGACTTAGATGTGTTTTTCACATGCTATATGATGCTCTCTTTGTGCTTCAATTCTTGTCTTTCATGTGAGCATCATCGAAATTATCAATGCCTAGCTAAAAGGCTTTAAAGAAAAGCGCTTGTTGGGAGACAACCCAATATTTTTACTTGCTGTTTTTCAATAAATTTTTCATATAGCCTCTAGTTAGGTATGGTTTTGTGTTTTAATTAGTGTTTTTGCCAAGTAAGACCTTTGGGATAGCTTACGGTAATAGTTGATTTGATCTTGCTGAAAAAACAGAAACTTTTGCGCTCAGTCCCAAAATTGTTTAAAATCACAGAAGCATGATAAAATCCTGAATTTTTTACAGTAGATTGATATACAAATTTCCTAGGTCTTCCTATTTTTTCAGGATTTTTGGAGTTACAGAAGTATGCGAACTATCCGGATTACTATAGACTGTTCTGTTTTTTACATATTCTGTTTTTCGCATGTTGTTTGCTTATTTCGATGCATCTATGGCTAGTATCGGGGGGTATGAACCATGGAAAAGTTGGAATACGGTAGATATTACACCAATATAAATAAAGAATGAGTTCACAACAGTACCAAAAGTGGTGATTTATTTTCTTATACTAACGGAGCTTATGAGATTTTCTGTTGAGTTTTGTGTTCTGAAGTTTTCAAGTTTTGGGTAAGGATTTGATGGACTATGGAATAAGGAGTGGCAAGAGACTAAGCTTTGGGATGCCCAAGGCACCCCAAGGTGATATTTAAGGACGACCAAGAGCCTAAGCTTGGGGATGCCCCGGAAGGCATCCCCTCTTTCGTCTTTGTCTATCGGTAATTACTTTAGTTGAGGCTATATTTTTATTCACCACATGATATGTGTTTTGCTTGGAGCGTCTTGTATGATTTGAGTCTTTGCTTTTTAGTTTGCCACAATAATCCTTGCTGTACACACCTTTTGGGAGAGACACGCATGAATCGTGATTTATTATAATACTCTATGTGCTTCACTTATATCTTTTGAGCTAGGCAAATTTGCTATAGTGCTTCACTTATATCTTTTTAGAACACAACGGTGGTTTTATTTTATAGAAATTGATGAACTCTCGTACTTCACTTATATTATTTTGAGAGTCTCTAAACAGCATGGTAATTTTCTTTGGTTATTAAATTAGTCCTAATATGATAGGCATTCAAGAGGGATATAATAAAAACTTTCATAAAAAGTGCATTGAATACTATGTGAAGTTTGATTCCTTATGATTGTTTTGAGACATGAGGATGGTGATATTAGAGTCAAGCTAGTAAGTAGTTGATAATTTGAGAAATACTTGTGTTAAGGTCTGTGAGTCTCGTAGCATGCACGTATGGTGAACCATTATGTAACGAAGTTGGAGCATGAGATGTTTTTTGATTGTCTTCCTTATGAGTGGCGGTTGGGGACGAGCGATGGTCTTTTCCTACCAATCTATCCCCCTAGGAGCATGTGCGTAGTACTTTGTTTTGATGACTAATAGATTTTTGCAATAAGTATGTGAGTTCTTTATGACTAATGTTGAGTCCATGGATTATACGCACTCTCACCTCTCCGCCATTGCTAGTGTAGCGACCAGACCTCAAACAGTCTGATCTCTGTGCATCAGTGTCATCCCTGGATCGGTAATGCTGACACGCACAGTACTTGAGGATTTATAACAGAGTAGCAATCACACACTTTACATCGAATGTCTCAAAAGAGAACTTACTACAATAAATATGGCTTAAGGCCATCTAATACGATAACAGCGGAAGGCTTGGAAGATAAAGTGAGTCCATCAACTCCAACGGCATCACTGAGTGAAAGACCACCACCTAAGGCTCCTTACTCGTTGTCTGAAAAGTCTGCAACATGATACGTTGCAGCCCAAAAACGGGTCAGCACATGGAATATGCTGGCAAGGCAACACAAAAGAGTAATGAACAAAATAAAGCTATCACTACATGCATATGTGGCTGGTGGAGGCTGTATGGTTAATATGTTTTGCGGAAAGCCAATTTTTCCCTACAACAAAGGAATAAATTTTTATTTAACTATCATGGTAGTTGTTAAACATTGAGAAGGTTCACCCAACTCAGTCCAATTAAAAGGTAATTAATAACCCAACAAAATTAATTTAGAGTGATGAGATCCACATGATAATCCAAGAACTAGATACTCAAGATGTCCATAATCGAGGACACGGCTAACCATGATTAGTTTGTACACTCTGCAGAGGTTTGCGCACTTTTCCCCACAAGACTCGATCTCCTCCGTTGGTTTTCTCGCACTACATGATGTTTGAGAAACAGATGACCGAGACACAGTCTTTCCGAAGAGGTCCCCATAACCGATAGATAGGCATGTACACCTACAATCCCCTACATCTGCTAGCCCATCATGGAAAGGTTTCCCACAACTTACTCAACTATGCCAGAGCCCATAATCGCATGTGGCTACACACAGAAGTTTCTAGCATGAATAATCTTATGATCCCTTTGAGCATGGGTGGCAGTCCATAGGAGAATCACACGGTACCCCGGGATTTCCAAAAATACAGGCAACACTGGGTTCCCCGGGTACCTCAATCCACCTAGATGTGTATTAAAGTAGCCACCTTAAGTTAACCATTAATTAACAATACTCACATCTGTCATGAATACACTCAAACCCAAACCACGTCTACGAGCATAGCGTAGCAATATAAGCAACGTAGAAGTAACTCTCATAGGTTTGGTAATAACAGGACAATATGTACTACCTCATCTACTTCCCAAAACCCACAATTTAATCAGATCATAACCATGCAATTGTTTGAGGAATGATCTAATGCAATAAAACTGGGTAGTAAAGAGGTATGATCAAAGTGTTACTTGCCTTGCTGATGATCCGTGAAACCTAGAGACTCGTAGTAGCACGCTTCACACTCCAGGTACTCTATCGCAAACAAACAATCATACAATAAGAAATCAAGCAAAGATGCACAGGTAAAACTCAAATAAGAAGATCTAACCAGAAAGTTCAACTTAAGAACTCCGGTTTGCAGAAAGAATCAAATCAAACGAAGCAACAAAACTCAAACTCCGAAAGAAACAAGCTTCGTTTACTAATCTGGACTAAAGTAAAATTTTACAGAGGCAAAAACTTGTTTAAGTTAATTAAACAGAAAGAGGGCTTCGAGACGAAACTCTAGGCGCTTGAATCACCTGATTCCGATAAACGAGCAAAAAGATAAACTAAAACGAAAATCGGATCAGAAATCACGATCGAGAATAATCGCAAAAAATCCGAGAAAAAAAACTGACGAACAGGCTAACGAACGAACGTTCGCTGTCTGCGGCTAAACGGTGAAAACCGTTCGTTAAAACGAACGAACGAACGAACGGGCGTTCGTTAAATAAGAAAACCGGAAAAAAACCGATCTAAATAAAAAAAAGGGATCTAGGGTTTCGGAAAAAACTGATCGGTTTTCTCGCGAAAACTGTGGTGGCGGCGGCTACCTCCGGCGAGGTTCGGCGAAATGGCGGCGGCGGCGGGCGGCTCCGGCGGTGGGGTCGGGCGGTGGAGGCAATGGCGGCGGCGGCGGGTTCACGCGGCGGCTGGGGTTTGCGGGCGGGGTGGCTGCGGCTCGGGCCTCCGCGGCTTATAAGGGCTGGCCGGGCTAGTGTCCAGGTCAGACACGGCCTGGTTAGGTCGGTAACTTTCTTTTAAATAATTCCGCGCAGAAAAATGAATAAAAGAAATACTAAACGGACTCCAAAAATCCTGAAATAAATTTTCCCCGTCCTCTAAAAATCTACCGGACAAGGTGAACATTTATTTGGGACTCTAATGCAATTTTGAAAACGCATATTTTCCTAATTCAAATAAAATAACGATAAAACTCCGAATAAAATTCTTATTTGATTTTAATATTAAATCTCCAATATTTCTTTATTTTGAGGAAGTCATTTTATCCTTTCTCTTTTATTTTCATAAAAGAAATATTCAAAGAGAAAATAATTAAAATCAAACGATCCTCTTTTCAAAATTTGAGAAAACTCAAATATGAAAATTACGAAATTCCCAACTCTCTCCGTGGGTCCTTGAGTTGCGTAGAATTTCGAGGATCAAACCAAAATGCAATAAAATATGATATGCAAAGATGATCTAATGTATAACATTCCAAATTGAAAATTTGGGATGTTACAAACCTACCCCCTTAAGATGAATCTCGCCCTCGAGATTTGGGTTGGCTAGAAAATAGGTGAGGGTGATCCTTCCGTAGGTCTTCCTCTCGTTCCCAGGTGGCTTCATCTTTGGTATGGTGGCTCCACTGAACCTTGCAAAACTTGATAACTTTGCTGCGTGTAACTCAGCTGGCAAACTCAAGAATCTTGACTGGTTTCTCCTCGTAAGTTAAATTGGTATCCAACTGAATCGCTTCCGGTGGCACTGTATCTCTCAGAGGAATATCAGCCATCTCTGCGTGGCACTTCTTCAACTGAGAAACATGGAACACATCGTGAACTCCTGACAATCCTTCGGGCAACTCCAACTTGTAAGCAACTTCTCCCATACGTTCCAAAACTTTGTATGGTCCCACAAAACGTGGTGCTAACTTTCCCTTAACTCCGAAGCGCTTCACTCCTCAGAGTGGTGACACACGAAGATACACTCTGTCTCCAACTTCGTAAACTGTCTCCTTGCGTTTAGAATCCGCATAGCTCTTCTGCCTGGACTGGGCTACCTTGAGTCTATCGCGAATCAGCTTAACCTTCTCTTCAGACTCTTTAATCAAATCTAGTCCAAACAACTGTCGGTCTCCAACTTCATCCCACAACAATGGTGTCCTGCACCTCCTTCCATACAATGCTTCGAAAGGGGCCATCTTCAAACTAGCTTGATAGCTGTTGTTGTAAGAGAACTCTGCGTAAGGCAAATTGTCATCCCAACTAGATCCATAGCCTAGTGCACAAGCTCTCAACATGTCCTCCAAAATCTGATTGACTCTTTCAGTCTGTCCATCCGTCTACGGGTGAAAAGCTATACTGAACTCTAGCCTGGTTCCCAAAGTTTCATGCAACTGATTCCAAAACTTTGAGGTAAATTGGGTTCCTCTATCCAATACAATGGTCCTCGGAACTCCATGTAGACATACGATCCTGGTCATCTATATCTTTGCCAACTTAGCACTGGTGTAAGTGGTCTTCACTGGGATGAAATGAGCTACCTTCGTCAAACGATCGACTACAACCCATACGAATCATAGCCTGAACGAGCCCTGGGCAATCCCGTGATAAAATCCATGCCTAGTTTGTCCCACTTCCATTCGGGTATTGGCAATGGTTGTAGCAATCCTGGTGGCTTCTGATGCTCTGCCTTCACTCTCTCACATATATCACAAACTGCTACATACTCTGCAATATCCTTCTTCATTCCGGTCCACCAGAAACTATCCTTCAAATCCAGGTACATTTTAGTATTTCCTGGGTGAATCGGATATGGCGAAACATGGGCCTCTTGCAGAATCAACTTCCTGATCTCCTGATCATTTGGCACATATACGCAGTCCTCAAACCATAATGTATCGTGCTCATCCTCACGAAATCCTTTAGCCTTTCCTTTGCTCATCCTTTCCTTTATCTCGGCTATCTCCTTGTCCGTCTTCTGAGCTTCTCTGATCTTATCCATCAAAGTAGATTGAATCTCCAAAGCTGCTACATAGCCTCTCGGAACTATCTCCAAACATAGCTCGCAAAGATCCTCTGCTAACTCCTTGGGTAACTCTCCGATCATGAGTGTATTGACATGACTCTTGCGGCTCAACGCATCGGCTACTACGTTAGCCTTTCCGGGATGATAATGTAATCTCATATCATAATCCTTAATGAGCTCCAACCATCTCCTCTGCCTGAGATTCAACTCCTTCCGCGTGAAGATATACTTCAAACTCTTGTGATCCGTGTATACCTCATAATGGTTTCTGATGAGAAAATGTCTCCAAGTCTTCAACGCATGCACTACGGCTGCTAACTCCAAATCATGGGTAGCATAATTTAACTCATGGGGTTTAAGCTGTCGTGAGGCATATGAAACAACTCTTCCCACTTGCATAAGTACGGCTCCAAGTCCTCGACGAGAAGCGTCGCAATACACTTCATAATCCTTGCGTTGATCTGGCAGAATCAACACTGGTGATGTAACCAAGCGTTTCTTCAACTTCTGAAAACTGGCCTCACATTCCTCAGTCCATTTGAACTTGGTGTCCTTCTTCAACAACTCCATCATAGGCTTTGCAATCTTCGAGAAATTCTCAATGAACCTTTGGTAGTATCCTGCGAGTCCAAGAAAACTCCGGATCTCTCCAACTGACGTGGGTGCTTCCCAATTTGTCACAGTGACAACTTTGGTGGGGTCTACCGCTATTCCTTCTCCGGATATAACATGTCCAAGGAATGCAACTTCTTTCAACCAAAACTCACACTTGCTGAACTTGGCGTATAGCTGATGTTCCCTGAGCTTCCCAAGTACTAAACGCAAATGCTCTTTATGCTCCTCTTCATTCTTCGAGTAGACCAGAATATAATCAATGAACACCACGACAAACTTATCCAAAAACTCCATAAACACCTTGTTCATCATGTTCATAAAATAGGTTGGTGCGTTAGTCAGGCCAAATGACATAGCGGTATACTCGTATAGCCCGTACCTCGTGGTAAAAGTTGTCTTAGGTATATCCTGCTCTCGAATCTTCAGCTGGTGTTACCCTGATCGCAGATCGATCTTGGAAAATACTTTAGCTCCTTGCAGCTGATCAAACAAATCATTGATCATCAGCAGTGGGTACTTGTTCTTGATCGTTACTTCATTCAATCCCCGATAATCAACAACCATCCTTAACGATCCGTCCTTCTTCTCCACTAGAAGCACCGGTGATCCCCAAGGTGACGAACTTGGGCGAATATAACATTTATCCAGTAACTCCTTAATCTGCTTCTTAATTTCCTCCAAATCCTTTGCGGACATTCTGTATGGTCTTTTAGATATTGGTCCCGTGCCTGGCAAAAGCTCAATCAAAAACTCAATGTATCTATCCGGTGGCATGCCTGGCAACTCTTCTGGAAATACATCCGGGAAATCCTTCACCACAGGTACTTCCTACTGTACAACTCCTGATAAGGAATTTACTTGCGTCCTATTCGGCACATGCCGGGATACATACTTGATCCTTCTTCCTTCCGGGGTGGTGAGCAAAATTGACTTACTGGTGCAATCGATGTTTCCTCCATACATCGATAGCCAATCCATACCCAGAATCACATCCAAACCTTGCGACTCCAAAATTATCAGATCTGAGGGGAAAACATGCCTACCTATGGTCAATGGCATCTGAAAACATCCTTGGCTTGCCATATACTCTGCTCTTGGCGAGCTTACTAACATAGGTGTACTAAGAACTTTGGTGGGCAGTTTATACTTATCCACAAATCTCCTCGATATGTATGAATGCGATGCACCAGTATCAAAAAGAACGACTGCAGTAAATGACTTAACCAAAAACTTACCTATTACTGCATCTGGCTGGGCTTCAACCTCCTCCACGTTAACGTGGTTCACTTGTCCCCTGTTGAAAGGGTTGGGCTTCTTCCCAGAGCTTCCATTGTCGTTTCCATTCTTAGCTTCAGGACATTCATTAGCGTAATGTCCAGTTTTCTGGCACTTGTAGCAAGTAACGTGGCTTAGATCTTTCTTGGCGGGTGTTGCTGGGTTGGAACGGTTATGTCCGTTGCTTCCTCCATTACCATTCCCATTCTTGGAGCCACTATGGTTGTGCGAACTTCCTCCAGTGTGATTGTGACCTCCATGGTTATGCTGAAGGGGTCCTCCCGAGTTCGGGGTAAAACAGGGTCTCTGCTGAGCTCCAGAATTATACTTCCCTTGTCCATACTTCCTCTTGCGGTTGTCAATCTGGTGCTACTTCCCTTCAATCATGAGAGCTCTATCTACCAACTCCTGGTAGTTATTGAAATTTGCCACCATCAACTGCATGCTCAGCTCATCATTCAGTCCTTCCAGAAACTTCTCCTACTTAGCTGCATCTGTAGCGACGTCATCTGGGGCATAACGTGCTAGCTTACTAAAGTCATCCACATGCTGGCCAACGGTGCGCCCTCCTTGGCGTAAGTTGCGAAACTCATGCTTCTTCATGGCCATAGCTCCTGTTGATACATGGGCAGTGCGAAAAGCCTGCTGAAACTGGTCCCATGTAACAGTGTCGATGGGGTAAGTGGCTGTGAAATTCTCCCACCATGATGCTGCAGGTCCATCAAGCTGATGTGCGGCAAAATGCACTCTCTCCGCATCTATGCATCCTACAGTGGTCAACTCCCTTTCAATCTTGCGGAGCCAATCATCTGCAACTATTGTCTTGGTGCTACTGGAGAACACCGGCTAAGTGATCAACAGGTGTTGGTGGTGGTGGTGGGTTGTTGTTGTTGTTGTTCCCCTGATTCTGATTCTGGACTAGTATCTGCATCAATGCATTCTGCTGCTGGATCAACTGAGTGACCTCCGGTGGGAAAGCAAATCCATTGTCGCGCTCGGAGGCATCTGCTGGGTTTAGAAAAGGTGAGAAAACAGAGTAGAATGAGGTCTAGGGGGAAAACACTACCCATATGCACATGAGACAAACACAATCATATCACTCAATCAATCAAGCAAGGGCATACAATCGTTCTAGAACTATCATTACAAAAGTGCTCGGACTATACTATATACATGGTGGATTACTACTACTGATATGGTGGTCGACTAGAAAAATTGATCGGTCGAAGACATCATGATATCCGCTCCAGCTTCATCAACATAGTCATCATCGCTATCGTTGGGGTCCGAGTCGGTGTCGTCGATGATGATGTAATTCTCCGGGCAAGTGGAACAGTCATCTTCTCCTCCTGGCGCGGGGTCTCCCATGAATACTCCCAGCTTCCTTGTCAGGTCGTCATTCTTCTCCACTAGTACGACGATTTCCTCCTCATAATCTTCGCGAGTAGCCTTGAGTTCTTCCTCCAGCTCCGTGATCCTTGTCATCGCCTTCTTCAAATCTGTCATGCCTGCGCACATCTGGTTCTCCTGGCGTCGAATGTGCTGGCTTAACTCCTGGATGAAAGCTGCAATGGATCTATCCTTCCTGGTGCTGATCATCTCCCATTGCTCATCTCGGCGCCCACAAATCTGATAGATAGTATCCTTGAGATCCTTGTGGTAAACATCTCCAATGCGTCCCATGGTGATGTGGGCTGCCATACTCTTTCCTAGACTCCAGGTTGGTGCATCAAAGGAAAACTCTATGGGCTCAGTGACTGGTGTGAATGTCCTTCCTGGAACTTGAACTTGAATCATCCAGCGCTCCTCTTCTGGTAAAGTGGCGTTGTAAGTCCCGGTGAAGCTTGGTATTCCGATGTTCAGGTACCTAGTGACTTCCTTCAAGTGGCGTCCAAAAGGGGTGTCTTCATCCGGTTGCGTGAACTTGATCCTTGCATCCGCCATCCTAAAGAGTAGAAAATGGAGAGGAGTAAGAAATGAGAAGAGAGTAGTGATCTAGGGCTTTATCTTAGTGGTCGTGTCCTACAGTCAGCATGTGCTCTGATATCATCTTGTAGCGACCAGACCTCAAACAGTCTGATCTCTGTGCATCAGTGTCATCCCTGGATCGGTAATGCTGACACGCACAGTACTTGAGGATTTATAACAGAGTAGCAATCGCACACTTAATACATTGAATGTCTCAAAAGAGAACTTATTACAATAAATATGGCTTAAGGCCATCTAATACGATAACAGCGGAAGGCTTGGAAGATAAAGTGAGTCCATCAACTCCAACGGCATCACTGAGTGAAAGACCACGACCTAAGGCTCCTTACTCGTCGTCTGAAAAGTCTGCAACATGATACGTTGCAGCCCGAAAACGGGTCAACACATAAAATATGCTGGCAAGGCTACACAAAAGAGTAATGAATAGAATAAAGCTATCACTACATGCATATGTGGCTGGTGGAGGCTATATGGTTAATAAGTTTTGCGGAAAGCCAATTTTTCCCTACAACAAAGGAATAAATTTTTATTTAACTATCATGGTAGTTGTTAAACATTGAGAAGGTTCACCCAACTCAGTCCCAATTAAAAGGTAATTAATAACCCAACAAAATTAATTTAGAGTGATGAGATCCACATGATAATCCAAGAATTAGATACTCAAGATGTCCATAACCGGGGACACGGCTAACCATGATTAGTTTATACACTCTGCAGAGGTTTGCGCACTTTTCCCCACAAGACTCGATCTCCTCCGTTGGTTTTCTCGCACTACATGATGTTTGAGAAACGGATGACCGAGACACAGTCTTTCCGAAGAGGTCCCCTTAACCGATAGATAGGCCTGTACACCTACAATCCCCTACATCTCCTAGCCCATCATGGAAAGGTTTCACACATCTTACTCAACTATGCCAAAGCCCATAATGGCATGTGGCTGCACACGGAAGTTTCTAGCATGAATAATCTTATGATCCCTTTGAGCCTGGGTGGTAGTCCATAGGAGAATCACATGGTACCCCGGGATTTCCAAAAATACAGGCAACACTGGGTTCCCTAGGTGCCTCAATCCACCCAGATGTGTATTAAAGTAGCCACCTTAAGTTAACCATTAATTAACAATACTCACATATGTCGTGAATACACTCAAACCCAAACCACGTCTACGAGCATAGCATAGCAATATAAGCAACGTAGAAGTAACTCCCATAGGTTTGGTAATAACAGGACAATTGGTACTACCTCATCTACTTCCCAAAATGCACAATTTAATCAGATCCTAACCATGCAATTGTTTGAGGAATGATCTAATGCAATAAAACTGGGTAGTAAAGAGGTATGATCAAAGTGTTACTTGCCTTGCTGATGATCCGTGAAACCTAGAGACTCGTAGTAGCACGCTTCGCACTCCGGGTACTCTATCGCAAACAAACAAGCATACAATAAGCAATCAAGCAAAGATGCATAGGTAAAACTCAAATAAGATCTAACCAGAAAGTCCAACTTAAGAACTCCCGTTTGCAGAAAGAATCAAATCAAACGAAGCAACAAAACTCAAACTGCGAAAGAAACAAACTTTGTTTACTAATCTAGACTAAAGTCAAATTTTACAGTGGCAAAAACTTGTTTAAGTTGATTAAACAGAAAGAGGCCTTCGAGACAAAACTCTAGGCGCTTGAATCGCCTGATTCCGATAAACGAGCGAAAAGATAAACTAAAACGAAAATCGGATCAGAAACCGCGATCGAAAATAATCGCGAAAAATCCGAGAAAAAGAAAAACTGACGAACAGGCTAATGAACGAACGTTCGCTGTCTGCGGCTAAACGGTGAAAACTGTTCGTTAAAATGAATGAACGAATGGGCGTTCGCTAAATAAGAAAACCGGAAAAAACCGATCTAAATAAAAAAGCGGGATCTAGGGTTTTGAAAAAACCGAGGCGGCGGCAGCGGCTACCTCCGGCGAGGTCCTGTGAAACGGCGGCGGCGGCGGGCGGCTCCGGCGGCGGGGTCAGGCGGTGGTGGCGAGGCGGCGTCTGGCGGCGGCGGCAACGGCGGCGGCGGCGGGTTCGCGTGGCGGCTAGGGTTTGCGGGCGGGGTGACTGCGGCTTGGGCCTCCGCGGCTTATAAGTGCCGGCCGGCCTAGTGTCCAGGTCGGACACGGCCCGGTTAGGTCGGTAACTTTTTTTTTAATTAATTCTGCGCAGAAAAACGAATAAAAGAAATACTAAACGGACTCCAAAAATCGTGAAATAAATTTTCCCCATCCTGTAAAATCTACCGTACATGGTGAACATTTATTTGGGACTCTAATGCAATTTTGAAAAACGCATATTTTTCCTAATTCAAATAAAATAACGATAAAACTCCGAATAAAATTCTTATTTGATTTTAATATTAAATCTCCAATATTTCTTTATTTTGAGGAAGTCATTTTATCCTATCTCTTTTATTTTCATAAAAGAAATATTCGAAGAGAAAATAATTAAAATCAAACGATCCTCTTTTCAAAATTTGAGAAAACTCAAATATGAAAATTACGAAATTCCCAACTCTCTCCGTGGGTCCTTGAGTTGCGTAGAAATTCTTGGATCAAACCAAAATGCAATAAAATATGATATGCGAAGATGATCTAATGTATAACATTCCAAATTGAAAATTTGGGATGTTACAGCTAGCCTCTCTTGTACCGCGCAACTTTCACCGGTACCATAAACCCACCACATATCCTTCCTCAAAACAGCCACCATACCTACCTATTATGGCATTTCCATAGCCATTCCGAGATATATTGCCATGCAACTTTTCCACTATTCTATTTATTATGGCACGCATCATCATTGTCATATTGCTTTGGATGATCATGTAGTTGACATCGTATTTGTGGCAAAGCCACCGTTCATCATTTTTTATACATGTCGCTCTTGATTCATTGCACATCCCAGTACACCGCCGGAGGCATTCATATAGATTCATATCTTTGTTCCAGTATCGAGTTGTAATTTTTGAGTTGTAAGTACATAAAAGTGTGATGATCTTCATTATTAGAGCATTGTCCCATGTGAGGAAAAAAAGAGAAAAGGCCAAAAAAAGAGAAGGCCCAAAAAATGAGAGAAAAAGAGAGAAGGGACAATGTTATTATGCTTTTTGCCACACTTGTGCTTCAAAGTAGCACCATGATCTTCATGATAGAGAGTCTCCTATATTGTCACTTTCATATACTAGTGGGAATTTTCATTATAGAACTTGGCTTGTATATTCCAATGATGGGCTTCCTCAAAATGCCCTAGGTCTTCATGGGAAAGCAAGTTGGATGCACACCCACTTAGTTTTCTTTTTTAAGCTTTCATAAACTTATAGTTCTAGCCATTGCATGGAAATCCCTACTCACTCAAATTGATATCAATTAATGGGCATCTCCATAGCCCGTTGATACGCCTAGTTGGTGTGAGACTATCTCCCTCTTTTTGTCTTCTCCACAACCACGTTCTATTCCACCCATAGTGCTATGTCCATGGCTCACGCTCATGTATTGCGTGAAAGTTGAAAAGGTTTGAGAACATCAAAAGTATGAAACAATTGCTTGGCTTGTCATCGGGGTTGTGCATGATTTAAATGTTTTGTGTGATGAAGATGAGCATGGCCAGACTATATGATTTTGTAGGGATAAGCTTTCTTTGGCCATGTGATTTTGAGAAGACATAATTATTTTCTTAGTATGCTTGAAGTATTATTGTTTTTATGTCAATATTAAACTTTTGTTTTGAATCTTACAGATCTGAACATTCATGCCACAATAAAGAGAATTACATGGATAAATATGTTAGGTAGCATTCCACATCAAAAATTCTGTTTTTATCATTTACCTACTCGAGGACGAGCAGGAATTAGGCTTGGGGATGCTTGATACGTCTCCAACATATCTATAATTTTTTATTGTTCCATGCTATTATATTATCTGTTTTGTATGTTTTATATGCATTAATATGCTATTTTTTATGATTTTTGGGACTAACCTATTAACCTAGAGCCCAGTGCTAGTTCCTGTTTTTCCTTGTTTTAGAGTTTCGCAGAAAAGGAATACCAAACAGAGTCCAAACGGAATAAAACTTCCGCGATGATTTTTCTTCGACCAGAAGACACCCAGGATACTTGGAGTGCAAGTCAGAAGAGCCATGAGGTGGCCACAAGGGTGGAGGGCGCGCCCAGAGGGGTAGGGTGCGCCCCCTGACCTTGTGGGCCCCTCGGTGACCCCCTGACCTAGATCTTCCTCCTATATATTCTCAAATATTCCAAAAACTTCCAGGGGAGCCACGAAACCACTTTTCCACTGCCGCAACCTTCTGTACCCGTGAGATCCCATCTAGGGGCCTTTTTCGATGTCCTGCCAGAGGAGGATTCGATCACGGAGGGCTTCTACATCAACACCATTGCCTCTCCGATGAAGCGTGAGTAGTTTACCACAGACCTACGGGTCCATAGCTAGTAGCTAGATGCCTTCTTCTCTCTCTCTTTGATTCTCAATACAAAGTTCTCCTCGATATTCTTGGAGATCTATTCGATGTAATACTCTTTTGCGGTGTGTTTGCCGAGATCCGATGAATTGTGGATTTATGAACAGCTTATCTATGTATATTATTTGAATCTTCTCTGAATTTTTATATGCATGATTTGATATCTTTGCAAGTCTCTTCGAACTATCAATTTGGTTTGGCCAACTAGATCGGTTTTTCTTGCAATGGGACAAGTGCTTAGCTTTGGGTTCAATCTTGTCGTGCTCGATCCTAGTGACAGAAGGGGAAACGACACGTATTGTATTGTTTCCATCGAGGATAAAAAGATGGGGTTTTATCATAATGCTTGAGTTAATTCCTCTACATCATGTCATCCTGCTTAAGGCGTTACTCTGTCCTTTATGAACTTAACTAGATGCATGCTGGATAGCGGTCGATGTGTGGAGTAATAGAAGTAAATGCAGAATCATTTCGGTCTACTTGACACGGACGTGATGCCTATATTCATGATCATTGCCTTAGATATCATCATAACTTTGCGCTTTTCTATTATGCTCGGCAGTAATTTGTTCACCCACTGTAATAATTTCTATCTTGAGAGAAGCCTCTAGTGAAACCTATGGCCCCTGGGTCTATTTTACATCATATAAGTTTCCTATTTACTTTCTTTGCAATCTTTTACTTTCCGTTCCATCAACCAAAAATACCAAAAATATTACTTTGTCATTTATCCATCTCTATCAGATCTCACTTTGCAAATAACCGTGAAGGGATTGACAACCCCTTTATCGTGTTGGATGCAAGTTGGTGTTTGTTTGTGCAGGTATTCGGTGGCTTGCACGTTGTCTCCTACTGGATTGATACCTTGTTTCTCAAAAGCTGGGGCAAATACTTACTCTACTTTGCTACATGACCCTTTCCTCTTCAAGGTAAAAACCAACGCAAGCTCAAGAGGTAGCAATCACCAAAAGGATCAATGGCTCGCCTAGTCATCAACGACGCCATCCACACCAGGGACATCTTTGTCCCCGGCTAGATTTTCCCGTTTAGCAGTGTCGTACTGCACGCCGATCCGACCGGCCATCTCGGCTAGATTGGAAGTTTTACCCCCGGTCAAGAGATCAGGTTCAGGAACTTAGAGTTCACTGCCGACTCCCGGGGAAATCTTACTCTGACAAAATCTACAGCTCCCCTTGAAAATCTAACCCCAATGATTTAACTTCGGGAGCGATAAACCTGACGGGAACTGATGTCACCCGGAGCTTGGCCTTAAAGCCCGACCCCATCAATTTGACTGAATTCGTATCGGCCGAATACTGCCTGGGTGCAACCTCGAACGTCCCCAGAGAGGCTATACTGCGAGTCAATCCCGAGTATTCAGAGAGTACGGACCCAGCAGGCCTTTCATCATTGAATGATCTACTAGAGTGGATCCGAGCCATGGGAATCTTCGACGGCCAATCCTTGGTCTATGATCATATCGGTCTCAAACCCGATAACATGGAAATTTACATCCCGCCTGTCACACACCCCGTCGCCACCATCGAGGATTTGGCTGAAGGATCATAGTCACCAAAGTTAAAAACAAATTATGTCTGGTTTCCGATCATCTCACCCAGGCTTCTAGCCCGGAATGCGACGTTCGCCTCGAAGAGAGCCCGGAACCAAGCCCCGACTTGAAGCATGACCTTGAGATTGCACAGCAGTGTTCAGTTGACAGTCCGGATTCCGAACTTGGACACCGTCGCCAAAGCTCCGGATACGCAACCTAGTGGGACACAAAGTTTTTTCCCACCCACCCCCCACGTCGAGTACTCTCCAAGTAACTCAGGAAAGCCAGACATATGGGATTTAATGTACATAAAGCAGCAGCCCAGAGAAACGGTCCACCACTTTTGGGCCAGATTCCTCCTGGTCAAAGAAAGAATGACGGACTGCTGCGACCAAGAAATCATAGCGACCTTTCGGCATAACTGCCGAGACAGAGGAATCTTAAATGCCCTCGCCCGTCGCCACATTCAAAACTTCATCGAGTTATCGGACCTAGTACGCAAATATTGCACCAAGGAAGGCGCAACAGATGTGCGTGGAAGGAGCAACAGATGCGCGTGGAGTCAATCCATGCGAGGAACCCAAAAATATCGGGCAAAACGCATATACCCACGGCGGTTGGCCAAACACGAGCCCACCGAGAAGAAGAATAGATCCCTCGCCGGACCCAGAACAGTCCTCGACGAGCTACTGGACAAATCATGCCCCATACACTCGGTCTTACTAAACACAAACCCAACCCAACACCTTCGAGCTTGTTGGGTGGTTAGGTAGGTGGCTAAGAGTGGGGAAGCTATCCTCGGAGTCACACCCTCCAGTAGGCAATCAGCAACACCCCCGTACAACGACACTAAGTTCCTCATGATCTACGATACATTTTCCTCAAATAATCAGAGGAAAAGAGCCCTTCGGGGGCTCGGTCAAATCCACCAGGTGACAGCCGCAAATTCATAGACGGACACACCAATCAGCTTCGACGAGGAAGATGAGCCAAAGGCCCACCCTGTCCGAGCGCCCGCCGCACTAGTCCTCGATCCCATAGTGGATGGCTTCATGCTAACTAAGGTGCTAATGGACGGAGGCAGTGGTTTAAACCTAATTTACGAGGATACCCTTGACAAAATGTAGTTCGACAGATCTCGTGTCGAACAGAGCTACACTACCTTTCGAGGAATTATCCCCGGCAGAGAGGCGCGCTGCTCCGGATGAGTCACTCTCGACGTAGTATTCGGCACTCCCAAGAACTAAAAGTCTAAAGAACTACTCTTACAGTGCCCTTCCATTGCGGATACCACGCCCTATTGGGGCATGATGCATTCACAAGGTTTCAGGCCATACCACATTACGGGTATATGAAACTCAAAATGCCAGGGCCCAATGGCGTGATCACAATCGCAAGCGATCCAGATAGAGCCCTTCGAGCCGAAAACAAAATAGCATCGCTTGCCCTGGAAGCATTATACGAGGCTCTTGCAGCCGAGGAAATACCTACACTCCACGCAATGGTGGATAGGGACAACATGGTCCTCAGTAAAAGGCCCATCCACATCCTTCAAACCAGCACACGAAATAGCCAAATTCCAGGTGCATCCAATGGATCCCAACAAAACAGTGTCGCCCAACTAGATCCCGCAGTCGACGAAGCATTGCAGATGTTCTTGCACAAGAATTGGGACATATTCGCTGGGCGCCCTTCAGATATGCCAGGAATCCCATGAAGACTAGCGGAGCATAGCCTGAATATAATCAAGGGGTTTAAGCCAGTTAAACAGGCAATGCGCAGATTTTTTGAACCCAAGCGTCAAGCTATGGGGGGAGAATTACCAAAATTACTTGAAGCCGGATTCATCCGAGAAATCAAACACCCCGAGTGGTTGGCAAATCTGGTCATGGTGCCCAAGAAGGACAAATCCTGGTGGCTATGCATCGATTTTAAAGACCTAAATAAAGCCTGCCTTAAGGATCCCTTCCCTTTACCTTGCATAGACCAGATCATTGACACCACCATCGCACATGACTCACTGTGCTTCCTCGACGCCTACTCCGGATATCATCAAATCAAAATGAAGGAGTCTGACCAAGCCGCAACAGCATTCATCACCCTCTACGGGCCATTCTGCTTCAACATAATGCCCTTCGGGCTGAAAAACGCAGACGCCACATACCAGCGCATGATTCAAACATGTTTGGAAAATCAAATTGGCAAAACAGTCGAAGCATACATAGACGACGTGGTCATCAAGACCAAGCACGTAAGACAGTTGGTGGCCGATCTCCACCAAACCTTCGATAATCTGCAAGCTTATGATATACGGCTCAATATGGATAAATGTGTCTTCAGAGTTCCCGCCAGAAAACTGCTCGGATTTATTGTCTCCCACCAAGGAATTAAGGCCAATCCGGCCAAAATCCGAGCTCTATCCTAGCTAGCAATCCCCACGGAGCTGAAACACGTCCAAAATCGGCGGGCTGCATGGTAGCCTTATGACGCTTTATCTCCCGCCTCGGTGAAAAGGCACTACCGCTCTGCAAATTGCTCAAATGGACCAAGAACTTCGAGTGGACCGATGAAGCAACTACCGCACTGGAAGAAATAAAAACACTCTTGGCCGGCAATCCAATACTAGATGCACCTCGCATCGGCGAACCCATGCTGTTGTACATCTTGGCCACGAATCAAGTCGTGAGCGTGGTTCTCATGGCCTAATAGACTAGCGGAGCATAGCCTGAATATAATCAAGGCCCACAAGTTTCGAGTGCAGAATCCAGTCTATTAGGTATCAGAAGTACTCACATCATGCAAATCTCGCTACCGTCATTACCAAAAGATAGCTTATACAGTTTTCATGGCATATAGAAAACGCCGACACCACTTTCAAGAGTGTTCGGTCATGGTGGCAGCCGAAGTACCACTGAATGACATCATCAACAACAGGGACGCCACTGGCCGCATTGCCAAATGGGCCATAGAGCTCCTTCCTTTCGAAATCGTCTACAAACCACGCCGAGCTATTAAATCTCATGTGTTGGCCGATTTTCTCGCCGAGTGGACAGAAGCCGAGCTCCCCAGGGAATATAGTACATACTCACATTGGACAATTAATGTACTTCAATGGCTCCAATATGCTAGGTGGACTGGGGACTGGGGTGATCCTTACATCCCTCACTGGCGACAACATCCGGTATGTACTACAAATTATGTACACTGAATCCAACAACGCCGTCGAATACGAGGCTCTACTACACGGGCTTCGGATGGCAGCATCAATGGGTGTACAGCGGCTCAAGGTGTGGGGAGAACTAACCTCGCCATCTCCCAAGTCAACAGAGAATTCAACGGTAAAGACCCAAAAATGGCGGCATATCGGAATGTCGTTCTCAAAATATCCTCCGGATTCGAAGGGTTAGAATTTCACCACGTCTCCAGAGACAGCAATCAAGCTGCAGATGTCCTCGCTCGCATGGGTGCCAAGCGTGACCCGGTCCCAAAGAACTCCTTTGTGGAGCGGCTCTTAAATCCATCTGTGGTGTGGCAGGACAAGGGCAAGGACAATGGAGCCAATGGCCTAGAACAGATCATCCTTCCCGTCATCGAACTAGACAAAGAAATCACGGAGGCTCGGCACTCGAAGAAACAGCTTTGGCTCACGAGGTTATCACAGTTATCGTGCCATGGACCAAGCCCTTCCTCGCCTATCTTCTCAGTCAAGAGCTCCTCGATGACCAGACCGAGGCACGACGCATAATTCGGCCCTCTAAAGCTTATAAGGTCTATGAGGGTGAGCTATACAAAAAAAGCACTACCGGAGTCCTCCAGAGATGCATATCCAAAGAGGAGGGGCAGAAACTTTTGGCCGCGATACACACTAGCATGGGCGGTCACCACGCGGCAGCTCGGGCCTTGGTCAACAAAGCCTTCCGAGCTGGGTTCTTTTGGCCCACCGCTCGCGCGGACGCACACACGCTAGTCCAACATTGTGTTGGATGCCAGCTCTTTGCAAATCAAAACCACATGCCCCCTACTGCTCTCCCATCAATTCCAATCACCTGGCCCTTTGCGATTTCGGGGCTGACATGGTTGGACCACTTGAAGGGGGGCCAAGAAGAAGAAATACCTAGTGGTCATGGTCGACAAATTCACTAAATGGATTGAGGCAAAACCGGTAACTTTAGCCAAGTCCGTATTGGTCATCGACTTTATATCCGGCGTGGTCCACCATTACGGTGTCCCCCACAGCATAATAATGGACAATGGATCCTATTCACAGCCCATGAGGTAAAGGACTGGTGCGCTAACATGGGCATCAAGCTCGACTATGCTTCCGTATATCACCCATAGACCAAGGGACAGATCGAACGGGCCAATGGACTAATCATGAGCGGCATAAAGCCTCGTCTGGTCCGTTCCCTGAAAGAATCTGATTGCCATTGGGTGGAGGAGCTCGACTCCGTATTATGGGGACTGCGCACCACCCCTAACCGGTCAACCGAATACACACCTTTCTTCATGGTGTATGGCGCGGAAGCAGTCCTCCTCTGTGACCTCATTCATGACGCACCTAGAGTGCGCATGTACGGAGAAAGGAAGCGGAGTTAGATCGGCAAGACGACCTAGACGCCCTGGAAGGAGAGTGCGACATAGCTTAGCCCCGCTCTAAGTTTTATCAACAGCAGGCTCGGCGCTACCAGAGCAAGCAAGTTTGGGCGAAGGCATACAACATAGGCGAACTCGTTCTTCGCCTACCTGAGAAGCAGAAGCATAAGCTCTCACCCAAATGGGAGGGTCCCTTCATAATCGATGAAGTGCTAGCGGGAGGAGCATATCATCTCCACAACCCAACGGACAATCGCCTCGAACCGAACCCATGGAACGCAACTCGGTTTCGGCGCTTCTACGGCTAGTCCGGTCCCGCCACTCCAACTAAACCTTGCTTTTGTTTTTCTTTTCTTTTTTCTTTTTACTTTTTTGGGTGGTTAGCACCTCCCAGGCTGTGTTCGGCTAGACCAAACTATGTTAAGTTCTTTAGGTATACATCTTCAAGTGTAGCACCCAGATCTACCTGGGGGCTTCTTTAACGAAGCCGATCAATATAATTTTCGTGCACCTATTCGCCTTTGTCGTGTTTGCACCCTTCCTGAATCATTTTTAAGCCATTATATGCACCAATTCGACTTAACTTTTTGCCAAGTCGGGTTGCCTCGCTCCTATGTTTACCCCCTACATTCATGATTGTTCGACTAGGGCTTAAAGGGAGCACCTTTGCGATTGTTACGACCGGGTCAGCCACGTACGTACCACAGGCGGGTGAAGCCGAAAGCTAGCATTCTTATGAAAATAATTGGTAGGCCACGGGGTAAGTGAAACTACTTTGGTACTCACCACCAAAATATTGGGGTTATTTTCCCGAAGTAACCAACACCTGCGTACTACGGGTATCTGGTTAAACGTCTATGGTCAACATGACAACCCGAAGAAAGGAACCCGTGAAGGAACTATTTTCTTCAGAAGATATTTCTTACGTTAAAAAGTAATATAACATAGCTCCCCGCGCGCGTTCTGTCTGTTCACACCAAATGGCCGGATTGCTTGGTTCCCCGAAATGATTTCATGTTGCCTCAGGTCACATAGTACGGAACACTCCCCGACCACTGGCTAGGGAGACGGAAGCCGATGGCCAGTTAAGACAACGTTTACTGTACGGATGGAGAATGTTTGATGTAAAGTACATAGATACATAGAATCAAACACCTTGTTCCTTGTCCAGATTATCTATTATGTTATCTAGGGCACAGTCCTCCTAGGAGAACCGAGTAGCATGCATCACCTGGTCATATACCAAGTGGAGAGGTATTTCTTGCCCATCCGGCCCGGCCGGTCCAACACGAGCCATATGCTCTGGCTCGAGTTTGGTAAAACGGGTCTTCACCACTGCCCATGCCTCCCGTGCTCCTTCTCGGCAAGCTGATATCTTCCATAACTCAAAGCGACGCCGAGCTCCTTTAAATCGATTGGCCAGTTCGTCCATACCTTCTGGAGGCGTCTCGGTCAGCCATAACGCCTTGACCATGCTCTTCATAGCTTTCTGAGCTCGCTCGTGCATGATGGGTAGCTCCTTTAACAGGTTCCCTCCAAATGAGTTCATTTCTTCTTCGGGACGCCCGGTGAGGAGACCTAACAAGAGGCATGGCATGTCTTTTACATTCACGCGATACACATATCTCACGTGATCACAGGTTGAAATATCCCTTACCAAACATGCCACCTTTCAATCTCTGGTTCGCCTCAACGGTTTGTGCCAATTGAGTTTTCAAACTCTCATTCTCTCCAACCTACTATTGCTTTTCCGCCTCGATTCTTTTCCTTTCCTCACGACTTCGGGCCAGTACTCAGCGACCAGCTTCTTGCTGGGACTCAGTGTGCCTTTGGGATTCATTGGCCGCGTCTAGGTCCTTTTTTAGTTGACCTATGGAGTCAGCTGCTACAAGGGAAGCATGTGTTAGACATGATACCCCGAACAGTTCATGCATATTCAACCTCTTTACTCACCATGTGCTTCCCTGGTGAACTTTTTGACCTCCTCCAGTTCGGCCTTTGCAGCAACCAATTGTGTTCGGTTTAGCTCCAGGTCCTCGGACAGTTTTTTGTACTGTTCTCTCGAGGCTTGCACAATACCAAAAATATATATACTCTCAGATCCTTAACTCAGTCGTCCCGCCCAAATTAAGGCTCGGAGGCTACTGGGTTAGGATATATGTTCGGTTTTAAAACCAATCACGTACCTGCATTTTTGTTGACAGAAGGTTGGCAACTCCCTCAAGGCCAGTTCGAGCTGCTCCGAGGTATGAGTCTACCAAACTAAACGCATTAAATTCCTGGTCATAAAATACGATATGACGAATGGACTCTTTCTGTCGCCGGTGATTCATCACACTTTAGACTTTGGAATTGGTAACCAAAACATCCTCAGGATCCTCTGGAGGCTGTTCTATGGCGGAGGTCTCCGCATTGACCCTGGCCCGCGCCGCAGATCATAGTTCGGGATTACCCCTTGGCGCCTCCTTGACGTCTTCGGACGGCGGTGGCGGAAAACTTCTCCTGCAGGTTGCAGTAAGATTATGAGTACTCACTACTGCCATATTAATAACCAAACTATAGGCTCGCCTATATTACCTCTTGGTCGGGGGTGCGGTCGATGTAGCTCCTGTTGCTACCTTGCGCTTAGAAGCTCCACTATTGGTTGGTGCCGACATGGTAAGCACCGCTCTCGTCGGTGTTCGACGCGTGGTGCAGCGACCCTTGGGAGTAGATGTCAGCATACTCGGAATGGCGCGAGGAAAACACCCTTTTCGGAAAGAGGTCTTCTTATTACTTGCAGCGGAAGAAGGGAGGGTCCCAAGGTGATCGGCTAAGGGCCACCTTAGAGCCATCAAGACTCTCTTGGTAAAATACCCCGTCCTCAAAATCGATTGACGTCTCTAGATCATCATGAAATCCTGGGTCATCATCATGGGAATGACTCTCTATTTGTGGCGAAGGGCAGCTAATGGTTTTGACCAAGCGCCTCCAGTTCTGTTCAGGAACATTGAGGATCCGATCAGTAGATATGGACGTAACGTCCAAACTACAAAATGAAGGTTGAACTTACCCATTCAATGGGATTATAGCTCGCATAGTCGTCCCTGTTCCTTAGACGGGCAAACTATTCTTCTTCTCCTTTGAAGAGATCGGATAGAATGGCTGCCATTGCTTCCTGGTTGTCAGGCCCCTTCCGTTTGTAATGGTTCGTGTCGTTTGTCCCATTATAGCACCATAGGGTGTGCATCCTTTGTTGGAGAGGTTGCACGGATTGAATAATGGTGGCAGCCATCACATCAATGATGGTTAACTTGCTGTGGGCTAGTAACCTCACCTTGGCGGCCAGGCGTTGTACCTCGGCACTTTCTTCTTGAGAAGGATTTTTGGCCGCCAATTGAACCACTCTATAAAGGAGCGTCCGGGTATTCGAGCAAGCCCCTCCGAACTGGTTCGAGTAAGGGAACGTCTTCGATATAAAACCATTCTGAGGTCCACTCTTAGGAATCCTTCTTCGGGGTCCCGACTGGATACCCCGTCCCGGCTATGCGCCATACTTTGGCTCCGCCTACTTCACAAATTGTTCCTCCTCGGGTACAAGGGACGAGGAAGAAATACTTTCTCAGTAACTCAAAATGGGCCTCACAGCCCAAAAACATCTTGCAAAGAGCGACGAAGCCTGCGATATGCATAATGGATCCGAGGGTGGGGTGATGGAGTTGGATCCCATAGAACTCTAACAGTCCCCTCGGGAAAGGGTGGATTGGGAATCCCAAGCCACGTAAGAGGAAGGGCACGAAACATACCCTCTCTTCTTTGCGTGGAGCAAGGAAATTCTCTGCGTAGGCTTCACCGTTCGTGGAAGTTAATCCGGGACGAGTAGGTGCGAGATTTGGAGTGGGAAGATATCCCTGTGTCTCAAGTTTGCTTAATTGGAGGTAGGAGACTGAACAGCTTGCCCAGTCACCCGGGAGGGGGCCGTGGAGGCTTGAGGAGGAGCTTGGGGCACCCACCATTTTTCTCCACTATTCTTTTTGTTTTCATGAGGGACATTTTTGTAAAAGATTACTCGACCATCCGCCTCCTTTTGGCACACGGGAATCGAGGGGTGCTATTAACCCTGGATGAAAAAATTGGTATGGTGGACCTAGCGGCGCTTCGACGAATTGAGAGATCATTGGCAGCCGAACTATGGATATCCGAACATTGAGGGGGTGAGAAACTCATCTCGCAAGCCGGAGTCTTCGGCCGTGCAGAGCTACCAGAAGCCACAAATCCTGGCGTTGGAGACTAGTTCGGGGGTGATACGTCTCCGTCGTATCTACTTTTCCAAACACTTTTGCCCTTGTTTTGGACTCTAACTTGCATGATTTGAATGCAACTAACCCGGACTGACACTGTTTTCAGCAGACTTTCCATGGTGTTATTTATGTGCAGAAACAAAAGTTCTCGGAATGACCTGAAACTCCACGGAACATATTTTTGGAAAATATTAAAAATACTGGAAGAAGAATCCATGTTAGGGGGCCCACACCCTGTCCACGAGGGTGGGGGCGCGCCTGCCCCCTGGGCGCGCCCCCTGCCTCGTGGGCCCCCTGACGCTCCACCGACCTCAACTCCAACTCCATATATTCGTGTTCGGGGAGAAAAATCAGAGAGAAAGATTCATCGCGTTTTACAATACGGAGCCGCCCCAAGCCCTAAAACCTCTCGGGAGGGCTGATCTGGAGTCCGTTCGGGGCTCCGGAGAGGGGGATTCGTTGCCGTCGTCATCATCAACCATCCTCCATCACCAATTTCATGATGCTCACCGCCGTGCGTGAGTAATTCCATCGTAGGCTTGCTGGACGGTGATGGGTTGGATGAGATCTATCATGTAATCGAGTTAGTTTTGTTAGGGTTTGATCCCTAGTATCCACTATGTTATGAGATTGATGTTGCTATGACTTTGCTATGCTTAATGCTTGTCACTAGGGCCCGAGTGCCATGATTTCAGATCTGAACCTATTATGTTTTCATGAATATATGTGAGTTCTTGATCCTATCTTGCAAGTCTATAGTCACCTACTATGTGTTATGATCCGGCAACCCCGAAGTGACAATAATCGGGACCACTCCCGGTGATGACCATAGTTTGAGGAGTTCATGTATTCACTATGTGTTAATGCTTTGGTCCGGTACTCTATTAAAAGGAGGCCTTAATATCCCTTAGTTTCCATTAGGACCCCGCTGCCACGGGAGGGTAGGACAAAAGATGGCATGCAAGTTCTTTTCCATAAGCACGTATGACTATATTCGGAATACATGCCTACATTATATTGATGAATTGGAGCTAGTTCTGTGTCACCCTATGTTATGATTGTTACATGATGAACCGCATCCGGCATAATTCTCCATCACCGATCCAATGCCTACGAGCTTTTCACATATTGTTCTTCGCTTATTTACATTTTCCGTTGCTACTGTTACAATCACTACAAAACCCAAAAATATTACTTTGCTACCGTTACCGTTACTTCCATATTACTTTGCTACTAAATACTTTGCTGCAGATACTAAGTTATCCAGGTGTGGTTGAATTGACAACTCAACTGCTAATACTTGAGAATATTCTTTGGCTCCCCTTGTGTCGAATCAATAAATTTGGGTTGAATACTCTACCCTCGAAAATTGTTGCGATCCCCTATACTTGTGGGTTATCAAGACTATTTTCTGGCGCCGTTGCTGGGGAGCATAGCTCTATTCTTTGAGTCACTTGGGATTTATATCTGTTGGTCACTATGAAGAACTTGAAAGACGAGAAAACAAAAACTTATCCCTCAACTACGAGGGGAGGTAAGGAACTGCCATCTAGCTCCGCACTTGATTCACCTTCTGTTTTGAGTAAGCTTGCGACACCTAAACCTGCTTCTGCTATTCATTCTGATATGTCGCATGTTATTGATGATGCCACTTCTGCTATGCATGATACTTATGATGAAACTACTTCTATGCTTGATACTACTGTGCCACTTGGTGAATTTCTTGATGAACAACTTGCTAGGGCTAGAGAGAATGAAATTATTGAAACTGATAATATTGAAGATACTGATGATGAAGACTCTCCCCCTAATAAATATGAATTACCTGTTGTGCCTGAGGGTTATGTTCTGGATGAAGAATCTGCTAGAGCTATTTTAGCTTGCAATGATAGAAGTGGTCTTAAGAAGTTATTAGCTAAATGGAAGCAGCAATCTCTTAATGCTAGAATGAAACATGACCCTGCTTTTGCTACTTCACCTATCTGTGTTACTGATAATGATTATGAATTCTCTGTTGATCCTGATATAATTACTTTGGTTGAATCTGTTCCTTTTTATGGCTATGAATCTGAAACTGTTGTGGCACATCTTACTAAATTAAATGATATAGCCACCCTGTTCACTAATGATGAGAGAACTCGCTACCTTTATATCCTTAAAATATTTCCGTTCTCATTAAAGGGTGATGCTAAGATATGGTTTAATTCTCTTGATCCTGTTTGTGTGCGTAGCCCCCAGGATATGATTTATTACTTCTCTGCTAAATATTTCCCTGCTCATAAGAAACAAGCTGCTTTAAGGGATATATATAATTTTGTGCAAATTGAAGAAGAGAGTCTCCCACAAGCTTGGGGGAGGCTTCTCCAATTACTTAATGCTTTGCCTGATCATCCTCTCAAGAAAAATGAAATACTTGATATCTTTTATAATGGACTAACCAATGCTTCCAGAGATTACCTGGATAGTTGTGCTGGTTCTGTTTTCAGGGAAAGAACACCGGATGAAGCTGAAATTTTATTGAATAATATGTTGACAAATGAAAATAATTGGACGCTTCCTGAGCCTATTCCTAAACCAACTCCAAAGAAAAGAGGTTTCTATTTCTCAGTCCTGAAGATATGCAAGAGGCAAATAAATCTATGAAAGAAAAGGGTATTAAAGCTGAAGATGTTAAGAATTTACCTCCTATTGAAGAAATACATGGTCTTAATTTACCGCCTGCTGAGGAAACATATGATCTTAATCCATTACCTATTGAAGAAACACATGGTCTTGATAACCCAACACAGGTAGTAAAGGTAAATTCTCTCTATATATTTGATGAAGGTGATATCCCTCACTATAAGTCTGCTAGACAATGCTTAGAAGAGTTTGATAATTTTATTGTCAAACAAGAAAACTTCAATGCTTATTTTGGTAGACAATTGAAATACAATTCCGATATGCTTGAACACTTGGGTGATTATATGTCTAGAATTAAAGGTGAACTTAAACTCATTAGTAAACATGCTTCTATGATTACCACTCAAGTAGAACAAGTACTTAAAGATCAGAATGATTTGCTCAATGAATTGAATAGTAAGAATAATGACTATGCTGTTAGAGTGGCTACTAGAACATGTAAAATGACTCAGGAACCTTTGTATCCTGAAGGCCACCCTGGGAGAATTGAACAAGATTCTCCGAGAAATAATATAGATGCACCTAGTCCTTCTAAAAAGAAGAAAAAGAAAAATGATAGGACTTTGCATGCTTCTAGTGAACCTATTGCTGAACCACCTGAGAATCCAAATGATATCTCTATTTCCGATGCTGAGACACAATCTGGTAATGAACATGAACCTATTAATAATGTTAAAGATGATGTTCATGATGATGCTCAACCTAGTAATGATAATGATGTAGAAATTGAACCTGCTGTTGATCTTGATAACCCACAATCAAAGAATCAACGTTATGATAAGAGAGACTTTGTTGCTAGGAAACACGGTAAAGAAAGAGAACCATGGGTTCAGAAACCCATGCCTTTTCCTCCCAAACCATCCAAGAAAAAGGATGGTGAGGATTTTGAGTGCTTTGCCGAAATGATTAGACCTATCTTTTTGCGTATGTGATTAACTGATATGCTCAAAATGAATCCTTATGCTAAGTATATGAAAGAAATTGTTACTAATAAAAGAAAGATACCGGAAGCTGAAATTTCCACCATGCTTGCTAATTATACTTTTAAGGGTGGAATACCTAAGAAACTAGGAGATCCAGGAGTACCTACTATACCATGCTACATTACAAGAAACTATGTTAAACTGCTTTATGTGATCTTGGAGCCGGTGTTAGTGTTATGCCTCTCTCTTTATATCGTAGAATTGATTTGAATAAGTTGACACCTACTGGAATATCTTTGCAAATGGCTGATAAATCCACTGCTATACCTGTCGGTATTTGTGAGGATGTGCCTCTTGTGGTTGCAAACGTTACTATTTTAACGGACTTTGTTATTATTGATATTCCCGAGGACGATAGTATGTCTATTATTCTTGGAAGACCCTTTTTGAATACTGCAGGGGCTGTTATTGATTGCAACAAAGGCAATGTCACTTTTCATGTTAATGGCAATGAGCATGCGGTACACTTTCCGAGGAAACAACCTCAAGTTCATAGTATCAACTCTATTGGAAAAATCCCATCGATTATGTTTGGAGGTTTTGAATTTCCTCTTCCTACTGTCAAGAAGAAATATGATATTCTTATTATTGGGGATGTGCATATCCCCGTTGACGTAACATAGTGTTATTCGGAATTTCTCCGGTTCCATGTTATTCGGAAAGAGTTTGTTAACAAGACTTGATCAACCTTGTTAGTGGATTCCTTTTGATGAGCATGAGATGGATGAAACTAGAAAGCACAACCTTCTGTACCCTTCTTTTACTTTCTGTTATTTAGTTGAAATAAAGTAAAAATAGTATTTTTCTGTCTGTTTTCTGATATTCGTGCAATATAAAAATACCCCGAAAATAAAAGTTCTCCAAATGCCCTGAAAATGGAATATGATTTTTTCTGGAATATTTGAGAATATCTTGAACTGAGAACACAGCAGGGGGAGCAAACACCTGGCCACGAGGGTCCAGGGCGCGCCCACCCCTACAGGGCGCCCCCTGCCTCGTGGGCCCATGGTTGCCCCCTCCACTTATTCCTGCACCCACACACTTCTTCCTCCCAAAAAAATCACCATCCAGCTCAGCACGAGTTCTAGCTCATTTTGTTGCGATTTTCGATCTCCTTGCTCAAAGCACCTCTCACAAAACTGCTTTGGGTGATTGTTCCTTGGTATGTGACTCCTCCATTGGTCCAATTAGTTTTTGTTCTAGTGCTCTATTCATTGCAATTTTGTGCTGCCTAGGTGACCATGTTCTTGAGCTTGCATATCAAATTTATATGGTTCCAAGTAGTTCTAATGCATGATATAGTCTCTAGGCACTTGTAGGAGTAGTTGCTATCAATTTTGTTGAGCTTGGTTCACTTTTGTTTGAAGTTACTAAAAATTTCAGAATTTTTCAGAAAATAATGAAGAGATTTTTGAGGGGTTCGTCGAGCTGAAGCTCGAAGGAAAAGCAGAGTGAAGAAGCACAGAGGCCCAAATATAATTTGCCTCGCACCGCGGAGGTTCGGCCGTGTGAATGGCCTTCCGATGATTTCTTGAGAGCAGCCGGGATATATGATGATTTTTATGAATTGGCTGAGAATGCAGGCCTCACCGACTTCCTCCGCGACCAACGCGAACAGTATCTCTTACTCACCAATACTTTTGTGCAAAACTTCTACTATTATCCTGAGGAATCACCTCCTTCAGTAGAGTTTCATTTATATGATGTGGTTAAGAAGATGCCACTAGATGAATTTTGCAAGGTTTGCAAAATACCTTTCGAGGGTAGTTTAGAGGAACCACATCGTAAAGATGTGAACGGGTTTATTGACACTATTACTGTAGGGGGAACTAGGAAGGTTTCCGATGCAAGAATCACTAGCATACATTTACCTGTTTTACGCTACTTTGCCATATTTGCTAGTCGTTGCTTAATTGGTCGCGGAAACTGTGCAAACCATAGTGTTCCTGATATTATCATTTTGTTCCATGGTTTATTCTGCGATAACACTGTTAGTATGGGTGGTATTATTGCTAAACGGTTAAGTTTGAACCGTACAAAGGGCCCCATCTTTGGAGGTATTTACGCTTCACGCCTCGCTGCACATTATAACATACCTATTAGGCACTATGAAAAAGAAGAAAAACTGTTGCCCACTGCTTATTTAGATTATAAGAGTATGGTAGTGCATGACTTTATTGTTAAGAATAGGGAAGGGGTGCTTAAATACAAATTGTTCTTTGATAAACATCACCCTGAGACTATTACCTTGCCTGCTCCCTCCTTGTTTAATTTATCTGCAGGTCCGTATCTCGTTCCGCTGGCGGCCATTCACGCCTACCGGAACCCTACACCAGCCACGGAGCCGGAACCACAATTTGAACCTCCACGACAGTCTAATTACCGGTGGGATCCGGAGACGATTGCCAACCAGTGGCAATCAGGGTCTTCTTCATCTTAGTACGACCCCGGCTACAACTATGGATATCCGCCACGCCATCTGTGGCAATAAACCAACTTAGGCCAAAAGCCTAAGCTTGGGGGAGTACGTATTTCCCACCGACATTACATTTATGTTCACACACACTCATTGCTAGATGTCGGTGCTCATACTTTTTCATTGTAAAATCCATGCTAGTTTATTTTCTTTTCCTTGCTTTCTTCTTGTGTGTTTGAAAAACCTTAAGAAAAACAAAAAAAATTAGTAGTAGCTTTTTAGCTAGTTTATTTTCTTGCTGTAGTAGTAATAACTAAAAAGAAAACCCAAAAAGATTTCCCGTTCTTCTTTTGCTTGTTGGGAGCTTTCCCGTGTAAATAGTTTTATTTCTTTTCTTTTCTTTGGGGGTCGATAGGAGAAGACCATAATGAAATTGTTGAAGTGGCTCTTATATGCATCATTGTTGATTTAACCAAGAGCCCATATTGCCTTGTCTTCTCCTGTTTATTGAATGCTCGCAGATTCCAGCTTAGTCCAATGCACGTGCACTCTTATTATTTTCACATCATTCGGTCGTCCAAGTGAAAGGCAATTATGACGATATATGATGGACTGACTGAGATGAGAGAAGCTGGTATGAACTCGACCTCTCTTGTTTTTGTAAATATGATTAGTTCATCGTTCTTGATTCAGCCTTTTATGGATAAACATGTTTGCAATGACAATTAGAGATCATAGTGGCTCGTGCCATGCTTGATTAGCTATGAGTTATAATGGTTTACCTTGCGTGCCAACATGCTATTAAAATGGTTGTGATGTGGTATAGTGGGGTGTATCCTCCTTTGAATTATTTAAGTGACTCGACTTGGCACATGTTCACACATGTAGTTGAAACAAATCAACATAGCCTTCACGATATTTATGTTCATGGTGGATTATATCCTACTCATGCTTGCACTCAATGTTTATTAATTTTAATGCATGTTCATGGCTGTTGTCGCTCTCTAGTTGGTCGCTTCCCAGTCTTTTGCTAGCCTTCACTTGTACTAAGCGGGGATACTGCTTGTGCATCCAATCCCTTAAACCCCAAACTTATTCCATATGAGTCCACCATACCTTCCTATATGCGGTATCTACCTGCCGTTCCAAGTAAATTTGTATGTGCCAAACTCTAAATCTTCAAATGAAATTCTGTTTTGTATGCTCGAATAGCTCATGTATCAACTAGGGTTGTCCGTATCTTCCATGCTAGGCGGGTTATTCTCAAGAGGAGTGGACTCCGCTCCTCACTCACGAGAAAATGGCTGGTCACCGGGATGCCCAGTCCCATGCTTTATGCAAACTAAATCAAAATAATTGCAAACAAAACTCCCCCTGGGACTGTTGCTTGTTGGAGGCACTTGTTGTTTCGAGCAAGCCATGGATTGATGCTTGTTGGTGGAGGGGGAGTATAAACTTTACCATTCTGTTTGGGAACCGCCTATAATGTGTGTAGCATGGAAGATATCGCCATCTCTTGGTTGTTATGTTGATAATGAAAGTATACTGCTCAAAATATTATTTATCTCTATTTCAAAACCAAGCTCTGGCACCTCTACAAATCCCTGCTTCCCTCTGCGAAGGGCCTATCTATTTACTTTTATGTTGAGTCATCACCCTCTTATTAAAAAGCACCAGCTGGAGAGCGCTGCTGTCATTTGCATCCATGACTGTTAATTTATATTGGGTATGACTATGACTGGATCTCTTTTACCATGAATTACAATGTCTAGTCAGTCCTTGATCTTTAAAGGTGCTCTGCATTTATGTTTTGCGGTCTCAGAAAGGGCTAGCGAGATACCATCTTATTATATCATATTATGATTGTTTTGAGAAAGTGTTGTCATCCGAGATTTATTATTATTGCTCGCTAGTTGATTATGCCATTGATATGAGTAAACATGAGACCTAAGTGTTATTGCGAATGTGGTTAGTCATAATCTTTGCTGAAAACTTGAATGCTGGCTTTACATATTTACAACAACAAGAGCAAACAGAGTTTGTAAAAGTTTTTCTTTATCACTTTCAGTTTATCAACTGAATTGCTTGAGGACAAGCAAAGGTTTAAGCTTGGGGGAGTTGATACGTCTCCGTCGTATCTACTTTCCCAAACACTTTTTCCCTTGTTTTGGACTCTAACTTGCATGATTTGAATGGAACTAACCCGGACTGACGCTGTTTTCAGCAGACTTTCCATGGTGTTATTTATGTGCAGAAACAAAAGTTCTCGGAATGACCTGAAACTCCATGGAACATATTTTTGGAAAATATTAAAAATACTGGAAGAAGAATCCACGTCAAGGGCCCCACACCCTGTCCACGAGGGTGGGGGCGCGCCCCCCTGCCTCGTGCGCCCCCTGACGCTCCACCGACCTCAACTCCAACTCCATATATTCGTGTTCGGGGAGAAAAAAATCAGAGAGAAAGATTCATCGCGTTTTACGATACGGAGCCGCCCCAAGCCCTAAAACCTCTCCGGAGGGCTGATCTGGAATCCGTTCGGGGCTCCGGAGAGGGGGATTCGTCGCCGTCGTCATCATCAACCATCCTCCATCACCAATTTCATGATGCTCACCGCCGTGCGTGAGTAATTCCATCGTAGGCTTGCTGGACAGTGATGGGTTGGATGAGATCTATCATGTAATCGAGTTAGTTTTGTTAGGGTTTGATCCCTAGTATCCACTATGTTATGAGATTGATGTTGCTATGACTTTGCTATGCTTAATGCTTGTCACTAGGGCCCGAGTGCCATGATTTCAGATCTGAACCTATTATGTTTTCATGAATATATGTGAGTTCTTGATCCTATCTTGCAAGTCTATAGTCACCTACTATGTGTTATGATCCGGCAACCCCGAAGTGACAATAATCGGGACCACTCCCGGTGATGACCATAGTTTGAGGAGTTCATGTATTCACTATGTGTTAATGCTTTGGTCCGGTACTCTATTAAAAGGAGGCCTTAATATCCCTTAGTTTCCATTAGGACCCCGCTGCCACGGGAGGGTAGGACAAAAGATGGCATGCAAGTTCTTTTCCATAAGCACGTATGACTATATTCGGAATACATGCCTACATTATATTGATGAATTGGAGCTAGTTCTGTGTCACCCTATGTTATGATTGTTACATGATGAACCGCATCCGGCATAATTCTCCATCACCGATCCAATGCCTACGAGCTTTTCACATATTGTTCTTCGCTTATTTACATTTTCCGTTGCTACTGTTACAATCACTACAAAACCCAAAAATATTACTTTGCTACCGTTACCGTTACTTCCATATTACTTTGCTACTAAATACTTTGCTGCAGATACTAAGTTATCCAGGTGTGGTTGAATTGACAACTCAACTGCTAATACTTGAGAATATTCTTTGGCTCCCCTTGTGTCGAATCAATAAATTTGGGTTGAATACTCTACCCTCAAAAACTGTTGTGATCCCCTATACTTGTGGGTTATCAGGGGGCTAGTGAGGGAGTCCTAGACTAGGGGGTCCTCGGGCTGCCGGCCTATCTCTTATGGGCCGGATAGGTGGGCTGCTGTATGATTAGCCATGTTGCCGAGCTATGAAGGTGACTCCATGTCCGCACAGGAAACCCACAAAGCCTTGGTGTGACCTCCAAGTCAAGATAAGAGAATCAGCATGTTTATTCCTTCATTGTAACCAACCATATGTAACCCTAGGACCCCTGGTGTCTATATAAACCAGAGGGTTTATTCCGTAGAGGCTAGAAGAACAACCATCATACTATTCTCCTAGGGTTTAGTTCATCTGATCTCATGGTAGATTGACTCTGTAATCATCCTATACACATAAATATTCAAGCAGGACGTAGCGTTTTACCTCTTCAAGAGGGCCCAAACCTGGGTAAACATCGTGTCCTTCGTCCCTTGTTCCCCATCGATCCATGATCCACGGCTCGGGACCCCCTACCCGAGATCTGCCGGTTCTGACACCAACAGCGCCTTCATAGCATATTGTGAACAACTCGGTACCTGGATCTGCTACTCATCCGCCGCTCACCCCAGGAGCAATGGACAAGCAGAGAGGGCCAATGTTGAGGTGTTCTGTGGGATATGTACCCGGACTTTTGACAGACTAAAAAACTGTGGTAGACGCTAGGTGAATGAAGTCATGTCAGTTCTTTGGTCGCTCAGAATGACGCTAAATCGAGCGACGGGAGAAACCCCCTTCATTCTGGTCTATGGAGCTAAAGCGGTACTCCACACAGAACTCTTGTACGGATCTCCTCGAGTTAGAGCTTATCATGAAGATGATCAAGAGCGAAGAAGACATGACGATGTCGATTTACTCGAGGAGGACCGATCCAGGGTAGCTGTACGCGCAGGTCGCTGTCAACTGGGATTGCATCCCTATCACAGCCGCAACATCTGTTCATGTGGATTCGGGGAAGGTGACCGTGTGGTACACTGGATTTAGTCCGGGAGAGCGCAAAGCAAGTTGACACCGAAATGGGAAGGTCCTTTAAGGGTGGTGAAAGTTACTAGATCGGGTGTTGTCCAGCTAGAAACCAAAGATGAAAATCATGTGCAAAATTCATGGAACATTAAAAACATGCAGAAGTACCATCTTCGCAAGTTCTACCCTTAGGACGCTAAGGGGATCTGTACCCTTTAGAATCTATCATCGCTACTGGATCCGCTCCACACGGCAACAACTAATGTACAAAGCAAATAAATAAGATCCAACATCTTGCTATGCCATGTAAATTTCCATGTCAAGTTGTAGTCATAAGTCATGATCTGCATCTGGTAGTTGCACATATGCTTGCATCATGCTGCATATTGCATACTTTATGCTCACAGCTAATGAACGTGTTGTGGACACACAACACGGTCAGAGTTTCTTTTTTGCTCTTCTATTGAAGCTTAAAGGCAGAAAAATCCTCCTTCACGGACGAGCCCGGGGAGCTACATGACAGTCCATGTTTACCTCTACGTCCGGCACCCGAGTACCAAACCAACTGAGATAAGTGATTCGTCTCTCGTTTGCTTTTTGAATTTTCTCTTTGTGTTCCGCCCACCCATGAAGAAGCATTTTTAGAATGTCCAACTAACATAGGCAGATGCATTGTTCGGATGACCTGCGACTCAGTGCAAGTTATGGCATTTCTAACTATGTGTGTGCAGGGAAACAACGCCTCCTATGGTCGCATTCTGGGTGGAATCCTAATGCACTATGGTTGATATGTTGTGCGCCCAAACACCTAATATAACTGTGAGATGGGTAAATTTCCAATAAAATATAATATTTGGGATTACCAATCAGCAAAAAGAAGGTGCCAGTGCTTTTGTAGTGACCTCGGAGGGGTCCCGGGTTGCTTTGGCATGCCCCACCTCATCAGTCATGTGTTGTACTTGACTTGACTCTCCCCCACTTGTTGTTTGCTTATCACAGTGTTAAAAAATGACATGAAGCTGGAGGTCTAATCAGAAGTAGAAAGGGCACACAAACGAGAAGTGTCATTCAAAGCAAGTGAAAGTGAATTAGAAAGCTTAATATTTATAAATAATATGGTGGATTCGCGTTTACATCTGGCCACACCAAACCACTGGACTAATGGCACCTCGTGCCTAGTTTTTCTTCATTATGCCCCCTTGTTTAATCCTTGCAAGTAACCGCCAAGGGAATTGACAACCCCCTTGTTTCCGCTGGGTGCAAGTATTTGCTTTTGTGTGTGCAGGTGCTGCTAACGAGGTTCTGTGTGGTTCTCCTACTGGATTGATAACCTTGGTTCTTAACTGAGGGAAATACTTATCTCTACTGTACTGCATCATCTTCTCCTCTTCGGGAAAATCCCAACGCCGCTCACAAGTAGCAATCAGTGCCCGGGTACCAGCCCTGTATCAACGTGCAAGGCGGGGACCGCTCGTGGCTACTATGGATGACCGCATGTGAGAAAAAGTTGTGCTTGCACCCATCCCATGAATGATTCCCGCGTACAGTCCAGCGTTCGTCATTCCGTGTAGCTGAAGAGAGACCGAAGGGATCATGAACGTTATCCCTAGGATGCAAGATTTCCAAGAGAGCCTCTATGATGCAGTAGAGAAGCTTCCCGGGACCTCACGGGCAAACGCTTTTCAAACCCTTTCCTGGACCGATCTTCCCGGAAGGATAATACACGAAGGCTGACCGCGCCCCATGGGGCACCATTAAAACCATGGTCATCGGCCCGTGGTACCCTGATTTCCACGCGACCGACAATTGTGGAGTCCGGACTGCCAAGTAATAAGTCTGTGAAGGTCTTGAGATCAACCTGAAGATTTACCCCAAGTGATTGGATGGGTTCCAAGTGAACTTAGCTCAAGGACAATAGTGTGAGGACTCTTGTGTCCTCTAATATTCGGCTCAGCCCCTCCAACTAGACGTAGAGGTGTGCCAACAACTCGAACTTGGTCTACAAATCGAATTGTTTTCGTCGAGCTTTCTAGTTATATTTCTTCACACCACTTACCATATTGTAATACACCTGTATTTCTAAGAACTTCCCGTGTCTCCCTTCTCTGTGATCAGATTGAAGACTTTCTTGACAACCATTATATTCCACCAAATGAAATATGTTTAGTTTCATATTCGGCCTTGTTATACCTCTGTCTAGCATGTTGTTACATTTGACTCAATCGATCTAACGTATATTTCCTCTAAGTCATTGTGTATGTTTAGATCTGCCTTTATTCAGTTATGCCTTAAAATTATTTGCTGTATTTTTCTTTGAAGAATTCGCTTTTGGAATAAATTGTTGAATCTCCCGTTCACCTCCCCTTGGTTGATATCAGGCCCCACACTTCTATAAAGATTGGAGTAGAATAAAATGAGGACTTGGTGTGGTAAGTAACCAGTTTTTAGTTTACATCGGGATGCAAGGGGGCTAACTTCAACCAAATACACCCGCGTAGTACTATATTGCACAGCTCTATGTTAATGCTATAATGCATGAGTGTGATGATTGAGTTCTTTATGACTAATGCGAATTTGAAAACCTTATGCACTTCCATTTCATCTTAAAATTGTTGGCTTCTTCGTTATCGAGCATTGCCCACTCTCTCCTCAAGACGTGGCGAATATTTCCCTAATACTCCCTTTGTCCCGTAATATAAGAGCGTTTTTGACACTACACTAGTGTAAAAAACGCCCTTATGTTATGGGACGGAGGGAGTACATATGAATCTTGTGGGAGGGCTTTCTCATGTTCTCCTACATTATCTTCCTGAAAACAACCGCCACCTACCTATCATGGCATTTTCATAGTCATTCCGAGATATATTGTGATGCAACTTCCATCATCATTGTTTTACATTACATGATTATATGTTTATTCTTCACATGTTATGCAATGTTTCTAGCTAGCAGTCTAGCTTCGTCTTGTCGTGGCATCTTCTTTAGCTTCTTACATGTATTGAGAAAGAGTTATGGATATATTCAGAAGTGAGCTGGTCATTCATGTATGGTGTTGCTCCTACCAAAGAAAAAGATCAAATAAAAGATTTACCACACAGGTGTAAAAACAGAATAAGAAAAATAGGACAAGAGAAGGAGCAACATCATTATCTTTTATTAGTGTACACTAAATTGCTTCAAAGTAGCGTTTATCTTCATGTTTTATATACTAGTGGGGACTCTATGGGCACGACAAGATCTAGGCCCCTAGGCGATCCAACGCCTAACAAAACAATATGATGCCACCAACTCATCGAACCTAAGGCGAGTGGCGGGGGGAGCAAAACAAACTGCACAGGATGATGGAAGCACACAAATTTCAGCCACATACACCCAATTATAAAATGCCACGCAAAAGAGTACGTTTTGGAGGCCAAGCTCCATGAAGGTCTTAATTTTGAAAATTTCAAAATCCAAACTTTTCAGTTTCAAAAAACTCAGGGAAAAATACACATGTATATAAGGATGTAATGTATATGTGTATAAATTTCATGATAAAAAATACTTTAAATTGCGAGCTGCACAAAAAATAATCATGGACTTTAAGTATTAACAATACATGTGCTAAAAAGCCATAGAATCGACTTTTTCTTTGTGTAGCTTTCATTTTAACATATTTCATCTTGAAAATTTAAACACATGTAGGTCTGTTATTTTTTTAAAAGTTTGCAAAATGTAAAGTATGAGTTTGAATTTTTCAAAATTAAGGCCTATATGGAGGTCGGCCTCCATTTAGCATTTTTGCACGCAAAAAGAATTCCTTGTGCTTGATAGTTCACAAAACAACTGTTCTACATCCTAGGAAACGCCTCTACATCCTAGAAAATGCCTCTGCCGTAGACTTGTGGACGCTTGCTTCACCTTTCTTTCTTTTTTCCTTCTCTAGACCATCCAAGAACAAATAGATCGGCTGTTCAATGTTACTAGCACTACGCGCCATATAGAGTGAACAAGCTATAGACACATCAACA
Source organism: Aegilops tauschii subsp. strangulata (assembly GCF_002575655.3). Lineage (NCBI taxonomy): Eukaryota > Viridiplantae > Streptophyta > Magnoliopsida > Poales > Poaceae > Aegilops > Aegilops tauschii. The sequence continues at coordinate 248,682,326 of NC_053038.3, forward strand.
ACTCGTAAAAGTACCAAACTTCAAAGCTATGCTTGGCTTTAGCACTCACCAAAGCAGGCGGAGTGACACGCTGATAATCAAGCTACCGGGTTCTCAGTTAGCTGCTCAATGGGCTAATTACAGCATCTGGCATGTCGACCTCCGCTGCGGTCGGCGATTGCAGGAGCTAATGATAGCCCGCTTGATGCGGTAGTCTGTGTTCCCCCATTTATACATGACATCATAGGGTAGGTTGCAAACTGTCAGTTTTACTTCCTTACATATTGAATGTGCTGAACGTATCTGAATCTGATATGGTAAAATCATCACACCTCCATTTCTCAAGTTGCTGGTTGAGATGCATCTCACTTGTCTCGCACTCGTCATCATCATCAACTTCTGTAGGCTTCCACTCATCAAGCAGACTGGAAAGTCGGTTCACACAGTGGCACATGTCGGGCCTCTGGTTTTGCTCTCGTGCTGTGCAATGCCTGGCAAGATCAGCTACCTCCAGCAGGCTCTTCCAAGCCTCAGCACCGAGTTCTAGTGTAGGATCCACAAACTTTCTGAACTTTTCTTTGTCAAGCATATTTCTTCGGAAGATTGTTACAAGATGTGTTTCGTCATCAGGTAATGAGTCATCAAGTACTTTCCTTCCAGTGATCATCTCCATTAGTATGACGCCATATGCATAAACGTCAACTTTTGTAGTTACTTTCCCTGTAGCTGTAAACATATAAATTGCATGCTCATCACTACTACATGAAAACGGAAGACAAGAACTGGGGGGGTGCAAAAAAGGAGGGAAAGTACATTCAGATATAGGACATCTGTACCAAAATAGATGACATTCAGAAAGCGTGCAGTCAAATTACCTTTTGTCCACTAATCAATAAGAGATATTTAGGTTGGTTAGATAGAAACTATACCATGAGGTTACATGAAAAAATAATTTCATGACATGTTTTTACTTATTTTAAATTAATAACCCACCTGGTTTCTAGCAATCCAGGTGAAGACCAAAGAGGTTTTTACTATTTATCGTTCCATTTGTTATGGATGCAAACTTTCAAATCAAAAGGTTTTAGGCTTAGTGGAACTAAAAGTGAGTATATGAGGTGTGGTTTTAGTACTACTAGGCACGAGAAAAGGAAGGGGTTAGCCTTGATGGGCAAGTGGTACCTCAAAAGGACATCTTTCGATAATTGAGATCAATACTGCAGAAGGATAGAGATATCAATGAAGACGTGAGCCATCGAATCAAAGCCGGATGGATGAAGTGGTGCCAAGCTTTTGGCGTTCCCTATCACAAGAGAGTGCCACAAAAGCTAAAAGGCAGGTTCTATAGGATGGCCATTCGACCCGTAATGTTGTATGGCGCTGAATGTTGGCCGACTAAAAGGCAGCATGTTCATAAGTTAGGGATAGCGGAGATGCGCATGTTGAGGTGGATGTGTGACCACACAAGAAAGGATCGGGTCCAGAATGATGTATACGTGACAGAGTTTGGGTAACACCAATTGAAGAGAGGCTTGTCTAACATCGTCTGAGATGGTTTGGGCATATTCAGCGCAGACCCAAAAGCTCCAGTGCATAGCAGAGGGCTAAAGCATGTTGATAATGTCAAGAGAGGTCGGGGTAGACCAAACTTGACATGGAAGAAGTCCGTAAAGAGAGATCTCAAGGACTGGAATATCACCAAAGAACTAGTCATGGACATGGGTGCGTGAAAGTTAGCTATCTATGTGGTTGTTTGGATATGAAGTATTAGACGTGAGATCTTGGAAAACTGGTTTTTAGAGGATTTTTAGGAAAACCTGTTTTTGTTAGTTTTTTCTGTTAAGATCAGGCTATACAATACCTCGTTTGGATGGAAAAAGATAGGATAACACGTTTAGGCCTCCCGCTCCTCCCACAGGCATGACTCTCTCTGCTGATCACCTCATGCATGCTTCCAGCGTCCCCTTTCTCTGCATGCTGCATGCTGCATGACGAGGACGAGATTGTAGTATGCATACACCAGTACACTGGACGTAGTAGGAGCACAAAAATGGCTTCCATGTTGATGCTGCCCACAAGAACGAGCACGGGAGCATACGCCATGGTGCTGACCTGCTGGAAACCCTGCGAGGGTTGGACACGATGCCACGCAGCAGGCGGAAGCAGCAGCGGCAGCGACACCGGTGCACGGCAGGGTGGAGGCGTGGCCCAGCTGGGCACGGTGATGCCGAGCACGGGCATGGCGAACCAACTCTTGCAGTAGTTCGTTGTTGTCCACCGTCGCCTCGTCGATGCCAACAAGCTCAATCTTACCATTGCCATGGTGCCGGCGTTGGAACCGTGCCGCCGGTGCGGCCATTAGCATGTACGACGATGCCGGCGTTGGAACCGCGCCGCCGGCGCACGTGGCCACTAGCATGTACTACGAAGATGACGTGCGGAGCTCGGCGATGTTGGTCCATCGATCCAAATAGGTCGTACGTGGACGATACGACTCGAGTATACAGAGAACTCGTTTTTAGAAAAACGACTATGACTCGTTTTTCTAAAAGCTCATTTTTTTGGCTTGTAGAAAACTGGGTAGTACTTATCCATGGTTTAGTTAGATGATCCAAACATGGTTTTAGGCTTTTATAACTGAAATCGTGTTTATGCAAATCGGATTCTCTAGAATCTCACTATCCAAACAACCCCTATGTGACATGAGTTGAATTTGAGATTTTATGGGTTTCAGCTCTAGCCTACGCCAACTTGTTTGGGACTAAAGGCTTTGTGGTTGTTGTTGTTGTTGTTAGGGATACAGCTTGTATATATTGCATGGACCAAGGAGCGAATATATGCAACGGACCTACAAAGCAAGGAAATCTAGACCAATAGGAACACACACGTCAAATGATCAGTCTCCTCAAAAAGTTTCATAGTGAGCCATCGGCCATTCTTGCTATACTCCCCGCCATTGAGGATAGTCGTGTGGTACTTGCGCCAGCCAAGGTTCTTCGGTCCAGCCTTCGCCGCCGAGTGAAGCATTTCCTTGTACAGTGGGTTGGGGTTTCTGAAGATGATGCAACATGGGAGGCGTTGGATGAGCTCATTGCTCGTTTTCCCTCGTTTCAGCTTGAGGACGGGCTGTTTGTGCAGTGAGTGAGAGATGTTATGCAGGGTACCACATATGGTTGGAGGGGCCCAGCCCTGGCTGCACCACCCCCTGGGTCCAGCCCAAAGTGACTAGGATTCCTTTACTGCTACAAGTTATTTATTAGGTTCAGATTCATATTAGGTACAGCGTCCGTATTAGAATCTGTTCCAGAGTCCAGATTGTATTCCTTGAGTTGGCTTATAAGCCAAGCTATTCCTCATATATATTGGGCTTCTCCCACAATCAATAAAGCATCAGCATTCAGTGTATTACTATCTATTTAGGCCTGAAGTAAATTAGAGTTTCTTCTATCTCCCTGACAGTAGTGAAAACTTATGCCCAGAACAAACTAACCTCTTCTAATTTGGAAGATAAGGAAATAGCCATACTTCTGACATATCCACTTCCAACTTGAGTTTGGTATTTCACTCAAAGAAAAAACACATATCTGACTATTAAGACACCTAGATTACAGTTCTAAGTGGTAAGGCGCCCTGTAGGAAGTGCCAAGCATTAGTTTCCAGTGCAAAGTAACAATCCTAATTCCATAATTACATGGTGCTGACTAGCAAAGAGAACAGAATGTTATTCGAACAAAAAACAAGCAGAGAGTGATGTCACTCCCGAAAAAGAGTAACATGTATGTGATACAAGAAACTTGTGCAAGACAAATACAGATTGGTACTTGAGAATGAAAGATAAGCAATGAGAAATGCACATACTAGCGTATTCAGGCGCAAGGTATCCAAATGTCCCTGCCACCCTTGTCATCATTGATTTGTCAGTGTCATTAGCAAGCTTGACCAACCCAAAGTCTGATACCTTGGCTCTTAAATCCTGGTCCAGCAGTATATTGGAAGGCTTCAGATCCCTATGGATGAAAGTCTCCTGTGCCAAGCCATGCAAATATTCTATCCCTCTCGCAACATCCAAAGCTATTGTCATTCTCTGTGTCCATGTAAGAGGAGTATAACCACTCCGCTGAAGATCACATAGGTGCTCACGCAATGTTCCATCAGACATATACTCATAGACCAGGAGCCTCTCGTAGCCATGGGTACAGTACCCAAGTAGTCCAACCAAGTGTCGATGCCTTACTTTCGTAAGCACATCAATCTCAGCCATGAACTCTTGCTGCCCTTTAGTCCCCATAGTGCCACTGTCACACCTCTTCACAGCAACCAACCTCCCATTGAGGTTCCCCTTGAAGACCACCCCAAACCCCCCTTTACCTAAAATAAAGTCCTCATTAAAGTTGTCTGTGGCCTTTAGCAGCACTTCAATAGGCAATTGCATTCCGTGGGACTCAAACAGATGAGTAATGTTTGCACTACCAGCACTCACCTGGCTGTAATCAGCTGGAACTGCAGTATTTCCATTGACACTCCAATTTGTTTCAACCACCTGAATTTTCATCATCTCAGATTCATCAGCAGACTCCTTTGATGAGACTGGCCTGAACTTCTCTGCATTCTTCTTCCTCAGATGATGTACAAAAAGCCCAACAATGATAACAAGAAGAACCACAGCTACAAGAATTCCAATAATCATGCCAGCATCCGACTTCCATTTCAGTGCACCTGCAGAAACACTCTGGGAACCACTATCTGATTTCCCAAACTGGTTTCCGTTGGCCAGTACCTTGACTGAAGGCTTAAACTTGGGCAGTTCACCATCGAGGCTATTATTTGAGACAATGAAAATTTTCAGGTTTGACATTGTCGTCAGAGTATCCGGTATCACCCCAGTGAGGTGATTATTTGAGAGATCTAGCTTTCCAACACTAGTCAGGTTTGCAATAGCCGGCGATATCGTCCCTGACAAACCACGATTGTGCAAATCAAAAATGCTAACATCCCCATTTGAGCATACAATACCAATCCAATTACCACATGGTGTGTTCCCATTCCACGTTTCCGCAAGTTCAGCTGGGTATCCAAACCCTGCGGCCACCGAAAGCAGAGTTGTAACCAGCGGATCACATGGCCCAGGCCTTGACTGACAGAACCTGCTCACGGTGTCAGCAGCGAGGTCTACATTTACACCACGAAAATCAGGCATCGGCCCCTGAAAAAGATTATTAGTCAGTGACACATTACGCAGTGTCTTGATCTCATAGAGTGAGGCTGGCACCACACCAGTAAGCCTATTGTCCCTGACATTGAACGCCTCTAGCTGTGAGTTGCTAAAATCCGGGATTGGGCCCGTGAATTTATTAGACTGGATCCACAGCAGCCTTAGGTTCTTCATTGCAGCAACAACAGCAATAGACCCTGACAGCTTCCCATCCGAAATCTGGTTGTTCAGCTGCAGACTCTCTAGGGCAATCAGCTCAGCCAGCCCGGCCGGGAGTCCACCAGTGAGGTTATTATATGACAGCCGCAGAGACCTCAACGATGAAAGGTTGGCGAGAACTGCCGGGAAGGCACCCGCGATGGAGGCATTGGAGGCGGAGAAGGTTTCGAGTAAGGAGGAGCCGACAATGGCGTCAGGGACGGACCACGGCTTGAGTGGCAGGTCCTCCAGGCTGAGGTATTGCAGGGAGGGCAGGTCTTTGAGGAAGTCACTTGGGAGGGAGGTAAACCCATTGCCGTCGAGCACAAGGCGGGTGAGGTCGGTGCAGCCGGCGAGCGATGGGAAGTCGCCGTGTAGTGCGTTGCCCTGGAGATGCAACTCCTTGAGCGCAGTGAGGGAGGACAGGGAGGTGGGCAGGGTCCCGGTGAGACCCATGTCCCCGAGGTCGATGGAGGTGACCCGGCCCGAGCCGCCGCGCTCGCAGGTGATGCCCTCGAAGACGCAGACGTCGCCGCCGGCGCCCCAGGACGAGGGCGGGCTGGACAACAACTTGGCGAGCCCAAAGATGACGTCCTCATCGGCAGATTTCGCGGCGGCGGCGAGGGAGGAGACGAGGAGGACGACGAGAAGGATGAGGTGCGAATCCCTCCCCATGGCGGGATGGATTGTATGGTATTTTTGGCGACGAGGTGCTCCGTCCGCGTGCTTCTGCTTTCCTCTCTCCTCTTCCCTTCCTCTCTCGCTCTCTACCTTAGATCTCTCTAGCAGTTATTTTTTTGGGGTGGCCTGCTCGACCACCGTTGGATCCGTCCGGTGTTCGCTGTTTATATTGCAATCGATGTATATATTTTTTCTACTCGCTGGCAGCGTTTGCACATGGAGTACTACCTCTGTCTTGGTCTATTGATCCATTTATATTTTGTGACAAAATTTGATTATAAATTTAACTGGAAAAGTTATATCGTTCGATTCGTATTTGAGTGTAGTTTACAATGATACTAATTTCTATGATATGCATTAACATTTTATTAATTAAATCCATGATTAAAATTTGACACAAAATAATAAGGGGGCGAATAAACCAGGACGGGGGTAGTATATTTTTCTCGCAGCACTACACTACTCTGATGCGGACATCATCCCCATGAACCCTACACCAACACATCAAGCACCACATGGACCTATGACAAAAGCTCGAGCACACGCCATTGAAACCGAGGTGAACTCACTCTTGCTTGAGATAGATATGAACATGAATGGAACTTGGTTACTATCTCACCAAAATATGCTATGTGTCATTAAGTACGAAGACCAACGCCATCAAGCAGCTAAGAGACACCCCAAAGGAGGAAGGGAAGCACCCCAAGGCCACGAGGAAGAAGAAGGAGCTCAAGAAGGTGAAGACTGCACCTCCCAGGTGACCCTGTGTAACACCCCGGATGTAACTTTCCATATTTGTAACTCCAACTCTTGCCATTTTCGGCCATGTGTTATGATATTCCCTTCGTGGTCGGGTTTTGTCTTTCGTTTTGCATTTTGTTCTTGTCATGCATCTCATATCATGTCATCATGTGCATTGCATTTGCATACGTGTTCGTCTCATGCATCCGAGCATTTTCCCCATTGTCCGTTTTGCAATCCGGCACTCCCATCTTGTCGTGGAACTGTCACGGCAGATGTCCTTGAGCTAGGACTTAGTCGTGGAGCCATCGCAGATAGGAAGCTTGAAGGGGTTAATGTGGGACAAGGAACACAAGGGTTTATACTGGTTCGGCCCCTTACGGTGAAGGTAAAAGCCTACGTCCAGTTTGAGGTGGTATTGATTAGGGTTACGATCACCAGGGAGCTAAACTGCTATGCCCGGCTCTCGATCAGATTGTTCTTGTTCCTAAACCGCTGCCGGGTCGTCCCTTTATATAGGGAGGCTGACGCCCAGCAGCTCTCAGAGTCCCGGCCGGCTCATAAGAGTGTCCGGCTCGGACTCTCAACTATGCTTGCCTTACACTACAAGTTCTACCATAATAATGATTGTAACTACGGGCCTTAAGCCATATCCGGGTCTTAAGCCCATCTTTGGCCCACCGTCTTCAAGATAGGCGCCGGGCTTCTGGTAATGACCATATGAGTAACCCGGCCCCTCCTGGCGGGTGACTCTAAGGTCTATATCCTCAACATTAGGCCCCAGATTGATTTGAGCCGGCTCATGTCAATCTTCAATTCTTTCGACAGAAAAAATCTCCGGCTTACCATTTGTGTGAAGGCCATAACCCGGCGTGACGTCATCCTCTGGACTCCGGATAATCCGCCGTGACGTCATCTTCCATTAAGCCCGTTGTTTACTCCACCAGATCCGCAACGGATCTTTGCATTTACTGTCATCCCGAAAATTGAGGCGTTTCGTGAGGAGATAACCACGCCGTGGACTCCTTGATCCTCACGCCCACTCATGAGCTTGCCTTATAAATAGGCCGGCCCGACGGGCCTCCAGCCACCTCTCTCTCCTTCGTCTTCTTCCTCGCGCCACTGCTCCCCTGCCCGAGCTCTGCTGCTGTCACCGCCGCGGGTCTCCTTGTCGTCATCAACTCAGGCCGCTGCATCACCCTGATCTGACCAGAGATACGCGACGACTTCCGCGACTCACCAGCCTCTGTAAGCTTCTTCTGCCCTGCTAGAACAGATCTGTGGTAGGGTTCGAGTAGTTCATCCGTGTTCTTCGCCATCGCCCGCAAGTTCTTCAGTAGTTTCATTTTTACTGCTCCCTTTTGATCTTAGCCCGTATGGAACCACTGCGGTAGATGTTTTAGCACCCATTTCCAACACAAGTAGACTTCTTTTCACTGCATAAAGACCTCATTCGAGCTCAAGAACTCCCCTGCGTCTGTATTTTAGGTCTAGAAAATTTTCTTTTACCCGACCATTTTGATCCAAATTTTTTACTGCGATGTGTGAAACCTGTTTTACCACACTTAGTAAAAAATTGCAATCATTGAATCTCGGCGGTTTTCAGTTCCGGTTTAAAGAAACCACGCGCCGTAGAACCTTCCGGCTTAAAGAAAATCATGCGCCACAAAAATTTCCGGCTTAGCTGTGATAAGGCCTGTAGATAATCAAATTATTCTCAATCCCTCGGCGGCTTAAATAGCCCGATGCACTTAAGTGTATACCATTAGTCCCCTTGTAAGCCGCCACCTTGATATCGAACTGTAGATTGCTTCCGGCTCATAATTAACCCGGACGTTTTTCCTTTTATCATAGACTGCCGGCTTTCACCATGCCTCCCAAAGCTCCCAAAGCCTCCATTACTTGCAACTGGATGAGGTCCAATGTCACCAACGAGACCCTAGCGGATTTTGTTAAGTCTGGATATCTGCCCAAGAAGGACATCATGTCCTACCGTGCCCCTGACCCGTCAGAAGAGAGACCACAGCCAAAGGATGGGGAGGTAGTGATTTTTGCGGATCACATGAGCCGGGGCTTCGCACCGCCCGGCTCAAAGTTTTTTAGAGATGTTCTAAACTTCTTCGATTTGCGGCCTCAAGATATAGGACCCAACTCAGTGTCCAACATCTGCAATTTCCAAGTCTTCTGCGAGGTTTACCTTGGAGAAGAACCTAGTCTGCTGCTCTTCAGAGAGCTTTTTTACTTGAACCGTCAGAATGAGTGCGCCAATGGGCCAAGTCTGGAATTAGGTGGCATCTCCATCCAGCGGCATAGGGACTGCCTTTTCCCTTACGCAGAGCCGCCCAGCCACCCCAAGGACTGGAACCTGACGTGGTTTTACTGCCAAGACACGTCGCCGGCTGACGAGAGTCCATTGCCCGGCTTTCACCCCTCGCGTCTGGAGCCGACTCACCCACTGTCAGACAAGCTGACCCAAGCGGAGCGCCAACCTCTGCTCCCCACCATCAACAAGATCAAGGCTCTCCTGGGCAATGGTCTGAATGGAATCGATCTGGTCCGGGTCTGGATATCATGGCGGGTGATCCCATTGAGCCGCCGCCCCGGCTTAATGTGCGAGTACAAAGGACGAAAGGACGACCCTCAGAGACACAGCCGCAACGATCTTCCTGAAGACGTTGCAGAGGAGATGACCAAGGCTCTCTTGAACGAGAGCCTGGCAGACTGCGGAAGGACCGGGTTAGCCCCCTTCTGCAAGACCAACCCAGCCCCAGCGGTAAGCCGCTGATCCGAACATCTTATCTGTACATGACTTTCATCAGAATTGCTTTAAGAAAACCTCATTGCATTTTTCAGGCTGATGATAAGTTCTGGCGGGTCAAATACGACCATGAGGCGGCCAAGAAGGCCAGGAAGGCGAAGAAAGCCGCCAAGAAAACCGCCCCTCGCAAGAAAGGAAGCAGGCCTACTGCTTCAGAGCTGATGCAATTAAGCGACAGCTCCGAGTCAGAGGTAACCTCTGAGCCTTTAAGTCCTTGCTGTATTTGTTGTTTGTTGCTGTCCGCCTTATCAATACTTGCTCATTGACAGGATGACACCGGCGCAAGTAACCCGGTGGTTGAAGAGGTAATGTCACTTTCCTCCGACTCGGAGCCCTTGCCAAAGCTGAAAGTCCGAAGGGTAACCCGGAAAGTAAGCTTTTCACATCCTTTAGCTTATCAAGATCCTCAATTTATTTTGAAGCGACAGGTTCATGAGAGCCGGCGTCACACCCGGACCAGCAAGGACACCGATCTCTCCTCCGGGTTACCTGACGCATCAAGGAAGCGCCGAACTGAGGTTATTTCCCACTTGTACCCTTTTCATCCATTGGCGGGTGTTATACGTCAGCCACTCAATTCTTCTGACTCAAATTATCAGGAGACCTCCCCCTCTTCGGGCGACTCTATGCAGTCGAGTCTTCTGGCTTTCAAGACCGCGCCCGGGTAATGACAACCATCTCATATTATACTTGCCTGTACTTACCCTTTTTGTGCTTAACGTTTCTGTCCTTTCAGTGCCCAGGCAAAGCTCACTAAGAGAGCGAAGAAGACCAAGTCAGCAGGAGTGCCGGATTTACCTGAACCGGAGGTGACGGCTCAAGAACCGCCAGCTGCCTCCGCCCCCGAAGCCACCATTCCAACCAACAAGGCACCTGAGGCCGCTGCCCCAACTACCAAGGCAACTACAGAAGCTTCTATTAACCCGGAGGCCTCCAGCTCGGCTCCACCAGTAGACGACCCGGACGTGGTAATCACCTGGACGGAGTTCGTTGAGCCGGGGAGACCTACCGTGCTGGCCAAGTGCTCCGCTAAGGGGGAGTTGTTGCAGCCCCACCGGGTGAACCTGGACCTCTCCGACTACACCAACCTGAGCATTAGAGAGCTCGTCTCTGGCTACATCAGCCAAGTGCACAAGAGCCGAGACGCAGAGGTCGCCATGGTGAACCAGATCCAGCAAAAATCTGAGGTATCATTCTGCTGTCCTCTTACTTACTGCATAGTTACCTTTACCATGCTAGCCCCCAAGTCAACGACTTATGATTGAATATGTTGTAGACTTAGGTTCCGGCTTACTCCATTGAGCCGGTAGTTTGTAGATAGATACGTTCAATATGCATTAGCCCCCAAGTGCCAAGTGTCTTTGCTTGGAAAATGCTTGGGACTTATATAGTAACTGTTCATGCCATAACCCGGAAACTTATACAGGCTGCTGGCAAGAAACTTGAGGCTGACCTTGCTGATGTCAAGAGCCGGCTGAAGATGCAAGAGATGGAGACCCGGAAGGCAAACGCCAAGTTCGTGTCCAGCATCGCCGCGCAAGAGAAGCTGAAGACAAAATTCGACGCTGAGCGGAAGGCATGGGCCGAAGAAAAGGCCGCATTGGTGACCCGGGCTGAACAGGCGGAGAAGACTCTCTCCGAGAAGACCGCCGAGCTCTCCGGCCTAAAGCGCCAGGTTTCCCAGATGGTGGCCGCCATCTTCGGTAAGTCGCCTCACCGGCTTTCATCAAGTTTAAAATGTTTATATCTCATAATTCATCCTTGTCGCCGGCTTATCTGATTATGTTAAACAGGTCCCAGAAGTGCCAACCTCAACCAGAGCGTGGTCACCAAGCTGAAGGCCGTGTATACCCTGGTGGAGCAGCTCTACACCGGGTCACAGCGTGCCTTAGCTGTGGTGGCCTTATCCAACGAGGTGCCGACTCACTTGGCAGAAGTCCTTCGCCGGCTCGCTGTACTGCCTCAACGGTTTCAAGAGCTGCGACGGGCCTCTGCAAGAGCCGGAGCAATTGCCGCGCTGAGCCGGGCCAAGGCATTTCTGCCGGAGTTAGACCCGGCGGACATCGCCCTTGGCTATCCAAGCCTGAAGGAAGACGGCTCAGCTTTCGATCAGAAGGACTTCGCAGCTTGCGTGAAGGCTGTACGCCCGGTGGCCACCCTTATCGGGAACGACACAGATCTGACCAAGTACCAGCCGGGTTACAATGCGGAGAATGAGAGGATTCCAACCCCTCGCTATGAAGCCCTCAACTTGATCCCGCCGGCTCGTCAGCACACTTTCGCCCCGGAGATTGACCCGGCCGGGTTAATTGACGAGGAAGCCCAATTCGAAGCTCTCAGCGGCATCGACTGGAAGTCATCAACCTTCCAGGTCTTGGGATCAGCCGGAGGAGAAGATAGGAACGAGCCGGAGACTTCAACTCAGCAAGCGTCGTAACTCGGCTGGCGGTTTACCAAACAATGCTCCACCCTTTTAGACTTGATGAGTTTTGTAATAGAGTAGGTGCAACAGTTTATCTCTGCCGTGCCATCGTGCACGTATTGAATGCTAAAGTCTTTTGAAGTTGTCTCTTTGATGCTTCTCCGGGTCATAATCAATCCTTTGTTTTTCTTAACCTCGAAAGAGGTGCCCTTAATTATCCTACGTAGAAGGGCAAATCACAAGTCTCGAGGCGGCTTACCGCCCTGAGAATCAGAAGTTTTAAATAACCCAGAATATGAATCAAAAAGAACTTGTCTTCAATGATATCCTGAATACAGCCGTAAAAACATACTTAACGGCCTGCAAGCATACTTCCGGTTTAGATAACCCGGATAAGAGGGTTGGTACCGCAACTCCGGTTTATCTGTCTTATAACACCCATTGCGTTCAGCCATACTGTAAGCCAAAGTTAAGCCGGCAAAATGAGACCTGGCCGTACATACTTGGAAATAATCAGACGGAACTTTGCTATAAGGCAGAGGAACTTAGGGGCTTCCGGTTCGAATACGACCAGAGACCCGGCCCAAAGGGGTTAAGCTAAGATTCGGATACGATCATATAGCCCCCAGTGGGTGTGGCGATGCCAATCAAGAGGGTACCGACAGCTATGTTCTCTTTGGTTCGAATACGACCCATGTTTGACAGGAAGCCCCCAAATGACTTTAAGAATTGTTTAACGACGCTGATTCGAATACGATCCACGTCGGTTCTCAAAGGGTTTAAACTAAGATTCAAATATGATCAAAGAAAACTCCTTAATGAGCTCGGCACTTTGCCAATCAAATGGGTATCGACAGCTATGTTCTCTTTGGTTCGAATACGACCCATGTTTGAACAGGAAGCCCCCAAGTGACCTTACTGCCTACGGCTAGATTTGAATACGATCATAAGCCGGATCCTCCTTCAAGTTATCATGTAATCTTGCAAGGAAACAACACGTGCACATATGGAGGAGAAAAAAGGACAGAGGTCCTGCTTTATTGCTTATCATAATATATACATGGCTGAGAGAAATATGTACATTATGAGAGCCGGTAGCTCAAGTGTAGTAAGGCCGAAGCTGAGCTATGTTCCACGGCCGACGGGTTTCTTCCTCTGACTTACGTGAATCTTTGTGCTCCCGAATGTCAATGAGGTAATATGACCCGTTGTGCAAGTTCTTGCTGACCACAAAGGGCCCTTCCCAAGGCGGGGATAGCTTGTGTGCATCTGTTTGATCCTGGATGAGCCGGAGCACGAGATCGCCTTCCTGGAAGACCCGGGATTTAACCCGGCGGCTATGATAACGGCGCAGGTCTTGTTGGTAAATCGCTGAACGGGCTGCCGCCACATCACGTTGTTCGTCCAACAAGTCAAGAGCATTTTGGCGCGTCTGTTCATTATCCGCCTCAACATAAGCTGCCACTCGAGTTGAGTCATGACGGATGTCACTGGGGAGGACTGCTTCTGCCCCATAAACCATGAAGAAAGGCGTAAAACCTGTAGACCTGTTAGGTGTAGTGTTGATGCTCCATAACACGGAGGGCAACTCCTCCACCCAACAACCCGGCGTCCGTTGCAAAGGGACCAAAAGCCGGGGCTTGATACCCTTCAGAATCTCCTAATTAGCTCTCTCAGCTTGACCATTGGATTGAGGATGAGCCACTGAGGAAACATCAAGTCGGATATGCTCTCGTTGACAAAACTCCTCCATGGCGCCTTTGGAGAGATTGGTGCCATTGTCAGTTATAATGCTGTGTGAAAAACCAAAGCGAAAGATCACCTTTTCATAAACTGAACCGCCGTGGCTGCATCACACTTGCTAACAGGCTCCGCTTCAACCCACTTGGTAAACTTGTCAACTGCCACCAAAAGGTGGGTCTTCTTATCCTTGGACCTTTTGAAAGGCCCAACCATATCCAGCCCCCAGACCGCAAAGGGCCAAGTAATTGGGATCATCCTCAGCTCTTGAGCCGGTACATGAGCCCGTCGCGAGAACCTTTGGCAACCATCACACTTACTGACCAAGTCCTCTGCATCGGCATGAGCCGTCAACCAATAAAAACCATGACGAAAAGCCTTGGCCACAAGGGACTTTGAGCCGGCGTGATGGCCACAATCCCCTTCATGAATCTCACGCAAGATGTCTTGCCCTTCCTCAGGGGAAACACAACGCTGAAACGCCCCTGTAACACTGCGATGATGCAACTCGCCATCGATAACAATCATTGACTTAGCCCGCCGGGTTATTTGCCTGGCCAAAGTTTCATCCTCAGGCAACTCGCCCCGGGTCATATAAGCCAAATACGGCATTTTCCAGTCTGGTATGATATGGAGAGCCGCCACCAGTCGTGCCTCCGGGTCAGGGACAGCCAAATCTTCCTCTGTAGGCAACTTAACAGAAGGATTATACAGGACATCCAGGAAAGTATTAGGCGGCACCGGCTTTCGCTGAGAGCCTAGCCGGCTTAAAGCATCAGCCGCCTCGTTCTTCCTGCGATCAATGTGCTCTACCTGGTAGCCCTGAAAGTGCCCTGCAATGGCATCAACTTCACGGCGATAAGCCGCCATGAGAGGGTCCTTAGAGTCCCACTTGCCTGATACTTGTTGGGCCACCAAGTCTGAGTCACCGAAACACCTCACCCGGCTCAAGCTCATCTCCTTAGCCATCCGAAGGCCGTGGAGCAAGGCCTCGTACTCAGCCGCATTGTTAGTGCAAGGAAACATCAATTGTAGCACATAATGGAACTTGTCACCCTTAGGGGAAGCCAATACAACTCCAGCCCCCGAGCCCTCCAACTGCCTGGACCCATCGAAGTGAATAGTCCAATATGTGTTATCCGGCTTTTGCTCGGGCACTTGTGACTCTGTCCAATCATTGATGAAATCCACCAGAGCCTGAGATTTAACAGCAGTGCGTGGCACATACTTGAGACCATGAGGTCCAAGCTCTATAGCCCACTTCGCCACTCTCCCTGTGGCCTCTCTGTTTTGAATGATATCACCAAGAGGGGAAGAACTGACCACAGTGATGGGATGACCCTGAAAATAATGCTTAAGTTTCCGGCTTGCCATGAACACACCGTAAACAAGCTTCTGCCAATGCGGATACCGCTGCTTGGACTCGATGAGCACTTCGCTGACATAATAAACCGGCCGTTGAACCGGATGCTCCTTACCCTCTTCCTTGCGCTCCACCACCACGGCCACACTGACGGCTCGTGCGTTAGCAGCCACATACAACAATAAGGGCTCCTTATCAACCGGAGCAGCAAGGACTGGGGGCTCTGCCAGCTGCTTCTTCAAATCCTCAAAGGCAGTATTAGCTGCATCATTCCAGACAAAGTTATCAGTTTTCTTCATCAACTGATATAATGGCATGGCCTTCTCACCCAAACGGCTTATAAACCGGCTTAAAGCAGCAATGCAACCCGCCAAACGCTGAACATCATTTATACACGCCGGTTTAGCTAGGGAGGTGATGGCCTTGATCTTCTCCGGGTTAGCTTCAATGCCTCTGTCAGAAACCAAGAAACCCAAGAGTTTGCCTGCAGGAACACCAAAAACACACTTGGCCGGGTTAAGCATCATCTTGTAGACCCGGAGATTATCAAAGGTTTCCCTTAAATCATCTATCAAGGTTTCCTCCTTTATGGACTTAACCACAATATCGTCCACATAAGCGTGAACATTGCGCCTGATCTGTTTATGAAGACAGTTCTGTACACAACGCTGGTAAGTCGCCTGTGCACACTTGAGTCCAAAGGGCATAGACACATAGCAGAAGGCTCCAAAGGGAGTGATGAACGCCGTCTTCTCCTGGTCCTTGACTGCCATCTTAATCTGATGATACCCGGAATAAGCATCCAAGAAACTTAAGCGCGCACAACCTGCCGTAGCATCAATAATTTGATCAATACGGGGAAGGGCAAAAGGATCAGCCGGACACGCCTTGTTTAAGTCCGTGTAGTCCACACACATCCGCCAAGTACCGTTCTTCTTGAGCACGAGCACCAGGTTAGCTAACCACTCTGGGTGAAAGACTTCAACGATAAACCTGGCCGCCAAGAGCCGGGCCACCTCTTCACCAATAGCTTTCCGCCTCTCTTCATTAAACCGCCGAAGGAACTGCCTGACCGGCTTAAATTTCGGATCAACATTGAGAGTGTGCTCAGCGAGTTCTCTAGGTACACCTGGCATGTCAGAAGGTTTCCATGCGAAGATGTCCCTATTCTCACGGATGAACTCGATGAGCGCGCTTTCCTATTTCGGATCCAGATTGGCACTGATGCTGAACTGCTAAGATGAATCTCCTGGAACGAAATCAACAAGTTTAGTCTCATCAGCCGACTTAAATTTCATCGCCAGCTCATGCTCCGTAGTCGGCTTTTTCAGAGAGGTCATATCTGTTGGGTCAACATTGTCCTTGTAAAACTTGAACTCCTCTGTGGCACAAACAGATTCTGCATAAGCTGCATCGCCTTCCTCACATTCCAAGGCCACCTTCCGGCTGCCGTGAACCGTGATGGTCCCATTATGACCCGGCATCTTGAGCTGTAAGTAAACATAACACGGCCGTGCCATGAATTTGGCGTAAGCCGGCCGCCCAAAAATAGCGTGGTACGGGCTTCTTATCTTGACCACCGCAAAGGTCAATTTTTCCACCCTGTAGTTGTTTTCATCTCCGAAGGCCACTTCCAACTCGATCTTGCCGACCGGATAAGCCGACTTACCAGGTACCACACCATGGAAGATAGTGTTTGACTGGATGAGGTTCTTATCAACCAATCCCATACGGCGAAAAGTCTCATAATAGAGGATGTTGATGCTGCTGCCTCCGTCCATGAGCACCTTAGTGAACTTATATCCTCCCACTTGAGGAGCCACCACTAGGGCCAAGTGGCCCGGGTTATCCACCCGGGGAGGGTGATCCTCCCTACTCCACACTATAGGCTGCTCAGACCACCGCAAGTAGTGTGGAACCGCCGGCTCTACAGCACTCACAACCCTCTTATGAAGCTTCTGATCTCGCTTACACAAGCTGGTGGTAAACACATGGTACTGTCCACCGCTAAGCTGCTTCGGGTTGGTCTGATAACCCCCCTGCTGCTGTTGATGACCCTGGCCAGACTGTTGATTGAAGCCCCCTTGACCGTTCTGAGGATTAGAATTTGAGCCGCCACCCGGGCCATGAAAACCGCCGGCGCCTGAGCCGCCCGGGCCATTGTAATTCTTAAAGGCCTTCATGATTGCACAGTCCTTCCATAGATGAGTCGCTGGCTTCTCTCTAGAGCCGTGCCTTGGACAAGGCTCATTCAACAGCTACTCCAGCGTCGGGCCTGACCCGCCGCCTCGGGGAGGGGGTCTCCCCTTACGTCGCTGGTTATTCCCTTGTGAGCTGGCGTTGGCTACAAACTCTAGGCTGCCATCTGCCTTGCGCTTGCCTCCTCCTTGGCTCCCCGGGTTATGCTGAGGACCCTTGCCATTGCCATTCTTCTTTCCCTTCCCTGTCCTTTCATCATCTGAAGGGGGATCCTTGGTACCATCAGAATCGGCGTACTTGACAAGAGCCGCCATTAGTGTACCCATATCACTGCAGTCGCGCTTAAGCCGCCCAAGTTTCATCTTCAGGGGCACAAAACGACAATTCTGCTCCAGCATTAAAACTGCTGAGCCGGCATCCATCTTGTCTGACGAGTGTATGATCTCCTTAACCCGGCGAACCCAATGTGTCGTAGACTCACCCTCCTGCTGCTTATAGTTAGTCAAATCCACAATTGACATAGACTGCCTACAGGTATCTTTGAAGTTTTGGATGAAACGGGCTTTCAGCTCAGCCCAAGACCCAATGGAATTTGGTGGCAGCCCTTTTAACCAAGTGCGGGCGGTTCCATCCAACATCATGGTGAAGTACTTGGCCATTGCCGCCTCACTGACCTCCAGCAGCTCCATGGCCATCTCGTAACTCTCAATCCAGGCTGCGGGTTGTAAGTCAGCTGTGTAATTAGGCACCTTCCTAGGGCCTTTGAAGTCCTTAGGCAGACGTTCATTACGGATAGCTGGCACTAAACAAGGGACACCCCCGGTCATGGTAGGGATACCCACGTCGACGTAAGTCGTCGGATAAGCCGGGGGGGTCTGGTAAGCCGTCAATTGAGGCATTTGCTCCGCCTCTTGCTGCGCTCTGTCCTGGTCTGCTGCGTGAAAGGCTCCATTATGAGCCGGGCCATGGCCAGGAGGCGGGTCATGGCGTCGGACGTTACTTGAGCCGGTCGCTGAGACCATGTGTCTGCTATAACTCGGGCTCTGGCCTGGACGAGGGGTTGAGTGGATCCTGTCCCGGCTGTAGGAGTACGCCTCTTGTTGCGCCAGTGCTGTCTGAAGGAGTTCCCTGACCCGGCGGGTTTCAATAGCCGTCGGAGAGTCCCCGTCAACTGGGAGAGCCGCCAGCCGTGCTGCCGCAGTGACCATGTTCTCCAGTGGGTTATTATAATGACCGGGGGGTATTGGCACGTACTGAGGCGGGGCAGGGGGCACCTGGGGAGGCCCCATCACTCGTGGCTGAATAGGGGTTCCAGACCCGGGCACTATGACCCCTGGCGGGTTACTAGACCCTGCACCTGGCGTGTTGAAGAGGTTGCGTGGATCGTAAACCGGAGGGAGTCGAGATTGGGTCTTTTGATGCCTCCTTCTCATGACCTCATTGGATGCGTTCTGATCCATCGTGAGTTGGAAGGACTGCGCCTGGATCAGCTGAGTTTGGGCATCAAGAGCCGCCCTCTCTGCAGCCATCCTGATCCCTTCCGCTGCAAGCTCCTCCTTAGCTTTCACTAGATCCAATTTTAACTGTGCCACCTCCGCATCATGCTGAGCTTGATCCGTCGGGTCAATCGTGGCGGTTAACAGGGCCGTCATCTTGTCCGTGAGGTCCATCAGCACCTGAGCCGGAGAAGGCACCGGGTTTCCCGCTCCAGCAGCGGGGTTCTGAACAGGCTGCGCGCCAGCCATAAAGACTCCAACCTGACTTGGCGGCTCAAACGGGTCCGGAATACTATCACCATCGGAACAACCCATGAGCCTGCCTTCTTGAAGTTGATACAACGAGTTTGACTCACCGGTGGCCGACTCGCCGTCAGAGCCGGCGGCCGCCTCATCACCGGACCCAGATGGATCAGCGGGCCCTCCATGGATACATCCCACAAAAGCGCGCCTTAAGGCAGGCCGGGCCCGGGCGGGTCGCGCACGCTGAGCCGTTTCGATGAGATCGGCGCAGAGATCTGGCTCGGGGCCCGGCTCACCAATCTTGCCAATGAAAACATGAATTCCGCCGAAGGGGACCCGGTACCCGTACTCAATTGAGCCGGCGTCGGGGCCCCAGTTTGCATCGTCGATGTAGAGCTTGCCGCGACGACTCTTGGTCATCCGGCCCACAGCGTATCCCTTGAGCCCTTCGAAGCTGCCCTTCAAGAACTCAAATCCACCGTGCGCTGGCCCCAAGGTGGGCGCCAATTGTCGTGGAACTGTCACGACAGATGTCCTCGAGCTAGGACTTAGTCATGGAGCCATCGCAGCTAGGAAGCTTGAAGGGGTTAATGTGGGACAAGGAACACAAGGGTTTATACTGGTTCGGCCCCTTACGGTGAAGGTAAAAGCCTACGTCCAGTTTGAGGTGGTATTGATTAGGGTTACGATCACCAGGGAGCTAAACTGCTATGCCCGGCTCTCGATCAGATTGTTCTTGTTCCTAAACCGCTGCCGGGTCGTCCCTTTATATAGGGAGGCTGACGCCCAGCAGCTCTCAGAGTCCCGGCCGGCTCATAAGAGTGTCCGGCTCGGACTCTCAACTATGCTTGCCTTACACTACAAGTTCTACCATAATAATGATTGTAACTACGGGCCTTAAGCCATATCCGGGTCTTAAGCCCATCTTTGGCCCACCGTCTTCAAGATAGGCGCCGGGCTTCTGGTAATGACCATATGAGTAACCCGGCCCCTCCTGGCGGGTGACTCTAAGGTCTATATCCTCAACATTAGGCCCCAGATTGATTTGAGCCGGCTCATGTCAATCTTCAATTCTTTCGACAGAAAAAATCTCCGGCTTACCATTTGTGTGAAGGCCATAACCCGGCGTGACGTCATCCTCTGGACTCCGGATAATCCGCCGTGACGTCATCTTCCATTAAGCCCGTTGTTTACTCCACCAGATCCGCAACGGATCTTTGCATTTACTGTCATCCCGAAAATTGAGGCGTTTCGTGAGGAGATAACCACGCCGTGGACTCCTTGATCCTCACGCCCACTCATGAGCTTGCCTTATAAATAGGCCGGCCCGACGGGCCTCCAGCCACCTCTCTCTCCTTCGTCTTCTTCCTCGCGCCACTGCTCCCCTGCCCGAGCTCTGCTGCTGTCACCGCCGCGGGTCTCCTTGTCGTCATCAACTCAGGCCGCTGCATCACCCTGATCTGACCAGAGATACGCGACGACTTCCGCGACTCACCAGCCTCTGTAAGCTTCTTCTGCCCTGCTAGAACAGATCTGTGGTAGGGTTCGAGTAGTTCATCCGTGTTCTTCGCCATCGCCCGCAAGTTCTTCAGTAGTTTCATTTTTACTGCTCCCTTTTGATCTTAGCCCGTATGGAACCACTGCGGTAGATGTTTTAGCACCCATTTCCAACACAAGTAGACTTCTTTTCACTGCATAAAGACCTCATTCGAGCTCAAGAACTCCCCTGCGTCTGTATTTTAGGTCTAGAAAATTTTCTTTTACCCGACCATTTTGATCCAAATTTTTCACTGCGATGTGTGAAACCTGTTTTACCACACTCCGGCGCCGCCGGACACGTCCGCCGCCACCGGAAGAAAGCCGCCGCCGTGCCCGGCCAATCCCGCGCTGCCACGTGGCCGAGCCCGCCGCCCGTACGCCGCGCGCGCCCGCGGCCCGGCGAGCCCGCAACCGGCCCCCGAGCCCACAGTCGCCGCGCCCCGCAGCCCATCGCCCGCTGCCCCGCCGCCTCGCCGCAGCGCACCGCCGCCGCCGCGTCGCCTCCTCCCGCCGGCGACGAACTCCGGCGACCTCGCTCGAGCGCCGCGCCCCGCCGTCTCCCCGAGCTCCTCCCGCGGCTCCTCTCCGCCTGCTCCTTCCCGTGGTCCTCCGACGCTGGCCACCGCGTCCCCCTCTCCTCCGTCTCCGGTGACGAACCTCCGGCCGTCCCCGAGCTCGGCCCGATCGGATCTGAGAATCTCTGGGTTGACTTTCTCTTCCCCCTCTCAAATCTTCCAAGTCCTTATATTTTTACATTACATGCCTCTGTTCATTGCATCATAACTCTCTGTATATAGCTCCGTTTCGTGTGTGTAATATATCGAAATGTTCGTCTCGAGATGCTCTTCATTTTGTTCGATTGCA
Source organism: Aegilops tauschii subsp. strangulata (assembly GCF_002575655.3). Classification (NCBI taxonomy): domain Eukaryota; kingdom Viridiplantae; phylum Streptophyta; class Magnoliopsida; order Poales; family Poaceae; genus Aegilops; species Aegilops tauschii. The sequence goes on from NC_053038.3 coordinate 248,703,821, forward strand.
CCATGTTCATTTGAGTCCATCTTGATGCCCAAATCTCTGGTGCAAGAGTGCTAGTTGCTGTTATCTGCTGTTACTTATCAGATCTTGGCGATTTGTTATTTTTGTTGCATTTAATCTGTGCATCTTATGGGCATGAGATCTACATGCCACTGGAAAGATGGGCATGAGATTTACAGAGGTGTATGCCATGTATTTTTTTGATCTCTGTGGTGACTAGCACAAGCATTCAAACTAGGCTCCGTAATGTTTCTGATTTCAGGGACTTAGTAAATTTACTGTCTTTGTCTGTTGTTATTTTGTTGCTATGTATCCATGTGTCTACAGAGAGATCTATGATCCTTCTGGAGATGTTCAGTAAGGATGTTTTGTAGATATTGTTGTAAAGGATCCATTCATGCCCTTGTTTGCAATTATGGAGTGCCATAGCATGACTCAATCTTGCTCTACTTTTGCTATAAAATATTTCTGGCAGATTCTTAACATGATATTCAATTTTGCCAAGCTTGTTGTAGTTGTTTCATACATGCTATGTATTTGCTCTTGCCATGGATAGCTTCATAAACTTGCCATCTTGCTGTAGGTATGCTTTTTTTTGTCATGAATTGCTTTGTGATGAGTGCATCAAGCTCACCAAGATGCCTTCATATTATTGATTCTGTCATTCTCTGTTTTCTGCCAAGTCTGAAGCCTGTTAACGAAACTTGCTATGTTTACATGGTGGCCATCATATCTTCTAGTCCTTTTTGGCTTATGGTCAGTAAGGGACTTTTGTCATATGTTTTTAGTAGAATACTTCCATGCCTTGTTTTGCTATGTTAAGTTCCTGTAGCATGTTATTTTCGTACTCTGAACATTGCTACCTGATGCTGTTTCAGTCATGTCCAGTAATTTCGCTAAGTCTGTGAACCTGATATCTTTTGCACTTTTTCCATGCTTGTTTGAACCTGCTGTGTTGTGATCTAGCCATAGCTCACTGTTCATCTTTTGTCAAGATTCTCCTATAGATTACTGTCATATGCTTTGTTGCTATGTTGGAGTGCTGTAGCATTGTTACTTGTTGCATTCTAAGTGCTATCATGCTGTTAATCACAGATTCGTGTCATTCTTGTTTTGCTTGCCATTTGCAAACCGTGCATCTGTTTCCGGTGATCTTTATATCAATTTCGACTGAAATCATCTCATCTTTCCAGTGGCATGCTTGGTTTGCCAAGTTACTGCCTTGTTCATCATTTCTCTTCCGGAGCACGCATATGCATCGCATATCCCATCTCGCATATCATTCATGTTTTGCATCATGTTGCTTGTGCATTTCCCGTGATTGATTGTGGTTCCATTGCTTGTGTTCTTGTGTTGGGTAGAGCCGGGAGATGAGTTCGTGAACGAGGAAGCTGTTGAGTATGCTTACGAGGATCAAGCTTTCGTCAACTCTGAGAACCTTGCTGGCAAGATGACCATACCCTCGAAATCACTTCTATCTTTGCTTTGCTAGTTGTTCGTTCTTTTGCCATGCTGCGCTACCTACCACTTGCTATATCATGCCTCCCATATTGCCATGTCAAGCCTCTAACCATCCTTTTCCTAGCAAACCGTTGTTTGGCTAAGTTACCGCTTTTGCTCAGCCCTTCTTATAGCGTTGCTAGTTGCAGGTGAAGATGAAGTTTGTTCCATGTTGGAACATGGAGATGTTGGGATATCACATTATATCTTATTTAATTAATGCATCTATATATTTGGTAAAGGGTGGAAGGCTCGGCCTTATGCCTGGTGTTTTGTTCCACTCTTGCCGCCCTAGTTTCTGTCGTACCGGTATTATGTTCCTTGAGTTTGCGTTCCTTACGCGATTGGGTGATTTATGGGACCCCCTTGACAGTTCTCCTTGAATAAAACTCCTCCAGCAAGGCCCAACCTTGGTTTTACCATTTGCCACCTAAGCCTTTTCCCCCGGGTTTTCGCGAGCCCGAGGGTCATCTTTATTTAAAACCCCTGGGCCAGTGTTCCTCTGAGTGCTGGTCCAAACTAGAGCCCTTTGCAGCGCCACCTTGGGGAAACTCGAGGATTGGTTTTAGTTGTACGGACTGCTCATCCGGTGTGCCCTGAGAATGAGATATGTGCAGCTCCTATCGGGATTTGTCGGCACATTCGGGTGGCTTTGCTGGTCTTGTTTTACCATTGTCGAAATGTCTTGTAAACCGGGATTCCGAGACTGATCGGGTCTTTCCGGGAGAAGGTTTATCCTTCATTGACCGTGAGAGCTTATAATGGGCTAAGTTGGGACACCCCTGCAGGGTATTATCTTTCGAAAGCCGTGCCCGCGGTTATGAGGCAGATGGGAATTTGTTAATGTCCGGTTGTAGAGAACTTGTCACTTGACCCAATTAAAATACATCAACCGTGTGTGTATTCGTGATGGTCTCTTCTCAACGGAGTCCGGGAAGTGAACACGGTTGAGTTATGAATGACGTAAGTAGGAGTTCAGGATCACTTCTTGGTCATTGCTAGATGACGACCGTTCCGTTGCTTCTCTTCTCGCTCTCTTTTGCGTATGTTAGCCACCATATATGCTTAGTGCCTGCTGCAGCTCCACCTCTTTACACCATCTTTTCCTATAAGCTTAAATAGTCTTGATCTCGCGGGTGTGAGATTGCTGAGTCCTCGTGACTCACAGATTCTACCAACACAGTTGCAGGTGCCGACGATGCCAGTGCAGATGATGAGATCGACCTCAAGTGGGAGTTCGACGAGGAACGTGGTCGTTACTATGTTTCTTTTCCTGATGATCAGTAGTGGAGCCCAGTTGGGACGATCGGGGATCTAGCATTTGTGGGTTATCTTATTTTCATTTGGATTTTGACCGTAGTCAGTCTATGTGTGTATTTTGGATGATGTATGGATTATATTTATGTATTGTGTGAAGTGGCGATTGTAAGCCAACTCTCGTTATCCCATTCTTGTTCATTACATGGGATTGTGTGAAGATGACCCTTCTTGCGACAAAACCACAATGCGGTTATGCCTCTAAGTCATGCCTCGACACGTGGGAGATATAGCCGCATCGTGGGCGTTACACCCTGTGCCCAGGGGCCCCCAAGACCCCGTGTTCACGGGCCACCCTGGGAGCTTCTGTAAACGAGACACACCACCCCGTGCGCACGGGTTCCGGACCCCGTGTGCACAGGCCCTCACCGCTGTAGCACCCCTGCGCGCAGGCCCAACTTACCCCGTGTGCACGGGCCTCCCAGGTTTCGGGCATGGATGCCCTTCCTTGCCTCCCAAGTTGTCCCCTTCCTCCCTTTAGCTACATATTTTGGTTCGAAGACATTTGTTAGGGTTAGCAAAGTATATGTGAGACATTGATAGAGCTTTGCTCCTTCTACCACTCCGCTTGGAGATCAAGACCTCTTAGGAGAGGATCCCAAGTGGACATGAAGACCTCCTTTTGGAGAAGTCTATCATCAAGACCTCACCTCCTTAGGAGTGAGAAGAACCTTACCTTTGTGCTTGTTTCCTTGGATTGATCTTGTATTCTTGTGGATCTCTCAACTTTGCTATTCTAGTGGATGTGTGATTGAGTTTTGTTTGAGTGATTTCCCTCTTATGTTCTTGTGTTCATCCCCTTTCCCCCTCCAAGTGTGAAAAGATCTTCACTTAGGGTTCCACCCTACAACATCTTGGTACCATGAGCCATGGTTGATTCACATCTTGGAGTTCCTACCCCCCATATTCTCGCCTAATTTTGTTGCTTTTTCTCCAAATTCGAAAATCCCACAAAAATAGCCCAAAAATTTTCTTGCAATTTGTTGGATCTTGTGAGATTTTGTTGATTTGGTCCACGAATTTCGTGTTTGACAAGTGGAAATACCCCTTACCACCACCCCCCATTCATTCCACCACCAATTTTGGCCGGAGTTTGCATTTTCTCCATGGATCCGAAGGTGTTCTTGCGCAGCAGAGCACCCCGTGCGCACGAGCCATCGGAACCCCGTGCACACGGGCTCAACTTACCCCGTGCGCACGACCCGTCCAGAACTGTTCGGCCACTCCCCGTTTTGCCTTGTCCTCGATGGTGCTCGTGTTGCGGTTGAATTTGGGCCAGTTGTCGCTATTGCTGAAGCGGCTCTGGTACTTCAGTTGCGGCGCCTATCGACATCAAAGAAACCTGATCTGTGGTAAGTGAACTGTTGGATGATAAAGACAAGAAAAACCATAGGAGTACAAATCAAAATAACCTGATGAGGCGGCGGTGTCTATAAAGAGGGTTGGTAGAGCTGAATATGGAGTCCGTGAAGCAGGTCCGGTGCAGTGGACGAAGGCGTTGGCGAAGCACATCTGACGCGGTGTACAATGCTTTTGGTGAGGCGGATCTGTTACGGCGGACGAGGGCTTCTATGAAGGGCCAGCGATGTGGCGGAAGAGGGCGTCGGTGAAGGACCTACACTGTGGTAGACGAGGGCGTCGGTGAAGCAATCCAGTGCGGTGGACCATGATGGCCGCCAAGGAGATTTGGAGCGGTGGACAAGCTAGTCGCTGAAGCGGCTCCGATGTAGTGGTGAGTTGGCAGTTGGGGATTCCAAGGTGAGGAAGGTAGTGAAGGAAACATGCCCTAGAGGCAATAATAAAATGGTTATTATTATATTTCCTAAATCATGATAAAGGTTTATTATTCATGCTAGAATTGTATTGACTGAAAACTTAAATACATGTGTGAATACATAAACGAATACCATGTCCCTAGTAAGCCTCTACTTGACTAGCTCGTTGATCAAAGATGGTTAAGATTTACTTGTTGGAAATATGCCCTAGAGGCAATAATAAATGGTTATTATTATATTTCTTTGTTCATAGTAATTGTCTATTATTCATGCTATAATTGTATTGTCCGGAAATCGTAATACATGTGTGAATACATAGACCACAACGTGTCCCTAGTAAGCCTCTAGTTGACTAGCTCATTGATCAAAAGATAGTCATGGTTTCCTGACTATGGACATTGGATGTCATTGATACGGGATCACATCATTAGGAGAATGATGTGATGGACAAGACCCAATCCTAAGCATAGCATAAAAGATCGTGTAGTTTCGTTTGCTAGAGCTTTTCCAATGTCAAGTATCTTTTCCTTAGACCATGAGATCGTGCAACTCCCGGATACCGTAGGAGTGCTTTGGGTGTGCCAAACGTCACAACGTAACTGGGTGACTATAAAGGTGCACTACGGGTATCTCCGAAAGTGTCTGTTGGGTTGGCACGGATCGAGACTGGGATTTGTCACTCCGTGTGACGGAGAGGTATCTCTGGGCCCACTCGGTAATGCATCATCATAATGAGCTCAATGTGACTAAGGCGTTAGTCACGGGATCATGCATTGCGGTACGAGTAAAGAGACTTGCCGGTAACGAGATTGAACAAGGTATTGGGATACCGACGATCAAATCTCGGGCAAGTAACATACCGATTGACAAAGGGGATTGCATACGGGATTGATTGAATCCTCGACATCGTGGTTCATCCGATGAGATCATCATGGAACATGCGGAACCCAACATGGGTATCCAGATCCCGCTGTTGGTTATTGACCGGAGAGGCGTCTCGGTCATGTCTGCATGTCTCCCGAACCCGTAGGGTCTACACACTTAAGGTTCGGTGATGCTAGGGTTGTAGAGATATGTCTATGCGGAAACCCGAAAGTTGTTCGGAGTCCCGGATGAGATCCCGGACGTCACGAGAGGTTCCGGAATGGTCCGGAGGTGAAGAATTATATATAGGAAGTCAAGTTTCGGGGGGTTACCGGTATTGTACCGGGACCACCGGAAGGGTCCCGGGGGTCCACCGGGTGGGGCCACCTATCCCGGAGGGCCCCGTGGGCTGAAGTGGGAAGGGAACCAGCCCCTAGTGGGCTGGGCGCCCCCCCATGGGCCTCCCCCCATGCGCCTAGGGTTGGGAACCCTAGGGTGGGGGGGCTTCCCACTTGCCTTGGGGGGCAAGGCAACCCCTTCCCCCCTTTGGCCGCCGCCCCCCTTGAGATCCCATCTCCAGGGCCGGCGCCCCCCAGGGGGCCTATATAAAGGGGGGGAGAGAGGGTAGGCACAAGACAGCCTTGGGCGCCTCCCTCTCCCCCTGCAACACCTCTCTCTCTCTCGCAGAAGCTCGGCGAAGCCCTGCCGGAGACCCGCTACATCCACCACCACGCCGTCGTGCTGCTGGATCTCCATCAACCTCTCCTTCCCCCTTGCTGGATCAAGAAGGAGGATACGTCGCTGCACCGTACGTGTGTTGAACGCGGAGGTGCCGTCCGTTCGGCACTCGGTCATCGGTGATTTGAATCACGGCGAGTACGACTACGTCATCCACGTTCATTGGAACGCTTCCGCTCGCGATCTACAAGGGTATGTAGATGCACTCCTTTCCCCTCGTTGCTAGTATACTCCATAGATGCATCTTGGTGAGCGTAGGAAAATTTTAAAATTATGCTACGATTCCCAACAGTGGCATCATGAGCCAGGCCTATGCGTAGTTACTATGCACGAGTAGAACACAAAGCTGTTGTGGGCGTTGAGTTTGCCAATTCTTCTTGCCGCTACTAGTCGTTTCTTGTTTCGGCGGCATTGTAGGATGAAGCGGCCCGGACCGACCTTACACGTATGCTTACGTGAGACAGGTTCCACCGACTGACATGCACTAGTTGCATAAGGTGGCTAGCGGGTGTCTGTCTCTCCTACTTTAGTCAGAACGGATTCGATGAAAAGGGTCCTTATGAAGGGTAAATAGAAATTGGCAAATCACGTTGTGGTCATACGTAGGTAAGAAAACGTTCTTGCTAGAAACCTACAAACCACGTAAAAACTTGCAACAACAATTAGAGGACGTCTAACTTGTTTTTGCAGCAAGTGCTATGTGATGTGATATGGCCAGAAGATGTGATGAATGATATATGTGATGTATGAGATTGATCATATTATTGTAATAGGAATCACGACTTGCATGTCGATGAGTATGACAACCGGCAGGAGCCATAGGAGTTGTCTTTATTATTTTGTATGACCTGCGTGTCATTGAATAACGCCATGTAATTTACTTTACTTTGTTGCTAAACGCGTTAGCCATAGAAGTAGAAGTAATCGTTGGCGTGACGACTTCATGAAGACACAATGATGGAGATCATGATGATGGAGATCATGGTGTCATGCCGGTGACAAAGATGATCATGGTGCCCCGAAGATGGAGATCAAAGGAGCATAATGATATTGGCCATATCATGTCACTATTTGATTGCATGTGATGTTTATCATGTTTTTGCATCTTATTTGCTTAGAACGACGGTAGTAAGTAAGATGATCCCTTATAATAATTTCAAGAAAGTGTTCACCCTAACTGTGCACCGTTGCGAAGGTTCGTTGTTTCGAAGCACCACGTGATGATCGGGTGTGATAGATTCTAACGTTCGAATACAACGGGTGTTGACGAGCCTAGCATGTACGGACATGGCCTCGGAACACACGCAATACACTTAGGTTGACTTGACGAGCCTAGAATGTACAGACATGGCCTCGGAACACGGAGGACCGAAAGGTCGAGCATGAGTCGTATAGAAGATACGATCAACATGGAGATGTTCACCGATCTTGACTAGTCCGTCTCACGTGACGATCGGACACGGCCTAGTTAACTCGGATCATGTTTCACTTAGATGACTAGAGGGATGTCTATATGAGTGGGAGTTCATTAAATAATTTGATTAGATGAACTTAATTATCATGAACTTAGTCTAAAATCTTTACACTATGTCTTGTAGATCTAATGGCCAATGTTGTCCTCAATTTCAACGCGTTCCTAGAGAAAACCAAGCTGAAAGATGATGGCAGCAACTATACGGACTGGGTCCGGAACCTGAGGCTCATCCTCATAGTAGCCAAGAAAGATTATGTCTTAGAAGCACCGCTAGGTGATGCACCAATCCCAGAGAACCAAGACGTTATGAATGCTTGGCAGCAGCGTGCTGATGATTACTCCCTCGTTCAGTGCGGCATGCTTTACAGCCTAGAACCGGGTCTCCAAAAGCGTTTTGAGAAACATGGAGCATATGAGATGTTCGAGGAGCTGAAATTGGTTTTCCAAGCTCATGCCCGGGTCGAGAGATATGATGTCTCCGACAAGTTCTTCAGCTGTAAAATGGAGGAGAACAGTTCTGTTAGTGAGCACATACTCAGAATGTCTGGGTTGCATAACCGCTTGTCTCAGCTGGGAGTTAATCTCCCGGATGACGCGGTCATTGACAGAATCCTCCAGTCGCTTCCACCAAGCTACAAGAGCTTTGTGATGAACTACAATATGCAGGGGATGGAAAAGACCATTCCTGAGGTGTATTCAATGCTGAAATCAGTGGAAGGGGAGATCAGAAAAGAACATCAAGTGTTGATGGTGAATAAAACCACTAAGTTCAAGAAGGGCAAGGGTAAGAAGAACTTCAAGAAGGACGACAAGGGAGTTGCCGCGCCCGGTAAGCCAGTTACTGGGAAGAAGTCAAAGAATGGACCCAAGCTCGAGACTGAGTGCTTTTATTGCAAGGGAAGTGGTCACTGGAAGCGGAACTGCCCCAAATACTTAGCGGACAAGAAGAAGGCCGGCAACACCAAAGGTATATGTGATATACATGTAATTGATGTGTACCTTACCAGTACTCGTAGTAGCTCCTAGGTATTTGATACCGGTGCGGTTGCTCATATTTGTAACTCAAAGCAGGAACTACGGAATAAACGGAGACTGGCGAAGGACGAGGTGACGATGCGCGTCGGGAATGGTTCCAAGGTCGATGTGATCGCCGTCGGCACGCTACCTCTGCATCTACCTACGGGATTAGTTTTAAACCTCAATAATTGTTATTTAGTGCCAGCTTTGAGCATGAACATTGTATCTGGATCTCGTTTAATTCGAGATGGCTACTCATTTAAATCCGAGAATAATGGTTGTTCTATTTATTTGAGAGATATGTTTTATGGTCATGCCCCGCTGGTTAATGGTTTATTCTTGATGAATCTCGAACGTGATGTTACACATGTTCATAGTGTGAATACCAAAAGATGTAAAGTTGATAACGATAGTCCCACATACTTGTGGCACTGCCGCCTTGGTCACATTGGTGTCAAGCACATGAAGAAGCTCCATGCAGATGGACTTTTGGAGTCTCTTGATTACGAATCATTTGACACGTGCGAACCATGCCTCATGGGTAAGATGACCAAGACTCCGTTCTCCGGAACAATGGAGCGAGCAACCAACTTATTGGAAATCATACATACCGATGTGTGCGGTCCAATGAGTGTTGAGGCTCGCGGAGGATATCGTTATGTTCTCACTCTCACTGATGACTTAAAGTAGATATGGGTATGTCTACCTAATGAAACACAAGTCTGAAACCTTTGAAAAGTTCAAGGAATTTCAGAGTGAAGTTGAGAATCAACGTGACAGAAAAATAAAATTCTTACGATTAGATCGTGGTGGAGAATATTTAAGTCACGAATTTGGTACACACTTAAGGAAATGTGGAATCGTTTCACAACTCACGCCGCCTGGAACACCTCAGAGAAACGGTGTGTCCGAACGTCGTAATCGCACTCTATTGGATATGGTGCAATCTATGATGTCTCTTACCGATTTACCGCTCTCATGTTGGGGCTATGCTTTAGAGACTGCCGCATTCACTTTAATAGGGCTCCGTCGAAATCCGTTGAGATGACACCGTATGAATTATGGTTTGGGAAGAAACCTAAGCTGTCGTTTCTAAAAATTTGGGGATGCGATGCTTACGTCAAGAAACTTCAACCTGAAAAGCTCGAACCGAAATCGGAAAAATGCGTCTTCATAGGATACCCTAAGGAAACTATTGGGTATACCTTCTACCTCAGATCCGAAGGCAAGATCTTCGTTGCCAAGAACGGGTCCTTTCTAGAGAAGGAGTTTCTCTCGAAAGAATTGAGTGGGAGGAAAGTGGAACTTGATGAGGTGATAGTCACCCCTTCCAAACCGGAAAGTAGCGCAGCGCGGGAAGATGTTCCTGTGGTGCCTACACCGACTGGGGAGGAAGTTAATGATGATGATCATGAAGCTTCGGATCAAGTTACTACTGAACTTCGTAGGTCCACAAGGACACGTTCCGCACCAGATTGGTACGGCAACCCTGTCCTGGAAATCATGTTGTTAGACAACGGTGAACCTTCGAACTATGAAGAAGCGATGGCGGGCCCGGATTCCGACAAATGGCTAGAAGCCATAAAATCCGAGATAGGATCCATGTATGAAAACAAAGTATGGACTTTGACTGACTTGCCCGATGATCGGCGAGTCATAGAAAACAAATGGATCTTTAAGAAGAAGACAGACGCGGATGGTAATGTGACCATCTATAAGGCTCGACTTGTCACTAAGGGTTATCGACAAGTTCAAGGGGTTGACTACGATGAGACTTTCTCACCCGTAGCGAAGCTGAAGTCCGTCCGAATCATGTTAGCAATTGCCGCATACTATGATTATGAGATATGGTAGATGGACGTCAAAACGGCATTCCTTAACGGCTTCCTTAACGGCTTCCTTAAGGAAGAGTTGTATATGATGCAGCCAGAAGGTTTTGTCGATCCTAAGAATGCTAACAAAGTATGCAAGCTCCAGCGCTCAATCTATGGGCTGGTGCAAGCATCTCGGAGTTGGAACATTCGCTTTGATGAGATGATCAAAGCGTTTGGGTTTACACAGACTTATGGAGAAGCCTGTGTTTACAAGAAAGTGAGTGGGAGCTCTGTAGCATTTCTCATATTATATGTGGATGACATACTATTGATGGGCAATGATATAGAATTCTTGGAAAGTATAAAGGCCTATTTGAATAAGTGTTTTTCAATGAAGGACCTTGGAGAAGCTGCTTATATATTAGGCATCAAGATCTATAGAGATAGATCAAGACGCCTCATTGGTCTTTCACAGAGTACATACCTTGACAAGATATTGAAGAAGTTCAATATGGATCAGTCCAAGAAGGGGTTCTTGCCTGTATTGCAAGGTGTGCAATTGAGCACGGCTCAATGTGCGACCACGGCAGAAGATATAGAAAAGATGAGTGTCATCCCCTATGCCTCGGCCATAGGGTCTATTATGTATGCCATGCTGTGTACCAGACCTGATGTAAACCTTGCCGTAAGTTTGGTAGGAAGGTACCAAAGTAATCCCGGCATGGAACACTGGACAGCGGTCAAGAATATCCTAAAGTACCTGAAAAGGACTAAGGATATGTTTCTCGTTTATGGAGGTGACGAAGAGCCCGTCGTAAAGGGTTACGTCGACGCTAGCTTCGACACAGATCTGGATGACTCGAAGTCACAAACCGGATACGTGTATATTTTGAATGGAGGAGCAGTAAGCTGGTGCAGTTGCAAGCAAAGCGTCGTGGCGGGATCTACATGTGAAGCGGAGTACATGGCAGCCTCGGAGGCAGCACAGGAAGCAGTCTGGATGAAGGAGTTCATTACCGACCTAGGGGTGATTCCCAATGCGTCGGGCCCGATGACTCTCTTCTGTGACAACACTGGAGCTATTGCCCTTGCGAAGGAGCCCAGGTTTCACAGGAAGACCAGGCATATCAAGCGTCGCTTCAACTCCATTCGTGAAAGTGTTCAAAATGGAGACATAGATATTTGTAAAGTACATACGGACCTGAATGTAGCAGATCCGTTGACTAAACCTCTCCCTAGAGCAAAACATGATCAACACCAGGACGCAATGGGTGTTCGATTCATCACAATGTAACTAGATTATTGACTCTAGTGCAAGTGGGAGACTGTTGGAAATATGCCCTAGAGGCAATAATAAATGGTTATTATTATATTTCTTTGTTCATAGTAATTGTCTATTATTCATGCTATAATTGTATTGTCCGGAAATCGTAATACATGTGTGAATACATAGACCACAACGTGTCCCTAGTAAGCCTCTAGTTGACTAGCTCGTTGATCAAAAGATAGTCATGGTTTCCTGACTATGGACATTGGATGTCATTGATAACGGGATCACATCATTAGGAGAATGATGTGATGGACAAGACCCAATCCTAAGCATAGCATAAAAGATCGTGTAGTTTCGTTTGCTAGAGCTTTTCCAATGTCAAGTATCTTTTCCTTAGACCATGAGATCGTGCAACTCCCGGATACCGTAGGAGTGCTTTGGGTGTGCCAAACGTCACAACGTAACTGGGTGACTATAAAGGTGCACTACGGGTATCTCCGAAAGTGTCTGTTGGGTTGGCACGGATCAAGACTGGGATTTGTCACTCCGTGTGACGGAGAGGTATCTCTGGGCCCACTCGGTAATGCATCATCATAATGAGCTCAATGTGACTAAGGCGTTATTCACGGGATCATGCATTGCGGTACGAGTAAAGAGACTTGCCGGTAACGAGATTGAACAAGGTATTGGGATACCGACGATCGAATCTCGGGCAAGTAACATACCGATTGACAAAGGGGATTGCATACGGGATTGATTGAATCCTCGACATCGTGGTTCATCCGATGAGATCATCGTGGAACATGCGGGAGCCAACATGGGTATCCAGATCCCGCTGTTGGTTATTGACCGGAGAGGCGTCTCGGTCATGTCTGCATGTCTCCCGAACCCGTAGGGTCTACACACTTAAGATTCGGTGACGCTAGGGTTGTAGAGATATGTGTATGCGGAAACCCGAAAGTTGTTCGGAGTCCCGGTGAGATCCCGGACGTCACGAGAGGTTCCGGAATGGTCCGGAGGTGAAGAATTATATATAGGGAGTCAAGTTTCGGCCACCGGGAAAGTTTCGGGGGGTTACCGGTATTGTACCGGGACCACCGGAAGGGTCCCGGGGGTCCACCGGGTGGGGCCACCTATCCCGGAGAGCCCCGTGGGCTGAAGTGGGAAGGGAACCAGCCCCTAGTGGGTTGGGCGCCCCCCATGGGCCTCCCCCCATGCGCCTAGGGTTGGGAACCCTAGGGTGGGGGGGGGGGGCTTCCCACTTGCCTTGGGGGGCAAGGCAACCCCTTCCCCCCTTTGGCCGCCGCCCCCCCTTGAGATCCCATCTCCAAGGCCGGCCCCCCCCAGGGGGCCTATATAAAGGGGGGGGGGAGAGAGGGCAGGCACAAGACAGCCTTGGGCGCCTCCCTCTCCCCCTGCAACACCTCTCTCTCTCTCGCAGAAGCTCGGCGAAGCCCTGCCGGAGACCCGCTACATCCACCACCACGCCGTCGTGCTGCTGGATCTCCATCAACCTCTCCTTCCCCCTTTGTCGTGGAATTGTCACGGCAGATGTCCTTGAGCTAGGACTTAGTCGTGGAGCCATCGCAACTAGGAAGCTTGAAGGGGTTATGCGGGACAAGGAACACGAGGGGTTATACTGGTTCGGCCCCTTACGATGAAGGTAAAAGCCTACGTCCAGTTTGGGGTGATATTGATTAGGGTTACGATCGCCAGGAGTTATACAACTATCCCCGGCTCTCGATGAGATTGTTGTCGCCCTCAATAGGCTGCCGGGTCGTCCCTTTATATAAGGAGGCTGACGCCCAGCAGCCCTTATAATCCCGGCCGGCTCATAAGAGTGTCCGGCTCGGACTCTAAACTATACACGCCTTACGCTACAAGTTTACTATAACAATGACTGTAACTACGGGCCTTAAGCCATATCCGGGTCTCAGCCCATCTCTGGCCCATCGTCTTGAAACTTGGCTCCGGGCTTCTGATAACAACCGTACGAGTAACCCGGCCCCTCCTGGCGGGTGACTCTAATGTCTATATTCTCAACATTAGGCCCCAGATTGATTTGAGCCGGCTCATGTCAATCTTCAACTCTTCTGATAGAAAAAATCTCCGGCTTACCATTCATGCGAAGGCCATAACACGGAGTGACGTCATCCTTCGGACTTCGGATAATCCGCCATGACGTCATCCTCCATTAAGTCCGTTTTTTACTCCGCCAGATCCGCAACGGATCTTTGCTTTACCGTCATTCCGAAAATCGAGGCGTCGTGGGGGGGAGATAATCACGCCACGGTCTCCTTGAATCTCGCGCCCACTTATGACCTCGCCTTATAAATAGGCTGGCCCAACAGGCTATTCTCACGCTCTCTTCTTCCTCGTCGCGCCGTCGCTCCTCTGCCCGAGCTCCGCCACTGCCGCCGCCGTCGCGCCCCTGGTCTTCATCAACCCGGCCGCTGCATCACCCTGATCCGGACCAGATACACGGCGGCGACCTCCGCTCTTCTCCAACTCCGGTGAGTCTCCTTTGCCCTGTCAGATAAATCTGCTGTAGGGTTCGTCTGTGTTCTTCGCGTTCATCGCCATTGCCACAAACCTCGGTAGTTTTTGTAGCCACTGTACTTGGTTGATCTTTAACCTTGCATAGAACTAGTGCGGTAGCTGTTTAAGCCTCATTTCAAGTTCCAGTAGATCTCCTTCCACTGTTTAAATGCTTCGTTCGAGCTCTAGAATATCCGCTCGTCTGTTTCTAGGTCTAGAAAGTTTTCATTTCACCTGACCATTTTGATCCAACAAAGTTACTGCTATATGTGAAACCTGTTTTACCACACTTAGTAAAAACTGCAACCCTTGAATCTTGGCGGCTTATATCTCCGGTTTAAACAAAACATGCGCCATAGAACTTTCCGGTTTAAAGAGAACTATGCTCTGTAGAATCCTTCGGCTTAACTGTGGTATAGCCGTAGATAACCAACTTACTCTGAATCCCCCTGCGGCTTAAATAACCCACTGTAACTGAGTATATATCATTAGTCCCCTTCATAAGCCGCCATCTTAGTTTGAACAATAGATCTCCGGCTTATAATTAACCCGGACACTTTTCTCTTTATCATAGACCACCAACTTTCACCATGCCTCCCAAGGCTCCCATCACTTGCAACTGGATGAAGTCCAACGTCACCGACGAGACCCTGGCCAATTTCGTTAAGTCCGGATATTTACCTAAGAAGGAAATCATGTCCTACCGTGCCCCTGACCCGTCGGAAGAGAGACCACAACCAAGGGACGGGGAGGTAGTGATCTTCGCAGACCATATGAGCCGGGGCTTCGTACCGCCCGGCTCAAAGTTTTTCAGGGACATGCTCAACTTCTTTGACTTACGGCCTCAGGATATAGGACCCAACTCCGTATCCAACATCTGCAACTTCCAAGTCTTTTGCGAAGTGTACCTTGGAGAAGAGCCCAGTTTACTGCTTTTCAGAGAGCTGTTCTACTTAAACCGCCAAAATGAGTGTGCCAACGGGCCAAGTCTAGAGTTAGGCGGCATCTCCATCCAGCGGCGTAGGGACTGTCTGTTCCCTTACGCAGAGCCGCCAAGCCACCCCAAGGACTGGAATATGACTTGGTTCTACTGCCAAGATACGTCCCCGGCTGACGAGAACCCGCTGCCCGGCTTTCGCCCAACCCGCCTAGAGCCGACTCATCCGCTGTCGGACAAACTGACTGCAGCGGAACGCCAACCTCTGCTTCCAACTATCAATAAGATCAAGGCCCTGCTAGGCAATGGTTTGAACGGAATTGATCTGGTGCGGGTCTGGATCTCATGGCGGGTGATCCCATTGAGCCGCCGCCCCGGCTTAATGTGTGAGTACACCGGGCGAAAGGATGACCCGCAGAGGCACAGTCGCAATGATCTTCCAGAAGACGTTGCAGAGGAAGAGACCAAGGCTCTTCTAAACGAGAGCTTGGCAGACTGCGGAAGAACCGGGCTAGACCCCTTCTGCAAGACCAATCCAGCCCCAGCGGTAAGCCGCTGACTTTAACTTTTATCTTCGTCTGCATATAACCTTCAACTGAACCGTTTTAAGAGTCAATCATTGTATCTTTCAGGCTGATGATAAATTCTGGCGGGTCAAATATGACCATGAGGCGGCCAAGAAGGCCAGGAAGGCAAAGAAAGCCGCCAAGAAAGCCGCCCCTCGCAAAAAGGGAAGCAGACCCACTGCTTCGGAGCTACTGCAATTAAGTGACAGCTCCGAGTCAGAGGTAATCCTTAAACCTTTAAATTCTTGCCATATTTGTTGTTTGTTGCTGTCCGCCTTATCAAAATTTGCTCATTGACAGGATGACACCGGCGCCAGTAACCCGGTGGTTGAAGAGGTAATGTCACTTTCCTCCGACTCGGAGCCTTTGCCACAGCTGAAAGTCCGAAGAGTAACCCGGAAAGTAAGCTTTTCCCATCCATTAGCTCATCAAGACCCTCAATTTCTTTTGAAGCAGCAGGTTCACGAAAGCCGGCGTCACACCCGGGCCCGCAAGGACACCGATCTCTCCGCTGGGTTACCCGACGCAACAAGGAAGCGTCGCACTGAGGTTTTTTCTCACCTGTACCCTTTTCATCCGTTGGCGGGTGTTATCCGTCAGCCACTCAACTCTTCTGACTCCAATTATCAGGAGACCTCCCCCTCTTCGGGTGACTCCATGCAGTCAAGTCTGCCGGCCTTCAAGACTGCACCCGGGTAATAACAATCTCCTTACATTATCTGTCTGTACTTACTCTTTGTGTGCCTAACACTTCTATCTTTTCAGTGCCCAGGCAAAGCTCACCAAAAGAGCAAAGAAAACCAGATCAGCCGGAGTGCCAGACTTGCCTGACCCGGAGGCGACGGCTCAAGAGCCGCCAGCTACCTCCGCCCCCGAAGCCACCATTCCAATGGACACGGCGCCTGAGGCCCCTGCCCCGACTACCAAGACAATGACCGAAGCGTCGGTTAACCCGGAGGCCTCCGGCTCAGCCCCACCAGCAAACGACCCGGACGTGGTAATCACCCGGACGGAATTCGTTGAGCCGGGGAGACCGACCGCGTTGGCCAAGTGCGCCGCGAAGGGGGAGTTACTGCAGCCCCACCGGGTGAACCTGGACCTCTCCGGCTACACCGACTTGAGCATTGGAGAGCTCATCTCTGGCTACATCAGCCAAGTCCACAAGAGCCGGGACGCCGAGGTTGCCATGGTCAACCAGATCCAACAAAAATCCGAGGTACCCTTCTGCCGTCTTCTTACTTTACTGCATAGTTACCTTTGCCATGCTAGCCCCCAAGTCGATGACTTATACTTGAATATGTTGTAGACTTAGGTTCCGGCTTACTCAACTGAGCCGGCAGTACGTAGATAGAGATGTTCAATATGCATTAGCCCCCAAGTGCCAAGTGCCTTTGCTTGGAAAGCGCTTGGGACTTATATAACAACTGTTAATTAACCCGGAAATACATGCAGGCTGTTGGCAAGAAACTAGAGGCGGACCTTGCGGATCTCAAGAGCTGGCTAAAGATGTAGGAAACGGAGACCCGGAAGGCAAACGCCAAGTTTGTATCCAGCATTGCCACTCAAGAAAAGTTGAAGACCGAGTTTGATGCTGAGAGGAAAGCCTGGGTCGAAGTGAAGGCCGCACTGGTAACCCGGGCAGAACAGGCGGAGAAGGCCCTCACTGAGAAGACCGCTGAGCTCTCCGGCCTAAAGCGCCAGGTTTCCCAAATGGTGGCTGCTATCTTCGGTAAGTCGCCTCACCAGCTTTCATCAAGTCTGTATATGTCATGATTCATCCTTGTCATCGGCTTATCTGATCTTGTTAAACAGGTCCCAGGAGTGCCAACCTCAACCAGAGCGTGGTCACCAAGTTAAAGGCCGTGTACACCCTGGTGGAACAACTCTACACCGGGTCACAGCATGCCTTAGCTGTGGTGGCCTTATCCAACGAGGTGCCAACTCATCTGGCCGAAGTCCTGCGCCGGCTCGCTGTTCTGCCGCAGCGGATCCAGGAGCTACGACGGGCCTCCGCGAGAGCCGGAGCAATTGCCGCGCTGAGCCGGGCCAAAGCATTCCTGCTGGAGCTAGACCCGGCAGACATCGCCCTGGGTTACCCAAGCCTGAAGGAAGACGGCTCAGCCTTCGACCAGAAGGACTTCGCGGCATGTGTGAAGGCTGTACGCCCGGTGGCCACCCTCATCGGGAACGACACCGACTTAACCAAGTACCAGCCGGGTTATGATGCGGAGAATCAGAGGATTCCAACCCCTCGCTATGGAGCCCTCAATCTGATCCCTCCGGCTCGTCAGCACACCTTCGCCCCGGAGATTGACCCGGCCGGGTTAATTGACGAAGAAGCCCAGTTCGAAGCTCTCAGCGGCATCAACTGGAAATCAGCGACCTTCGAGGTCTTGGGATCAGCCGGAGGAGAAGACAGAAATGAGCCGGGGACTTCAACTCAGCGGGCATCATAAGTTAGCTAGCGGCTTATCAAACATTGTTCCATCTTTTAGACTTGAAGAATGATTGCAATAGAGTAAATGCAACAGTTTATCTCTGTCGTGCCATCGTGCACGTTTTGAACGCGAAAGCCCTTTAAATTTGTCTCCTTTATGTTTCTCCGGGTCAGAATCATCCCTTTGTTTTTCTCAACCTCAAAAGATGCCTTTAAGTATCTACATAGAAAAGGCAAATCACAAGTCTCAAGGCGGCTTACCGCCCTAAGAATCAGGTGTTTGAGATAAATAACCCGGAATATGAATCAACAAAGGACTGGCCCTTAATTATACTCTAAACATAGCCATAATAACACACTTAACAGCCTGTAAGCATCTTCCGGTTTAAATAACCCGGGTAGTAAGGTTGACACCTTGACTCCGGTTTACCTGTCTTGATGACACCCATGACGTGCAACTAACACTGTAAACCAAAGTTAAACCGGCAAGTGAAACCCGGCCATGCACACCTCAGAGTAAACTTGTGAAAAAACAGAAGAACTGAGGGGCTTCCGGTTCGAATACGACCTGAGACCCGGCCCCAAGGGGTTAAGCCAAGATTCAGATACGATCATACAGCCCCCAGTGGGTGTGGCGATGCCAATCAAGAGGGTACCGACAGCTATGTTCTCTTTGGTTCGAATAAGACCCATGTTTGAACAGGAAGCCCCCAAGTGATTCTTAAAATTGTTTAACGACGCTGATTCGAATACGATCCACGTCAGTTCTCAGAGGGGTTAAACTATGATTCAAATATGACCAAAGGCAACCTCCCAATGAGCTCGGCACTTTGCCAATCAAATGGGTATCGACAGCTATGTTCTCTTTGGTTCGAATACGACCCATGTTTGAACAGGAAGCCCCCAAGTGACTTTACTGCTTACGGCTAGATTCGAATACAATCATAAGCCGGATCCTCCTTTAAGTCAGTATGTAAAAAACAACACACGCCTATTTGGAGGAAAAAAGGACAGAGGTCGTGCTTTATTGCTTATCATAATATATATATGTTCGAGATAAATATGTACACCACGAGAGCCGGTAGCTCAAGTGTAGTAAGGCCGGAGCTGAGCTATGTTCCACGGCCGACGGGTCTCCTCCTCAGATTTACGCGAATCTTTATGCTCCCGAATATCAATGAGGTAATATGACCTGTTGTGCAAGTTCTTGCTGACCACAAAGGGCCCTTCCCAAGGTGGGGATAACTTGTGTGCATCTGTTTGATCCTGGATGAGCCGGAGCACAAGGTCGCCTTCCTGGAAGACCCGGGATTTGACCCGGTGGCTATGATAACAGCACAGGTCTTGTTGGTAAATCGCTAAACGGGCCGCTGCCACATCACGCTGTTCGTCCAACAAATCCAGAGCATCTTGACGCGCCTGTTCATTATCCGTCTCAACATAAGCCGCCACGCGAGGTGAATCGTGACGGATGTCACTGGGGAGGACTGCTTCTGCTCCATAAACCATGAAGAATGGCGTGAAGCCTGTAGACCTGTTAGGAGTAGTGTTGATACTCCATAAAACGGAGGGTAACTCCTCCACCCAACAACCCGGCGTCCGTTGCAAAGGGACCAAAAGCCGGGGCTTGATACCCTTCAGAATTTCCTGGTTAGCTCGCTCAGCTTGACCATTGGATTGAGGATGAGCCACTGAAGAAACATCAAGTCGGATATGCTCTCGTTGACAAAATTCTTCCATGGCGCCTTTGGAGAGATTGGTGCCATTGTCAGTTATAATGCTGTGCGGAAAACCAAAGCGGAAAATCACCTTTTTCATAAATTGAACCGCCGTGGCTGCATCGCACTTGCTAACTGGCTCAGCTTCCACCCACTTTGTGAATTTGTCAACTGCCACCAAGAGGTGGGTCTTCTTATCCTTGGACTGTTTAAAAGGCCCAACCATATCAAGCCCCCAGACCGCAAAGGGCCAAGTGATTGGGATCATCCTGAACTCCTGAGCCGGCACATGAGCCCGTCGTGAGAACCTTTGGCAACCATCACATTTACTGACCAAGTCCTCTGCATCAGCATGAGCCGTCAGCCAATAAAAACCATGACGGAAAGCCTTGGCTACAAGGGATTTTGAGCCGGCATGATGGCCACAATCCCCTTCATGGATCTCCCGCAAGATCTCTTGGCCTTCCTCAGGGGAGATACAACATTGAAATGCCCCTGAAACACTGCGATGATGTAACTCGCCATCGATGACGATCATTGACTTAGCCCGCCGGGTTATTTGCCTGGCCAAAGTTTCATCCTCAGGCAACTCTCCCCGGGTTATATAAGCCAGATACGGCATTGTCCAGTCTGGTATGACATGAAGAGCCGCCACCAGTCGTGCCTCCGGGTCAGGGATAGCCAAGTCCTCCTCCGTAGGCAACCTAACCGAAGGGTTATACAGGACATCCAAGAAAGTGTTAGGCGGCACCGGTTTTTGCTGAGAGCCTAGCCGGCTTAAAGCATCAGCCGCCTCGTTCTTCCTGCGATCAATGTGCTCCACTTGTTATCCCTGAAAGTGCCCAGCAATGGCATCAACCTCGCGGCGATAAGCCGCCATTAGAGGATCCTTAGAATCCCAGGTGCCTGATACTTGTTGAGCCACCAAGTCTGAGTCACCAAAGCACCTTACCCGGCTTAAGCTCATCTCCTTAGCCACCCGAAGACCGTGGAGCAAAGCCTCATATTCAGCCGCATTGTTAGTGCAAGGAAACATCAACCGTAGCACATAATGGAACTTGTCACCTTTAGGGGAAGCCAATACAACACCAGCCCCCGAGCCCTCCAACTGTCTGGACCCATCGAAGTGGATAGTCCAATAAGTGTTATCCGGCTTTTGCTCAGGCACTTGAGTCTCTGTCCAATCGTTGATGAAATCGACCAAAGCCTGAGATTTAACAGCAGTGCGTGGCACATATTTGAGGCCATGAGGTCCAAGTTCTATAGCCCACTTAGCAATTCGCCCTGTGGCCTCTCTGTTTTGAATGATATCGCCAAGAGGGGCAGAACTGACCACAGTGATGGGATGACCCTGAAAATAATGCTTAAGCTTCCGGCCCGCCATGAACACACCATATACGAGCTTCTGCCAATGCGGGTACCGTTGTTTGGACTCAATGAGCACCTCGCTGACATAATAAACCGGCCGCTGAACCGGATACTCCTTACCCGCCTCCTTGCGTTCCACCACAATAGCCACGCTGACGGCTCGCGCGTTTGCCGCCACATACAGTAGCAAGGGCTCCTTATCAACCGGAGCAGCAAGGACTGGGGGCTCTGCCAGCTGCTTTTTCAAATCCTCAAAAGCGGTATTAGCTGCATCATTCCAGACAAAGTTATCAGTTTTCTTCATCAACTGATATAAGGGCATAGCCTTCTCACCCAAACGGCTTATAAACCGGCTTAAAGCAGCAATGCGGCCCGCCAAACGCTGAACGTCATTTATACACGCCGATTTAGCTAGGGAGGTGATGCCCTTAATCTTCTCCGGGTTAGCCTCAATGCCTCTGTCAGAAACCAAGAAGCCCAATAGTTTGCCTACAGGAACACCAAAAACACACTTGGCCGGGTTAAGCATCATCTTATAGATCCGGAGATTATCGAAGGTTT
The DNA here is from genome assembly GCF_002575655.3 of Aegilops tauschii subsp. strangulata. Lineage (NCBI taxonomy): Eukaryota > Viridiplantae > Streptophyta > Magnoliopsida > Poales > Poaceae > Aegilops > Aegilops tauschii. The sequence continues at coordinate 248,725,712 of NC_053038.3, forward strand.
CCCTTAAGTCATCTATCAGGGTTTCTTCCTTGATGGATTTAACCACAATATCGTCCACGTAAGCGTGAACATTGCGCCCGATCTGTTTATGAAGACAATTCTGTACACAACGCTGGTAAGTCGCCTGTGCACACTTGAGTCCAAAGGGCATAGACACATAGCAGAAGGCTCCAAAGGGAGTGATGAACGCCGTCTTCTCCTGGTCCTTAACTGCCATCTTAATCTGATGATACCCGGAATAAGCATCCAAGAAACTTAAGCGTGCACAACCTGCCGTAGCATCAATGATTTGATCAATACGGGGGAGAGCAAAAGGATCAGCCGGGCACGCCTTGTTCAAGTCCGTGTAGTACACACACATCCGCCAGGTGCCGTTCTTCTTGAGTACAAGCACTGGGTTAGCCAACCATTCTGGGTGAAAAACTTCAACAATAAACCCGGCCGCCAAGAGCCGGGCCACTTCCTCACCAATGGCTTTCCGCCTCTCCTCATTAAACCGTCGAAGGAACTGTCTGACTGGCTTAAATTTCGGATCAATATTGAGAGTATGCTCAGCGAGTTCTCTAGGTACACCTGGCATGTCAGAAGGCTTCCACGCAAAGATCTGCCTATTCTCACGGATGAACTCGATGAGCGCGCTTTCCTATTTTGGATCCAGATTGGCACTGATGCTAAACTGCTGAGATGAATCTCCTGGAACAAAATCAACAAGCTTAGTTTCATCAGCCGACTTAAATTTCATCACCGGTTCAGTCTCCGTAGTCGGCTTCTCCAGAGAGGTCATGTCCGTTGGGTCAACATTGTCTTTGTAAAACTTCAACTCCTCTGTAGCACAAACAGACTCTGCATAAGCTGCATCACCTTCCTCACACTCCAGAGCCACTTTCCGGCTGCCGTGAACCATAATGGTCCCATTGTGACCCGGCATCTTGAGCTGTAAATACACATAACACGGCCGTGCCATGAACTTGGCGTAAGCCGGCCGTCCAAATATAGCATGGTATGGACTTCTTATCTTGACCACCTCAAAGGTCAATTTCTCCACCCTGTAGTTGTTCTCATCACCAAAAGCCACTTCCAATTCGATCTTGCCGACTGGATAAGCCGACTTACCAGGTACCACACCATGGAAGATAGTGTTTGACTGGCTGAGGTTCTTATCAACCAACCCCATACGGCGAAAAGTCTCATAATAGAGGATGTTGATGCTGCTGCCTCCATCCATGAGTACCTTTGTGAACTTGTAACCTCCCACCTGAGGAGCTACCACTAAGGCCAAGTGGCCCGGGTTATCCACCCGGGGAGGGTGATCCTCCCTACTCCATACTATAGGCTGCTCAGACCACCGCAAGTAGCGTGGAACTGCCGGCTCAACAGCATTCACAGCCCTCTTGTGAAGCTTCTGATCTCGTTTGCACAAACTAGTGGTGAACACATGATACTGTCCACCGCTGAGCTGCTTTGGGTTGGTCTGATAACCCCCCTGCTGCTGTTGATGACCCTGACCAGACTGTTGATTAAAGCCCCCTTGACCGTTCTGAGGACCGGAATTTGAGCCGCCGCCCGGGCCAGGAAAGCCGCCGGCGCCTGAGCCGCCGCCCGGGCCATTGTAGCTCTTAAAGGCCTTCATGATCGCGCAATCCTTCCACAGATGAGTCGCTGGCTTCTCTCTAGAGCCATGCCTTGGACAAGGTTCATTCAACAGCTGCTCCAGCGTTGGACCTGACCCGCCGCCTCGGGGAGGGGGCCTCCCCTTGCGTCGCTGGTTATTGCCTTGGGAGTTGGCGTTGGCTACAAACTCTAGGCTGCCATCGGCCTTACGCTTGCCTCCTCCTTGGTTCCCCGGGTTAAATTGAGGACCCTTGCCATTGCCGTTCTTCTTTCCCTTCCCTGTCCTTTCATCGTCTGAAGGGGGATCCTTGGTACCATCGGAATCGGCGTACTTGACAAGAGCCGCCATTAGGGTACCCATATCGGTGCAGTCGCGCTTAAGCCGCCCGAGTTTCATCTTAAGGGGCACAAAGCGACAGTTCTGTTCCAACATTAAGACTGCAGAGCCGGCATCCATCTTATCTGATGAATGTATGATCTCCTTGACCCGGCGAACCCAATGGGTCGTGGATTCACCCTCCTGCTGCTTACAGTTAGTCAAATCCACAATTGACATAGACTGCCTACAGGTATCTTTGAAGTTTTGAATGAACCGGGCTTTCAACTCAGCCCAAGACCCAATGGAGTTCGGTGGTAGCCCTTTCAACCACGTGCGGGCAGTTCCATCTAACATCATGGTGAAATATTTGGCCATGGCCGCCTCACTGACCTCCAGCAATTCCATAGCCATCTCATAACTCTCAATCCAGGCTGCAGGCTGTAAGTCCGCTGTATAGTTAGGCACCTTCCTAGGGCCCTTGAAGTCCTTAGGTAGACGTTCATTACGGATGGCTGGCACCAAACAAGGGACACCCCCGGTCCTGGTAGAAATACCCACATCAACGGACGTCGTCGGATAAGCCGGGGGGGGGGGGGGGGTCTGGTAAGCCGTCAATTGAGGCACCTGCTCCGCCTCTTGCCGCGCTTGGTCTGCTGCATAAAAGGCTCCATTATGAGCCGGGCCATGGCCAGGGGGCGGGTTATGGCGTCGGACATTACTTGAGCCGGTTGCTGAGACCATGTGCCGGCTGTAACTCGGGCTCTGGCCTGGACGAGGGGTCGAGTGGATCCTGTCCCGGCTGTAGGAGTACGCCTCTCGCTGTGCGAGTGCCGTCTGCAGGAGTTCCCTGACCCGGCGGGTTTCGATGGCCGCCGGAGAGTCGCCGTCAACGGGGAGAGCCGCCAGTCGTGCTGCCGCAGCCACCATGTTCTCCAGCGGGTTATCATAATGACCCGGGGGTATTGGCACATACTGAGGCGGGGCAGGGGGCACCTGGGGAGGCCCCATCACTCGTGGCTGAATAAGGGGTCCAGACCCGGGCGCAATGACCCCTGGCGGGTTACTAGACCCTGCACCCGGCGTGTTGAAGAGATTGCGTGGATCGTAAACCGGTGGGAGTCGAGACTGGGCCTTCTGATGCCTCCTTCTCATGACCTCGTTGGCCGCGTTCTGATCCATCGTGAGTTGGAAGGACTGTGCCTGAATCAGCTGAGTCCGGGCGTCGAGAGCCGTCCGCTCCGCAGCCAGCCTGATCCCTTCCGCTGCAAGATCCTCTTTAGCTTTTATCAAATTCAATTTTAACTGTGCCACCTCCGCGTCATGCTGAGCTTGATTCGCCGGGTCAACCGCGGTGGTTAACAGGGCCGTCATCTTGTCCGTGAGATCCATCAGCACCTGAGCCGGAGACGGCATCGGGTTTCCCGATCCGGCAGCGGGGTTCTGAACAGGCTGCGCACCAGCCATAAAAACTCCAACCTGACTTGGCGGCTCAAAAGGGTCCGGAATACTGTCGCCGTCGGAACAACCCATGAGCCTGCCATCTAGAAGTTGGTACAACGAGTTTGATTCATCGGTGGCCGACTCGCCGTCAGAGCCGGCGGCCGTCTCATCACCGGATCCAGATCGATCGGAGAGTCCTCCATGGATACACCCCACAAAAGCATGCCTTAAGGCAGGCCGGGCCCGGGCGGGTCGCGCAAGTTGAGCCGTCTCGATGAGATCAGCGCAGAGACCCGGCTCGGGGCCCGGCTCACCAATCTTGCCAATGAAAACGTGAATTCCGCCGAAGGGGACCCGGTACCCGTACTCAATTGAGCCGGCGTCGGGGCCCCAGTTTGCATCGTCGATGTAGAGCTTGCCGCGACGACTCTTGGTCATCCGGCCCACAGCGTATCCCTTGAGCCCTTCGAAGCTGCCCTTCAAGAACTCAAATCCACCATGCGCTGGCCCCACGGAGGAGCGCCAACTGTCGTGGAATTTCCACGGCAGATGTCCTTGAGCTAGGACTTAGTCGTGGAGCCATCGCAACTAGGAAGCTTGAAGGGGTTATGCGGGACAAGGAACACGAGGGGTTATACTGGTTCGGCCCCTTACGATGAAGGTAAAAGCCTACGTCCAGTTTGGGGTGATATTGATTAGGGTTACGATCGCCAGGAGTTATACAACTATCCCCGGCTCTCGATGAGATTGTTGTCGCCCTCAATAGGCTGCCGGGTCGTCCCTTTATATAAGGAGGCTGACGCCCAGCAGCCCTTATAATCCCGGCCGGCTCATAAGAGTGTCTGGCTCGGACTCTAAACTATACACGCCTTACGCTACAAGTTTACTATAACAATGATTGTAACTACGGGCCTTAAGCCATATCCGGGTCTCAGCCCATCTCTGGCCCATCGTCTTGAAACTTGGCTCCGGGCTTCTGATAACAACCGTACGAGTAACCCGGCCCCTCCTGGCGGGTGACTCTAAGGTCTATATTCTCAACACCCTTGCTGGATCAAGAAGGAGGAGACGTCGCTGCACCGTACGTGTGTTGAACGCGGAGGTGCCGTCCGTTCGGCACTCGGTCATCGGTGATTTGAATCACGGCGAGTACGACTCCGTCATCCACGTTCATTGGAACGCTTCCGCTCGCGATCTACAAGGGTATGTAGATGCACTCCTTTCCCCTCGTTGCTAGTATACTCCATAGATGCATCTTGGTGAGCGTAGGAAAATTTTAAAATTATGCTACGATTCCCAACATTACTAACCATGGACATGTGTTGTCATTTGATAACAGGATCACATCATTAGGAGAATGATGTGATGGACAAGACCCATCCGTTAGCTTAGCATATTGATCGTTCAGTTTATTGCTCTTGCTTTCTTCATATCAAATACATATTCTTTCGACTATGAGATTATGCAACTCCCGGATACCAGAGGAATACCTTCTGTTTTATCAAACGTCACAACATAACTGGGTGATCATAAAGATCCTCTACAGGTATCTCTGAAGGTGTTTGTTGAGTTGGCATAGATCGAGGTTAGGATTTGTCACTCCGAGTATCGGAGAGGTATCTCTAGGCCCTGTCGGTAATGCACATCATAAGAAGCCTTGCAAGCAAAGTGACTAAGGAGTTAGTTGCAAGATGATGAATTACGGAACAAGTAAAGAGACTTGCAGGTAATGAGATTAAACTAGGTATGAAGATACCGATGATCGAATCTCGGGCAAGTAACATACCGATGGACCAAGGGAATTACGTATGTTGTCATAAGGTTCGACCAATAAAGATCTTCGTAGAATATGTAGGAGCTAATATGGTCATCCAGGTTCCGCTATTGGTTATTGACCGGAGAGGTGTCTCGGTCATGTCTACATCATTCTCGAACCCATAGGGCCGCACGCTTAATGTTTGTTGACGATATAGTGTTATATGAGTTATATGATTTGGTGACCAAATGTTGTTCATAGTCCCGGATTTGATCACGGACATGACAAGGAGTCTCGAAATGGTCGAGTGGTAAAGATTGATGTATAGGACGATGGTATTTGGACACCGTAAGTGTTTCGGGACATACCGGGAAGAAATCGGGTCACCGGAATGGGTTCCGGGCACCCCGGGGAAGATATGGGCCTTATGGGCCAAAGGAGGAGACAGACCAGCCCACAAGGGGGCTGGCGCACCCCTCCCATGGCTGGCCAACCCTATGGGGAAGGAAAGGGGAGGGGTGGCCCCTCCTTCCTTTTCCTCCTCAGGAGAGAAAGGAAAGGGGGGGCGCCACCTCCTCCTTCCTTCCTCCCGCACTCCAAATATGGAAGGGGCGCCACTTGGGAGGAGACCCCAAGTAGGATTCAGCCTACCTGGGGCGCCCTCCTGGCTACTGTCTCCCCCCCACCTATATATATGTGGGAGGGGGTGCCTAGCACACAAGAACATTGTCTTAGCCGCGTGAGGCGCCCCCCCTCCACCATTTACACACCCGGTCATATTTTTGTAGTGCTTAGGCGAAGCCCTGCGGAGATAGCTTCACCATCACCGTCACCACGCTGTCATGCTGCCGGAACTCATCCACTACCTCGCCATCTTGCTGGATCAACAAGGCGAAGGACGTCATCGAGCTGAACATGTGCTGAACGCGGAGGTGTCATACGTTCGGTGCTCGATCGCTTGGAACGTGAAGAAGTTCGACTACATCAACCGTGTTGTTAAACGCTTCCGCTTACGGTCTATGAGGGTACGTAGATACACTCTCCCCTCTCGTTGCTATGCATCTCCATGGATAGATAATGCGTGTGCATAGAATTTTTTTTGTTTTCCATGCAATGTTTCCCAACAGTGGCATTCGAGCCAGGTCTATACGTAGATGATATGCACGAGTAGAACACAAAGAGTTGTGGGTGGTGATAGTCATACTGCTTACCGCCAATGTCTTATTTTGATTCGGCGGTATTGTGGGATGAAGCGGCTCGGACCAACCTTACATGTCCACGCACATGAGACTGGTTCCACTGACTGACATGCAACTAGTTTTGCATAAAAGGTGGCTGGCGGGTGTCTGTTTCTCTTACTTTACTTGAATCGAATTTGAATACGGCCGGTCCTTGAAGAAGGTTAAAACAGCAAACTTGATGAAATCACCATTGTGGGTTTAGCGTAGTTAAGAACGGTTCTTGCTAGAAGCCCGTAGCAGCCACGTAAAACTTGCAACAACAAAGTAGAGGACGTCTAACTTGTTTTTGCAGGGCATGTTTTGATGTGATATGGTCAAGACGTGATGTGATATACTTTATTGTATGAGATGATCATGTTTTGTAATATCGACAACCAGCAGGAGCCTTAGGGTTGTCTATTAATTATTGTATGAAATGCAAATTCCATGTAATTGCTTTACTTTATCGCTATGCGTTAGCAATAGTTGTAGAAGCAATAGTTGGTGAGACGACCTTGACGCAACGACACTGCGATGGAGATCAAGGTGTCAAGCCGGTGACGATGGAGATCATGACGATGCTCTGGAGATGGAGATCAAAAGCACAAGATAATGGTGGCCATATCATGTCACATATTTTGATTGTATGTGATGTTTATCCTTTATGCATCTTATTTTGCTTAGAACGGCGGTAGCATTATAAGATGATCCCTTCACTAAATTTCAAGATAAAAGTGTTCTCCCCGAGTATGCACCATTCCCAAAGTTCGTCATTTCGAAGCACCACGTGATGATCGGGTGTGATAGACTCTACGTTCACATACAACGGGTGTAAGACAGTTTTGAACAAGCAGAATACTTGGGTTAAACTTGAAGAGTCTAGCATGTACAAACATGGTCTCGGAACACTGGAGACTGAATGGTCGAACGTGAATCATATAGCAAATATGATCAACATAGAGATGTTCACCATTGATGACTACCCTATCTCACGTGATGATCGGACATGGGTTAGTTTATTTGCATCACATATCACTTAGATGACTTGAGGGATGTGTATTTAAGTGGGAGTTCATTAGTAATTTGATTAATTGATTTTAATTTATCATGAACTTAGTCTTATAGTTTTGCATATCTATGTTGTAGATCAATGGCCCGAGCTACCATTCCCCTGAATTTTAATGTGTTCCTAGAGAAAGCTAAGTTGAAAGATGATGGTACAAACTACACTGATTGGGTCCGTAACTTGAGGATTATCCTCATTGCTGCACAAAAAAATTATGTCCTTGATGCACCGCTAGGTGAAAGGCCTACTACCGGTGTCAAAACCGGCAGACCTCGGGGTAGGGGGGGTCCCGAGATGTGGATCTAGGATCGATGGGGAACAAGGGACGACGAACACAGTGTTTACCTAGGTTCGAGCCCTCTCGAAGAGGTAATACCCTACGCCCTGCTTGATTATATTGGATGTATAGTATGGTTTACAGAGTAGATCTACCTCGAGATCGACATGAGCTGAACCCTAAGGCTAGGAGGTGATGTATATAGCTCTAGCCCTAAAGACTACAACCCTCGGTTTATATAGACACCGGTAGGGTTAGGGTTACAGGAGATAGATTATGTGACGCCCTCGATTCAATCGTACACTAATCATACACGCAAATGTGTACGATCAAGATCAAGGACTCACGGGAAGATATCACAACACAACTCTAGACACAAATAAAATAATACAAGCCTTATATTACAAGCCAGGGGCCTCGAGGGCTCGAATACATCAGCTCGAAAACACAAGAGTCAGCGGAAGCAACAATATCTGAGTACAGACATAAGTTAGAGAAGTTTGCCTTAAGAAGGCTAGCACAAAAGCAACATCGGTCGAAAAGGCAAGGCCTCCTGCCTGGGAGCCTCCTAACTACTCTTGGTCGTCGGCGGCCTCCACGTAGTAGTAGGCACCCTCAGTGTAGTAGCAGTCGTCGTCGAAGGTGGCGTCTGGATCCTGAGCTCCACCATCTGGTTGCGACATCCGAGAAGAATGGAAAAGGGGGAAAAAGGGGGAGCAAAGCAACCGTGAGTACTCATCCAAAGTACTCGCAAGCAAGGATCTACACTACATATGCATCAGTGTCAATGAAATGGGTAGTATATGTGGACTGAACTGCAGAATGCTAGAAGAGAAGGGGAAAGCGTATGCTATCGAAGACTGGCATCTTCAAGCAGCTCCAAGCATCTTGCAGCATTAGAAGAGATAAGAGTAGCATAAAGTAAAGTAGTAGTAGAGTTATCAACCTCGGCCAGAGATCCTTTCTCGACTCCCTGCGAGAAAGCAATTCCAGAGCCATACTATCCAGTTATCACCTCAAGTATCCAGTTCTAGTTGTATTGATCGGGATACAACTCCAAGTGTCCGTTACCGTAGGACAAGCTATCGATAGATGTTTTCTTCCCTGCGGGGGTGCACCAACTTACCCACCACACTCGCTTAACTCTGGCCGGACACACTTTACTGGGTCATGCCCGGCCTCGGCCAAACAATACGCTGCAACCCGACCTAGGCTTAATAGAGAGGTCAGCACGCCGGACTAAACCTATGCCCCCAGGGGTCCTGGGCCATCGTCCCGGGAACTCCTGCACGTTGCGAACGCGGCCAGTGAGCAGACCTAGCTGCCTCCTTAAAAAGGCAGGTGCTTACCAATCCAACCCGGCGCGCGTCGCTCTGAGCTTCGGCTGATGTATACGACGCAGAACACCCATACTATGCCCATGTGATGGTTAGTGCTATCAGGCCAGAGGCCCCTTGGATCAAATATCCAAATCGTAGTGGATTAGGAGCACGCGGTAACGAGCAGAGACTCACGATCGATGCGACCCCGTCGCCCCGTCTCGAGGACTTGTGGCAAGGGCTAAGAATGCCCGGCCACGCCTTGTAAGTATCTCACGGGCACCTTCCAGGTCAACCCGACTCCACATCACTCGCAATTAAGCTCGCGCGGGTACTGTTGGGGATATTACTACTGGGTATAAACCTGCCGGGTTATCCCCATAATGAGTTATTTATATTTGAAGCCCATGAAGACAAGGAGTGTGGCGCTTTACGAAGGCCCAGGGCCCAAAGGCGAATTAGGGCCTGTAGACATAAACCGCCATATCATGTGTAACTTGTATTGTACAATAAGAAAGAGTAGAGACCGAGCCGGACACGTTTATGAGCTGGCCACGGGATTCTGTAAACCACCGGGCGTCAACCTGTGTATATAAAGGGACGACCCGGCGGCGGTTTAGGGACAACAAACAATAACTCGAGAGCCAGGCATAGCGGATTCGCTCCTTGGTCATCGAAACCCTAGCAATTCCACAACAACTAGATTAGGCCTTTACCTTCACCGCAAGGGGCCGAACCAGTATAAACTCCCTACATCCTTTGTCCGCTTTAACCCCTTTAAACTAACTCGTTGCGATGGCTCCACGACTAAGTCCTTTCACTAGGACATCTGCCGTGACAAAACCACGACAGTTGGCGCCCACCGTGGGGCTATCGCACGATGGTTTCGAGTTCTTAGAGGGCAGCTTCGAAGGGCTCAAGGGATACGCTGTAGGCCGGATGACCAAGAGTCATCGTGGCAAGCTCTACATCGACAACACAAGCTGGGGCCCCGAGGCCGGATCAATCGAGTACGGGTACCGGGTCCCCTTCGGCGGTATTCACGTCTTCATTAGCAAGATTGGCGAGCTGGCCCGACATCTGCACCGACATCATCAAAATGGCTCAGTGTGCGAGACCTGCCCGGGCTCAGCCCGCCATGAAGCGTGCCTTCGTGGGAGTCATCCACGGAGCGGAATCTGAGGATAGATCGGCATCTGGTGGTGAAACCATCGTTTACTCTGATGACGAGTCATCTACTGGAGAGACCGAGTCATTGTACCAGTTGCAAGATGGCCGGTTTGGGGGCTGTTCCGATGACGACAGTATTCCGGACCCCTTTGATCTGCCGAGCCGGGCTGTGATCTTCATGGCCGGTACACAGCCTGCGCAGCGTTCTTCGACGGCAGCGGCAATGATTTCCGGATCAGTGGCGGCGACAGCAGCCGGGGCAGGAGGCCCTTCGCGACCGCCGGCTCAGGTTTTATCCGATTTATTTGATGCTTTGGCAGCACTGCTGGCGGAAGTTAACCCGGCGAATCAGGATGAGCATAACGCGGAGATCGCGAAGGTGAAAGATCAGATAACTCAGGCCAAGGCAGACCTGGCAGCCGAGGATACCAGGATGGCCGCAGAACGGGCCGAGTTGGAGGCATAGGCTTACCGGCTTATGTTGGGTCAGAGCGCTGTTGGGGAACGTAATAATTTCAAAAAATTTCCTACGCACACGCAAGATCATGGTGATGCATAGCAACGAGAGGAGAGAGTGTTGTCCACGTACCCTCGTAGACCGACAGCGGAAGCGTTATCACAACGCGGTTGACGTAGTCGTACGTCTTCACGATCCGACCGATCAAGTACCGAACGTACGGCACCTCCGAGTTCTACACACGTTCAGCTCGATGACGTCCCTCGAACTCCGATCCAGCCGAGTGTTGAGGGAGAGTTTCGTCAGCACGACGGCGTGGTGATGATGATGATGTTCCACCGACGCAGGGCTTCGCCTAAGCTCCCCAACGGTATTATCGAGGTGTAATATGGTGGAGGGGGGCACCGCACACGGCTAAAATATCATATATCAAGTGTGTCCCTGGGGTGCCCCTTGCCCCCGTATATAAAGAAGCAAGGGGGAGGCCGCCGGCCTAGGGAGGAGAGGCGCGCCAGAAGGGGGAGTCCTACTCCCACCGGGAGTAGGACTCCTCCTTTCCTTGTTGGAATAGGAGAAGGGAAGGGAGAAGGAGAAAGAAGGAAGGGGGCGCCCCCCTTCCCTAGTCCAATTCGGACTAGATCATGGAGAGGGGCGCGGCCACCTTTTGAGGCCTTTCTCTCCTTTCCCGTATGGCCCATTAAGGCCCAATACGAATTCCCGTAACTCTCCGGTACTCCGAAAAATACCCGAATCACTTGGAACCTTGTCGAAGTCCGAATATAGTCGTCCAATATATCGATTTTTACGTCTCGGCCATTTCGAGACTCCTCGTCATGTCCCCGATCTCATCCGGGACTCCGAACTCCTTCGGTACATCAAAACTCAATAAAACTGTTATCGTAACGTTAAGCGTGCCGACCCTTCGGGTTCTAGAAATATGTAGACATGACCGAGACACCTCTCCGGTCAATAACCAATAGCGGGACCTGGATACCCATATTGGCTCCCACATATTCTACGGAGATCTTTATCGGTCAGACCGCATAACAACATACGTTGTTCCCTTTGTCATCGGTATGTTACTTGCCCGAGATTCGATCGTCGGTATCTCGATACCTAGTTCAATCTCGTTACCGGCAAGTCTCTTTACTCGTTCCGTACTACATCATCCCGCAACTAACTCATTAGTCACAATGCTTGCAAGGCTTATAGTGATGTGCATTACCGAGTGGGCCCAGAGATACCTCTCCGACAATCGGAGTGACAAATCCTAATCTCGAAATACGCCAACCCAACAAGTACCTTTGGAGACACCTGTAGAGCACCTTTATAATCACCCATTTACGTTGTGACTTTTGATAGCACACAAAGTGTTCCTCCGGTAAACGGGAGTTGCATAATCTCATAGTCATAGGAACATGTATAAGTCATGAAGAAAGCAATAGCAACATACTAAACGATCGAGTGCTAAGCTAACGGAATGGGTCAAGTCAATCACATCATTCTCCTAATGATGTGATCCCGTTAATCAAATGACAACTCATGTCTATGGCTAGGAAACATAACCATCTTTGATCAACGAGCTAGTCAAGTAGAGGCATACTAGTGACACTCTGTTTGTCTATGTATTCACACATGTATTATGTTTCTGGTTAATACAATTCTAGCATGAATAATAAACATTTATCATGATATAAGGAAATAAATAATAACTTTATTATCGCCTCTAGGGCATATTTCCTTCAGTCTCCCACTTGCACTAGAGTCAATAATCTAGTTCACATCGCCATGTGATTTAACATCAATAGTTCACATCACCATGTGATTAAGACCCATAGTTCACATCGTCATGTGACCAACACCCAAAGGGTTTACTAGAGTCAATAATCTAGTTCACATCGCTATGTGATTAACACCCAAAGAGTACTAAGGTGTGATCATGTTTTGCTTGTGAGATAATTTTAGTCAACGGGTCTGTCACATTCAGATCTGTAAGTATTTTGCAAATTTCTATGTCTACAATGCTCTGCACGGAGCTACTCTAGCTAATTGCTCCCACTTTCAATATGTATCTAGACCGAGACTTAGAGTCATCTAGATTAGTGTCAAAACTTGCATCGACGTAACCCTTTACGACGAACCTTTTGTCACTTCCATAATCGAGAAACATATCCTTATTCCACTAAGGATAATTTTGACCGCTGTCCAGTGATCTACTCCTAGATCACTATTGTACTCCCTTGCCAAAATCAGTGTAGGTTATACAATAGATCTGGTACACAGCATGGCATACTTTATAGAACCTATGGCCAAGGCATAGGGAATGACTTTCATTCTCTTTCTATCTTCTGCCGTGGTCGGGCTTTGAGTCTTACTCAATTTCACACCTTGTAACACAGGCAAGAACTCTTTCTTTGACTGTTCTATTTTGAACTACTTCAAAATCTTGTTAAGGTATGTACTCATTGAAAAGACTTATCAAGCGTCTTGATCTATCTCTATAGATCTTGATGCTCAATATGTAAGCAGCTTCACCGAGGTCTTTCTTTGAAAACTCCTTTCAAACACTCCTTTATGCTTTGCAGAATAATTCTACATTATTTCCGATCAACAATATGTCATCCACATATACTTATCAGAAATGCTGTAGTGCTCCCACTCACTTTCTTGTAAATACAGGCTTCACCGCAAGTCTGTATAAAACTATATCCTTTGATCAACTTATCAAAGCGTATATTCCAACTCCGAGATGCTTGCACCAGTCCATAGTTGGATCACTGGAGCTTGCATATTTTGTTAGCACTTTTAGGATTGACAAAACCTCCTAGTTGCATCATATACAACTCTTCTTTAATAAATCCATTAAGGAATGCAGTTTTGTTTATCCATTTCCATATTTCATAAAATGCGGCAATTGCTAACATGATTCAGACAGACTTAAGCATAGATACGAGTGAGAAACTCTCATCGTAGTCAACACCTTGAACTTGTCGAAAACCTTTTTGCGACAATTCAAGTTTTGTAGACAGTAACACTACTATCACTGTCTGTCTTCCTCTTGAAGATCCATTTAATCTCAATGGCTCGCCGATCATTGGGCAAGTCAATCAAAGTCCATACTTTGTTCTCATATATGGATCTTATGTCAGATTTCATGGCCTCAAGCCATTTCGCGGAATCTGGGCTCACCATCGCTTCTTCATAGTTCGTAGGTTCGTCATGGTCTAGTAACATAACCTCCAGAACAGGATTACCGTACCACTCTGGTGCGGATCTTACTCTGGTTGACTTACGAGGTTCAGTAATAACTTGCTCTAAAGTTCCATGATCATCATCATTAACTTCCTCACTAATTGGTGTAGGAGTCACAGGAACAGATTTCTGTGATGAACTACTTTCCAATAAGGGAGCAGGTACAGTTACCTCATCAAGTTCTACTTTCCTCCCACTCACTTCTTTCAAGAGAAACACCTTCTGTAGAAAGGATCCATACTAAGCAACGAATGTCTTGCCTTCGGATCTGTGATAGAAGGTGTACCCAACTGTCTCCTTTGGGTATCATATGAAGACACATTTCTCCGATTTGGGTTTGAGCTTATCAAGATGAAACTTTTTCACATAAGCATCGCAACCCCAAACTTTAAGAAACGACAACTTTGGTTTCTTGCCAAACCACAGTTCATAAGGCGTCGTCTCAACGGATTTTGATGGTGCCCTATTTAACGTGAATGTAGATGTCTCTAATGCATAACCCCAAAACGATAGTGGTAAATTGGTAAGAGACATCATAGATTGCACTATATCCGATAAAGTACGTGACGTTCGGACACGCCATTATGCTGTGGTGTTCCAGGTGGCATGAGTAGTGAAACTATTTCACATTGTTTTAACTGAAGGCCAAACTCGTAACTCAAATACTCTTCTCTACGATCAGATCGTAGAAACTTTATTTTTCTTGTTACGATGATTTTCCACTTCACTCTGAAATTATATGAACTTTTCAAATGTTTCAGACTTATGTTTCATTAAGTAGATATACCCATATCTGCTCAAATCATCTGTGAAGGTGAGAAAATAACGATATCCGCCACAAGCCTCAATATTCATTGGACCACATACATCTGTATGTATGACTTCCAACAAATCTGTTGCTCTCTCCATAGTTCCAGAGAACGGCGTTTTAGTCATCTTGCCCATGAGGCACGGTTCGCAAGTATCAAGTGATTCATAATCAAGTGATTCCAAAATCCCATCAGTATGGAGTTTCTTCATGCGCTTTACACCAATATGACCTAAACGGCAGTGCCACAAATAAGTTGCACTATCATGATTAACTTTGCATCTTTTGGCTTCAATATTATGATTATGTGTATCACTATGATCAAGATCCAACAAACCATTTTCGTTGGTGTGTATGACCATAGAAGGTTTTTATTCATGTAAACAGAACAACAATTGTTCTCTAACTTAAATGAATAACCGTATTGCAAAAAACATGATCAAATCATATTCATGCTCAACGCAAACACCAAATAACACTTATTTAGTTTCAACACTAATCCCGAAAGTACAGGGAGTGTGCAATGATGATCATATCAATCTTGAACTACTTCCAACACACATCGTCACCTCGCCTTTTACTAGTCTCTGTTTATTCTGCAACTCCCGTTTCGAGTTACTACTCTTAGCAACTGAACCAGTATCAAATACCGAGGGGTTGCTATAAACACTAGTAAAGTACACATCAATAACATGTATATCCAATATACCTTTGTTCACTTTGCCATCCTTCTTATCCACCAAATAGTTGGGGTAGTTCCGCTTCTAGTGACCAGTCCCTTTGCAGTAGAAGCACTTAGTCTCAGGCTTAGGACCAGACTTAGGCTTCTTCACTTGAGCAACAACTTGCTTGCCATTCTTCTTGAAGTTCCCCTTCTTCCCTTTGCCCTTTTCTTGAAACTAGTGGTCTCGTCAACCATCAACACTTGATGTTTTTCTTGATTTCTACCTTCGTCGATTTCAGCATCACGAAGAGCTCGGGAATTACTTTCGTCATCCCTTGCATACTATAGTTCATCACGAAGTTCTACTAACTTGGTGATGGTGACTAGAGAATTCTGTTAATCACTATTTTATCTGGAAGATTAACTCCCACTTGATTCAAGCGATTGTAGTACCCAGACAATCTGAGCACATGCTCACTAGTTGAGCGATTCTCCTCCATCTTTTAGCTATAGAATTTGTTGGAGACTTCATATCTTTCAACTCAGGTATTTGCTTGAAATATTAACTTCAACTCCTGGAACATCTTATATGGTCCATGATGTTCAAAACGTCTTTGAAGTCCCGATTCTAAGGCGTTAAGCATGGTGCACTAAACTATCAAGTAGTCATCATATGGAGCTAGCCAAACGTTCATAAAGTCTGCATCTGCTCCTGCAATAGGTCTGTCACCTAGCGGTGCATCAAGGACATAATTTTTCTGTGCAGCAATGAGGATAATCCTCAGATCACGGATCCAATCCGCATCTTTGCTACTAACATCTTTCAACATAATTTTTCTCTAGGAACATATCACAAATAAACACAAGGAAGCAACAATGCGAGCTATTGATCTACAACATAATTTGCAAAATACTATCAGGACTAAGTTCATGATAAATTTAAGTTCAATTAATCATATTACTTAAGAACTCCCACTTAGATAGACATCCCTCTAATCATCTAAGCGATTACGTGATCCAAATCAACTAAACCATGTCCGATCATCACGTGAGATGGAGTAGTTTCAATGGTGAACATCACTATGTGATCATATCTACTATATGATTCACGCTCGACCTTTCGGTCTCTGTGTTCCGAGGCCATATCTGCATATGCTAGGCTCGTCAAGTTTAACCTGAGTATTCCGCGTGTGCAACTGTTTTGCACTCGTTGTATTTGAACGTAGAGCCTATCACACCCGATCATCACGTGGTGTCTCAGTACGAAGAACTTTCGCAATGGTGCATACTCAGGGAGAACACTTTTATCTTGAAATTTTAGTGAGAGATCATCTTATAATGCTACCGTCAATCAAAGCAAGATAAGATGCATAAAGGATTAACATCACATGCAATCAATATAAGTGATATGATATGGCCATCATCATCTTGTGCTTGTGATCTCCATCTCCGAAGCACCGTGCTTGTGATCTCCATCTCCGAAGCACCATCATGATCACCATCGTCACCGGAGCGACACCTTGATCTCCATCGTAGTATCGTTGTCGTCTCGCCAACTTATTGCTTTTACGACTATCGCTACCACTTAGTGATAAAGTAAAACTATTACATGGCGATTGCATTTCATAAAATAAAGCGACAACCATATGGCTCCTGCCAGTTGCCGATAACTCGGTTACCAAATATGATCATCTCATACAACAAATTATATCACATCATGTCTTGACCATATCACATCACAACATGCCCTGCAAAAACAAGTTAGACGTCCTCTACTTTGTTGTTGCAAGTTTTACGTGGCTGCTACGGGCTTAGCAAGAACCGTTCTTACCTACGCATCAAAACCACAACGATAGTTTGTCAAGTTGGTGCTGTTTTAACCTTCGCAAGGACCGGGTGTAGCCACACTCGGTTCAACTAAAGTGAGAGAGACAGACACCCGTCGGTCACCTTTAAGCAACGAGTGCTCGCAACGGTGAAACCAGTCTCGCGTAAGCGTACGCGTAATGTCGGTCCGGGCCGCTTCATCTCACAATACCGCTGAACCAAAGTATGACATGCTGGTAAGCAGTATGACTTATATCGCCCACAACTCACTTGTGTTCTACTCGTGCATAGCATCAACGCATAAAACCAGGCTCGGATGCCACTATTGGGGAACGTAGTAATTTCAAAAAATTTCCTACGCACACGCAAGATCATGGTGATGCATAGCAACGAGAGGGGAGAGTGTTGTCCACGTACCCTCGTAGACCGACAGCGGAAGCGTTATCACAACGTGGTTGATGTAGTCGTACGTCTTCACGATCCGACAGATCAAGTACCGAACGTACGGCACCTCCGAGTTCTACACACGTTCAGCTCGATGACGTCCCTCGAACTCCGATCCAGCCGAGTGTTGAGGGAGATTTTCGTCAGCACGACAACGTGGTGACGATGATGATGTTCCACCGACGCAGGGCTTCATCTAAGCTCCGCAACGGTATTATCGAGGTGTAATATGGTGGAGGGGGGCACCACACACGGCTAAAATATCGTATATCAAGTGTGTCCCTGGGGTGCCCCCTTGCCCCCGTATAAAAAGGAGCAAGGGGGAGGCCGCCGGCCTAGGGAGGAGAGGCGCGCCAGAAGGGGGAGTCCTACTCCCACCGGGAGTAGGACTCCTCCTTTCCTTGTTGGAATAGGAGAAGGGAAGGGAGAAGGAGAAAGAAGGAAGGGGGTGCCCCCCTTCCCTAGTCCAATTCGAACCAGATCATGGGGAGGGGCGCGGCCACCTTTTGAGGCCTTTCTCTCCTTTCCCGTATGGCCCATTAAGGCCCAATACGAATTCCCGTAACTCTCCGGTACTCTGAAAAATACCCGAATCACTCGGAACCTTTCCGAAGTCCGAATATAGTCGTCCAATATATCGATTTTTATGTCTCGGCCATTTCGAGACTCCTCGTCATGTCCCCGATCTCATCCGAGACTCCGAACTCCTTCGGTACATCAAAACTCAATAAAACTGTCATCGTAACGTTAAGCGTGCGGACCCTTCGGGTTCTAGAACTATGTAGACATGACCGAGACACCTCTTCGGTCAATAACCAATAGCGGGACCTGGATGCCCATATTGGCTCCCACATATTCTACGGAGATCTTTATCGGTCAGACCGCATAACAACATACGTTGTTCCCTTTGTCATCGGTATGTTACTTGCCCGAGATTCGATCGTCGGTATCTCGATACCTAGTTCAATCTCGTTACCGGCAAGTCTCTTTACTCGTTCCGTACTACATCATCCCGCAACTAACTCATTAGTCACAATGCTTGCAAGGCTTATAGTGATGTGCATTACCGAGTGGGCCCAGAGATACCTCTCCGACAATCGGAGTGACAAATCCTAATCTCGAAATACGCCAACCCAACAAGTACCTTCGGAGACACCTGTAGAGCACCTTTATAATCACCCATTTAAGTTGTGACGTTTGGTAGCACACAAAGTGTTCCTCCGGTAAAAGGGAGTTGCATAATCTCATAGTCATAGGAACATGTATAAGTCATGAAGAAAGCAATAGCAACATACTAAACGATCGAGTGCTAAGCTAACGGAATGGGTCAAGTCAATCACATCATTCTCCTAATGATGTGATCCCGTTAATCAAATGACAAATCAAGTCTATGGCTAGGAAACATAACCATCTTTGATCAACGAGCTAGTCAAGTAGAGGCATACTAGTGACACTCTGTTTGTCTATGTATTCACACATGTATTATGTTTCCGGTTAATACAATTCTAGCATGAATAATAAACATTTATCATGATATAAGGAAATAATTAATAACTTTATTATCGCCTCTAGGGCATATTTCGTTCAAGCGCGTCAAACGATGTCATGAGGAGAAGGTACCGGTCTCACATGCCTCCAGTTTATGAGGCCAGGAATCTCTTTGATACCCGAGGAGCAGGAACCAGTAATCCGCCAGTCGTAAACCGGGTGGAGGCACCTGGAACGGGGGCACCGGTTCAGTCACGTCTAATAGATCCACCTCGTCAGAACAACTTCCTGTCACAACACGTCCCAACACCACCGGGTCATTACTCTAACCCGTTGGATAAAATTGTTACCGCCGCTTCACGGTTGGCAGCTCTCCCGATCGAAGGCGAGTCCCCAGTAGCGGTTGATACACGACGGGCTAGAGAGCTCCTTCAGACAGCCTTGACTCAGCAGCAGGCTTACTCATATAGCCGTGAAAGGATTCATTCTACTCCCCGCCCGAGCCGGAGTTACAGCAGGGATATGGATGAACCGGCCGTGTCCAGCAGTGCGGAATCGTAATCCGCCTTGTGGTCATAACCCGGCAGGTGGCGGTGGTGATGCTCAGGACGTTGTGGATCGTGCCAGGGCACGTTGAGAGGCCGAGTTAGTGGCGCAGCACGCGACCCGTCCGCTTACTCGGGTTCGTCCAACAACTTCGGTGGAACCAGGGGATACCTCCAGTTCTTTGGGGGTGCCATGTCTCGTCCCAATGCTATGCAATGTACGGCTGCCCAAGGATTTCAAAGGCCCACGCAAAGTGCCGAATTACACTGCCAATTTATCTCCCGAGTAATGGGCTGAGAGCTATGAGATGGCGATGGAGATGCTGGACGTAGATGATGCGGCATGTGCTAAATACTTCACCATGATGTTGGAGGGGACAGCTCGCACTTGGTTGAAAAATTTACCAGCTAACTCCATTGGGTCATGGGCCGAGTTAAGGGCTCGGTTCATTCAGAATTTCAAAGACACGTGCAAACAGTCCATGTCAATTGTGGACTTAGCTGTCTGTGTCCAAGGGGAAGGAGAATCAACAACCCATTGGGTGCACCGGGTTTTGGAAATTTTGCATTCATCGGACCGCATCAATGCTGATACATCAGTTTTAACGTTGGAAGGCAATTGCCGGTTTGCACCTCTGAAGTTGAAGTTGGGACGGCTCAAACGTCGTTGCAATGACATGGGGACACTTATGGCAGCTCTGGTGAAGTATGCCGACTCTGATAGTACCAAGGACCCCGAGTCTGACGATGACAAGACAGGGAAGGGAAAGAAGAGCGGCAGCACCAAAGGGCAGCAGCATAACCCGGCGGGTCATGGAAACAGCGGTAAACATAAAGCGGATAACAGTTTAGATTTTGTGGCTAATACCAACACGCAGGATAATGGCCAGCGTCGTAAGGGTAAGCCGCCCCCGCGTGGTGGAGGACCGGGTCCCAATCCTGAGCGCCTGTCTCACCTATTAAACCAGCCTTGCCCAAAGCACGGGTCGTGAGATAAGCCGGCCACGCACCTCTGGAAGGATTGTTATATTATGTGGGAGTTCAAAAATTCAGATTTTTTTCGGTATGATCATGGACCGGCCGGCGGTTCAGGCCCCGGATCTCATGGGTCGGGTTACGGTGGAGGCAGTTCCGGTTCAGGATTTCACGGTAACCAAAGCGGACATGGCAACCAAGGCAATCAGGGCAACCAGGGTGGTTATAATCATCAGGGGAATCAGTAGCAGTAGCAGTCGGGTTACCAGAGCAACCCGAAGCAGTTGAATAGTGGGCAGTACCATGTCTTCACCACGAGCCTATGCAAGCGCGATCAGAAACTTCATAAAAGGGCAGTGAATTCCATTGAACCGGCGGTGCCCCGTTACTTGCGCTGGTCTGAGCAGCCCATTGTGTGGAGTCGAGAGGATCATCCACCCCGGGTTGATAATCCGGGTCATCTGGCATTGGTGGTGGCACCTCAGGTTGGAGGCTATAAGTTTACCAAGGTACTCATGGATGGAGGGAGTAGCATCAATATCCTTTATTATGAAACCTTCCGTCGCATGGGGTTAACAGATAAAAATCTTAAACCTTGAAACACCGTTTTTCATGGTGTGGTGCCTGGTAAATCGGCGTATCCAGTTGGTAAGATAGCTCTGGAGGTTGCTTTTGGAGATGAGCATGATTCGAGATCAGAAACATTGACCTTTGAAGTGGTGAAGATTAAAAGCCCATATCATGCCCTGTTCGGACGGCCGGCTTATGCCAAGTTCATGGCAAGGCCCTGTAATGTTTATCTGCAGCTCAAGATGCCGGGTCATAAAGGGACCATCACAGTACATGGGAGCCGTAAGATTGCGTTAGAATGTGAAGAAGGTGATGCGGCCTATGCCGAGTCGGTTTGTGCGACAGGGAGTTGAAGTTCTACAAAGACAATGTTGATCTGGCGGATATGACTTCTTTGAAGAAACCAACTACAGATCATGATCCGGCCTTGAAGTTTAAATTGGCTGATGAGACTAAGCTGGTTGATTTTGTTCCTGGCGATTCATCCCAGCAGTTTAGCATCAGCACTAACTTGGATCTGAAATAGGAAAGCGCGCTCATCGAGTTCATCCGTGAGAACCGGGACATCTTTGCATGGAAACCTTCCTACATGCCAGGTGTACCGAGGGAACTCGCTGAGCACACTCTTAATGTTGATCCCAAGTTTAAACCGGTCAAGCAGTTTCTCCGCCGCTTCAATGAAGAAAGGCGAAAGGCTATTGGTGAGGAGGTAGCCAGGCTCTTAGCGGCTGGGTTTATCATTGAAGTATTTCATCCTGAGTGGTTGGCTAATCCGGTGCTAGTACTTAAGAAGAACGACACTTGGCGTATGTGTGTGGAATACACAGATTTGAACAAGGCTTGTCCAGCAGATCCTTTTGCTCTCCCTCGTATTGATCAGATCATTGATGCTACGGCGGGTTGTGAGCGTTTGAGTTTTCTGGATGCATACTCTGGTTACCATCAGATCAAAATGGCAGTTAGGGACCAGGAGAAGACAACTTTTATAACTCCCTTTGGAGCCTTCTGCTATGTGTCTATGCCTTTTGGGCTCAAGAGTGCCCAGACGACTTATCAGCGCTGTGTGCAGAATTGTCTTCATAATCAGATCGGCCGCAGTGTTCATGCTTATGTAGATGATATTGTGGTGAAATCCAAAAAGGAGGAGACATTGATACATGACTTGAAGGAGACCTTTGATAACCTCCATGTTTATAAACTGATGCTTAATCCGGCCAAGTGTGTCTTTGGTGTACCGGTAGGCAAGCTCTTGGGCTTTCCGGTGTCTAACAGAGGCATTGAAGCTAATCCGGAGAAAATCAAGGCTATAACTTCCTTGGCTAAACCGAAGTGTATCAATGATGTTCAACGCCTGGTAGGCCGGATTGCAGCCTTGAGCCAGTTTATCAGTCGCCTTGGGGAGAAGGCTATCCCTTTATATCAGATGCTGAAGAAGACGGACAACTTCATTTGGAGTGACACCGCCAATGAAGCGTTTGAGGACCTAAAGCGGAAGCTAGCCGAGCTGCCCATCCTTGCTGCTCGTGTTGATAAAGAGCCCTTGTTGTTATATGTAGCTGCTAATGCCCGGGCGGTTAGCGTGGCTATTGTGGTGGAGCGCAAGGAGGCCGGAAAGGAGTATCCAGTTCAAAGGCCAGTTTATTACATCAGTGAGGTGCTTATTGAGTCCAAGCAGAGGTACCCACATTGGCAGAAGCTGGTGTATGGAGTTTTTATGGCAAGCCGTAAGCTTATCCCATCACCGTGGTCAGTTCTGCTCCTTTAGGGGATATAATCTAGAACAGGGAAGCAACTGGCCGGGTTGCCAAGTGGGCCATTGAGCTTGGACCTCATGGGTTAAAATATATGCCTCGGACAACAATCAAGTCCCAAGCGTTGGTGGATTTCATCAATGATTGGACAGAGTTACAGGCGCCAGAAGAGAAGTCGGATTATACTTATTGGACTATTCATTTTGATGGGTCCAGGCAATTGGAGGGCTTGGGGGCTGGAGTCGTGTTAACTTCCCCACGAGGTGATAAGTTTTGTTATGTTCTCCGTTTAATGTTCCCTTGCACTAACAATGCAGCTGAATATGAGGCTTTACTCCATGGTCTTCGGATGGCTAAGGAGATGAATTTAAGCTGGGTTAAGTGCTTCGGTGACTCGGACCTGGTGGCTCAACAAGTGTCTGGTACTTGGGATTCCAAGGACCCGCTCACGGCAGCATATCGTCGAGAGGTGGATATTGTTGCAGGTCATTTCAAAGGTTATCAGGTTTATCATGTGGACCGGCGGAAGAACGAAGCGGCGGACGCTTTAAGCCGTTTGGGTTCCCAACGTAAACCGGTTCCACCCAATGTCTTTCTGGATGTGCTACAAAATCTGTCGGTCAAGATCCCCACAGAGGAGGATCTGGCTATTCCTGATCCGGAGGCTCAGTTGGTGGCGGCTCTTCATGTCATCCTAGATTGGACGGTCCCATATTTGGCGTATATGAACTGGGGCGAGTTACCGGAGGATGAAACTTTGGCCAGACAGATAATCCGGCGATCCAAGTCCATGACTATTATCAATGGGGAGTTACATCATTGTAGTGTGACAGGGGCGTTTTAGCGTTGCGTGTCTCCTGAAGAAGGCCGTGAGATTTTGCATGAGATCCACGAAGGAGATTGTGGTCACCACGCCGGTTCAAAGTCTCTGGTAGCCAAGGCTTTCCGTCACGGTTTCTATTGGCTGACGGCTCATGCCGATGCAGAGGACTTGGTTAAAAGGTGTGATGGCTGTCAAAAATTCTCACGACGAGCTCATGTTCCGGCTCAAGAACTAAGGATGATTCCAATCACTTGGCCGTTTGCGACTTGGGGGCTGGATATGGTTGGGCCCTTTAAAAGATCCAAGGATAAGAAGACCCACCTGTTGGTGGCAGTTGACAAGTTCACTAAGTGGGTGGAAGCAGAGCCAGTCAGTAAGTGTGATGCGGCCACGGCAGTTCAATTCATCAAGAAGGTGATTTTCTGGTTTGGTTTTCCACACAGCATCATAACTGATAATGGCACTAATCTATCCAAGGGTGCTATGAAAGAATTTTGTCAACGTGAGCACATCCGGCTTGACGTATCATCAATGGCTCACCCCCAATCTAAGGGTCAAGCGGAGAGAGCCAATCAAGAGATCTTGAGAGGAATCATACCCCGGCTTATGGTTCCCCTGCAGAGGACGCCGGGTTGTTGGGTGGAAGAGTTACCTTTTGTGTTATGGAGCATCAATACCACGCCCAACAGATCTACGGGTTACACGCCTTTTTTCATGGTTTACGGAGCAGAGGCAGTCCTCCCTAGTGACATCCGTCATGACTCGCCTCGTGTGGCGGCTTATGTCGAAACTGACAATGAGAAGGCACGACAGGAAGCACTTGACCTGTTAGATGAGGAACATGACATTGCAGCAGCCCATCCGGTGATTTATCAGCAAGATCTGTGTCGTTATCGCAGCCGCCGGGTAAGAACCAGAACTTTTCAAGAAGGCGATCAGGTGCTCCGACTCATCCAGGATCATACGGATATGCACAAGTTATCCCCGCCTTGGGAAGGACCCTTTGTGGTCAGCAAGAATCTGCATAACGGGTCATACTACCTTATAGATGTTCGAGAGCACAAAGACTCACGTAAATCGGAGGAGGAGACCCACCGGGCCGTGGAATATCGCTCATCTTCGACCTTACAATACTTGAGCCACAGGCTCTATGTACATAGTTATGACAATGTATATATTATGATAAATATAATAAACCGGAGCCTCAGCTAAAGCGGGGTATCTGCTTGTTTCTCTTACATCATGTGTGGTTACATGGGGGCTTCTGTTTATAAAGCGGAGTCCAATTTACCCATTGATCCAGCTTATAAAGCCATACGTAAAAATCACTTGGGGGCTTGGTCGTATTCGAACCATAGCTACACCTCTTGATAGGCGTAAGGCCACCAGAGAAATCACTTGGGGGCTTGGTCGAGATCGAACCAAAGCTACACCTCTTGATCGGCGCAAGGCCACTATTACTTAGGGGCCAAAGAGAGTTTTGCAAAAGCACAACTCAAACATAGGCACCCACTAAGCATAGCTCAAAATATTGCTTGGGGACTCTTTGCTTTGCAATGAACAAAGAGTCTACACTTGTAATAGGCTATCAAGCCAGGCTTGGAAGCCAGGTGTACGCACCTAAAACCCCGGGTTATCCTGCCTTTTTTAAGTAAGCCACTCTGTCCAGGTAAACCTGGTATGACCCGCCGAACGTTTGACAAGTCAATCTCATAGACCCTGAACTTGTCAAAGTTAAAACGACGATTGGTTAAAGATTGAGGTCCATCTTAAAAGGCTTTGTGAAATGGTTTAACTCAGTGGCCTGGCAGCCCATGAAAAGCCTCGATTTGGGGCCTGGCAGCCCGTGAAAAGCCTCGCATGTTCCTTTTGTGCTTTTATTTGCCAAGTTCTTTTTCCTTGGATGAGATTTATAATATTTTTTGATAAACCAGCGTTTATTGACCCGGCTTGGCTTTCAACTACAAAGTTGTGAGTACATGATCAATTATAATCCGGTGATTATTAACTCGGTCTGGTTTCGACTATAAGTCGCCGGTGTTATATATGGATAATCCGGTGTTTATCACAACCCGATACGGTTTTATCATAAACTGGCAAAACATGGAAGGAGTTATCAGTACTCAAGATTGGGGTTATCACCCTTACTGCAAAAAGTTGGTAAACCAACGACGTGATTCAGTGTCACAGGTATCATTTATTTTCATATTTTATTATCTTTTTACAGCCTTGGTTATAAACCCTGGCTATATATCTGGGCATCATGACCCGTTCGGTGGTAAACCGCTAGGACACTTTCAACTTCTTGTATGCAGGAACAACTTCAATAAATCGCTATGGATTATGAACATCATATATCTTAAACATGGCGGATTAACAGTGCCAGACAAAATAAAATATGCACGATGGCATAGCAGACAAAGTGTTTGAACTAGCCTATTACAAGGCGCTTTAATGCCCAAAAGGATAATTTTTCTCAGCAAGTATTGCAGTACGCAGAAGGCTAAACCGGCCTCCGAATCATGACTCGTCACCAGGCTGACTTGACGGTTGCGGATCATCTTGCGTCGGTTCATCCTCCTCATCTCTACTCAGTGGCTGGAAATCAATGGTTGCCCAATCGATCCCAGTTAGGGCTTGGAATACAACTTTGTCGCTTATAAGGGTGGACGGTTCAATGTCAGGGGCATAGGTGTGCTTATGGATTGGCGGGATGAGATTTTGAGCCTCTGGAGTTGGTGCAGCAACCCGTTGGTTGTTGACGTCATAACTCGCCTGATAGTATGAAAGGTCAGCTTCTTTAGCCAACTGGCAAGCCAGCGGACGCATCTCCCTGGTTATGACTCAGAGGGCATCATTGTCAAAATCTGATCCGTCCTCCCTTAAGCTCGGATAGCCTTTACCCACATCCACCGGATCAAGATCAGGCACCCATGCTTTAGCCCGGGTCAGCGCGGTCAGAGCACCTGCCCTTGCAGCCGATCTTTTTAATTCTTCAACTCGGGCAGGTAGCATTGACAACCTTTCATAAAGTTTCTTTGATTAAGGTTGGGGGCGGCTTGTTATGAGAAGCAGTGCATATGACCCGTTGTGCGCCGGTATATACTGCTCTATAAGAGTATATGCAACCTTCAGCTTCTTCTGTATATCAAAGCCCAGATGACTAATTCGAGTTCCTGCATCATTGCGAACATCAGTAAATCGGCAATGTATGGGATGAAATGTTGAAAACTTAACGCAAGGATACTTACCAAACACAGCAGCAGTCGTGGCATGTATTTGCCGCTTCACACCAGTCAACTCGTCTACCACCGGTTTAAGAGCTGCTTCTGCGTCCTCGGCTCTTTTTTGCAATGCGGATTTTTCTATGTCCCAATCCGCCCACTCCTTGTTGAAACCCTCCTTCAGTTTATCCATGGCGGCTAAGGCACTGGTCAGCTCATCTTTGGCTTTGGAGGTTTCTGCTTGCTGGGACTTGATGTTTTCTTGCAGATCAGCAGTTTGGGTTTCCTTTTTTCTCAGGTCGGCGTATAAGAGACGGACATATCATGAGTTGGCAGTACATATTTGAAGTACCAAGCACATAACAAGTTATGCACCTGATACTTGGGGGCTAATGCCTATTTGCTCGTTATCAGAAATTTCTACAAGTCCCAAGCGCAATACAAGTATTACTCTTGGCACTTGGGGGTTAATCTATGTTTGCTCAAAGTAACATTATGGGTATTCTTCTAAAGTCCCGGTTCATCTTCATAAGTTAAACCGACCCTTGGGGACTACACCGGCGAAAGTTATGATATTACAATTCTAAAAGTACCGGTTCATCTTAAAAAGATAACCCGGCCCTTGGAGGCTAAGCATGCAAAGTTGAGATATTACAAAGTCCCAGTTTAGATGGATATCATAAACCGGTACTTGGGGGCTACTGGAGTTAATATTTGGAATTGGACACAAGAGAGAAGCAGTTATGCAGTTACCTCATATCACTCCTTCATCAGATTCACTAAACCGGCTTTGAAGTCGCGGCTTGTGTACAGACGATTTAAAAAACCAGAATGGATGTCTTGGGCATTGAGGTGGGCATAGGTTGACAAATCTGTGTTCCATTGGCCTTTGCCCATAGCAGAAAGCTTGTCCTTAGCACTATGCTTCGATAAAGCAACAGAATTGCCAGGAGCGGTGTGGCTGAGGCCAGTAATCATAATGTCATCCTCTTTGTCACCAGCAGCCTTCACTGGAGTTGACGGTTTATCAGCAGCCTTAGTTGGACTTGCCGGTTTACCAGTGTCTCGGACCGGGCTTGTCGGTTTATCGGACTGGCCTATTGGGGCAACCTCTACTTGTTCAACAACAAAGTCATAATCTTGTGGTGGCGGATCATCAAGCATAGCGTCAGCATTTGTCTCTACTGGATCTGGAGTTTTTTCCGGTTCAATAGTGATATTGTCATCAGATGGTTTCTTTAGCCGAGCCTTCTTGCTGGGTCTAGGCTTGGCACTAAGAAGAACAAACATAAAGGTCAATACATCTGGTGATCGACGTTTCTGGACCGGAGTGTTCGGTAAACCGGCGGAGGTAACTACCTGGCCGCTGTGCCGGGTTGTGTGGCGAGCTTCGTGTTGCTGCATCTTCAAAAGAAAGTTTGGGTCCAAGTGAGCTAGGGGGTGAGAAAATTTTACTTTCCGGTTTGCTTGACGAATTTTCTGTGTTGGCAGAGGATCTGAACCGGAAGAAAGGATAATTACCTCTACATCATCAGCTTGGCTGCCTTCAGCGTCGTCCTGATAATAGTCATTGTCAATGAGGTGTATGAAAAAAGAACCAAGGGAGTCAAGTTCTACCTCTGAGTCCGTATTATCCAGGTCAGCATCAGCATTTGGTTCAGAAGACTCAGTGGTCCGCTTCTTGGCAGGTTTTTTAGTAACCTTGGTCTTGGGGCGAGGTGTCTTGGCCAGTTTATCTTGGGGCTTCTTCTTCCAGAACGGATCATCACCCTGTCAAAGATGGACGAAATTTTGAGAGAGTATTTAAAAGGATTAAACTAAAAACAAAAGTTATATGATTCTTACGGCTGGCGGTTTGTTGGAACTGCAAAAAGGACTTAATCCGGTCTGGCTACAGACAGCCTCCGGTTCATTCAGTATTTTCTTGACAGACTCAGTAACTTCAGCTTCTGTTAACTGTATGTCAACATGTCGTTTAGGATCTTTCAAACTCCCTGTGTATTCACACATTAAACCGGGGCGCCGGCTTAAAGGCAGAATGCTCCAGGATATCCAGCAGTGAACAAAGTCGACACCTGTTAAACCGTTCGCCATAAAGGCTCTGAGTTTTCAGAGTTGTAGTGCAGTTGGACCGTTCCTTTGCAGTCAGCCTCTGAGGAAACGGGTGAGTGTTGCTAAGCCGGTGAGGACGATAACCCGACAGAGGATTTTCATCAGCTGGAGATGTATCCCGGCAATAAAACCAAGTCTGATTCCAGTCCATGGGGTGACTATGAAGATTGGCATGAGGGAAGATGACATCTTTCCTCTTTTGAATAGCCATTCCACCAAGTTCAGTGTTGGGTCCGTCTGTAAACTCTGTATGACGGTTCAAATAGAAGAAATCCCTAAACAGTTCAACTGTGGGTTCCTCTTGAAGATAAGCCTCGCAAAATACTTGGAAATTGCAAATATTACACACAGAGTTTGGTCCAATGTCTTGAGGATGGAGTTGGAAACTAGCAAGTACATCTCAGAAATTTTTTGATCCGAGAGGGCTAAACCCTCGACCCAGGTGGTCAACAAATACAACTACTTCTCCATCTTTTGGCTCAGGAGGATTTTCTAGACCGGGGGCCCTCCAGTGGATGACTTTTTTCTTTGCTAAAGCGCCAGTTGCGACACATCCCTCTAGTTGCGCTTCCGTAACTCGGGAAGGGACCCAGTTACAAGCATAAAATTGTTTGGGCATTTCAATAAAAAGCTGGAAAAAATCAATACCGGTTTAAAATTTACAACGGACAAGCATAAAGCGACGCAAGATCAGAAGCAGAAACAGAGGTATACACACTTTGTAAACCGGAGTCTGACATTGGAGGAGTTACAAAGATAACGAATTGGCGGTTTACGAGGGGACTAATGGTACCTGCCGTATTATCATTTTCTAAAAAGTTAAACCGCCTACATTGGTATGGAAGCTACAGATCTAAAATGTCTAAGTGAGGGAAAAACAAGTTTCACCGATTGACTTGGTAATTTCAGATCTGCAACATATCAGTAAATCACAATATATTCAGGATTAAATTTCTGGTACTTAAGCACCCGAAAGATCCAGATGGGATATTCTGCTGTAAGGTGATGCACTAATGGGAAAAGACTACGGATACCACTAGCAGAGGAAAAAGGATAAGGTTTGAATCTCATAGCCATGACACAGTGATGAACAGGGAAGAACAGCTTCGAGATTTTGATGAACACCGAAACCCTAATGGTGGATCTAGAGCAAGAAAAGGGAAACTTACCGATGCTGATGGAACAGCGGAGGAGCGCCGCATTTCTCTGGTGCGTTCAGGTTGATGTAGCGGCCGGAGATGAGGTCGAGGGCTGAGCTTGACGACGGCGGCCGCGCGTGAGGGTCAAGTCGGTGCAAGTAGGAAGAAGAAGCAAAGAGGCACAGGGGGGGAATGAAAAGGACCCTCGGTCTTATTTATAAGGCGAAGGGATAAGTGACAGGCGCGAAAATCGAGGAGCCCAAAGGTTGGATATGTGACAAAGCTGTCGCCTCGATTGTCGGAGGCTCATTAATGAAGGGGAGACATATACAATTCTTCATAACAGATGACGTCACGACGGTTTATTATGATTTTGGAAGATGACGTCATGGCGGTTTACAAGATTTACGTGAAGGTGCTGAATGAGGAATTTTTCTAAGTGTTGAAGATTGACATCAACAGGTTCAAATCAATCTGGGACCTAATGTTGGGGATATTACTACTGGGTATAAACCAGCCAGGAGAGGCCGGGTTATCCCCATAATGAGTTATTTATATTTGAAGCCCATGAAGACAAGGAGTGTGGCGCTTTACGAAGGCCCAGGGCCCAAACGCGAATTAGGGCCTGTAGACATAAACCGCCATATCATGTGTAACTTGTATTGTACAATAAGAAAGAGTAGAGACCGAGCCGGACACGTTTATGAGCCGGCCTCGGGATTCTGTAAACCGCCGGGCGTCAACCTATGTATATAAAGGGACGACCCGACGGCGGTTTAGGGACAACAAACAATAACTCGAGAGCCAGGCATAGCGGATTCGCTCCCTGGTCATCGAAACCCTAGCAATTCCACAACAACTGGATTAGGTCTTTACCTTCACCGCAAGGGGCCGAACCAGTATGAACTCCATGCGTCCTTTGTCCGCTTTAACCCCTTTAAACAAACCCGTCGCGATGGCTCCACGACTAAGTCCTTTCACTAGTACATCTGCCGTGACAAAACCACGGCAGGTACCCCTCAGGGCCGACCCGTCTTTAGTAACATGGTTCAGTGTAAAGTCATAGTAACCATAGTAACCGTGTGTCAACACCAAGGGGAACCCTGAGGAACCACCCTCGGTGGATTCCACTCGATGTAATCATCAAGGTGAACGCAAGAGGAACCACCCTCGAGGTTCACACGAGGGGGTGCACGATAGAGTCGTATCGGAAGTGGTTAAGTAGGAAATCACCCTCGATGACCACGACCGAATAGCTACACTACAGAGATCTCATCAGGAGTGATGTATGAGGTTCCAGCCTTGGCACTCGATGGTAACTCTACACAGTCGAGCAACAAAAGGGGCGTGATGTGATGTGAGGTGTTGGGCTTTGGTCGTCGATCACGTTGATCGAGTCATAGATGATGAAGCAGGGGTAACAAGGACAAGGTGGGGGTCACTGATGGATCACTAACTAACCTATACTAAGCAGTTTAGGATAAGTAGGTAAGGTAACAATAAGCAGGTTACAAAAGTAGGCTATGCATCAGAATAGGAGCAAACAATAACAGTAGCAAAATCTAATGCAAGCATGAGAGAATGGAATGGGTGATATAGGGATGATCAAAAGGGGGGCTTGCTTGGAAGCTCTGCTATAAAGGAGAAGGGTCGTCGGAGACGTAGTCGATCACAGGGGCATCATCAGTCTCGGGGTCGACCGGAGAGAAGAGGGGGAAGAAACAATAAATATAAAGCAAACAAACCATCATAAAGCATAACATGGTAATACGCGGTGCTAGGGGTGAACTAACGCAGTGCTAGATGATAGAGACGAAGAGGGAAAATATCCGGGAATGTTTTCCCAGCGTTTGACATTTTTCGGACATATGAAAGAGAGGGGACGGTTCCATGTTCAGCATGCTAGGGGCATGGGACAGATGAACGAACCACATATTTAGATTCGTTGGATATTTCTGAGCATCTTTCATGTAGAAAACATTTTCATTCGAGTTACGAATTATTTTCTATGAATTTCTAAGTTTTAAACATATTCCGGAATTTCCAGAAAATTGGCTAAGTCTGAGAATCGCTCAGTTTTAACACCACTTAGCTATTTTCCGAAGGCTATAACTGCAGTTCTGTACATCCTATGGCTTAGTGCCCTTTACCAATTTTTATCATCTTTCTGTGATCTACATGACAGAATCATTGGCATCCATGTTAGAGTTTAGTTGCTTGATCGAAACTGCATTTGAAAAGTGCCACTTGAAGTTAATTCCAGAAACTGTTAAAATATACGAACATAGGATTTTGTGATTTTCATAGGATTTAATCCTTACATCTTTTGAATTTGGTCCAATGGGATGTTTTGAACCTTGTCAAGTGTACTACCCACACATGTTTATTTTAGCTGTGTTAAGCTTTCTTTAGTTGCTGTTTTGAGGCTGTGCAGGGGGCTAACCAGTGATGTTTTATAAAAGCTAGCAGCTGCTATAGTAATTAAATGTTACTGTAGCAGCGCTGCACTAGTAGCATTAGTTGCAGACGGCGAGTGAAGGCGCGGTGAGGTAGGCGCGGAGGCTGGCGCGTGCGGCGGAGGCGGAGCACGGCGATGCAGGCGAACGCTCGCGGTTGGCGGGAGGAGCTCGCGCGGGCCGGCCGCCAGCCGCGGGCTGGGGACGGCACGAGCGACAACGGCAGCAGCAGGCGGCCGCCGGATGCAGCAGTGGCAGTAGGCGAGCAGCGGCTACGCAGAGCAGTGCAGCAGCAGACGGGCTACGCGCGTATGGGTGCATTCGAACGAGCAACGAGTGTCGCGTCCATCTAGGCTAGCAAGAGGTGCCGGGAACGACCGGAGAGGCATCAGCGATGAGCTAAAGTGGCGTCGGAGTTCGGGCGCTGGTGGAAACGGATCCAGGTGGCACGGGGAGGCACGCGCTCGTGCTTGCTGGGCTCCTGTGAGCACCAGGAGCTCGATGCCATGCTCAGGCGAGCACGACAGGGGCCATGGCCACGGCGGCGAGGCGATCTGCGGCGATGGGCTCACAGCAACGGCGACGAGGTAGCTACGGTGTGCGAGGGGGTTAACGGGGATGAGAAGAAGGCGAAGAAGCTCACTAAGCCACGCAGATGGCCCTTGTAGTTTAGGAGTAGCAGGAGTCGACGGCGTTCGTCGGAGATGCGCCGACGATCCAAGGAAGAAGACGGCCTCAATCAGAAGCTGCGGTGACGCAGAGCTCAAGCTCGAGGTCAGGGAGGGTGCATCGGGGTCCAGCGGAGCTTCACGAGATGACATCGGAGTGAGGTGGTGGCTGTGGCCGCGGGATCGAGCGGTGCACGGCGACGACAGCGTCGACAAGATGCAGAGGGAGAGAACGAGCGATGGAGAGGGGAAAACGGTGGGCTAGGGTTTGGATGCAACGGCGGCTTGGGGTCGGCCTTATCTCCTCCGGAGCTCGAGTGGATGCCCGACGTGTGTGCATTGCCGGCCAGGGTTCCGGTGGATGAGCGACACGCCCTCCCCTGTGTACAGGAGAAAGGAGATGAGGACTAGGTGGGCTGGGCCATAGGCCAGAGGCCAAGTAGGCCCTTACTCCTTTCTGGTTTTCTATTTTTTTACATTTAAAACAGAGACAACTAGGGAAAAGTTTGGGCTACCAAAATACTTTGAAAAATTGTGGGACTAGGCCACTTAAATTCCTTGTACTGTTTGGCACTGCCATAAAATTTTTGAGGGGCAACTAAATCCACTTGGATTTTTCACAAGTAAAATAGCATTTTAAAATGTTGAAAAGGCACTGTTTTATTTGCTATAGTCCATCTTGGCTTGGAGGTGATGTTTGTTTTCCTTAGCAATGATTTGTTATGGATTTTTTGCTAAATGATGAACTATTTTGCAGCAAGTTTTGTGCAACTCCATATTTCACTTGCAAATTGAATTTGATTTGAAAGTGGAAATTTCAAAGGATATTTTAATCGAAGGTGATCAGGCACTGTTTAGTAAAATGATTAGCTTAATCACAGAGGGTTACTGTAGCATGACACTGGGGTTGTTACAAATCTCCTCCACTACAAGAAATCTCGTCCCGAGATTTAAGTGGGGAAGAAGAGTAACTTCGGGAGAACTGACCCTTATAGGGTTAATTATCTGGTGAACAATTCAGGGAATCTGTCGTGGAATTGTCACGGCAGATGTCCTCATGAAAGGACTTAGTCGTGGAGCCATCGCAACTAGGAAGCTTAAAGGGGTTAAAGCGGGACAAAGGACACGAGGGTTATACTAGTTCGGCCCCTTACGGTGAAGGTAAAAGCCTACTCCAGTTAAGGTGGAATTACTAGGGTTTCGATGACCAGGGAGCGAATCCGCTATGCCTGGCTACCGATTTGATGTTTCCCCTTGAACCGCTGCTGGGTCATCCCTTTATATACAGAGGTTAACGCCCAGCGGCTCTCAGAGTCCCGGCGAGCTCATAAACAGTGTCCGGCTTGGTCTCTTAACTATTCTTGCCTTACAATACAAGTCATGCCATTACGGCGGTTTATCACTACGGGCCTTAAGTCGCCTATGGGCTTTAGGCCCTTTACTGAACCGCCATCTTCAAGCTTGATATTGGGCTTCATATGATGAATCGCCATAACGTAACCCGCCCCCTCCCGGGGCGGGTTACGCCAGTATTTATATCCCGAACATTAGGCCCCAGATTGATTTGAACTGGTTCATGTCAATCTTCAATACTTTAAGAAAAAACCTTCGGGCTTCTGTCTGTGCAAAAGTTATAACCCGCCGTGACGTCATCTTCTAGATTTTTGGTGACCTGCCATGATGTCATCTGCCATTAATGCACGTTTTGCCCAACGTATCTCAACGGATCCTTATCTTAATAACCGTCCCGAAAATCGAGGCGTCTCTCTCGTTGGATAATCATGTTTTTGGCCTCCTCGTTTTTCGTGCCCACTTACCAGTATTCCCTTATAAATAAGCACGACCAGGTCTTTTTCTCATTCTCCCCCTTTCTATCGTCTTCCTCCTCTCGACGCCTCAGAGCCCGAACTCCGCCGCCGCCATCGACCTTCGCGTCTGCACCAGCCAAGGCCGCTGCATCAACCTGTTTTGACCAGAGAACTGCGAGGCACCTCCGCTGTTCAGCAGCTCCAGTAAGTATTCCTCTTCTCGAATGTCAGATCTACATTAGGGTTTCCGCGTTCTTATGTGTTCTTCGTAGTTCATCATGGTTTCTTCGTAGTTCTTCCACCGCGGTCTCCTTTGATCCAAAAGCAATATAGAACTCATGCGGTAGTTGTTTTGCGTCCATTTTCAATACTAGCAGACCCCTTTTGCTTGTAAAAATACCTCATTAGAGCTCACGAACTCATCTGTACCAGTTTTTAGGTCTGGAATATTTTCTTTTCTGAACGACCGTTTGATCCAAAATAACAGCTGCAACTTGTGAAACCTGTTTGTGCGATACTTAGGCAAAAACTGTATCTGTTAGCCATGGCGGCTCTTATCGCCGGCTTAAAGAGGCAATGCTCAATGAATAATCCTGATCACTCATAGTGGATTTAAATAACTTAATTGCCGCCCATGGCGGCTCAAACAATTTGACACAATTAGCAATATATCATTAGGCCCCTTCATAAGCCGCCATCTTGAATATGAATTGAAATATTTTCTCTGGTTAAATTTGAGCCGGAAATTTTTACTTTGTCATAGGCTTCCATCTTCATAATGCCGCCCAAGGCTCCCAAAGCACCCGTCACATGCAACTGGGTTAGATCCACCGTCACTGATAGCATCTTAAACGATTTTGTGAAGACCGGTTATCTGCCGAAGAAAGAGGTCATGTCCTATCGTGCTCCTGATCCGTCAGAAGAAAAGCCTCAACCCAAGGATGGGGAAGTTGTCATTTTTACTGATCACATGAACCGGGGTTTTGCTCCACCCGGCTCAAAAAATTTCAGAGACGTCTTGCACTTTTTTGACCTGCGACCTCAAGACATCGGACCCAATTCCGTGTCAAACATCTGCAATTTCCAAGTGTTCTGTGAGGTGTACCTTGGAGAAGAACCCAGCTTACTACTCTTTAGAGAGCTATTTTATCTGAACCGTCAAAACAAATGTGCCCATGGGCCCAGCTTGGAACTTGGCGGAATCTCAATCCAACGACAGAGAGACTGTCTCTTCCCTTATGCCGAGCCGCCAAGTCACCCTAAAGATTGGAACCAGACATGGTTCTACTGTCAAGACACTTCTTCGGCTAATGAGAACCCTCTGCCTGGCTTTCGCGCCCTGCGCCTGGAGTCAACTCACCCCTTACCAGACTAATTATCTCCGGCTGAACGTCAAATACTTGCCCCCACCATAAACAAGATCAAAGCTCTTCTGGGGAACGGCCTAAACGGCATTGACTTGGTCCGGGTTTGGATTGCCTGGCGGGTGATTCTTTTGAGCCGCCGCCCCGGCTTGATGTGTGATTACACGGGCCAGAAGACTGATCCTCTACGGCACAGCCCCGACGACTTACCTGAGGATGTTATCGATGATATGACCAAGTCTCTTCTGAATGAGAGCCTGTCAGATTGCGGGAAAGCGGGCTTAAGCCCTTTCTGCAAGGCTAACCCAGCTCCAGCGGTAAACCATTAACTTGAGCATCTTACTTTCCACTTTGACAATTTCGTCTTTACTCAAAAACTCTTGCTGTATTTTATAGGCTGATGATAAATTCTGGAAGGTCAAGTATGACCATGAGGCTACAAAGAAAGCCAGAAAAACTAAGAAAGCCGCCAGGAAAGCCGCTGCCCGTAAGAAGGGGAACAAACCTAGCACCTCGGATATGCTTCATCTGGACGATACCTCCGAGTCAGAGGTAGCTGTTGACTATTTAGGCTCCTTTTTTAACCATCTTATTGACACTGATTTATCAGCAGGAAGACATAGGAACGAGTCATGCAGTAATTGAAGAGGTAACTATAATTTCCTCCGACTCCGAGCCTTTGCCGAGACAGAAAATCCGAAGGGTAACCCGGAAAGTAAGATTTTCACATCCTTTAGCTTATCAAGATCCTCAATTTCTTTTGAAGCGACAGATTCACGAGAGTCGGAGGCAGACCCAGACCAGTAAAGATGCAGACCTCTCCTCCAGCTTACCCGATGTAACAAGGAAATGCCAGACTGAGGTTATCTCTGATTAATATTCTTTGTACCCTTTGGCGGGTTTCACTCGTCAACCACTCAGTTCTTCTGACTCAAACTACCAGGGAACTTCACCTTCCTCCGGCGAATCAATGCAGTCCAGCATGCCGGCTTTCAAAACCGCTCCAGGGTAATGATAATCTGTTTATCTTGTGCTTATCTTAGTCATGTTTTTGTACTAACCCTTTAATTTTCAGTGTACAAGTAAAGCCCAGCAAGAGGGCGAAGAGAAGTAATCCGGCCGAAGAGCCGATCTTAGCTGAACCGAAACTCAGAACGGCTGCTCCTGATGCTTCCGCTCATGAGCCGCCGGCCGCACCAGCCCATGATGCTCCAACTCCCGCCACTGATCCGTCTGTCGAACAAGTTATGGAAGGTTCTGAGAACCCGAAGATCCCTAGCCCGACCAAGGCGGATGATTCGGACGTTGAAATCACCCGGACTGACTTTGTTGAGCCGGGGAGACCTACCGTGCTGGCTAAGTCCTCCGCCAAGGAAGAACTTCTGGAACGCCGCAAAGCCAAGCTGGACATCACTGATTATGCTCATCTGAGTATTGGAGACATTGTCTCTGGTTATGTAAACCAAGTGCACAACAGCCGGGATCTGGAAATTGATATGGTGAAACAAATATACCAAAAATCTGAGGTATAACTCTCGTTGCTTATTCCTTAGTTATCCTTACTATGCCAGCCCCCAAGTCTATTACTTATGATGAAATATGTTGTAGACTTAACACCAGCTTAGTAATCACTGCAAGAAAATCGGCTTATCTGGTAGCGCCCAAGGGACGGTTTAGACAGCATATTTGAACCGGTCCTCACCGTGTTTTAACCAAGTACTTGAACAGCAATATGCATTAGCCCCCAAGTGCCAAGTACTTTTGCCTGCAAAGTGCTTGGGACTTATTTCCATGAACCGCCACTATAAATAGAGTTCTTCAGCATTCATTAGCCCCCAAGTGCCAAGTATCTTTGCTTGCAAAGTGCTTGAGACTTAATGTTGCATTATGATAACCCTAACTGTAACCCGAAATTTATACAGGCCGCCATCAATCAATTTGAATCGGAGATCTCTGAACTGAAGACTCGCGTGAAAACTCAAGAGAGTGAGACCCAAAAGGCCAATTCCAAGTTTGAATTTAGTGTATCCGAACAAGAAAAACTGAAAAAGAAGTTTGAAGCCGAGAGAAAAGCCTGGGCTGATGAAAAGGTTGTTTTGCTCCACCGGGCTGAACAAGCGGAGGCCACTCTTGCAGAAACAACCGCCGAGTTATCCGGCTTAAAACGCCATGTATCTCAGATGGTCTCAGCAATCTTTGGTAAGTTACTCTGTAAGTGTTAGCTAGCTTAAATATTTTTCAACAAGCATCTCAATTGTCATCAGCTCACCTGACCTTGTAATGCAGGCCCCAGGAGTTCCAATCTCAACCAAAGCATGCTGACAAAACTGAAGGCCGTTTATACCCTGGTGGAACAACTCTACACCGGGTCATAACGTGCCTTAGCCTTCGTGGCTCTGTCAAATGAAGTTCCCACTCATCTGGCGGATGTGCTAAGGCGGCTTGCCGTGCTACCTCAACGATTTCAGGAATTGATACGAGCTTCTGCAAGAGCCGGAGCCATAGCCACTTTAAGCCGGGCCAAGGCGTGGCTACCGGAGCTAGACCCGGCCGACATCGCCCTTGGGTATCCCAGTTTGAAGGAGGACGGCACCCCATTTAACCAGAAGGATTTCGCCGCTTGCGTGAAGGACATATGCCCTGTGGCCACTCTGATCGGTAATGACACGGATCTTACCAAATACCAACCGGGTTATGACACCGAGAATCATAGAATTCCAACACCACATTATGAAGCAATCAGCCTGATCCCTCCAACTCGTAAGCATACCTTCGCCCCTGAAGTTGATCCGGCCGGGTTAATTGATGAAGAAGCTGAATTTGAAGCCTTGAGTGGCATTGACTGGAAATCATCAACCTTCCAGGACAGGGAAACAGCCGGAGGAGCGGAAAGGGATGAACCAGAAGCCTCAGGCCCAAAACACCTTTAATCCTTTAAGCGGCTCACGTGTACGTCTTGATGAAAACAATGCTTTATTATTTGGACTCGGTGAGTCATGTAATAGGGTAGAAAAAACGCTTAATTTTGTCGTGCCATCGCGCACTTGTGTGGCGCTCAACACTTCTTAAGTCGCCCTCTTATATTCCCCCGGGTTATGCTTGATCCTCTGCTTTCCTTACGTTTAAAGAGCTGCTTGAAATTGTCCTGCATATAAAACAAATCACAAGTCCCTTGGCGGCTTACCGCATGGAGGGTCATATATCTTACATATAACCCGGAGTATGAATCAAAATCATAAAAAACCGGTTCTCAATTATATCTTTGGGACAATCATAACAGCGTACCTGTGATCCTTCGATTACACTGCCGGTTTATGTGACCCAAAAAAAATGAGGGTGAGAACCCAACTCTGTAATATGATGTTTATTATGTGCGATCAACTTTATTGACCAAGGTTAAGCCGGTGGAATATAAACCACCCTTGAACACTTTAGACATGATCAAAAGAACTTCAAATAAAATCCAAAAAATTGTTTGCAAAAAGAGATTTCAAAATTTTGGAGGCTTCTGATTCGAATACGACCAGAAAACCGTCCCAAAGGGGTTAAGCTAAGATTCGAATACGATCATATAGCCCCCAATGGCTTTGGCATTGCCGATCAAGAGGGTACCGACAGCTATGTCCTCTTTGGTTCGAATACGACCTATGTTTGAACAGGAAGCCCCCAAATGACCTTGAGAGTTGTTTAACGATGCTGATTCGAATACGATCCACGTCGGTTCCCAAAGGGGGTTGAGCTATGATTCAAATATGATCAAGAAACTCCCCAGTGAGCTCGGCAGTGTGCCGATCAAAAGGGTATCGACAACTATGTTCTCTTTGGTTCGAATATGACCTATGTTTGAACAGGAAGCCCCCAAGTGATCATAATATTAACGGCTAGATTCGAATACGATCATACGCCGGATCAGCCCCCAAGCGATCATGTGAGGTCACAATGAAAATAACAATGACACATTTACCTTTGGGGGAAAAAGGACAGAGGTCCTGCCTTATTATTTATCATAATATATACATGGTTACAGAAATATGTACATTATGAGAGCCGGTCGCTCAAGTGTAATAAGGCCGAAGATGAACGATATTCCACGGCCGGCAGGTCTCCTCCTCCGACTTACGTGAATCTTTGTGTTCTCGAACATCGATGAGGTAGTATGACCCGTTGTGCAAGTTCTTGCTGACCACAAAGGGCCCTTCCCAAGGTGGGGATAACTTGTGTGCATCTGTTTGATCCTGGATGAGCCGGAGCACCAAGTCACCTTCCTGAAAGGTTCTGGACTTAACCCGGCGGCTATGATAGCGGCGCAGGTCTTGTTGGTAAATCGCCGAGCGAGCTGCTGCTACGTCACGCTGTTCGTCCAACAAGTCAAGAGCATCCTGAAGCGCTTGTTCATTGTCCGCCTCAACATAAGCCGCCACACGAGGCGAGTCATGACGGATGTTGCTAGGGAGAACTGCCTCGGCTCCGTAAACCATGAAGAAAGGCGTGTAACCCGTAGACCTATTAGGAGTTGTATTGATGCTCCATATCACAGAGGGTAATTCCTCCACCCAACAACCCAGCGTCCGCTGCAGAGGGACCAAAAGCCGGGGCTTGATGCCTTTCAAGATTTCCTGATTGGCTCTCTCAGCTTGGCCATTGGATTGGGGGTGAGCCACCGATGAAACATCAAGCCGAATATGCTCCTGTTGACAAAATTCTTCGATGGCTCCTTGAGACAGATTGGTACCATTGTCAGTTATAATGCTGTGTGGAAAACCAAAGTGAAATATCAACTTTTTCATGAACTGAACCGCTGTGGCTGCATCACACTTACTAACTGGCTCTGCCTCAACCCACTTTGTGAACTTGTCAACCGCCACCAAGAGGTGGGTCTTCTTATCCTTGGACCTTTTGAAAGGCCCAACCATATCAAGCCCCCAGACTGCAAATGGCCAAGTGATTGGAATCATCCTCAACTCTTGAGCCGGCACGTGAGCACGTCTTGAGAACTTCTGACAACCGTCACATTTACTAACTAAGTCCTCTGCATCAGCATGAGCCGTCAGCCAATAAAAACCATGAAGAAAAGCTTTGGCCACAAGGGATTTTGAGCCGGCATGATGGCCACAATCTCCCTCATGAATCTCACATAAAATTTCTTGACCTTCCTTAGGGGAAACACAATGCTGAAAAGCCCCAGTGACACTGCGATGATGCAACTCGCCATTGGCAATTATCATTGACTTAGACTGCCAGGTTATTTGTCTGGCCAAAGTTTCATCCTCAGGCAATTCTCCCCGGGTCATGTAAGCCAAGTATGGCACTGTCCAATCTGGGATGACGTGAAGAGCCGCCACCAACTGTGCTTCTGGGTCAGGAACAGCCAAGTCTTCCTCTGTAGGTAACTTGACAGAAGGGTTATGCAGAATATCCAAGAAGGTATTAGGCGGCACCGGCTTTCGCTGAGAGCCCAGCCGGCTTAAGGCATCAGCCGCCTCGTTCTTTCTGCGGTCTATGTGCTCCACTTGGTAACCCTGAAAATGCCCGGCAATGGCATCAACTTCACGGCGATAAGCCGCCATGAGGGGGTCCTTAGAGTCCCACTTGCCCGATACTTGTTGAGCCACCAAATCTGAGTCACCAAAGCACCTTAACCGGCTTAAGCTCATCTCCTTAGCCATCCGAAGACCATGGAGCAAGGCCTCGTACTCAGCTGCATTGTTAGTACAGGGAAACATCAACCGTAACACATATCGAAATATGTCACCTCGAGGGGAAGCTAACATGACTCCAGCCCCCGAGCCCTCCAATTGCCTGGACCCGTCGAAGTGAATAGTCCAGTATGTGTTATCCGGTTTCTCTTCAGGCATCTGCAGCTCTGTCCAATCGTTGATGAAATCTACCAATGCTTGAGATTTGATAGCAGTACGTGGCACATACTTTAGACCATGAGGCCCAAGTTCAATGGCCCACTTCACGACTCTTCCTGTGGCTTCTCTGTTTTGGATGATATCTCCTAAAGGAGCAGAACTAACCACAGTGATAGGGTGGCCCTGGAAATATTGCTTAAGCTTCCGGCTTGCCATGAATACCCCATAAACAAGCTTCTGCCAATGTGGATACCGTTGCTTGGACTCAATAAGTACTTCGCTGACGTAGTAAACCGGCCGCTGAACCGGATGTTCCTTACCCGCCTCCTTGCGCTCCACCACGATGGCCACACTGACGGCTCATGTGTTAGCGGCTACATACAATAATAAGGGCTCCTTATCAACAGGAGCAGCAAGAACTGGCGGTTCAGCTAACTGTCTTTTCAAATCCTCAAAGGCGGCATTGGTAGCATTACTCCAGACAAAGTCATGTGTTTTCTTCATCATCTGATACAGCGGTATGGCCTTTTCGCCCAACCGGCTTATAAACCGACTTAAAGCAGCGATCCGACCCACCAGACGCTGGACGTCATTTATACATGCCGGCTTAGCCAGAGAGGTGATTGCCTTGATCTTCTCCGGGTTAGCTTCAATGCCTCTATGAGAAACCAGAAAACCCAAGAGCTTGCCTATAGGAACACCAAAAACACACTTGGCCGGGTTAAGCATCATCTTGTAGACCCGGAGATTACCAAAGGTCTCCCTCAGATCATCTACCAGGGTCTCCTTCTCTCTGGATTTTACCACAATATCATCCACATAGGCATGAACGTTGCGCCCAATCTGATTATGAAGACAATTCTGTACGCACCGCTAGTAAGTCGTCTGGGCGCTCTTGAGCCCAAAAGGCATAGACACATAACAGAAGGCTCCAAAAGGATTAATGAACGCCGTCTTCTCTTGGTCCTTAACTGCCATTTTGATCTGATGGTAACCAGAGTAAGCATCCAAAAAACTCAAATGCTCACAACCCGCTATAGCATCAATAATTTGATCAATACAAGGGAGAGCAAAAGGATCAGCCGGACAAGCCTTGTTTAAATCCGTATAATCCACACACATACGCCAGGTGCCGTTCTTCTTGAGCACGAGCACCGGGTTAGCTAGCCATTCTGGATGAAAGACTTTGACGATGAACCCGGCCGCCAAGAGCCGGGCTACTTCCTCACCAATGGCTTTCCGCCTCTCCTCGTTAAACCACCGGAGAAATTGCTTGACTGGCTTAAATTTTGGATCAATATTAAGAGTGTGCTCAGCGAGTTCTCTCGGTACACCCGGCATGTCAGAAGGTTTCCATGCAAAGATGTCCCGGTTCTCATGGATGAACTCGATGAGCGCGCATTCCTATTTAGGATCTAGATTGGCACTGATGCTGAACTGCTTAGATGAGTCGCCTGGAACAAAGTCAATAAGCTTAGTCTCATCGGCCAACTTAAATTTCATTACCGGCTCATGCTCCGTGGTCGGCTTTTTCAAAGACGTCATGTCTGCCGGGTCAACATTATCCTTGTAAAACTTTAATTCCTCCGTCGCACAAACGGATTCGGTGTAAGCAGCGTCACCTTCCT
This sequence comes from Aegilops tauschii subsp. strangulata, assembly GCF_002575655.3. NCBI lineage: Eukaryota > Viridiplantae > Streptophyta > Magnoliopsida > Poales > Poaceae > Aegilops > Aegilops tauschii. The sequence continues at coordinate 248,769,748 of NC_053038.3, forward strand.
CGCACTCCAAAGCTATCCTTCGGCTGCCATGAACCGTAATGGTCCCGTTGTGACTCGGCATCTTGAGCTGCAAATATACGTAACACGGCCGTTCCATGAACTTGGCGTAAGCCGGCCGCCCAAATAGAGCATGGTACGGGCTTCTGATCTTGACCACCTCAAAATTCAGTTTTCCCGCCCTGGAGTTGTACTCATCTCCAAAGGCTACTTCCAGCTCGATCTTACCAACAGGATACGCTGACTTACTGGGCACCACGCCATGGAAAACAGTATTGGACTCGTTGAGGTTTTTATCAGTTAATCCCATACGACGGAAGGTTTCATAATAGAGGATGTTGATGCTACTACCTCTGTCCATGAGTACCTTAGTAAATTTATACCCACCAACTTAAGGAGCCACCACCAAGGCCAGGTGACCCGGATTATCAACCCGGGGAGGGTGATCTTCCCTACTCCATACAATCGGCTGCTCAGACCATCGCAAGTAACGTGGAACTGCCGGCTCAACAGCGTTCACAGCCCTCTTATGAAGCTTCTGGTCCCACTTGCACAAACTGGTAGTAAACACATGATACTGTCCACTATTGAGCTGCTTTGGATGGGTCTGGTATCCCCCCTGCTGCTGCTGATTACCCTGGCCAGATTGCTGGTTAAAACCACCTTGATTACCTTGAGAATTCTAAAAATTGGAATTTGAACCGCCGCCCGGGCCATGAAAGCCGCCGCCACCTGAGCCGCCGCCCTGCCCATTGTTACCGTCGAACATGTTGGAATTCTTGAAAGATTTCATGATCGCGCAGTCTTTCCATAGATGAGTGGCCGGCTTCTCCCTAGAGCCATGCCTTGGACAGGGCTCATTTAACATTTGCTCAAGCGTCGGGCCTGACCCGCCAGACCGGGGAGGTGGTCTCCCCTTACGTTGGTGATTGTTACCCTGCGCGTTGGTGTTAGCCACAAACTCCATACTATCATCAACCTTACGTTTATTACCTCCTTGACTCGTCGGGTTATGCTGAGGGCCCTTGCCCTTGCCGTTCTTCTTTCCCTTCCCTGTCTTTTCATCATCAGACGCGGGATCCTTAGTACTATCAGAGTCGGCGTACTTGACCAGAGCCGCCATCAGCGTACCCATATCGTTGCAATCGTGCTTGAGCCGCCCAAGCTTCATCTTAAGGGGCGCAAAACGACAATTTTGCTCCAACATTAAGACTGCATAGCCGGCATCCATCTTATGAGACGAATGCATTATTTCCTTGACCCGGCGTACCCAATGGGTTGTAGACTCGCCTTCTTGCTGCTTGCAGCTAGTCAAATCCACAATTGACATAGATTGCTTACATGTATCTTCGAAGTTTTGGATGAACCGGGCTTTCAGCTCTGCCCATGACCCGATGGAATTAGGTGGCAGTCCCTTCAACCAAGTGCGGGCAGTCCCATCGAACATCATGGTGAAGTATTTGGCCATCGCCGCTTCACTGACCTCCAGCAACTCCATAGCCATCTCGTAGCTTTCAATCCATGCTCCAGGCTATAAATCACCCGTGTAATTAGGTACCTTCCTAGGTCCTTTGAAATCTTTGGGCAGATGTTCGTTACGGAGAGCCGGCACCAGACAAGGGACACCTCCGGTCCTCGTAGCTATGCGTGCCTCGATAGAAGCCGTCTGGTAAACCGGAAAGGGCTGGTAAGCTGTCAGCTGAGCCGCCTGCTCAGCCTCTTGACATGCTCTATCTTGACCTACCGCGTTAAAGGCTCCATGATGCGCCGGGGCATGCCCACCTGACAAGTCACGGCATCGGATGTTGCTTGAACCGGCCGCCGAAACCATGTGTCTGCTATAACTCGGGCTCCGGTTTGGACGAGGGGTTGAATGAATCCTGTCCTGGCTATATGAATATGCCTCCTGTTGTGCCAAAGCCGTCTGAAGAAGTTCTCTGACCCTGCGGGTTTCAACCGCCGTTGGAGAATCGCCCTCGACCGGGAGAGCCACCAGTCGTGCCACTGCAACGATCATGTTTTCCAATGGGTTAGAGTAATGACCCGGTGGTCTTGGTATGTATTGAGGTGGGGCAGTATTCACATGGGGAGGCCCCATCACTTGTGGCTGAACCAGCGTTCCAACCCCTGGTGCCGTGATCCGGTTCATCTCTGGCGGGTTACTAGGCCCTGCACCGGGCGTGTTGAAGAGGTTTCGAGGATCATAAACCGGAGGGAGCCGAGATTGAGCCTTCTGATGCCTCCTTCTCACGACCTCATTGGATGCATTCTGATCCATTGTGAGCCAGAAAGACTGCGCTTGAATCAGCTGAGTCTGGGCGTCCAGAGCCGCCCGTTCTGCGGCCATCCTGATTCCTTCCGCTGCCAGATCTTCCTTGGCTTGCGCTATATCCAGCTTTAACTGTGCCACTTCTGCATCATGTTGAGCTTGATCCGCTAGGACAACCATGGCGGTTAACAGGGCAGTCATCTTATCCGTGAGATCCATCAGCACCTGAGCCGGCGAGTGCATAGGGCCTCCTGCCCCAGCGGCGGAGTTTTGAACAGGTTGCGTGCCGGCCATGAAGATTCCAACCCGGCTTGGCGGCTCAAAGGGGTCCGGAATACTGTCGCCATCGGAACAACCCCCGAGCCTGCCGTCTTGAAGTTGATACAACGAGTCCGTCTCACCTGTGGACGATTCACCATCAGAGCAGACGGCTGTCTCATCGCCAGATCTAGATCCTTCAGAGAGTCCTCCATGGATGCATCCCACAAAAGCACGCTTCAAGGTAGGCAGAGTCCGGGCGGGTCTCGCACGCTGAGCCGTCTCCACGAGGTCGGTGCAGATGTCCGGCTCAGGGCCTGGCTCACCAATCTTGCCAATGAAAACGTGGATTCTGCCAAAGGGGACCCGGTACCCGTACTCGATTGAGTCGGCGTCGGGGCCCCAGCCTTCGTTGTCGATGTAGAGCTTGCTGCGATGACTCTTGTCATCCGGCCCACAGCGTATCCCTTGAGCCCTTCGAAGCTGCCCTTCAAGAACTCAAATCCACCGTGTGCTGGCCCCACGGTGGGCTCCAACTGTCGTGGAATTGTCATGACAGATGTCCTCGTGAAAGGACTTAGTCGTGGAGCCATCGCAACTAGGAAGCTTAAAGGGGTTAAAGCGGGACAAAGGACACGAGGGTTATACTGGTTCGAGCCCTTACGGTGAAGGTAAAAGCCTACTACAGTTAAGGTGGAATTACTAGGGTTTCGATGACCAGGGAGCGAATCCGCTATGCCTGGCTACCGATTTGATGTTTCCCCTTGAACCGCCGCTGGGTTGTCCCTTTATATATAGAGGTTAACGCCCAGCGGCTCTTAGAGTCCCGGCCGGCTCATAAATAGTGTCTGGCTTGGTCTCTTAGCTATTCTTGCCTTACAATACAAGTCATGCCATTACGGCGGTTTATCACTACGGGCCTTAAGTCGCCTATGGGCTTTAGGCCCTTTACTGAACCGCCATCTTCAAGCTTGATATTGGGCTTCATATGATGAATCGCCATAACGTAACCCGACCCCTCCCGGGGCAGGTTACGCCAGTATTTATATCCCCAACAGAATGTGTCAGAAGTATCTCCCGAGTTGAAACTGAAGAAAACATCAAGAGCAAAATATGAAGGTACAATAGGAAGTTTCAAGCGAATGGACAAACGATCGATACCTGAATAGAGTGTGAGAAGGGGGTTCAAAGCATCGGGAAGATCATCTCTCGGAGGGTGGCTCGTGACAACACACAAAGCCAAGAGCAAATGATACTTCAGAAAAAGGATATACAGGAGAGTCAGGTTCCGATCCTGTGGAACTGTGGGTTATGGGCCCACCATGTGGGTTAAAAGTAGAAAGGGGGTCGATAGCAAGGCATGTTAGATGATAGACTGTCAGTTATGTTGCCAACAACGTTGGTACCAAGGGCGAGGTATGAAGAGAACTATTTTCCTGCTCGTTGAACGAGGCAGACCAATAGGCAAAGTTCTCGTCCATCGGTGGTTACCAGAATGTCAACAGCAATAATAACAAGGTCTTACTGACAAATTGTACACCGAGGTGTTTACATAAGCAGGGAACTATTACTGCTTAGGTCTCATAAACCACAAGAAAGGTTAAACAAAACAATGGAAAAGAAAAGGTGATCATTAGATTAATCAGAACATTTGAAAGGAAAAATGTGTTTAAACACAAGTATTAGGAGCATATCCTCCACAAGAACAAGCGGAGAGGGATATACAAGATAGGACAGCATGCAGTTAACCACTACAGTAAAGGGGCAAGGAAATCCATGACGTTACCCATACAATGGTGTTTGGATAATCGATCTTGAAACATTTAGCATTGTGCTTTGAATGCTCTTGTTGATGATCGGAGTACCACAGTCATGCTTCGGGATAGCATCGACATGGTCATCAGGTAAAGGCCAGACTTTGGATTCACAAAGAATCCATCGGAAACAACTTATAAATTAAGTCATACAATTTTAGCAAGAAAAATGATGAGGATAGGGCCCACGGGCTCAGTAACAATTCATCGAGGGGGCAAGGATGATATTTCTCATCATGAATTCGATTGATAACCTGGAAGAGCTCAGAATATGATGATGATCACGACATATTTGTCGAGAGGTTTCATTAAGATGTAATCGATCGATGATAAGATCAAGTCAAAGAAATGATGAAGTGAAAGGTTATTGGATCCATGGGTACGACACAAACTCCAAGTCAAGCTTGCTATTCAAGGCGAAATGATATGACGAGGAAGATCGACATAGGCTTAGCTCATCGTCGAAAATTGTGCTCCGGGGAGAAGGATCAGGTAGCATAGTTAAAATTTAGCATGATATGATATAGCCGATCGGGCTAGGAATGACTTGAAGGATTATTAAACTTGTAAGCAACGAAAATTACTTAGAGTTTATTGAATCAGAGTGCAGAATCGATTCACTTATCGGTGGTATCGAGTGATCAATAACTTGGAACCCGAGGAATTTGAAATCGATGAGAAGCAATGCCAGAAGAAGACTCATAGGAAGCAACACAACTCTTTGGTATTCTCGAGATACCAAATGGTAATACTCGAAGGTAGAGCAGAATCGAGGTTGGGCAGGCATATTGATCTGCTGAAGGCATGCGCTTTAACTTGTCCGAGAAATGGGATCAAAGAAAAACAATCATGGTCGGAACCACGGTTGCAAAGGATCAATTCACCAATACCAAAGGATATTATATCAAGGAAATAGTTATTATTACAAGAAGCTTCCATGATAAGTTCTACATCGGGTCCATGGGCATGAACACAAAGGTTCAAGGTCGACTCCCACTTCTTCAATGCATAACCTTTCATTCACTTATCTTCTTTGAAGAAGTTGTAGAGTTGAAAATTTATCCGACGAAGCGCGAGTAGATATATTCCGCATAACTTTCGATTCACATAGATTAGGGAAGGCGTATGTTCAACCCACCGGGGCATCTTAGGAACATATACCTCAAACTGCAGGAATAAAGAACTCAAGCTTGGAAGCAGAACAAGGTTGACAAAGTAGAGGTTACCATTTACCAGAGGCGTTATGTATCCGAGAGAAGGACTCGCAAGATTATTGAATATGAAAGACTCTGTCAGATAATAACCCAACAAAAGATCAGTTGGTCGGCAAAGGATCTGATGTGAGTATCGGTACTCAAGTAGTAGAAGAAGAAGAATGCAAAGGCATCAGATTGTAGAAGCAACTGAATAATTCGGTGTTCAATTATAAATGGTTTATGACTTCCAAAGCAAGGGATCAGAAGGAGACACTCGGGTCAAAAGATGGGTAAGTAGAATAGAACTAGATGGACAGTCATTTGCAACTTGATTGCCCGAGAACCCGCTCAGGTCCAAAATGGCGTCTGAGCAGGAAGAACAAATTTCAGGGTTCGACTGATGATTGCGAGAATTCGCAACACAATGAATCAAGGAGCTCAAAATGATTGAGGCAAAGGAGATTAATGAATATTGCTAGACATATGGAATTAACCATAATGCAGGCAAGCAAGACTTTCGGGAGCACTAGGCTGCAGAGGATCTACGGGAGATTGGATAGGAATACGAAGTATTTCGTGAAAGAACAACTTGGGATGAATGGATCCCCGGGAATGTGAGGAATTATTCATAAGTATGTTCAGGCGGAAAGGAACTGCAAGGCAGTAGGTTCAGGGAATTCTCAAAATGTCGGCTAGTATTTCGATATGTCGGATGGAACAAAAGAGTAACTGAAAAGAATATATGTACGGCAAGTGTAAGTAGTTATCCATCAGGATTTATCAGTGGTCAGGATCTGCGAAGCAGTGGGCACAGGGTCTTGGGAAACATCAAGGAATATCTATAGAATCTTCCGGTGAAGCAAGCGATCATCTGTAGTGAAGTGGCTCTCCGGGATGAAGTGGTTACGAGAACTAATGTCATAGTTAGTAAAATCCTTAACCCGAATGGAAGAGAGATCAGAATCCCAGAGTAAGGACGAGTAATAAAAGATCCTAATACCACCCAATGGCGACGTGGGCCCGTAAGCCACACAACCATGTTAGTAAAAGTTTTTTGTAGTGACTAGACTCAACTTCGGCCAAGGAGTTGGAAAGGGGGCTACCTACAGGTAGTCGGCTCTGATACCAACTTGTGACGCCCTCGATTCAGTCGTACACTAATCATACACGCAAATGTGTACGATCAAGATCAAGGACTCATGGGAAGATATCACAACACAACTCTAGACACAAAGAAAATAATACAAGCTTTATATTACAAGCCAGGGGCCTCGAGGGCTCGAATACATCAGCTCGAAAACACAAGAGTCAGCGGAAGCAGCAATATATGAGTACAGACATAAGTTAGACAAGTTTGCCTTAAGAAGGCTAGCACAAAAGCGACATCGATCGAAAAGGCAAGGCCTCCTGCCTGGGAGCCTCCTAACTACTCCTGGTCGTCGGCGGCCTCCACATAGTAGTAGGCACCCTTAGTGTAGTAGCAGTCGTCGTCGAAGGTGGTGTCTGGATCCTGGGCTCCACCATCTGGTTGCGACATTCGAGAAGAATGGAAAAGGGGGGAAAAGGGGGAGCAAAGCAACCGTGAGTACTCATCCAAAGTACTCGCAAGAAAGGATGTACACTACATATATATCAGTGTCAATGAAATGGGTAGTATATGTGGACTGAACTGCAGAATGCCAGAAGAGAACGGGAAAGCCTAGGCTATCGAAGACTAGCATCTTCAAGCAGCTCCAAGCATCTTGCAGCATCAGAAGAGATAAGAATAGCATAAAGTTAAGTAGTAGTAGTGTTATTAACCTCGGCCAGAGATCCTTTCTCGAATCCCTGCGAGAAAGCAATCCCAGAGCCATACTATCCTGTTATCACCTCAAGTATCCAGTTCTAGTTGTATCGATCGGAATACAACTCAAAGTTTCCGTTACTGTAGGACAGGCTATCGATAGATGTTTTCTTCCCTGCAGGGGTGCACCAACTTACCCACCACGGTCGCTTAACTCCGGCCGGACACACTTTACTGGGTCATGTTCGGCCTCGGCCAAACAATATGCCGCAACCCGACCTAGGCTTAATAGAGAGGTCAGCACGCCGGACTAAACCTATGCCCCCAGGGGTCATGGGCCATCGCCTCGGGAACTCCTGCACATTGCGAACGCGGTCGGTGAGCAGACATAGCTACCTCCTTAAAAGGCAGGTGCTTACCAGTCCAACCCGGTGCGCGCCGCTCAGTCGGTGACGTCTATTAAGCTTCGGCTGATGTATACGACGCATAACGCCCATACTATGCCCACGTGATGGTTAGTGCTATCAGGCCAAAGGCCCCTCGGATCAAATATCCAAATTATAGTGGATTAGGAGCACGCGGTAATGAGCAGAGACTCACGATCGATGCGACCCCGTCGCCCCATCTCGAGGACTTGCGGCAAGGGCTAAGAATGCCCGGCCACACCTCGTAAGTATCTCGCGAGCACCTTCCAGGTCGACCCGACTCCACATCACTCGCAATTAAGCTCACGCGGGTACCCCTCAGGGCCGACCCGTCTTTAGTAACATGGTTCAGTGTAAAATCATAGTAACCATAGTAACTGTGTGTCTAACACCAAGGGGAACCATGAGGAACCACCCTCGGTGGATTCCACTCGATGTAATCATCAAGGTGAACGTAAGAGGAACCACCCTCGAGGTTCACACTTGAGGGATTGCACGACAGAGTTGTATCGGAAGTGGTTAAGGAGGAAATCACCCTCGATGACCACGACCGAATAGCTACATACAGAGATCTCATCAGGAGTGATGTATGAGGTTCCACCCTCGGCACTCGATGGTAACTCTGCAGAGTCGAGCAACAAAAGGGGCGTGATGTGATGTGAGGTGTCGGGCTTTGGTCGTCGATCACGTTGATCGAGTCATAGATGATGAAGCAGGGGCAACAAGGACAAGGTGAGGGTCACTTATGGATCACTAACCAACCTATACTAAGCAGTTTAGGATAAGAAGGTAAGGTAACAATAAGCAGGTTACAAAAGCAGGCTATGCATCAGAATAGGAGCAAACAATAACAGTAGCAAAATCTAATGCAAGCATGAGAGAATGGAATGTGCGATATCGGGATGAACAAAGGGGGGGCTTGCCTGGAAGCTCTGCTATAAAGGAAGAAGGGTCGTCAGAGACGTAGTCGATCACAGGGGCAGCATCAGTCTCGGGGCCTACCGGAGAGAAGAGGGGGAAGAAACAATAAATATAAAGCTAACAAAGCATCATAAAGCATAACATGGTAATACGCGCTGCTAGGGGTAAACTAACGCAGTGCTAGGTGATACAGACGAAGAGGGAAAATATCCAGGAATGTTTTCCCAGCGTTTGACATTTTTCGGACAGATGAAAGAGAGGGGACGGTTCCATGTTCAGCATGCTAGGGGCATGGGACAGATGAACGGACCGCGTATTTGGATTCATTGGATATTTCTGAGCAACTTTCATGTAGAAAACATTTTCATCCGAGTTACGGATTATTTTCTATGAATTTCTAAGTTTTAAACATATTCTGGAATTTCCTGAAAATTGGCTAACTCTGAGAATCGCTCAGTTTTAACATCACTTAGCTATTTTCCGAAGGCTATAACTTTAGTTATGTACATCCTATGGCTTAGTGCCCTTTACCAATTCTTATCATCTTTCTGTGATCTACATGACAGTATCATTTACATCCATGTTAGAGTTCAGTTGCTTGATCGAAACTGCATTTGAAAAGTGCCACTTGAAGTTAATTCCTGAAACTGTTAAAATATACGAACATGGGATTTTGTGATTTTCATAGGATTTAATCCTTACATCTTTTGAATTTGGTCCAATGGGATGTTTTGAACCTTGTCAAGTGTACTACCCTCACATATTTATTTTAGCTATGTTAAGCTTTCTTTAGTTGCTGTTTTGAGGCTGTGCAGGGGGCTTACTAGTGCTGTTTTATAAAAGCTAGCAGCTGCTACAGTAATTGAATGTTACTGTAGCAGCGCTGCACTAGTAGCATCAGTTGCAGACGGCCAGCGAACGTGCGGCGAGGCAGGCGCGGAGGCGGGCGTGTGCGGGGGAGGCGGAACACGGCGATGCAGGCGAACACTAGCGGCTGGCGGGAGGAGCTGGCGCGGGCTGGCAGCCAGCCGCGGGCTGGGGACGGCCCGAGCGGCAACGGCAGCAGCAGGCGGCCGCCGGATGCAGCAGCGGCAGCAGGCAAGCAGTAGCTATGTAGAGCAGTGCGTCAGCAGACTGGCTACTGATACGTCTCCAACGTATCTATAATTTTTGATGGTTCCATGCTATATTATATTCTGTTTTGGATGTTTAATGGGCTTTATTATACACTTCTATATTATTTTTGGGACTAACCTATTAACCGGAGGCCCAGCCCGAATTGCTGTTTTTTTGCCTATTTCAGTGTTTCGAAGGAAAAGAATATCAAATGGAGTCCAAACAGAATGAAACCTTCGGGAACGTGATTTTTTGAACAAACGTGATCCAGAGGACTTGGAGTGGACGTCAAGCAACCGACGAGGAAACCACGAGGCAGGGGGCGCGCCTACCCCCTGGGCACGCCTCCACCCTCGTGGGCCCCTTGTAGCTCTCCTGACGAACCTCCTTCGCCTCTATATACTTATATACCCTGGAAACATCAGATACGGAGCCAAAACCCTATTTCCACCACCGCAACCTTCTGTACCCGTGAGATCCCATCTTGGGGCCTTTTCCGGCGCTCCGCCGGAGGGGGCATCGATCACGGAGGGCTTCTACATCAACACCATAGCCTCTCCGATGATGTGTGAGTAGTTTACTTCAGACCTTCGGGTCCATAGTTATTAGCTAGATGGCTTCTTCTCTCTCTTTGGACATCAATACAAAGTTCTCCTCTTTTCTCTTGGAGATCTATTTGATGTAACTCTTCTTTTTGCAGTGTGTTTGTCGAGATCCGATGAATTGTGGGTTTATGATCAAGATTATCTATGAACAATATTTGAATCTCCTCTGAATTCTTTGATGTATGATTGGTTATCTTTGCAAGTCTCTTCGAATTATCAGTTTGGTTTGGCCTACTAGATTGATCTTTCTTGCAATGGGAGAAGTGCTTAGCTTTGGGTTCAATCTTGCGGTGCTCGATCCCAGTGACAAGGGGAAACGACACGTATTGTATTGTTGCCATCGAGGATAAAAAGATGGGGTTTATATCATATTGCATGAGTTTATCCCTCTACATCATGTCATCTTGCTTAGAGCGTTACTCTGTTCTTATGAACTTAATACTCTAGATGCATGATGGATAGCGGTCGATGTGTGGATTAATAGTAGTAGATGCAGGCAAGAGTCGGTCTACTTGTCACGGACGTGATGCCTATATACATGATCATACCTAGATATTCTCATAACTATGCTCAATTCTATCAATTGCTCGACAGTAATTTGTTTACCCACCGTAATACTTATGCTATCTTGAGAGAAGCCACTAGTGAAACCTATGGCCCCCGGGTCTATTTTCCATCATATTAATCTCCCGACAACAAGCTATTTCTGGCGCCGTTTATGTTGCTTTCTTTACTTTTAGTCTTTACCATAAAAATACTAAAAATATTATCTTATCATCTCTATCAGATCTCACTCTCGTAAGTGACCGTGAAGGGATTGACAACCCCTTTATCGCATTGGTTGCGAGGTTCTTATTTGTTTGTGTAGGTGTGTGGGACTCGAGCGTGGTCTCCTACTGGATTGATACCTTGGTTATCAAAAACTAAGGGAAATGCTTACGCTACTTTACTGCATCACCCTTTCCTCTTTAAGGGAAAACCAACACAGTGCTCAAGAGGTAGCAAGAAGGATTTCTAGCGCCGTAGCCGGGGAGTCTACGCACAAGTCAAGACATACCAAGTACCCATCACAAACTCTTATTCCTCGCATTACACTATTTGCCATTTGCCTCTCGTTTTCCTCTCCCCCACTTCACCCTTGCCGTTTTATTCGCCCTCTTTTCCCTTCGCCTCTTTTTCACTTGCTTCGTCATTATGGCTAGTCCTTTATCTACTCCTTTGTCTCCCGAGAATGAAGTTCTTAATTTTAAACAAAGGGAGGGAGAAAATATAAAAGATGCTTGGTACAGAATTTGCAATGCGCAAAATAGATCTACTAGGAAGCAATCTACTTCCATTCTTCTTTGCAATTTTTATGTAGGCATGACTCCTTGGAATAGATATATTCTTGATACCATTACCGGAGGAAATTTCTTGGGTAGCCATACTTTTGATTCTTATAATGCTATGATAGATTTATCTGGCCCACCACCTCTTTTGGTTAATGGAACTATTTTAACTTTGGAACATGTGATGCAACGACTTAAAATTATTGAAAATAAAGTTGCCACCGTAGAATTGATTGAAAATTTGGATAGAAAGATACACAACCAAGTAACCCAATACGGATCTAAGGTAGGAGTTGCTCTCAAATTTTTTAAAGAAAAGGAACCTATGGTTAATGAAAAGATAGATCAAGATTCCACTAGAATTGATAAAATTGAGGATATTATTACCAACCTAGGATCTGCCTTTTCTTCCATGAAAAACACTCCTTCTAATGCTAAGATTGCCAAATTGATGTATGTTCCTAAAAGTAAGGGTGAAACTTCTAGTAAGGGAAATGCGGACCTCAAATCCATAAGTGTTCACCCCAACTTTCTCGCTATCCTTAAGGAACCTTTTGCTACAAATAATTTTCTCAATTTTGTGCCTAGGAGTTTGATAATTAATAAAAAGAAATAAACTCCTAGGGGTTATAGGAGTCTTATTAAAGAATTGCCTACCAAAGATGACAATACCTAGATCTATCCTTGTTTTTATGCCTAGCTAAGGGCGTTAAACGATAGCGCTTGTTGGGAGGCACCCCAATTTTATTTTAGTTTTTTTGCTTTTTACTTCTGTTTAGTAATAAATCTTTGATCTAGCTTCTGGTTAGATGTGTTTTTATGTTTTAATTAGTGTTTGTGCCAAGTAAAACCTATAGGATCTTCTTGGATGATAGTTATTTGATCTTGCTGAAAATTCCAGAAACTTTCTGTTCACGAAAATAATTGTTAAAAATCACCAGAACGTGATAAAATACTGATTCCAATTGCAGTAGATCAATAAACAAATTGTCTAGGACTTCCTATTTTGGTAGATTTTTCTGAGTTCCAGAAGTTTGCGTTAGTTACAGATTACTACAGAATGTTCTGTTTTTGACAGATTCTGTTTTTCGTGTGTTGTTTGCTTATTTTGATGAATCTATGGTTAGTAAAAGAGTTTATAAACCATAGAGAAGTTGGAATACAGTAGGTTTAACACCAATAGAAATAAATAATGAGTTCAATACAGTACCTTGAAGTGGTGTTTTGTTTTCTTTCGCTAACGGAGCTCACGAGATTTTCTGTTAAGTTTTGTGTTGTGAAGTTTTCAAGTTTTGGGTAAGGATTTGATGGATTATGGAACAAGGAGTGGCAAGAGCCTAAGCTTGGGGATGCCCAATGCACCCCAAGGTAAATCCAAGGACACCAAAAAGCCAAAGCTTGGGGATGCCCCGGAAGGCATCCCCTCTTTCGTCTTCGTCCATCCGTAACTTTACTTGGAGCTATATTTTTATTCACCACATGATAAGTGTTTTGCTTGGAGCGTCTTGTATGATTTGAGTCTTTGCTTTTTAGTTTACCACAATCATCCTTGCTGTACACACCTTTTGAGAGAGACACACATGATTCAGAATTTATTAGAATACTCTATGTGCTTCACTTATATCTTTTGAGCTATATAGTTTTTGCTCTAGTACTTCACTTATATTTTTTAGAGCGCGGCGGTGGTTTGTTTTATAGAACTATTGTTCTCTCATGCTTCACTTATATTATTTTGAGAGTCCTACAAAACAGCGTGGTAATTTTCTTTAATTGTGAAATTAGTCCTAATATGATAAGCATCCAAGATTAGTAAAAACTTTCTTATAAGTGCGTTGAATACTAAGAGAAGTTTGATGCTTGATAATTGTTTTGAGATATGAAGATGGTGATACTAGAGTCATGCTAGTTGAGTGGTTATGAATTTGAGAAATACTTGTGTTAAATTTTGTGATTCCCGTAGCATGCACGTATGGTGAACCGTTATGTGATGAAGTCGGAGCATGATTTATTTATTGATTGTTTTCCTTATGAGTGGCGGTCGGGGACGAGCGATGGTCTTTTCCAACCAATCTATCCCCCTAGGAGCATGCACATAATACTTTGTTTTGATAACTAATATATTTTTGCAACAAGTATATGAGTTCTTTTGACTAATGTTGAGTCCATGGATTATATGCACTTTTATCCATCCACCATTGCTAGCCTCTCTACTACCGTGCATTTTTCACCGGTATCATACACCCACCATATACCTTCCTCAAAACAGCCACCATACCTACCTATCATGGCATTTCCATAGCCATTCCGAGATATATTGCCATGCAACTTACCACCGTTCCGTTTACTATGACACGCTCCATCATTGTCATATTGCTTTGCATGATCATGTAGTTGACATCGTATTTGTGGCAAAGCCACCGTTCATAATTTTCATACATGTCACTCTTGATTCATTGCATATCCCGGTACACCGCCGGAGGCATTCATATAGTCATATTTTGTCCTAAGTATTGATTTGTAATACTTGAGTTGTAAGTAAATAAAAGTGTGATGATCGTCATTATTAGAGCATTGTCCCAAGTGAGGAAAGGACGATGGAGACTATGATTTCCCCATAAGTCGGGATGAGACTCCGGACAAAAAAAATGAGAGAAAAGAGAGAAGGGACAATGCTACTATCCTTTTTCCACACTTGTGCTTCAAAGTAGCACCATGATCTTTATGATAGAGAGTCTCTTGATTTGTCACTTTCATATACTAGTGGGAATTTTTCATTATGGAACTTGGCTTGTATATTCCAATGACGGGCTTCCTCGAATTGCCCTAGGTCTAAGTGAGCAAGCAAGTTGGATGCACACCCACTTAGTTTTCATTATTGAGCTTTCATACACTTATAGCTCTAGTGCATCCATTGCATGGCAATCCCTAGTCACTCACATTAATATCTATTAATGGGCATCTCCATAGCCCGTTGATCCGCCTAGTTGATGTGAGACTATCTTCTCCTTTTTGTCTTGTCCACAACCACCATTCTATTCCACCTATAGTGCTATATCCATGGCTCACGCTCATGTATTGCGTGAAGATTGAAAAGTTTGAGAACACCAAAAGTGTGAAACAATTTCTTGGCTTGTCATTGGGGTTGTGCATGATTTAAACATTTTGTGTGGTGAAGATAGAGCATAGCCAGACTATATGATTTTGTAGGGATAACTTTCTTTCGCCATGTTATTTTGAGAAGACATGATTGCTTTATTAGTATGCTTGAAGTATTATTACTTTTATGTCAATATTAAACTTTTGTCTTGAATCTTTTGGATCTGAATATTCATACCACAAATAAGGGAATTACACTGAAAATTATGCTAAGTAGCATTCCACATCAAAAATTCTGTTTTTATCATTTACCTACTCGAGGACGAGCATGAATTAAGCTTGGGGATGCTTGATACGTCTCCAACGTATCTATAATTTTTTATTGTTCCATGCTATATTATATTCTGTTTTGGATGTTTAATGGGCTTTATTATACACTTTTATATTATTTTTGGGACTAACCTATTAACCGGAGGCCCAACCCGAATTGCTGTTTTTTTGCCTATTTCAGTGTTTCGAAGGAAAGGAATATCAAACGGAGTCCAAACGGAATGAAACCTTCGGGAACATGATTTTGTGAACAAAAGTGATCCAGAGGACTTGGAGTGGACGTCAAGCAACCGACGAGGAAGCCACGAGGCAGGGGGCGCGCCCTCCACCCTTGTGGGCCACTCGTAGCTCTCCTGACCGACCTCCTTCGCCTATATATACTCATATACACTGGAAACATCAGGTACGGAGCCCAAACCCTATTTCCACCGCCGCAACCTTCTGTACCCGTGAGATCCCATCTTGGGGCCTTTTCCGATGCTCCGCCGGAGGGGGCATCGATCATGGAGGGCTTCTACATCAACACCATAGCCTCTCCGATGATGTGTGAGTAGTTTACTTCAGACCTTCGGGTCCATAGTTATTAGCTAGATGGCTTCTTCTCTCTCTTTGGATCTCAATACAAAGTTCTCCTTGATTCTCTTGGAGATCTATTTGATGTAACTCTTCTTTTTGCAGTGTGTTTGTCGAGATCCGATGAATTGTGGGTTTATGATCAAGATTATCTATGAACAATATTTGAATCTCCTCTGAATTCTTTTATGTATGATTGGTTATCTTTGCAAGTCTCTTCGAATTATCAGTTTGGTTTGGCCTACTAGATTGATCTTTCTTGCAATGGGAGAAGTGCTTAGCTTTGGGTTCAATCTTGTGATGCTCGATCCCAGTGACAGTAGGGGAAACGACACGTATTGTATTGTTGCCATCAAGAATAAAAAGATGGGGTTTATATCATATTGCATGAGTTTATCCCTCTACATCATGTCATCTTGCTTAGAGCGTTACTCTGTTCTTATGAACTTAATACTCTAGATGCATGCTAGATAGCGGTCGATGTGTGGAGTAATAGTAGTAGATGCAGGCAGGAGCGGTCTACTTGTCACGGACGTGATGCCTATATACATGATCATACCTAGATTTTCTCATAACTATGCTCAATTCTATAAATTGCTCGACAGTAATTCCTTTACCCACCGTAATACTTATGCTATCTTGAGAGAAGCCACTAGTGAAACCTATGGCCCCCAGGTCTATTTTCCATCATATTAATCTCCCGACAACAAGCTATTTCTAGCGTCGTATATTTTGCTTTCTTTACTTTTAGTCTTTACCATAAAAATACCAAAAATATTATCTTATCATCTCTATCAGATCTCACTCTCGTAAGTGACCGTGAAGGGATTGACAACCCCTTTATCGTGTTGGTTGCGAGGTTCTTATTTGTTTGTGTAGGTGCGTGGGACTCGAGCGTGGTCTCCTACTGGATTGATACCTTGGTTCTCAAAATTTGAGGGAAATACTTACGCTACTTTACTGCACCACCCTTTCCTCTTCAAGGGAAAACCAACGCAGTGCTCAAGAGGTAGAAGCTACGCGCGTGGGGGTGCCTTCGAACGAGCAGTGAGTGCCGCGTCCATCTAGGCTAGCGACAGGCGCCGGGAACGACCGGAGAGGCGCGGGCAATGAGCTAAGGCGGCGCCGAAGTTCGGGCGCTAGTGGAAACGGAGCTAGGAGGCACGGGGAGGCACACGCTCATGCTTGCTGGGCTCCTGTGAGCACCAGGAGCTCGATGCCATGCTCAGGCGAGCACAACAGGGGCCATGGCCACAGCGGCGAGGCGATCTGTGGCGACGGGCTCACAGCAACGGCGATGAGGTAGCTATGGTGCGTGAGAGGGTTAACGGGGATGAGCAGAAGGTGAAGAAGCTCACCGAGCGGTACGTCGATGGCCCTTGGTAGTTTAGGAGCAGCAGGAGTCGAAGGCGTTCGTCGGAGATGCGCCGATGATCCGAGGAAGAAGACGGCCTCAATCCGAGGCTGCGGTGACGCAGAGCTCAGGCTCGAGGTCGGGGAGGCTGCATCGGGGTCCGGCGGAGCTTCACGACATGACAACGGAGCGAGGTGGTGGCTGTGGCCGCGGGATCGAGCGGTGCACGGCGATGACAGCGTCGATGAGGTGCAGAGGGAGAGAACGAGCGATGGAGAGGGGAAAACGGTGGGCTAGGGTTTGGATGCAACGGCGGCTTGGGGTCGGCCTTATCTCCTCCGGAGCTCGAGTGGATGCCCGACGTGTGTGCATTGCCGGCCAGGGTTCCGGTGGATGAGCGACACGCCCTCCCCTGTGTACAGGAGAAAGGAGATGAGGACTAGGTGGGCTGGGCCATAGGCCAGAGGCCAAGTAGGCCCTTACTCCTTTCTGGTTTTCTATTTTTTTACATTTAAAACAGAGACAACTAGGGAAAAGTTTGGGCTACCAAAATACTTTGAAAAATTGTGGGACTAGGCCACTTAAATTCCTTGTACTGTTTGGCACTGCCATAAAATTTTTGAGGGGCAACTAAATCCACTTGGATTTTTCACAAGTAAAATAGCATTTTAAAATGTTGAAAAGGCACTGTTTTATTTGCTATAGTCCATCTTGGCTTGGAGGTGATGTTGTTTTCCTTAACAATCATTTGTTATGGAATTTTGGCTAAATGATGAACTATTTTGCAGCAACTTTTGTGCAACTCCATTTTTCACTTGCAAATTGAATTTGATTTGAAAGTGGAAATTTCAAAGGATATTTGAATCGAAGGTGATCAAGTACTGTTTAGTAAAATGATTAGCTTAATCATAGAGGGTTACTGTAGCATGACACTGGGGTGTTACAAATTACAATAAGGAATAAAGAGATCGTGCCTATCCTTGACTTGGAGGGCACCCCACGGCTTCATAGAAATCCCGCCGCTATGCGGCTTCGCCAGCCCGTCCCATACTCAATGGGTCGACGCCCCGAGGACCCCTTAGTCCATAACTCCCTCAGTAGCCCCCGAACTTGCCCCCAACGCCAAAGCTTGTGTCCGGCATCTGCTCTCCTAATGGTATTCAGCTTGCGAGGTGAGTTCCCTGATTTGCTTCATGTTAGGAGCCGAGGGGTCTCCAGAATCTGAAATGGCAGTTTTCCTTAGCAACGAAGGCAAAATAAAAATCATTCGAGTGTAAACAGTGCCTTCGCCTGACAACTTTTTTCTCTTTCGAAGAGTCACGTCCAGCCATAACGCCAAGCGGTTACTATTTCTCGAAGCGCAGCTCGAGGCTGATGCTACGTCTGGCACGTCTCCTCAAGGTGGAGATCGTGTCCCTCCTTTCGGGGGATATGATCAATGATTTCGATTCCCTTCCCTGCACATAACGTTGCGGGCATATCGGGAAGTGGAGAAGCCAACGGCGTGGAAAAAGGAACCCCTGGCTTGTCAACAACCTATAAATGGGGAGCCGCTACAGTTAGCATCCCACGCCTTCTTCCACCTCCCACTCACACAAATCCTCAGAGCTCCAGCGCCCCTTTTCTCTGCTTCCACAACAAATCCCACTCCGTCTCCAGCCATGGACGGATCCGGCGCCAGTGGGAAGTGGGAGGCCTCCACCGTCATTGACGGCGATATCATGAAGCTGAAACAGGCCGGCTATTTGTCGGCCGACGTTGCCCATCGGGCCCCGAAGAGGGCCAAATCATCCCTTTGTGCGAAAGGGTCATATTCCTCCCCCATTTTCTTAGGGGTCTTGGATTTCCTCCGCACCCCTTTGTGCAGGGGTTGATGTTCTTCTACGGGCTAGATTTTCAGGATCTAGCCCCCAACACCCTCCTCCATATCTCATCCTTCATCATCTTCTGCAAGGCCTTCCTTCGAGTCCGGCCACACTTTGACCTATGGCTAAAGGTGTTCAACGTCAAGCCCAAGGTAGTTGGCGGTGAACAGGCGGACTGCGGCAGGGCCATGATCAGCAAGCTAACGCGGGTCCAGTGGCCGAAGGGCCACTTCGTCGACACCGTCAGAATGTGGCAAATGGAATGGTTCTACATCACCGAGCCACGGGGAGCCAGCTGGGCAGCAGACCCCACATTCAGATCCGAACCTCCTACCAGGCTGGCCTCATGGATCAACAAGAGCCCGGACTGGGGGTCTGCTGATGATTTGAAGGCGCTGCAAAAGCGCGTCGTCGGTGTAATGGAGACCGTCGCGAAGCTGGCTAACGTGATTTAGATCATGCTCCATCGTCAACTCCTCCCCTTCCAGCAGAGGGCCAAGCCAATGTGGGAGTTCAACCTCGAAGATCCACTCACCATGCAACACCTCTTTGGCACGACCCACAAAAAGGTTTGGGGTCAGCTATTCAAGCTGCAGAAGGACTGGCCAGTCAAAGGGGAGGACATCAGCCTCGACACTGCAAACCCTCCGAAGAAGGTGAGCGGTACTTGTCTCTGAAAGTTCTTTTTATCGACTAGAGGGGGGTGAATAGGCGATTTTTACAAATTCGTCACTGAGGAAATTCAAGGTGAGGAATTTCCTAAGTCATGAACAACAGGCAGCGGAATAAGTACTCAGATGCAAGCGTAATAGAGTAGAAACGGGTTCATCATGATGAAATGAAAACAAGCACAGAGTACAAGTAGCGTGTAAACAGAATAAGCAGGCTGAAGACAAAGTGACTAAAGAATTTGGATTGAGGAAATTGAGAAAGTCTTCAGTCAAAGTCTTCAAATAGTAACTATCAAGGTCATCAACACATGAATGAGGAAATGAAAGGGTTGAGGAAATAGAACCGGTGGCTTGGTGAAGACAATGATTTTGAAGACCAGTTCCAACTGTTGTGATAGTTGTACGTCTGGTTGGAGCGGCTAGGTATTTAAACTTGAGGACACACAGTCCCGGACACACAGTCCTCACTGTATTCTCCTTGAGCTAAGATCACATAGACCTCGCCCAATCACTCGTGGTAAGTCTTCAGGTGACTTCCAAACCTTCACAGACCCGGTCACTCGGCGATATACAATTTCCTCTTGGATGCTCTAGAACATGACGCCTAACCGTCTTGGGGATGCACAGTCCTCAAAGGTAACAAGCGTCAGTTCCACACAGGAACAATCTCTTCAGTGATGCTCAATCACTTTGGGTTTGTAGGTGTTTGTGTTTGGGTTTTCCTCACTGATGATTTTCGCTCAAAGTCCTCGAGCTCGGACGATGGGATGCCCTCAATGACAAGTGTCAGTTTCTCTCGGAGCAACCAACCAGCTAGTGGTTGTACGGGGTGGCTATTTATAGCCTAGGGAGCAGCCCGACATGATAAGACATAAATGCCCTTCAATGATATGACCGTTAGGTGGGTAGATATTTTGGGACAGCTAGCGCATAGCACAGCAACGGTCGGATATTTGAGCTATCAAATTCCTCAGGGCTATCATGTTCCTCACTTGTAGGCACTTCGCACTAGCGAATTCCTAACTCCTTAGTCAGGACAAATTCCTCGGAGAACATAAGATCTTCGTCTCTGTCACTGAAGAAATTGACTAAACTGGATGAGATTTCCAATGGCTTCCTCGAAAGGATTGGGTAGGTGTAGGATTTTGAGATGAGCATCACTTGGAAACCTTTCCTTAGTTTTACCTCGCCCCCCTTGAATAGTACGGTGTTTCCCGCGACTCAAGAAAGAGAAAATGAAACTAAGAAAAAAAGTCTTCATGCTTCATAATCCTCGCATGAATATCAAGTCTTCACGGTCACACCAATTTCTTCCCTTTCAAAGTCTTTTAGAAAACCAAAGTCTTCAGCTCAAGACATCATTTTTAGGGGTCAACTTTCATCGTAAATATCAAACTCCTCATAGACTTATAGACCCGTGTACACTCACAAACTCATTAGTCCCTTAACCTATAAGTCTTCAATACACCAAAATAACCAAGGGGCACTAGATGCACTTACAATCTCCCCCTTTTTGGTGATTGATGACAATATAGGTTAAGTTTTCAATGGGGATAAACATATGAAGTGTAAATACTAATATTGAGGAATTTGATTGCAAGATATAGAAGAACTCCCCCTGAAGATGTGCATATTTGAGGAATTTGCTTTGAATAGCAAATGCACATTGTAGAGTAGAATCATGGAGATCTCCCCCTATATCTTGTAATTCATACACGCATTTAACATAAGATATGAAGAATTTGAAATGCATGATGAAATAGGGTGTCTGATGAAATTCAACATGCGTGCATTAACGTACTTGAGGAAATAGCATGCAGAAAACAGAGCAAAAGTATCAGACCACCATAGGACTTAAGTTTACAACTCGATCAACAAACACTTCAGAAGAGCGAGAGTTGTAAGTTAGCAAAAAAATGCCCATATATAGAGACCCGCTTAAAGACAAACTCAAATTACTCCCCCTTTGTCATCGAATGAACAAAAGGGACGATAAATGAGGACTAACGCCCCTGAAGAATATCATCAAGTCGATGGAGGAGCGCCAACGTTGTTGGGGTTGTCCGTTGGTGTAGGGCCTGCCGTGGTGTCGTTCAAGTCTTCGACTTCATCTGTCTCGCGCGATGAGGAATATGAGCTGGCGACGAGCTGAGGAACTTTGAACATCTTGAATTTCTTCGAAGGTGGCTGAGACCAGTCAAAGTCCTGTTGGAAGCCCATCTCCTTGAGATCTTCAGCACTGTAGAGGTTAGACAGAATAGCCCAAGTGTGGTCAAAGACTTCATGCAAGTAGTAGTGATTCTTCTTCACAGAGTTTTGAGTGACTGTCATGTTCTGAAGAATTGCACCAAACTGACACTTGACCTGATGTAGGGTGGAACCCTATATGGCCGATGTTTCATGAAAGGAGCGGATCCCGCGAAGAACACGAAGAACATGGGGAAGAACGGAGAGAAATCACAAGGGGAAACACTCAAGAACAAGTCCAATCACACATCCACTAGACAATCAAACACACAAGATCCACAAGGTACATGAACAACAAAGGGAAAGATACAAGGTAAGGTTCATCTCCATGAGGAGGTCTTGAATCCACGCGGGGATCTTCCCGTGAGGGGTCTTGAATCCAAGGTGGATCTTCTCCGTAGAGGGGCCGCGGTCTCTCTCGTGGAGTAGATCTATAATGGATGAGCAAAGCTCTATCTCTAAATGAGCTAATCCTTTGCTAACCCTAGATTGGAGGAGGGGGTGGTCTATTTATAGTCTAAGCCATGAAGGGGTAAGTGGGAAAGGTATACATGGGCCTCTGGCCCGTGGCTGCGCGCAGGCAGGCGCCGGATGTCCGGGCTGGGGGCTGGATGTCCGGGGCTTCGCGAGTCACCGGATATCCGGGGCACTGGCCGGATGTCTGGCCCGAAGATGGGCAAACTTCTGGTGCGTTCTATCGTCGATGCTGGATTTCCGGGGGAGGCGCCGGATGTTCGGGCTTTGGTGAGGCGCCGGATGTCCGGGGCTGACGCCGGATGTCCGGCCGCTGAAGCTTGTTTGGCCTTCTGTTGGTGCAGCTGTTGGGCGGCTGCACAGGCGCCGGATGTCCGGCCGCTGTAGCTTTAGCAACTCCGTCTTCTTCCGTCATCGCTTCCAGGCTTCCCTTGCGGATGGTATAGTTGTTCCTTGGCGCTTGCACTCCTCCTTGTCGTCCGTAGTGTTCCGACAATACCTATGCATGCACGCGAGTGGAGTGTCAAGTAGTATACCATCCTCGAAGGTGTCAAGTGAGCACGTGTAAAGGAGATGATTCATCTTTGTGTATGTGAAGTAGACGCCGCCCGTGCCACTCGTCGAACGGACTCTTGACATGGTGATGTCCATAGGATGCTCCGCATCATCTCCCCTCCCTTGGAAAGATCCGTCCTCAGATCTAAAACCAAATCACCATGGGAAAGAGATGGCTTCACCGTGTAGAAGTGGACGTTCACCAAGTACTTGTCATCTTGAAGCTCGAAATGGGCACTCTCCAATGTCGCACCGTCTTGTGATTCCTTCAAAAGGAGTAAGGACAACAAACACTTTGAAAAACAAATGTGGTTAGCTTTAGTGCAAAACCAAGCATTCAAGAGGTGAGTCACCAAACAAGTGTCGTCATCATGCCAAGCATATTGTGTGACAAAGGATTGTGACATGGTATGTAAGCATATCAATCGAGCGCAAGCAAATCTATCATGGGGACAAGCATGTAAATGTGAGGTAGAGATGCAAGTAGGAGTGTCAAGATAATAAGCATCTACCTCAAGGTCATAGCAATCATGCATAAAGCGCTCGACAAATGGTCGATTGTAGGCATAAGAATCATTCACAACACCTAAGAAGATGAGATGTCTAAACACATGCGTCAAGTGCAAGACAATCCAAGCATAACGTGCATAGGGTGTTGTGAATATAGTGTGGCACTCAACACAATAGAAAGAGCAATTGTTCATCATGTGTGAGGCAATCAAGCTAAGCATGTAGCAATCAATGGGACATGGCATATGTGAAGTGATGACATTGTTGCAACCAAACATATGATAGGAGCAAATAATCCAAGAACTGGATGCAACACACAAGGCATATATATCATGATGCATGGAATGTTGAAAATGACAAGTCGAAGCAAGATCTCTAACAAGTGTGCAATCAAGTGGTCCAAGATGAATAATAAGTCTCATGGGGAAAGCAACACAAGTAGTATGATCCATAATATCCATGATCAAGAAAGATGTCACCATGAAGGCGTGTCCTTGTGCATTCTTCACAATGCCGAAGTGGTAGGAAAGGTGGTGTAGAAGTGAGTCGTGATCGAATGTATGAGGCTCGCTCTCAAGAGCTCTAATGGTCAACTCACGTGAAGCAGAAGTCGACACAAAGTCCAAGTATCCTACACATGCACAAAAGAAAGCAAAGAATGTATGCGCATGGTAGATAAACACATCATCCATCATGATGGTTCTCTTCTCTTGCACATAACCATTAGAAGCACAAGTGCATGAATAATATGATGCAACAATGGCTATATTCATGGCACTAGGTATATGATGCAAAGAGGTAAGACAAGCATGCCTCACAATGAATATGTCAAAATCTCCAAATATATGTGAGAATGCTATGGGGGCAATCTCATTAGCAAGACTAAAGGCATAGTTGTACTCAATACATGGCAAATCATCTAGCATGAGGGAGGCAACATATGGAGATATATGACAAGAAGCAATAACAATCATGAGCAAAGCATGTAGATGGTTGTCATCAACCTCATAAAATGAGCAAGTATGAATCATTGGTGATGCAACATAAGCAAGCATAGTAATCAAGTCATGCATGCTAGTAGTGCGAAGATGCAACATACTAGAGGAAATCATGGCAATCATGTCATGTGAGCAAATAATAGGCATAGGCAATGCACATGACATATCGCAAGCACGAACACAAAGAAAGATCATAGTATAATCATAGGCATGGGCTACAAAGGAAAGATGGCAATAATAAGTGATATCTCCACCACGCTTGCAAATACACATACAAGTACTAGAATCAATCATCATGTGTAATGCAAAGCATGGGTCACAAATGCATGGCAAAGGCATAGGAATGAGCATATCATGCAAAGTGAACATGGCAAGATGGGCATATAATATGTAATGGACAATAACCCATAGCCAAGTGAGGGCCATGTAGAATAAATGCGCGAAGAGAGCGGTAGGAAAGACAATCCATGGGATCCCAAGTCATCATTGCTCTCTAGTGCTTGTTTTGTGAACTCGTGGGATTGCGAGGTTGACATGTATTCATGGGTACCTACACAGAAGAGACACAAACCAAAGAAATTGTGCATGTGGTAAATGTACGCATCATCCATCATCATGTGTACGTGCACATGTGAGTTAGCACAAGATAAGCAATGCTCGAAGAAATTTGATGCATGGTATGAGAATATGTCATCCATCATGAAAGAATAGTTATTGTGTATAACACGATGGGGACACAAATTGAGAATGCAAGTATATGGCACATCAATAGCATGTTTATTCATAGGAAGCATATTGTGCACACAAGTATTGGGATCATGCAATGGATAGGATGAATCAAAATCTCCTAACATGTATGAGGAAACTATGGGGGTCACCTCATGAGCAATATGGGGAACATCATATGGAGAAAATGGACAACATCCAAAACAATGCATATCCGAAGCTAGGCAGTCATGGCATGGCATATGAGATAAATGATGCAAAGGGAGCATATGAATATCATCACAAGAAAAACAAATGCCAATAACCGTGGGCTTGTCATGTATGCCATATGTGCAAATTGGGTTTGTTTTAATGGCATATGCATAGTCACCACGAAGAGATTGCAAATATGACATATGATTGATCTCATGCATAGCATATGACAAGTCAAGCGGGTTGTCAAACATGATGTGACCTAAACAATTGTCACAAGAAATCCTATGTAACATGGCATCACAACTAATAGACTCCACATGAGAATCATCATACTCATCGTAAATGGGCAAGAAATCGTCACATGAGGAAGTCGCACTAGCATGAATGATGGAAATAGGTGGATCAACATCATGCAAGCAATCAATGTCAAGAATGTCCACTAGTGGGACTAGAGCATCACCTTCACCTATGTTACCTTGTTCATTCCACTCAAGTGGTGTAGGTGAGGTGGGAAAGACCAAATGGTGGTCATCTTCATCTTGATGGAACCATGTGGGGGGCGCATCATATTCCACCATGGCCATCGTCTTGTCCAAAGGAAGGACGTAGTCATCGTGAATCGGCGCGTCATCGTATATGGGACCTAGCACCAAATGAGAATACACAATAGAGGTAGAGGTTAAGTCATTAGAAATCATAGTGGCCTCACATGCCCTATCAACTATCACACTCTCTCTATGTGGTGGTTCACTCACTCCCTCAGAATAGGTGCACTCAAAGTCACATATGGTGGAGTCACTCATCTCACTCAAGTGGTGGGGGTTGTGGCTCTCCTCACATGGGAATTGTGGCAACACATCATATATGGGGCTAGTGGTGAAGTCACTCTCACTCTCACTCTCAATATGGTGGCAAAAGTCACTCAAGTCATCATACGCCGCGATGGTCGAGGTGAAATACTCAACCATCTCATCGCCGTCACCATGGATGAAGGCCGAAGATGGCAAATCATCACTCTCCTCCATGACCGAAGGGAAAATCCCATGCTCGATCATCTCGTCATCGTCGCCATGGATGAAGGACGAAGATGGCACATCATCACTCTTGCCTCCTAAGATGGAAGCATCATCCTTGCTCGCCACCTTGTCGCTTGCCTCCAAAGCATGTTCCCTGATTGGCTCTGTAGTTTTAGCCATCGCCATACCGTCTTGAAAAAGAGTTGAGGTAGACTCGGCATCATCAATGACACAAAGGGGGATGGCGGGGAAGTCGAACTTGGGAGCATCGTCTTGGAGCTCGTCGGGCTTGGACATCTTGGTGGTACTATCCTCATGCTTGTTGTCGTAGAGCTTGGTCGCCGCGAAGTGTGCTTGGGGTGGAGAATCCTTAGTCTTCATGAGTTCTTGTTCCGCCTTGAGAGCACCAACGTAGTTGTCGTAGAGGGACTTGTAGTTCTCGAGGAAGATAGTCTTGGAGATGTCGTTGTTCAATCCCATCATGAAGTAGAACTTCAGCGAAATGGGGTCGTCCACGTCTGCTCGTCGCAAGGCTTTCTTCATCTCCTTGAAGTACTCGTCGATGGACTTGGATCCTTGGATGGTGTTCTCCAATTGGTGTAGAAGTTGTTCCGTGTAGGTTGGAGGCACAAAATCTCGCCGCAAAGCTCTCTTCATCTTTGGCCAACTCACATCGTAGCTCTCCGAAGGTGTGTGAAGCCACCATGTGGACGCGTAGTTGTGGAAGTTTCTTGTGGTGCACTTCACTTGATATTCGGGAGGGACTTGATGTAGCTTGAGGTAGTCGTCCATCAAATGCTCCCACTCGAGATACTCCTCGGGTTCTTGATTCCCATAGAAAGGAATCTCGTGGTCGGTGTTGAGGTCGTAGTAGCTCGTGGAAGTCGCGGACTTGCACTTGGGGAGCTTCTCTTGAGCGTAGACTTGAGGTTCTTGTTGGCGAAGATGCCGTATGTCCGTAGGCGAAGATGCCGTGAAGTCGCTTGGCGAAGATGCCAAGGGAGATGGTGAAGTCGTTGAGCGGTTGTTGGTGTTGAGCTCTTGACCTTCCCGTTCTTGTTTGTGATGGTGTCGATGCCGATGTGACCTTGCCAGAGATGGTAGCTCGAAAGCATGTGCTCTTGAGTGTCTTCTCGAAGATGAGGAAGACCGCTTGTAGGACTTGATGAGGGCTTTGATCGCCTTCATTTAAGCTTGCATCTTGGCGTCGGTAGAGTTTTTCGTGGCATCGAACTCGCTGTTGTTGTTGTAGACCGAAGGTGAAATGCCTTGCCTATCCATCACAAGACTCGAGTAGAGGTGAGTAGAAAATGAGATAAACAGTACCAAGTTACCTTTTGCCAAAGTTGAGGATGTATCCCGTTTCACTCAATGTGAGATGAAAGAATAGTGGAATTGGTACCGGACTTGTTCACTCACACCTACAAACTAAAGCTTATGGAGTAGCTCGGTGAGGATAGTGGCACAAAAATTTAATGCAAAATGTTAGCAAGAGTCAATAATGTTGAAAGAGATTCGCAAATTCGCAAATGTAACAAGTAGACCAATAGCAAAGAATGGCACACGGAAATGCATACACGGATAGATAGATGGGGTCGTGCAACTAAGGAATGAGCTCAAAATGTGTAATCCACGGAAAACGCTCGTGTTGCACAACTCAAGAGAGACGCTAGCACGATTGCTCAATAGGCGGATACGACACTTGTGCACAATGTATGATATGCAAAATGGATAAACTTTCTATCCCAAGTATGCTATATCTGTATGGTTCCCGGTGTTTGATCCAACATGTCAAGTATGATATATTGTAATGCACTATGATACGATGCTATGGCTCTTGCTTACAAGCTCTTTGCTCTCTTTCTCTTTTGCTTAAAAGCTTTATTCTTTTTTTTGATATGGCCACTATGCGAAATGCACAAACCAAGATAGCAATTGTGTATATGCGGGAACAAACTTTTGACACAAGAGATGATATGATGATACCAATATGATATGGTAGTTTTGCAATGGAAGGCGTAGACCAGTGATCACTAATGTGCACAAGTAACGTTTCCGGCAATACTCAAATGGCTAGTCTCGATAGGTAAGTGACGCAAAATGGGCTAGGGGTTAACAATGGAATTGCAAGGGAATATACAAATGGAGGGATACCACGATACCAAGATGATATGGAGGTTACCATCGAGGGTTTCTCGTTTGTAAGCCACGGACAGATGAAGGTGAAGTGGTCAATGTCGATGACGAACTCGAGGCGATGATGAGTTGCGGTGATCTTGATGTAGATACCAAGATGATGGAGACTCGTCCTAACTAGCCGAAACACCTTAGGAAACGGAAAAACCACGAACTCAAAATCTCAAACGTCAAATGTCAAATGGTGGTAGCGGGAACGCGGTGGTGGTTTTGCGGAAACTCAATGGGATTGCGGAAATGCAATGATGGGGTTTTGAGTACGCAATGCGGAAGTGGAGGGTAAGATGGTGGAAGTGTATGGTGGGTAAGCCTATGCGGAAGTTATGGTGGTGGTTGATGAAGAAGCAACCATCCCTAAGTAGCCGAAACACCTTAGGAGACTCGAATCACAACTCAAACAACCACTAATGCTATATGGAATGAAAAGGGTTAGGTTGCGGAAGTCGGTGGTGGTTATGCGGATGATATGGTGGAAGCCCTAGGCAAAGATGCCAAAGTGCCAAAAATTTGATGGAGTCAAATGGTGATGTAACCTATCTAGATGGTTAGAGGATGTCAATAGCTACTCAACGAGCTAAAGAACGCGAAAATTGGACTTCGGATGTGAAAGTTACGGTCAAACGGTGAAACACGGGAGGCTGATGCTCTAGGGGTCGGACATCCGAGGTCGGGGCCGGATATCCGGGACCTGATGTCCAGAAACTTGCGCGATTTTGTGCTCCAGGAGCCGGATGTCCGGCTTGGGGCCCGGATGTCCGGCCTGAGGCCCGGATGTCCGGCCCGACGATTCCAGATCGGGATTTGGACTTCGAAACTCGATTTGGGCGGAAATTGATGATTTTGGGGGCAAAATTGGGGAGATTTCGTGGGTGGAAAGTGGGGAAACTTGGGGGAAATGCTAGCTCCACTTGAAACCAAGCAAATCTATGGATCAAAATCAACAAAGCATCACCAAACCAACAAATCACAAAAAAAATTGGGGGCTATTTTTGTGGGGAATTTTCAAATTTGGGACAGAATCAACAAAACAAGGCTAGAAAACAAAGAGGGGAGGCTCCGAAATCGTGATCAACGTGGCTCATGATACCAAGATGATGTAGGGTGGAACCCTATATGGCCGATCTTTCACGAAAGGAGCGAATCCCGCGAAGAACACGAAGAACACGGGGAAGAACGGAGAGAAATCACAAGGGGAAACACTCAAGAACAAGTCCAATCACACATCTACTAGACAATCAAACACACAAGATCCACATGGTACATGAACAAAAAAGAGAAAGATACAAGGTAAGTTTCATCTCCATGAGGAGGTCTTGAATCCATGAGGGGATCTTCCCGTGAGGGGTCTTCAATCCAAGGTGGATCTTCTCCGTAGAGGGGCCGCGGTCTCTCTCGTGGAGTAGATCCGTAATGGATGAGCAAAGCTCTATCTCTAAAAGAGCTAATTCTTTGCTAACCCTATATTGGAGGAGGGGGTGGTCTATTTATAGTCTAAGCCACGAAGGGGTAAGTGGGAAAGGGATACATGGGCCTTTGGCCCGTGGCTGCGCGCAGGCAGGCGCCGGATGTCCGGGCTGGGGGCCGGATGTCCGGGGCTTCGCGAGTCGCCGGATGTCCGGGGCACTGGCCGGATGTCCGGCCCGAAGATGGGCAAACTTCTGGTGCGTTCTGTCATCGATGCCGGATTTCCAGGGGAGGCGCCGGATGTCCGGGCTTTGGTGATGCGCCAGATGTCCGACAGCTGAAGCTTGTTCGGCCTTCTGTTGGTGCGGCTGTTGGGCGGCTGCACATGCGCTGGATGTCCGGCCCTTGGCCCGGATGTCCGGCCGCTGTAGCTTCAGCAGCTCCGTCTTCTTCCGTCGTCGCTTCCAGGCTTCCCTCGCGGATGGTGTAGTTGTTCCTTGGCGCTTGCACTCCTCCTCGTCGTCTGTAGTGTTCCAACAATACGTATGCATGCACACGAGTGGAGTGTCAAGTAGTATACCATCCTCGAAGGTGTCAAGTGAGCACGTGTAAAGGAGATGATTCACCTTTGTGTATGTGAAGTAGACGTCGCACGTGTCACTCACCGAACGGACTCTTGACATGGTGATGTCCATAGGATGCTCCACACATGACCCACTTGTGATTTCTATCAACTTTTTGATGTCGGTTGAGGAGAAGCTCTCGGTCAGTCATCTCACGCGGAGCAGTGGCTTGAGGAAAATTCTTTGAAGCATTTGCAGCAATGTCATGTGTGGCAGAGTCATCATTGGTGGAATAAGAAGCAGCTTTGTGAAACTGTCCATCCAATGGACAAGTGCCTTCATCAATGACAGGAGCCTTGCCCTTCTCTTCAGCTGAGGAAATAGTCCTTTTGAGGACTTCAATCAGGGGAAAATAGCTGAGATGATTTTGAAAGTCAGCCTTGTAATGAATTGAAGACCTAGATCTGATGAATCTCATAATCCAGGGAGCGTAAGGCTTCAACTCAAATGGTGACAAAGCAGCATTGGCTAAAGTCCTCATGAAGAAATCATGATAGTTGATAGGAATACCATGGATGATATTGAACAACAGATTCTTCATTATGCCAATGACCTCTTCTTCATCAAAGTTGTGGCCCTTGATCGGACTGAGGGTTTTGGTTAGAATGCGATAAACAGTCCTTGGTACATAGAGCAATTCCTGGACGTGGAATGTGGTCCTTGGAGCTTGGCCAGGCTTCAATGGCTTCATCAGCACTTGCATCAGATGATTTGAGAGTTCAGGTTCAGCATAGATGACCCTTGCACCTTCAATGGGAGGAATGACTGGGACGGCGTGAAGTAATTCAGAGGCCGGAGCTTTGTAGTGAGTGTTTTCGGTCATCCAGTCAAGCACCCATGAATTCACATCTTCAACATTGCCAGTGATGTGCAGCGTGGAAAAGAATTGAAGAATGAGTTCTTCATTCCAATCACAGATGTCGGTGCAGAAGTTGAGCAGCCCAGCGTCATCAAGAACACTGAGGACTAGGGTGAAGCACGGAAGAGACTCCATATCCACATGAGGAATTTGCTCATGGTAAAAAATCTTGTCCTTACCAAACAGCAGCGAGGAATATAAATTCATGTGGCTGGCAGTCCAAAAATTCTTGCGACGAAGTCGAGCAGAGTCATATGGATTGTAGTCAGGGAAGAAATGATGCTCAACAAAGAAGTCATCAGCCTTGAACTTCTGCTTCTTGGTGTGAGGATTCTGTGGCTTGGGCTGAAGATTTGCAGTGGAAGTCTTCACAGCCTCTTGACGCACAACCTCCGGAGCCACAGGTTAAGGAATTTCAGTGGTAGTTTCATCAGCAGCCTTGGCCTCCATTTCTTCAGCACTAGTGGCTGGAACTTCTTCTGGAATAGACAAAAGTGAAGCTTGATGTTCTTCAGATCCTGTTTGAATTTCTTCAGTTTGGACTGGGGACTGAGGAAGTTGGTGAAGTGGTGTGGTCAGTGGAGAATTGGGGTGATGACTTTCCCAATAGTCATCATTCTGAATTGGAGTTGTTGACCCAATATCCACATCTTCATCTTCTTCATCAATTTCTTGAACGCCTGCCTCTTCAGCTATGAACTGAGGCATGGGCGATGATATCAGAGGAGTGGAAGGGATATCATCCACTTAAATTTCTTCATCCAACTGCTGTGACGAAGCATCGGAAGGATTTTCCTCATCTGACTCGTTGGGAATTACATATTCCTCACCAAAGGGAACAATCTCCTTTGATGGCATGCTTTATATCGGAACATCATCAATTGGGTTTGCATAAGAGCTCGTCAAAGTCTTCACTTTCTTAGGAGCTAAAGACTCTGAGGTTGATGATGCTTTCCTTTTCTTCGCCGCTGCTCGCTCCGTAGCTATGGTCTTCTTCACTTCTGATGCAGAAGGAAGGTTGATACTTGTCATCTGTGTAGGAGGAGCAGAGGAAATAGTTCAATTTCTGCAGGTGCAACTGATGTAGTTGCCCTGGCATGCTCAATTTCCTTAGGCACAGTAGCAGATGCTTCAACTGGCCTGGCTTGTTCTTCAGGCGCAACATTGGTGGTTGCCCTGGCAATTTCTCCAGTGGCTGGAATTTCTTCATCGGCCCTGGTGCTTTCATTCTCTTCAACGGCCTTATTTTCATCAGTTGTGCTTGCATGTTCTTCAGTAGGCTGAGCAGATGACTCAGCCTAAGGAATGTCATGTTGCAATGAAGCTGCAATATTTGGAGTGAGTCCCTTGGTCAGCTTGACAAATCTGACTTTGCCTCCTAGCCAATCAGCATAGTATCTGTTAAATTCATCACTGAGTCCCTTGATTTTTGTTTGTAGAGCAACAAGTTCAACATGAGATAGCTTCAAAACATTGTTCTTCAAAAAGCGCTCTTTCTTGTACTAATCTTTCTTGACTTTCCTCCCCTGTTCAAATTTCCATTTCTCTTCATTTATGAAGGCTGTCAACATATGACTTTTGCCAGGAGTGAGGTGTAGATCAGGTAGAGGAGTGTTTGGGTCCTTGTGCCATATGTCGATGAAGTCAAGGATCAACTTTGGATTCAACATGAGTGGCACAACACTGCCTTTGGCTCTAGCGGCCTTGGCTTGCATGTCTCTGATGATTTCAGCCAATTCTTCATCATCAGTGTCGTCTTCGCTTGACGGTACTTGAAAGGCGACCTGCTTCTTGTGAGGACTTGGCCTTGTGCCTCGTCCAGCGGTGGCCTTTCTCTTCAGCAATGTTGGGCTAGTTGAGGACTGAGGAGGAGCTGAAGAACTTGCAGAAGCTCCTGAAGCAATAGATATTCCTTTGGTCCTTTGGCAAGAGGCAAGATGCGCAGGTGCCGAGGACTTTGAAGTGCAGACTGGAGCTGCTTTTGAGGAACTAGCTTGAGGAACAGGCCGTGAGGGCTTAGAAGAGCTTGGCCGTGAGGGCATTGCAGCTGAGGAACTTGGCTTGTGAGCCGGCTTCTTCAGCATTGCCTTCTTAGGCTTGCTAGCAGAGGCCTCAGCAGCGGCAGCAGCATCTTCATTGGATTTCTTCGCTTCTTCTTTGGCCATTTTGGCCAACTTAGCTTGCCGCTTGGCCCATTCTTTTGGAAAATCCTCACCACTTTTGATGCTTGTGGGATCAGCTTCTTGGCCTGTTGTCAATGGAGGTCTTGGGCATGGAGGGTGTACGGCGAATTTCTTCATGTACTTGGGAGTCACATATTTGTACTCCCTCAATTCTCTGGCCCATCTCCTCTCTATCCTCTGAATGCACACTTTGCGCTCATTCTTCGTATCCTTGCCATGCTTGGCTTCATCAGGAGTGTAGTATCCTGGATAGATATCATCAGGGATCTCGAAAGCAGTATTCACTTCTGGTCTTTTTCCTCCCTTCTGAGGTCTTTTACCATCTGCCATATTCTTCACTTGAGGATTTTGAACAATCGAATTTTCTGACGAGGTATGCAATTTTTCTTCAAGGAACGCTGCAAATTAGTTAAGTTGATGAGAACCTAGAGATTCAGTAGCGGACGTGTGTACCTGTGAATAGAATATAGGTGTGAAGAATTTGGAGAGGTCATATGCGTTCTCAGAAGTTTTTCAAAAGAATCAAGTTTGAGGAATTTGACCAGGGGTGTCTTGAGGAATTTCACTAAACGTTCTTGACTTAGGTTCCAGAGTTGTATAGATTGAAAATCCACACAATTGAGGAATCTTGAAGAAAAATGTGGCTTAGAGAAACAAATCAAGAACAGATGCACATGTGGTGTTTACGAGTGTGGAACTTGAAGAATAAACACCTTTTGAAGATTTTGTGGAAATCATCAAAATCAACAAGGGCAGTAAAAATAGATTTTATTTACCCTTGACCAAGAACACAACGAACTGAGAGTAGAAATTGAGAAGCTCGTTCGCTCAGATCTTCCATGCCCTAACTTGGAGGCAGAAGACAGCTACGACAGCGGCGGAGTGAAGTTTTCCACAGCCGGCGCGAGTACAACGGCGACGAGGTCGAGGCAATGGAGCTCTTCCTCACCGGCTACGATGGAGAGTAGAGGCGGCGCTAGGTCTAAGAGCTCGAGCGAGGGGAGTGAGATCGAGTAGAGTAAATGAGGTTAGAGGAGGGCAAGCGGTATTTATAGCCGAGGTTAAAAACCGCTCGTCCGAGGAAAATGGACGAACGTGCCCCTAACCCTTCCCATCCTAGCAACATGTGTCACCCATGTACTGTGAAGTGGAGATCGTGTTAAATCGTGGGTGAATAGAATAATCCCATCGTGGAATGCGGAACGGTTTGAGCGGCAAAAGCTGAAAATTTAGATAAGAATATTTTAAAGTTCTGTTCGCAAATTCTTCAGCTGAAAAGGACACAGTGAAGATTTCGAACGTGTTTCAAATAGAACGCACATGAAGAATTTGTGAATAGACTGGGTTGAGTTTAGCATAGAGGGGGACGGATCCGATCACATTCACTTAGTCAAGAAGTCAACTTGAAGAATTAGCAATAAGTGAATGCTGAAGAGGGCTGGAAACTCAAATATATATATACGTATATATACATATATATATATATATGGTGGATCTATTCTACTAACACCCTTAAGACTCTTTTTCTGCTAACACTATTCCTTATTCTACTAACACTCCTCAGCCCCCCGACCAGAACCACAGCCACCACCCACCTTCCCACCCCGCCCTACCCACCTTCTTCCCCGCACGCAACCACATCCCACGCCCCAACCTCCCTCTCCACCTTCTGCCGCCACCACACCTCACCACCGTCGCCCCAATCCCCTCCCGCACGCTGCCGCCATGGCTTTCCCCGACACCCGTGTACTGCACGGAGCCACGCACCCCTCGTCACCTCTTCACCGCGTGCACCGCCGTCCATGGCCGGGATGGATCCACTACTTCCTTCTCTCGCTAGCCCCGACCCACCGCTCCCTCCGAAACCTGCGACCACTTCCCACCCCACTGCGGTGTCCCCACCTCCCACCCCGCGGCCACGCCCCCACCCCGACCACCTCCCACCCCGCGGCGGCGTCTCCATCCAGACCACCTCCCACCCATGGCGGCGCACCCACCCCCACAGCGACGCCCCCACCCCCGACCACCTCCCACCCCATGGCGGCGCACCCACCCCCGCAGCGAATCCCCCACCCCCGACCACCTCCCACCCCGTGGCTGCTACCTCTCCCCTTCCTAGTGGCCCCCTATCTCCTCCACCTTCCTACCGCGGACAGCACCCCACCGCGGCCGCACCCAACCCAGCTTCCTCGTCCATCCGCCGGACCAGCCACCTACCAGTGCCGCCCCGGCGTGCACCACCTCCGCCCGTCGCCATTGCAACAAGCACCGACGCCGGAGATCTTTGGATCTCGGCAGCCGCCTCCCCAGCCTCCCGTGACCCCCGCAGCCGGTTCT
Organism: Aegilops tauschii subsp. strangulata; assembly: GCF_002575655.3. Taxonomy (NCBI): domain Eukaryota; kingdom Viridiplantae; phylum Streptophyta; class Magnoliopsida; order Poales; family Poaceae; genus Aegilops; species Aegilops tauschii. Next base: position 248,805,672 of record NC_053038.3, read on the forward strand.
GGCTCCACCTTCTCCCCATCTCCATCTGCTTGCCATGAAGGGGGGCCCCGCCTCGAAGAAAAAGGGAGCTTGTCAGCGACGGGGGATGCATCGGCGGCGTTTGCGCTAGAGGCATTGCAGTTTGCCGGCACATTCCCTGGATACATGCGAGGGGAGTCAAACGGGGGCACTGATGCACCATGGAAGAGCAGTAGGTTCAGAACAATGGTTTTTAGCATTTTTGCTTTTGATTTCGGTGTATTCAGTGCAGTAGGTTCCTTAACACAGTCCGATGATTCAGCTATCTCTTACTCAGTATCGGTGTCATGTAGTTTGCTATAGCCGCAAAATCCACTACTGCTCGGCGGCAATGATTATTTCATCAGTGTGGACTTGCAGTTCGTCAGCGATCCGCTAGCGGTTGGAGCAACAAGGGCATGCCGTCCGCTATTTCCTTTTTTTGTTTGTCTTCTGACGTGGTCTCGGCCGAGGACACATGGCCTTTTCTTTTGCAGTCATTCACTTGTATGGCTGCTGCGTTCTCAGATGGATGGATGTTTGTTGCCTTCTCAGATGGATGGATAACTGCAGTTTAGTAGCTGCAAAACGTAGTGTGCGCTGCTTCGGGTGAGCTCGCTTCCGTCCGGTCCGCCGGTGCGTCTGTGCAGTGCGGTGTGTGCAGTCTGCGGTGTCTAGATTCTTACTCTCGACAACGCAGTCCAGATTTGAGTTGTCTGCGGATTTGGGAGATGAAAAAAATGCAGCTCCCTTGTTGCGAAAAAAGCAGCAAAAATGTTGAACTTTTTTCACACAGTTAACTCTGTTGCCACATAGTGTAGTAAAAAAACCAGGAAGAATATGTGGTGCACTTTGGTAAAAAAATATCCAATACGAAGGACTCTTCAGTCCATTTCAAACAAAATGCATTTAAAAACATGCAAAAAATGCAGTGCACTTTGGTCTACAAAAAAGTCCACTATGAAGGACTTTTTAGTACACACCTTTTAAAACAAAAAATGCATTCAAAAAATTATGCAAATGCGGTGCACTTTGGTCTTGAAAAAAGTCCACTACGAAGGACTCTTCAGTACAATCCATTTCAAACAAAACACATTTAAAAAATCATGCAAATGTGGTGCACTTTGGTCTACAAAAAAGTCCACCACGAAGGACTTTTCAGTACACACATTTTAAAACAAAATGCATTTAAAAAATCATGCAAATGCGGTGCACTTTCATCTTGAAAAAAGTCCACTAGGAAGGACTCCTCAGTACAGTCCATTTCAAACGATAATGTATTTAAAAACATGCAAAAAATGCAGTGCACTTTGGTCTATAAAAAAATCCACCATGAAGGACTTTTCAGTACACTCATTTTAAAATAAAAAAGCATTGAAAAATCATGCAAATGCAGTGCGCTTTGGTCTTGAAAAAAGTACACTACAAAGGACTTTTTAGCACACACCTTTTTAAACAGAAATGCATTTAAAAAATCATGCAAATGCGGTGCACTTTTGTCTTGAAAAAAGTCCACTAGGAAGGACTCCTCAATACAGTCCATTTCAAACAAAAATGTAAATAAAAACATGTAAAAAATGCAGTGCACTTTGGTCTCCAAAAAATTCCACCACGAAGGACTTTTCACTACATTCGTTTTAAAATAATTATGCATTTAAAAATCATGCAAAATGCAGTGCGCTTTGGTCTTGAAAAAAGTCCACGACGAAGGACTTCTTATACAATCCATTTAAAACAAAATGCATTTAGAAAACATGCAGTTCGCTTGATTGTCTAATGCAGTGCGGTTTCCTGTATGAAGTAGTGCGTTCTTCTATCTAATGTGGTTTAGACGTCGATTGTGGTGTCGCGAAAAACAGAGTGTCCACATTTCGGTAAAATCGAAACTGCTGTTAAACTATGAGGAATTAAAAAGAGTTTTCTAAATGAAAGAGTTGCGCCTCGTCGATATTTTTCCAATGATGTATCATTTGCATCATTCCGGCCACTGGTTTGAATTTTTTTTATGAAAAAAGGCCGCTGCCACTCGTCGCCCGTCGCATGATTTTCAAATTTAACTAAAAACCGTAAGGAATCTCAAAAACATTTCAACATATGAAAGTTGTGCCTCGTCCGTAGCTTTCCAACGGAGTATGACACGCCTCATTTCGACAAATGATTCAAAAACTGGAGCCAAAAAAATACCGAAAATTGCACAAAATCAAAAAAACGCAATTCCGTGATTTACTAAAATTAAAACAGCTCTTAAACCATAACGAATTAGACAAAATAATAGATATGAAAAAGATGCGTCTCGAAGATATCTTTCCAACGGTGTATGAATTGCTTCATTCCGATGAGCGGTTTAGAAAAAAAAATGCAAAAAAACGCTCGCAGCCACTCGTCATGCTCCGCACCGTTTTCAAAACTACTCTTAAACCGTGAGGAATCTCAAAAAGTGTTCAACATGGTGAAGTTGCGCCTAATTCATAGCTTCTCAACGGTATATTACACGCGTCATTCTGATAAACGATTAAAAAATTAGAGCGAAAATGGTACCGAAAAAACACATCATGCAGTTTTTTGCGATAGGAAGTTCAGTCGCGTGAGTACTGCAGCACACTTGGTTCAAACAATGACGTGCACTTGCGTTGAGCGTGCAGTGCAAAAGTGTTATCAGAGTAGTTATTCTACTAATATTAGCAGAATAGACGTGTATATATATATATATATATATATATATATATATATATATATATATATATATATATATATATAGGAAAATGGGTTGGTACACCTAGGAGTACATACTCCTAGGCCACTTGTTGCTACTTCCTTTTCTCTGGCACACTGTCGGCCACATTTTTTTAAGAAAACAGCAATTCCAAAACAACCGTTCAGAAGTTTGTTGACGATCCATTATTATAGGGTTTCTGGCGCTCACCAATACTCACGGGAATACCTCATTATCTACAGCCATGATATCCTCGGCTAGGCGGTAGCATGGCGGGCAGCGGCGATGACATCAATCTCCGACGCCGACAACGAGAGATGCGGTTGGTGGCAACAAAGACAACACCAGTTGGCAACCAGTCCCGGTCTCATCATCCACGTCCTGGTATACATCAGTATTTTTTACTTCCATTGAATTCCTTATCCTTATGTTTTCATGCACCCATTTTTTTATCAAATCTCATCAAGTAATGCTCCATCGTTGTGTACTAGGTCCTTGCAACAGCCATGAAGATCGACAATGCCTCGCGCAGCATGCACCCGGCGGCGGAGGCTGGACGACGAGTATTGGATTTGGCGTCCAGCTTCCCGGCCAAGTGACACGACGCGTGGTCACCGTCGGCCCAGCGATGTCCTCGGGTGACAGCGAGCGGATCACCGGCGTGCATGAAATTTCTTCCTCTGTATACACGAGGAATCAAGTAGCGCAAGCTGATGCATTAGTAATTTAGATATACTATAGTCCAATCACAAGGTGTACCCGTGCGCTTGGTGGATATGCATGATCCACTAATTTTCCTTGTAAATGCACTTAGTTCTGTTGTGATGAAATTTTAGCTAACAGTATTTCCTTGGGATATATTTGATGGAATATACTACTCTATTCTTAGGAAGTATATACTCGTTTCATAGATTAGAAATACAATATATTTTCTCCGCAAAATTTAGTGTTTACCTACTAATGAAAAAGTAGTATATGCCTTCTCTACAAATTAAACGTGATATATACTCACTCACAAAAAAGTAGTATATACTTCTTTGAAAGTTATGTTTACTAAAAATTAAAGTATATGCCTGCTCACACAAGATATGGTATATACTTCATAAATAATGTAGTATATACTTCCTCTCAGATGATGGGGTATACACTTCCTCTCAAAAATCATTTTTTATACTCATTCAAAATGAAGTATATACTCCATTCTAAAAATGATAGTCCCTTTTATGCAGATTAATTTACGTAGCTTTAGTATAGTAGTTCTAGAATTTGCAAAAAGGTAAAGTAGCTCTAGAAAAATACTAGGTATATACCTCTCCTGCATAAGTTAGTATATACTTTGTTCTTTTTTTCCCCAGGTAGTACATACTTTGTTCTTTTTTTCGTGGGTAGTACGTTCTAGAAGTACTATATACTTCATCTAGAAGTCGTATATACTACTTTTTTCCAAATGAAACGTGGTACCCTTTGGAAAAACAATATCACAAGAGACAAGTATATGTGACTCATGGTCTATATACTGCACCGTGCACATAAGGTATAACAAACGAACACTAGATTTCAGGAAGTAGTTATGCATGCAAATCGGTTAATTAACTTTCACTAGTTAGTACCGGGCCCAACCAATTTCATGTACCTAACGGCTGACTGACATGCGCTATACATAAAGGATGGGAGTATGTACTCCTGGGAGTACAAAAAAGGAGTCCTATATATATATATATATATATATATATATATATATATATATATATATATATATATATATATATATATATATATATATATATATAGTCAATGAAGAACACAGTCCGAAAGAGTGAAGACTTGCAAAGTTGAAGAATTTGAACAACTGAGGAATTTCAAAACTGAGGAAAAACTCAAATTGAAGATTTTCAACTTTTGTTGGTGGCGTGACCCACCGTATAAGAATGATGATTTCAGACGCCGCGTACAATTGTCGTAGGGCTTTGAGAATCAAATTCTTCGTTAATTTCTTCACACTTAGAGGGTTAGTCTTCGTTGATTGAAGAAAAATGTTACTTTGTGTGTTGCACAGCCAAGTCATCAATTTTGCATAAGTGTTAGGATGTATGTCTTTTTCAAAGAACATTCAAAGATTCTAAGATATTTAGCTCACACCGCAACTTGCTAAATCCCTTCTCATCCAAGGGCTTTGTGAAGATATCGGCTAGCTGTTCTTCAGTCTTCACATGCTCAATAGAGATGTCACCCTTCAACACATGATCTCGAAGAAAATGATGACGAATCTGGATGTGCTTTGTCTTCGAGTGCTGAACTGGGTTATGAGCAATCTTGATGGCACTCTCATTGTCACAAAAGAGTGGCACATTCTTCACATTGATGCCATAGTCCTTGAGGGTTTGCTTCATCCATAGAAATTGAGCACAGCACGAACCAGCAGCAATGTACTCAGCTTCATTAGTAGAGAGTGATATGCAGTTCTGCTTCTTCGAGGACCAACATACCAAAGATCGTCCGAGGAAATGGCATGTGCTGATGTTGACTTGTGATCCACACAATCACCAGCATAGTCAGAGTCAGAATATCCAATGAGATGAAAAGTCGAGCCCTTGGGATACCATAATCCAAGTGTTGGAGTGTGAGCTAGGTATCGAAGAATATGATTCGCAGCCTTATGGTGTGATTCCTTCGGTTTAGCTTGAAAACGGGCACACATGCAAACACTAAGCATAATATCTGGCCTAGATGCAGATAGATACAATAAAGAGCCAATCATGGAGCGGTATACCTTTTGATCGAAGTCTATACCATTTTCATCAGTGCATAGATGGCCATTTGTGGGCATATGGATTTTGACGCCTTTGCAATCTTGCATGCCGAATTTCCTCAACACATCCTTGAGGTATTTCTCTTGAGATATGAAGATGATGTTGCGCTGTTGACGAATTTGAAGACCTAAGAAGAATTTCAATTCTCCCATAATAGACATTTGATATTCCTCACTCATCATATATGCAAATTCATCACTGTAACGTTGGTTAGTACAGCCAAAGATAATATCATCAACATATATTTGGCACATGAATAATTCATCATCATAGGTTTTGGTGAAAAGAGTTGGGTCAAGTGAACTGATTTTGAAGCCTTTCTTCATGAGGAGTTCCTTCAAAGTATCATACCACGCCCAAGGGGCCTGCTTGAGGCCATAGAGGGCCTTATTGAGTTTGAAGACTTTGTCAGGATGCTTAGGATCTTCAAAACCTGGGGGTTGAGCAACATATACTTCTTCCTCAGGCTTACCATTGAGGAATGCACTTTTCACATCCATTTGATATAAGATGATATTATGATAGTTAGCATAAGCAAGCAATATGTGAATAGCCTCAAGTCTAGCAACAGGTGCAAAAGTTTCATCAAAATCAATTCCTTCAACTTCTGTGTAGCCTTGAGCTACAAGACGAGCCTTATTCCTCACCGCAAGGCCATTTTCATCTTGATTGTTGCGGTAGATCCATTTGGTACCGATGATATTGTGCTTGTGTGGGTCTGGTCGCTTGACAAGTTCCCAGACATTGTAGAGCTCGAATTGATGTAATTCCTCTTGCATCGCTTGAATCCACTCAGGCTCCAGAAATGCCTCATAAACTTTGGTGGGCTCTGCGATAGAGACAAAAGAAAAGTGTCCACAAAAGTTAGACAAATGAGAAGCCCTTGAGTGTGTGAGAGGACCTAGTGCATTGATGTCGTCGATGATTTTCTCGATCTGCACTTCATTTGCGACGCGAGGATGAGCGGGTTGACGACGTTGATTGGGCTCAGCATTTTCTTCAGAGCCATTTTCTTCAGGTGCACGAACATGAGATCCTTCACGATCTGGAATGACTTCTTCATCAGATTCTTCGGTAGGTATGACATCCTCAGTAGCCTTGAACTTGATGGATTCTTTAGGTGACATTTCATCTAGCACAGGGGGTAGGTGCTCTCTTTGCGAGCCATTAGTTTCATCGAACCGCACATCTACAGTTTCAACAACCTTGTGGGGAACGGTGTTGAAGACTTTGTAGGTGTGCGAGTCCTTTCCGTAACCAAGCATAAAACCTTCATGTGCTTTCGGTGCAAACTTAGAATTGTGATGAGGATCTCTAATCCAACATTTAGCACCGAAGACTTTGAAATAACTCACATTGGGTTTCTTGTTAGTGAGGAGTGCATATGAGGTCTTTTTGAAGAATTTGTGAAGATATACCCCGTTGATGATGTGGCACGCAATATTAATTGCCTCAGGCCAGAAGTGACGAGGCGTCTTGTATTCATCAAGCATAATGCAAGCCATCTCAACAAGAGTCCTGTTCTTGCGCTCCACGACGCCATTCTGCTGAGGAGTATAAGGAGCAGATAACTCGTGAGTAATACCAAGTTCATCAAGATAGTCATCAAGACCAGTATTCTTGAACTCGGTCCCACTGTCACTCCTAATGTGCTTCATATTCACACCGAAGTTTGTTGAAGCCCTCGAGGAAAATCGTTTGAAGACTTCCTGCACTTCAGTTTTGTAAGTGATGATATGCACCCATGTGTAACGAGAATAGTCATCAACAATAACAAAGGCATATAAAGATGCAGCATTAGTGAATGTGGCATAGTGAGTAGGGCTAAATAGATCCATGTGAAACAATTCAAATGGACGGGTGGTAGTCATGATGGTCTTTGAGGGATGCTTGGACTTGGTCATCTTTCCCCAGCTTCACAAGCTCCACACAGATGGTCCTTGAGGAATTTGACACCCTCGATGCCAATGACGTGCTTCTTCTTCACGAGTGTGTGCAATTTCCTCATGCCAGCATGACCTAGTCGACAATGCCATAACCAGCCTTCTGAAGCTTTTGCAAGTAGACATGTGGCAAGTTGTGGTCCTGTAGAGAAATCAACAATATACAAGTCTCCTCTCCTAAAGCCTTCGAAGACTTTGGAATGGTCAGCTTCCATGATCACAATACAATGATACTTGCCAAAGACCACAACCATACCAAGATCACAAAGCATTGAGACAGATATGAGGTTGTATCCTAAGGACTCGAGAAGCATGACTTTGTCCATGTGTCGATCCTTTGAGATTGCAACCCTACCTAGACCCAATACCTTGCTTTTGCCTTTGTCGGCATAGGTGATATGCTTCAGATGAGATGGAGATAAAGCAGTGTCCGTTAATAAGTTCCTATCACCGGTCATGTGATTTGTACATCCACTATCGAGGACCCACTCAGTAGCTTTGGGTTGATCATCCTGCAGATGAATTAGTGCAACTTACGAACTCATATAATTCATCAGTGAAGAATATGACATCAAATTCATCAGATTTGTATTTCATCAAACAGTACAACAGATATAGCAGTATGAGGATGTGAGAAATGAATATTCATTTCTTCATGGTTAGCTTGCGTCCTTTCAAGCATATTCATGTCTCCAGAAAATTTCATCAGATGTTCAAGTTCGTCTGGAGACCTGACCCTGCATCAGAGATTAGTTCTTTTTCTTTACCACCTACATCTGGAGGGGTGGCAAAGAGTTCATCATTCTGCGAGCTCCATAAGAAAAAGGTGGCATAGAAGCCAGTCCATTTCGTTTCACAAAAGAGGGGTTAGAGTAAGCATATGAATAAGTAGGGAAATTCTTCAAGGACTTATGAACATAATGATTTGAAGAATAGTGCACATATTCATAGCCCTTATGCTTTCCCTACGAAAACAGAAGTGTTAGCACGATGATGTTCATATGAGGATTTGGATCCATATGAGGAATTTGATCCATGTGAGGAATTTGGTCCATATAAGGACTTGGATCCATATGAAGACTTTGGTCCATATGAAGAATTTGATCTGGGGTTCCTATTCTTCACAGGTGGTGTCATGATGACATTCACTTGAAGGCTTTCAAGGCACCTTTTGGGAACCCAGATTTTCTTCATAGGGGGACCATTCCTGCAGTTAGTGCCAACATATCAAGCAAATACTTCACCATTCTGATTTTTGAACAGTTTATAGTTGGAGTCAAATGTCTCATCAGAAGAATATGAAGATTCACATGTAAAGCCAGATAAAGTGGATAGATCTACGGGAGGTCCCTTAGCAGCAACCCATGAGATTTTGGGATACTGCTCAGGTTTCCAGTAGGTCCCATCAGCATTGAGTTTCCTCTCAAAGGCAATGTCCTCTTTCCTAGGGTTCTGATGACCCACAAGTATAGGGGATCTATCGTAGTCCTTTCGGTAGGAAAGAGTGCCGAACCCAATGAGGAGCAGAAGGAAATGACAGGCGGTTTTCGGTAAGGTATTCTCTGCAAACACTGAAATTATCGGTAACAGATAGTTTTGTGATAAGGTAATTTGTAACGGGTAACAAGTAACAAGAGTAAATAAAGTGTAGCACGGTGGCCCAATCCTTTTTGTAGCAAAGGACAAGCCTGGACAAACTCTTATATAAAGGAAAACGCTCCCGAGGACACATGGGAATTATCGTCAAGCTAGTTTTCATCACGCTCATATGATTCGCGTTCGTTACTTTGATAATTTTATATGTGGGTGGACCGGTGCTTGGGTGCAGCCCTTCCTTGGACAAGCATCCCACTTATGATTAACCCCTATTGCAAGCATCCGCAACTACAAAAGAAGTATTAAGGTAAACCTAACCATAGCATGAAACATATGGATCCAAATCAGCCCCTTACGAAGCAACACATAAACTAGTGTTCAAGCTTCTATCACTCTAGCAACCCATCATCTACTTATTACATCCCAATGCCTTCCCCTAGACCCAAATAATGGTGAAGTGTCATGTAGTCGACGTTCACATAACACCACTAGAGGACAAACAACATACATCTCATCAAAATATCGAACGAATACCAAATTCACATGACTACCTATAGTAAGACTTCTCCCATGTCCTCAGGAGCAAACGTAACTAGTCACAAATCATATTCATGTTCATAATCAGAGGGGTATTAATATGCATGAAGGATCTGAACATATGATCTTCCACCAAATAAACCAACTAGCATCAACTACAAGGAGTAATCAACACTACTAACAACCCACATGTACCAATCTGAGGTTTTGAGACAAAGATTGGATACAAGAGATGAACTAGGATTTGAGATGAGATGGTGCTAGTGAAGATGTTGATGGAGATTGACCCCCTCCCGATGAGAGGATCGATGGTGATGACGATGTTGATGATTTCTCCCTCCCGGAGGGATGTTTCCCCGGCAGAACAGCTCCACCGAAGCCCTAGATTGGTTTTGCCAGGGTTCCACCTCGAGACGGCAACGCTTCGTCCCGAAAGCTTCCTTCTAATTTTTTCTAGGGCGAAAGACTTCATATAGGAAAAGATGGGCATCGGAGGCCTGCCAGGGGGCCCACGAGGTAGGGGGCGCGCCTAGGGGGTAGGGCGCGCCCCCACCCTCGTGGATGGTGGGTGCCCCCCTCTGGTTCCTTCTTCGCCCAATATTTTTTATATATTTCAAAACGTGCCTCCGTGAAATTTCAGGACTTTTGGAGTTGTGCAAAATAGGTCTCAAATATTTGTTCCTGTTCCAGCCCAGAATTCCAGCTGTCGGCATTCTCCCTCTTCATGTAAACCTTGTAAAATAAGAGAGAATAGTCATAAGTATTGTGACATAATGTGTAATAACAGCCCATAATGCAATAAATATCGATATAAAAGCATGATGCAAAATGGACGTATCAACTCCCCCAAGCTTAGACCTCGCTTGTCCTCAAGCGGAAGCCGATAACGAAAAATATGCCCACATGTTTAGAGATAGAGGTGTCGATAAAATAAAATACGGACATGAGGGCATCATGATCATTCTTATAACAGCAACATATTTATATTGTCATATGATTTCTTATGCTAAAGTTACAATCTATTCACAATGTCAAGTATGAATCAGAATCATCATTGAAAACTAACAAACTATAATCTCGGTCATTGAAGCAATTGCAATTTACCATAACATAGGAAAAAGTCAATATAAGAGCTTTTCAGCAAGTCCACATACTCAACTATCATTTAGTTTTTCACAATTGCTAACACTCACACAATACTTCTGGGTATGGAGTTTTAATTAGACACGGAGAAAGACAGGGGCTTATAGTGTTGCCTCCCAACCTTTTACCTCAAGGGTAATGTCAACAATAATAGTTTATGATAACTCACATCCAATTGGATATATATATCAAGATCTTTCCAACACAATGTGCTTGCCAAAGGATAAAATGTAAAAAGGAAAGGTGAAGATCACCATGACTCTTGTATAAGACATAAAGCAAAAATAAAAGATAGGCCCCTCGCAGAGGGAAGCAGAGGTTGTCATGTGCTTTTATGGCTGGATGCACAAAATGTTAATGCGAAAGAACGTCACTTTATATTGCCACTTGTGATATGGACCTTTATTATGCAGTCCGTCGCTTTTATTCCTTCCATATCACAAGATCGTATAAAGCTTATTTCCTCCACACTAATAAATCATACATATTTAGAGAGCAATTTTTATTGCATGCAATAGTGACAACTTACTTGAAGGATCTTACTTAATCCATAGGTAGATATGGTGGACACTCATGGCAAAACCGGGTTTAAGGATATTTGGAAGCACAAGTAGTATCTCTACTTGGTGCAAAGAATTTGGCTAGCATGAGGGGGAAAGGCAATCTCAACATGTTGGATGATCCATGACAATATACTTTATTTCAGATATAAGAAACCATAACCCATTATGTTGTCTTCCTTGTCCAACATCAACCTTTTAGCATGTCATATTTTAATGAGTGCATACAATCATAAAAGATGTCAAACATAGTATATTTATATGTGAGAACCTCTCTTTCTTTATTACTTCCTATTAATTGCAACGATGACCAAAACTATGTTTGTCAACTATGTGAGAACCTCTCTTTCTTTATTACTTCCTATTAATCTCAACAACTTTCATTCATCATACTCTTTTATATGTGAAGTCATTACTCTCCACAAGATCAATATGATTTCTTTAATTCTTTTTATTCTCTCTATTATTCCCTCAAGATCATAGCAAAATAATCAAGCCCTTGACTCAAAACTAATCTTTATTATATATAGCTCACGGACTCGATTACATAGAAGGATCATAAACCAAAACTAAAAACTAGATCATAGTAAAAACTTTATTCTACTAGATCAAGATATTACCAAAAGGATCGAACTAAGAAAAATGGGGAAGATAGGAGTGTGATGGTGATACGATACCGGGGCACCTCCCCCGAGCTTGGCAGTTGCCCAGGGGAGTGCCCAAACTCAAGTGATTATGTCTCTTTATTTGGAGGTGGTGATGTGATATTCTTGGCGATGATGCCCCTCAGGATACGATTTTCTTCCTCGAGCTTATTGACTTGCTGCTTGAGGTCCATTATTTCCTTATGGAGCTTGCTAGTGACGACTAAAGCTCCTTTCACCCATGGATGTTGCATAGCTGCGAGAGAACAAGTAACACTCTTTTTCATATTTTCATAAGAAATAAATCTAACATTGGAAGGGATGACCAAGTTTGGAATAGCTAAGCTCTGTAGTTCCCCCATCGTAAATTCGGCTCAGAAACGAGAAGTAACTTCCTGATCCTCGTCCATGGCATCTATCCTTTTCAAGTCGGCCTCCATCTCTTCCTCCGTTGATGGCCCAAAGTGGTCAGCATAACTGTTTGCTCCTGGTCCCAGTGTCGGATGAGACACTCGACTCTGCATGATTGACTCTTGAGAAGACATCTTGCTCTAATCTGCAGTAGAAACAGCTCAAAATAAAAACAAAGGATATTTGCATGGTACGGTGGTCAAAATCTTCGGGAGATTATATAATGAATTTTTACCGACCAAAAGAAGTATGATGCAAGAAAATGGAGTCCGGAGGGCACACGAGGTGCCCACAAGGCAGGGGCGCACCCAGGGGGGTAGGGCGCGCCCTCCACCCTCGTGGATGCCTCGTGTCCTTTTCGGACTACTTCTTATTTTCCTATTTTCTTAAATATTCTAGAACGGAGAAAAACTGCTATTAGAACTGTTTTGGAGTCGGTTTACTTACCGTACCACATACCTATTCCTTTTCGGAGTCTGAAACATTCTGGAAAGTGTCCCTTATGTACTCCTCTGGGGTTACGGTCTCAATAACATTGGTTTCAACATTTATGGGATTACCTGAGATATAATGTTTGATTCTTTGACCGTTCACGACCGTCGGATTTGTGCCTTCGAAGTTGTTGATTTTTATGGCACCGGAACAATAAACCTCCTCTATAACGTAAGGACCTTCCCATTTAGAGAGAAGTTTACCTGCAAAAAATCTTAAACGAGAGTTGTATAACAAAACATAATAACCTACATTAAACTCACGCTTTTGTATCCTTTTGTCATGCCATCTTTTAACTTTTTCTTTAAATAGTTTGGCATTCTCATAGGCCTGGGTTTCCACTCATCAAGTGAGCTAATGTCAAATAGTCTCTTCTCACCGGCAAGTTTGAAATCACAATTGAGCTCTTTAATGGCCCAATATGCCTTATGTTCTAGTTCGAGAGGTAAGTGACATGCTTTTCCATAAACCATTTTATACGGAGACATACCCATAGGATTTTTATATGCAATTCTATAGGCCCATAATGCATCATCAAGTTTCTTGGACCAATTCTTTCTAGATCTATTAACAGTCTTTTGCAAAATTAATTTAATCTCTCTATTACTCAATTCTACTTGACCACTAGACTGCGGGTGGTATGGAGATGCAATTATATGATTAACATCATATGTAGCAAGCATTTTACGAGAAGCACCATGAATAAAATGTGAAGCACCATCAGTCATTAAGTATTTAGAGACTCCAAACCTTGGGAAAATAACTTCTTTAAGCATCTTAATAGAGGTGTTATGATCAGCACTACTAGTTGGAATAGCTTCTACCCACTTAGTAACGTAATAAACAGCAACTAAAATATGTGTATACCCATTAGAGGAAGGAAATGGTCCCATATAATCAAAGCCCCAAACATCAAATGGTTCAATAACATGTGAATAGTTCATAGGCATTTCTTGACGTCTACTAATATTACCAATTCTTGGACATTCATCGCAAGACAAGACAAACTTACGGGCGTCCTTAAAAAGAGTAGGCCAATAAAAACCGGATTGCAATACCTTATGTACAGTTCTATCTCCAGCGTGGTGTCCTCCATAAACCTAGGAGTGGAACTTGCGTAGGATCTGGTCCTGTTCATGCTCAGGTACGACACTATCTACTCCTTCTTGATAAAGGTGTGGGTCATCCCAGAAGTAATGTCTTAAATCATAGAAAAACTTTTTCTTTTGTTGGTATGTGAAACTAGGTGGTATAAATTTAGCAACATTGTAATTAGTGTAATCAGCATGCCATGGAGCAGTACGAGAAGCATTTATGACAGCTAATTGTTCATCAGGAAAGCTATCATTAATAGATAGTGGGTCATCAAGAACATTCTCTAACCTAGACAAGTTGTGTGCAACGGGGTTCTCAGCTCCCTTTCTATCAATAATATGGAAATCAAATTCTTGTAGCAAGAGAACCCATCTAATAAGTCTGGGTTTAGCATCTTTCTTTTCCATTAGGTATTTAATAGTAGCATGATCGGTGTGAACAGTTACTTTAGAATCAATGATATAAGGTCTGAACTTATCACAAGCAAATACAACAGCTAAAAATTATTTTTCAGTAGTAGCATAATTTCTCTGGGTACTGTCTAGAGTTTTACTAGCATATTGAATAACATTTAATTTCTTATCAACTCTTTGTCCTAGAACAACACCTACAGCATAATCACTAGCATCACACATAATTTCAAAGGGTAAACTCCAATCAGGTGGCTGAACAATAGGTGCAGAAATCAAGGCTTTCTTAAGTATTTCAAATGCTTCTACACAATCATCATCAAAGACAAAAGGAACATCTTTTTGTAAGAGATTAGTCAGAGGCCTAGAAATTTTGGAGAAGTCTTTAATGAACCTCCTATAAAAACTGGCATGACCAAGGAAACTTATTATACCTTTGATGTCCTTGGGACACGACATCTTTTCAATAGCATCAACTTTAGCTTTATCAACTTCAATACCTCTTTCTGAAATTTTATGCCCCAAGACAATACCTTCATTAACCTTAAAGTGTAACTTCTCCCAATTCAAGACAAGATTAGTTTCTTCACATCTCTGCAAAACTCGATCAAGGTTGCTTAAGCAATCATCAAAAGAAGTTCCATAAACGGAGAAATCATCCATGAAAACCTCAAAAATCTTTTCACAAATGTCAGAGAATATAGCAGTCATACATCTTTGAAAGGTAGTAGGTGCATTGCATAAACCAAAAGGCATACGTCTATAAGCAAAGGTACCGAAAGGGCAAGTAAAAGTGATCTTTTCTTGATCCTCTTTTGACACAGGTATTTGAGAGAAACCAGAATAACCGTCTGGAAAGCAAAAATGTGTGTGTTTGGATAATCTTTCTAGCATTTGATCAATAAATGGTAAAGGGTAATGATCCTTTTTAGTAGCTTTATTTAGTTTGCCGAAATCAATTACCATTCCATAGCCTGTAACAATTCTTTGTGGGATCAATTCATCTTTATCATTAGGAACAACAGTAATACCTCCCTTCTTAGGGACACAATGGACAAGACTTACCCACTGACTATCAGCAACGGGATAAATTATACCTGCCTCCAGAAGCTTTAGTATTTCTTTTCTTACCACTTCTTTCATCTTAGGATTTAACTGTCGTTGGTGATCAACAACCGGTTTAGCATCTTTCTCCAATTTAATTTTGAGCTGGCATAGAGTAGGACTAATGCCCTTAAGATCATCAAGAGTATACCCAATAGCAGCACGATGCTTCTTCAGAGTTTTCAGTAATTTCTCTTCTTCCTGCTTTGAAAGGTTAGCACTAATAATGACAGGATATATCTTCTTTTCATCAAGATAAGCATATTTAAGAGTATGAGGTAATGGTTTAAGCTCAAACACGGGATCACCCTTGGGTGGAGGAGGATCCCCTAGAATTTCAACAGACAAGTTGTGTTTCAAAATAGGTCCCTATTTAAAGAATACTTCATCTATTTCCCTTCTTTCATTCATAAACATATCATTTTCATGGTCAAGCAAATATTGTTCTAAATGATCATTAGGAGGCACAGCAATAGAAGAAAGACCAATAATTTATTATTTACTAGGCAATTCTTTATCATGGGGTTATCTACGGAGTTTAGCAAAATTAAAATCATGAGACATATCCCCTAAAGCAATAGTAACAATATCCTTTCGCAGTCTGTCTTAGCATTAACAGTATTCAAGAAGGGTCTGCCAAATATAATGGGACAAAAGTCATCTTGTGGGGAACCAAGAACAAGAAAATCAGTAGGATATTTAACTTTCCCACACAAGACTTCAACATCTCTAACAATCCCAACTGGTGAAATAGTATATCTATTGGCAAGCTTAATTGTAACATCAATTTCTTCTATCTCAGTAGGTGCAATATCATGCATAATTTCTTTGTATAAGGAATGGGGTATTGCACTTGCACTAGCACCCATATCACACAAGCCATGATAACAACGATCTCCTATTTTAACAGAAACAACAGGCATGCCAACAACAGGTCTATGTTTACCCTTAGTATCGGGTCTAGTAATTCTAGCAGCTTCATCACAGGAGTAAATAACATGCCCATCAATATTATCGGCCAAGAGATCTTTAACCATAGCAATACTAGGTTCAACTTTAATTTGCTCAGGGGGTGTAGGTGTTCTAATATTACTCTTACGAACCACAGTTGAAGCTTTAGGATGGTCCTTTATTCTAACAGGGAAGGGTGGTTTCTCAATATAAGCAGTAGGAACAATAGGATCAACATTATAAGTGATAGTCTTTTCTTCAACTTTAATAGGTTCAGCCACTTTTACTTCAATGGGAGGATGATATTTAAACCACTTCTCCTTAAGGAGATCAACATGAGTATAAAATGATTCACAGAAAGAAGCTACTATCTCAGAGTCAAGTCCATATTTAGTGCTAAATTCACGGAAAACATCGGTATCCATAAAAGATTTAACACAATCAAACTTAGGTGTTATACCTGACTCCTTACCTTCGTCGATATCCCAATCTTCAGAGTTGTGTTTAATTATTTCCAATAAATCCCATCTGAATCCAATAGTCTTCATCATAAAAGAGCCAGTACAAGAGGTATCGAGCATGGAGCGATTATTGAGAGAAAGCCGAGCATAAATTTTTTGAATAATAATTTCTCTTGAGAGCTCATGATTGGGGCATGAATATAACATTGACATAAGCCTCCCCCAAGCTTGATCGATGCTTTCTCCTTCGCGAGGCCAAAAACTATATATATAATTACGATCACGATGAACAAGATGCATAGGATAAAACTTCTGATGAAATTCCAATTTCAATCGGTTGTAGTTCCATGATCCCATATCATCACATAGCCTAAACCATGTTAATGCCTTTCCCTTCAAAGATAAAGGGAAGACCTTCTTCTTGATAACATCCTCGGGCATACCTACAAGCTTAAATAATCCACAAATTTCATCCACATATATTAGGTGCAAATCGGGATGCAATGTTCCATCTCCTGTAAAAGGATTAGCTAGCAGTTTTTCTATCATACCCGAAGGAATTTCAAAGTAAACATTTTCAGTTGGTTCAGTAGGTTGAGGAGCAACTCTTTGCTCTACTGGTCGGGCTGAAGATACCCCGAACAAGCCCCTCAAAGGATTATGTTCCATAGTAACAAGTGACAGTAAATTTCGGCACAATATATAAATTCTTCCTTACCAAATTCCACTTACCAAAGGCGCTTCACTCCCCAACAACGGCGCCAGAAAAGAGTCTTGATGACCCACAAGTATAGGGGATCTATCGTAGTCCTTTCAATAAGTAAGAGTGTCGAACCCAACGAGGAGCAGAAGGAAATGACAAGCGGTTTTCAGTAAGGTATTCTCTGTAAGCACTGAAATTATCGGTAAGAGATAGTTTTGTGATAAGGTTATTTGTAATGGGTAACAAGTAACAAGAGTAAATAAAGTGCAGCAAGGTGGCCCAATCCTTTTTGTAGCAAAGGACAAGCCTGGACAAATTCTTATATAAAGGATAACACTCCCGAGGACACATGGGAATTATCGTCAAGCTAGTTTTCATCATGCTCATATGATTCACGTTCGTTACTTTGATAATTTGATATGTGGGTGGACCGGTGCTTGGTGCTGCCCTTCCTTGGACAAGCATCCCACTTATGATTATCCCCTATTGCAAGCATCCGCAGCTACAAAAGAAGTATTAAGGTAAACCTAACCATAGCATGAAACATATGGATCCAAATCAGCCCCTTACGAAGCAATGGATAAACTAGGGTTTAAACTTCTGTCACTCTAGCAACCCATCATCTACTTATTACTTACCAATGCCTTTCCCTAGGCCCAAATAATGGTGAAGTCTCATGTAGTCGACGTTCACATAACACCACTAGAGGAAAGACAACATACATCTCATCAAAATATCGAACGAATACCAAATTCACATGACTACTCATAGCAAGACTTCTCCCATGTCCTCAGGAATTTGTGACCACAGAGACAGTTGAAGAATTTGCAGCAATAGAAGCATTTGAACTTTCGGGTGCAAAATTAGCAAATTCACGTTCAATGCATTTCATACATGGTGGAATGAATTCATCCTGAGCGGCACTGATCTGTTGAGCAAGCAATGAATCACGCTCCTTCTGAAGATCTTCATAACTCACCCTTAGCTTCTCAAGATCTTGCTTTCTTTGAAGAATTTCATAAGAAAGCTTCTCATGATCGGCTAAGAAAGTGTTATGATGACTCTGAAGGTTATCAAACTTAGACTAAAGTCTCTGAAGATTATCAGTCAGAGTTTGAGTTCGATCCATTTCTTCACCCAACATGTCATCACTTTTGTCTAGCATATTTTGAACCTTTTCAAAAGCCTTGTTTCACATCAATCTTAGCAAGTTTAGAATAAATTGGATTGAGGTTTTCGTCAGATTCGTCCTCACTTGATTCAGAGGAGGGATATTTGAGTACCTTGGCACCTTTTTCCATGAAGCAATAGGTGGGAGCGTAGTCATCATCACAGTCGTCAACAGTGTTGGGGAAGTCATTTTCCTCAGAGTTGAAGATGGACTTGCTGACGAAAGCAGTAGCTAGAGCTAGGCTCGCCACACCAGAGTCTGACTCCTCAGATGCCTCCTCTTCCTCATTTTCCTCAGATTCAGCTTCAGAGTCCATTTCCTTGCCACTGAATGCCCGAGCCTTTTTGGAGCTGCTCTTCTTGTGAGATGAAGACTTTGAAGATTTTGACGATGAGGACTTTGAATATTTCTTCTTCTTCTTTGAGTCATCAGAACTGTCATCCTTGTATTTCTTCTTCTTAGATTCCTTCTCCCACCGAGGACAATCAGTAATGTAGTGACCAGGTTTCTTGCATTTGTGGCAAGTCGTCTTCTTGTACTCATGGGATGAGGAATCTGATCTCATGTGATCACTTCTTGAGGATTTACCAAAGCGACCACGCCTTGAAAACTTCTGGAATTTCCTCACAAGCATTGCTAGCTCCTGACTCGGTTCTTCGGGATCACAAAGACTGCTACTAGAATCCTCTCCTTTAGATTCAGAGATTGCCTTGGCCTTCAGTGCGCGTGATCAGCCATAGCTCGGCCCATAGAGATCTCTCTTCTCAGCAAGTTGAAACTCATGAGTATTTAGCCTCTCGAGGATGTCAGCAGGATCAAGTGACTTGTAGTCTCCACACTCTTGAATCATCAGTGCAAGAGTGTCAAATGAGGAATCAAGCGGCAATTTCTTCACCACCTCATGGCCGGGGATGTCAGTGGCACCAAGTGCTTGAAGCTCATTTAAGATGTTAGTGAGGCGATCGAAGGTTTGCTGAACATTTTCATTGTCAAGTCTTTTGAAGCGGTTGAAGAGATTGCAAAGAACGTCAACTCGAGAGTCACATTGTGTTGAGACTCCTTCGTTGACCTTTGACAGTCTATCCCACATAAGCTTAGCTGTCTTCAAAGCACTTACTCTGCCATACTGCCCTTTGCTCAGATGGCCACATCAATAGCGTTCACGGATGGAGTGATGGAGGGAACGCCATTTTCCACAATGTACCAGAGATCGTTGTTAATTGCCTCAAGATGCACGCACATCTTATTCTTCTAGTAGGGGTAGTCCGTCCCATCAAAGATAGGACACCCAGCCGAGACCTTGATCATGCCTGCAGGCGGTTAAACCAAAATCACACAAAACAAGGGAGTACCTTGCATTGTACCAATTGAAAGTGCGTTATATTGACTAGAGGGGGTGAATAGGCGATTTTTACAAATTTGTCACTGAGGAAATTCAAGGTGAGGAATTTCCGAAGTCACGAACAACAGGCAGCGGAATAAGTACTTAGATGCAAGCATAACAGAGTAGAAACGGGTTCATCATGATGAAATGAAAACAAGCACAGAGTACAAGTAGCGTGTAAACAGGATAAGCAGGCTAAAGACAAAGTGACTGAATAAGTTGGATTGAGGAAATTGAGAAAGTCTTCAGTCAAAGTCTTCAAACAGTAACGATCAAGTTCATCAACACATGAATTAGGAAATGAAAGGGTTGAGGAAATAGAACCAGTGGCTTGGTGAAGATGATGATTTGGTAGACCAATTCTAACTGCTGTGACATTTGTACGTCTGGTTGGAGCGGCTAGGTATTTAAACCTGAGGACACACAGTCCCGGACACACAGTCCTCACTGTATTCTCCTTGAGCTAAGATCACACAGACCTCGCCCAATTACTCATGGTAAGTCTTCAGGTGACTTCCAAACCTTCACAGACTCGGTCACTCGGCGATCCACAATTTCCTCTTGGATGCTCTAGACCATGACGCCTAACCTTCTGGAGGATGCACAGTCCTCAAAGGTAACAAGCGTCAGTTCCACACAGGAACGATCTCTTCAGTGATGATAAATAACTTTGGGTTTGTAGGTGTTTGGGTTTGGGTTTTCCTCACTGATTATTTTCGCTCAAAGTCCTCGGAGGATGGGATGCTCAAAGTCTCTGTCACTGAAGAAATTGCGTGAACTGTATGAGATTTCCAATGGCTTCACTCGAAAGGATTGGGTAGGTGTAGGATATTGAGATGAGCATCACTTGGAAACTTTTCCTTGTTTTTACCTCGACCCCCTTTAATAGTACGGTGTTTCCTACGACTCAAGAAAGAGAAAATGAAACTACGTAAACAAAAGTCTTCACGCTTCATAATCCTCGCATGAATATCAAGTCTTCGCGGTCACACCAATTTCTTCACTTTCAAAGTCTTCAAGAAAACCAAAGTCTTCAGCTAAAGAAATTCATTTTTAGGGGTCGACTTTCATCGTAAATATCAAACTCCTCATAGACTTATAGACCCGTGTACACTCACAAACTCATTAGTCCCTTAACCTATGTCTTCAATACACCAAAATCACTAAGGGGCACTAGATGCACTTACTGAAGGAAATATGCCCTAGAGGCAATAATAAAGTTATTATTTATTTCCTTATATCATGATAAATGTTTATTATTCATGCTAGAATGGTATTAACCGGAAACATACTACTTGTGTGAATACATAGACAAACAGAGTGTCACTAGTATGCCTCTACTTGACTAGCTCGTTGATCAAAGATTGTTATGTTTCCTAGCCATAGACATGATTTGTCATTTGATTAACGGGATCACATCATTAGGAGAATGATGTGATTGACTTGACCCATTCTGTTAGCTTAGCACTCGATCGTTTAGTATGTTGCTATTGCTTTCTTCATGACTTATACATGTTCCTATGACTATGAGATTATGCAACTCCCATTTACCAGAGGAACACTTTGTGTGCTACCAAACGTCACAACGTAACTGGGTGATTATAAAGGTGCTCTACAGGTTTCTCCGAAGGTACTTGTTGGGTTGGCATATTTCGAGATTAGGATTTGTCACTCCGATTGTCGGAGAGGTATCTCTGGGCCCTCTCGGTAATGCACATCACTTAAGCCTTGCAAGCATTGCAACTAATGTGTTAGTTGTGGGATGATGTATTACGGAACGAGTAAAGAGACTTGCCGGTAACGAGATTGAACTAGGTATTGAGATACCGATGATCGAATCTCGGGAAAGTAACATACGGATGACAAAGGGAACAACGTATGTTGTTATGCGGTCTGACCGATAAAGATCTTCATAGAATATGTGGGAGCCAATATGAGCATCCAGGTTCTGCTATTGGTTATTGACCGGAGACGTGTCTCGGTCATGTCTACAAAGTTCTCAAACCCGTAGGGTCCGCAAGCTTAACGTTTCGACGACAGTTATATTATGAGTTTATATGTTTTGATGTACCAAAGGTTGTTCGAAGTCCCGGATGTGATCACGGACATGACGAGGAGTCTCGAAATGGTCGAGACATGAAGATTGATATATTGGATGACTATATTAGTACACCGGAATGGTTCCGGGGGTTATCGGATATATACCAGAGTACCGGGGGTTACCGGAACCCCCCGGAGGCTATTGGGCCTCATGGGCCCAATTGGTGGAAGGGGAGAGGAGGCCAAGGGGCAGCTGCGTGCCCCTCCCCCCTAAGTCCGAATTGGACAAGGAGGGGGGCGGTGCCCCCCCTTTCCTTTCCCCCTCTCTCGTTCCCTCTCCTCTCCTAGTACAACAAGGAAGGGAGGGAGTCCTACTCCCGGTGGGAGTAGGACTCCTCCTGGTGCGCCTCCTCCTGGCCGGCCGCACCTCCCCCTTGTTCCTTTATATACGGGGGCAGGGGGCACCCTAGAGACACAACAATTGATCGTTTGATCTTTTAGCCGTGTGCGGTGCCCCCTCCACCATAGTCCACGTCGATAATACTGTAGCGGTGCTTAGGCGAAGCCCTGCGTCGGTAGAACATCATCATCGTCACCACGCCGTCGTGCTGACGAAACTCTCCCTCAACACTCGGCTGGATCGGAGTTCGAGGGACGTCATCGGGCTGAACGTGTGCTGAACTCGGAGGTGTCGTGCGTTCGGTACTTGATCGGTCGGATCGTGAAGACGTACGACTACATCAACCGCGTTGTGCTAACACGTCCACTTTCGGTCTACGAGGTTACGTGGACAACACTCTCCCCTCTCGTT
Source organism: Aegilops tauschii subsp. strangulata (assembly GCF_002575655.3). Lineage (NCBI taxonomy): Eukaryota > Viridiplantae > Streptophyta > Magnoliopsida > Poales > Poaceae > Aegilops > Aegilops tauschii. The sequence goes on from NC_053038.3 coordinate 248,828,648, forward strand.
GCTATGCATCACCATGATCTTGCGTGTGCGTAGGGATTTTTTTGAAATTACTACGCTCCCCAACAGTGGTATCCGAGCTAGGTTTTATGCGTTGATGTTATATGCACGAGTAGAACACAAGTGAGTTGTGGGCGATATAAGTCATACTGCTTACCAGCATGTCATACTTTGGTTCGGCGGTATTGTTGGATGAAGCGGCCCGGACCGACATTACGCGTACGCTTACGCGAGACTGGTTCTACCGACGTGCTTGGCACACAGGTGGCTGGCGGGTGTCAGTTTCTCCAACTTTAGTTGAACCGAGTGTGGCTACGCCCTGTCCTTGCGAAGCTTAAAACAGCACCAACTTGACAAACTATCATTGTGGTTTTGATGCGTAGGTAAGAACGGTTCTTGCTAAGCCCGTAGTAGCCACGTAAAATTTGCAACAACAAAGTAGAGGACGTCTAACTTGTTTTTGCAGGGCATGTTGTGATGTGATATGGTCAAGACATGATGCTAAATTTTATTGTATGAGATGATCATGTTTTGTAACCGAGTTATCGGTAACTGGCAGGAGCCATATGGTTGTCCCTTTATTGTATGCAATGCAATCGCCTGGTAGTGCTTTACTTTATCACTAAGCGGTAGCGATAGTCGTAGAAGCATAAGATTGGCGAGACAACAACGATGCTACGATGAAGATCAAGGTGTCGCGCCGGTGACGATGGTGATCATGACGGTGCTTCGGAGATGGAGATCAAGAGCACAAGATGATGACGACCAGATCATATCACTTATATTGATTGCATGTGATGTTTATCTTTTATGCATCTTATCTTGCTTTGATTGACGGTAGCATTATAAGATGATCCCTCACTAAATTATAAAAGTATAAGTGTTCTCCCTAAGTATGCACTGTTGTGAAAGTTCTTCTTGCTGAGACACCAAGTGATGATCGGGTGTGATAGGCTCTACGTTCAAATACAACGGGTGCAAAACAGTTGCCCACGCGGAATACTCAGGTTAAGCTTGACAAGCCTAGCATATAACAGATATGGCCTCGGAACATGGAGACCGAAAGGTCGAGCGTGAATCATATAGTAGATATGATCAACTTAGTGATGTTCACCGTTGAAACTACTCCATCTCACGTGATGATCGGAGATGGTTTAGTTGATATGGATCACATTATCACTTAGAGGATTAGAGGGATGTCTATCTAAGTGGGAGTTCTTAAGTAATATGATTAATTGAACTTAAATTTATCATGAACTTAGTACCTGATAGTATCTTGCTTGTCTATGTTGATTGTAGATAGATGGCCCGTGCTGTTGTTCCGTTAAATTTTAATGCGTTCCTTGAGAAAGAAAAGTTGAAAGATGATGGTAGCAATTACACGGACTGGGTCCGTAACTTGAGGATTATCCTCATTGCTGCACAGAAGAATTACGTCCTGGAAGCACCGCTAGGTGTACCACCTGCACCAGCAACTGTAGACATTGTGAATGCCTGGCAGTCACGTGTTGATGACTACTCGATAGTTCAGTGTGCCATGCTTTACGGCTTAGAACTGGGACTTCAGCGACGTTTTGAACGTCATGGAGCATATGAGATGTTCTAGGAATTGAAGTTAATATTTCAAAAGAATGCCCGAATTGAGAGATATGAAGTCTCCAATAAATTCTATAGTTGCAAGATGGAGGAGAATAGTTCTGTCAGTGAGCATATACTCAAAATGTCAGGGTATTGCAATCACTTGATTCAACTGGGAGTTAATCTTCCGGATGATAGCGTCATTGACAGAATTCTTCAATCACTGCCACCAAGCTACAAGAGCTTCGTGATGAACTATAACATGCAAGGGATGGGTAAGACGATTCCCGAGCTCTTCGCAATGCTAAAGGCTGCGGAGGTAGAAATCAAGAAGCAGCATCAAGTGTTGATGGTCAATAAGACCACCAGTTTCAAGAAAAAGGGCAAAGGGAAGAAGAAGGGGAACTTCAAGAAGAACAGCAAGCAAGTTGCTGCTCAGGAGAAGAAACCCAAGTCTAGACCTAAGCCTGAGACTGAGTGCTTCTACTGCAAGCAGACTGGTCACTGGAAGCGGAACTGCCCCAAGTATTTGGCGGATAAGAAGGATGGCAAGGTGAACAAAGGTATATGTGATATACATGTTATTGATGTGTACCTTACTAATGCTCACAGTAGCACCTCAGTATTTGACACTGGTTCTGTTGCTAATATTTGCAACTCGAAACAGGGGCTACGGATTAAGCGAAGATTGGCTAAGGACGAGGTGACAATGCGCGTGGGAAATGGTTCCAAAGTCGATGTGATCGCAGTCGGCACGCTACCTCTACATCTACCTTCGGGATTAGTTTTAGACCTAAATAATTGTTGTTTGGTGCTAGCGTTAAGCATGAACATTATATCTGGATCTTGTTTGATGCAAGACGGTTATTCATTTAAATCAGAGAATAATGGTTGTTCTATTTATATGAATAATATCTTCTATGGTCATGCACCCTTGAAGAGTGGTCTATTTTTGTTGAATCTCGATAGTAGTGATACACATATTCATAATATTGAAGCCAAAAGATGCAGAGTTGATAATGATAGTGCAACTTATTTGTGGCACTGCCATTTAGGTCGTATTGGTGTAAAGCGCATGAAGAAACTCCATACTGATGGACTTTTGGAACCACTTGATTATGAATCACTTGGTACTTGCGAACCGTGCCTCATGGGCAAGATGCCTAAAACGCCTTTCTCCGGAACTATGGAGAGAGCAACAGATTTGTTGGAAATCATACATACGGATGTATGTGGTCCGATTAATGTTGAGGCTCGTGGCGGATATCGTTATTTTCTCACCTTCACAGATGATTTAAGCAGATATGGGTATATCTACTTAATGAAACATAAGTCTGAAACATTTGAAAAGTTCAAAGAATTTCAGAATGAAGTTGAAAATCATCGTAACAAGAAAATAAAGTTTCTACGATCTGATCGTGGAGGAGAATATTTGAGTTATGAGTTTGGTCTTCATTTGAAACAATGCGGAATAGTTTCGCAACTCACGCCACCCGGAACACCACAGCGTAATGGTGTGTCCGAACGTCGTAATCGTACTCTACTAGATCTGGTGCGATCTGTGATGTCTCTTACATATTTACCGCTATCGTTTTGGGGTTATGCTTTAGAGACGGCCGCATTCACGTTAAATAGGGCACCATCAAAATCCGTTGAGACGACGCCTTATGAACTGTGGTTTGGCAAGAAACCAAAGTTGTCGTTTCTTAAAGTTTGGGGCTGCGATGCTTATGTGAAAAAGCTTCAACCTGATAAGCTCGAACCCAAATCAGAGAAATGTGTCTTCATAGGATACCCAAAGGAGACTGTTGGGTACACATTCTATCACAGATCCGTAGGCAAGACTTTTGTTGCTAAATTCGGAATCTTTCTGGAGAAGGAGTTTGTCTCGAAAGAAGTGAGTGGGAGGAAAGTAGAACTTGATGAGGTAATTGTACCTGCTCCCTTATTGGAAAGTAGTTCATCGCAGAAACCGATTTCTACGACGCCTACACCAATTAGTGAGGAAGTTAATGATGATGATCGTGGAACTTCAGATCAAGTTGTTACTGAACCTCGTAGGTCAACTAGAGTAAGATCCGCACCAGAGTGGTACGGTAATCCTGTTCTGGAGGTTATGCTACTAGACCATGACGAACCTACGAACTATGAAGAAGCGATGGTGAGCCCAGATTCCGTGAAATGGCTTGAGACCATGAAATATGAGATGGGATCCATGCATGAGAACAAAGTGTGTACTTTGGTTGACTTGCCCGATGATCGGCAAGCAATTGAGAATAAATGGATCTTCAAGAAGAAGACTGACGCTGACAGTAATGTTACTGTCTATAAACCTCGACTTGTTGCAAAAGGTTTTCGACAAGTTCAAGGGATTGACTACGATGAGACCTTCTCACCCGCAGCGATGCTTAAGTCTGTCCAAATCATGTTAGCAATTGCCGCATTTTATGATTATGAAATTTGGCAAATGGATGTCAAAACTGCATTCCTGAATGGATTTCTGGAAGAAGAGTTGTATATGATGCAACCGGAAGGTTTTGTCGATCCAAAGGGAGCTAACAAAGTGTGCAAGCTCCCGCGATCTATTTATGGACTGGTGCAAGCCTCTCGGAGTTGGAATAAACGCTTTCATAGTGTGATCAAAGCATTTGGTTTTGTACAGACTTTTGGAGAAGCCTGTATTTACAAGAAAGTGAGTGGGAGCTCTATAGCATTTCTAATATTATATGTGGATGACATATTGCTGATTGGAAATGATATAGAATTTCTGAATAGCATAAAGGGATACTTGAATAAGAGTTTTTCAGTGAAAGACCTCGGTGAAGCTGCGTATATATTGGGCATCAAGATCTATAGAGATAGATCAAGACGCTTAATTGGACTTTCACAAAGCACATACCTTGACAATGTTTTGAAGAAGTTCAAAATGGATCAAGCAAAGAAAGGGTTCTTGCCTGTGTTACAAGGTGTGAAGTTGAGTAAGACTCAATGCCCGACCACTGCAGAAGATAGAGAGAAGATGAAAGATGTTCCCTATGCTTCAGCCATAGGCTCTATCATGTATGCAATGCTGTGTACCAGACCTGATGTGTGCCTTGCTATAAGTTTAGCAGGGAGGTACCAAAGTAACCCAGGAGTAGATCACTGGACAGCGGTCAAGAACATCCTGAAACACCTGAAAAGGACTAAGGATATGTTTCTCGTTTATGGAGGTCACAAAGAGCTCATCGTAAATGGTTACGTTGATGCAAGCTTTGACACTGATCAGGACGATTCTAAATCGCAAACCAGATACGTGTGTACATTGAACGGTGGAGCTGTCAGTTGGTGCAGTTCTAAACAAAGCGTCGTGGCGGGATCTACATGTGAAGCGGAGTACATAGCTGCTTCAGAAGCAGCAAATGAAGGAGTCTGGATGAAGGAGTTCATATCCGATCTAGGTGTCATACCTAGTGCATCGGGTCCAATGAAAATCTTTTGTGACAATACTGGTGCAATTTCCTTGGCGAAGGAATCCAGATTTCACAAGAGAACCAAGCACATCAAGAGACGCTTCAATTCCATCCGGGATTTAGTCCAGGTGGGAGACATAGAAATTTGCAAGATACATACGGATCTGAATGTTGCAGACCCGTTGACTAAGCCTCTTCCACGAGCAAAACATGATCAGCACCAAGGCTCCATGGGTGTTAGAATCATTACTGTGTAATCTAGATTATTGACTCTAGTGCAAGTGGGAGACTGAAGGAAATATGCACTAGAGGCAATAATAAAGTTATTATTTATTTCCTTATATCATGATAAATGTTTATTATTCATGCTAGAATGGTATTAACCGGAAACATAATACTTGTGTGAATACATAGACAAACAGAGTGTCACTAGTATGCCTCTACTTGACTAGCTCGTTGATCAAAGATGGTTATGTTTCCTAGCCATAGACATGAGTTGTCATTTGATTAATGGGATCACATCATTAGAGAATGATGTGATTGACTTGACCCATTCCGTTAGCTTAGCACTCGATCGTTTAGTATGTTGCTATTGCTTTCTTCATGACTTATACATGTTCCTATGACTATGAGATTATGCAACTCCCGTTTACCGGAGGAGCACTTTGTGTGCTACCAAATGTCACAACATAACTGGGTGATTATAAAGGTGCTCTACAGGTGTCTCCGAAGGTACTTGTTGGGTTGGCGTATTTCGAGATTAGGATTTGTCACTCCGATTGTCGGAGAAGTATCTCTGGGCCCTCTCGGTAATGCACATCACTTAAGTCTTGCAAGCATTGCAACTAATGAGTTAGTTGTGGGATGATTTATTATGGAACGAGTAAAGAGACTTGCCGGTAATGAGATTGAACTAGGTATTGAGATACCGACGATCGAATCTCGGGCAAGTAACATACCGATGACAAAGGGAACAACGTATGTTGTTATGCGGTCTGACCGATAAAGATCTTCGTAGAATATGTGGGAGCCAATATGAGCATCCAGGTTCCGGTATTGGTTATTGACCGGAGACGTGTCTCGATCATGTCTACATAGTTCTCGAACCCGTAGGGTCCGCACGCTTAACGTTTCGATGACAGTTATATTATGAGTTTATATGTTTTGATGTACCGAAGGTTGATCGGAGTCCCGGATGTGATCACGAACATGACGAGGAGTCTCGAAATGGTCGAGACATGAAGATTGATATATTGGATGACTATATTCGGACACCGGAATAGTTCCGGGGGTTATCGGATATATACCGGAGTACCGGGGGGTTACCGGAACCCCCCCGGAGGCTATTGGGCCTCATGGGCCCAATTGGTGGAAGGGGAGAGGAGGCCAAGGGGCAGTCACGCGCCCATCCCCCCAAGTCCGAATTGGACAAGGAGGGGGCTGCGCCCCCCTTTCCTTTCCCCCTCTCTCCTTCCCTCTCCTCTCCTAGTCCAACAAGGAAGGGAGGGAGTCCTACTCCCGGTGAGTAGGAGTCCTCCTGGCGCGCCTCCTCCTGGCCAGCCGCACCTCCCCCCTTGTTCCTTTATATACGGGGGCAGGGGGCACCCTAGAGACACAACAATTGATCGTTTGATCTTTTAGCCGTGTGCGGTGCCCCCCTCCACCATAGTCCACCTCGATAATACTGTAGCGGTGCTTAGGCGAAGCCCTGTGTCGGTAGAACATCATCATCGTCACCACGCCGTCATGCTGACGAAACTCTCCCTCAACACTCGGCTGGATCGGAGTTTGAGGGACGTCATCGGGCTGAACGTGTGCTGAACTCGGAGGTGCCGTGCGTTCGGTACTTGATCGGTCGGACCTCGAAGACGTACGACTACATAAACCGCGTTGTGCTAACGCTTCCGCTTTCGGTCTACGAGGGTACATGGACAACACTCTCCCCTCTCGTTGCTATGCATCACCATGATCTTGCGTGTGCGCAGGAATTTTTTTGAAATTACTACGTTCCCTAACACTTACAGTCTCAACACGAGTTCGAACACTCGCATCATACGATCTGATCTGAACCTTTTGTTGTAGATTTTGCAGGGCTGGCTTTCCAAGGCCGAGAAGATCAACGTCCTGGCGCCGCTGCTAGAGGAGCCCCGATTCGAGCAGCTACAGAAGCTGTTGGTCGTGGTGCCTTATAAGGCGCCCGATAAAAAGGGCAAGAAGACAGAGGTACGGGAGGCCAGGGAGGGCCTCCATCGCAGGGCCCAGTCGGGCATCCGGTCTGGAGACGCTGCAGCCTCATCCGCACGGGATGGGGACGAAGAGGAAAGCGCCTCCTCGCACTCTAAGAAGAGGGCGGCTTCTAGTGACATTGAGGAGGTTCAACCTTCTCCGGCCCCGAAGAGGCCGTGCCGGCCCAAACTGGTCCTGTCTGACAGCTCGGACAAGGAGTTCGAAGCGTTAGAGGAGCTACCGAAGAAGGGACCCAGGGTCAAGCCGCTCGCGACCAGGTATATATCGCGACCTTTTCAATTGCCTTATTCTGTAGTAGTCCCTGGTAGAACGTGGATTAATTGTTTTTCCTTGATGGTGTAGTCCTCCGCGTGGCCACCTCGCCGAGGAAACCTCGGAGGGGATGTCCCCGCCAGCCGATCTGGCAGACAGTGGCTCACGCTCCACACCACCTCTACTCCCCGAATATGTTGGGGAGGTGCTGTCGTGAAAGACCCCTCCTCCTCTGAACTCAGGGGAGGGGGTCGACGTCACCATGGCCGAGGCCGGTGCCTCGGTCGTTGAAGGCCAGTGGGATGCATCCTTCCTGGCAAACGTGTGGAGGGGGTTCAGATCATCCGAACCCTTACAGCATCTAGCTCCTGAGCCCCCAAGGCCCTCAAGGGAGCCAATTCCTCCTTTTAGTGAGGAAGGTGCTGAAGGCCCGACGCCCGTGCCGAACACCTCTACCCGGGCGGCGACGGGTTGGGCGGACGCACTGGCGGAGTTGGTGAGCAACTCTGCCATCGTCGAGGAACATTGCACTCTTATGGGTGCGGTCATACAGGGTGTTCGGTCCATTCATTCTGGACTGAACATCGCTATCCAAGGCCTGATAACAGGCTTTGAGGTAAGTCAAGTAATGCTCTTTGTCTTATAAAGCGAATTTTTAGTGTGGGTAGGCCGTGTACATAGCAGCCCCCAGAATCTGTAAGGCATCGGAGAAGCCTGCAGAGAATCAAATTCGGTAGGCCGATTAATAATGTCGAACTTCCTTTTGTTGACGCACGCATCTTCCATGGCCGCGGCGGCTAATGCTGCGACACTAGAGGAGATGAATCAAAAGCTCAAGCTTTCCGATAAAGAGCTTGACCTTTTCAACAAACGGCTTGACGAGGCGCAAGGTAAGCCCTTAGATAAGATGTGTATTTGCTTGATGCCAGATATTGACGATCCGGACTGTATGCTAATCCTTTATCGTGATGATCTTGCATCTGCCGCCGCCGAGGTCGAGGGCTTGAGGGAGGCCCTGAAGAAAGCTGAGACCGCGGCGGCCGCTAACGAGGCGATGGTTGAGCTCGAGAAGGCCAAGCTCGTTGGTGAGCAGCACGAGGCTCGCGTAACCGAAGTGCAAGTGGAGCTCCAGGATGCCACCAAGAAGCTGGAGGTCCTTGAGAAGGAGAAGGAGAAGCAATCCTCCTAGCTGTCCAAAGTGGAGAAGGACCTCCAGGAGGCGAGGACGGACGCGCGAGGTGTCCGGGAAGAGCTCCGCCAAGACGGGCAAATTGCAAATGGTAAGAAATACTTACTGCAGAGTGTGTTCTGAGCCAACAGATTCGCCCTACTGACGCGGGTCTGGCGCTCCGCAGGCGTCTTCGCCGAACTTCCGAAGAATGTGGCGGCCGCGGCGAAGCACTATGCTACTCACGAGGAGGACTCCACGCAGCGGCTCTTCTAGTCATAGTTTCTGGATTTTGAGCGTCCTCGCCTCCTCAGCAATCAAATGGAGCAGCTGATGGGGATGCATCGGATGTCCGAGCTGGCCATGAGGGACCTCTGTGTTAGTCTGTGGCTTGTCGGGCCCATTCCGGACACCTACTTCGGCCTTGTGTAGAAGCCGCAGGAGGCGCCGCTCCGGATTGACGCCATGAAGCGCTCAGCGTGCCTTGAGGGAGCGAGGCTTGCGTTTGCAAAGACCATGGTGCATTGGCCGAAGATTAATCCAATGGACTTGGCCACTGGTCCTCCGCCCAAGGGAAAAGAACATCACCGCCCCTGAGCAGTACTTTGCGTAGGTAATGAATGGCGCGCGGGCGATAGAGGGCCAGTGTTCAAAAGATGTAATGCTTGAGTGATTGTATTAAGTTTGTACCAAGTGCACCTTATGCTTTATTATGCGTCTGCCTGGGTTATTTTATATTGTCATGATTTAATAATGACTCCTGTGTGGCCGTATGTTTATTCTGAAAGCTATCACTCATCGGCCTTAGCACCCAGGTGAATATCACGAGGGGTGTTTTGTCTCTGCACAATTACCCTTAGCCAACGTCTTGGTACCCGGAGGCGATAGTGTGTGAGCGAAACCAAGTGATACGTCTCCGTCGTATCTATAATTTTCGATTGTTTCATGCCAATATTATACGACTTTTATACACTTTTGGCTAAATTTTATATGATTTATTTGGACTAACATATTGATCTAGTGCCCAGTGCCAGTTCCTCTTTGTTGCATGTTTTTTGTTTCGCATAAAGTCCATATCAAATGAAGTCCAAACATGATAAAAATTGACGGAGAATTATTTTGGAATATATGTGATTTTGGGACTTGGAATCAATGCAAACGGGGGCCCACAGTGACCACAACCCACCAAGGAGCGCCGGGACCCCTGGCGCGCCCAGGTGTCTTATGCCCTCATAAGTTGACTGCAGCCCTTCTTCGGGCGCAAGAAAGATAATTTATGGAAAAAATTGTGTAAAAAATTCAGCACAATCGGAGTTATGGATCTCCGGGAATTTAAGAAACGGTGAAGGGCCAGAAAACAGGAACGCGAAACAGAAGAGAACAGAGGGATAGATCCAATCTCGGAGGGGCTCCCGCCCCTCCGCCGCCATGGAGGCCAGAGGGGGAACTCTCCTCCCATCTAGGGGGGATGCCAAGGAAGAAGAAGAAGGAGGGGGGCTCTCTCGCCCTCTCTCCCGATGGCGCCGGAGCGCCGCCGGGGCAAGGACGTGACGACGATCTACATCAACATACTTGCTACCGTCAACACCAACTTTCTCCCCCTCTATGTAGCGGTGTAACACCTCTTCTCCCCACTGTAATCTCTACTTAAACATGGTGCTCAACTCCATATATTATTTCCCAATGATCTATGGTTATCCTATGATGTTTGAGTAGATCCGTTTTGTCCTATGGGTTGATAGATGATCATGATTGGTTTGAGTTGTATATTTTATTTTGGTTATGTCCTACGGTGCCCTTCGCGTCGCGCAGACGGAGGGATCCCCGTTGTAGGGTGTTGCAATACGTTAATGGTTTGCTTACGGTCTGTGGCGTGAGTGACAGAATACACATACCTGAGTTTGGGGGTCATTGCCTATGGGATAAAGAGGACTTGATACTTAATGATATGGTTGGGTATCACGACCTTAATGATATTTAGTAGTTGCGGATGCTCGCTATAGTTCCAATCATAAGTTCATATGATCCAAGTAGATAAAGTATGTTAGCTCATGCATCCCCCTCATATAAAGTTGCAATAATGATCACCGGTTTAGTTATCAATCACCTAGGGACAAATGACTTTCTCGTTGACAAAATGTGACACCCCGAGACCGATGCTCTAGTTACCTTCCAGTTATTTCGTCGATGTTGAGTGTTTCAATTGTTTGTTGCCATTGTCATATTTTGTTTCTTGCATCATGTTCATCATTGGTTATATTGCATTGCCATGCCCATCTCATTGTCTTATTGCATTATGTTGTTGCCATGATCATCTTGTGCTTTGCCCCTTATATGTGTTGTGTGTTGCTCTAGTTGATGTGTGTGCATCACCCCTTGCCATCTCTCTCTCAAGCCATACCCATGCATCATCACCTCTCCCTTCCTTCTTCCATGTTTTTGCCTCTGACTTTCTTCCCTCCTCCATTAATGTTCATCTTTTCCTACAAATATTAGACCATGCCTAATACCTCTCTGTCAAGTTTCATCCTTTTTGGAGTCGTTTTGGTTAGGTTCAAAAATGTCTTAAGTTTGAATTATATTCAAACTTGTTTTATTTTTTACCTCTAAAAATGTCCAAACCAATTTATTCAATTAGGGCATTAATCCTGGGTCTTGAGAATATTTCTTCATTTCTCAAACACCTCTCCTATGTCCCTGACCTTTTCATTTTATTTTTCTGTCTAAAGAAAAGTCAAAAGGTAGGAAAAGGCAGCGGCAGCAGCCGCAAGAGCCTACCTGGGCCTCTGCTTCAAGGCCGGCCCAGCTACCCCAACCCCGCAACCCGCTCAGCGCCGCGCCCACTCCCTCTCCTCTCTTTTCTCACCCAAAACCCAGCCAACCCTCTCTTCCACTCCTCCCACATGGCAATGCAGGACCCATCCGTCAGCGGGTGAGACTGTAGCTTTCACCCACCTTTCTCCTACCCCCCTCTCTCTCCTTTACACGCAGGCCATGGCCACCGTGGCCGAGCTTGCGTCGCTCTCCCCTCCTATAAAGCCAGTAGGTCGCGCGCCCCTCTAGGGTTTCCCCATCTCCGCCGCCACCCAGGAAGGGATTCCCCTTCCTCTTACCCCTTTGCCCGATCTCGCCCGAGCGCGATCAAGAGAACGCCGCCGTCGCCGTCGCTCCTCCGGTCACCTCCAGCCGCTTCCTCCAAGTCCGTCTCCCTCCCCGTCGTCCCCGTCGTCCGCTGCTTCCACTCCGTCGTCGAGGGATCTCCAAGTCCGGTGACTCGTCTTCCTCCCCTGCTTGCTTCCTCTGCTTCCCGGAGCCAAGGACGCCGCCCCGATCGGCGCGTCTTCTCGCCATCCCCGCCACCGTCCACCTCTTACAACTCCAGCAGCACCCCCTTGGTGAGCATCCGCTCCTCCCATCTCCTCTCTGATTCATTTCCGTCGCCGTAGTCCTCTTCCCGAGCAAGCTGACGCCATGTCCGCCATGGATGAATTCGTGGAGCTCCTATTGTTTTCTTTTGTGAGCTCGTGGTCTGTTCCTGCGCGAGCACACCCTCATATCATGCGCAGCTCGCTTCCCACGCACGTGATGCACGCTCGCGCTGCCGCTTCGCCTAGCATCACAGCCCCATGCTTGGCTGTGTTTCGTGGCCATGGTCGCAAGCTTCTGCAATTCCCGTATGCCCACACATGCGTGCATGCCCGCGCGCGTACTGTAGCTCTCCCCGCAAGTGTCCGCATCTGTGCTCCTGCGCGATGCGCGACACACAAGCTCAGGCACACAGCTAGCGCCTCGCCGTGCCTCGCTGCCGCGGCCGAGACGAGCTCCTGCTCAAGCTCATTCTCGAAGCCCTTGCTCCACCGCGTCGCGCGCCGCATCCGCAACCACTCGCCCCTCGCCTCGTCGCTCGCTCGCCGTGACCCCCGCGCCCCTACCTTGCCTCGCCTCGCGTGTGGTTTCTTCCCTGCCTCGCCCCGCCATGCCATGGCCCCGAGCCGAGCAACGCTCGAGATCGAGCGCCTCTGCACCCCCTCCCTCATGGCTGAGCCTCGCGGCAGCCTATCCTGCACACCCGCCGTCGCCGCCTCCAGGGCCCCGCCGTTTCACCGTTGCCCGTCGGTGTCTTCTCCATTGTTGTAGAGGAGAAGAAACCCCGTCCGCCATGGGGCTAGTTCAAAAGGAGCCGTGCCCCATCCTTACAATAACAGTAGCAGCAACGCAGTCGATCGGGCCACAGAGTTCTATCGGGTAGACCCGCGTTCGAAACCCTTTTGGAACGGATCGCAATTTTTTCCTCTGTTGCCTCTACGACAGTGGGACCCCACTCGTCATCCTCGGTTCGAATCCCTTTTGGAACGGATCGCAATTTTTGCCTCTGTTGCCTCTGCGACAGGGACCCCACTCGTCATCCTCTCTGTCCACACACCCCTCTCCACACCCACACTCGTGCCACCTCAGCTCCCGGGCACCCCCTCGTTATTGAAAGTGGCTGGCCCAGCCCATGTCCCCGACTTTTCCCTTTTTGTTTTTGCACTGCATAATTACAGGAATGCCACTGTTCTGTATTTAACATGCTGTTTGATTTAATTTGCATAAATGACATGCTAAAATTATTTAATTCATATCTAAATAACCGTAGCTCCGTTTTAAATAAACTTTATATGTAAATGGTGTAGAAAAATGCATAGATTAACTTGGTGCACTTTATTTTCCTGTTTCACAACATTAAAATATGGTTTAGGGCAGAACATTAGCAAATTAAAAATATGAACATGGGGAATTTCTGGATTTGTTGTTTGTTGTTTCCGGCCCCATTTAAATTGCTTAGATAGTGTAGTTTTGTTATGCTTCACCTCTTGCCATGTTAAGAACATTTAAACTTGTTGGGTTCATAATGAGAGCGAACTAAATAATTGAATGTGGTGTCTCGTCAATATGTAACTCGTTGCATATTGAGCTCCACTTAAACTATAGTATTGTTTGTTGCACTTTGCCATGCCATGCCTATTTAAACTGGACATGCATCATACTTGGTTGAGCATAATGTCGTGTTTATGGTTGGGTGTTTACTATGTTGTTTGCATCTTTCCGGTTGTGCTTCTTCCTGATAGTTCATGTTTCGTTGCGATCGTGAGGATTCGTTTGACTTCGCCTGGTTCGTCTACGCTGTTCATCTTCTTCATGGACTCGATCTTCTTCCTAGCGGGATTTCAGGCAAGATGACCGTCACCTTAGATCTCACTACTATCATTGCTATGCTAGTTGTCACGATGCTATCAGTATCTCGCGCTACCTACCACTTGTTTATTAAGCCTCTCAAATTGCCATGATAGCCTCTAACCTTTTCCACCATCCTAGCAAACCGTTGTTTGCATGTGCAGTTGCAGGTTGTTCCATGTTGGGACATGGATATCATGGGATATCACAATATCTCATTTAATTAATGCATCTATATACTTGGTAAAGGGTGGAAGGCTCGGCCTTTTGCCAGGTGTTTTGTTCCACTCTTGCCGCCTTAGTTTCCGTCATACCGGTGTTATGTTTCTTGATTTTGCGTCCCTAACACGATGAGGGTTTATGGGCCCGTCTTGACAGTTCGCTTTGAATAAAACTCTTTCAGCAAGGCCCAACATTGGTTTTACCATTTGCTCAACATAATAACTAAAGATGATAATAAACTTGACGCATAGGGGGTTAGCGCTACCCGAGGTTCGTTATTCAACCTAATACAAGGGGCCAGTGCTGATGGTGTTGGTCCCAAACTAGAGCACTGCGCGGGGCTGCCCCTTAGCAACTTGGGGTATTTTGGCACCTGTACGCGTCGCTCATCCGTCGTGGCCTGAGACGAGATACGCGCGGCTACTATCAGGGTGTCGGCACGTCGGGAGGTCTTGCTGGACTTGTTTTACCATTGTTGAAATGTCTTGTGCACCGGGATTCCGAGTCTGATCGGAGGGTCCTGAGATGGAGGATTGTCTTCGCGGATCGTGAGCTTGTCATGGGCTAAGTTGGGACACCCCTGCAGGGTTTAAATTTTTGAAAGCCGTACCCGTGGTTATGTGGCAGATGGGAATTTTTAATATCCGGTTGTAGTGGACTTGAACTAAACTCAATTAAAATACACCAACCGCGTGCGTAACCGTGACCGTCTCATTTCGAGGGAGTTCGAGAAGAGAACACGGTGGGGTTATGTTTGAACGTAAGTAGTTCAGGATCACTTATTGATCATTACTAGTTTGCGACCGTTTTTGCGTAGTTTCTCATCTTACTCTTGTACTCATAAGTTAGCCACCATACATTTGCTTAGCTGCTTGCCGTAACCTCACCACTTATCCTTTCCATACCCATTAAGCTTTGCTAGTCTTGATACCCATGGTAATGGGATTGCTGAGTCCTCGTGGCTCAAATATTACTACAACAACAGTTGCATGTACAGGTAATGCGATGATCATGACGTGAGAGCGATGTTTGCTTGTTTTGGAGTTCCTCTTTTGCTTCTTCTTTGGTCAGGGGATGGGTTCCTTGTCGGCAGCCTGGGCTAGCAGGGTTGATGTTGTTTGAGCTTTTGTTTGTGTTTCATCTGTAGCCGGATGTTGTTCTTATGTATGATGTTTGATGTATTCTTGTGGCATTTGTATGCCTTGTATGTATCCCTATCTTTTATGTAATGGTACGATGTAATGATATCCACCTTGCAAAAGCGTTTCAATATGCAGCTCTATCCTTGGTGGGACCTTCGAGTCCCTCTCGGATAGGATCGCATATTGGGCGTGACACAAAATCTATCCACTTTTATTACCTTGCAATTTATTCATAGTTTTATTCTCGTAAAGTACTCGTAGTTTTACTCTTGCAAAATAGTTTCATACTTGTTTTAGGTAAAGCAAACGTCAAGTGTGCGTAGAGTTGTATCGGTGGTCGATAGAACTTGAGGGAATATTCGTTCTACCTTTAGCTCCTCGTTGGATTCGACACTCTTATTTATCGAAGAAGGCTACAAACGATCCCCTACACTTGTGGGTTATCAAGACCTTTTTCTGGCGACGTTGCCGGGGAGCAATAGCGTGGGGTGAATATTCTCGTGTGTGCTTGTTTGCTTTATCACTAAGTAGTTTTTATTTTCTGTTCTAAGTTGTTCTCTATCTTTAGTTATGGATATGGAACACGAAATACCAAAAAATTAAGTTGTACTTACTACTCATGGAGATGGGGAACCTCCTAAAACCCTCGATGCTCGTTATGTGAAAAATATTATGCACTACTTTGATAATCTTGAGAAAACCCCATTCTACTTGGATCAACGTGAATACTTTAGTGATTATCGCTTGACTCAAAAAGGGAAACTGTTATGGGTTCAAATTCATATGTTGCATTGGTATGCTCGGGATTTATGCTCTAGATATGATTATAGTTGTTGCAATAGGATGAAGGCTCCACACCTTCACTTTTCATGCAAATTTAGTGATAATGAAACCTTGGCTTCTTATGCTAATGGTATATATGATTACTATGATGTCGAACGAATAGAAAAATTTGTTGCTTTTAAGGGTGCTTATGAAATTGAGTCTTTGTTTGAAAAGTTTGAAGATTTTGATGATTTAGTTATAGACCTGAACATTTTGCTATCCTTAAATATTGCTATGAAAATTATAAATACAATTCTGATATTGATGCGATTATTCAGAAAGTCTCCGCTGTCCAAGAAGAGACTAATATTTTGCAGGAGTCTATGGAAGAAGGAATTGATGAAACTGCGAGCTCATTGGATGAAAAAGATGATGAGGAGAGCGAAGAACAAAAGGAGGAAGAGCAGATTGATCACCCGTGTCCACCTTCTAATGAGAGTAACTCTTCAACTCATACATTATTTAATATCCCCTCGTTCTTACTGAAGGATGAATGCTATGATAATTGCTATGATCCCATTGATTCGTTTGAAATATCCCGTTTTGATTAACTTGATGCTTGCTATGCTTATGGCCATGATGCCCATTTGAATTATGCTTATGGAGATGAACTTGCCATAGTTCCTTATGTTGAGAATGAAATTGTTACTATTGCACACACACATGATAGTCCTATTATCTTTTTGAATTCTCCAAACTACACTATATCAGAGAAGTTTGCACTTATTAAGGATTACATTGATGGGTTGCCTTTTACCATTGCACATGATAATTTTGATAAATATAATATGCATGTGCTTTCTTCTCCTACTTGCAATTATTATGTGAGAAGAACTATATCTCCACCTCTCTATGTTTCCAATACGATAAAATTGCAAGAAACTGCTTATACTTCGTCATTGGCCTTTACTTAATCTGCATGAATTGTTCTTGTATGATATGCCGATGTATAGGAAGAGAGTTAGACTTCGTCATTTCATGATATATGTTGCTTTGTGCTCACTACTAAATGACAAATCATTGTTAATTAAAATTGGCTTTCATATACCTTGGGATCCGGGTGGATCCATTACTTGAGCACTTTATGCCTAGCTTAATGGATTTAAAGAAAGCACTGCCAGGGAGACAACCCGGAAGTTTTAGGGAGTCTTTTTATTCTGTTGAGTGCTTTTATAAAGTTTAAAAACAAAAAATATAGAGGGGAACCCAAAAACTTTTTCAAAAAGAGAAGTGGTTGAAAGGTTATGCATTGGAGAAGTGAGGGTCGACCTTGAACACTTGTGTTCATGCTCCTGGAAACAATGTAATTTTTTCATGGAAGTTTCTCACAAAAATAATTATCCCCTTGTACAAATCCATTGTATTATAAAAATAAGGTGCCAAGATTTGCCTTTAGGATGATTAGATTGCTTGTTGGTATGTGCGGTGCAAAAATAGAAACTTTGGCTGTAGGGCGCGATTCTACATTTTTTACTGGAACGTCAGAAGTTTCTGTAACTTTTTGCACAGTATTTCTATACAAATTGTTTATTTTGTCCTAATGTTTCAGAATTTTTAGAGTTACATAAGTATGGTGAATGTTCATATCTTACAGACTGTCCTTTTTTCACAGATTGCTATTATAGCTCATTATTTGCGTATGTTTGAAATCTTATTGAGCCCCCTTTGACTTGGGGCCATAGAATTGTGATAGCATACAGTGGGTAATGGTTGATTATAATTATACAATAATGTTATAGCAGTACATGATGGGATTTGACTGCCATATTCACTAACCCGCCACTAAAAGTTTGGTTAAGTTTTGTGTGGATGAAGTGATCAAAGATCAAGGAGGTATCGATATGAGGAGAAGGAGGAGAGGCAAGAGCTCAAGCTTGGGGATGCCCAAGGCAATCCAAGTAAATATCCAAGGAGACTGAAGTGTCTAAGCTTGGGGATGCCCCGAAAGGCATCCCATCTTTCTTCAACAAGTATTAGTATGTTTACGTCTTCGTTCATGTGATATGTGTAAATCTTGGAGCATCTTTTGTGTTTAGTTTTCATTTTGATTTTATGCATCATGCTGGTATGAGATAGTCCATGGTTGATTTATAGAATGCTCATTGCACTTCACTTATATCTTTTGTGTAACATCCCAATTTTTCAAAATTTGAATGTTAATAGGATCATTCTTTTCCAACATGATTTCTATGCATATTTGAATTTTCTGAGTATTCAAAGTGTTTTTCAACTCAAGCTAAATTTTGGAGTGGAGATAATATGACTTCTCTCCTATTAATTATATTTGGAAAGCTAAGAATATATTCTGGAGTCTACATAAATTATTTTGGCTTTGTAGAATCTCAAAATTATTTTATTGTTGTTATAATGCTCTTTATGTGCTTGTATTGCATAAAATAATTTTCCAAAAAAGTAAGCTTGTGTTGTGAAAATGTTCACTATTTTATAAAGTAGCAGTAATGTT
Organism: Aegilops tauschii subsp. strangulata; assembly: GCF_002575655.3. Lineage (NCBI taxonomy): Eukaryota > Viridiplantae > Streptophyta > Magnoliopsida > Poales > Poaceae > Aegilops > Aegilops tauschii. The sequence goes on from NC_053038.3 coordinate 248,847,209, forward strand.
TTAATATGTGTTCTCTTATTTTTTTATTATATTTTATTTAGCTATATTTGACTTATGTAGCAAGTTTAAAAAAAAAAGAGAAACCGCCCACACTGTGCAGTCGGGCTGCATAGCGGCCCGGCCGAGACCTCGCCCGCGCGCGCAGCGAATCACAGCAGTAGGCAGGCCGACCCATTTTCCCGGAGCCTTTCGTTTTTTCTTCTCTTCTCTTCCCTGTCCCGCTGACTGCTCTGGCCACCTGTCATCTTTTCTTCCCTGGCCCGCCTGTCATCAGAAACACCGAACCCGATCCAAATTCTCCTTTGAATCAGTCGATTCGTTTCCCTAGTGCAGGCCTATGATCCTATATAAGATCACCAACCCCTCCTCTACCGATTTTTGGCAAAAAGTTGTCTTCCCGTGCATGTTTCACCAGGATCTGATCTCGCCGGAGTCCGCCGCTGCAGGAGCACCCCACTGGTCGATTTCATCGCCTTTAAAGGTCCACAGCGCCTCTCTTACCCTCTGTTGGGTTCGCCTTGACATGATATGTCTTCCTAAACATCTAGATTACGCAGGCAAGCACCAAACCTGGCGCATCAAGCTCAACCCGAAGCTCAACTTCGCCGTCGCCGCTCCAGCCGGACGTCACCGACGCTAGCAGAAGCCCCGGTCATCCCCGAGGAGGTTTTCGAGTTCGCCGCCTCTCTCCGCATCTCGTACTATCATCCCCGAGCACGGGAGGCCTTGCGAGCAAGCGCATGCTCGAAGTCCGAGCCGGCCGCTCCATTCTTCCTCAACTCCGGCGATGCCCTTCCCTCTGTTCCGCGGTGAGCATCTCCCATCCGTCCGATCTCCCTCCGACGGCCAAGATTAGATCCACAATTTTTTTATTACGAACCGTTTTCCTTTCAGTCGCAGCCGTTTGCCGTTTAAGCCGCACAACGAACAGTTTCTAGCCATCCATGTCACGGCATGTGGCTGTTCGCTACAGTTGCCTCTACAGCAGTAAAAAACAGAGAGTTGTTTTTTTGTCTTTTTACAGATTTTTCACCTAATTTCAAATTAGCTATATCTTGGGATCTGTAAGTCCAAATTCATTGATTATTTTTCCTCTGTACTCACAGTGACCAGGAGAATACCGTAGAACTAAAATTTAACATTTTTGAACTGTTTAAATTTGAATTTGTTCAAATTTAAAATTTATCTTCCGAAGGCCATATCTTTCAAACCGTTCGTCCAAATTAGTCATTTCTTTTTGCGTTGTGATCCTACTAGCATCTAGATAGGATATACCTACTGATATGTTCTATTATTAAAGTTTTTATTTTAATTCATTGCTGTTGACTTTAACGTGGTGTTATGTGAGTATGGTTTATTTGTCGCTGCCTTCGTTAATCATACAGATTGTCCGGAGTGTGAAGCAGATTGTAATTAATCGTTAGAGTACTTCAACACCATTCAAGGCAAGTTTGCACTTTTATTCTATAATATATGTTTTGCCTATGTGAATCCCGTGTTGACATGTTTTGGTATTGATTGTGTTATGCGATGGTGTGATCAACTTGCTATGGTAGACGTGGGCTTGTGTCGAGTGATCCATGAAAGTGGTTAGTGTTTATAGCTGTAGGCTCAGGATTATTAACCAGGTGAATGTGTCACTGGCAGAGCGCTCTATTGTCCCTAGAGAATGCGCCATTGACAGAGCGCACTTGAGGCGAGGTATAGTTTTCGGAACATAAATCAGGTGAATGCCTCCTTGGCAGAGCGCTCTATTGTTCCTAGAGAATGCGCCAATGATAGAGCACACTTGAGAGACTTCTGAAGTTCTTGTCATTTTTACTTAGAATCTTTGGGGTTATCATGGGCGAATAAAATTAGATGCGGTTGTGAGTTCGGTTAGTGGAGGTAGGTGAAGACATTCTTCTACAAACTAACTTGCGTGTTTTGCTTGTCATACTTTGCGTGTGGATGTATGTTTTGCTATATCATTATGTGTGATTTGCCAATACATTCAATGTATTGACCCTTGTGGCTGCAACTTATCATGTTGTAGGATTTTCAGATGATCAGTGAGATACAGTAGGGTCGCGAGTCTTCACTCAACATTTTCGCCTGTGGGCAGTGATGGGACTTATCGTCTATTATGCTACATTTTCCGCTGTTGTTATTGAATAAAGTTAGCTATGTGCTACTCAATTTGTAATACTTTATAAATTCTGGATCATACGTTGTAGAAAATGATGTACTTGTTATTTGATAGTCATATGTACTGTGTGCTAGCGAGTCGATCCAGGGACTAGCACGGTAAGCAGAGTGACATTGAATCTTATCAGGTTCGGGTTATTACATTTTGAGTGTGGCTTTATAGAATGCTTCATGTGCTTCACTTATATCATTTGAAGTTGGCTTGCATGTTTCTCTTCACATGGAGAGCCGTTGTTTGTAGAGTGCTCTTTGGCTTCACTTATATTTATTAGAGAATGATCTTTTGTAGAAAGATTAAACTCTCATGATTCACTTATATCTATTTAGAGACTCAACAGGAATTGGTCAATTGCATGGTTAGTCATTAAATCCTACATAAAACTTGTGGATCATTGAATATGATATGTTTGATTCCTTGCAATAGTTTTGCGATATAGAGATGGAATATGTGGGAGGTACTACTAAAAGGTTGTGGTTAGTGAGAATATTGGTGTTAAGGTTTGCGATTCCGAAAGCATGCACGTATAGTCTCTCGTTATGCTATGAAGTTGGAGCATGATTTATTATTGGTTGTCTTCCTTATGAGTGGTGGTCGGGGACGAGCGATGGTCTTTTCCTACCAAGCTATCCACCTAGGGGCATGCATGGTAGTACTTTTTGCTTCGAGGGCTAATAAACTTTTGCAATAAGTCCATGGATTATACGCACTCTTACCTTCCCGTAATTTGCTAGCCTCTACGGTACCGTGCATTGCACTTTCTCACCTCGAGAGTCGGTGCAAACTTCACAAGTGCATCCAAACCCCGTGATATTATACACTCTATCACACATAAGCCTTATTATATCTTCCTCAAAATTGCTACCATACCTACCTATTATGGCCTTTCCGTAGCCATTCCGAGATATATTGCCATGCAACTTCCACCGCTTCCGTTTTGATGACTTGAGCATTCATTGTCATACTGCTTTGCATGATCATATAGCTGACATAGTAGTTGTGGCTTAGCCACCGTTCATCATTTTTTATACATGTTACGCTAGATCATTGCACATCCTGGTATTGCCAGAGGCATTCATACAGAGTCATATCTTTGTTATAGGTATCGAGTTGTAAGTAAATAGAAGTGTGATGACCATCAATTTTCATTATTAGAGCATTGCCCCAGTGAGGAAAGGATGATGGAGACTATGATTCCCCCACAAGTCGGGATGAGGTTCCGAACAATGAGAGAAAAAGGAAAAAAATGAAAAAAAAGAAAAAGAAAAAAAGAAAAGAAAAAGAGGGAAGGGGCATGCTAGTTCCACAATTGTGCTTCAAAGTAGCACCATGTTTTCATATAGAGAGTCTCCTGTGTTGTCACTTTCATATAGTAGTGGGAATTTTTCATTATAGGATTAGATGCACACCCACTTAGTTTTCATTTTGAGCTTTCATACACTTATAGTTGTTAGTGCATTCATTGCATGGCAATCCCTACTTCTCGCATTGATATCAATTGATGGGCATCTCCATAGCCCGTTGGTTAGCCGCGTCGACATGAGTCTTTCTTACTTTTTTTGTCTTCTCTATAGTGCTATATCCATGGCTTGCACTCATGTATTGCGTGAGGGTTGAAAAAGCTGAAGCGCGTTAAAAAGTATGAACCAATTGCTCGACTTGTCATCGAGATTGTGCATGATAAATACTTTGTGTCAAGAAGACAGAGCATGAAAAGACTATATGATTTTGTAGGTTTAACTTTCTTTAGCGTTGATATTTTGAAAGACATGATTGTTTGTTGGGATGCCTGAGTATGGATGTCTTTATGTCAAATTAAAGACTATTGCTTTGAATCACTCATGTCTTAATATTCATGCCATGATTAGATATATGATCAAGTTTATGCTAGGTAGCATTCCACATCAAAAATTATCTTTTTTATCATTTACCTACTCAAGGACGAGCAGGAATTAAGCTTGGGGATGCTGATATGTCTCCGTCGTATCTATAATTTTTGATTGTTTCATGCCAATATTATACAACTTTTATACACTTTTGGCAACATTTTATATGATTTATTTGGACTAACATATTGATACAGTGCCTAGTGTCAGTTCCTATTTGTTGCATGTTTTTTGTTTTGCAGAAAATCCATATCAGGTGAAGTCCGAACGCGATAAAAATTTACAGAGAATTATTTTGGAATATATGTGATTTTTGGAACTTGGAATCAATGCAAACGGGGGCCCACAGTGACCACAACCCACCAGGGCGCGCTGGGCACCCCCTGGCGCACCCAGGTGTCTTATGCCTCCTCGTAAGTCGGTTGGGGCCCTTCTTCGGGCGCAAGAAAGATAATTTATGGAAACAATCGTGCAAAAATTTCAGCGCAATCAAAGTTATGGATCTCCGGGAATTTAAGAAACGGTGAAGGGCCAGAAAACGGGAACGTGAAACAGAAGAGAACAGAGGGATAGATCCAATCTCGGAGGGGCTCCCGCCCCTCCGCTGCCATGGACGCCATGGACCAGACGGGGAACTCTCCTCCCATCTAGGGGGGAGGCCAAGGAAGAAGAAGAAGAAGGAGGGGGCTCTCTCCCCCTCTCTCCTGGCGCCGCCGGGGCAAGGATCGTGACGGCGATGTACATCAACAACGTTGCTACCATCAACACCAACCTTCTCCCCCTCTATGCAGCGGTGTAACACCTCTTCTTCCCGCTGTAATCTCTACTTAAACATGGTGCTCAACTCCATATATTATTTCCCAATGATCTATGGTTATCCTATGATGTTTGAGTAGATCTGTTTTGTCCTATGGGTTGATAGATGATCATGATTGCTTTGAGTTGTATATTTTATTTTGGTGCTGTCCTATGGTGCCCTCCGTGTCACGCAAACAGAGGGATCCCCGCTATAGGGTGTTGCAATACGTTAATGGTTCGCTTATGGTGGGTGGCGTGAGTGAGAGAATACACATACCCGAGTTTGGGGGTCATTGCGTATGGGATAAAGAGGAATTGATAATTAATGCTATTGTTGGGTTTCATGACCTTAATGATACTTAGTAGTTGCGGATGCTTCCTAGAGTTCCAATCATAAGTGCATATAATCCAAGTAGAGAAAGTATGTTAGCTCATGCCTCTCCCTCATATAAAGTTGCAACAATGATCACCGGTCTTGTTATCGATCACCTAGGGACAAATGACTTGTTGACAAAAGCTATCCACTTTTATTACCTTGCAATTTATTCATAGTTTTATTCTCGTAAAGTACTCATAGTTTTATTCTTGCAAAGTAGTTTCATACTTGTTTTAGGTAAAGCAAACATCAAGTGTGCGTAGAGATGTATTGGTGGTCGATAGAACTTGAGGGAATATTTGTTCTACCTTTAGCTCCTCGTTGGGTTCGACACTCTTATTTATCAAAGAAGGCTACAAATGATCCCCACTTGTGGGTTATCACCAGGCAATCGGAATATTCAGTTTTATTGCTTTCAGTTAGCCTTAGGAGCTTGACGGTGGGGGCTAAGGACTAGCTCCCGATGTATTGTGATGTACTTGGGGGTCAACGCCTACTCTTGAGGATATAACCATTAGAGTCACCCGCCCAGGAGGGGCCGGGTTACGTTATAATGATCATCACGTGAAGCCCAGTACCAAGCTTGCGGAAGGCGGGTCAGTAATGGGCTTAAGACCCGGAGGCGGCTTAAGGCCCGTAGTGATGAACCGCCGTTATGGCAAGACTTGTAGTGTAAGGCAAGAATAGCTAAGAGTCCGAGCCGGACACTGTTATAAGCCAGTCGGAACTCTGAGAGCCGCTGGGGCATCAACCTCTCTATATAAAGGGACGACCCGGCGGTGGTTCAGGACGAGAGACAACAGATCGATAGCCAGGCATAGCGATTAAGCTCCCTGGTCATCGAAACCTTAAGTAATACCACCTCAACTGGACGTAGGCTTTTACCTTCACTGTAAGGGGCCGAACCAGTATAATCCTCGTGTCCCTTGTCCCGTTTAACCCCTTTAAGCTTCCTAGCTGCGATGGCTCCATGACTAAGTCCTTCTGCTAGGACATCTACCGTGAAAATTCCACGACAGCTGGCGCCCACCGTCGGGCCAGCGCACGGTGGATTTGAGTTCTTGAAGGGCAGGTTCGAAGGGCTCAAGGGATACGCTATGGGCCAGATGACCAAGAGTCGTCGCGGCAAGCTCTACATCAACGATGCAAACTGGGGCCCCGACGCCGGCTCAATCGAGTACGGGTACCGGGTCCCCTTCGGCGGAATCCATGTCTTCATTGGCAAGATTGGTGAGCCAGGCCCTAAGCCGGACCTCTGCGCCGATCTCATCAAGACGGCTCAGCATGCACGACCCGCCCGGACACTGCCTGCCTTGAAGCGTGCCTTCGTGGGATGCGTCCATGGAGGACTCTCTGAAGGATCTGGATCTGGCGATGAGACGGCCGCTCGCTCTGACGGCGAGTCATCCACAGAGGAGACCGACTCGTTATACCAACTTCAAGATGGCAGGCTCAGGGGTTGTTCCGATGGCGACAGTATTCCGGACCCCTTTGAGCCGCCGAGCCGGGTTGGAATCTTCATGGCCGGCGCACAACCTGTTCAAAACTCCGCCACTGGGGCAGGAGGCCATGTGCACTCGCCGGCTCAGGTGCTGATGGATCTCACAAACAAGATGATGGCCCTGTTAACCGCCACGGTCGCCCCAGCAGATCAAGCTCAGCATGATGCGGAGGTGGCACAGTTAAAGCTGGATCTAGCAAAATCCAAGGAGGATCTGGCGGCGGAAGGGATCAGGATGGCTGCAGAGAGGGCGGCTCTCGACGCCCAGACTCAGCTGATTCAGGCACAGTCTTTCCGGCTCACGATAGATCAGAACGCGTCCAATGAGGTCATGAGAAGGAGGCATCAAAAGGCTCAATCTCGACTCCCTCCGGTTTACGATCCTCGAAACCTCTTCAACACGCCTGGTGCAGGGCCCAGTAACCCGCCAGAGATCACGGCGCCCAGGGCTGGAACGCCAATTCAGCCCCAAGTGATGGGGCCTCCCCGGGTGAACACTGCCCCGCCTCAGTACGTGCCAATACCACCGGGTCATTATGCCAACCCGTTGGAAAACATGGTCGCCGCGGCGGTGCGACTGGCGGCTCTCCCAATCGATGGCGACTCTCCAACGGCAGTCAAAACCCGCCGGGTCAAAGAACTTCTTCAGACGGCTCTGGCGCAACAGGAGGCATATTCATATAGCCGGGACAGGATTCATTCAACCCCTCGTCCAGGCCGGAGCCCAAGTTACAGTAGACACATGGTCTCAGCGACTGGCTCAAGCAACGTCCGGCGCCGTGACTTGCCAGCGGGCCACGGCCCGGCTCATAATGGAGCCTTTAACGCGGTAGACCAAGACCGAGCACGGCAAGAGGTGGAGCAGGCGCCTCAGTTGACGGCTTACCAGCCACTCCCGGCTTATCCGACGGCTTCTATCGATGCGGGTATACCTACGAGGACTGGAGGTGTTCCTTGTCTGGTGCCGGCTCTCCGTAATGAACGTCTGCCCAAGGATTTCAAAGGGCTTAGGAAGGTGCCTAATTACACGGCTAATTTACAACCCGGAGCATGGATCGAGAGTTACGAGATGGCTATGGAGTTGCTGGAGGTCAGTGAAGCGGCAATGGCCAAGTACTTCACCATGATGTTAGATGGGACTGCCCGCACTTGGTTGAAAGGACTGCCACCTAACTCCATCGGGTCTTGGGCTGAGCTAAAAGCCCGGTTCATCCAAAACTTCAAAGATACATGTAGGCAATCTATGTCAATTGTGGATTTGACTAACTGCAAGCAGCAGGAGTGTGAGTCTACAACCCGTTGAGTTCGCCGGGTCAAAGAGATAATACATTCATCTGATAAGATGGATGCCGGCTCTGCAGTCTTAATGTTGGAGCAGAATTGTCGTTTTGCGCCCCTGAAGATGAAGCTCGGGCGGCTCAAGCGCGATTGCAATGATATGGGTACGCTGATGGCAGCTCTGGTCAAGTACGCCGACTCTGATAGTACCAAGGATCTCGTGTCGGATGATGAAAGGAGAGGGAAGGGAAAACGGAATGGCAATGGCAAGGGCCCTCAGCATAACCCGGCGAGCCAGGGAGGTAACAAACGTAAGGCTGATGGCAGCATGGAGTTTGTGGCCAACGCCAATGCACAGGGCAACAACCACCATCGCAAGGGAAGACCACCTCCTCGAGCCGGGGGGTCAGGCCCGACGCTTGAGCAGTTCTTGAATGAACCTTGTCCAAGGCATGGCTCTAGGGAGAAGCCGGCCACTCATCTATGGAAAGACTGCGCAATCATGAAGGCCTTCAAAAATTCCAATGCTTTTAATGGCAACAATGGGCCAGGCGGCGGCTCAGGCGCCGACGGCTTTCATGGTCCGGGCGGCGGCTCAAATTCCATTTCTCAGAATTTTCAAAGGGGCTTTAATCAGCAATCTGGCCAGGGTAATCAGCAGCAGCAGCAGGGGGGATACCAGACCAATCCAAAGCAGCTCAATGGTGGACAGTATCATGTGTTTACCACCAGTCTGTGCAAGCGAGACCAGAAGCTTCATAAGAGGGCTGTAAATGCTGTTGAGCCGGCGATTCCCCGTTATTTAAGATGGTCTGAGCAGCCTATTGTGTGGAGTAGAGAAGATCACCGTCCACGGGTTGATAATCCGGGTCACCTGGCCTTGGTGGTGGCTCCTCAGGTTGGAGGGTACAAATTCACTAAGGTGCTCATGGACGGAGGCAGTAGCATCAACATCCTCTATTATGAGACCTTCTGTCGTATGGGATTAACTGATAAGAACCTCAGCCAGTCTAATACTGTTTTCCATGGGGTGGTGCCCGGTAAGTCGGTGTATCCAGTCGGTAAGATCGAGCTGGAAGTGGCCTTTGGAGATGAGTACAACTATAGGGCGGAAAAACTAACCTTTGAGGTGGTTAAGAGAAGAAGTCCGTACCATGCTTTATTTGGGCGGCTGGCTTACGCCAAGTTCATGGCACGGCCGTGTTACGTGTATTTGCAGCTCAAGATGCCGGGTCACAATGGGACCATTACGGTTCATGGCAGCCGAAAGATAGCCTTGGAGTGTGAGGAAGGTGACGCGGCTTACGCGGAATCTGTTTGTGCAACAGAGGAGTTGAAGTTTTATAAGGACAATGTTGACCCGGCAGATATGACGTCTTTGAAAAAGCCAACCACGAAGCATAAGCCGGTAATGAAATTTAAGTCAGCTGATGAGACTAAACTTGTTGATTTTGTTCCAGGTGACTCATCTCAGCAGTTCAGCATCAGTGCCAATCTGGATCCGAAATAGGAAGGCGCGCTCATCGAGTTCATCCGTGAGAAAAGACATCTTTGCATGGAAACCTTCTGACATGCCAGGTGTACCTAGAGAACTCGCTGAGCACACTCTCAATATTGATCCGAAATTTAAGCCGGTCAGGCAATTCCTCCGGCGGTTTAATGAGGAGAGGCGGAAAGCCATTGGTGAGGAGGTAGCCCGGCTCTTGGCGGCCGGGTTTATTGTTGAAGTTTTTCACCCAGAATGGTTAGCTAACCCGGTGCTTGTGCTCAAGAAGAACGGCACCTGGCGGATGTGTGTGGACTACACGGATTTAAACAAAGCTTGTACGGCTGATCCTTTTGCTCTCCCCCGTATTGATCAAATTATTGATGCTACGGCGGGTTGTGAGCGCTTAAGTTTTTTGGATGCTTATTCTGGATACCATCAGATTAAAATGGCAGTAAAGGACCCGGAGAAGACGACGTTCATCACTTCCTTTGGAGCCTTCTGTTATGTGTCTATGCCTTTTGGGCACAAGAGTGCACAGGCGACTTACCAGCATTGCGTGCAGAATTGTCTTCATAACCAGATTGGGCGCAACGTTCATGCCTATGTGGATGATATCGTGGTTAAATCCAGGGAGAAGGAGACCTTGATAGATGATCTTAGAGAAACCTTTGATAATCTCCGGGTTTACAAGATGATGCTTAACCCGGCCAAGTGTGTTTTTGGTGTTCCTGCAGGCAAGCTCTTGGGTTTTCTGGTTTCTCACAGGGGCATTGAACCTAACCCGGAAAAGATCAAGGCAATCACCTCTCTGGCTAAGCCGGCGTGCATAAACGACGTCCAGCGTCTGGCGGGTCGCATCGCTGCTTTGAGCCGGTTTATAAGCCGCTTGGGTGAAAAGGCCATGCCGCTGTACCAGATGATGAAGAAAATATATGACTTTATCTGGAATGATGCTGCTAATGCTGCTTTTGAGGATTTGAAGAGACAGCTGGCTGAGCCCCTAGTCCTTGCTGCTCCTGTTGACAAGGAGCCCTTATTGCTGTATGTTGCCGCTAACACACGAGCCGTCAGCGTGGCTGTGGTGGTGGAGCGTAAGGAAGTGGGTAAGGAGTATCCGGTTCAACGGCCAGTTTACTACGTCAGCGAAGTACTCATTGAGTCCAAACAACGGTATCCACATTGGCAGAAGCTTGTTTATGGGGTATTCATGGCAAGCCGGAAGCTTAAGCATTATTTCCAGGGTCACCCTATCACTGTGGTTAGTTCTGCTCCCCTAGGAGATATCATCCAAAACAGAGAAGCCACAGGAAGAGTTGCTAAGTGGGCTATAGAACTTGGGCCTCATGGTCTAAAATACGTGCCGCGCACTGCTATCAAATCTCAAGCATTGGTGGATTTCATCAACGATTGGACAGAGCTGCAGGTGGCTGAAGAGAAACCGGATAATACATACTGGACTATTCACTTCGACGGGTCCAGGCAATTGGAGGGCTCGGGGGCTGGAGTTGTATTAGCTTCCCCTCGGGGTGACAAGTTTTGCTATGTGCTACGGTTGATGTTTCCCTGTACTAACAATGCAGCTGAGTACGAGGCCTTGCTCCATAGTCTTCGGGTGGCTAAGGAGATGAGCTTAAGCCGGGTAAGGTGCTTTGGCGATTCAGATTTAGTGGCCCAACAAGTGTCAGGCAAGTGGGATTCCAAGGACCCCCTCATGGTTGCTTATCGCCGCGAAGTTGATACCATTGCTGGACATTTTCAGGGTTACCAAGTAGAGCACATCGATCGCAGGAAGAACGAGGCGGCTGATGCATTAAGCCGGCTGGGCTCTCAGCGAAAGCCGGTGCCGCCTAATACTTTCTTGGACATTCTGCATAACCCTTCTGTTAAGTTGCCTACAGAGGAAGACTTGGCTGTTCCTGACCCGGAAGCGTAGTTGGTGGCGGCTCTCCACATTATCCCAGATTGGACTATACCATACTTGGCTTACATGACCCGGGGAGAATTGCCTGAACATGAAACTTTGGCCAGACAAATAACCCAGCGGTCTAAGTCAATGATAATTATCAATGGCGAGCTACATCGTCGCAGTGTCACTGGAACTTTCCAGCGTTGTGTTTCCCCTGAGGAAGGTCAAGAAATTTTATGTGAGATCCACGAGGGAGATTATGGCCATCACGCCAGCTCAAAATCCCTTGTGGCCAAGGCTTTTCGTCATGGTTTTTATTGGCTGACGGCTCATGCTGATGCAGAGGACTTAGTCAGTAAATGTGACGGTTGTCAGAGGTTCTCGCGACGAGCTCATGTGCCGGCTCAAGAGTTGAGGATGATTCCAATCACTTGGCCATTTGCGGTCTGGGGGCTTGATATGGTTGGGCCTTTTAAAAGGTCCAAGGATAAGAAGACCCACCTCTTGGTGGCGGTCGACAAGTTCACAAAGTGGGTTGAAGCAGAGCCAGTTAGTAAGTGTGACGCAGCCACAGCGGTTTAGTTCATGAAAAGGGTGATATTTCGCTTTGGTTTCCCACACAGCATTATAACTGACAATGGTACCAATCTATCTAAGGGCGCCATGGAGGAGTTTTGTCAACAAGAGCATATTCGGCTTGATGTTTCATCAGTGGCTCACCCTCAATCCAATGGTCAAGCTGAGAGAGCCAAGGTGTAAACCGCCTTCAGCTTGGTCAGCACGTTCTGATTGAGATTGGAACTTCTGGGACCTGCATAACAAAGTCAGGTAAGGTGATGCCAATGGTGGGACTTATGAGACATGAATGATGTAAATTTGTTAGAAGCTTACAGAGTAACTTACCGAAGATTGCGGAGACCATCTGCGATACATGGCGTTTTAAGCCGGAGAGTTCGGCGGTTCTTTCAGTAAGAGCAGCCTCCGCTTGTTCGGCCCGGCTGAGCAAGACAGTCTTCTCATCGGCCCAGGATTTTCTTTCTGTTTTAAATTTTTTCTTCAGTTTTTCTTGTGCAGAGACACTGAATTCAAATTTGGCATTGGCCTTTTGGGTCTCATATTCCTGAGTCTTCAGGCGGTTCTTCAGATCAGACACAAATTCCGGGTTACAGTTTGGGTGATTATCATGCAACATTAAAGTTCCAAGCCCTTTGCAAGCAAAGGTGCTTGGCACTTGGGGGCTAATCTGTCAAGTTGCTCAACTATTTGGTTAAAGTAAGGAAAGAATCGGGTGAACTATGCTGTTTAAGCCGGCCCTTGAGTGGTGCCAGGTAAGCCGGTTTTCTTGCAGTAGTTATTAAGCCGGTATTAAGTCTACAACATATTCTATCATAAGTAATAGACTTGGGGGCTAGCATGGTAAGGATGACTATGGAGTAAGCAAGAGAGTTGTACCTCAGATTTTTGCTGTATCTGCTTCACCATGTCAATTTCCAGGTCCCGGCTGTTGTGCACTTGACCAATCTAAGCAGCGACAATATCTCCAATGCTCAAGTTAGCATAATCAGTGATATCCAACCTGGCCCTGCGGCGCTCCAGCAGTTTTTCCTTGGCAGAGCATCTAGCCAGCACAGTGGGTCTTCCCGGGTCGACAAACTCTGTCCAGGTGATTACAACGTCCGGGTCATCGGCCGGTTGAGCTGGGCTGGGGATCTCCGGGTTATCAGAACCCTCCATGACTTGTTCTTTAATTAGACCGGTGGTTTCAGGAGCTGAGGCAGACGGCGGCTCATGAGCAGAAGCATCCGGTTCAGTTAAGACCGGCTCTTTGACCGGTTTACTTTTCTTTGCCCTCTTGCTGAGCTTTGCTTGTGCACTGAAAGTCAAAAGGTTAGTGCAAAAACATGAGTAAGATAAGCACAAAATAAGCTGATCATTATTACCCGGGTGCGGTCTTGAAAGCCGGCAAGTTAGATTGCATGGAGTCCCCGGAGGAAGGTGAAGTTTCCTGATAGTTTGAATCAGAAGAATTGAGTGGTTGACGAGTGACGCCTGCCAAAGGATGAAAAGGATATAAGTTGGAGATAACCTCGGTCCGGCGCTTCCTTGATGCTTCAGGTAAGCCGGAGGAGAGGTCTGCATCCTTGTTGGTCTGGGTTTGCCTCCGGCTCTCATGAATCTGTCGCTTCAAAAGAAATTGAGGATCTTGATAAGCTAAAGGATGTGAAAATCTTACTTTCCGGGTTACTCTTCGGACTTTCAGCCTTGGCAAGGGCTCCGAGTCGGAGGAAAGTATAGTTACCTCTTCAATCACCGGGTTACTCGCTCCGGTATCCTCCTGCTGATAATCAGTGTCAATAAGGTGGTTAAAAATAAACAAAAAACAAAAGAAGAGCCTAAAGAATCAAGGGCTACCTCTAACTCGGAGGTGTCATCCAGCTGAAGCAGGTCTGAGGCGCTGGGCTTACTCCCCTTCTTGCGGGGAGCGGCTCTCCTGGCGGCTTTATTAACCTTCCTGGCTTTTTTAGCAGCCTCATGGTCATACTTGACCTTCCAGAACTTATCATTAGCCTGAAAAATACAACAAAGGTTTCTTGAAGTTAAGATGAAAATTGTTAAAATGGAAAGTAAGGTGCTCAGATCAGTAGCTTACCGCCGGAGTCGGGTTAGCTTTGCAGAAGGGACTTAAGCCTGTCCTCCCGCAATCTGCTAAGCTCTCGTTCAGAAGGGACTTGGTCATGTCATCAACGATGTCCTCAGGTAAGTCATTGGGGCTATGCCGAAGAGGATCATCCTTCCGGCCCGTGTAATCACACATTAAGCCGGGGCGGCGGCTTAGAGGAATCACTCGCCAAGCAATCCAGACCCGGACCAGATCAACGCCGTTAAGGCCGTTTCCTAGAAGAGCTTTGATTTTGTTGATGGTGGGGATAAGTGGTTGACGCTCAGCTTGAGATAATTTGTCTGGCAGGGGGTGATTTGACTCCAGGCGCAGGGCACGAAACCCGGGCAGAGGGTTCTCATCAGCCGGAGAAGTATCCTGGCAGTAGAACCATGTCTGGTTCCAGTCCTTTGGGTGGCTTGGTGGCTCAGCATAAGGAAAGAGACAATCTCTCCGCCGTTGAATTGAGATTCCACCAAGTTCCAAGCTAGGCCCGTTGGCGCATTCATTCTGGCGGTTCAGGTAAAATAACTCCCTGAAGAGTAGCAGGCTGGGTTCTTCTCCAAGGTATACCTCACAGAACACTTGAAAGTTACAAATGTTCGACACAGAATTGGGTCCGATGTCTTGAGGTCGCAGATCGAAAAAGTTCAGGACATCTCTGAAGAATTTTGAGCCAGGAGGAGCAAAGCCCCGGCTCATGTGGTCAGCAAATATAACCTCTCTGTCTTTTGGTTGAGGTCTCTCTTCGGACGGGTCAGCCGCACGGTAGGACATGACCTCCTTTTTAGGCAGGTAACCCATTTTTACAAAGTCATCTAAGGTGCTTTCAGTAATGTTGGACCTCACCCAGTTGCACGTAATGGGCGCCTTGGGAGCCTTGGGCGGCATTGTGGAAAATGGAAGCCTATGACAAAGGAAAATTTCCGGTTCAAATTTAAGCCGGAGAAAGGTTTCAGTTCAATATTCAGGATGGCGGTTTATGAAGGAGCCTAATGATATATGACTAATTGTGTCAGGTTATTTAAGCCGCCGTGGGTATTATAAGCAATTTAAGTTATTTTATGAGTAAGCCGGAAGTTTCACAAAGCATGGCTTCCTTAAGCCGGCGATATGAGCCGCCATGGCTAACAGATGCAGTTTTTTGTCTAAGTGTTGCATAAACAAGTTTCACAGATTGCAGGGATTATTTTGGATCAAACGGTCGTCCAGAAAGGAAAAATTTCTAGACCTAAAAAGTTGATACAGAGAAGTTCATAAGCTCTAAACGAGGTCTTTTTGCAGACAAAAGGGATCTACTAGCATAAAAATGAGTGAGAAGCTACTACCGCAGGGAGTCTGTACCGTTTTGGGATCAAAAGGAACCTCGGTGGCGGAACTGTGAAGAAATCGCGATGAACTACGAAGAACACAGAGAACTCGCGAGCCCTAATGTGGATCTAAGGTACGGGACTGCGAGGACTTACTGGTGCTGATGAGGAGCAGAGGTGCGCCGCATGTTTCTGGTCAAGACAGGTTGATGCAGCGGCCTTGGTCGATGAAGACGAGGTGCGCGGCGGCGGCGGCGGAGCTCGAGCTCTGGAGCGTCAGAGGAGGAAGACGATGGAGGAGAAGAGTGACGAAGGCTTATGGGCCGGGCTTATTTATAAGGGACGGCTGGTAAATGGGCGCGAGAAACGAGGAGGCTGAAGACGTGATTATCTTGCCGCAGAAACGCCTCGATTTTTGGGATGGTCATTAAAGATAAGATCCGTTGGGATATGACAGAATAAAAAATGAATTTAATGCAAGATGATGTCATGGCGGGTTACCAAGAATCCAGAAGATGACGTCATGACGGGTTATAAACTTTGCACAAGCAGAAGCCGGAAGATTTTGAAGATTGACGTGAACCGGTTCAAATCAATCTGGGGCCTAATGTTGAGGATATAACCATTAGACTCACCCGCCCAGGAGGGGCCGGGTTACGTTATAATGATCATCACGTGAAGCCCAGTACCAAGCTTGCGGAAGGCGGGTCAGTAATGGGCTTAAGATCCGGAGGCGGCTTAAGGCCCGTAGTGATGAACCGCCGTTATTGCAAGACTTGTAGTGTAAGGCAAGAATAGCTAAGAGTCCGAGCCGGACACTGTTATAAGCCGGCCGGAACTCTGAGAGCCGCCGGGGCGTCAACCTCTCTATATAAAGGGACGACCCGGCGGCGGTTCAGGACGAGAGACAACAGATCGATAGCCAGGCATAGCGATTAAGCTCCCTGGTCATCGAAACCTTAAGTAATACCACCTCAACTGGACGTAGGCTTTTACCTTCACCGTAAGGGGCCGAACCAGTATAATCCTCGTGTCCCTTGTCCAGTTTAACCCCTTTAAGCTTCCTAGCTGCGATGGCTCCACGGCTAAGCCCTTCTGCTATGACATCTGCCGTGACAATTCCACGACACCTACCCTTTCCGATCACGTGGTTTGTGTTAAGACGAACCCTTCGTGTGACATGGTGAAATCGCCAACGATTTTTGGAGTCAAACCTCATCGTCGGATCGCTGATCAGTTCACGCTTACTATGACGGTCAGTTTTTGGCTTTCTCCGTCTGAGGTACTTGACCGGGCGAGCCAGAAGTACAATCGCAGAGGTTCTCCCTTTGCCCTCTTAGTCGAACGTGCGGAACATAAGGGGCAAGCACAGGAGCCGGGCAACCTAACTATTGACCTAAGACATCATTCGGAACATGATGCATATAGTGCAATATCCGAGACGCCGAACACTCAGCGGAAAGCAGTGTCGGACTTGGTGTGTCGAGCTGATAGGGAAACCGAGCTCTAGGTTAGTTAACCGGTCATGTTTTCATGTCGGTGTTGGAAATATGCCCTAGAGGCAATAATAAATTGGTTATTATTATATTTCCTTGTTCATGATAATCGTTTATTATCCATTCTAGAATTGTATTGATAGGAAACTCAGATACATGTGTGGATACATAGACAACACCATGTCACTAGTAAGCCTCTAGTTGACTAGCTCGTTGATCAATAGATGGTTACGTTTTCCTGACCATGGACATTGGATGTCGTTGATAACGGGATCACATCATTAGGAGAATGATGTGATGGACAAGACCCAATCCTAAGCCTAGCACAAGATCGTGTAGTTCGTTTGCTAAGAGCTTTTCTAATGTCAAATATCATTTCCTTAGACCATGAGGTTGTGCAACTCCCGAATACCGTAGGAATGCTTTGGGTGTACCAAACGTCACAACGTAACTGGGTGGCTATAAAGGTGCACTACAGGTATCTCCGAAAGTGTCTGTTGGGTTGGCACGAATCGAGACTGGGATTTGTCACTCCGTGTAAACGGAGAGATATCTCTGGGCCCACTAGGTAGGACATCATCATAATGTGCACAATGTGACCAAGGAGTTGATCACGGGATGATGTGAGTTACGGAACGGGTAAAGAGACTTGCTGGTAACGAGATTGAACAAGGTATAGGGATACCGACGATCGAATCTCGGGCAAGTAACATACCGATTGACAAAGGGAATTGTATACGGGATTGATTGAATCCCCGACATCGTGGTTCATCCGATGAGATCATCGTGGAACATGTGGGAGCCAACATGGGTATCCAGATCCTGCTGTTGGTTATTGACCGGAGAACGTCTTGGTCATGTCTGCATGGTTCCCGAACCCGTAGGGTCTACACACTTAAGGTTGGATGATGCTAGGGTTATAGTGAAAGTATGTACATGGTTACCGAATGTTGTTCGGAGTCCCGGATGAGATCCCGGACGTCACGAGGAGTTCCGGAATGGTCCGGAGGTAAAGATTTATATATGGGAAGTCCTGCTTTGGTCACCGGAAAAGTTTCGGGTGCTATCGGTAATGTACTGGGACCACCGAGAGGGTCCCGGGGGTCCACCAGGTGGGGCCACCGGCCCCAGAGGGCTGCGTGGGCCAAGTGTGGGAGGGACCAGCCCCTAGATGGGCTGGTGCGCCTCCCAAAAGGGGCCCAGGGCGCAGGAAAGGGGGGGAAGGGGAAACCCTAGGCTCAGATGGGCTTAAAGGCCCATCTAGTGGGGCGCCCCCTTCTCTCCCCCCTTTGGCCGCCCCCAAGCCCCATCTAGGGCTGGCCGCACCCCTTGGGGGGGAAACTCTAGATGGGGGTGCAGCCCTCCCCCTCCCCTATATATATTGGGGTTTTGGGGTTGCCATACACACGAGAACACATCTCCCTCATGGCGCAGCCCTACCCCTCTTCCTCCTCCTCTCCCACGGTGCTTGGCGAAGCCCTGCGGGATTGCCACGCTCCTCCATCACCACCACGCCGTCGTGCTGCTGCTGGATGGAGTCTTCCCCAACCTCTCCCTCTCTCTCCTTGCTGGATCAAGGCGTGGGAGACGTCACCGGGCTGCACGTGTGTTGAACGCGGAGGCGCCGTGGTTCGACGCTTAGATCGGAATCAACCGCGATCTGAATCGCTATGAGTACGACTCCTTCATCCGCATTCTTGCAACGCTTCCGCATCGCGATCTACAAGGGTATGTAGATGCACTCCCCTTCCCCTCGTTGCTAGATTACTCCATAGATTGATCTTGGTGATGCGTAGAAAATTTTGAATTTTCGCTACGTTCCCCAACAGTGGTATCAGAGCCAGGTCTATGCGTAGTTTCTATTGACGAGTAGAACACAAAGTAGTTGTGGGCATCGATTTTGTCAATTTACTTGCCGTTACTAGTCTTATCTTGATTCGGCGGCATCGTGGGATGAAGCGGCCCGGACCGACCTTACACGTACTCTTACGTGAGATAGGTTCCACCGACTGACATGCACTAGTTGCATACGGTGGCTAGCGGGTGTCTGTCTCTCCCACTTTAGTCGGATCAGATTCGATGAAAAGGGTCCTTATGACGGGTAAATAGAAATTGGCATATCACGTTGTGGTTTTTGCGTAGGTAAGAAACGTTCTTGCTAGAAACCCATAGCAGCCACATAAAATATGCAACAACAATTAGAGGACGTCTAACTTGTTTTTGCAGGGTATGCTATGTGATGTGATATGGCCAAAAGGATGTGATGAATGATATATGTGATGTATGAGATTGATCATGTTCTTGTAATAGGAATCACGACTTGCATGTCGATGAGTATGACAACCGGCAGGAGCCATAGGAGTTGTCTTAATTTATTGTATGACCCGCGTGTCAATGAAAAACGCCATGTAATTACTTTACTTTATTGCTAACCGTTAGCCATAGTAGTAGAAGTAATGGTTGGCGAGACAACTTCATGAAGACACGATGATGGAGATCATGATGATGGAGATCATGATGTCATGCCGGTGACAAAGGTGATCATGCCGTGCCTCGAAGATGGAGATCAAAGGCGCAAGATGATATTGGCCATATCACGTCACTTTATGATTTGCATGTGATGTTTGTCATGTTCACATCTTATTTGCTTAGAACGACGGTAGCATAAATAAGATGATCCCTCACTAAAAATTTCAAGAGACGTGTCCCCCTAACTGTGCACCGTTGCGAAGGTTCGTTGTTTCGAAGCACCACGTGATGATCGGGTGTGATAGATTCTAACGTTCGCATACAACGGGTGTTGACGAGCCTAGCATGTACAGACATGGCCTCGGAACACATGCGAAACACTTAGGTTGACTTGACGAGCCTAGCATGTACAGACATGGCCTCTGAACACAAGAGATCGAAAGGTCGAACATGAGTCGTATAGTAGATGCGATCAACATGGAGATGTTCACCGATGATGACTAGTCCGTCTCACGTGATGATCGGACACGGCCTAGTTTGACTCGGATCATGTATCACTTAGATGACTAGAGGGATGTCTATCTGAGTGGGAGTTCATTAAACAATCAGATGAACTTAATTATCATGAACATAGTCAAAAGGTCTTTGCAAATTATGTCATAGCTTACGCTTTAGTTCTACTGCTTAAGATATGTTCCTAGAGAAAATTTAGTTGAAAGTTAATAGTAGCAATTATGCGGACTGGGTCCGTAAACTGAGGATTGTCCTCATTGTTGCACAGAAGGCTTATGTCCTTAATGCACCGCTCAGTGTGCTGAACCTCAGCGTCGTCTGTAGATGTTGTGGAACATCTGACATGCACGTTTTGATGACTACGTGATAGTTCAGTGCGTAATGCTAACGGTTTAGAATTGTGGCGACAAGACGGTTTTGAAACGTCACAGAACATATGAGATGTTCCGAAGACTGAAATTGGGATTTCAGACTAGTGCCCACGTCAAGAGGTATGAGACCCCTGACAAGTTTCTTAAGCCTGCAGACTAAGGGAGAAAAGCTCAATCGTTGAGCATGTGCTCAGATTGTCTGAGTGCCACAATCGCTTGAATCGAGTGGGAGTTAATCTTCCAGATGAGATAGTGATGGTTCTCCATAGTCACTGCCACCAAGCTATTAGAGCTTCGTGATGAACTATAACATATCAGGGATAGATATGATGATCCTTGAGCTATTCGCGATGTTTGACACCGCGAAAGTAGAAATCAAATAGGAGCATCAATTGTTGATGGTTAATAAAACCACTAGTTTCAAGAAGGGCAAGGGCAAAAGGGATACTTCATGAAACAGCAAATCATTTGCTGCTCTAGTGAAGAATCCCAAGGTTAAACCCAAACCCGAGACTAAGTGCTCCTGTAATGAGGGGAATGGTCACTGAAGCAGAACTACCCTAGATACTTGGTAGATGAGAAGGCAGGCAAGGTCGACATAAGTATATTGGATATACATTATATGAATGTGTACTTTACTAGTACTCCTAGCAGCACCAGGGTATTAGATACCGGTTCGGTTGCTAAGTGTTAGTAACTCGAAATAAAAGCTGCGGAATAAACGGAGACTAGCTAAAGGTGAGATGACGATATGTGTTGGAAGTGTTTCCAAGGTTGATGTGATCAAGCGTCGCATGCTCCCTCTACCATCGAGATTGGTGTTAAACATAAATAATTTTTATTTGGTGTTTGCGTTGAGCATAAACATGATTGGATTATGTTTATCGCAATACGGTTATTCATTTAGGGAGAATAATGGTTACTCTGTTTATTTGAATAATACCTTCAATGGTGATGCACCTAAAATGAATCTCGATCGCAGTGATACACATGTTCGTGCCAAACGATATAAAATAGTAATGATAGTACCACATTCTTGTGGCACTGCCATTTGAGTCATATTGGTATAGAACGCATGAAGAAGCTCCATGTAGATGGATCTTTGACTCACTCGTTTTGAAAAGATTGAGACATGCGAACCATGTCTATTGGTATATATGCATGAAGAAACTCCATGCAGATGGATCGTTTGGACTCACTTGATTTTGAATCACTTGAGACATGCAAATCATACCACATGGGCAAGATGACTGAAAGGCCTCTTTTTCAGTAAGATGGTACAAGAGAGCAACTTGTTGGGAGTAATACATTTTGATGTATGCAGTCCAATGAGTGCTGAGGCATGCAGTGGATATCGTTATGTTCTTACTTCACAGATGATTTGAGTAGATGCTGAGTGTATTTACTTGATGAAACACAAGTCTGAATTATTGAAAGGTTCAAGTAATTTCAGAGTGAAGTTGAAGATCGTCGTGACAAGAGGATAAAATGTCTGTGATATGATCATACAGATGAGTATCTGAGTTACGAGTTTGGCACACAATTAAGACATTGTGGAAAGTGTTTCACAATTAATACCGCCTGGAACACCATAGTGTGATGGTGTGTCCGAACATCATAACTGCACCCTATTGGATATGGTGCATACCATGATTGCTCTTATCGAATTACCACTATCGTTTATGGGTTAGGCATTAGAGACAACCGCATTCACTTTAAAAGGGGCACCACGCAATTCCGTTGAGACGGCACCGTTTAGAGAAACCTAAGTTGTCGTTTCTTAAAAGTTTGGGGCTGCGATGCTTATTTGAAAAAGTTTCAGGCTGATGAGCTCGAACCCAAAGCGGATAAATGCATCTTCATAGAAAACCCAAAACAGTTGGGTATACCTCCTATTTCAGATCTGGAAGCAAAAGTAATTGCTTCTAGAAACGAGTCCTTTCTCGAGGAAAAGTTTCTCTCGAAAGAATTGAGTGGGAGAATGGTGGAGACTTCATAAGGTTATTGAACCGTCACTTCAACTAGTGTGTAGCAGGGCACGGGAAGTTGTTCCTGTGGCACCTATACCAATTGAAGTGGAAGCTTATGATAGTGATCATGAAACTTCGGATCAAGTCACCACCAAACCTCGTAGGACGACGAGGATGCGTGCTACTTCAGAGTGGTACGTGATCCTATCTGGGATATCATGTTGTTGGACAATATTGAACCTACGAGCTATGGAGAAGCGATGGTGGGCCCATATTCCGACAAATGGTTAGAAGCCATGAAATCCGAGATAAATGGATCTTTAAGAAGAAGACGGACGTGGACGGTAATGTTACCGTCTATGAAGCTTGACTTGTGGCTAAGAGTATTTCCACAAGTTCAAGGAGTTGACTACGATGAGATTTTCTCATCCGTAGCGATGCTTAAGTCCGTCGGAATCATGTTAGCATTAGCTGCATTTATGAAATCTGGCAGATGGATGTCAAAACAAGTTTCCTTACCAGTTTTCGTAAGGAAAGGTTGTATGTGATACAATCAGAAAGGTTTTTGTCGATCCTAAGGATGCTAAAAGGTATGCTAGCTCCAGCGATCCTTTCATGGATTAGAGCAAGCATCTCGGAGTCAGAATATACGCTTTGATGGAGTGATCAAAGTTTTTGGGTTTATACAAAGTTTGTTAGAAACTTGTATTTACAATAAAGTGAGTGGGAACGCTACAACATTTCTGATAAGTATATGTGAATGACATATTGTTGATCCGAAATGATGTGAAATTTCTGGAAAGCATAAAGGGTTGTTTGAAAGGAGTTTTTCAAAGGAAGACCTGGATAAAAGCTGCTTATATATTGGGCATGAAGATCTATAGAGATAGATCAAGACGCCCAATGATACTTTGAAAGAACGCACACCTTGACATGATTTTGAAAGAGTTCAAAATAGATCAGCAAAGAAGGAGTTCTTGGCTGTGTTACAAGGTGTGAGTATTGAGTAAGACTCAAGACCTGACCACAACAGAAGAGAGAGAAAGGACGAAGGTCGTCCCCTATGCTTTAGATGTAGGCTCTACAGTATGCTATGCTGTGTACCGCACATGTAGTGTGCCTTGCCATGAGTTGGTCAAGGGGTACAATAGTGATCCTGGAATGGATCACATGACAGCGGTCGAACTTATCCTTAGTATCTAGTGGACTAAGGAATTTTCTCGATTATGGTGGTGAAAAGGAGTTCGTCGTAAAGGGTTACGTCGATGCGAACTTTGACACTAATCCGGATGGCTCTGAGTAGTAAACCGGATTCATATAGTAGAGCAGTTATTTGAAATGGCTCCAAGTAGCGCGTGGTAGCATCCACAAGATGACATAGATATTCGTAAAGCACACACGGATCTGAAAGGTTCAGACCCGTTGACTAATAACCTCTCTCACAAGCATAACATGATCAAACCAGAACTCATTGAGTGTTAATCACATAGTGATGTGAACTAGATTGTTGACTCTAGTAAACTCTTTGGATGCTGGTCACATGGTGATGTGACCTGTGAGTGTTAATCACATGGTGATGTGAACTAGATTATTGACTCTAGTGCAAGTGGGAGACTGTTGGAAATATGCCCTAGAGGCAATAATAAATTGGTTATTATTATATTTCCTTGTTCATGATAATCGTTTATTATCCATGCTAGAATTGTATTGATAGGAAACTCAGATACATGTGTGGATACATAGACAACACCATGTCCCTAGTAAGCCTCTAGTTGACTAGCTCGTTGATCAATAGATGGTTACGGTTTCCTGACCATGGACATTGGATGTCGTTGATAACGGGATCACATCATTAGGAGAATGATGTGATGGACAAGACCCAATCCTAAGCCTAGCACAAGATCGTGTAGTTCGTTTGCTAAGAGCTTTTCTAATGTCAAGTATCATTTCCTTAGACCATGAGGTTGTGCAACTCCCGGATACCGTAGGAATGCTTTGGGTGTACCAAACGTCACAACGTAACTGGGTGGCTATAAAGGTGCACTACAGGTATCTCCGAAAGTGTCTGTTGGGTTGGCACGAATCGGGACTGGGATTTGTCACTCCGTGTAAACGGAGAGATATCTCTGGGCCCACTAGGTAGGACATCATCATAATGTGCACAATGTGACCAATGAGTTGATCACGGGATGATGTGAGTTACGGAACGAGTAAAGAGACTTGCCGGTAACGAGATTGAACAAGGTATAGGGATACCGACGATCGAATCTCGGGCAAGTAACATACCGATTGACAAAGGGAATTGTATATGGGATTGATTGAATCCCCGACATCGTGGTTCATCCGATGAGATCATCGTGGAACATGTGGGAGCCAACATGGGTATCCAGATCCCGCTGTTGGTTATTGACTGGAGAACGTCTTGGTCATGTCTGCATGGTTCCCGAACCCGTAGGGTCTACACACTTAAGGTTCGATGACGCTAGGGTTATAGGGAAAGTATGTACGTGGTTACCGAATGTTGTTCGGAGTCCCGGATGAGATCCCGGACGTCACGAGGAGTTCCGGAATGGTCCGGAGGTAAAGATTTATATATGGTAAGTCCTGTTTTGGTCACCGGAAAAGTTTCGGGTGCTATCGGTAATGTACCGGGACCACCGGGAGGGTCCCGGGGGTCCACCAGGTGGGGCCACCGGCCCCAGAGGGCTGCGTGGGCCAAGTGTGGGAAGGGACCAGCACCTAGATGGGCTGGTGCGCCTCCCACAAGGGGCCCAGGGCGCAGGAAAGGGGGGGAAGGGGAAACCCTAGGCTCAGATGGGCCTAAAGGCCCATCTAGTGGGGCGCCCCCTTCTCTCCCCCCTTTGGCCGCCCCCCAAGCCCCATCTAGGGCTGGCCGCAGCCCTTGGGGGGGGGGGAACCCTAGATGGGGGCGCAGCCCTCCCCCTCCCCTATATATATTGGGGTTTTGGGGTTGCCATACACACGAGAACACATCTCCCTCATGGCGCAGCCCTACCCCTCTTCCTCCTCCTCTCCCGCGGTGCTTGGCGAAGCCCTGCGGGATTGCCATGCTCCTCCATCACCACCACGCCGTCGTGCTGCTGCTGGATGGAGTCTTCCCCAACCTCTCCCTCTCTCCTTGCTGGATCAAGGCGTGGGAGACGTCACCGGGCTGCACGTGTGTTGAACGCGGAGGCGCCGTGGTTCGGCGCTTAGATCGGAATCAACCGTGATCTGAATCGCTATGAGTACGACTCCTTCATCCGCATTCTTGCAACGCTTCCGCATCGCGATCTACAAGGGTATGTAGATGCACTCCCCTTCCCCTCGTTGCTAGATTACTCCATAGATTGATATTGGTGATGCGTAGAAAATTTTGAATTTCCGCTACGTTCCCCAACAGTCGGGCTGTTCGTAGAGCGAGGGGAGAATCGAAAAGGAAATAGACAATCGCAAGATGCGGATATCCGAACACCATAAAGGGCATTTTTATTATTTCTCGTAGGCTCAAGACGTCTAACCGTACAATTCGAATTGCGAAGGCATTATTTGTAAAAAAAACGGATTTTTTTTTACAGAGTAAAGGTTGACGCAGGGCCTTGATGCGTGAGTCGAAGCCTTCACTGTGCCCTGTTGCGCGTCTGCTCCTTTGCTTCTGAGAGGTGAGGGTTGGGACCTTTGATGGGACCTTGAGGGGCGAGGATCCTGCTGATGAATCTTTATGCTTGGGGGGGTTATGAAATTGGTCCCCGGGTCGTGCGAAGACGAGGTAATTCCGGAGTTCGGGTTAGCCGAACATGTACTTCAGATTTATTGATATATGCCTCACGTCTGCCCATGGTATTTTGAGTGCGAAATTGTCCTGGTGAGGCATGTGGAGCGCGAGGGATGTGGGCGTGCCGTGGGGCGCGCATCCCTATTTGGTGAACGCATGCGGGTTGCCATGACGGGGAACGGGTTCGAACCCGTTTACTATTTTCGCCGGCCTTTACGATGGGCCGGTTTGGTCTGCTAGGGCTGCAGTGCGCTCTTCGGTTTGAAGTGAGCATTCTGTGTTGCCGTTAAGTTATAACGCCTGAAGGACTGGCATGTTCAACTTGAGGTACGCGTAATGTGGAACGACATTGAATTTGGTGAATGCCCTTCGGCCGAGGAGGGCGTGATAGCCACTACGAAATGGTGCAATGTCGATGATCAAGTCCTCGCTTCGGAAGTTGTCCGGAGAGCCAAACACTACTTCAAGCGTCAAAGTGCCTGTGCAGTGGGCCTCTACTCCTGGAATGACCCCCTTGAAGGTGGTGTTACTGGGTTTGATCCTTGACAGATCGATCCCCATCTTCCTCACTATGTTTGCATATATCAGACTGAGGCTACTGCCCCCGTCCATTAGGACCGTAGTGAGGTAAATCCATCGATGATGGGGTCGAGTACTAAGGCTCCAGATCCTCCATGGCGTATGCTGGTCAGGTGATCCCTGCGATCGAAAGTCATTGGGCATGCTGACCATGGATTGAACTTCGGTGCTACGGGCTCGACGGAATATACCTCTCGCAGCGCTCACCTCCTTTCCTTCTTTGGTATGCGGGTTGCGTAGATCATATTTACCGTCTTGACCTCAGAAGGGAAGGGTTTCTGGCCTCCACTATTCGGCCTGTGGGGCTCGTCATCGTCCTTGCTTCGTGGGCTTTTTCCCGAGTCTTCGGCTGTAAGCTTGCCGGCCTGCTTTATCACCCAACAGTTACGGTTGGAGTGGTTGGCGGGCTTCTCTAGAGTGCCGTGGATCTGGCAAGTCCTGTTTAGGATTGCATCTAGTCTGGATGGGCCGTCGCCGTTGCCTTTGGGGGCTTTCTTTCATGGTCTGTACTTCTGATTTCGGAATCCGGCGTTTACTATTGTATCCTCGCCCTCGCCGTCATTGTGGCGACATTTACTCTTGCTGTGTCAGGGCTTTCCGTTTCTGTCCCGAACCTCAGAGGTACCGGGTTGTCGGGGTTGGTGTTTTTTCGAGCGAGCCAACTGTCTTCGCCCATGCAGAAGCGGGTCATGAGAGAAGTAAGGGCTTCCATAGTTCTTGGTTTGTCCTGGCCAAGCTATCTTACGAGCCATTCGTCCTTGATGCTATGCTTGAAAGTAGCCAAGGCTTCGACATCCGAACAGTCGACAATCTAGTTTTTCTTTGTCAGGAATCGATTCCAAAATTGTTGAGCAGATTCTCCGGGCTGTTGTGTGATGCGATTTAGGTTGTCAGTGTCTGGAGGCCGGACATAGGTGCCTTGAAAGTTTGCTCGAAAAGCATCCTCAAGCTCTTCCCAACATCCTATAGAGTCTTCGGGAAGGCTATTCAACCAGTGTCGAGCCGGACCTTTAAGCTTTAGTGGCAGATATTTTATGGCGTGGAGGTCATCTCCTCGTGCCATGTGAATGTGGAGGAGGAAATCCTCTATCCACACGGCCGGGTCCGTTGTTCCGTCGTCTGGTTCCATGTTCACAGCCTTGAAGCCTTCTGGGAATTAGTGTTGCATTAACCTCTCTGTGAAGCACAGGGGGTGTGCGGTGCCCCGTACTCGAGCTACATCGCGTCAGACGTCTTCATACATCCAAGTCCGCTGCTGCTCCCGGATTCTATCGTACCATTCGACCAGTCGCAATATCCTTCTCGTTGAGTGGGCGGATCTTCTCTGGGTCCGTAGATGGACCTAGTACGGCCTCCTCGAGTGTCTAGGTTGTGGCGGAGGTCGTACTCATAGGTGGGCCGCACTTGATCCAACGGTGAGGTAGGTCGGCGGGGTGTTCGGCCTTGTTAGCTTCTCTGTCCCGCCTCTGGGGGCGGCCCGGCTGTTCGGCGCATGTGTATGTCGGACGTATTGGCTCTAAGGCCTCATTGTCGAACTGCGACAACAATCTTCGCTTGGGATAGCTTTTGATTGGCTGTTCGCGGCCGTACCCTTCTTTGGCGGCTAGGACTTTGGTCCATCGATCATTGAGGGTGTCCTGTTCGGCCTTGAGTTGCTCTTTTGTTTCTTCAGGATGCGAGCGGTGGCCAGAAGCCTCCGCTTGAACCGTTCCTGCTCTAGTGGGTCTTTGGGGACTATGAAATCTTCCTCCCCTAGACTGGCCTCCTCTTTGGAGAGTGGGAGGTAGTTGCTATCTTCGGAGTCGTCGGGGTTTTCTAGGTCGAACGGGTCCTCCTGCCCTCTGGGATCATGCTGATGATGTTCGTTAGCTGCGACTCTGGCAAGGTCACCCGTATTATTCGCGGTTCCGTTCTCTGTAGGGTCCATGTTGCTCGGATGGCTTCGACGTGGTTTTGATAAACGGCTCTATCTTTGGCGGTTTGGCGGCTCTTTTCCGAGCTTATCTTTTCCTAATTAGGAGTGCCATCGCCATCCTTGGGGTTGATGGTTCATGGCGGAGGACAGGTCTAACACCCCGGATGTAACTTTCCATATTTGTAACTCCAACTCTTGCCATTTTCGGCTATGTATTATGATATTCCCTCCGTGGTCGGGTTTTTGTCTCTAGTTTTGCATTTTGTTCATGTCATGCATCTCATATCATGTCATCATGTGCATCTCATTTGCATACGTGTTCGTCTCATGCGTCCGAGCATTTTCCCCGTTGTCCGTTTTTGCAACCCGGCACTCCCACATGCACCGGCGCACCCCCTCTTGTTTCTTTTCGTGACCGGGTGTTAAACATTCTCGGAATGGACCGAGGTTTGCCAAGTGGCCTTCGTATACCACCGGTAGACCTCCTGTCAAGTTTCGTTCCATTTGGAGGTCGTTTGATACTCCAACGGTTAACCGGGTAACCGCAAAGGCCTTTCGTGTGTTGCAGCAAACCCCCCCTCCAAACAGCCCAATAACTCACCTAAGTCCCTTCCATGCTCTCGGTTGTTCGATCACGATCGTGTGGGCAAAAACCGTGCCTCATTTGGACTCTCCTAGCTCCCTATGCCTATATAAACACCTCCCCCTCCGAAATTACGGGTCCAAACCCTAGTCTCCCCTTCCCTCGCGCCGCCGGACACGTCCGCCCGGCGCCGGACGAAACGCGCCGCCGCCCGCAGCCAACAAGGGCGTGCCACGTGGCAGCCCCGCGCCCACTTCGCCGCCCCGCTGCCGAAGCCCGCAGGGCCCGCGGGAGGCCCTCCCGGGCCAGATCGCCGACGCCGCCCCGCGCGGGACACCGCCCGCGCCCTGCGCCGCCGCCCTCCGCCGCCATCACCGCCTCATTGCCGGCGCCGCCCGAGGCCGCCGTCCGCCGCCGCCCGCCGCTCCGGCCTCCACCGACGACCGCGGCCCCGCGCCCGTCGCTCCGGTCGCCGGCCTCCCCCGTGCTCCTCCCCGACCCCGTCGTCCGCCGGCCTCGCCCGTCCCCGCAACTCCGGCCGGCCACCCTCTTCCCCTCCTTCCCCGGCGAGCAGCAGGCCCGCCTCGGCCCGCGCCAGATCTGATCTGGAGGAGCTTGACTTTTTCCCTCCCTCCGATTTTCTCCAAGTCCCGTAATATTTGCAATATGTGGCTCTGTTCATTGGATCATAGATCCGTGACCATAGGTCCGTTTCGTTCGTGTAATATATAGAAATGTTCGCCTCGAGATGCTCTTAATTTTATTACATTGTGCAATGCTCGTTTGAGTACATCTTGATGCCCAAATCTCTGGTGCAAGAGTGCTATATGATGTTTACTGCTGTTACCTGTCAGAACTTGGTGAATTGTTATTTTTGTTGCAATTGATGTGTGCATCTTATGAGCATGAGCTCGACAGGTGTTTTGATCTATTCCATGCTATCTTTACAGGGGTGTATGCCACGTATTTTTGTGATCTATGTGATGACTAGCACAAGCATGCAAACTAGCCTTCGTGATGTTTCTGTTTTCAGGGACATAGGATTTTCACCAAGTCTGTTACTGCTGTTATTTTGTTGCCATGTATCCATGTGGCTACAGTGAGATCCATGCTTATTTTGAGTAAGATCAGTAAGGATGTTTTGTAGATATAGTTGTGCTCTATCCATCCTTTCCACTGTTTTCAATAATGGAGTGCCGTAGCATGTCTTAATCTTGCTCTACTTTTGCTATAAAATATTTCTGGCAGAATGTTAACATGATATTCAATTTTGCCAAGGTTGTTGTAGTTGATCCTTTAATGCTATTTATTTTATCTTGCCATGGTTAGCTTCATAAACATGCCATATTGCTGTAGGTATGCTTTTTTGTCATGCATTGCTTTCTGATGAGTGAATCAAGCTCACCAAGATGCCTTCATAATGCTGTTAATGTCATGCTCTGTTTGCTGCTAAGTCTGAAACCTGTTAACGAAACTTGCTATGTTTACATGGGTGCCATCATATCTTATGGTCCTTTTAGGCTCATGGTCAGTAAGGGACTTTTGTTCTATGCTCTTAGTAGATTAATGCCATTCCTTTTTTGGCTACGTTAAGTTTCTGTAGCATGTGTTTTTCTTGCTCTGAACATTGCTACCTGATGCTGTTTCAGCCATGTCCAGTAATTTCACCAAGTCTGTGAACCTGATATCTTTTGCACTTTTGCCATGCTCGTTTGAACCTGATATTTTGTGATCTAGCCGTAGCTCAGTGTTAATATTTTGTCAAGCATCTCCTGTCGATTACTGCCATATGCTTTGTTGCTATGTTGGAGTGCTGTAGCATAGTTACTTGATGTATTCTAAGGGCTATCATGTTGTTAATCGCAGAATCGTGTCATTCTTGTTTTGCTTGCCATTTGCAAACCGTGCATCCGTTTCCGGTGATCTTTATATCGATTTAGACCGAAATCATCTCATCTTTCCGGTGGCATACTTGGTTTGCCAAGTTACTGCCTTGTTCATCCTCTTTCTTCCGGAGCACGCATACGCATCGCATATCATTCATGTATTGCATCATGTTGCTTGTGCTTTTCCCGTGATTGATTGTGGTTCCATTGCTTGTGTTCTTGCTGTGGTAGAGCCGGGAGACGAGTTCGTGAACGAGAAACCTGTTGAGTACGCTTACGAGGATCAAGCTTTCGACAACTCTGAAAACCTTGTAGGCAAGATGACCATACCCTCGAAATCACTTCTATCTTTGCTTTGCTAGTTGTTCGCTCTATTGCCATGCTGCGCTACCTACCACTTTCTATATCATGCCTCCCATATTGCCATGTCAAGCCTCTAACCATCCTTTCCTAGCAAACCGTTGTTTTGCTAAGTTACCGCTTTTGCTCAGCCCTTCTTATAGCGTTGCTAGTTGCAGGTGAAGTTGAAGTTGGTTCCATGTTGGAACATGGATATTTTGGAATATCACAATATCTCTTATTTAATTAATGCATCTATATATTTGGTAAAGGGTGGAAGGCTCGGCCCTATGCCTGGTGTTTTGTTCCACTCTTGCCGCCCTAGTTTCCGTCATACCGGTGTTATGTTCCTTGAGTTTTGCGTTCCTTACACGGTTCGTTGATTTATGGGACCCCCTTGACAGTTCGCCTTGAATAAAACTCCTCCAGCAAGGCCCAACCTTGGTTTTACCATTTGCCACCTAAGCCTTTTCCCTTGGGTTTTCGCGAGCCCGACGGTCTTCTTTATTTAACCCCCCCGGGCCAGTGCTCCTTTGAGTGTTGGTCCGAACCGAGCAGCCTGCTGGGCCACCGAGCTCAAGTGGGAGTTCGATGAGGAACGTGGTCATTACTATGTTTCTTTTCGTGATGATCAGTAGTGGAGCCCAGTTGGGATGATCGGGGATCTAGCATTTGGGGTTATCTTATTTACATTTGGATTTGACCGTAGTCGGTCTATGTGTGGATTTTGGATGATGTATGAATTAATTTATGTATTGTGTGAAGTGGCGATTGTAAGCCAACTCTCGTTATCCCATTCTTGTTCATTACATGAGATTGTGTAAAGATGACCCTTCTTGCGACAATACCCACAATGTGGTTATGCCTCTAAGTCGTGCCTCGACACGTGGGAGATATAGCCGCATCGTGGGCATTACAAGTTGGTAATTAGAGCCATCCCCGACTTAGGAGCCCCCTGCTTGATCGAACCGCTGGCGTTGTTGAGTCTAGAACAAAAATGTTTTGAGTCTTAGGATTATATATATCGGAGAGTAGGATTCTTTTTACTCCTCAGTCCCTTCGTCGCTCTGGTGAGGCCTCCTGATGTAGAAGTTTTGACTCTTCTCTCCTCAAATTTCACTAAAAAAAATTTAGGATCACGCGGGTATCTTGGAATCGTTCCGATGGTTTTGTGACGAGAACATTGTTCTTGGTGCCTCCTGACATTTAGGGGTTGTGGCAGTGTCCCGGGGAGTTGAGCTCCGATGTGTTGTCGTCACAATTTTATCGTTGCAGTTCTGGAATACCTGAGTTTCGCCGACATCGAAAATATCTTTTATGCAGTTATTGATGAGATCACCTCGACGCCACCCAGTACTGGGGCGGGAGTTCGGGAGTATTGCCATAACTCGTATAACGGATGCTTTTCGAAGGTTGAGGTACACGATTTCCGAAGGTTTCTTCGTTATGTGTTGACGGATGGATACAACTGGAAATAGGGATTGCTAGTTTGGGTGATATATTTTGTGTCCCCTGTATCCCCAACACCAGATTGCATAACCAGAAAGTTTCGAGAGTTTATAGGTGGGATTCAAGTAGCTCTTAGCATTTCTTCCCGCAGATATTTGGTTTGTGATTGGGTAATCCTTACCACTTATTTGTTCCAGTTGCACCTTGCTATTTTATTCATCAATCCTTTATCAAATGGCTTCTCACCTTAATTTGTGATGATTTAATATGGAATTCATTCGTTCATCCTCGTTCGAATGTTTATTGTGAAGACTATATGTTGCAATTTCTATCCGTTGATTCAACTTGTCTATTTGTCTATCAACATGCTAACGGATGTCACCCTCTTCAGGATAGCTCCGCCAATGCGTCACAATCCGGAACGCAATGAGGGGAGTCAGGTGAACCCTCCGCCACCACCTCCGCCTCCGGAGGCATGGCAAGCTATCATGGCAGCCACCAATGCCAATGCTCAGATGATTTTGCAACTCTTGCAAGAGCGCACCCAAGGGCAAGGCAATCAAGGAAATCAAGGCCAAGGCAACAATCAGCCTCACTTCGCTACCCTCAACCAGTTCCTCGCAAATCATCCAAAGTCTTTCAGCTACTGTGCCGAGGCCACAGACGCCGATGATTGGCTCGTGGACATCAACAAGCATTTTGAATGTAGCAATGTCAGGCCTGAGGACTTTGTCAAGTTCGCTTCTTTTCAACTCAAGGGTCAAGCTGCTGAGTGGTATCAAAAATACAAAGATTCCAGAGGAGGTCGTGTGATTACCTGGGATGATTTCCGCCGAGACTTCAAAGCTCACCACATTCCACAAAGTGTTGTTGAGAGCAAGCGTGAGGAGTTCCGCAATCTCAAACAAGGCAGCATGTCCGTGTATCAATACAATACTTAGTTTCAGAAACTAGCTCGCTTCGTTAAGCAAGACGTTCCGGATGAAAAGAGCATGATCTATCAATTCAGAGGTGGCCTCAGAGAAGATCTGCAATTACCTCTCGTGCTTTTTGAGCCGACCAAGTATGATGATTTCTACAATATGGCTCTGAAGCAAGAGGCTGCTCAGCTCAAGTGTGAGGCTCCTAAGAAGAGAGTCAGGGACGCAGTTCAGTCTTCTTCTTCCTCACTAGTGGTTGCTAAGCAACAGAAGTTCTGGTTGCCTCCTCCTCCTCCGTTTCATCAGCCTTTCCAGCAGAAGAGGAAAGGTGGCCATGGATCTTCCACCCACCCAACCCTGGCTATCCGAACAAGTCTCAGAATCAAGCTCCAAAGTCGAATGCTCCTTATCATCGTCCACTCTCACAGGTGACTTGCAACAAGTGTCAGCAGAAAGGTCACTATGCTAACAAGTGCTTCAACCAAAGGCGTCTTCCGCCTCCTTCTCCTGTGAGATCTTCCAGCAATGCAGTGGTCAAGCATAATCCCAAGTCTGCAAAGGTGAACATGATGAATGCAGCTCAAGCGGAGGAATCTACTGATGTGAGAATGGGTAATCTCTCAGTTAATGATATTCCTGCAAAAGTCTTATTTGATACTGGTGCTTCACTTTGTTTCATGTCAAGACCGTTTTTTGCCAAGCAAGAATTCACTTGTTCACATTTGGGTAAACCCATGGATGTCGTTTCTCCAGGTAAACGTTTGAGTTCTAGTTTAGTGGTTCCGGATGTTTCCATCAAGATGGGAAACTATAAATTTCTGTCTTCTCCAATTGTCCTTGGTGTCTCGGATATTGATCTAATTCTCGGGATGGACTGGCTTTCTAAGCACAAGGCTCAACTTGATTGTGCTGCTAGGGAAATTCAATTGACACACTCTTCTGAGGATGTGATTATCTATGCCGCTCGTGACAAGACCATTCGGTTATTTTCTCTTAATGAAAAGGGCAAATTGGATGCTATTTCGCAAATTCCAGTCGTTTGTGAGTACCAAGATGTCTTTCCAAAAGAGCTTCCGGGTATGCCTCCTCACCGGCCAGTTGAGTTCTTTATCGATCTTGAGCCTGGCACTGAACTCGTTTGCAAGCGTCCATACAAGCTTGGACCCAAGGAGCTGAAGGAATTGAAGAAACAACTCGATGAACAAGAGCGTCTGGGTTTGATCAGACCGAGTTCATCTCCGTGGGGTTGTGGTGTTCTTTTTGTCCAGAAGAAGGATGGCACGGACCGACTTTGTGTCGACTACAGTCCATTGAACAAGAAGACAATCAAGAACAAGTATCCACTTCCCAACATCAATGAGCTATTCGAGCAACTTAAAGGTGCTAAAGTATTCTCCAAGCTTGACCTTCGTATGGGGTATCATCAGATTCGCATTCGTGAAGAAGATATTCCCAAGACAGCATTCAGAACAAGCTTTGGTTCTTATGAATATACTGTCATGTCTTTCTGCCTTGTCAATGCTCCTCCGACATTCTCTCGGATGATGAATTTCATCTTCAACCCCTATACCATTGAATTCGTCCTGGTGTATCTCGATGATATCTTGGTCTTCTCCAAGAATAAGAAGGATCATGCCAAACATTTGCGATTGGTGCTCGACAAGCTCAGAGAGTATCAATTCTATGCGAAGTTTTCCAAATGTGAGTTTTGGCTTGATGAAGTTCTTTACCCTGGTCATATCATCTCTGCCAAGGGCATCGCTATTAATACCGAGAAGGTGTCTGCAATTGTGAATTGGCAACCTCCTCAGAATGTCAAGCAGCTCCGCAGTTTTCTTGGTCTTGCAAGCTATTGCCGAAGATTCGTTGAGAATTTCTCTAAGATTGCAAAGCCTCTTTCCAACCTCCTCCAGAAGCATGTGAAGTATGTATGGTCTCCTGAGTGTGACGTTGCTTTCAACACTCTCAAAGAGAAACTCGTCACAGCTCCTGTCTTAACTCCTCCTGACGAATCCAAGCCATTCGAAGTTTTCTGTGATGCTTCTCTTCAAGGTCTCGGTGCTGTGTTAATGCAAGAGAAGAAAGTTGTGGCCTATACCTCTCGTCAGTTGAAGCCCAACGAAAAGAACTACCCCACTCACGATCTTGAGTTGGCAGCAGTTGTCCATGCATTAATAACATGGATACATCTCTTGTTGGGAAGAAAAGTGGACATATTCACCGATCACAAGAGTCTCAAGTACATCTTCACTCAGCCCAACCTCAACCTCAGGCAAACTCGATGGGTCGAAATGATTCAGGAGTACAATCCGAGTATTGAATATACTCCAGGCAAAGCCAATGTCATTGCAGATGCTTTGAGCAGGAAGGCTTATTGCAACAGCTTAATCCTCAAGCCATTCCAACCGGATATTTGTGAAGCTTTCCGCAAGCTGAATCTCCAAGTTGTTCCTCAAGGCTTTCTTGCCAACCTCATAGTCTCTCCTACTTTTGAAGATCAAATTCGTGAGGCACAACTCCTGGATACCATGGTGAAGAAGGTGAAACGTGGTATTGATAAGGATCTTTCCAAATACAAGTGCTATCGCATTGATGACAGAGACACTTTATTCTTCGAGGACCGGATTGTGGTTCCTAACGGTGATCTAAGGAAAGTCATTATGAACGAGGCGCACAATTCTCTTCTTTCCATTCATCCTGGAAGTACGAAGATGTACCATGACCTCAAGCAGTCGTATTGGTGGACTCGAATGAAGCGAGAAATCGCTCAATTCGTGAATGAATGTGATGTTTGTCGAAGGGTGAAAGCAGAACACCAACGACCAGCTGGTCTCCTCCAACCTCTTGCTATCCCAGAATGGAAGTTTGATCATATCGAAATGGACTTCGTGACTGGATTTCCAAAGTCCAAGCGCGGAAATGATGCTATCTTCGTTGTCATTGACAAGCTTACAAAAGTGGCTCATTTCCTTCCAATCAAAGAATCTATCACAGCAGCTCAGTTGGCAGAGCTATACACCTCCAGGATTGTCTCCCTGCACGGCATTCCACAATTGATATCTTCAGATCGTGGAAGCATCTTCACTTCTAAGTTCTGGGACTCCTTCCAGAAGGCCATGGGCACCAACATTCGCTTCAGCACAGCTTTCCATCCTCAAACTAGTGGCCAAGTCGAGCGAGTCAATCAAATCCTTGAAGATATGATCAGGGCTTGTGTCATTTCCTTTGGCATGAAGTGGGAAGATTGTCTTCCATATGCCGAGTTCTCCTACAACAACAGCTTCCAAGCGAGTTCGGGCAAGGCCCCATTCGAGATTATATATGGCAGAAAGTGTCGTACTCCTCTCAATTGGTCAGAGACTGGTGAACGCCAACTTCTTGGCAATGACTTAATCACAGAGGCTGAAGAAATGTGTAAAGTCATCCGTGAAAACCTCAAAGCCGCGCAATCACGCCAGAAGAGTTACTATGATAGCAAGCACCGTGATTTGGCTTTCGAGATCGGAGACCATGTCTACCTCCGCGTCTCTCCAATGAAAGGCACTCGTCGCTTCGGTATCAAAGGGAAGCTTGCCCCTAGATACGTGGGTCCTTTCAAGATCATTGGCAAAAGAGGCGACCTCGCCTATCAACTTGAGCTTCCCTCCAACTTCGTGAATGTGCACGATGTGTTCCACGTGTCACAGCTTCGTAAGTGCTTCAAGACTCCTGAGCGCACCATCAACTTCAAAGAGATTGACCTCCAAGAAGATATGTCTTATCATGAGCACCCCGTTGCTATTCTAGAAGAAACTGAGCGCAAGACTCGCAACAAGTCAATCAAATTCCTGAAAGTGAAGTGGTCACACCATTCCGACCGAGAAGCCACCTGGGAGCGCGAGGACCACCTCCGTTCCGAATATCCGGAGTTCTTTTCAGTCCTAGATCTCGGGACAAGATCCTCTCGTAGTGGTGGAGTGTTGTAACACCCCGGATGTAACTTTCCATATTTGTAACTCCAACTCTTGCCATTTTCGGCTATGTATTATGATATTCCCTCCATGGTCGGGTTTTTGTCTCTCGTTTTGCATTTTGTTCATGTCATGCATCTCATATCATGTCATCATGTGCATCTCATTTGCATACGTGTTCGTCTCATGCGTCCGAGCATTTTCCCCGTTGTCCGTTTTTGCAATCCGGCACTCCCACATGCACCGGCGCACCCCCTCTTGTTTCTTTTCGTGAGTGGGTGTTAAACGTTCTCGGAATGGACCGAGGTTTGCCAAGTGGCCTTGGTATACCACCGAGAGACCACCTGTCAAGTTTCGTTCCATTTGGAGGTCGTTTGATACTCCAACGGTTAACCGGGTAACCGCAAAGGCCTTTCGTGTGTTACAGCAAAACCTCCCTCCAAACAGCCCAGTAACCCACCTAAGTCACTTCCATGCTCTTAGTCATCCGATCACGATCGTGTGGGCGAAAACGGTGCCTCATTTGGACTCTCCTAGCTCCCTATGCCTATATAAACGCCTCTCCCTCCGAAATTACGGGTCCAAACCCTAGTCTCCCCTTCCCTCGCGACGCCGGACACGTCCGCCCGGCGCCGGACGAAACGCGCCGCCGCCGCAGCCAACCGGGGCGTGCCATGTGGCAGCCCAGCGGCCACTTCGCCGCCCCGCTGCCGAAACCCGTAGGGCCCGCGGAAGGCCCTCCCGGCCCAGATCGCCGACGCCGCCCCGCGCGGGACCCCGCCCGTGCCCCTCGCCGCCGCCCTCTGCCGCCATCGCCGCCTCGTCGCCGGCGCTGCCCGAGGCCGCCGCCCGCCGCTCCGGCCTCCACCGACGACCGCGCCCCCGCGCCCGACGCTCCGGTCGCCGGCCTCCCCCGTGCTCCTCCTCCCCGACCTCGACGTCTGCCTGCCTCGCCCGTCCCCGCAACTCCGGCCGGCCACCCTCTTCCCCTGCTTCCCCGGTGAGCAGCAGGCCCGCCTCGGCCCGCGCCAGATCCGATCTGGAGGAGGTTGACTTTTTCCCTCCCTCCGATTTTCTCCAAGTCCCGTAATATTTGCAATATGTGGCTCTGTTCATTGCATCATAACTCCGTGACCATAACTTCGTTTAGTTCGTGTAGTATATCAAAATGTTCACCTCGAGATGCTATTCATTTTGTTCCACTGTGCCATGCTCGTTTGAGTCCATCTTGATGCCCAAATCTCTGGTGCAAGAGTGCTATATGATGTTTACTACCATTACCTATCAGAACTTGGTGATTTGTTATTTTTGTTGCAATTGATGTGTGCATCTTATGGGCATGAGCTCTACAGGTGTTTTGATCTATGACATGCCATATTTACAGGGGTGTATGCCATGTATTTTTGTTATCTATGTGGTGACTAGCACAAGCATGCAAACTAGGCTTCGTGATGTTTCTGTTTTCAGGGACTTAGGATTTTCACCGTCTGTTACTGCTGTTATTTTGTTGCCATGTATCCATGTGGCTACAGTGAGATCCATGCTCATTTTGAGTATGGTCAGTAAGGATGTTTTGTAGATATAGTTTTGCTCTATCTATCCTTTCCACTGTTTGCAATTATGGAGTGTCGTAGCATGTCTTAATCTTGCTCTACTTTTGCTATAAAATATTTCTGGCAGAATGTTAACATGATATTCAATTTTGCCAAGGTTGTTGTAGTTGATCCTTTTATGCTATTTATTTTATCTTGCCATGGTTAGCTTCATAAACATGTCATCTTTTTGTAGGTATGCTTTTTTTGTCATGAATTTCTTTGTGATGAGTGAATCAAGCTCACCAAGATGCCTTTATAATGCTGTTAATGCCATGCTCTGTTTTCTGCGAAGTCTGGAACCTGTTAATGAAACTTGCTATGTTTACATGGGTGCCATCATATCTTCTGGTCCTTTTTGGCTCATGGTCAGTAAGGGACTTTTCTTCTATGCTTTTATTATATTCATGCCATGCCTATTTTTGCTATGTGAATTTCTTGTAGCATGTGTTTTGCTTGAACTGAACATTGCTACCTGATGCTGTTTCAGCCATGTCCAGTAATTTCACTAAGTCTGTGAACCTGATATCTTTTGCACTATTGCCATACTTGTTTGAACCTGTTATTGTGTGATCTAGCCGTAGCTCATTGTTCATCTTTTGTCAAGCATCTCCTGTATATTACTGCTATATGCTTTGTTGCTATGTTGGACTGCTGTAGCATAGTTACTTGATGTATTCTATGTGCTATCATGCTGTTAATCGCAGAATCGTGTCATCTTGTTTTGCTTGCCATTTGCAAACCGTGCATCCGTTTCCGGCGATCTTTATATCGATTTCGACCGAAATCATCTCATATTTCCAGTGGCATACTTGGTTTGCCAAGTTACTGCCTTGTTCATCCTTTTTCTTCCGGAGCACGCATACGCATCGCATATCATTCATGTATTGCATCATGTTGCTTGTGCTTTTCCCGTGATTGATTGTGGTTCCATTGCTTGTGTTCTTGCTATGGGTAGATCCGGGAGATGAGTTCGTGAACGAGGAACCTGTTGAGTACGCTTACAAGGATCAAGCTTTCGACAACTCTGAGAACCTTGCAGGCAAGATGACCATACCCTCGAAATCACTTCTATCTTTGCTTTGCTAGTTGTTCGCTCTATTGCCATGCTGCGCCACCTACCACTTGCTATATCATTCCTCCCATATTGCCATGTCAAGCCTCTAACCATCCTTTCCTAGCAAACCATTGTTTGGCTAAGTTACCGCTTTTGCTCAGCCCTTCTTATAGCGTTGCTAGTTGCAGGTGAAGTTGAAGTTGGTTCCATGTTGGAACATGGATATTTTGGAATATCACAATATCTCTTATTTAATTAATGCATCTATATATTTGGTAAAGGGTGGAAGGCTCGGCCTTATGCCTGATGTTTTGTTCCACTCTTGCCGCCCTAGTTTCCGTCATACCGGTGTTATGTTCCTTGAGTTTTGCGTTCCTTACGCAGGTGGGTGATTTATGGGACCCCCTTGACAGTTCGCCTTGAATAAAACTCCTCCAGCAAGGCCCAACCTTGGTTTTACCATTTGCCACCTAAGCCTTTTCCCTTGGGTTTTCGCGAGCCCGAGGGTCATCTTTATTTAACCCTCCCCCCCCCCCCCCGGGGCCAGTGCTCCTTCGAGTGTTGGTCCGAACCGAGCAGCCTGCGGGGCCACCTCGGGGAAACTCGAGGCCTGGTTTTACTCGTAGCTTGACTTATCTGGTGTGCCCTGAGAACGAGATATGTGCAGCTCCTATCGGGATTTGTCGGTGCATCGGGCGGCGTTGCTGGTCTTGTTTTACCATTGTCGAAATGTCTTGTAAACCGGGATTCCGAGACTGATTGGGTCTTCCCGGGAGAAGGTTTATCATTCGTTGACCGTGAGAGCTTATAATGGGCTAAGTTGGGACACCCCTGCAGCGTATTATCTTTCGAAAGCCGTGCCCGCGGTTATGAGGCAGATGGGAATTTATAACGTCCGGTTGTAGAGAACTTGACACTTGACTTAATTAAAATACATCAACCGAGTGTGTAGCCGTGATGGTCTCTTTTCGGCGGAGTCCGGGAAGTGAACACGGTTCGGGTTATGAATGAACGTAAGTAGTTTCAGGATCACTTCTTGATCATTTCTAGCTTCGCGACCATTGCGTTGCTTCTCTTCTCGCTCTCATTTGCGTATGTTAGCCACCATATATGCTTAGTGCTTGCTGCAGCTCTAGCCCATTACACCATCCTTTCCTATAAGCTTAAATAGTCTTGATCTCGCGGGTGTGAGATTGCTGAGTCCTCGTGACTCACAGATTCTACCAAAATAGTTGCAGGTGCCGACGAGACCAGTGCAGATGACACAACCGAGCTCAAGTGGGAGTTCGATGAGGAACGTGGTCGTTACTATGTTGCTTTTCATGATGATCAGTAGTGGAGCCCAGTTGGGACGATCGGGGATCTAACATTTGGGGTTATCTTATTTATATTTGGATTTGACCGTAGTCGCTCTATGTGTGGATTTTGGATGATGTATGAATTAATTTATGTATTGTGTGAAGTGGCGATTGTAAGCCAACTCCCGTTATCCCATTCTTGTTCATTACATGGGATTGTGTGAAGATGACCCTTCTTGCGACAATACCCACAATGCGGTTATGCCTCTAAGTCGTGCCTCGACACGTGGGAGATATAGCCGCATCGTGGGCGTTACAACAGGTCCTCCTAGATGGCCATTTTCTAGATTCGGTCCAGCGCCTCGTTTAGCATAGCAAGGGTCGCTGAATTTGTGGGCTCTAGGCCAAATTCCGTTGTCACGGGGTGGAGGGCAGTCAGTGCCCTGGCCAGTCCTTGGTTTCCACAAGCCGAGCTAAACTCGGGGTACAGTACGAGATCATTGAGACAGTTCAGATTGTCACCATGGACTAAGGACGGGTCTTGATTCTAGCATGTGGCTCCCACACCGGGATTCGAGATCAAGCTGCTTTGGGCCAGGGGTGATCTCTGGCCATCGGTTGGCGGCTCGTTGTGATGGCTTAAGGCCAGAGGGGCGTCGTGATGGGAAGATTTGGCCGAGATAGACTCTTGGTCTTTGCCTCCTGATTCTGCCTCGAAGGTCGAGGATAGGCCCTTCGCAGACGTAACAGACCCGACCGAAGGTGGGGTCTGGCCCTCGCTTGGAGCGGAGTCCTCCTTGTAAGTGCATCTAGTGCCCCTTAGTGATTTTGGTGTATTGAAGACTTATAGGTTAAGGGACTAATGTGTTTGTGAGTGTACACAGGTTCTATAAGTCTATGAGGAGTTTGATATTTACAATGAAAGTCGTCCCCTAAAAGGAATGTCTTCAGCTGAAGGCTTTAGTTTTCTTGAAGACATTGAAAGTGAGGAAATTGGAGTGACCTTGAATACTTCAATATTGATGCGAGGATTATGAAGCGTGAAGACTTTTGTTTTCATAGTTTCATTTTCGCTTTCTTGAGTCATAGGAAACACCGTACTTTTAAAGGGGGTCGAGGTAAAACTAAGGAAACACTTTCCAGGTGATGCTCATCTCAAATCCTACACCTACCCAATCCTTTCGAGTGAAGCCATTGGAAATCTCATATAGTTCAGTCAATTTCTTCAGTGACAGAGACAAAGATCTTTTGGTCTCTAAGCAATTTGTTCGGACTGAGGAGTTAGGAATTTGCCAGTGCGGATTGCCTACAAGTGAGGAACATGATAGCCCTGAGGAATTTGAGAGCTCAAATTTCCGACCGTTGTTGTGCTATGCCAGCTGTCCCAAAATATGTTATCCACCTAACGGTCATATCATTGAAGGGCATTTATGTATTATCA
This sequence comes from Aegilops tauschii subsp. strangulata, assembly GCF_002575655.3. NCBI lineage: Eukaryota > Viridiplantae > Streptophyta > Magnoliopsida > Poales > Poaceae > Aegilops > Aegilops tauschii. The sequence continues at coordinate 248,890,200 of NC_053038.3, forward strand.
TGTCGGGCATTTCCCTAGGCTATAAATAGCCGCCCCCTACAACCACTTGTTGGTTGGCTGCTCCGAGAGAAATTGACACTTGTCATTGAGAGCATCCCATCCTCCAAGGACTTTGAGCGAAAATCATCTGTGAGGAAAAACCCAAACCCAAACACCTACAACCCAAAGTGATTGAGCATCACTGGAGAGATTGTTCCTGTGTGGGACCAACGTTTGTTTCCTTTGAGGACTGTGCATCCTCCAGACGGTTAGGCGTCATGGTCTAGAGCATCCAAGAGGAATTGTGGATCACCGAGTGATCGTGTCTGTGTAGGTTTGGAAGTCACCCGAAGACTTACCATGAGTAATTGGGCAAGGTCTGTGTGACCTTGGCTCAAGGATAATACGGTGAGGACTGTGTGTACGGGACTATGTGTCCTCAGGTTTAAATACCCAGCCGCTCCAAACAGACGTACGACTGTCACAACAGTTGGAAATGGTCTACCAAATCATCGTCTTCACCAAGCTACTGGTTCCATTTCCTCAACCCTTTCATTTCCTCAATCTTGTGTTGATGAACTTGACTATTACTACTTGAAGACTTTGACTGAAGACTTTCTCAATTTCCTCAATCCTAAATCTCCAGTCATCTTGTCTTCTGCCTGCTTATCCTATTTACACGCTACCTGTGCTCTGTGTATGTTTCATTTCGTCATGATAACTACGCTACTGCTTTGTTATGCATGCACCTGAGTACTTATTCCACTACTAGTAGTTCATTTCTTAGGAAATTCCTCAAGTTGAATTTCCTCAGTGACGAATTAGTAAAAATCGCCTATTCACCCCCCTTTAGTCGATATAACGCACTTTCAATTGGTATCCGAGCAAGGTACTCCCTTGTTCTGTGTGATTTTGGTTTAACCACCTGGAGTTTTATTTATGTCGACTGCAGGCATGATCAAGATCTTGGCTGGGTGTCCTACCTTTGATGGGACGGACTACCCCTACTGGAAGAATAATATGCGCATGCATCTTGAGGCAATTGACAACAATCTCTAGTACGTTGTGGAAAATGGCGTTCCCTCCATCACTCCTTCCATGAACGCTGCCGATGTGAAGAGATTCAAGCAACTCGACTCTCAAGCGAAGAATATCATATGTGGCCATCTGAGCAAAGGACACTACGACAGAGTGAGTGCTTTGGAGACAGCAAAGCTTATCTGGGATGGGTTTTCCAAGGTCAACGAAGGAGTCTCAACTCAACGTGACTGTCGAGTTGACATTCTACGAAATCTCTTCAGCCGCTTCAAAAGACTCGACAACAAAAATGTTCAGCAAACCTTTGATCGCCTCACTAACATCTCAAATGAGCTTCAAGCACTTGGTGCCACTGACATCACCGACCATGAGGTGGTGAAGAAATTGCTGAGATCGCTTGATTCCTCATTCGACACACTTGCACTGATGGTTCAAGAACGTGGAGACTACAAGTCACTTGATCCTGCTGATATCCTCGAGAGGATAAATACTCATGAGTTCCAACTTTCTGAGAAGAGAGACCTCTATGGACCAAGCTATGGAAGATCACGCGCACTGAAGGCCAAGGCAATTTCTGAATCTGAAGGAGAAGATTCTGATAGCAGCCTTGGTGATCCTGAAGAACTAAGCCAGGGGCAATGCTCATGAGGAAATTCTAGAAGTTCTCAAGACGTGGTCGCTTTGGAAAATCTTCAAGAAATGATGACATGAGATCAGATTCCTCATCTCACGATTACAAGTAGAGGACTTGCCACAAGTGCAAGAAACCTGGCCACTACATTACTGATTGTCCTCAGTGAGCGAAGGAATCAAATAAGAAGAAGTATAAGGATGATAGTTCTGATGACTCGAAGAAGAAGAAGAAATCTTCAAAGTCCTCATCATCAAAATCTTCAAAGTCTTCATCTCACAAGAAGAGCAGTTCCAAAAAGGCTCGGGCATTTATTGGCAAGGAAATTGACTTTGAAGCTGAATCTGAGGACAATGAGGAAGAGGAGGAATCTAAGGAGTCACTTCTTGTAGGGTATATCTTCACAAATTCTTCAAATACAAGACGCCTCGTCACTTCTAGCCTGAGGCTATTGATACTACATGCCACATCATCAATAGGGTATATCTTCACAAATTCTTCAAAAAGACCTCATATGAACTCCTCACTGACAAGAAACCCAATGTGAGTTATTTCAAAGACTTCGGTGCTAAATGTTGGATTAGAGATCCTCATCACAATTGTAAATTTGCACCGGAAGCACATGAAGGTGTTATGCTTGGTTACAGAAAGGACTCGCACACCTACAAAGACCTCAACACCTTTCACCACGAGGTTGTTGAAACTGCAGATGTGCGGTTCGATGAAACTAACGGCTCGCAAAGAGAGTACCTACCTCCTGTGCTAGATGAATGTCACCTGAGGTATCCATCAAGTTCTAGGCAACTGAGGATGTCATACCCACTAAAAAATCTGCTGAAGAAGTCATTCCAGAACGTGAATAAAATCATGCTGGTGCATCTGAGGAAAATGGCTCTGAAGAAAATGCTGAGCCCAATCAATGTCGTCAACACATGGTCATCCTCGCGTTGCAAATGAAGTGCAAATTGAGAAAATCATCGACGACATCAACGCACCAGGTCCTCTCACACGCTTAGGACCTTCACATTTGTCTAACTTTTGTGGGCACTTTGCTTTTGTCTCTATCATAGAGCCCACCAAAGTTGATGAGGCATTTCTGGAGCCTGAGTGGATTCAAGCGATGCAAGAGGAATTACATCAATTCGAGCTCAACAATGTCTGGGAACTTGTTAAGCGACCAGACCCACGCAAGCACAATATCATCGGTACCAAAGGGATCTACTGCAACAAGCAAGATGAAAATGGCCTTGTGGTGAAGAATAAGGCTCGTCTTGTAGCTCAAGGCTACTCACAGGTTGAAGAAATTAATTTCGATGAAACTTTTGCACCTTTTGCTAGACTTGAGGCTATTCGCATATTGTTTGCTTATGCTAACCATCATAATATCATCTTATATCAAATGGATGTGAAAAGTGCATGCCTCAATGGTAAGCTTTAGGAAGAAGTATATGTTGCTCAACCACCAGGTTTTGAAGATCCTAAGCATACTGACAAAGTCTTTAGACACAATATGTCCCTCTATGGCCTCAAGCAGGCCCCTCGGGCGTGGTACGATACTTTGAAGGAATTCCTCATGAAGAAAGGCTTCAAACCCGGTTCACTTGACCCAACTCTTTTCACCAAAATCTATGATGATGAATTATTCATGTGCCAAATATATGTTGATGATATTATCTTTGGCTATACTAACCAACGTTACAGTGACAAATTTGCTTATATGATGAGTGAGGAATATCAAATTTCTATGATGGGAGAATTGAAATTCTTCTTAGGTCTTCAAATTCGTCAACAACGCAATGACATCTTCATATCTCAAGAGAAATACCTAAAAGATGTGTTAAGAAAATTCGGCATGCAAGTTTGCAAAGGCGTCAAATCCCTATGCCCACAAATGGCCATCTATGCACCGATGAAAATGGTAAATACTTTGATCAAAAGGTATACCGCTCCATAATTGGCTCTTTATTGTATCTATGTGCATCTAGGTCAGATATTATGCTTAGTGTTTGCATGTGTGCTCGTTTTCAAGCTACACCAGAGGAATCACACCATAAGGCTGTTGGTCCGAAGAAGCAGAACTACGTATCACTCTCTACTGCTGAAGTTGAGTACATTGCTGCTGGTTGCTGTGCTCAATTGCTATGGATGAAGAAAACCCTCAAGGACAATGGCATCAACATGAAGAATGTTCCACTCTACTGCGACAATGAGAGTGCCATCAAGATTGCACATAACCCAGTTCAGCACTCGAAGACTAAGCACATTCAGATTCATCATCGTTTTCTTCGTGATCATGTGTTGAAGGGCGACATCTCCATCAAACATGTGAAGACTGAAGAACAGCTAGCGGATATCTTCACAAAGCCCTTAGATGATAAGAGATTTAGCAAGTTGTGGTGTGAGATAAATATCTTAGAATCTTCGAACGTTCTTTGAAAGGACACACATCCTAACACTTATGCAAAATTGATGACTTAAATGTGCAACACACGAAGTAACATTTTTTCTTCAATCAATCAAGACTAACCCTTTAGCTGTGAATAAATAAATGAAGAATTTGATTCTCACAGCCCTACGACAATTGTACGCGGCGCCTGAAACCATCATTCTTATACGGTGGGTCACGCCACCAACCAAAGTTGAAAATCTTCAAATTTGAGTTTTTCTCCATTTTGCAAATTCTTCAAATTTTCAAATTCCTCAATGTTCAAATTCTTCAACTTTGCAAGGTCTTCATCTTTACGATTGGTGCTCTTCATTGACAGCCACCGCCGCGACGGCATGTATCTACAAGGACAAATGCCATGAAGAAATTCATCAGCCATGACGATCTCCGCGATGGCCACAACGGACTGCATCTCTGAACTCCCAATCATCATGGTTGAAACATCCTTGCCGTGTGATACGCTCCAGCCGGTCATCATGAGGGCTTCTGGTGTTATGGATGTTAAATATGCATCAATAGTGATGGATGGATCTTGGCCTCCTTTCTCCATAATTCAAGTGGTGACCCAAAGTGTGCCTCCCCATGTAGCCGTCAGGAAGCCCATTGACTTGTCTCGATACAGCTGTAGAAAATGCTACTGTTGCAGAATATGAATTGAAATGCAGTATGGTGCATGGAGCCAAATGGTGTTCCATGATAGTCCGTATTGTGTTAAAAAAACTTGAATTTACATGAGCTATTACATATTGATTTCTTTGATCCACTGGATTCTTGTAATGAATGGAACTATGTGGTTAAATTGTTTTCCTCTTAATTTCTCCTACTTGATACATACTGAAATGAGTGTAGCAAGCAACAGGAGAACCATGTTAGAATATGCTCACATAAACCTGAAGCATGCTCTATTTTTTATACAAACAATCAGAGATATCACCCAGGAGAAATACAGGTACAAGGAACTTAATTTGTCAGCATGTTAGTGCTCATCCCTTTATTCAGTTGTATCAACTCTTATCAATACCATTTTGGTTTACTGAATGTTTTAATCTATATAATTGATGATAATTTGTGTTTATTCTCCAACTGTTTGCCTTATTTCTATCACATTTGATGTATAATTAATTAATTCTGAGTGGTGAGCTTGTTATTGTCAAACTGGAAAGCAGTAGCTACACACCTTATGGGTTATTAATGTTGATTTCTTTGATGTACTGAACACTTGTAATGGATGGAAATCAGTGTCTTGTCAAAATTTCTTCTTATTTTCTCTTCATACCAACCTGAAGCATGCGTGTTGAATGGTGTAAGAAGCAGCAACAGCACCATCAACACTATTAGTTGCTTAGCACCAGAAGTAGCATGTATGTATTCAGGTGTAAAATTTTGCCAATGCTATATGGGACTTGTAAACCAAAATGCAGTTTGAACACGCAGGGAACATCTCAGATTACAAACCCACATCAACCTCAACAATAGCATCCATCAACAGAAATTAAACAGTCATTTTGTTAAGAATTCTGAGTCACAAACAAGCATTCACTTTCTGAATTTTGCATTCACCAACAAGAATTCACTTCTTTCTCAATTTTGTAGTACCGTTTTGAGGCTCGATTGGCACACCCAAACAAGATCAATTGCAACTGAGATTGGCAAGACAGGTCATCTAAAAATAACAAAGCTGCATGGTCGCAGTAGTGGTCATCTAATAAATAATAATCCACATGTTGTAATCGCCGCAGCTGTCAGGTGGTCGCGCCATTGTCCAAATGTGCTGGTCTTGGGTGGTGGTCGAAGGACCTCCAGGCCGGCTCCGCCTGAATACTTGGGAAGAGTCGGACGATGCAGTAATTGTACAAAGTTTGTTGACCTCGGATGCACATGTTGGGTTGCTAGACCTGGTAGAGGAACAACTGGATCAGGGGAACAAGCCACACCGCGGGAGAGCACCGCACGTTGCAATCAGGGCAGAACTTGGTGCGCCCGGTGAGGGAGAGCTTCACGTCCTAAAGGCAATGGCCAATCCACATGGATCTCCGCCTGAGAGGCAACCACGGCTGGGATGTTGTGGCCGCCTCGGGCATGTCTCCATCGCAGCTTGCCAGGCGGTGCCGCCTATCACTAGTGTTCGTGGTAGGTTGTAGTTGCCGGAACATGGTGGTCATGGCCGTCGCGGCCATGGCGTCGATTGGATGCAGTTCGCGGCCCTGATTGGGATTGAGGGGTAGGGAGAGCTGGCTTCGGCTGGGTTGTTTTGGTAAATTCACACCTAACATGGGATGGAAAGCGGGCGTGTTTGTGCAAAATAAGGAGTTACGCATAGGAGGCAGAGGATTTCGATCAGACGGCCAGCGATGACGGGATACAGGGATGCAGAAGGGATGCCGAATGCATTAGATACGATATATATATATATATATATATATATATATATATATATATATATATGAGTTTTCATGTCCTCAACATCATTCACTTATTGCTAATTCTTCAACTTGATTTTTTGTCGAAGTAAATGTGATCGGACCCGTTCCCCCTCTATGCTAAACTCAACCGAGTCTGTTCACAAATTCTTCATGTGCGTTCTATTTGAAGCCCGTTCAAAATCTTCACTATGTCCTTTTCAGCGGAAGACTTTGCGAACAAAACGTTAAAATTTTCATATCTGAATTTTTGTCTTTTGCCGCTCAAACCGTTCCGCATCCCATGACAGGATTAAACTACTCACCCACGATCAACCATGATCTCCACCTCTCTGTACGTGGGTGACACATGTCTCTAGGTTGGCATGGGTCAGGGGCACGTTCGTCCAATTTCTTCGGACATGCAGTTTTTCACCGTGTCTATAAATACCTTCTCCTTCCCAGACCACATTTACTCCGCTCGACCTCTCATCGCTCGAGCTCTCAGACCTAGCGCCGCAGCTACACTCCATCATTGCTGGTGAGAAAGAGATTCACTGCCTCGACCTTGTCACCGTCATACTCGTGCCGGCTGCCGAAATCTTCACTCCACCGCGGCCGTAGCTGTGTCTCGCCGCCAAGTTATTGCGTGGGAGATCTGAACGGACGAACTTCTCTACTTCTACTCCCAGTTCGGCGTGTTCTTCGTCCAGGGTAATTAAAATCTCATTTTACTGCCCTACTTTGATTCTCATGTTTTCCACAAAATCTTCGAAAGGTGTTTATTCTTCAACTTCCCTATCCTTAAACACCTAGTTGCATCTGCTCTTGATTTGTTTCTCTAATCTATGTTTTTCTTCAAGATTCCTCAATTGTGTGCATTTTCAAATCTATACAACTCTGGAACCTAAGTCAAGAACGCTTAGTGAAATTCCTCAAGACTCCCATGGTCAAATTCCTCAAAATTGATATTTTTGAAAAATTTCTGAGAACGGATATGACCTCTCCAAATTCTTCGCACCTATACTCTGTTCACAGGTACAAAATGTGTGCTGCTGAATCACTAGGTTCTCATCAACTTAACTCATTTGCAGCGTTCCTCGAATATTAATTGCATACTTCCTCAGAAACATCAATTGTTCAAAATCCTCAAGTGAAGAAAATGGATTATGGTAAAAGACCTCAGAAGGGAGGAAAGAGACCAGAAACAACACTGCTTTTGAAATCCCTGAACACATTTATGCTGAGTATTGCACACCTGATGAAGCCAAACATGGCAAAGAAAACAAGAATCAGCGCAAAGTGCACATACAGAGGATTGAGAGGAGATGGGCAAGGGAATGGAGGGAATATCGCTATGTTACTCCAAAGTACATGAAGAAATTCGTTGTACATCCTCCATGCCCAATACCTCCATTGGCTCCAGGCCAAGTAGCTGATCCCTCAAGCATCAGGCGTGGTGAGGAATTTCCCAAGGAATGGGCCAAGCGCCAAGCCAAGTTGGCTAAGTTAGCAAAGGAAGTAGTGAAGAAATTCAATGAAGATTCTGCTGCTGCTACTGAGGCCTCTCCTAGCAAGCCCAAGAAGGCTTTGCCGAAGAAATCAGCTGTGTAGCCGAGTTCATCAACAGCAATGCCCTCACAGCCAAGTAGTCACATCCCTAGCTTTACCTTGCACTTGGACTAGCTTGGTTGTGCATCATGTCTAAAGTTTATTTAAACTTGAAATGGGGGTGATCAAGCCCTAGAACTTTAAAATTCAAATAGGTCCAGTTAAAAAATTGCACTCAATGTTCTCCAAAATGTTCTTATTAATTGCTTGATATTTTTGGCAAGGCTTTTGCACCAAACCAAAAATAATGAACATTTCTTAGGAATATTTTGGGCACTGAATTAAATCATTATGTATTTGAATTTGGGCTTTTAACCGTTATAATTATTTTTAATGCTCAAATAATTATGAAACTAAATGTGGGTTGCTGTAATAATTCAGTTAAGAACCACAATTAGTTTCAGGATATATAAAAGTGATTTGCTATTTTATAGCCAAATCACAAACAAAATACAAAATAGAAAACATAAATGAAACAAAAAAACAGAGGGGAAAGGACTTACCTACGCTTACCTGGCCCGTCCCTGTAGCCGGCCCAGCCCACCACCTGGTACAGCCAGTCGTCGTCCAGCTCCCGCCAGTCGAATGCCGCGCGCGTGGTCGCCGCGCGCCGGCACGCGCCCGAGCCACCTCCTGCTTGCCGCCGCTGCCTCGACGCGCCTACGAGCGCCACGCAACCTCCTGGTCACTCTCCCCCTCTTTCCCGTGTCTCTCCCTCGTCCGCCCCTCCCCCCGAGCATCACCAAGCGGAGGTCGTCACCGCCGTTCACTGCCACCGCGTCCACCAAGCTCCCCTCGCCCCTCTGCTTTTCCCAACAGGTCCGCATCGACGCCGTGGAGCACCAAGATGAAGCACGCACCCGGGGAACGCCTGAAACGACGCCATCATCACCATCTCCAACATTGGGTGCCGCCGTTCATCGCCGTCGATTCGCTCCAGCCAAGCCGTCCTCGAGCCCACTTCGACGCCCCCTGCACACCCCGTGAGCACCTGTGTATTTCCCCTCTCTCCCCGCAGTCTAAATCGTCCTCTAGCTAGCTCCACGGCCAGACCCGAGAGCTCACCGCTGCTCGCCCTTGTCGCTGCTGTGGCCTGAGCTCGAATCGGTCGTGCCCGTGCACCGCACCGAGCTCCTGGTGACCCCAGGAGGCTGCTCAGCGCTTCACTTTGCCCGCCCGTGCTACACAACGGCGTTTTCGCCGAGGTCTGAACTCCGGCCACTGCCGCGAGCTCCATTCCGGCGATCTCCGGCCACCCCAGCTCCAGCCGCCGCCACCTCTGGATGCGCCGCAACCCCAACTACTTGTAGCCGCAAACCGCGTCGGAAACCGTCCCTTGTAGCGCCTTCCCGCAACATCTCCGTCGTTAGTTTTGGTCGTCGCCGGCGGAACTCCGGGGAGAGCCGACGTGTCGCGGCCATTAGCGCTAATCCCGGCCAGCTAAACCGCCCTCATACGCTGACAGTGGGCCCCGCACCGAGTCAAAGCGCGAGTCAACACGGGATTAGCATCTCTGTCACTGACCAATGGGTCCCACAGGTCAGGTTTGACCCTAGTCAGACCCAGTTGACCCGCTGACGTCAGCGTGATGTCATGCTAACGCAGTAAATAATTTACTGGATTTTGTTTAATCCTAAATAACCAGAAAAATCCAGAAAATGATTTGAACTTCAAAATATCATAGAAAATAATCTATAACTCGAAATGAAATAATTTATATATGAAAAATGATAAAAAAATCCAACCTATCCGTATGTACCATTTTCATGCATGTTTGAACAACCTAAGGTTGATGTATATGACAATTTGCATAATTGGCATTTAAATAATCACATATGGAGTTTGAGTTTGAACCTTTGGTTCAAACCATCTTCATTTAAACCGTTGCTAGTTGCATTATCCCAAATCACAGCATATTGCCATGTCACATTCATGCATCATATTGTTGCACCGCATTGATTGTGTTTCTTCTTTGTTGCCGGTATTTGTCCCCTCTCAGTAGACGTGGTTCCGACGGTGAGATCGATGACACCGATGAAGAACTGTACTATCTTCAGAAGTGCCAGGCAAGCAGAACCCCCTTGTTCATTCCGATACAATCCCACTCTCTCGCTCCTGATCTCTTTTACTGCATTAGGACAACAGCGATTCAACTGTTACATGCTGCTGTAGTTGAACCCCTTTCCTCTACATGACCTGTCATTGCCACAGTAAATAGATGAAACCCACTAGCATGAGTAGGAGTTGTTTGAGCCCTGATGTGCCTACTCATTCATGCTTGTTTGTCATGCCTGCTATTGCTTAGAGTTGTGCCAGGTTTGATTCATCGGGGATGAATTGGAAAGTTGTGAACATGTCCTACTGTTGAGAGCTAAGTGTGTGAACACGATTTGGTAAAGGTAGCGGTGAGAGGCCATGTAGGAGTACATGGTGGGTTGTCTCATTGAAACCGTCCTCAGGAACTGAGTTCTGTATTTGTGATCCATGAACAACTACTACCACACATTGGGTTCCGGTAACTCGACCCCTCTCGGCTTATTAATCAACCTGATCTCTGTCCAGGAGTTGCAACCAGTTTCTGGTGTTTGTAGGTAGTGTTAGTAGTCTACCAAGTGGCACTCGGTATAGGTGGGCTTGGGACAGACTAGGCACCGTGGCCGGGTATACCAAGCGTCGCCCGTTTGGTGGGCTTGGGAACCCTGTACACATTCTTTGGGGCCGCGAGCGACACCCCGGCCGGATCTCCTTGCGGATGGAACCCGAATAGGCGATAAACCTGGACTAGAGACTTGCGTGGTTAGTCAGGTCGTGGCCGACATCCTCGCCAGGCTTTCGTTTGAAGGTTGCCGAGATACATGACGTGTACATGGCGGTAAGTGGCGAGAGCGTGTGTGAAGAAGTACACCCCTGCAGGGTTATAAATGATCTATTTGAATAGCCGTGTCTGCGGTAAAGGACCTCTGGGTTGCCTATACAGTTCATAGACAAGTGAAAGTGGATACTCTAAAATGCGCAAGATAAGCATGAGTGCTATGGATGGCCTTCTCGTAGGGAGACGGGAGCGGATCCATAGTGGTGTATTGACATGGTGAATATGTGGACTCGTGTGCGCCACCTCAAAAGAGTTACCAGCAGTCATAGTTCAGGATAACCACCGAGTCAAAGCTGGCTTTCTGTAGTTAAACTCCACCACCCCTTTTGATACTGATGCATGTGTAGCTAGTTCTGATGTAAGTCTTGCTGGGTACATTTGTACTCACGTTTGCTTAATTTATGTTTTTGCAGAGAGACTCCAGTCTCACTAGTAGTTCCGCGTGGACTTCGACATTTAGCTTGTTACCTCAGCTACGATCTTGTGCCCTCGGCAGGGTCTTGAAGATAGTCAGGCTTCTCAGCCTTTTTCGTTTGTAGTTGTCTGTACTCAGACAAGTTAAGCTTCCGCATGTGCTTATTTCTTGTATGACTTGAATGCTAGGTCATCAGACCCATGTTTGAAATATCTGGCTCCTCGGAGCCTAATGAATAAATACTTTGAGCCATAGAGTTTTGTTGTGATGCCATGTTGTATTTGCACATATCGAGCATATTGTGTGTATGTTATTGGAATGCTTGGTATGTGTGGGATCCGACAGCCTAGTTGTTTATTCTTGGTAGCCTCTCTTACCGGGAAATGTCTCCTAGTGCTTCCACTGAGCCATGATAGCTTGCTACTGCTCCGGAACACTTACGCTGGCCGATATGTGTCCTTCTTCGTTCCTGTGTCGTCCCTTCGGGGAAATGTCACGCGTTGTTCCTTTAAGTCCTTGTAGCTTGCTACGACTTGGGTTCATACGTTGATGACTGACACGTTCGCTGCTGGGTCATGTATACCTGTCCCTGTAAGTTAGTGCCACTTTGGGTTTATGACTAGTCATGTCGGCCCGGATTCTCTGTCATATGGATGCTAGCGACACTATCATATACGTGAGCCAAAAGGCGCAAACGGTCCCGGGCCAGGTAAGGTGGCACCCGTGGGAATACCGTGCGTGAGGCCGCAAAGTGATATGATGTATTACATGCTAGATCGGTGTGACTTAGGATCGGGGTCCTGACACAAGTACAAAGCCCTCACGGCCAATTCCTCAGGCAACCTCTTCAAGGGCAGCTCCAATTCCCTCTGTTGCCACAAAATCCTCAACTGTTGCTGCAAAGTCCTCAACACATGTGCATCTTGCAACGTGTCAAAGGACCGCAAGACTTTCTATTGCTTCAGGAGCATCTGCAAGTTCCTCAGCTCCACCATAGTCCTCAACTGGTCCATCCTTGTTGAAGAAAAAGGCCACTGCTGGATGTGGCTCGAGGCCAAATCCTCACAAGAAGCAAGTTGCTTTTCAAGTCCCGTCTGATGAAGAACTTGCTGTGATCATTAGAGACAGGCAAGAAAGGGCCACTAGAGCCAAAGGCAGTGCTGTGCCCCTCATGTTGGATCCGAAGAAGATCCTCGATTTCATTGATCTATGGAACAAGGATCCCAACACCCCTCTGCCTGTCTTAAACCTCACAGCTGGTCAAAGTCACATGTTAACGGCCTTCATCAATGAATAAAAATGGAAATTTGAGAAGGCCAGACAAGTCAAGAAGGCCTAGTATAAAAAGGAAAGATTTCTGAAGAAAAATGTTCTGAATATGACACCTAAAGAACTTGTGGCTTTGCAAAAGGAGATCAAAGATCTCAGTGATGAATTTGATAGATACCGTGCAGATTGGCTAGGTGCCAAAGTCAGATTCGTCAGACTCTCCAACTCCCTCAAACTCAATGTTGCAACTCCATCGCAACAAGAAATTCCTCAGGCTGAAGCATCTGCTCAGCCTAGTGAAGAAAATGCTAACACAGCTGATGAAAATCAGGCTGTTGATGACACTAAGAGTACCAGGGCTGCTGAAGAAATTCCAGCTCCTGAAGAAACTACTAGGGAAACCACCAATGTTGCGCCTGAAGAACAACCCAGGTCAGCTGAAGAATCTGCTGCTGCGCCTGAAGAAACTGAACAAGGCAGGGCAACTGCATCAGTTGTGCCTGACGAAACTGAACCGACTTCATCTGCTCCTCCTGCCAAACCATCTAAGGTGAGGCAAGCCACTCTTCTTCTGCATCAGAGGTGAAGAAAAAAAAAGTTGCAGAGAAGGCAACTGTGAAGAAAAGAAAAGCATCAACAACTGCAGAGTCCTCAGCTCCTAAGAAAGTGAGGACTTTGACAAGTTCCTTCACCAACCCCATTGATGCTGTTCCAATCTCTATTGTGCCATCCAAGGAAATTGTTCCTTTTGGTGAAGAATATGTCATACCAAATGGCACAAATGAAGAGAATCCTTCTGCTGCTTCTTCAGAGCAGTTGGATGAAGAAATTGAAGTGGAAGATATCCCCTCAACCCCACTTGTATCATCGCCCATGCCTCAGTTCTCAGCTGAAGAGGCAGGCGTTGAAGAAATGGAAGAAGACGAGGATGTGGACATTGGGTCTATTATACCAGTTCTGAATGATGACTATTGGGAAAAATTTCATCCCAATTCACCATTGACCACTCCTCTGCATCAAGTTCCTCAGTCCCCTATGCAAACTGAAGAAATTCAAACGGGATCTGAAGGACGTCAGACATCACTTCTTCCCATTCCTGAAGAAGTTCCAGCTGCGACAACTAAAGAAACTGAAACTCAACACGCTGCTGAAGAACTTGAAGCTTCAATTCCTCAGGCAGCAGCTCCAGAGATTATAAAGCAAGAGGCTGTGAAGTCTTCAACTGCAAATCTTCAACCCAAGCAGCAAAACCCTCACGCTAAAAGGCCAAAGTTCAAAGCTGATGATTTCTTCGCTAAGCACCATTTCTTCACTGATTTCAATCCTTATGACTCAGCAAGACTTCAGCGCAAGCAGTTCTGGACTACCAGTCAGATGAACTTCTATTCATCACTATTATTTGACAAGGATAAGGTATTTGAGCATCGTCAAATTCCTCATGTGGACATGGAGTCTCTCCCTTGCTTCCAACCTGTCCTGAATGTTCTTCATGATGCTGGGCTTTTGAACTTCTGTGCTAACATCTTTGACTGGAATGAAGAGCTAATTCTTTAATTCAATGCTACACTTCACCTCACTGGAAATGTGGATGATGTGAATTCATGGGTGCTTGATTGGATGACTGAGAACACGCATTACAAAGCCCCGGCCTCTGAATTACTTCATGCCATACTAGTCAGTCCTCCTACTGAAGGCGCAAGGCTTCTGTATGAAGAACCTGAACTCTCTCACCGTTTGATGCACGTGCTCATGAAGCCTTTGAAGCCAGGCCAAGCTCCAAGAACCACATTGCTCGTGAAGGAATTGCTATATGTGCCAAGGACAATCTATCGCATTCTGGCCAAAACATTCAGTCCAATCAAAGGCCACAACTCTGAAGATGAAGTGGTTGTTGGCCTCATGAGGAATTTGCTGTTCAACATCATACATGGCATTCCCATCAACTACCATGATTTCTGCATGAGGACTTTGGCTAATGCTGCTCTGTCACCTTTTGAGTTGAAGCCTTATGCTCCCTAGATAATGAAATTCATCAGATCAAGGTCTTCAATTCGTTAGAAGGCAGATTGTCAGAATCATCTCAGCTATTTGCCTCCTATTGAAGTCCTCAAAAGGACCATTTCCTCAGCTGATGAGAAAGACAAAGCTGTTGTTATTGATGAAGGCACTCATCCATTGGATGGTCAGTTTCGCAAAGCTGCATCATATTCCAGCAATGATGACACTACAACCCAAGATTCTATCGCAAAAGCTTCAAAGCCTATTCCTCAAGCTACTGCTCCACGAGTGATGACTGATCGTGAGCTTCTTCTAAGTCTTCATCAGAAAGTCGATCGAAATCACAAGTGGGTCAAGCATCAATTTGGCTCAATTCTTTAGAACATGACTGTCAGTCAAAACACTGTGAAGAGGAATCACTACTAGTTGCATGAAGTCTTTGATCACACTTGGGCCATATTGTCTCACCTCTACGATGATGAAGATCTCAAGCAGATGGGCTTCCAATAGGACTTTGACTAGTCTCAGCCTCCTTCGAAGAAATTCAAGAAGGTCAAAGTTCCTCAGCTCGTCACCAGCTCATATTCTTCATCTCGCGAGACGGATGATGCTGAAGACTTAATCGACACTACGGCAGACCCTACCTCAACGGACGACCCCAACAATGCCGGCGCTCCTCCATCGCCATCATGATGATATTCTTCACGGGCATTTGTCCTCATTTTTGTCCCTTTTGGTCATTCGATGACAAAGGGGAGAAAGTTGAGTCAGTCTTCAAGC
This sequence comes from Aegilops tauschii subsp. strangulata, assembly GCF_002575655.3. Classification (NCBI taxonomy): domain Eukaryota; kingdom Viridiplantae; phylum Streptophyta; class Magnoliopsida; order Poales; family Poaceae; genus Aegilops; species Aegilops tauschii. The sequence goes on from NC_053038.3 coordinate 248,905,638, forward strand.
GGGTCTCTTATATATGGGCGTTTTTTTGTTAAGTTACAACTCTTGCTCTTCCGACGTGTTTGCTTTGATGAGTTGTAAACTTAAGTCCTATGGTGCTCTGATACTTTTGAACTGCTTTCTACATGCTTATTTTCTCAAGTACCTTAATGCACGCGTGCTGAATTTTGTTAGACACCATATTTCATTGTGCATTTCAAATTCTTTATATTATATGTTAAATGCGTGTATGAATTACAAGATATAGGGGGTGATATCCATGATATTACTCTACAATGTGCATTTGCAATCCAAAGCAAATTCCTCAAATATGCACATCTTCAGGGGGAGTTCTTCTATATCTTGCAATCAAATTCCTCAATATTAGTATTTACACTTCATATGTTTATCCCAAAACTTAACCTATTTGTCATCAATCACCAAAAAGGGGGAGATTGTAAGTGCACCTAGTGCCCCTTAGTGATTTTAGTGTATTGAAGACTTATAGGTTAAGGGACTAATGTGTTTGTGAGTGTACACAGGTTCTATAAGTCTATGCAGAGTTTGATATTTACAATGAAAGTCGACCCCTAAAATGAATGTAATCAGTTGAAGACTTTGGTTTTCTTGAAGACATTGAAAGTGAGGAAATTGGTGTGACCTTGAAGACTTCGATATTGATGGAAGGATTATGAAGCGTGAAGACTTTTGTTTTTGTAGTTCCACTTTCGCTTTCTTGAGTCATAGGAAACACCTTACTGTTAAAGGGGATCGAGGTAAAACTAAGGAAACACTTTCCACGTGATGCTCATCTCAGATCCTACACCTACCAAATCCTTTCGAGTGAAGCCATTGGAAATCTCATACAGTTCAATCAATTTCTCTAGTGACAGAGACGAAGATCTTCTGGTCTCTGAGGAATTTGTTCTGACTGAGGAGTTAGGAATTTGCCAGTGTCGATTGCCTACAAGTGAGGAACATGATAGCCCTGAGGAATTTGAGAGCTCAAATTTCCGACCGTTGTTGTGCTATGCGCCAGCTGTCCCAAAATATGTTATCCACCTAATGGTCATATCATTGAAGGACATTTATGACTTATCATGTCGGGCTGCTCCCTAGGCTATAAATAGCCGCCCCCAACAACCACTAGTTGGTTGGCTGCTCCGAGAGAAACCGACACTTGTCATTGAGAGCATCCCATCCTCCGAGGACTTTGAGCGAAAATCATTAGTGAGGAAAAACCCAAACCCAAACACCTACAACCCAAAGTGATTGAGCATCACTGAAGAGATTGTTCATGTGTGGAACTGACGCTTGTTACCTTTGTGGACTGTGCATCCTCCAGACCGTTAGGTGTCATGGTCTAGAGCATCCAAGAGGAATTGTGGATCGTCGAGTGACCTTGTCTGTGAAGGTTTGGAAGTCACCTGAAGACTTACCACGAGGGATTGGGCGAGGTCTGTGTGACCTTATCTGAAGGAGAATACGGTGAGGACTGTGTGTCCTCAGGTTTAAATACCCAGCCGCTCCAACCAGACGTACGACTGTCACAACAGTTGGAACTGGTCTACCAAATCATCGTCTTCACCAAGCTACTGGTTCTATTTCCTCAACCCTTTCATTTCCTCAATCGTGTATTGATGAACTTGACTATTACTGTTTGAAGACTTTGAATTTGACTTTCTCAATTTCCTCAATCCTAAATCTTCAGTCATCTTGTCTTCTGCCTGCTTATCCTGTTTACACGCTACCTGTGCTATGTGTATGTTTCATTTCATCATGATGACTATGCTACTGCTTTGTTATGCATGCACCTGAGTACTTATTCTGCTGCTAGTAGTTCATTACTTAGGAAATTCCTCAAGTTGAATTTCCTCAGTGAAAAATTTAAAATCAACTATTCACCCCCCTTTAGTCGATATAACGCACTTTCACTCCTGGCTCAAAGCAATTCGGGGGGTGGGGGTCGATCTGTAGATCGGATCGGAGAGAGACTCTGGAGCGGGCATAGCAAGGCCTACGAGGGTGCGGAAGGGGGTAGTGAATCAGACGAAGACCAGATCGCCCGGCGTGCCCGCAACATATTCCATATTGCCGAATCGAATTCTGTGTTCAGGAGCAAAGCTGTCGATCTGATCCAAACGACCAGTCGTGTCGGCGTGCAGTACGATGTTGCCAAACGCGAAGAGTTGAATGGGGACAAAGAAGTCCCGGGATCTGAAGCGTTCTCCTATGATCAGGCGAGCCATCGATCCTTCAGGCTACCTCACAGCGGAACTCTCAATGAAAGCACCAATGTCGGTTAAAACCGGCAGACCTCGGGGTAGGGGGTCCTGAGATGTGGATCTAGGACCGATGGGGAACAAGGGACGACGAACACAGTGTTTAACTAGGTTTGGGCCCTCTAAAAGAGGTAATACCCTATGTCCTGCTTGATTATATTGGATGTATAGTATGGTTTACAGAGTAGCACTACTAGGGAAAACCTTATACACAGAACCTTAGTAGTAGCGCTGGATAAAAAGGGGCGCTACTGCTATTTACCGGTAGCGCTTTGTCATAAAACGCGCTAAGCTAAGGTGGTAGCAGTAGCGCCTGTGCAAGAAAAAGTGCTACTACTACAATTTCCACACTGTTCTTGGCAGGCTAGGAATAGTAGTAGCAAGCTTAGGTGAAACGCGGCGCTACTAAGTTGGTTGTAGTAGCGCGCTTTCTGCGGAAAGCGCTACTGCTATTGAAAATAAAATAAAATGAAAAACAAATAGTAAAGTAAATGAAAATGAAAGAAATAGAAAAAGGAGAAAGGAAAAAATAAAATGTAAAGGAAAATCAAATTTAAAGAAAAATAAAGGAGAAAGGCATAGCAATAACATTCTTTCAGAACAAGCGCTAGAGCTAATGTAGCAGTAGCGCGTTCCCTGTACCCCCGCTATAGATAAGTTCCTTAAATAAAGGAGAAAGGAAAAAGGAAAGTAAATAAGAAAAAGAAAAGGAAAAGAAAAAATAAAAGAAAAAGGGAAATAAATTGGTACTACCTATAGGAGTAGCGTGTTTTGGCAGCCAGTGCTATAGCTAAGTTAGCTAAGTTAGCTATAGCGCTTTTCTGGGCCAGTGCTACTACTATTTTTGACTTAACCCCCGCGTGGTTTTGCTCCCCCCCCGGGCCACTTCCCCCAAATCCCCCCCTCTGCTGTCGCCGCCGCCGTCACCCTACATCGTCGACGGCCTGCGCGTGCCCTCCCGTCGCCCTCTGCACGCCGTCTGCTATCCTTGGTGGCCGTCTGGTGCTCGCCCTCCATGCGCGCCCGAGCCCCAACCCCGACCTTTGACGCCGCGCACCCCCTCCCTCGGCCGTTTTGCCTCCTCCTGCCCCCTAACTCCACTGGCGCCCGAGGTGAGCACGCCTACACCTCCTCCTCCTTCCCTACCTCTGCCTAGCTAGGGTTCCTAGGGTTCATCAAATTTTAGGGTTCATCAAATTAGCTAGGGTTCATCTAATTAGTTAGGGTTCATCAAATTAATTAGCTAGTACTTGTAGATGCTTAAGTAGTTGTACAGTTGTTGTGCACCTATTTTTTCAATAACCGCTTGCAATAGCAAGACCCAATTAGCAGGCTAATTCGCCATTAGCAGGCTAATTGCCCTATTATTAATAATCCATTTATTAATCTAATTGACATTCATATTAAGCACATAATATATTTCATTTCCATATTAAGGAAGCAGAGTTTCATAATTGAAATACATCAGAGTACAACATGATATAGCTTCAGCACTTAGCTACCCCTTACACAACTGCACCAGCACCAAGTTTCACATGCAACATGTAGAACCTTTCGAAATTAGCATCGTAGACGGTATATGGACAGATGCATCTCATCTGGGAAAAACTGCTGAAGCAGAAGGCGAATATTGATTGACCGTCTGTCCTTGGTCCTCTTCAGAACCACTTTCAATATTGAACCGTGGGTGTTGTATGAAAACCTTCCTCGCCTCCTGACCATAGAGGTGGTTTGAGAGGTAATCATTAGTGAACTGCTTTGGAAAGGCTGGAAAACAAGGATGTGCATAAATATCTTCTCTATATTGGAAATGGGGCAAAGGAATAAAAAAAGGCAAGGTATAATAGTTAGTACCATCTTGTAGTGAACTGATGTCTTCTTCACTGTGCAGACAAAGATCTTGTTGTTTTTTGTCGCTAATTTGATTATCCTAACAATCTTTCTGAGTTTCTTGACATGATTGATATTCATGGACAACTCATTTCCCCATATGCAAAAAGGGTCGAACAATGGGTCAAAACCTCTGACAGCAGGACCTACATGTGCAAGACCAAATTGTTAAAAACCTAAATATTAGAATGGTTCCTGCAATTGCACAATAATGTGCTATTAGACAATGGACCATGCACGTGCAGTTAACTAAAGACCACAACAAATGAAGCAAACATTAACTGAGCACCACATTGCACAATATAACATACTCCTAATAGAAGATCAAATAGTTAACCAAACCAAGCATGCTTAGCAACTTGGAAATATAGCAATTGTATTTGTTTCTCATGTATTTAGTACAGCCAAATTCGATTTATTTCTCACATGGTATACAATAACAGAATGCAGCCACAACAATTGAACATTGCATTGCAGAATTGAACCATGCAGTTAAGTAAACACCACAACAAATGAACCAAATGTCAACTGAGCAAAACATTGCACAATATATACTCCTAATAGAAGATCAGACAGTTAACCGAACCAAGCATGCTTAACAACTTGGAAATATAGCAATTGTATTTGTTTCTCATGTATTTAGTACAACCAAATTCGATTTATTTCTCACATGGTATACAATAACAGAATGCAGCCACAACAATTGAACATCACATTGAATAATTGAACCAAATAGTTGACTAAAGACCACAACAAATGAACCAAACCTTAACTGAGCACGACATTGCACAATATAACATACTCCAAATAGAAGATCAGACAGTTAACCAAACCAAGCATGCTTAACAACTTGGAAATATAGCAATTGTATTTGTTTCTCATGTATTTAGTACAGCCAAATTTGATTTATTTCTCACATGGTATACAGTAACAGAATGCACCCACAACAATTGAACATCACATTGCAGAATTTTACCAAACAGTTAACTAAACACCACAACAAATGAACCAAATGTTAACTGAGCACCACATTGCCCAATATAACATACTCCTAATAGAAGATCGGACAGTTATCCAAACCAAGCATGCTTGACAACTTTGGAAAATTGCACCCTAAAGAATTGAACATCACATTTGCAGAATTGAACCAAACAGTTAACTGAACACCACATTGCACAACATATAGAACATATACTCTAGAGCAGAAGATTGCATGGTAAAAGTAGATAGCACAATTCACTAGAATTTGTTAAGGAAAGGCAGTAGCTAGCAAACTGAACATGGGTCCTTATACTGAGCTAATAAGACAAGCTACTCCTCATTGTCGGAGATATCGATGAATATTGGCTCCTTGGACATGGAAGAGGGCGAGGCCTCCACTTCGTGGGTGCCCTCGTCATAGTGGTGAGTTGCCTGAGCCGCTCCGGGCACCAACCCGCTGGCTCTCGAGATGAGGTAAGCGCGAGCACGCTGACATAACACCTCATAGTCTTTGTCGAAGGCATCGACGGTGGTCTCGAGAAAACACCACGAACTATCGTTTAAAGCAGCCAACCGCATCACAGCATCGGCACACGAGGCATCGATGGTGGCCTCGACGGTGAGGTGCTCCTCCAAGATCTGGGGTTCGGCACGAATGACAGCCATCGCGACCTCATTCGCGCGTGCGGCCGCGATTTGCTTCTCCGCTGCCAAATGCTCCTTGAGATCCTGGCTATACTATGTGCACCATGGCTTAGGGCGGCGCTTATTTGGTAGAGGGGTCGGTGATTTGGGTGGAAGGTTTCGCGCTCGCGCTAGCTGGCGGGACATGTGGGATGTGGAAGGAGGAGGATGGGGGTCGGGTGTGGATTACCTGCTTGGATAGGCGAGGCCGAGCAATGTGAAGGAGGGTCGCCGATGAGGAGGCGACACTGCAAGCAAGGAGTGAAGGTTTCAACTTGGAAAGGAAGGCGGAAATAGGGGACATGTGGCTTTTGGTAAGGGGGAGGGGCCGGGAGGTAGATATTTCTACGGAAGCCGAAAATTTGGAATCACTTTAGCGAAAAAACTGGCGCTCAAAGTGTCATCAGACACGGTCCCTTATTCAGAGCGGGTTGTGGACTGTAGCCATCGCACCTTCTCGCGTAAGCCGTATGCATACTATAATCCGACGGTGCTCCAAGATATTTTGTGCTGCATCTCACACGGTTGGTGATAATAAACTATGTGGGATCTACTTGATTTTTCGTCTTGATTTGTATTAGATAATGGGGTCACAGCGGCAATGGACGGTGTTTGAATTGCTAGACCTTTTATCTGCAGTGAATATGCAACTATATGTGTGTCGTAAAATTGGAATTATTCAGGGTTCGTTTGGAAATTGTATACATTAAATTGGTTTTCTAGCCATTTCAGGTGCACAATTCAAAATTAAAGCACATGCACATGGTCCGGTGCACCAACACGGGTTGTAAAATCATATATGTGTCCATGGGTTTATGCTTATGTCCCGTGCAAGAAATGGGGATGAATTTTGAACACCACTGCACCGTGGCTCTCCGAAAAATGTTGAGGTACTTGCTTTTGTAATTCTAGTAAATCCAAAACCCGTCTAAAATTCATGAACCTTAGCATGCTATCATGGAATGGCATCAACATGTTGGGGTCAAAAATATTGTACCATTTGGGGCACGTTGTGGTATAAGCTTCTCACAAGAAAGCCTCATGGTTCCGTTCGGGAAACGTGTCACCTTTGTGGACAAAACGATATTCGTCACCTCTTCTTCATTTCAAATTTTTCCTGGTGTCAACATAGAACAATAGGAGTGTCGTGTAAAATTTTGTATTTTTTCAGGGATCGTTTGGACATTTTTATACATTAATTGAGTTTTCTAGGCATTTATGTGCATAATTCAAAATTGAACTACAGGCACGTGATCCTTCCATAAAAACGGGTTGCAAAATCAAATGTTTGTCCTTGGTTGCATGCTTAGGTCCCATGCAAGAAACGAGAATGAATGTCAAACACCCTGCCACGGTCACTCGGCCGCAAACATTGAGATAACTGGTTTTTAAATTCTAGTAAAATATATCCAAAGCTCGTCTGAAATTCATGAAACTTGGCATGCTATCATGGAGCGGCATCAACATGTTGTGGTAAATATTTTGTCCCATTTGGGGAAGGTTTGGGGATATGCTTCTCACAAACCAGAGCTTCTCAGAACAAGCCTGATGGTTTCGGTAGGGAATGTCCCACCTTTCGGGACGAAATGATATCCATCCTCTTATTGCTTTCAAAAAATTTCTCGTGTCAACATAGAACAACAGGAGTGTTGTGTCAAATTTTGGGATTTTTTGGGGTTCGTTCGGACATTTTTATGCACTAATTGAGTTTTCAATGCATTTATGTGCATAATTCAAATTTGAACTACATGCACATACTCTAATGCATATAAATTGGTTGAAAATTCAAATTTGTGCCCTTGGTCGCATGCTTAGGTCCCATGCAAGAAGTGAGAATGAACGTCAAACACCCTCCCACGGTCACTCGGCCGCAAACATTGAGATACCTGGTTTTTAAATTCTAGTAAATCCAAAGCTCGTCTGAAATTCATGAAACTTGGCATGCTATCATGGAGCTGCATCAACATGCTGTGGTAAATTTTTGTCCCATTTGGGGCAGGTTTGGGGATATGCTTCTCACAAACCAGAGCTTCTCACAACAAGCCTGATGGTTTCGGTAGGGAACGTCCCACCTTGGGGACGAAACGATATCCATTGCATCTTATTGCTTTCAAAAAATTTCTTGTGTCAACATAGAACAACAGGAGTGTTGTGTCAATTATTGGGATTTTTCGGGGTTTGTTTGGACATTTTTCTGCATTAATGGAGTTTTCAATGCATTTATGTGCATAATTCAAGTTTGAACTACATGCACATGCTCTAATGCATATAAATTGGTTGAAAATTCAAATTTGTGCCCTTGGTCGCATGCTTACGTCCCATGCAAGAAATGAGAATGAATGTCAAACACCCTGCCACGGTCACTCGGTCGCAAACATTGAGATACCTAGTTTTAAATTCTAGTAAATCCAAAGCTCGTCTCATGAAACTTGGCAAGCTATCATGGAGCGGCATCAACATGCAGTGGTAAATTTTTTGTCCCATTTGGTGCAGGTTTGGGGATATGCTTCTCACAAACCAGAGCTTCTCACAACAAGCCTGATGGTTTCGCTACGAAACTTCCCACATATGGGGACAAAACGATATCCCTGGCCTCTTATTGCTTTCAAATTTTTTATGGTGTCAACATAGAACAACAGGAGTGTTGTGTCAATTTTCGGGATTTTTCGGCATTCGGTTGGACATTTTTATGCATTAATTGAGTTTTCAATGCATTTATGTGCATAATTCAAATTTGAACTACATGCACATGCTCTAATGCATATAAATTGGTTCAAAAATCAAATATGTGCCATTGGTTGCATGCTTAGGTCCCATGCAAGAAATGGGAATGAATGACAAACCCCCTGCCACAGTCACTTGGCCGCAAACATTGAGATATATACCTGGTTTTTAAATTCTAGTAAATCCAAAGCTCGTCTGAAATTTATGAAACTTGGCATGCTATCATGAGCGGCATCAACATGTCATGGTAATTTTGTTGTCCCATTTGGGGCAGGTTTGGGGATATGCTTCTCAGAAACCAAAGCTTCTCACAACAAGCCTGATGGTTTCGGTAGGGAACGTCCCACTTTTGGGGACGAAACGATATCCATTGCCTCTTATTGCTTTCAAATTTTTTCTCGTGTCAACATAGAAGAACAGGAGTGTTGTGTCTATATTTGGGATTTTTCGGCGTTCGTTTGGACATTTTTATGTATTAATTGAGTTTTCATGCATTTATGTGCATAATTCAAATTTGAACTACATGCACATGCTCTAATGCATATAAATTGGTTGAAAAATCAAATCTGTTTCCTTGGGTGCATGCTTAGGTCCCATGCAAGATATGAGAATGAATTTGAAACACCAGGGCACCGTTGATTGCCGGCAAAACGTTGAGATACTTTGTTTTACATTCTAGTAAATCCAAAACTCGTCTGAAATTCATGAAAATTGGCATGCTATCATGGAATGGCACCCGACATGCTGTGGTATTTTTCATGTCCATTTTGAGAGAAGGCGCACTCGAATAACAACCAACAAAGGCATTTTGAAAAATAGGTGCCACTTTAATATCTCAAACATTTGTATAATTAAAAAATTGTGCGTTCTGTTAACCATTCACGTGACGCCACATGTCTTTGTTTTAATGGCTATAGGAGGTGCCGTGCGGACAGCTGCTTGACCTTGACTGAACGGGAGGCATGCGAGCGGAGTCCGGTGTGCAAGCTGACCAAGAGGAGTGCAAGCTGTCCTCTAATGCGCAGGCTCACCGGGAAGCGTCAAGCTGTACGCTGCGCATGCTCACTGGGAAGCGAGCCATTTGACTTCCATGGCCGCCCACTTTCCTCTCCATTAATGGCGCCTGAGTCGCTGTTTAATATGGGCGGCCTTACTGTTCGCCTCCCATTCCCCTCCCTCTCGCAGACCTTCACCAATGCCATGGTGCAGAATGATCATCTGCCACTAGTCTTCAAGTTTGGTGAAGTCGACTCCGAGCCGGAGGAGATAGAAAATAAGGAGGAATGGGGCCTCATGGACATGGCCCAGAACGAGCTGGCCGCGGCAGTTGCTGCCCCCACTCCCGTCCCAGCTCCCATCCTCGCGCCCGCGCCAGCGACCATCCCCGTAGCATTGACGCGCTGGTCGCCAAGCACTATCGCAGAGCTGGAAGCCGCGGGCGTCAGCGAGGTCTCCGCGGACCCGCGCGAGCTCGTGTACATGCCAGCGCCAGCGCCTGTGGCTGTGCCCGTGCACGCCCCTGGACCCACCGTGGCGCCGCCCCCCGTGCGCTTGGCTGCACCCGCCGCGCCCGTGCCCCTGCCCATGCGCACCCCTCCACCCACCACGGTGCCGGTCCCCGTGTGTTTGGCTGCACACGCCGCGCCCGTGCCCGTGCGCGCGCCCCCCTCAGCAGCATGGGACGCTGCCGTCGACCGCTACCTCTCAGCGGTGCCAGTTGTCGTCCTCCCACGCCCCGCCCGTCGATCGCGCGACGACATGATGTTTGATTACAAGTGAAGAACATTTTTTCTGCCTTGAAGACTTAAACAACGGCGTCCCGGAGGACGACAACGACAACGACGGCGCGGCACGCCGCTTCCGCCGCCGCCAGAAATAGTTTTCTTGGGGTTTAATACTGTATCTCGAATTCTCGATCATATGAATATAAATTCGCAGTGTGACTGAATGAAAGATATGGTTTGAACAAACTTGCGTTTTTCTCTCTTAATGTACAGACTTATCAAACAATTTTCTTTTGAAAAAAACATCAATTGTTTTTAAATATAAAACACTCATCGCAAACGTTAGTTAGAACACCTGCATGCAAGCCGACAACTTCCCCAGGAAGCCAACAGAAAATGTGCCTAGCAGGATTTGTGCAGCTCTTGATCGCGCACGTTTTAGATAGAACACCCATATGCGAAGTGAGAGCTATGGTTTTCCCTCGCAGTGCAAGATTTGTGCATCCCTTCAACACAAACAGTTGCTTTAGATGACCCGTGTGCAACCACGTAGAAACAATTGGGTAAGTTTGCATCTGTCATTTTGGGTATGTTGCCATTTGTCAAACTGGAAAGATTGTCATTTGTTTATCTAGTAACATTGCAATTTGTCAACCTTGTAACACTGCGATTTGTCAAAATATGCAGCTAAAAATCACTAGCACTATATAATGTTTGCAACTAAAATCACTAGCACTGTTCATATGGACACCACTAGTAGGCGTGATTTGATGGACGCATATGCAAATGTACCATTGATTACATACAACAAGTCGTGAACCCACAACGACAACGAGGATACACGTTGGATTATAGATCATTTCCAACAAAACATTCTAGTGAAGTAAAGTTTTTCTCACACAACAAATAACAAAGCGATGAAATGAACTTCAGCTCAACCACTCGTCAGCGTTGGAAATGCTTGCTTTGAACCAAAAGTGATTCTCTGGGAAGGGCCAGCTACTGTCAATCTCGAGACCAACGCATGACTGATCATCCAGGCTGAAGCGGCTTATGTCAAGACCCATATTGTGATGGTAGGGAAGCATAACAATGACCGAGGTATAGATATAGTTGCTTCTCATAAATGGTAGTAACATTGTGTCAAGAACAGCTAAATCACCTTTCACCATCATTGGATAGTTTTGTCCAAGGAAGAGCGAGTTTCCTCCAAGACTTTCAATACTGAACTAGGGAGAAGGTGTTGGCGCTAGTACACTAGTATCCATCCCGAATACCTTGCAATGGATGTTGGAATAGGTCCAGAGAGTGCGACCATGCGAGACAACACCTGCTTCCTTAGTAACATCAGCAGTGCCGCATATACAGACAAGAAGAGGTGATCCATCGGAATAAGTTGCCAGGTGCCACTGAGTATATGGGTCCTGCTCGTCCTCATGCTCGTGATCATCAGCATCGTCATCTCCCCCTTGGTTATAAAAATTTTCAAGTATAGGTGGTGGAATGTTCACAGGACCTTGGAAACACAAGAAGGTTAATTAGTAAAGGTAAACTAGCTAACCCGTATGCATGTGGGTGAAACAATTATAATTACGGTGAAGACAAACGTACCGAAAGCACCAGGATTCCATGCAAAAATAGTGCCACGAGTGGTGGCAGCAAACACAAGACGCTTGTATTGAATTGCATCACAGTACTCATCCGTGTACAGAAATTGATTTTTGAGCAATATCCATCGAAGCATGGAAGTAAGGACGACAACAAGCTTGTCGAAGATAGCAACAACTTCATAGTCCGTGTAATCCCAAGAGCGGTTGGGAACTCGACAAATTGCTATCTTTCGTCGTCGACAGTCACCATGATCGTATTTGAACTCATGTAGAATACCGGTGTACTCAACCTCTGGGCAGTCTGAGATTTTTGGAAGTGGAACCCGGTGACGAGTGTACACATTCACAAGTTCCCACTCGCAGTTGTACCCAATATAAAGAACCCAATCTCCATTTGCGCCTGCCCAAGCCTTGCCCTCAAGCGATGGCATCTTAACATCACACGTATCATTATCAAGCGGCATCAACTTGCACCAGGCGAGGCTTCCGTCGTCCGCCCGCCAGTCAGCAGGGTCACGGCGAAGAACATAGGGAGATCAAACCGCTCCTGGACACTTGGGTTCCTTGTAATGCTGTAATTAGATGAGTTGAGAATGGTCTTGAACGAACCTTCCATGCTAGCCAAGGTGATGACGTCGCACCGATCAATGAGTTCTTCCACCACGTCATCTTTTAGATCGGGGCAAGAATAATGGGGTCACTTCCGGCCTGTTCCCTCCATGGAGAAGATGATCGAACAATGGCAGAAGGAAGGGTGAAGGCAAATGGAGGGAGGAAGAGCATGCGACAACAATTCCAAATTGAGAGGGAAAGGTGAAGAGGCGGTGGACGGTTGCCACGGTACAAGAAGAGGCTAGTGGGGAGCGGACGGTTGCCACAGAGGTCACACACTGACGACAAGGCCGAGTGAACCGCATGCCGTATATCGCACACACCTTAATCTGGCTGACCATTTATTTTGTGTTGCCGAATCACAAACTGTTCATCCGAGTGAACAGTATGCTGTACATCGCACACACCTAAATCTGGCTGCCCATTTCGTTTGTGTTGCCTAATCACAAACAATTCATCTGAGTGAACCATATGTTGTATATCTCACACACCTTCATCTGGCTGCCTGTTTCTTTTGTTCCTCCTCATCGCAAGCAGTAAATTGAACTAAACCGTATGCCCTACATCGCACACGCAACTAAAATCCGAACCATGTTTGACGCATCCATCATCGCAAACGTTTTGCACCTTTTTAAACGGTTTTTTACACCACCTTTTGTGATTATTGCATCGCACACAGTTTCGTCGAAGGGTCTCTGATCGTAGTGTTGCGTCAGCAGCATCCTGCAGTAGTGACATCTTCAACATGTTTCACTTGAAAAAGCTAGATTTTATGTTTGTCCGCCTTTTTGCATTGTACATGAACTACATCATCAGGATTGAGCAAATACCTTATATCTGTGTTGCTGACCCGTACTTCATGCACGAGGGCTTCTTGGCAGTCTGCCGAGAGCACCGTGACTACGCGATAAACTACATCGCCGATTTCATGGTTGGCAATAAGGACAAGGAGACGATTCTCCTGCCTTATCATCCCATGTAAGTCATCCGCAAATATCCTTCCTTCGATTTCAATCATTCATTTGCATGCGTGGAGGCTAATTTGAGGTGTACTTACTTTGCGCAGGGACGGGCATGCCGTCCTCATCATCCCTTACCCCCATTCTCCCATGCTCTTTACTTGGACTCGTCGAAGAGCATGAAGAAAAAGGATTACACCCACATCAAGTATGTTCTCGATAGTGCTATCTTAAGCTAGGACATACGGGGTGGAGAGATCACGCACAAGAAGACAAGGAACCGCGCGCCCTGCTTCGGCCATGAGACCGATTTCTACTGCATCCACCAACCGATAGGTACTCTCAGTGATGGATTCTATGTCATCCACCACATGATGGAGTACAGACGGGATCACCAGAACCTTCGCATGTCACCTAGATCTAGCGATGATTCTGCAATGGGCAAAAAATCTAGGAAATGTCCCAGATCATCGACTCCAAGCTAAGTTCTATCACATCCAGCGTGAACTTTCTCAAATCATCATGAAGGAGGTCCTCGAAAAAACAGGGATGTTCTACGAAGAAGGGCAAATGTCGCGGGAAGATGTCCGAACACACGTAGCTGCTCAGCGTCTCGACCTGAAGCATTTCACTTCACTCGACATGTTGGAGTGATTGACGATGACAATGTGTCCATTTAGTCACTACTTTCTCTATGATGAAACTTTGAATTTATGCACGATGAAACTTTGTGATGTAATTAAACCGCCCTCCTCAACTAGCGTAGATCGCTCTAGTTAGGGCAGTTTGGGTATGATGAACTTTGTTATTCATGTTTACGATATGTTGCTTCTATTTTTTTCTAGCTCTGTCTCTTTATGTTGCTCAACTATATATTATGTTGCATATTATCGAATCATGTGACCATGCAGGTACATAGATCATCGATGGCGAAGAAGTGCTGCGCCGTGTATGTAGGGAAGGTTCCAGGAGTATACGACGAGTGGCCTGAGTGTCAGGCCCAGGTGTACCAGTTTCTGAGCGAAAGCCAGAGAGGATTCGATAGCAGATCTGAAGTGGAAAATAGTTAGTTTAGGTTCACGCTAGTGCAAGAGAGGGATCCAAACCGGTGCCTCAAGAAGTACTACATTATGTATGATGAGACATGTCAGTTAACTTGTATCGTGATTATGATGTGACGACATGATTTGTGTTGGATGATATGATGAGACTATTATGTGTATGATATGATGAGCATATTGCATGTTTATGATATGATTAGAATACTGGTATAAAACCTGTACAAAAACATCACAAATACGTACCAAAAATGTGAAATATAGTACTAGCGCTCTTTAGCATGAAGCAACAGCGCCGTAAACAAGCGCTATGGCTAATTAGCAGTAGCGCTGGACAGGAAAACACTACTGCTAAGCCACTTAGAAGTAGCGCTGGTCCAGCCTGCGCTACTGCTAAGTAGGTATAGTAGTAGCGCGTGTCAAAACGCGTAGCAGTAGCGCCTTACTAGTAACGCGGGTGCCCGCACTACTGCTAGGCATTTGACCCGCGCTACTTCTAGGCTTTTCCCTAGTAGTGCAGATCTACCTCGAGATCAACATGAGCTAAACCCTAAGGCGAGGAGGTGATGAATATAGCTCTAGACATAAAGACTACAACCCTCGGTTTATATAGACATCGGTAGGGTTAGGGTTACAGGAGACAGATTACAAAAAGGAATAAGAGATCCTGCCTATCCTTGACTTGAAGGGCACCCCACGGCTTCATAGATCTCCCGTCACTATGTGGCTTCGCCAGTCCGGCCCATACTCAATGGGTCAACGCTTCGAGGACCCCTTAGTCCATAACTCCCTTACTTGCTGCAGGAGCTGAAGCTGATGTTATGGAAGTCTGGCAAGCTCGATCTGATGACTACTCAATAGTTCAGTGTGCCATGCTTTACAGTTTAGAACCGGGACTTCAAAGACGTTTTGAAGGTCTTGGAGCATATGAGATGTTCCAATAGTTGAAGTTAATATTTCAAGCAAATGTCCGGGTTGAGAGATATGAAGTCTCCAACAAGTTCTATAGCTGCAAGATGGAGGAGAACAGTTCTGTCAGTGAACACATACTCGAAAAGTCTCGGTATCATAACCACTTGACTTAGCTGGGAGTAGTACTTACAGTTGATAGTGTTATTGATAGAGTTCTTCAATCACTGCCACCAACCTACAAAGGATTTGTGATGAACTATAATATGCAAGGGATGAATAAAATCATTCCTGAGCTCTTCGCAATGCTTAAGGCCGCGGAGGTAGAAATCAAGAAGGAGCATCAAGTGTCGATGGTTAACAAGACTACTAGTTTCAGGAAAAAAGGCCAGGGAAAGAAAGGTATTTGATACTGGTTTGGTTGCTCATCAAGTTGCCACTCCCAGGAAGAAGCCCAAAGTTGGACCCAAGCCTGAAACTGAGTGCTTCTACTGCAAAGGGACTGGTCACTGGAAGAGGAACTGCCCCAAATACTTGGCGGCTAAGAAGGATGGCAAAGTGAACAAAGGTATATTTGATTTACATGTTATTGATGCGTACCTTACTGATATTTCTCCAACGTATCTATAATTTTTTATTGTTCCATGTTGTTATATTATCAATCTTGGATGTTTTATAATCATTTTCTAGTCATTTTATATCATTTTTTGGTACTGACCTATTGACATAGTGCCAAGTGCCAGGTGCTGTTTTCTGCATGTTTTTTTACATCGCAGGAAATCAATATCAGACGGAGTCCAAATGCCACGAAACTTCACGGGAAATTTTTATGGGCTAGAAGGAACACAATGGGCCCTGGCTGCGTCTAGGGGATGCCCCGAGGGGGGCAGAACCCACCAGGGCGGGCCAGGAGGCCCAGGCGCGCCCTGGTGAATTGTGCCCACCTTGGGTGCCCCCTGGACCGCCTCTTTGCCCTATAAATACCCAAATATTCCAGAAATCCTAAAAGTGTCGACGAAATATTCATCCAGCCACCGCAGAGTCCAGAACCACCAGATCCAATCTAGACACCATCTCGGATGGGGTTCTTCAGCCCCATTGGTGCCTCTCTGATGATGCGTGAGTAGTTCTTTGTAGACCTTCGGGTCCGTAGTTAGTAGCTAGATGGCTTGCTCTCTCTCGCTGGATTCTGAATACAATGGTCTCTTGGAGATCCATATGATGTAACTCTTTTTGCGGTGTGTTTGTTGGGATCTGATGAACTTTGAGTTTATGATCAATTATATCTTTTTATATCCATGAAAGTTATTTGAGTTTCTTTGATCTCTTATATGCATGATTGCTTATAGCCTCGTATTTCTTCTCTGATATTTGGGTTTTGTGTTGGCCAACTTGATCTATTTATCTTGCAACGGGAAAAGGTGCTTTGTAGTGGGTTCGATCTTACGGTGCTTGATCCCAGTGACAGAAAGGGAAACGCCACGTATGTATCGTTGCTACTAAGGATAAAACGATGGGATCTACTAAGGATAAAACGATGGGATCTATCTCTACATAGCTGGATCTTGTCTACATCATGTCATCGTTCTTATTGCATTACTCCGTTTCTCCATGAACTTAATACACTAGCTGCATGCTGGATAGCGGTCAATGTGTGGAGTAATAGTAGTAGATGCAGGGAGGAGTCGGTCTACTAATCTTGGACGTGATGCCTATATAATGATCATTGCCTGGATATCGTCATGATTATTCAAAGTTCTCTCAATTGCCCAAAAGTAATTTCGTTACCACCATTTGCTATTTTTCTTGAGAGAAGCCACTAGTGAAACCTACGGCCCCCGGGTCTTCTTTCTCATATATTTTCCTTTGCGATCTACTCTTTTCCTTGCATTTACTTTCAGATATATTAAACCAAAAATACAAAATACCTTGCTGCGTTTTATTTCTATTTATTTTATTTGCGATCTATCTTTCAATCTACTACAAATTTATCTCACGTCCGTTTGCCTATCTTGAGGCGCCATTACCCGAAAGGGCTGGACAACCCCTTTAACACGTCGGGTTGCGAGGATTTGTTATCTGTGTGCAGGGGTTGTTTACGTTGTGTTGCTTGGTTCTCCTACTGGTTTGATAACCTTGGTTTCATCACTTTGGGAAATACCTACCGTCGCTGTGCTGCATCATCCCTTCCTATTTGGGGAAATACCGACGTAGTTCTAGCAGACAGGAACTTTCTGGCGCCACTGCTAGGGAGTCATCACTTACTAATGCTCGTAGCAGCGCCTGGGTATTTGATATTGGTTCGGTTGCTCATATTTGTAATTCAAAACAGGATCTGCGGAATAAACGAAGATTGGCTAAGGACGAGGTGACGATTATCGTCGGAAATGGTTCCAAGGTTGATGTGATCGCCGTCGGCACGCTATCCGTACATCTACCTTCGGGATTAGTTTTAGACCTGAATAATTGTTACTGGGTGCCCGCGTTGAGCATGAACATTATATCTGGATCTTGTTTATTGCGAGACGGTTATTCATTTAAATCGGAGAATAATGGTTGTTCTATTTATACGAGTAATATCTTTTATGGTCATGCACCCTGGATGAGTGGTCTATTCTTATTGAATCTCGATCGTAGTGATACACATATTCATAATATTGATGCCAAAAGATGCAAAGTTAATAATGATAGTGCAACATACACTATAAAAAAACACATCCGTGACATTTTGGGCCGAACGAATTTTTTTCCTGTCATGCTTATGTCACTTCTATGACGATAATGGTGACAAAACCCGATATCATCATAGATGTGGTGGGCTCCTACATCTATGACAAAAAATCATGACAGAAAATGGGCTTTTGTCCTGGGCGGGCCAGAGACGCATCTGCATGACATTTTTTGGCCCGTCCATGACGGAAAAAAACATGGTAGAAGCGAGGGCGAGGAAAATATCGGGGAGTTCCTGGTTATGGTGGGTGGTCAGGGCCGAGCGATGCACGGAGGTTTGCGCATTTCTCTCGTACACGTACGCGCGTGTGTGCGAGGCATAGCGCTCTAACTAAATCCGAGCGAGGTGTTGGGCTCTAACTGAACCCGAGCGATTGCACTAGCTACGTTATTGAACCCGGATCGATACCTTGCTGTTAACAGAACCCGAGTGATTCCTTCGCTACTGCTGCTAACTGAAGCCAATCGATGCTACCTCTTGATGAACAGTGAGTGTTGTTGGGGGGGGGGTTGGATGAACAGTTCCCGGTGGGGCGGGGGGTGGATGAACAGGACCCCGTGGTTGTAGAGGTCGTTGCTGCTGGATGAACAGGACCCCGATCGAGCCGGTTGGGGGTGGATGAACAGGACCCCGTGGAGGGCTGGATGAATAGGACCCCGTGGAGGGCTGGTTGAACAGTAGCCGGTGGAGGGCTGGATGAACAGTAGCCCGTGGAGGGGTGGTTGAACAGGACCCCGTGGAGAGGTCTGGTTGAACAGTAGCCGGTGGAGGAGCGGTGGAGGATGGATGAACAAGAGCCCGTGGATGAACAATGGCTGGTGGAGGCAGGAGGGGAGACGTCGTGGATGAACAGTCGCAGGTGGAGGCTGGAGGAGGTCGACGGTGGATGAACAGTAGCCCGTGGAGGCAGCCGACGGTGGAGATGAACAGTATCCCATGGAGTCTCGTTTTGCGGTACGCCACACCCCTCCCGATGAATAGGCCCCTCATTCCGACCATAGCGCTCCAACACAAGTCCGTTTCCTGCGTTTTGCAGTACGCCACACCCCTCCTGATTAGCAGGACCCCGTTTCAACCATAGGATGTCCAAGGGAAGTCTGTTTCCTCCGTTTTTCGGTACGCCAGACCCCTCCCGATGAACATGATCCCATTTCTATCGTGGCCGGTCGAACACAAGGCCGTTTCCTCCGTTCTACGGTACGCCAGGCCTCATTTCGATCGGCTATTCCATCCAAGCCGGTTGGCTCCCGATGAACACGACGCAGTTTCTCCGTTCCAACCCAGCCATGTACACGAGCCTTGGCCGTATGTATGTGCGAGTAGGTGTTCGAGACCCTGCCCGTATGTACGTACGTGGTCGTATTTACTTTCTTGCACCCTGGCTATACGTACGTGTACATGCTACGTCCACGCCTCTACTACGACACGTGCCCTTCCTTACTCGGCCATGGTTCATCACTGCAGCCTGCAGACAGACCGATCGACTAGTATGTACGTACACGTTCGCGACCAGAATGACAACGCTACGTACGCTTCGACCAGGTGGGTAACGACTGTCAGGCACTTTCTTGCATGCGAAGATGTAGCTGGTGAGTCCTAGCAGTCAGGGGGAGAAAACATTATTTTTCAGGGTAAAAAGTATGCAGTTGCATGCATGCGTCCATGGGCGTGGTGCGTCCCCACTGTCAGCCTCTCACGTACAGTCATCTTCCGATGACTCTCGTTTATTGACCACGTTGACCACACCGTTCCGAGCGCACCAAGGCCGGTGGACGATGGCGAGGCCCCAGACTGGAACGACCCGGAGATGGGGAAGACACGACAGTGGAGTCGCAGATGGAGAGGAGTGGGAAACTTGACTGGTTCGGGTGTGCGGCAGCACTGCCGCCCACGGGAGACAGGAGCAAGAACAGAGGTTGAAGAAGGAGCACGGCTGTTGGATTAACATCCAACGGTCCAGCTGCTAGAATCATTTGTTGATTAAGTTTACAAAGCCCTGCGTACACGTCCGCTTAGTAGGCCCACAAGTCAGCCACCAAATCTGCAGGGTCCCACTTGTCATCGGGAGGAATAGTTTTTTTCGCATAACAAGGAGGCACTTCCTTCCGTGCGAAGATACAGCCGGTGGGTCCCAGCTGTCAGGGGGAGGAAACATTTTTTTCAGCTTAATAAGGAGGAACTTTCCCTGCGTGCGACCATGGACCTCGTGGGTCCCAGCCGTTAGGCTCTCCACGTATAGTCCTCTTCTGATGACTCTAGTTTGTTGAGCACGCCGCATCGAGCGCAGAGAGGTGGTGGACGACGGCGAGGCCCCAGACTGGAATGACCCGGAGATGTGGAAGACGCGGTAGTGGAGTCGCAGACGGAGACGAGTGGGAAACTTGACTGGTTCGGGTGCAGGGTGGGCCTACACTCGGTAGCGAATAATAGGAGGTGCGGAGTGGAGGGATGGCCTGGTCGTCGGCGGGGTAGCATTTCGCTGCGAGGCACGCAAAATAGCGCCGCTGGACGCCGGAGGCTGGAGCAGGCGGTCCTGGCAGCGCTGGGGGAAGAAGACGAGAGATTGAAGAAGAATGCAAGACATTGGATGTAAATCCAACACCTTGCTTAGGCTTCGACCTTTGTATTTTTATTTTTTGCGGAAGTGCTTAGGCTTCGACCTACTGGCCCACATGTCAGCCAGTCCATTTGTTTATGTTTAGTCCATTTGGTGGGCTGGGTAAAACAATGATGTAGCATCTATGCAGCCCGTTTATATATTATGGTAGAATTTAAAGCCCATTTTCATTTTCCTCGAAATCCATGGACTTGCTGGGCTGGGTGAAAATGTCATGTTGGGATGGACGGAAAAATGTTATAAAAACATAAACACATGATTGCACGTCTATTACTGCATTGGTCAGTAAAATCTTTGCAAGCTTATGTACGCAATCACTAGGAGTTAACTTGCCAAGTTATATATAAACAATTATTATTATTATTTTGTAAGAACTTTCAATTTACGAAATAAAATATCATTTTAATTTGATGAGTTAATATGACGTGGGGTATTATTATTTTTTAGGCTAGACGTGGGACAATTGAGTTGGTTGTAGGGAAAGTGCTGGTAGAAAACTCAGTTTACATTGAAAAAGAAAGTGGGAGAAAATTCAGATATAGGATTAATGAAAACGAAAAATAAAGGAAGTGGGAAGGTCTATAAAATGGTTGGACGAATGACAGATTTTTAACGGAACCTTATGTTGTTTCTATTATATATATGTAATAAAATAAGATATATATATATATACACTATCATAGAAGGGAAAACGTAGGTTCAGTTTTGCATTCTTATAGAAAAATAGAACTAAGCTGTGCGTCGTCTTGAAAAACAAACATAACTTGGGCTGCTGATGTTATAGACAAGCTAGGTTGGGAGGCCCAGAGGCTGCTTGATACCTGCTGGATCCAAAAAACGTTGAAACATGTCGTGGGCTGCCCATGTTAAACAACAAAACCTAGGCCATGGACCTGGTGGGCCCGGGACTGTCAGCCTCTCGACGAATAGTTGTCTCCCGATTCCTCTTGTTTTGTTGACCATGTTGGGAACGACAGATGGCAGCGCCGTGGCAAGAGCACCAAGGCGGAGGACGACGTCGAGACCTCGGACCGAACGAACCGGCGCGGGGGAAGACGCAGGCGGAGGGGAGTACGAGGGTTGACTTGTTCGGGTGCAGGGCGGGCCGGTGGAGCTGCCGCCGCCGGACAATGTGTGGGAGTAGAGGGATGGCCTGGCCAACGCCATAGGCTATGATGGCCACCCGCTGTATAGGAAGAGGACGAAAGATTGAAAAAAATAAAGAAATACAAATGGATAGGTGGTTGGTCCCATATGTCTGTGTACGAGACCTGCCGGGTCCACCTGAGAAGGGGAATATGTTGGGAGGAAGGAGATTCAAAGCACGACAGCTGAGTGAACTAGTTACATACATAAGCAAATAGCCACTAAAAAAGCAAACAGGTTAATGTGTTCTTAGAAGAAATATTTCGGACAAAACAGATAATTACGACACATAGTGATGTAGGGTGGAAACCTACAAGGCCGATCTTTCACGAAAGGAGTGGATCCCGCGATGAACACGAAGAACACGAGGATATATCACGAGGGGAAACACGAGAGAATCACTCAAAGCAACAAGATTAGGTCACACATATGCTAGTTCTGAGTACACATAGGGATCACACGGTCCAAATCCAACAAGATACGATACATAGGGTAACCAGTTCTTCTCCGTGAGGAGGTCTTGAGGTCTTCCCGTTACGGGTCTTGAATCCAAGTGGATCTTCTCCGAAGAGGTGTCGGTCCCTCGTAGTGGAGTAGATTCGGATGGATGAGCGAGGCTCTATCTCACATATGAGTTATCACAACGCTAACCCTAGAAAGAGGGAGGAGGAGGAGTATATATAGTCTAGGTGGGTGAAGGGGTACACGGGCCTCGGCCCTTCACTGTGCGCAGACAGACAGGGCCGGATGTCTGGGCATCAGGCCAGATGTCCGGGGCTTCAGAAGGAGCCGGATGTCCGGGCTGGCGTGGTCGGCCTCGTTGCTCTCTGGATAGAGGGTGCTGGATTTCTAGGCTTCGGGCCAGATGTCCGGGCTGTGGCCGGATGTCCGGGGCCTGTAGGTACTTGGCAGCAGGGCGGCTGCTGTGGGTGATGTTCCAGGGGCCGGATGTCCGAGGTCATGACCGGATGTCCGGGTCCTGGAAGTTGTTCTTGACTCCTTCCGTTGGTTCTCTTCGTCCATGAACTTGGGGACTAGTCCGTCTTCACGTGCATCTTCGGGAGGGTCCTCTTGGTACCTAACCATGCACAACATTTCGGACTTAGGTAGTAGCCATGTCTCGAGTGGATCATATGTGATATCACTAAGGAAGGAAGTTGCCTCGGTCTCGAGAGCTCTAACTTGTGCTCGTGTCATAGGTCCTCTTGGCACTTGGTGAGACGATGGTAGGTCCATGGGGATGACCATAGGATGCTCTGCATCATCTCCCCTTCCTTGGGGAAGATCTGACCTCGGATTGAAATCTTCATCACCATGGTAGGGAGAGAGATCTTTGACGTTGAAGATGTCGCTCACGGAGTACTGGTCACGTGGGATGTCGATCTTGTAGGCGTTGTTGTAGCGTGTAAGCACCTTGAAGGGTCCATCGGCCCGTGGTAGATGTTTGGACTTGCGTTCGTTGGGGAAGAGGTCCTTGCGAAGGTGTAGCCACATAAGATCTCCAATGTTGAACATCATGGGTTGCTTGTTGATGTTGAGCTTGGTCGCGAGTCATTGTACTTGGTGCTCGATGGCGTGCCTTGTATCTTCATGCATCTTCTTGAGGTAGTTCACTCGGGCACTCGCGTCCATGTTGGTGCGCTCTTGTAGTGGTAGAGGAAGAATGTCCAATGGGGACAACAGGTTGAACCCAAAGACGACCTCGAAGGGGGACTTGCCGGTAGTCGAATGTCTTGCACGGTTGTAGGCGTACTCGGCGATAGGTAGGCACTCCTCCCACTCCTTGATGTTCTTCTTGATCAACACGCGGAGAAGAGTGGAGAGCGTGCAGTTCATCACCTCCGTTTGGCCGTCGGTTTGAGGATGGTATGCCGAAGAGAACAAGAGCTTGATTTTGAGCTTAGCGCATAAGGTCTTCCAAAAGTAACTCAAGAACTTGACGTCACGGTCCAAGACTATCGTCTTTGGCACTTCATGTAGGCGCAAAATTTCCCTACAAAAAAGATTTGCAACATGTGAAGCATCATCTATCTTGTTGCATGGTATGAAATGTGCCATTTTAGAGAATTGGTCTACAACAACAAACATGGAAACCTTTCCATTTCTAGTTCTAGGCAAACCAAGGACAAAATCCATGCTAATATCCTCCCATGGGTGATATGGAATTGGAAGGGGCATATAAAGGCCATGAGATTGAGCTTTAGACTTAGCTTTGCGACATGTAGAGCATCGAGTGGTGAAGCGTGAGACGTCGCGGAACATCTTAGCCAAAAATAGTTCTTGGAGAGCGTGGCAAATGTCTTGTCGTGTCCAAAGTGTCCCATTAGTCCTCCTCCATGAGATTCTTGCAAAAGTAACAAACGAAGAGACGACTCGGGGATGTATAGTTTGTTAGCTCTCATAAGATAATCATCTTTGATGTAATAGCGTTCCCAAGATGTATGCTTCAAACATTTAGCATAAGGAATAGCAAAAGTAGGATCATGCGCATACAAGTCTTTTATGTGCTCAAAGCCAATGACATCCAATTCAAGTTTGGTTCCAAGCATGCATATGTGGGAAAGAGCGTCGCCCACAACATTTTCCTTACCTTCAATATACTTGATGACATAAGGAAATGACTCAATGAACTCACTCCATTTAGCATGACGCTTGTTCAACTTAGTTTGACCCTTAAGGTATTTAAGTGTTTCATGGTCAGTATGGATGACAAATTCATGATGGCGAAGGTAATGTTACCATTCATGCAAAACTCGCACTAAAGCATATAGCTCTTTGTCATAGATGGGGTAATTGAGTTGCGCTCCGCAAAGTTTTTCGCTAAAGTAAGCAATTGGGCGCTTCTCTTGCGTTAACACACCTCCTATGCCATTACCACTAGCATCACAATGAATTTCAAAGGGTTTGTCAAAGTTGGGTAATGTGAGCACGGGAGCATGAGTAAGAAAATTCTTGAGCTCATTAAATGCGCTATCTTGAGATGGCCCCCAAACAAAGGGTGCATTTTTCTTGCTCAAAGCATGTAAAGGAGATGCAATGGTGCTAAAATCCTTCACGAATCTACAGTAGAAACCGGCCAAACCAAGGAAGCTACGCACTTGTTGCAAGTTGGTTGGTTGGGGCTAAGTTTTAATAGCATTGATCTTAGATTCATCAACATGAACACCCTTAGAAGACACAACAAAACCCAAGAAAACAAGCTTATCAACACCAAAAAGGCATGTGTCCATATTAGCAGAAATGCGCTCTTTCCTAAGGGTTTGCAACACGGTTTTAAGATGGGTGACATGATCTTTGAGAGATTTTCTAAACACAAGAATGTCATCAAAGTAGACCACAACAAATACACCAATATAGGGTCGAAGAACAAAATGCATGACTCGCATGAAACTACCGGGCGCTTCGGACAAACCCATTGGCATTACAAGCCATTCATATAAGCCAAACTTGGTCTTAAATGCGGTTTTCCATTCATCACCTTCTTGGATGCGTATTTGATAGTAGCCACTTTTAAGATAAATTTTAGAGAAAATGGTGGCTCCGCTAAGCTCATCAAGCATATCATCTGGGCGTGGAATGGGGTAACAATAATGCACGGTAATAGCATTGATAGGACGATAATCAGAACACATGTGATATGTACCATCTTTCTTGGGAACAAGGATTACCGGTACGACACAAGGGCTCAAACTTTCTCGTACATGGCCGTTGTCGATGAGTTGTTGTACTTGCCATTAGATCTCCTTAGTTTCCTCGGGGTTGATGCGGTAGGGAGCCTTGTTAGGAAGGGGTGCTCCAGGGATGAGGTCGATTCGGTGCTCTATGCCTCGTACTGGAGGTAGACCCGGAGGTAGCTCGTCGGGGAATACATCCTGGAATTCTTGCAATAGAGAAGATAACACTATAGGTGGATTGTGAGAGGTGTTAGCTTTTGGTGCCTTGTCCTTGCACAAAAGGACATAGTGCATGACACTTGATGGGTTCTGATACACTTCTCTCATCTCACTTTTGGTGGCAAATAGGACTAAGTTTTTCTTGTCGCTCATCGAGGAGGCACTCAATTTGGGCTTGTGGCGCTCACTCTCTTTTGGGTGGTTCGCTCTCTCACTATTCTCTCCATGATGGGTGGCTTGCTTGTCGGCGATCACTTGGCTTGGATACATAGGTCGTAGCACGTACTCTTTTCCTTTCATCTTGAAGCTATAGCGGTTTGTACGCCCGTTGTGGATGACGCCTCGGTCAAATTGCCATGGCCGTCCAAGAAAGAGGTGGCAAACAGACATCAGAATGACATCACACTCCAAAGTGTCTTCGTAAGCTCCGATCTTGAAGGAAACTTGTACCATATGCTCGACTTGGATAGTGCCAGAGTCGCTAAGCCATTAAACCTTGTATGGGTGCGGGTGCTTCATCTTGACCAATTGGAGCTTGGAGCATAGTTCTTCACTTGCCAGGTTATGACAACTCCCTCCGTCGATGATGACCTTCATGGACCTTCCATTGATGCCGGCCTTGGTGTGGAAGATATGGCATCTTTGGTCTTCATCTTGTTGATGTTGAAGAGTTAATACCTTGGATACAACAAGAGCGGGGCTCGGATCTTCGTCACAAAAGAATTTATCATCTTCATCTTCATTCACTTGCCGGTGCATGGCCACTTGCTCAAGGGCCTCCATTTCTCCTTCACTCATGGAGTCATACGTACCATCGTCATGGAAGATCATGGTTAGCTTGTTTGTACATTCGAAGGACTTGTGACCTCGGTCGCTGCATGTGAAGCATTTGAAGGAACTTGTCTTGATGGTCTCATCGGTTGGGGCAGATGATGATGAAGCTCTCGGCTTGAAGTTGCTTGTAGTAGGAGGACAACTTGAGGTTGTCGAAGTTTTCTTGTAACTTGACTTGTCGCCGTTGCTTGTAGATGGCTTGGTTGAGGTAGAAGGTGTTGGAGTCGTTGAAGCGTGGGTGTTGGAGAAGCCATAGCTCTTGCATGAGAACTTGGCATACTTGAAGTCATCTTGCACTTGACGTTCCGCTTTGGTAGCTTGATGCACTAGCTCGATGAGGTTCGAGTATGGTTGGAAGTCGGCGATCTTCTTGATAGGATGATTGAGTCCATTCAAGAAACGTGACATAGTTTGCTCATCATATTCCGTGACATTGCCTTGTATCATGGCAATCTCCATTTCCTTGTAGTACTCTTCAATGCTCTTGGTTCCTTGCTTGAGGAGTTGGAGTTTCTTGAAGAGGTCGCGGTTGTAGTAGGTTGGCAAGAAACGTTCTCTCATTACGTCCTTCATTTGCGCCCAAGTTGTGATGGGTGGTTCACCCCTTGCCACTCGACGCTCATTGACTTGTTCCCACCAAATGAGGACGTAATCTTGGAACTCAAGGGATGCCATCGCGATCTTCTTCTCTTCCTCATAGTTGTGCAAGCGGAAGATTTTGTCAACCTTCAATGCCCATGATAGGTACTCTTCAGGATCATTGCTTCTAGAAAACTTGGGCATGGTGAACTTTAGCTTGCTGTAGCGTTGCTCTTCATTGTGTTGGGGTCGGGGATGATGACGTCCTTGACGAGGAGGATTGTCTCCCTCAACTTGCTCTTTTCTTGGAGGATTTCCATTCTCGTCTTGCTCTTAGTGAACTTGATGTTCTTGTCGAGCTTGTGGAGGAGCTTGTTGAGCTTGATGATGCACGCGAGCTTGATATATTCGTTCTTGAACTTCATCATGAAGCGCTTCTTGTTGCTCACGAGCTTGGCGGTTGCGCGTGGCTATGGCTCGACTAGACTCTCCGAGGGCACGTTGTGCCTCCAGTGCTTGAGCTTCACGTAGTTCTTGTTCTTGCCGTTGTGCCTCGGCATCTTGTGCATCTTGGTGTTGTCGCGCACGCTCTTCCTCTTGTTGTTGGCGTTGACGTTGCCGTTCTTGTGCTTGCGTGAAAGTAGCTTGGTTTTAACGGTGTCGATGTTCTTGCACGCGAGCTTGCTATTGAGAGTCATTGTCGTGTAGAGGATTGCGGTTTGCTTGATGATCTTGATGCGCGGCACGACGAAGAGTGTTCGATGTCGGAGTACATGAGCCGGAGATGGTGTCATCGGAGTGTCGACTTGAGCGGCTCCGTCTTGAGTAAGACGACGAGGTAGACGAGCGGTTGACCATCATGGTTCGAATATCCTCTTTGAGAGATGCCATGGATGCTTCGAAGTAGTCTCTTGTACGTTGCTCGGATTGTCATAAGTCGGTAGCAAGGTAGTCGATGCGGTCGCCCAAAGCTTGTTGTTCTAGATGGAAAGCTCGTTGTGTGCCAAATAGGTGTAGCTTGGTGACGTAGTTGTTCGGGTCGTCGTCTTGCTCAAGGAATAGTGGGCTGGTAGAAGAACTTGGCCTATCCATCATTCCAAGTAAATATGTGACTGGGAGAAAGAGAAGAACCTATACCAAATGTACCTTGACCGATGTTAAAGATGGATCAATGATCACTCAAATGTGGAACAAGGAAATAGCACAATTGGTACCAATTCTTGTCTGTTTCTCACACCTACACAAATAAAAGCTTATGGTGGGGCTTGGTTTGGACGGTGGCACAAAATTTGATGCAATTGTTAGTGAGCTTCAATAATGTTGGAAAAGATTCACAAATTTGCAAATGCAACAAGTAGACCAATAGCAAGATATGGTACACGGAAACACGCACGCAAATAGAAAAGTGGGGTCATGCAACCAAAGAATGAGCCAAAATGTGGAATCCACGAGAATGCTCTTGTTGCACAACACTAGAAAGACGCTTGTACGATTGCACTATAGGTGGATACGAAACTTGTGCACAACCTACTAAGCAAAAATGTAACGACTTCTATCCCAAGTATCACTACAAAAAAATACACTTCCGTGATGATATGTGTTTGTCACAGTAGGTCGCGGTTTTTGTCATGCATGTACATCCATGACAAATTTATGACAGAATCAAGATAGTCATACCTGTGCTGTCGTAGAAGTGTTCCATGACATTACCAAAATTATCATCACGGAAGTGTCCACTTCCATGACGATAAATCGCGCGTCACAGAAGTGCTTTCGTCAAGGGTCACCGACACGTGGCATCCACCGTAACGGAACGCCGTTAAGCTACCGGGTCGGGTTTTGGATCCGATAACCCGTTAACAGCCCGGACCAATGGGGATTTTCCACGTGTAAAATCATCATTGGCTGGAGGAAACACGTGTCGGCTCATCGCTGGGACAGATGTCATCCACTCATTGGATAGAAGGTGCCTATGATACGTCGACACGTGGCACGGCCCAACAGAGGCCCATTCCTGTGAAAAGGCCGGCCCGTTTGACTTGCTCAAAAGGTGGCGGGCCGGCCCATGGAAAGCCTGTTAACGGCCTTATCTTGAACCTTATCTGCATTACTTCCTTTACCATTGCATAACAGGGTACTCTTCTCCAATATTTTATCCGCGTTCTAAAAGAGAAACAAACAAACACATCTCAGGTTTACAATGTAGTATATGAAACTCATTTTGGTAAACCAGATCAGTAGTAAGGTGGACAGGATAACAGCATGAAACAAACATATATCTATGTAGTATGGTCACTGCGTGGTCTATATCATTCTAGTTTATGTTGCCAAATCAAGATAGATACAGTTCGAATCATATCTATTTAAGACAAAGCAGCATAGACAGAATATAAGTGTGGGAAACTACACAACAATAACAACACTTGTAATGTGCATGGCATGAGAACATAACTGTTTATTCAATTGAAACTAAAATCAACATAGAGCAAGTTACAACAGCAAACAACCAAACACGTTGAAGAAATAGGTTTAAAACATACCTGTTGCGCCATTGGAGTTTCAATTGCATCCTTCAAATTTGAAATTAGTTGGTATCAGTAAATACAGTGATGCAAGAGCAAAGTAGTATGAACCATAGCTACGGAACCTGACCTGAGAACAATTCTTCTTCTGCTTTAAGCGTTGACTTCGGGTTCAGAGTGGTGGTCCTCGTGATTTGGGCACTGCAGTTGCCTTACTAACTGCTCGTGTTTGGGTGCTCTATGGTGGAGACGGTGTTGTGTCAACGGGAACTGGGTGTCTATCTGCTGGGGTTGGGGTTAGAAGGGGTGTAGCGGGTTCTCTGTCCAACTGGGTAGGGGTACAATCTGCATGAGTGTGGGTTATGTGTGGTGGGGCTGGTTCTTGGGCAAGTACAACCGTGGTTCTATCTGCATCGACAGGTAGCACGATCTTTTCTGAAGACCGTGTTTTTACTCCCACAGATACTACCATCACTCCCTCCAATTGAAATGGCTGATAAACAAGAAAAGTAATTGAATGTATAGACATTGTAAGATAGACAGGTGCAATGGATAGTAGGGAAGAAAACAGGGCATGAAATAATTCACATTTATGTTGTCTAAGGAAACAGAATAGCAGGACATAATTTCACATATATGATGGCTAATTAAACAGGATAGCATGACACAATTTCACATGTATGATGGCTAACTAAACAGGATAGAATGACATACTTCAAAATATGATGACTATGTAAACAGGATGACATGATATAACTATACGATGTGTCTATTAAAGTGGTTGGCATGCCATAAATCACAAACATGCCGTCGATGGAAACATGATGGCATGATATAATTCACGGATAGAAAGACATAATTTAAAATATGATGACTATGTAAACAGGATGAGATGATATAACTATATTATGTCTTTAGAAAATGGGTTGGCATGCCATAATTCAGATACATGCTGTCTATGTAAACATCATGGCATGACATAATTCAAATATATGATTTATATATTAAGGAAGTGAGCAGAGGGCAATCGCATATATGATGTGTCAACTAAGGAGATGGCATTCAATATTGTGTATATGATGTAAAAACTAAGCATTGCAATACAACATATGCATTATATGAGTAATAAAACCTGCCAAGTTTGAGCATACACCTCAGGGGGATAATAGGACTGGTCATCTGCCTCTGAATCCTCCTCTGAAGAGCTATCTGTAACCAGCAAGATATCTGCTTCAGCAGGTAGCATTGTCTGCTCTGAAGACCTTGTTTTCACTCCAGATTTCTCCATCACCAATTCAAATGGCTGATGCACAGGAAGAGCAGTTGAATATACAAACATTGTCGACAAAAGCAATGAGAAATACAAAAAAAAGGACGGCATGATATAATTCACATATATGACGCTTGCCTAAACAGCATGGCATTGCATAATTCACATACATAATGCCTTGGAACAAGATAACATTGCATAATTCACATATATAATGACTTGCAACAAGATGGCATTGCATAATTCACATATATGGTAATTAGACACTAAACAGGTGGCATTCACACAAAGCATGTCTAAACTAAGCAAATGACATAGTAATGCAAGATACCATACGCACGATATGAGCAACATAACCCTGCCAAGTTAGGGCATGCACCTCGGGGGGAAATATGACTGGTCATCTGTCTCTGAATCCTCCTCTGAGGAGCTATCGGTAACCAGCAAGACATGCGCTTCGTCAGATAGCATTGTCTGCTCTGATGACCTTGTTTCCACTCCAGATTTTTCCATGACCGTGCCGAATGGCTGATGCACAGGAAGAGTAATTGAATGTACTAAAATTGTTGACAAATTTAACATGTATTAAAAAATGATGGCATGATATAATTCACATATAAGATGACTGGCTAACCAGGGTGGCATTGCAAAATTCACATATATGATGCCTGGCTAGACAAGATGGCATTGCATGATTCACATATACAATAAAGAAACTAAACAGACGGCATTGACACAAAGCATGGCTAAACTAAGCAGATGGCATCTTTAATGTATACAGTAAGCAATGCAAGGCACCATATGCATGATATTACCAACATCAGCATGCCAAGTTAGAGCGAAGACCTGATGGGGTAAATAGGAGTGGTCTTCTCCTTCTGAATCCCCCTCAAAACAGTTATCTTCCTCTTGATTACGATCTGAAATGGGTGGAGGGGGGCCTGCCTTTGCGCCCACCATGGAACAATGTCTGCATGAAATTTTATTGCCACGCAAGGCTCGTCTCTTTTGCTCTACATGATCAGTTCCATTGTGTACAATAACTGGCATGCATAGGAAAAAAACATAGTGAGATTATGTAAGGAGTGCATGCACAAATCCAGAGTGATGGTAGCAAACTGTGGATAGACCCAAAACC
This sequence comes from Aegilops tauschii subsp. strangulata, assembly GCF_002575655.3. Taxonomy (NCBI): domain Eukaryota; kingdom Viridiplantae; phylum Streptophyta; class Magnoliopsida; order Poales; family Poaceae; genus Aegilops; species Aegilops tauschii. The sequence continues at coordinate 248,937,777 of NC_053038.3, forward strand.
AATGATAGCAGGCAGATAATAGCTTTAGTTAAAAAATACAGATAATGGCTCCTTTAATGTTTGTTTGCACCCAACATGAAACTCATAGTAGACACCGGAGATTAACTAGATAGTAGACAGATAGTACTGATTGCTGCCCCAATATGTACCCCACAACCATTTAAAAAGTCAAGTTTCAGCATTAGTTTGGACCTGACTCGGAGTCTAATAGGTGAACACGACGATAATGTAGCATGTCATCATATTAAGCGACGCATAACGTAAGCAGACACGAAAGAGTGCCACCTCTCTTGCGGACCCGTGTAGTCCTCAAGGTCATCTGCTCAGTTGATGATGGTAATGCAGTTGCCGTGGCTGCTGGCGGCGGGGAAGAAGATCTGAGGCGGCGAAAGACAGTCTGGAGAGCGGATCCCTGCTGTGGTGAACCCTTCCGTCGTTGGAGCAGCTGAGCTGGGGTGGAACACAGCGCCGCAGGAGCAGTACAAACCACACAAGGTTTTCTTTGACACATATCTGTAACAGAAGTAATTGAGTAAGGGCTTGTTTGAATTTGAGGATTCTAACAATGCAGGGATAGGAAATAGACAGGAATAGGATAGGAATGCACGTGCAAAACAGAGAATTTAAAAACACAGGATTTCTGCCAATCTGGGTGTTTGATTCACAACAATTGGAAGATCACAGGATGCAAAAAAGCATGGTGAGATTAAGTCAAACCACAAGAAAATGTACGGTTATAATGCTATTATGCTACTATCTCTTAGTCTTGTGCTTGATGAATAGGAATATGAAAAGGAGGAGAAGTGGAAATTAGAATTCCTATGGTTTTTCTTTCAAGGAGACACTAAAGGAACAAATCCTACAGTTTTGCTTTGCTCCATTCCTTTGCACCAAATTCATGAAAAGTAGTACCATAGGAAACTTTCCAATTCCGATGTTTTTCATTCACTTTTCCTTTCAAGCACTGGCTTCTAGTAGGCAGGCTTGAGCCAGGAAAATCCTACACTAAAGAAATGTTTTTGTGATACTTCTATTACTTTGGACCCAGGCCACTGCCATACTAGCTCAACTCCTAGGCCCATCGACAAATGCACAGCTCAAACGCGCAGAGATAAATAATGATGGCGTTCAAGAGAGTCCATCACGGATAGCTAAGTTGCCTGGTACCTCACTGCTTGTCATATAGTAGGATAAAATAATCGTATTTCCTGTTACTACCAGTGCTCAGTGGACAATATATATAACATGTAGAGTAAAAAAGAGATGCAACAAGTGTACAACCTCTTTGGCGAAGCCATGTCGATCTCAGCATGATTGGGTTCGCCGGTGAGGATGCTCCGGCTGACTTTGCTGTCGGAGGAGGGGAAGAAGATCTTAGGCGTCTGGAGATGGAGCCCGAGGTACTGCTCCGCTGTGATGGAGGGTTTCGTCGTTGGAGCAGCTCCGGTGAGTTGTACGACGCCGAGGCTGAAGCAGGACAAGAGAGACAACGAACAACGTTAACCTGAGTGGAATTCTAATAGCATCTCCAATACATGACGTAAAATACATAACCACAAAGTGCTAGATGTAAAATACATCCGCCGCTCATCTCTGAACTTAACTGTCGAAACTGAATTTAACTGTCGAAACTGAACTTAACTGTCGAAACTGAACTTAACTGTCGAAACTGAATTTTGCTGTCGAAACTGAACGCACTAGCAAGGTGAGGCTACACGTTGGTCGACTGACTTTTTCATCTCTGGTCAGTCGATTTTGCAGCCGTTGGATACGAAATCAAGGGCCTGTGGTTCATCTTTAACCTCCACCCCCCTGAGCCGCCAGCCACCACCAGCCAAACAGCAGCCCCCCGCCGCCCGCGGCCGGCGGTGCGCCACCCCGCCCGCCCCAAAAACACTCCCTACTGCCGGTCCGCCACCGCCCCGGCCATCCCTCTAGGCCCCCCGTGCCGAGCTTTTTCTCCGGCGATCCCCACGCCACCGCCCCGCCAACGCCCCGCTACCGCCGGTGACCACCGCCCCCATCCTGAACCCTAAGATAGATAGTGGGGTACCTCTCCGGCGAGCCCCCCTCCCCGCTGTGACTAGTTCTTCCTTCACCCCGGCAAACCCCCCAGCCCACCCCCTGAAAATCGACTGACCCAAAAGTCGATTCAGTCGACTGAAGTGTAGCTAAATCGGAGAAGCATCGCAAGCAAGAGCAAGAGCGAGAGCGGCAGCGCGAGCAAGAGCAATAGCAAGAGCAGACCAGTCAGGGGACCGAGAGCAAGAGCAGAGCAGCAGCGTGAGCGAGAGCTAAAGCAGCAGCAGCAGCTCCTACTGATGTGGACGTCGCCGCCGAGGGAGCGACACCGTGGAGGAAGTGGCCGGCGACGCCGCCGTGGATGGAGCCCCGCCGTGTCGGCTCGGGACCGAGCGCCGGTAGCACCGTGAGATCGAATCAACAAGCAAATGCGGCGATTAGTGTACAACCTCTTTGGTGGCGCTGATTAGGCCACAGCTTCATCCCAGGAAACGGTGATGATGATGCTCTTTCGGTGGTGCAGGTGAAGACGGCGGTGTGGGAATGGAGGTGGCGCGAAAGACAAGGGGAACGTTGGGGCAGCTCCTTGGAGGTGGAGGACAGGGTGGCTGAACCGGCGGGACGATGAGATCGACGACGGATCCTCATCCAGTACAGTGGATGAGGGACGTCGAGGTGTTGCTGTGGATGACGTCGTCGGGGAAGAGGCTTCGGCTGGGTGGCGGACGGAGCAGGGTGTGGGGTTTCGTCACGGGTTTTCGTGGCCTCGGTGTACGAATGGGTGGGCGGATGGGATGGCAGTGGGGAACCATGGCTTAGAGACGCGCTTGTCCGAAATGTGGGGTAAGTTACGAAAGTACCCCGACCGATTTGAGGCGGTTCTTTCGGTTCAGTGGTACCACGGGCATTTCGCGTGTCGGGATTTCACAGGAGGTGGGAGTTTTCGCGCGCGTTGTAATTTCGGAATAGCAAGGCGCGGTATGAGATGGAGGGAGTTGTTGGAGCACAACGAGACAAAGATATATCTTAAATATTTCGGGCTAACAAGGCGCAGGTTGAAGAGCCGGGAGTTTCGCAGCACGATAGATAGAGACGCTAGCTTGAATTTTTGGCATAACAAGGCGCGGCTTGAAATTTCAGAAGAACAAGCTTAATGTGTACCCAAAAAAAGACAATTTGCACCTCAACACGCACAACACACACAAACACCATTTAGACTAGAGTAAGGTACATGTGCATTGCACGCATGAGATTTGGCAACCAAATTATGAATAAATACCACATTATAGCATGCAAGCTTTGAGTCATATATGCATGACGTAGATGTTCGTTTAATTCTTATAGTTCATTTCATTCAAAATCATCTAGTTTTTATAAGAAAGCTAATCTATTTTAAGATTCATGGAATTGCGCGTCGTAAGACATAAAGTAAAAACAAATAATGTCAAATCATGTAGAAAAACATTTGGGCAATTCTGATACGGAAGATTCTAGAACAAATAAGAAGTGATTGTGTTTTGATGTTTGTGCATTATGCTTAAGTTCAACCATGGAGTCTTCTAGATTATACATGTGGCGAAATCTGGTGGAATCTAGATGATATCCAACGGCCAGTAGTGCTCAAATTTGCCATCTTTGGACCATCGGATTCGCCTCATCCAACGACCATCTTTCAAAGTTAAAGTTACCCGCACACAATATTAAAAAAATATAAAATATAATATATATATATAGGGGTATAGATATAGATATGTGATGCGAAAGCCGCCCATCATCTCCAATTAGAATAGTGTGTCCATGCACGGATGCGACGTGGCCAAATGATGTCTGCCATCGGTATCTCAAATTCAAATCAGTCTGACCTTGTTCAATGTGTATACATTACAACATGCTCGTTTCCAAACCACACCGCGCAGATCTCCGTTATATTCATGCATGCATGGGTTTCAAACATCAGGATCTCTTATTCAAATATTTGAATTCAACTTTACATTGATTATGACCACACCTATTCTTTTACACCCACACGGTAGTCTTCTCTTTATAATTGTACCACTAACTTTCTCTCGTGCATGCATGCACACACACTACCAGTCGGCATTATCCATTGCACGCATACAATCTTTTTCTTCAGGTCGGTCTCCCATGAAGGCACACACCCACACACATCCCCCTCTCCATCATATCGGGCATTCTTTATCTCTCACGCGTGCATGCGCAACGATCGATGTTCCTCTATGTATGTGTGTATATAGCTAGGTCTTTCATAGTTTTCCACACAAAGCGATCAATCGATATATCCAATGAGGTCTCACCCTCTTTCCCACGTCCACATCGATCAATCTATACCTCTCTATGTAGGATTAACATATATAGCTAATACACCCACATTAATTATATATCCAACATCCCCCTCTCATCATCCATGCCTTCCGCTTCATCTCTAAGACGCGTGCACAATGGCGAAGACAGGGGCAGTAAGGGCCCTGCCCCCTCCCCCCCTAACATCACTATATATCGAGGCTAATTGAATGTGATCGTTAGACAATTGCTGCTAAAAATGGTTTAAGTTCATGAATTGACCCTCCTCGTAAAGGATTAGAAATGCTTGGCCCCCTAGCTCATTTATTTTTCATGGCTCCGCCACTGCGCGCAACAGCGCACGTGTTCGCCCCCTCTCTCCAAATATCGATCTCGCACTTGTGCATTCCTTCATAGTCTCCCTCCACTCGGCCCCTCGAACCATCTTCTAGCCCCCCACCGGATTTTGCCACATGTACAATCTAGCAGACTCCATGGTTGAACTTAAGCATAATGCACAAACCTCAAAACAACAGTGGTTATCTTTTGTTCTAGAATCTTCCGTATCATAACTGCCCAAACTTTTTTTCTAGTTGAATTGCCATTATTTGTTTTTACTTTATGCTTTACAACGCACAATTCCATGAACCATAAAATAGATTAAGGGCTTCTTTGATTCAAAGGATTCTCAAAGGAATTTTGGAGGATTCTAATCATTAGGATTTTTTCCTATCTTGGTTGTTTGATTCGTAGGATTGTAAACCATAGGAATTTTTCCATATGATTCATTTGCACTAGATTTCATAGGAAACATCCCATCCACTCAAACCTCTTTGAAAGAATTCTGCATTTTCTCTATGCACAATCAAACACTCGTACAATCCTGTAGGATTCAAGACAACATTCCACTATAATCCCATGTTTTTCCTATTCCCGTGTTCTTAGCTTTTTTATAAAAACAAATTGATTTTGAATGAGATGAACTATAAGAATTAAACGAAGGGCTACATCAGGCATATATGACTCAGAGCTTACATGCTATAGTGTGGTATTTATTCATAATTTGGTTGCAAAATCTGATGCGTGCAATGCACGTGTACCTTACTAGTACTTCGAGTATGTGCAAAACACGTAAATTAGAATACCAATGGCACGCTACACAGTGTCTCTCTTACAGTTCATGAAGCCACGTGGCACATGTGGAGGCGTTGTCGCGACCTCCTTGCGTGGATTGATCACAGTGATGTGTTGCTGGTTCCAGAAGAATGTACTCGTCCTCCCTGAGCCATACTGGCGGTACATGCATGAAGAGAAGATGTGCACGCACGCCACGCACGCACTCATTCCCTCGCACGCACACGCGGGTACAGGGGCGGATGCAATTTTGTACCAAGATCCACCCCATGTGATAATTTGATGCGTGTATAGTCGTTCACTTCATTGATGGTCAATTAATACAGCGCAGGCAAATTGAGTGGACGTGAGGGCGGAAGAAAGACATTATTACTCCACTGAGCGCATGCGAGTAGTTAAATCGTGGGTTGCTAGTAGTACTTCCATTGGTCTCCTTCATATTTTGTGCCAATTTTTGACAGTAACATAATATTTATGCATTTGAGCAGTGTAGTACTTGAAATTTATGTTCCGCTAAACTCATCGGGAGCCGTTTCGGGCCTCGAAACCAAAACCATCAATTAATCTTTACCTTGTTCCCATCACATTCGAAAGCCTGCTCACACCTACTAGTACGTACCAAACCTGAACGTGTTCCCACTATGCAGGTATTAGTACTAGTGCTAGTACTTAGGTTATAAAAAGGGGAATTACCTAACCGAAAATTACTCTACCTTTCCTCCTCATAAGTGCTTCTTCTTCGTCCGTCGTTGCCATGGCCGGTGAGCAGAGCTCTAGGTCGAGAACTACTCGTAACAAGGGAGCGGCAACCAAGGCTGCGAAAAAAAAGAGAGGGCTCGCCGCCACGCAGAGACCTCGAAAGATCTCTCACGGGCAGGCGATGGCTCCCAGGAGCGCCCTAGCCGCGGAGGTGAACATGCCGAGCCGGCGGAGCTGGAGTCGTTATCCCTCGACAGCATGCCCGATCAGCTCAATAAGTAGAAGGAGTTCATCCAAGGCTTGATGGAGTTGCTGAAGGAGAGCCTCGACGACATGCCCGCTGAGCTCAATCAGCAGGGGGAGTTGACCGCCGGCTTTGTGATGCTGCTGAAGAAGAGCATTGCCTCGGAGAAGAAGGCGACCGGCGAAATCCTGCGACTTCAGGAGGACAAGGCGAAGCTCTGCCATGAGATCGACCTGTTGAGGAGAAGAACACCGGCTGGAAGAAGCTGCATGAGAATAGTAGTTCCTCGATGAAGATGCTGCAGGCCCTCGTCATGGAACAGAAGGAGGAGTTGGCGAAGCTCCGCATCGAGCACCCGGCTGCTGTCAAGGTACGTAATGCAGCCGTGGAACAGATGATGAAGGCTCGCGTCGAGAAATCCCGCGTCATGGACAGAATGAAGAAGATGGCGGAGGAGACGCGCAAGGAGATGGAGGTCGTGGAGGCGATGAAGAAGCAGTTACGACTCCGCGGCGAATTAGATCATTTGGGGTGATAATCTTCCTTCTTCTTTTGCTGCTGTGTTTCATCTTTTGCTTCGGATGTTTCGCCGCACGTGTCACGTTCTCTGCGAGGCATGAATAGAACAATGTTTTTTTAGGGAATGAATAGAACAATGCTAACAATGAGATGACTAGCAAATTAGATCATTTTTTATCGCCATATGGCACTGGGCTACCGTGTTTCGTGCTCCTCCGTCGCAGTACTACTCCAGTGGAAAACTTGAGTATACCGCACGGTTCATTGCTCCTCCTCGATCAGGTCATCGGCGCATTTATACGAGCAGTCAAATCACAAGGCCGCGCCTTCCAGCAGTAATGAGCCGTCAAATCACAAAGGCCCTCGCCTCTCGTGAAACCGACCAAGCTAGACTGCCCCGCCCTCTAGCCATTTAAAAAATGTATACTTTTGTACAACAGTAGTATCGATGGTTTGCGCCATGGAGCAAAACTTGAAATTAAAAAAAAGGTGGTACATATAGAGAGTGCTCGTCGCCAAATTATGCATATAGTACTATTAAAAAGGCTAGTCACAATAATGGTGTCCAGCACAACCCACCCCTCAAATAAAACTAAGAGGGTGGTTGGATACGTTTTAGTCCCATGACTAAAAGTAGTGGGACTAAAACATGCTAGCCTCACCCATGCTTGGATCCAAATACTAAAAAGGCTAAAATCAAGTTAATGAGCATTTATTATCCTCCAAACCCTCCAATCCAGAACTCGCCTGTGTTAAAGGAGAGGAGTTAAATGAGTCGAGAGAGGACTAATCCACATTTTAGTAGGGGTACCCCTGACTAAAAAAATTTAGTCTCAAGACTAGTTTTAGCCCCACTTTAGTCAGGGGTGCTTCGAACTTTAGCATCTTAAAGAGACTATTTTTGGTCAGACTAAAATAAGTCCCTTGGATCCAAGCACCCTCTAAGCATCCTGGAATTCTTTGACAAAACTAAGCACCCTGAAATTCTTTGACAACTAAACTGCTGGCTATATGATGTTGGCCATATATATTGTACGTATATAATGTGAAGAAACGAGTGGTAGTACTATACCAACTAGAAGATGAAATGTAAGAAATACTAGTATGTACGTACTGAAGAGTTAAAGTAACGAGAAGAAACATAACATAGTTCTGCTGGGGGCTCAGCACAACACACCCCTCAAATTAAATTAAGCACACCTGAAATTAAACTTTGCAACTATTCCGGTAGACACTACATTAGAACCACCATGAGCAACGACACTGCCACCTTACTCGGAGTCCTCGTCCACGTCCTCGACTTCGTCCTTGTCCCTCTTCCTCTTGGCCGATACTTCTTTGCTTGAACCGCACACTTGGTTGTTGCTCTTCATCCAACCCTTGTAGATATTGAAGCAAAGGTAGCCATCCATTGCAGCGTAGTGGATGTGGTCTATATCTAGTACATTCTGCTGCCATGCATGACAATGAAACGTGTATGGAGGTTTCTCCAGTTTACCGTACGAAGGATGAACCATGGCTCCTGCCAGGGTCAGCATTGAAGGCTGACGAGAGGACACCAGCCGATTCTTCTGGAGGTCGAAGGTGTTGCCTACAACGAGGCCTATCCGATGCAGGACTTCTTTGTTGTTACCAAAGTCTACAGTAATGAATTTGACTAGGTTGCTCTCGAGGAAGTCCTTAAAATCCTGGCACTCAACGTCGGCATGGCATATGTGGTAGACCAAGCATAAGTCATGCACGCAAACCTAGATCACGGCGGGCTTCTTCCTCTCTTCGTCCTTTAGATCCTTCTCTCGTCCCAGGACTGTAGTGTACTCAACATCTAGCCCAGCAACCCACTCATCATCTGAGTCTTCGAACATGCGTCTGAAGCGAGAAAGGCATCCTTTCACCGTCGCGGAAGAACGGGTGTAGATGACATCGAACTCATCGCCGGTGATGGTTCTAACCTTGTACTCACCGCCGATCGTGGAGATTTGGGACGCCATGGATTTGGGAGGAGGGTTAGGATTAGTGGAACTGCCGTAATGTGAATGGACGGGACGACTAGGAGCGAACCACCATAGTATTGAAGGACGTCCGGGGACGAGTAGGAGCGAACTGCCAGCGTGCGAACGGCAGGGTAGTGGCTTTCCATTCTCCCATGATACGAGCTTCTGAGAGCCCTTGGATCTGAGATCGAACGGTTGCATGGCGTGATTCTAGACCTATGGGTGAATATCCTATCCTGGAGGGTTATTCTGTAAATTTTCAGCAACTTAGCATGCGACCGTTTGATCACAGATCCAAGGGCTGCCAGCAGCCCGTATCATGGTCGCGCCTACCACGACCGTCGCGTCGCTCGCGCGGTCGCGCCCTTGGAGATTTAACACGGTGCGTTAGGCTATCTGATGTTGGCATGTCATACATAGTCATCACTTAGTCACTCATACTACAACAAGGTTGGCTATAAGTGTATTTTTTACTCCTCTCTATCTCTTTCTTCGTACTCCCTCCGCCCCATAATATAAGAACGTTTTTGACACTACTGTAGTGCCAAAAACGTTCTTATATCATGGGACACAGGGAGTACTAGTATTTATTGCATTTGCCAAGGAGTGACCTCTTCCAATGAAATGGTGTTGCTAAGTTTGCTTCATTTAATTAGCTATAGACTCGAAATTGTCTTTTCACCTAGGTACACACGCTTAGCACCGTTTCTTCCTTGGGTCACCAAACTAGTCTCTCTCTTCTTGATTAACTTGCCACATCAGACTTTATGCCTATGTGGCAAGCTTAAGCACCTGTAGGAGCAAGTAAAAGTAAGTACAATAGTGCGCTTTACATGGCATTTTTGCATATGTGGAGGAAAGAGAGGCAAGGAAAAAGTGGAGAAGTGGGCTCTCATGCAAGAGCCAGCCTCTACTACATGGTCGAGCATTGGGAGAGGTACCTGTATGGAGGTGGTCAGGAATTGGGAGACTCACGCCGGTCGTAGCGCCGCAGTTAAAATGATAATGGCAAGTCAAATCACGGGGCCCCACCTGTCCAGCAGTAACTCGCTGTCAAATCACACAGCCCTACGTTTGCAGCAGCCTACTCCCTCGTCTTCTCGCGTCTCTGTCGAACAGACTAGGCGGAACTGCCCCGCCTACCGCGCAGGAAAAGCCCCGCCCTCGACTTTTAAATACAACTACATCCGCTTAAGAATCCAATGATATACTTTTTGTGACATAGTAACTCATATTTAGTTAGTCAAATGGATGACCTAGAACTATGTGCAAGCCGTATAAACCGAGACGCCTAAAAATAAAAAAACCGAGACGCCTAAAAATAAAAAAACCGAGACGGAGAGGGTAGTTCAGCACGTATCTTTCTAGATAAATATAGTCGGGATTCACCAAGGAGCAAAACCAAGTGGTAGGCTGCTCCTGTCGTGTTGGCGTAGCAACTCAAGCAGGGTCAGTCCGCACATGAAATGGCGACACACTTAACAGGAACCCTTTGGCCAACATGTGGCTCATCCACCGTCTTGTTCCACGTGCGATGCACCAAATTACAGTTTGGAGCAGTGGTTGGAATTGGAGGCACCCCGGTCGTAGCGCCGCAGTAGTAGAAAATGAGCGATTAGGGGTCAAATCACAAAGCCCCACCTTTCCCGCATTAAGCTGGACGGACGAAGCAACCATCATTTCACTCTAGGGCGCAAGAGCATAAAGAAAAGAGAAAACAATGATGCGTGCGGCAGCTACCTAGGGCACCCTAGGGTAGGGGTCTCCCTCGTCTTCTCGCGTTTCTGTCGAACCGACTAGGCGGAACTGCCCCGACGCCTACCGCGTAGGAAAAGCCCCGCCCTCGACTTTTAAATATTATACAGTATACTAATTTTGTATCCATGGATTGCGCCCGCGCCATGGAGCAAAGCGTCTAGAAAACGGCGGTACACATGTACGGAGTATACAGCACGCCCGTCGCGTTCGCGTCGCACCCCAGACGGTCGGTCGGTCTGGCACGCTGCTCTCCGAATGGAACGCGCATCATATTGCGTTTGCACACACATGTGGGACGGCAATTGAGAACCGACCATAGGCACACTCCCCGGCCCCGCAAGTCGGGTGACTTAATAGAAGAGGGAGACGAGCGATAGTACTAGAGAAGTGTTGTACTACGTTGGTGCCTGGACGATCCCTGCAAGACACGGAAGATCAGTTCGTCCATGCATGTGACCAGACTCTAGCAGACACGCCTGGATTGGCTATCGTCTACATATCGTGTAGGCTGTGTTGTACATGGCTGTAGTTGTGGTGAGAAATCTAAAAAAAGGTTTCTTGTCATCTCGCAAAATTAGTTGTCATGTGCTTCGGTTCACTGCGAGGGTTAAACAGCGATAACTAAGTTGGGCTACTCATTTGGGGCACATGCACGAACAGTGACTACTCGGCTGCCATCTAGGTCAAGCCGGCTATGTTAATTAGGACATCTATCGACGGACCCCTTTTCTATGAGTTTATCTTTAATTTGAGCTTTGTTCCTCGTCTAGTTTGTCCGTCGGGATTCATGTTTTCTCCTTTGGGCAGTGAGGTTATGATTTCTTGTCATGTCGCATTTTTTCGTGTTATATGTTATAATCCGGCGCTTCAGATCAAAATGACGACAACTGCGCCTCCGGGCCACGTGCATGAAGACTTCTCGACAGTCATTGACGAGGTCAAGCCGGCTCCGGTAGACAAAAGAAAACTAGTACTACTCCACTATATAGGCAGGAGCCTCCACGCTTGGTTGCTAGTGTTGCTCTCTTCACACTGTCTCAGCCTCTCCAAATCTAAACACGACAGCGGTGGCCACACTCTCTCTCTCTCTGCTCACCGCTGGTCACAGATCCAGCCGGATCCTCTCCGCCGGGGAAGGTGAGAAGGTGCAACATTCACGCGGTCGTCCTCGGCGACGGCTCTTACCCACTGCTGGGAGCGTCCCGATCAGCCTGCCTTGCCGTTCTCTCCCAAGCACCGCTGGCGAGGGAGGGCCTCTGACCCCTTCTTCCTCGCTGCCATAGTGTGGGCAGATCCGGCCTCCCGCCGCCCACCTAGCGACATCCCGGCGACCATCAGGTATAACTTCCTTCAAAACCGGCCTTGCTCTACTTCCCGATCTCCTGACATCGCTGCATTTGTATCTTTTACTATTTCTCAGGCCCCCTCATAGATAGGATCGATCGGCTGTTCGAAAACCACTTAATTTTTTTACGTTTAAGAGGTAAAACTAGTTCATGCACTCGAATCTAGTACTACTTGGTTCAAACAAGGAAGAAATGGGGTGGGGGTGGGGGAGGATTTGTTACCTGAATCTAGGACTTGGTCGAAAGAGGAAATAATGGGGGCGAAAAGTAGCAGAGACTGGCTATCCAATTGGTCTCCAGGTCTAATAGGGAAATAAAGGGAAACGCAGTACAAACTCAATATAAACCCGATCTATTGGTTGAAAAAGGAAAGAAAGTGGGGACTGGGGGACAAGTCAACAGAGTAAGTCCAGCACTAGATTTGCTAGCCTCACACAGTATAAGGTGGCTATACCTAACAAAAATGGGACCAACCCAGATATCCTGTTCTGATGTTTGTTGCCCCGAGCCACTCTTATGTAATGCCACTGGTAAAATGTAGCAGTCGCACTGTCAAAAGTACGGACACGTTAAACCAATGTTGTTTTCAATGTAATGCCTCCAGTAATATGAATCAATGGCACTTCTTTACATGTCTTGCTAAAATTTCCCATTAAGATAAGTTGGTTCTTTTCGTTAGAAGTGCAACTGTCCTGGTCCGCCTACTCTCCCGTGCCCAAAGTAATGTCGTATTTAACGGTTGTCATAGTTAATCCTAATGCCCACACTAATATCTAGCAATGCCAGTGCTTTAGAAATTGCTACTGTCCTTGTAGGATTGCCATTCAGGTAAGGAATGTGCTTCTTTTCATTTGATGCATGTTTCATCACTTGTTAGTCACCCTCCTTTCAACCTTTTTGTGCAAACAGAGATATACATTTCACACTCGATCTTAGTTGAACTGCACAAATGATATCCAAATTATAGTTGAGCATTCCAGGAGCTTCACAACCAACCTTGATGTTGCTCAATTTTATTACAACTAATGAAGAAGAAGCTCTGTGGGTTTCGTTTTCTGATGAAAATGGAACCGGGGCTGGAGCCCTTTTCTTAAAAAAAAAATTGAAGAAGAAGGTGCTAGCTCACGGGACATTGCTTCATTTTAGGTGAACTGCACCAAAAGGTCCCATGAATTGAATCATCCATGTTGGTGACTGAAAGAGCCAGCTTCAGCATCCCGGTCTAAGCACCCCTGGCCTCCATCCTTGTGACGCACGGTACACCTCGTTTGCCACCTACTCGACCCTAGTGTCACTAATAAAATGAAGTAATAATACAGTTAAAATGGAGTGAGTGTCATCTCTATCATTTCATTTCCAATGTAGATAAAGTAAGTGCTTCTCTTTGTTAATGTATGTTTCATCAACTAGTCCCATTGTTAATGTTCAAGCGTTTCTGCAAACTGGGGTGCTTAATTTTAGTTGATATGTACAAAAATAGAGATTTGAATGTCTCAAGGCGCCTCCTTGTACTACCGCTGTACACTAATGTTCATCACTGGCAGAAGGTGTATCTGGGAGACTTGGGACGATGTCCAGTATGAGGCGTACCGTATGAGGCGTCGCAGGGCCCATCTCGCCCTCGCATCATGGCATACTATGATACTATCACAATATTTTCTTCTATTTATTTTGTGTGTTTCATCAACTAGTGCCACTATAATGTAATCACGCTTTTTCATTATCTGTGCAAACAGGGTTATTCAGCTGCATTTTGGTGGAACTGCACAAATGTACGTATGGAACCGGCATATATGCAGAGTGCGAGGTGTGCCAAGCAAAAATTACCGACACCAACCATGCTGCATGCACGCATTGGCATCCACCACCACCAGTGGGATGTGTGGCGCTCTCTGTGGACGGATCTTTCTCGGCAGCAAATCATCTAACCAAATACTAGTAGCTTATATTGGCAGTTTTCTAGGGAGTACTCTTTTCTGAAAGAAGCCCCAATCTATTTTTCTTTATTTGTACACTGTGTCACAACTTTGACCCAAAGGTCCAGAGCTATTTTAGGGTGATTGGCGTAGTACTCGGAGACTGATTGTAAGCATGATTTTCATTAGTTGTCACACTGATTGTAAGCATGAGCAGGTGGAAGATTAGGTTAGTGCGAAGCTTACCTTAAACCCTACCGCCGCCGTTGAAATGAGGCGAGCGTCGAGGGAACCGTGGAGAACGGCAGGGAAGCGACGTCGCGCCATCCGGCCTCCTCTTGTGGTGGGAGAACGAATACTCCTGTGGCTCTGGCTGGCTTTGCACCCTCACGAATGGCACACCATACTCGATCGATTCGTTATCCTCTGGGTGCTCGACCTTCGACCTGTACGCCCACCACCTCTGCATGACTGTCGCCTCGGGCGAATCTGTCTGCTCCATCGCCCAGAGGAGATACTCAATGAACTCGGAGGACTGTGGCGTGACTGCCGCCGAGGAGTACATGTACATCGCTGCCCTCATCGCCGCCGTCTCGCTCTTTCGCATACATTGCCACATGGCCCGCACCATCCTCGAAATCTCCCACTCATTGTCAAACCAACTAAGGATCTCCTTCAGCCTGGCTAACTTTGCCTGGTCGCCGCCGGCGATCTGCCTGATTCGCTGCTGCATCCTCTCCATAGATGTCCTTCTGAGTGGTCCGGTGCTAGCTTTGGAAGATGGGAGGAGAGACGGTGGTCTTGCAATAGATTAGAGGGAGAGGCGAGACGGTGGTTTTGGAATGGAGATGATGGAGAGGAGAGGAGGTGGTTTTGCAATGGAGAAGATCAGAAGAGGGGGAGGCGAGATGGTGGTTTTGGAATGGAGATGATGGAGAGGAGAGGAGGTGGTTTTGCAATGGAGAAGAGGGAGAGGAGCGTGCGGCAGCGATTTAGGATTGGACGAGAGGGCCGGCGCACTGTGACTGGATCAAAATCAAAATCAATTTACCCTTCAATTAAGAAAGCGACCCCACATTAACTAGTCTCCCTTTTTTCTGGGTCATAATTGGCCATGATTTTCGCACATAAAATATATGTTATACGTTGCAAAAATAATATAATTTGAAAGTACATTCAGATACGAACCAAACGATACAATTTTTGGTGACATGCATTCACATTTTGCTTGTCAAATATAGTACGTGGTCAAACTTTGACCCAAAATATGCAAAACAACAAAAAAATACTTCCAAGACCAGCACCACTCTTCTCCTCTTAAACCACCGCCGCTCCTCTCCTGTTCCAATCTAAATGCAGCGCCGCTCCTCTCCTCTTCCATTTCAAAACCACCGCCCCTCCTCTCCTGTTCCAGTCCAAAACCAGCGTCGCTCCTCTCCCGTTCTAATCCAAAACCAGTGCTGCTCCTCTCCTCTTCCATTCAAAAACCACCACCGGCGAGTGAAGGTGCTGTGGAGAAGTGGATCGATGGAGGAGTACAACCGATATGCGAGGATCGCAAACGGCGACCCTGTGAAGCTAGCTAGGATGTTGGAGATACAGTCTTGGTTTGACAACAAGGACCAACTAGCGGTGATGGCGTCATCCATGGCCAAATATCTGCAACAGAGTGAAAAGGCAGCGATACTCCCGGAGGGAGTCGCACCGGAGTACATAGAGCTGCTTCTCTGGGCCATGGAGCAAACAGATTCACCGAATCCGATCGTGAGGCAGCGGTGGTGGGAGTACCGATCCCAGATGGAGCATCCACCAGAGATTGAAGGATCGAGCATCTACAGGGTGCCGTTTGTGAGGGTGTCCTGCCAGAGCAAGCCGGTTGAGTCTTCGTCGACCGAACCCAACTGCAAGAGGAGAAAAGCAGTTGGCCCGACGACGCTTCCCCGCCGTCATCTCCCTCGCCGTTCACATCGTCTCACGGGGCGGCTGTCTGCCGCCGAGGAATAGGATGGGGCTGCCCCCCCCGCAGCCCAATAGTCGGGCAGGTTGTGAATTGTTAGGAGGAGCTTAGGGTTGTCAGTATTTGCAGGTTGTGAATTGTGTTTTGTGTTGTGTATTTTGAGAGTACTTTCAGATATGAATGTCTTTTGAATTTCAGATTTGCAGTATTGAGCATATGAAGTATTTTATGAATTCTAGAGATCTATTTTTAGCACTTCAAAAATGTAGTTTCATAGGAGTATAAAAGTGCAGAAAATGTGATTCTCAGAGAAGAAACTGCAAGTTTCAGTTTTAGATAAGAAACTGCAAGTTCAGTTTCAGATAAGAAACTTCAACTTACAGAGGCAGGGCATTTATATTAACACGGCCTTTTCAAACAGGGTTAACATCATGTTGGAAGTTTTATTCATGGTCGAAACTAGAACTACCAGCCAGTTAACATCATGCTGATCAACATTCATGCATAGCACATCTTCATATGATGCACAGTCAAAATGCCCACACAATGTCGAGTGTGCGAAACACAGAGAAAACGAGGGACGAAGTTTTGGCAAGTGTTGGACGTGGTTTTGGGCTGCCCCGTCTAGGCCTGCTCCCTCCTCCCCGCGGCCGGCTCTGCTGCCGCGCAGGCCTCACCGCCCCACCGTACTCCCATCACTGGCCTAGCCATCCCTCTACTCACCCACACCCGCTGTTATTCTCCGGCGACGGCAGACGAACCAGTAAACCCTCGTACAGTCGTACTCCCCTCCGCGTGGGAAACAACTGCCGATTCTTCCCTGCCTCTATGGCGTTCCCTTCCTAGGCCTCGCCGTTGTCCACCGCCCTGGTGCTCTCGGCGCGGCCTGGTCAACGTGGTCAACGACCGACATGCATCTGCAGTGGACTTTACGTGGAGAGGCCGACAGCTGGGTCCATGGCCGCACGCAAGGAATGCCTCCTTATTACGCGCAAAATAATGATTCCTCCACTTGACATCAGGGGCCCACCGAAAGGGCCTCTGTATTTCACGAAAAAAACATTACCGCCGCTGACAGCTCGGACCCACCAACTATATCTTCGCACGCAAGGAAGTGCCTCCTTATTACGCACAAAAAAATTGAATACTCCCCCTGCTAGCTGAGACCCACCATGGTGGGACGCTGACTTGTGGGCCTACTAAGTTGATTGGGACGGGGGCCTTTGTCAACTTTAGTCAATATGAACGATTCTAGCTCCAGTGACCGTACGATGTCCATCCAACGGCCGTAGTGCTTCTTCAACCTCTGGTCTTCTTGCTCCAGCCGCCCAAAGCAGCACCGGTCGTGTCGCATGCTCCTGCCTCCCGTGGCCGGCTGTGCTGCCGCGGAGGCCTCACCGCCCCCTACTATTCCCACCGCTGGCTAGGCCCTGCGGCGACGGCAGCCTCACACCGCAGCCGAACTAGTGAACCCTTGTACTCCTCTCCGCGCGGGCTTCTACTGCCGCGTCTTCCCCGGCTCCTCGTCGTCCCCTTCCTAGGCCTCGCCGTCGTCCACCGCCGTGGTGCTCTCCGCGCGGCGTGGTCAACGTGGTCAAGGAACAACTTCCATTGGAATAGTACTGTACGTGGAGAGGCTGACTGCTGGGTCCACGGCCACAACCCAGTTTTTTTGTGATTTGCCAAGTAAGTCGCTTTGTCAGGCCTGTTGGGCTGCAAATCTTTCAAGACGAGGAGAGCTTTCATTCGGCTGGCCGAGAAAATGGCCCATCAGTAATGAGAAATGGGTTGTACATTCTTAAAACACAGCAAACCGGCAATTAGTTTCAAATATCTTTTTTTCATTTCGAGATTTTAAATTACATTAATTTTTATGCGTGCAGAATTTGTTGGATTTTATATTGATATACATTTATTTTTAAAATCAGTTTGAATGTGAGTCGAAATTTCGGGATTAAAAAAAGTTCGGACCGCACCGAAATATGCAAAATTTTGTATAATTTTTAACCGTGGCCACAATATGGGCTGTAATTCTAACAAAAAGAATATGGGCTCCAAAAAACCTTAATAATTAGCAAATGGGCTGTAAATTATTAGAAATAATGGCAGATGGGTTGTATGTTGTTTTCCACAGATTTGAGGCTTTCCTAAAAAAAGGTTGACGCACAAGCAGTGACTGTTGGACGGCCATCCAACGGCCGTCGTGCTTCTTCAATCTCTGCTCTTCCTGCTCCAGCCGCTCAAACAAACGCTGGCGGGACTGCTTGCTCCCTCCTCCCCGCGGCCGACTCTGCTGCCACGCAGGCCTCACCGCCCCACCGTACTCCCATCGCTAGCCTAGCCATCCCTCTACTCACCCACACCTGCTGTTATTCTCCGGCGACGGCAGACGAACCAGTAAACCCTCGTACAGTCGTACTCCCCTCCGCGTGGAAAACAACTGCCGAGTCTTCCCTGCCTCCATGTCGTTCCCTTCCTAGGCCTCGCCGTCGTCCACCGCCCTGGTGCTCTCGGCGCGGCCTGGTCAACGTGTTCAACGACTGACATGCATCTGAAGTGGACTATACGTGGAGAGGCCGACAGCTGGGTCCACAGCCGCACGCAAGGAAATGCCTCCTTATTACGCGCAAAATAATGATTCCTCCACCTGACATCAGGGACCCACCGAAAGGGCCCCTATATTTCGTGAAAAAAACGTTACCGCCGCTGACAGGTCGGACCCACCAGCTATATCTTCGCACGCAAGGAAGTGCCTCCTTATTACGCACAAAAAAATGAATTGGGAGGCTGACTTGTGGGCCTACTCAGTTTACTGGGACGGGGGCCTTTGTCAACTTTAGTCAATATGAACGATTCTAGCTCCAGTGACCGTACGATGTCCATCCAACGGCCGTAGTGCTTCTTCAACGTCTGGTCTTCTTGCTCCAGCCGCTCAAAGTAGCGCCGGTCGTGCCGCATGCTCCTGCCTCCAGTGGCCGGCTGTGCTGCCGCGGAGGCGTCACTGCCCCCTACTATTCCCACCGCTGGCTAGGCCCTGCGGCGACGGTAGCCTCACACCGCAGCCGAACTAGTGAACCCTCGTACCCCTCTCTGCACGGGCTTCCACTGCCGCGTCTTCCCCGGCTCCCCGTCATCCCCTTCCTAGGCCTCGCCGTCGTCCACCGCCCTGGTGCTCTCGGCGCGACATGGTCAACGTGGTCAAGGAACGACTTCCATCGGACGTGGACTGTACGTGGAGAGGCTGACAGCTGGGTCCATGGCCGCTACAAGGAAGTGCCTCCTTATTACGCGGAAAATAATGATTCCTCCACCTGACAGCTGGGACCCACCGGATGGGCCACTGTATTTCGCAAAAAAACGTTTCCCCCGACTACTGGGACCCACCAGCTACATCTTTGCACGCAAGGAAGTGCGTCCGTGCAAAAAAACGATTCGCCCCCCTGACTGCTGGGACCCACCAGCTACATCTTCGCAGGCAAGGAAGTGCCTGACAGTCGGGACCCACCTGGTCGAAGCGTACGTAGCGTTGTCATTCTGGTCGCGAACGTGTACGTACATATATACTGGTGGATGTAGAGGCGCGTACGTGTCATAGTAGAGGCGCGTACGTGTCGTAGTAGAGGCGCGCACGTAGCATGTACACGTACGTACAGCGGCCAGGGTGCAAGAAAGAAAATACGGCCACGTATGTGTACATACGGGCGGGGTCTCGAACGCCTACTCGCGCATACATATGGCCAGGGCTCGTGTACATGGCTGGGTCGGAATGGAGAAACAGCATCGTCGTCGTGTTCATGGGGAGGCAATGGAATGTGTCGTGTTCATGGGGAGGCAACGGAATGCGTCGTGTTCATCGGGAGGCAACGAAACGCGTGGGAGCCAACCGGCTGGGTTAGAACGGAATGCGTGGTCGTGTTCATCGGGAGGGCTTGGACGGAACAGGCGATGGAAACGAGGCCTGGCGTACCGCACAAGGAGGAAACGGACCTCCTACATTCGGAACGGGGTCCTGTTGATCGGGAGGGGTGTGGCGTACCGCAAAACGGAGGAAACGGACCTCCTACGGTCGAAACAGGGGTCCTGTTGATTGGGAGGGGTGTGGCGTACCACAAAACAGACGAAACAGACCTCCTACGGTCGAAACGGGGGTCCTGTTGATCGGGAGGGGTGTGGCGTACCGCGAAACGGACGAAACGGACCTCCTACGGTCGAAACGGGGGTCCTGTTCATCGGGAGGGGTGTGGCGTACCGCAAAACGGGACTCCACGGGATACTGTTCATCTCCACCGTCGACCTCCTCCAGCGTCCACGGGCTACCGTCAACCTCCTCCAGCCTCCACGGGCTCCTGTTCATCCAGCCTCCACCGCGCGCTACTCCACCGGCTACTGTTCAACCACCCCTCCACGGGCACCCCTCCACCGTCTACTGTTCATCCAGCCCTCCACACCACGGGGTCCTGTTCAACCACCCCTCCACGGGCACCCCTCCACGGTCTACTGTTCATCCAGCCCTCCACCACACCACGGGGTCATGTTCATCCAGAGGCAACGCCACCGCTCACTGTTCATCCAACCCCCCCCCCCCCCCCCCGCAACGCTCACTTTTCATCCCAGAGGCAGCATCGATCGGCTTCAGTTAGCAGCAGTAGCGAAGGAATCGCTCGATCGGTTTCAGTTAACAACCATTGATCGATCGCTCGGGTTCAGTAACGCGTAGCCTGCAGTGCAATCGCTCGGGTTCAGTTAGAGCCCAACGCCTCGCTTGGGTTCAGTTAGAGCCAACGCCTTGCACACACGCGCGTACGTGTATGAGAGAAACGCACATCGCTCGGCCCCCGACCTCCCACGGTAACCGGGAACTCCCCGAAATTTTCCTTGCCCTCGCTTCTACCACGGTTTTTTCTCTCATGGACGGCCCAAAGAATGTCATGCAGCTGCGTCTCCGGCCCGCCCAGGATGAAAAGCCCATTTTCTGTCATGATTTTTTGTCATAGAAGTAGGAGCCCACCACATCTATGATGATACCGGGTTTTGTCACAATTATCATCATAGAAGTGTCATATGTATGACAGAAAAAAAATTCGTTCGGCCCAAATGTCACGGATGTGTCTTTTTTTGTAGTGTATGCTATATGTATGGTTTGCCGATGATATGATCCAAGATGATCGAGTATGACAATCTTAATGTAGTATGATGCTATGGTTCTTGCTTATAAGCTCTTTGTTTATCTTTCCTGTTTCCTTAAAAGCTTGTTCGGCTCTTTGTCTTTTGAGCTCTTTTCACATGCAAAACTTCACGAACCAAGATAGCAATTGTGTATGCGATGACACTTTGTGACACAAAAGATGATACCAAGATATGTACCAAGATGATATGGTAAGTATGCAATGTAAAGTATGACCACTAATGTGCACAAGTGACGTTGCCGGCAATACTCAAAGGCTAGTCTTTATAGGTAAGATACGCAAAATTGGGCTATGGTGGTTATCAATGTAATGGCAATGTATAATGATATCACGATACCAAGATGAGGTTACTGCTCTTGCTTGCGGTATGGTGTCAAAATGGTGTAGTGGTCGTTGTTGATGACGAGTCCGTGGCGAAGATGAGCGGCGGTGATGTTGATGTCGAACCGTACCTAAATAGGCAAAACACAATAGGACACGGGAATCGCAACTCAAATTCTCAAAGCAAAACGTGTCAAAATTGTCGGAATTGGTAGTGGGTAAGCGATGGTGGAGTTTGCGGAAAGCAGTGGTGCTATGCGGAACTGACGGCGGAATGCCGAATGGAATGTGGGAACCGGAGCAAAACTTGGCAAAAGATAGGCAGGAAACGGGGCGGTGGATGGAGATGATGCTGTCAGGGGCCGGATGTCCGAGGTGGCCGGATGTCCGGGGGTCGGGCCGAATGTTCGGGCTCTGTATCCATGGATGAACTCGAAGAACTCCGCGTGGAAGAGGCAAATTCGGGAGATTTCGTGGATGAAAATTGGGGAAAAGCTAGATCTACCTGCAACACACGAAATCCGTGGATCAAATCCAACAAAACTTCATCAAACCAAAAAATCACAACAAAAATTGGGGGGCTATTTTTGTGGGGAATTTTTGAATTAGGGACAAAATCAAGAAAACAAGGCTAGAAAACAAAGAGGGGAGGCTCCGAAATCGTGATCAATGTGGCTCATGATACCAAGATGGTGTAGGGTGGAACCCTACACAGACGATCTTTCACGAAAGGAGCGGATCCCGCGGTGAACACGAAGAACACGAGGAGAAATCATGAGGGGAAAGGCGAGAGAAACACTCAAACCAACAAGATTAGGTCACACATATGATAGACCCGAGTACATATAGAGATCACACGGTCCAAATCCAACAAGAGACGATACATAGGGTAACCGGTTCTTCTCCGTGAGGAGGTCTTGAGGTCTTCCCATTAGGGGTGTTGAATCCAAGTGGATCTTCTCCGGAGAGGTGTCAGTCCCTCGTGGTGGAGTAGATCTGGATGGATGAGCGAGGCTCTATCTCACATATGAGCTACCACAATGCTAACCCTAGAAAGAGGGAGGAGGAGGAGTATATATAGTCTAGGTGGGCGAAGGGGTACATGGGCCTCGGCCCTTCACTGTGCACAGATAGACGGGTCCAGATGTCCAGGCGTCGGGCCGGATGTGCGGGCCTTCAGGAGGAGCCGGATGTCCGGGCTGGGGGCCGGATGTCCGGGCTGGGGGCCGGATGTCCGGGCTGGGGGCCGGATGTCCGGGCTGGCGTGATCGGCCTCGGTGATCTCTGGATAGAGGGTGCTGGATTTCCGGGCTTCGGGCCGGATGTCCGGGCTGTGGCGGGATGTCCGGGGCCCGTAGGTACTTGGCGGCAGGGCGGCTACTATGGGTGATGTTCCAGGGGCCGGATGTCTAGGGTCATGGCCGGATGTCCGGCTCCTGGAAGTTGTTCTTGACTCCTTCCGTTGGTTCTCTTCGTCCATGAACTTGGGGACTTGTCCGTCTTCACGTGCATCTTTGGGAGGGTCCTCTTGGTACCTAACCATGCACAACATTTCCGACTTAGGTAGTAGCCATGTCTCGAGTGGATCATATGTGATATCACTAAGGAAGGAAGTCACCTCAGTCTCAAGAGCTCTAGCTCATCCTCTTGGCACTTGGTGAGACGATGGTATGTCCATGGGGATGACCATAGGATGCTCCGCATCACATAGGCTAATGCGTGAAACACTCAGATGATAAAGGTGCTTAAACAGATAAAGTACAACATCTAGACCTTCCTGGCATGCTTGATCATGATGCTGCAGCTGTCTGTGTACTCATCGGTTACGAGAAGCCGACACGCTCTCATGTCCAAGATCCTCCTGTACATGTCGTAGCATGCGTATGCGTCCTTGGCCGTGTAGGTTATGGAGGCTAGATTCAGAGTTACCTCCCACGTGTCCAGGTCCTTGGTATCGTTGTTTACTTTCATGTTGGCGTAGCAAGGGTCGATGATGGTCTCGGCGAGGTCAACCACGGAGTCCTTCTCCTACTCATTGCCAATGATCTTGTATTGCTTCTGGATGTCGACAAGCTTGTTGCACTAGATGGCCGAATCGTCGTGTTCTTCCTTCTCTCTCCACCGTAGCGAAGGTGCAGTCGGCGCTGCCGATGAAAGGGCGAATGCTCCAGAACCTCTGATGGCCCGACAGTAGTGGTGGATGAGAACCTCGTCCCGCACGCATACCTGGGCGACCGCGATCCGCTGGTCCCGGTCAGGAGACGAATGTATGGGCACAAGGTCTAGTCCTGTGACCTTGTGCTTTCTCGTCATGTAGGTACTGCTTAAACATGGCAAGGCAGAGCTTCACCGAGACTGGATCGTTGGTGTACATCACATTCAACTTGGAGCAGCCATGGGACTTAACGGCGAACGCAAAGGTGAACTCCTTGCTGAAGTCCATATCCAACAGGCTCACCCCTCGGATCGCCATTGGAGTCTCTTCAAGTGAACGAGTGGGTAAGCAGCGACAACAGTTCATTTTTTAGCTCTCGGGGAACTGGATTCAACAGTAAACTGAGTGTGTATAGGCGACGACAGTTACTACCCCTCCCTCGCCGACTGCACGCCCGACAGAACATGCACCCTCGGCGCATTCAAACGCCTCCATTAAGAAACCTATTCCGGCCACACGTCGGTTCACGAGCGGGTCTGTATTCGTACTGTAATAACAAGTGTTAGTGGTCACTTTACTTAAATTTAGTTAGATTTAATAGAAATTTATTCTTAAAACAAGCAATGCATTGGCTAGTTCTATCAGTGCCACAGGATCAACATGCACAACAATTAGAATTATTATTCTCAGGACGCACACGATCAGCACATTTGTCGCACTTTCACACAGATAATACTACCAAGTTTGAACTGTTTGTTATGGTTGCTGTCCTCTGCATCATCATGCCGTGTTGCCCAACTTGCAAGATTCAGAACCAACAAATAAGATTCAAATAATAAGTACAACAGAGATGTCTACACATCTCATTGATTCCCAGCTTGCAAGATTCAGAACCAACAAATAAGATTCAAATAATAAGTACAACAAAGATGCCTGCACATCTCATTGATTCCCAGCTTGCAAGATTCAGAACCAACCCATTAGAGCCTTTTGATAAATTGAATATTGGGATTAAATCCATCTTGGCTAGTCGTGTCATACAACCAAAGAACTTGGCGAATCTCTTGACCATCACAACATCTGTAGTTGAGTATTCCTGTTTGCACAACACAAATAAGAAAGAGCATGATTACTATAATAGTGGCACTCCTTGAACTCAACCTGCAGCTCCACTCGATGATTCAATTCATGCGACTTTTTCTGTAGTTCACCTGAAATGAAGCTAAGATTGCATCATTCAACTAGCAAGAAGTACTTGCTCTCGTGAGCTGGCATGTTCTTCTTTAGTAGTTGCACAAAAATTGAGCAACATTAAGGTTGGATGTCCTGCTCATGTAAGGTGCAACTATAATTTGCTTATCCTTTTGTGCAGTTCCACTAAAATAAAGTGCAATTGTGGTGATAGTGACGGCTCATCTTGCAAAGTCTAATAAAATGTTGCATGAGATTACCAGCAGAATTTGATGGAGATTTGGGAAACTCCAATCACCATTTTGTGCAGTTCCACCAAAATTGAGAGATGTTGCCCACGTGACATTTTAGTTGAACTGCACAAGACACTCATTCCAAAAAAAAGTGTTTTGTGTAGTTCAGCAAAAGGTCATAATAGCAACAAGGTGAAATGGATATCCCTATCTGCACAAAAAGATAGAAAGTAAACAGTTGCTGGTCAATAAGAATATACGGAACATACACGAAATGAAAAGAAGCATCTTAGTTATGTTCATGGCAATCATGCAAGGACAGTAGAAATTTTAAAACGTCAGCAATGCTTCATGTTACCGGAAGCATTATGATCAACAATGACATTCATCAAATATGGGATTACTTTAATGGTGGCATTGCTTGTTTACCAGATACAGTAAATCAATAGTAGCTAAAGAGTTGGTTTAAGGGCATGGGACCGTAGGGACACCAGGTCACTCAGTAGCGTAAAGAAGCAACTTACTTATCATACTGGGGAAAATAGCAGGAGTACCATTTGTAACAAAGTTTAATTGCAATATATCACTGGAGGCATTAGATTAATAGTAACACTGGTTAGACATGTCCTTAAGGTAACAGTGTGATCGCATCATTTTAAATGCACCCTTACATTAACAACAGCAAAAAGTTGGTATAAGGACATCCGACAGTGGACGCATCAGCACAATGTACCTACAAGGAGGCATAAAGTGGTGATGCTGAGTTTGTTCATGCTCTGTGAGGGCAGCAAATCTAATCCTGGAGACCTTTTACTATGTGAGGGCAGCAAATCTAATCCTGGAGACCTTTTACTATGTGAGGGCAGCAAATCTAATCCTGGAGACCTTCTACTATGCCAGGGAAGCAAATCTAATCCTGGAGACCTTTTGCTATGTGAGAGCAGAAAATCTAATCCTAGAGACCTTTTACTATGTGAGGGCAGCAAATCTAATCCTGGAGACCTTTTACTATGAGAGGGCAGCAAATCTAATCCTGGACATACTCTGTTGACTTGTCCACCAGCCGCCAGTTTCTATCCTTTTTTCAACCAATAATAGATCTGTTCCTTATCTAGTTTGTACTGCGTTTTCCCATTATTTCCCTTTTCAACCAATAGACCGGTTGGGTATCCGGTCTCTACTACTTTTCGCCTGTTATTTCCTCTTTGAATCAAGTCCTAGATTCATGCTACGACTTCCCCCCTTTCTTCGTTGTTTGAACCAAGTCCTAGATTCGAATGCATGAAGTAGCTTTACCTCTAAGAATACTAAAAATTTAGGTGGATTTGGAAGAGCTGATGGAAGTAGAAAAATATGCACATGTAGACACGTGGGGAGTTGGGGCAGTAGAGCAAGGCCGCTTTCGAAGAACTTATACCTGAGAGTCGTCAGGATGTCGGTAGTGGCAGGTCGGATCTGCGCACAATACGACTGGGTGGAAGAAGGGTCGGAGGACCTCCTGAGCCGGCGCCGTGTCGGGGAGAACGGCACGGGCAGAGGATCGGGCCCCGCCGGCAGCTGTGGGTTTCCTCCCTCGCCGGCGATGACCGCGTGAACGATGCACCTTAGTCCTCTACACACACCGGCCGAAGGGATCCGGCCGGACTTGTGACCAGCGGTGAGCGGAGAGTAAATGTCGCTATCGCTGTCTTGTTTAGATCTGGAGAGGATGAGAGAATGAAGAGAGCAACCCTAGTAAAGCAAGCGCTCAGGCCCCTGCGTACATATATAGTGGAGTGATTATCTTTTTCTCTCCACAACAAGCATTTCAATTTGTGTACCTGGCACTAAAGAAAAGAAACTCTCTATTTATGGTGACTAACTGTACGACTCCTACTTACTAGTAGTAGTATTGTTCACTTGTGCTCCCCGGCCCTCCATTCATTGAACAACCCCACTGGTGAATAAACATACTATACTAGTATTTATATAGAATGAACAAGCTCGAACTATTTTCGCGTAGTTAAAAGTTGAGGGCGGGGCTTTTCACGGGCAGTACGCGCGACAGTTTTCGCATAGGCGGTTTGACAGAGAGGCGAGGAGGGTGAGGGAGTAGCGGATTCAACTTACTTAGGTGGTGTTTGGTTAGGCTGTGGATTTTTTAAACAGCTGTGAAAAAGTAACTGTGAAAAATCTGCTGTGAGAAAGTTGAAGGCCATTTGGCAAACTAGCTGTATAAGATGTGGCTCTGGAGATAAATATCTGAAATACCCCTAAAAGCTGAAATACCCATAATAAAATCATTATAGTTGATTTAGACCACTAATAAAAACCTAATTAAATAATTATCCAACTCTTATATACACAACTGGTCGACATATAAATGATTGTTTTAGAAAGGAAAGAAACATTTTTAATGTTTCTAAGGGTTCACAATAATATGAAGCCTAACAAAACTATCTGCATGTGCGCGTACGCCGTCTCGTCCATGCTTGGTGGTGGAACTTGAACAAGATCAGAAACTTGTGGCCTTTGCGTACGTTGCAGGACATAGCTAGCTGGTTCTCCGGGTTCCTTTTTTTAGTTGTGACACCAAGTGACATGACAACGAGCCAAGGCGTGGTTGTTTCCGAGATAGGCATGAAGCGGACGGGGCGGCCATGCCAGGCTCCGGCGCCCTGGTGCACAGTAGGCATGTCGGAGTAAATGGCCACGGGTAGCCTAACCGACTGCCCCTGGTCCTTCTGAAAAAATTATCAGGCCTTCGGGCCTCCAAGCACTCCGAGCATTGGGCCGCCTTCCCTGGCCGGCTACCACTAAAGCCGACTCGCGGAAGGCGACCCAGCCTCACCAACTCCTCCCCAGGACGATTACGGGGTGGCCGACTCCCAGAAGCCGGCCAAGAAGGACGCCGACTCCTAGGAGCCGGCCAAGACCACAACCACTCCAAACCACTCCCACATAACGGCGACGTGACGGGGTGTGGCCATAGTGCGGCCCACTACCCCCGAAGCCCGAGGCGGGCGTGGCTACAGGATGCCGTGCGGGACGGACGTCTCCCGTGCGGCTCGACACTGTAGCCATGTTGGCCTCGACGTCACCCACGACCGACTCCCGTACGGCCCGCGGGCGGTGGGCCCCTTCGGCCAGAGAGAGGCGTGAAGGCGGCCCGGCCTTTCCCAGTCGGCCAAGGGTGTAGCCGGCCTCCAGAAGCCGGCTACTCTCTCCCTCGAAGCAGGAGCCCCATTAAGGAGACAAGACGAGGTAAGGCTATAGTGATAGCCCCCGAGGCGGCCCACTGTAGCCACGCTTACCTCGACAAAGCCCTCGTCATCATAGGCGAGGCTACAGTAAGAAGCCGCCGACAAGACCCTAGGCGGTGGGGCCGGCCTGTCGACCAAGTAGCCGGCAGCCGGCGGGACCCACCAACCGGCGGGACCCAGCAGCCGGCGGAGAAGCCGGCGAGCGTAGACACTGACGGCTGGGACCAGTTCCCAGTTGGATTACCATTGTACCCCGGGGGGTAGGCCTATATAAACCCCCCGGAGCACCCATGCAAAGGGTTCGCACCCAAGCATAGTTGGCCTCTAAGCATAGAGTTGCCCTCTAAGCATAGCACACACACCATAGATAGAGAGAAGCAAGAGCCAGCCTTGTTCTTCTTCTCCCTTGATCTCAACAGCTCTAGGAGCGATTGTAGCTACCTTTTATCAATCTAGTGATCATGCGGAGACCCCGCAGAGCAGGACTAGGGGTGTTATCTCCTCGGAGAGCCCCGAACCTGGGTAAGATTCACC
This sequence comes from Aegilops tauschii subsp. strangulata, assembly GCF_002575655.3. Lineage (NCBI taxonomy): Eukaryota > Viridiplantae > Streptophyta > Magnoliopsida > Poales > Poaceae > Aegilops > Aegilops tauschii. The sequence goes on from NC_053038.3 coordinate 248,966,529, forward strand.
GGCGTGCATGTCTTCGCCTCATCCCGTTTCTAGGCACCGACGACGTTTTATTGGCTCCCACAATGATAAGCCATCCCTTGGCATATGTCGCACCAACCACACGACATTTGGCGCCCACCGTGGGGCCAGGTGCACCGTCGTCCGGAGACCTGTTCTGGACGGGAACCCTCTTCCTCCCCCGCGAGCGCAGCCAGCCTGCTGCGCCCGATGGCCTTTGCCTCGACGCGCTGCAAGGCGTCGACGATGCCTGCGCAGCGAGCCGCCTCGCCGATCTGCTCGGTGACACTCGCATCTCCGATGAGCCTGCGTCCGACGCAGGCACCGACTACCCCGAGAGCCGCCTCGTCAGCCTCCTCGACCAACTTCACGTCTCCAGCGAGCCTGCTGCGGACATGGAGGCTGTCGGCTCCACCGACCCGATGCTCATCGACTCCGACACCGCGTCGCTTGACGCCTACCCCTCCGACGTGGTGGTCTTCGACGACCCCCTCCCTCGAGCTGACAGCGGCAGCAGCGCTGTCACCGAAGTGTTGGTCATCAGCCACGTCTCCAACTCGGGCAAGAATGCCCGCAACGCCCAGCAAGCGGCGATGCACGACCTCTCCGTCCCCATCCCGGCCGACGCCGACGCCGAAACACTAGAGGCACGCCGCCTTGCCCTCATCGCGGAGGGCCAAAAGATAGCCTCGATGAGACGCCTCACCGAGGCCCACCAGCGCGAAGTCGACCGGGCCGCCTTCGGCACGCCGCCGCCTAGCGGCCCGAGCCGAGCTGGCTTCGTCCAGAAACGCGGCGCAACCGTCGCCAGCATGCTAGGCACGGATCGCCCCATCTATGCCACCCCGCTCGAGAATCTGCGAGCCGCTCAGGCGGCTGCAGAAGAGCTCAACGGGCTGGGAGCCGATGAGCTCCCCTACATGACGAGACGGATCCAACAGCTGCTCGACGCGGCTGCAGAACGGCACGAAGCCGGCGCCCGTGCTGATAGTCATCCCCCGCGCAGGGAGCACGCCGCGACGTCCCGCTCGCCGACTGCGAGCGGCGTGCGCCAGAAGAAAGACAAGGAGCCGGCTGCCAGCCGCAGCCGGACTCGCATCACCATCGAGCGCGACGTGGATGGCCGCCCTCGAGCTGTAGAGCACCAAGGAAATCTGCCTCCTCCCCCGCCTCGAAGAGAAAGACGCCTTACTCCGCCGCCTGTCACACATCCGACTCTTGGCGACCGACTCGGCCGCCGAGAAGGAGTCGGCGAGAACGACGCCCGCCACAGGATCGACCGCCTTGCTCGATCCTTGGCGTTAGAAGAAGAAGACGATGTCAGCCCACCATGCTTTGGCCCCCGCATCCGCGACGAGCCCTTCCCCAAAGGGTTCTCGCTCCCTAGAGACATGCCCAAGTACAACGGCTCGGTGAAGCAGGAAGATTGGCTCATCGACTACTCCACGGCCGTCAGCATAGCCAACGGCAATCGGCGCGTCGCCGTGAAGTACGTCCCCCTCATGCTGCAAGGCACTGCGCGCACATGGCTCAACAGCCTCAAGCCCTACAGCATCAACAGTTGGCTGGACTTCACCGAAGTTTTCGTCCGCAACTTCACCAGCACCTACAAGCGGCCTCCCAAGCCTCGCCAGCTCTCCCTCTGCGTCCAAGGGCCCAACGAGTCGACCCGCGACTACCTCACGCGATGGGCCGAGCTCCGCAACTCCTGCGAGGGAGTGCATGAGGTCCAGGCCATTGAGTACTTCACCGCCGGGTGCCGAGAGGGCACCCTCCTCAAGCACCGACTCCTCTGCGACGAGCCGGCTACCCTCGACGAGTTGCTGATCACCGCCGACAAGTACGCCACTGCCGACTCCTCAATGAAGAGCGAGCTCCGAGTGGACGCCTCGGGGAAAGTAATTGCTCCGGCTCCCAAGACGCCGGCTGGCGACCCTAATCGGCGCCCCTACCAGAACGACCACAAGCGCAAGGGCCCCATGCCGACCTCCTCCAGTCGGCAGGTGGCCACAGTTGAAGACGAGCAGCCCGAAGAGCGGCCTGCTCCCAAGAAGAAGGGTGGCCGGCCGCCCTGGCAGCCGTCTTTCTCCTACGAGCAAGCACTCGATGCCCCCTGCAAGTTCCACAGCGGCGCGAAGCCATCCAACCACACAACCCGGAAATGCCACTGGCTCACCCGCATCACTAAGGGTGAGGGAATGTTGCCGCCTCCGCCTCCCGGCCAGCCGCCTCCAGCCCCCCAGCAGCCGGCGGCTCAGCCGGCAGTCGGCGCCATCCAAGACGAGTTCCCCGAAGCGCACGACGCCTACGTCGTCTTCACTAGTCAAGCCGACGACAAGCGCAGCCGACGCCGACGGCACCAAGAAGTGAACGCAGTCGCCTCTAGTACCGCCCAGTTCATGCACTGGTCGGAAAGGCCAATCAGCTGGAGCCAGGCCGACCACCCAGAGGTGATGCCTTCGCCTAGCTCCTACGCTATGGTCTTGGACGTCACCCTTGCGACGGAGAGGCGAGCTGCCAGATTTTCCCGCGTCTTGATAGACGGCGGAAGCAGTATCAACATACTGTGCCGCGATACCATGGACAAGCTGAACATCAAAGCGAAGCAACTCATGCCGAGCCGCACCGTCTTCCATGGTATCGTACCCGACCTATCTTGCTCTCCAATCGGCAAGATCAAAATGGATGTTCTCTTCGGAGACAAAGATCATTTTCGCCGGGAAGCAATATGGTTCGAGGTAGTGGATTTGGAGAGCCCCTATCATGCACTGCTTGGCCGACCTGCTCTGGCCAAGTTCATGGCTGTGCCCCACTACGCCTACCTGAAGATGAAGATGCCAAGCTCGAAGGGGATCATCACGGTAGCCGGCGACTACAAGAATTCCATCGAGTGTGCCATGGCCAGCAGCCGGCTGGCCGAGTCCCTCGTGGTGGCAGAAGAGAAGAAGATGTTGGAACGGGTTGTGGCCATGGCCGGCAAGCAGCCGGCCTTGTCCCCCAAACCCAAGGATTGTGATGCGCAGGGCTCCTTCCAGCCTGCAAAAGAGACGAAGAAGATACCTCTGGACCCGGAGAACCCGGAGAGGTTCGCTGTGATTGGGGCGAACTTGGACAGTAAATAGGAAGGCCAGCTCCTCGACTTCCTCCGTGAGAATCGAGACATCTTTGCATGGTCCCCAAAGGACATGTTGGGTGTCCCGAAGGATTTAGCCGAGCACAAGCAACATGTCCGAGATGATGCGAAGCCGGTCAAGCAACCCCTCCGCCGACTATCAGAAGAGAAGCGAAGAATCGTGGGAGAAGAGATAGCCCGGCTCCTTGCCGCCGGCTTTATCATGGAAGTGTTCTTTCCAGAATGGCTTGCCAACCCAGTTCTGGTTCTGAAGAAGAATAACAAGTGGCGCATGTGTATAGACTACACGAGTTTGAACAAGGCCTGGGGAGGAGTTGGTGAGGCTGGGTCGCCTTCCGGGAGTCGGCTTTAGTGGTAGCCGGCCAGGGAAGGCGGCCCAATGCTCGGAGTGCTATGTGAGAGCAGACTCTGACTCTGACTTAGTCGGCTTGCTCTTCGTCAGAGCCCTCTGCTTCGGCCGGCCGGCGGGTCAGGCACGGAGCGTCGCTTTGTCCCCGACCGGACCGAACACGACCTGAAGGCGACCTTCCCTGGCCGCCTTCCCTGGCCGGCTACCACTAAAGCCGATTCCCGGAAGGCGACCCAGCCTCACCAACTCTTGAAGATCCATTTATTCTCTATGGCTTGCCGATCATCGGGCAAGTCAACCAAAGTCCAAACTTTGTTCTCATACATGGATCCCATCTTAGATTTTATAGCCTCAAGCCATTTCGCAGAATCTGGGTTCATCATCGCTTACTCATAGTTCGTAGGTTCGTCATGGTCAAGTAACACGACTTCCAGAACAGGATTACCGTACCACTCTGGTGCGGATCTTACTCTGGTTGACCTACGAGGTTTGGTAGTAACTTGATCAGAAGTTTCATGATCATCATCATTAACTTCCTCACTAATTGGTGTAGGCATCACTGGAACTGATTTCAGTGATGAGCTACTTTCCAATAAGGGAGTAGGTACAATTACTTCATCAAGTTATACTTTCCTCCCACTCACTTCTTTCAAGAGAAACTCCTTCTCTAGAAAGGATCCATTCTTAGCAACGAAAATCTTGCCTTCGGATCTGTGATAGAAGGTGTACCCAACACTTTCCTTTGGGTATCCTATGAAGATACATTTCTCCGGTTTGGGTTCGAGCTTATCAGGTTGAAGCTTTTTCACATAAGCATCGCAGCCCCAAACTTTAAGAAACGACAGCTTAGTTCTAAACCACAGTTCATATGGTGTCGTCTCAATGGATTTTTAGACGGTGCCTTATTTAAGGTGAATGCAGCTATCTCTAATGCATAACCCCAAAATCATAGTGATAAATCGGTAAGAGACATCATAGATTGCACCATATCTAATAAAGTACGGTTATGACGTTCGGACATACCATTACGCTGTGGTGTTCCAGGTGGCGTGAGTTGTGAAACTATTCCACATTATTTCAAATGAAGACTAAACTCGTAACTCAAATATTTGTCTCTACGATCAAATCGTAGAAACTTTATTTTTCTTGTTACAATGATTTTCCACTTCACTCTGAAATTCCTTGAACTTTTCAAATGTTTCAGACTTATGTTTCATCAAGTAGATATACCCATATCTGCTCAAATCATCTGTGAAGGTCAGAAAATAACGATACCTGCCGCGAGCCTCAACACTCATAGGATCGCATACATCAGTATGTATTATTTCCAATAAGTCAGTTGCTCGCTCCATTGTTCCAGAGAACGGAGTCTTAGTAATCTTGGCCATGAGGCATGGTTCGCAAGCATCAAGTGATTTATAATCAAGTGATTCCAAAAGTCCATCAGCATGGAGTTTCTTCATGCACTTTACACCAATATTACCTAAACGGCAGTGCCACATATAAGTTGCACTATCATTATTAACTTTGCATCTTTTGGCTTCAATATTATGAATATATGTATTACTACGATCGAGATTCAATAAACCATTTATATTGAGTGTGTGACCATAGAAGGTTTTATTCATGTAAGTAGAACAACAATTATTCTTTGACTTAAATGAATAACTGTATTGCAACAAACATGATCCAATCATATTCATGCTCAACGCAAACACCAAATAACATTTATTTTAGGTTCAACACTAATCCTGAAGGTAAAGGGAGTGTGCGATGGTGATATTATCAACCATGGAATCACTTCCAACTCACATCATCACCTCGCCCTTAACTAGTCTCTGTTTATTGTGCAACTCCCGTTTCGAGTTACTACTCTTAGCAACTGAAACGGCATCAAATACTGAGGGGTTGCTATAAACACTAGTAAAGTACACATCAATAACATGTATATCAAATATACCTTTGTTCACTTTGCCATCCTTCTTATCCGCCAAGTATCTAGGGCAGTTCCACTTCTATTGACCATTTCCTTTGCAGTAGAAACACTCAGTTTCAGGCTTGGGTCTAGCTTTTGGTTTCTTCATGGGAGTGGCAACTTGCTTGCCATTCTTCTTGAAGTTCCCTTTCTTTCCCTTGCCCTTTTACTTGAAACTAGTGGTCTTGTCAACCATCAACGCTTGATGTTTTTCTTGATTTCTACCTTCGCTGATTTCAGCATCGCTAAGAGCTCGGGAATCGTTTTCGTCATCCCTTATATATTATAGTTCATCACGAAGTTCTAGTAACTTGGTGATAGTGACTAGAGAACTTTGTCAATCACTATCTTATCTGGAAGATTAACTCCCACTTGATTCAAGCGACTGTAGCACTCAGACATTCTGAGCACATGCTCACTGGTTGAGCTATTCTCCTCCATCTTGTAGGCAAAATACTTGTCAAAGGTCTCATACCTCTTGACTCGGGCATGAGTCTGAAATACAAATTTCAGCTCTTGGAACATCTTATATGTTCCGTGGCATTCAAAACATTTTTGAAGTCCCGGTTCTAAGCCGTAAAGCATTGTGCACTAAACTATCAAGTAGTCATCATACGGAGCTTTGCCAAACGTTCATAACTTCTGCATTTGCTCCTACAATAGGTCCGTCACCTAGCGGTGCATTAAGGACATAATTCTTCTGTGCAGCAATGAGGATAATCCTCAGATCACGGACCTAGTTCGCATCATTGCTACTATCATCTTTCAATATAGTTTTTCTCTAGGAACATATCAAAAATAAACGGGGAGCTACATCGCGAGCTATTGATCTACAACATAGACATGCAAAATACTATCAGGTACTAAGTTCATGATAAATTTAAGTTCAATTAATCATATTACTTCAGAACTCCCACTTAGATAGACATCCCTCTAGTCATCTAAATGATCACGTGATCCATATCAACTAAACCGTGACCGATCATCATGTGAGATGGAGAAGTTTTCAATGGTGAACATCACTATGTTGATGATATCTACTATATGATTCACGCTCAACCTTTCGGTCTCAGTGTTCCGAGGCCATATCGGCATATGCTAGGCTCGTCAAGTTTAACCCGAATATTCTGCGTGTGCAAAACTAGCTTGCACCCATTGTATGTGAACGTAGAGCTTATCACACCCGATCATCACGTGGTGTCTCGGCACGATGAACTATCGCAATGGTGCATACTCAGGGAGAACACTTATACCTTGAAATTTAGTGAGAGATCATATTATAATGCTACTGCCGTACTAAGCAAAATAAGATGCATAAAAGGATAAACATCACATGCAATCAAATATAAGTGATATGATATGTCCATCATCATCTTGTGCCTTTGATCTCCATCTCCAAAGCACCGTCATGATCACCATCGTCACCGGCTTGACACCTTGATCTCCATCGAAGCATTGTTGTTGTCTCGCCAACTATTGCTACTACGACTATTGCTACCGCTTAGTGATAAACTAAATCATACATGGCGATTGCATTTGATACAATAAAGCGACAACCATATGGCTCCTGCCAGTAGCTGATAACTGTTACAAAACTTGATCATCTCATACAACAAATTATATAGCATCACGTCCTGACCATATCACATCACAACATGCCCTGCAAAAACAAGTTAGACATCCTCTACTTTGTTGTTGCAAGTTTTACGTGGTTACTACGGGCTTAGCAAGAACCATTCTTACCTACGCATCAAAACCACAACGATTTTTCGTCAAGTTTGCTATTTTAACCTTCAACAAGGACCGGGCGTAGTCACACTCGATTCAACTAAAGTTGGAGAAACAGACACCCACTAGCCACCTGTGTGCGAAGCACATCGGTAGAAACAGTCTTGCATAAGCGTACGCGTAATGTCGGTCTGAGCCGCTTCATCCAACAATACCGCTGAATCAAAGTATGACATGCTGGTAAGCAGTATGACTATTATCGCCCACAACTCTATGTGTTCTACTCGTGCATATAACATCTACGCATAGACCTGGCTCGGATGCCATTGTTGGGGAACGTAGTATTTCAAAATAAATTCCTACGCACACGCAAGATCCGTCTAGCGGAGAGAGTTTGTCCACGTACCCTCGTAGACCGAAAGTGGAAGCGTTTAGTAACACGGTTAATGTAGTCGAACGTCTTCGCGATCCAACCGATCAAGTACCAAACGCACGGCACCTCCGCGATCTGCACACATTCAGCTCGGTGACGTCCCTCGAACTCTAGATCCACCTGGGGCCAAGGGAGAGTTTCGTCAGCACGATGGCGTGGGTAGAGCGTGCAAACTACAGTCACCAGGATGACAGGTAGGGCCAGAAGATTATTTTAATAAAAAATGCTTCGAGACGGCCTCATAGCATGGAGCCGACCCCAATGATTTTAAGCTTAGAGGCACGGTACACGCTATCCTAGACTACTCTACACATGAAACTACCACATGGGTGTTCGGGCTGCGCTTGGCTCTTCGCCTCGAACAATGATGGAGTACTACTGCAATGGAGTACTACAGTATGCTTCTGGCCATCCGACACCGAATGAACTGCTGCATGTCCACCGTGTGCGGGAGGGAGAGCATGTAGCGAAAGGTTCTCCTAGTCCTGCCAGCCATCATGCTCATGGGCGAGGGAGGGACGCAACTTCATTGACTTACTGCTCCTGCCATTGTGTGTATGACAGGGGGTCCCAACAGGTGGGTGGCCCACCTGTCATACAGCCAAAGGAAGGTGCAGTTAAGGCACCAGAGCTCAGTCCACGCAGGAGAGGGCGTTGTAGTAATCAAACTTCTCGTTGTTGTCTGAGTTGACGTGACACATCAAAGCACTGCACTCGATATATTTCAATAAGTTGCGTTTACTGATGCATTAATTACAACGCATGCATGCATGCCGTGACTTTCCCTTTGACACTTGCATGTGTTGATTTAATGCACCTTGAAGTAGTATGTATATGTGAAGGTAAATCTTTGTAATGCCCCAGCCCTAAAGCGAGAGATGATTGTGCACGAGGAGGGCGAGATCATGCCGATGGAATAGGACCTGACGATGGAGCTCTCTATGGTCTCGGTGGACCTAACCTTGCTCCACTGCCCTTTGTGCCTCCGCCCCTTGAAGCCTCTAGTGTATGAGGTTCGAATACACCTCGTCCGTTCGGCTGATCGCATGCCTCCCATACTCAAATAGCTACCCTGCATGGCGCCTCCTAGCTAATAGAAAAACGGGACGCATGGAGGCACGTAAATGGTAAGTAGAACGCCCACGGTTTCAATAATACTTGTATTTCCGATTGTAACGTGACAGCACTTGTTCCAAAATGACTTTGTTGATTGTTAATGTGTGGGCCTTCGCAAATCGGACAGAAAAATTACCACAACATGTTGGTGCCATGTCATGACACCAAGCCAAGTTTCATGATTTTCATGCGTGTTTTGGATTTACAAGAATTAAAAATCCAAGTTTCTCAATGTGTCCGGCTGAGCGATGATGCCCCGATGTTTGAATTTCATTCCCATTTCTTGCATGGGACCTAGAAATTTACCCCGAGGACACACATGTGATTTTTCAACCAAGTTTAGTGCACCGGAGCATGTTGCTTGTATTTCAAATTTGAATTATATACACAAAGGTGACACGTTCCCTCTCAGAACCACGAGCCTTCTTGAGAGAAGCTCCGGTTTGCAAGAAGCTTATACCAAAACGTGTTCCTATTCATCCAATTTTTTTACCACAACATGGTAGTACCATGACATGACACCATGCCAAGTTTCATGATTTTCAAGCGTGTTTTGGATTTACAAGAATTTTAAAACCAAGTTTCTCAATGTTCTCGGCCGAGCCACGATGCCCAGATCTTTGAATTTCATTCTCATTTCTTGCATGGGACCTAGAAATTCACCCAAGGACACATATGTGATTTTTCAACCAACTTTGGTGCATGGGAGCATGTGCTTGTAGTTCAAATTTGAATTAATGTATAAAAAGGCCAAACGAACCCAAAATAATTCCAAAATTTAACAGGGCACTCATGTAGTTCTATGTTGCCTCTGTAAAGAAACTCAAGGGGTGCAACGTATATCGTTTCGCACTGAAAGGTGACACGTTCCCTCTCAGAACCACGAGCCTTCTTGAGAGAAGCTCCGGTTTGCAAGAAGCTTATACCAAAACTTATTCTAATTCGTCCCAATTTTTTACCACATCATGTTAATGCCATGATATGACACCATGCCAAGTTTCAAGATTTCCAATCGAGTTTTGGATTTACAGGAATTTAAAAACCAAGTTTCTCGATGTTCTCGGCCGAGTCATGACACCCAGATGTTTGAATTTCATTCCCATTTCTTGCATGGGACCTAGAAATTCATCCAAGGACACACATGTGATTTTTCAACCAACTTTGGTGCACCGGAGCATTTGCTTGCAGTTCAAATTTGAATTATACACATTAAATGTCTAGAAACTCAATTAATGTATAAAAAGGCCAAACGAACCCGGAATAATTCCAAAATTTAACAGGGCACTCATATAGTTCTATGTTGCCTCTGTAAAGAAAATGAGGGGGGAGGCAGTGTATATCATTTCGCACACAAAGGTGACACGTTCCCTCTCGGAACCACGAGGCTTGTTGAGAGAATCTCCGGTTTTGCAAGAAGCTTATACCAAAACTTGTCCCAATTCAGCCAAAAATTATACATATGAAAACAGGGTTTAGATTATCCCGAACATCTCACTACCTAGACCAATGTACTCTGATTTGAATTCAACATAAAATGGATATAAATATTTGAATTGGAGATCATATGGTACATGTAGTTCATTGTGAAATATGATTACTGCTATATGCATGTTTTTTGTTATCAAGATAATATTTAAATGATGGTATAACGTGACAACAGTCATATTCGAATAAGTCAAATTGATTCAAATTTAGTCCATATGGTAGACGGCAATATATATGTTCATAGGGTGGAGTAAAATGTTCATATATGACGGAAGATCAAAATGTAGGACTACATCATTACCGCAAGGTGACCTAACGATATATTCGAATTCAACATAACGTGGATTCAAAAATTGAAATTCGAGATCCTGGAATTTGTAATCATATAAAAAGGGACACGACTCTTTCTTTTGGTGGGAATTGATTTGTTTTTTGTTGTTGTTGAGGGAAGTGCGAATCGATTTGGTACTGTACAGGGTAATCTTGTTCTCCCAATTTTTTTACATTTTTCTTGTAGTTTTTTCAATGGCATTTATAGCAATATAGTAAAAGGGGACATGACTCTCTTGTGTCTTGTATGTATTATTTTTTGTACACGTTAAGTTTGTTCTGCCGAACATGGAATCCGCGCCTTGTTATCCCGAAATTTTCAAGCTGGAGTATCTTTTGTCTCAACTGCTTTGAAAACTCCCGCATCTTCAACCCGTGCCACGCCTTACTATCCCGAAATTTCGACACGCGCGAAAACTCCCTCCTCATCCGAAATCGGTCCCGCAACCAAGACACGCGAAATCCCCCTTCTACCCGTCAGCCGGAAATGCTGGCTCGATGTCGCGTGGTCAAAACCGGTGGGGGTACGGTGGTAACTTACCCTACATTTCGGACAAGTGCGTCCCTAAGCCATGGCTCCCCCTACCTAACCCTTCGTCCCCCCCATTCGTACACCGAGGCTGCCAAAACCGGCGAAACCCCACGCTGCTCCGTCAGCCTCCTGACTGCCGCCTAGCCGGAGACTCTTCCCCAACGATGTCGTCCATCGTAATAGCTCGCCGCCCCTGATCCACCGCACCAGATGAGGATCCGTCGTCGATCTCGTCGTCTCGCCGGATCAGCCACCCTGTCCTCCACCTCCAAGGAGCTGCCCCAGCGTTCGCCTCGTCTATCGCACCACCTCCATCCCCACAGTGCTGTCTTGACCTACCCCATCAGAACCGCAGCACCCTCCCAATTCCTCTGATGAAGCCGAGGCCAACTCGGCGCCACCAAGGAGGTTCTGCACTCACCGCTGCATTTTATCTATTATTCGATCACACGGAGATGTCGGTGCTCGATACCAAGCAGCCATGGCGGGTCTCCATTGACGGCGCCGTGGCCGGCCACTTCATCCACGACGTCTCTCCTCCATGTCGTTGCTTCCTCGGCGGCGACTTCCACACTAGTACTAGCTGCTCCAGCTCTCGCTCGTGCTGCGCCTCTGTTCTTGCTGTCGGTCGCGCTGCTGCACTGCTCCTGCTTTCATTCATGCTGCTGCTCTGCTCTGCTATTGCTGTCGGTTGCACTGGTGCTCTGCGCTTGCCCTCGTTCGTGCTGATGTTCTACTCTTGCTCTCGCTCGCGCTGCTGCTGCTACTGCACGACCTCCGGCAGCTACAGGAGTTGCTGCTTTAGCACTCTCTCGCGGTGCTGCTGCACGACTTGCTCTCTGCTAGTGCATTCCCTGCTAGAGCATCTGCTGATTTAGATCACTGCTTCTCTGCTACTAGTGCTCGAACCCCTAAACATCTATTGCAATGCTCTGCTACTAGTTCAATCAGTTTCGACAGTAAAATTGAGTTTCGACTGTAAAGTTCAGTTTCTTCAGTTAAGTTCAGAGTGAACAGTATTCACAGCATCTGTCGGAGCGACCGTGGCACGGCTGATGCGTTTTACTTCTAGGACTTTTTGGTGATGTATTTTACATCATCTATTGCAGATGATATTGGAGTCCCACATCAGATTAACGTTGTCTGTCTTGTCCTGCTTCAGCCTCGCTGCTGTACACCTCACTGGAGCTGCTCCAACGATGGAGCGTCCATCACAGTGGAGCAGTACCCTCGGCGCCATTTCCAGAGGCCTCAGATCTTCTTCCCCGCCTCCGACAGTCACATCAGCATCACCATCCTCCATGTCCAACCCAATGATGCTGAGGTCGGCAAGGCTATGCCAAAGAGGTTGTACACTCATCGCATCACTTTGTTACTCTGCATTCATGTCGATCCCTTAGGGATCATTTGGTTAGAAGGAGTGGAGCATAGCAAAACTGGAGGATTTTTTTCCTTTGGTGTCTCTTTCAAAGAAAAAACATAGGAATTTTAATGTCCCCTTGGACGTCCTTTTCAAATTAATATGCATGAAATTTTCATTTTCACGTGGTTTGACTTTAATTTGACCATGTTTCTCCATTCCTGTGTTCTTCCAATTCATGTGAACCAAACACCCAGGTTGACAAAATCCTATGTTTCCAAATGCTCTATTTTGCACATGCATTCATATCCTATTCATGTGTTTTTCCTGTCCCTGCGTTTATAGAATCCTCCATTCTAAGGAGCCCTTCCAGATTTACTTCATTTTCAGATAGGCATCAAAGAAAACTTTGTGTGTTATGTCTTGCTCCTGCCGTGCCGTCATCCACCCCACCTAAGGTGCACCGTCGATAGAAGCGTTCACTACAGCGGAGATTCCCCCTGCAGACTTTCTTTCGCTGCCTCAGGTCATCCTCCCCATTGCCGGCAGCCACGCCATCTGCATTACCATCATCGACTGAGCAGATGTACCTGAGGACTACACAGTTCCGGAAGAGAGGTCGCACTCTTTTGTGTTTGCTTACGTTATACATTGCTTATTATTACCTACTACTTTATCGTTCAAACTTGAGTTTTAAAATGCCCGTGGGGCACATATCAAGGCAGCAACGAATAGTATCTTTCTACTATCAGGTTCATCTAGGGTCTTCTATGTGATTCCTGTTGGGTGGGCAACAAACAGTAGATGATCCATTGTCTATCTTTTTAAACTGAAGCTATAATCTACCTGTTATCATTAGTTTTGGATCTATCCAATCGTTTGCTACCATCAGTCTTGATTTCTGCATGCACCCCTTAGGCCATACAAAATCTAGCTATTTTTTATTATGCATGTCAGTTATTGTACACAATCGTACTGAACATGTAGAGAAAAAGAGAAGAACGTTACGTGGGAATATAATGTCATGCAGACGCCGCTCCATGGTGGGCGAAGTGGGGCCCCTCCCACCATTCCAGATTGTATTCCAGAGGTAGATAACTGTTCATATGGGGATTCAGAGGAAGCCGACCACTCCTATTTACCACCTGAGGTGTTTGCTCTAACCTGGCATGCTGATGTTGGTCATATCATGCATATGGCGCCTCATATTGCTTACATTATACATCTTATATGTCACCAGCTTAGTTTAGATTTTCTTTGTGTGAATGTCACCTGTTTGCTTTCTATGTCATACTCCCACCGTTCCTAAATATTTATCTTTTTAGAGATTTCAACAAGTGACTACATATAGAGCAAAATGAGTGAATCTACACTCTAAAATATGTCTATATACATCCGTATATGGCAGTCCATTTGAAATCTCTAAAAATGCAAATATTTAGGAACGGAGGGAGTATATGGGATTTATGCAATGCCATCTTCTTTAGCCAGGCATCATATACGTGAATCATGCAATGCCATCCTGTTTAGCCAGTCATCATATATGTGAATTGTATCGTGCCATATTTTTTTCATAATGTATCCCATTTGTCAACAATGTTTATACATTCACCTACTCTTCCTGTGCGTCAGCCATTTGAGTCGGTCATGGGAAAATCTGGAGTGAAAACAAGGTCTTCTGAGCAGTCAGTGCTACCTGTCGATGCAGATTTCTTGCTGGTTACAGATAGCTCCTCAGAGGAGGATTAAGAAACATATGACCAGTCGTATCCCCCCCGAGGTGCATTCTCTAACTTGGCAGAGGAGGATTAAGAAACATATGACCAGTCATATCACAGCCGAAGACGCCAGCAGGACCACTGCCAGGCCTGCACCAGCCAAGTCTCCACTGTCGTTCGCATGCAGCTGCCAGCCCAAGCCAGCTGGGCCGGCACCTGCATGGCAACATGCAGCTTCCAGGCCAACTCAGAAGGCGCCTGCATGGCGGCATGCAGATCTTCGTGAAGGCCCTACCACCGCGCCACCTTAGCTGCCTGCCTGCCTACATGGTGCCGCACGCATTGCTGGCCAGGGCGCGTGTCGAATCGAGGAGGAGCGGCGACGGACGGGACGAGCCTCACCCCCGTCCCCGATAAAGCTAGGGGACACCTCAGCGGTGCATTAAATGCAACTTGTCCTGTAATGCGAGCGATAAGCTCGCAATACTGTACGCCTTTCCACCTCCTGTATGCCACTGTGGCAGCCCCTTTAGCCTATAAAAGGAGGCCCATGGCATACCGGGGAAGGATTTGGCTCTTTTGAACCACGCACTCACCATAGCTAGTTCGAGAGCTCAATAACTCTCTGAAATACACCGACCAAAGCAGGACTAGGGTTTTACGCATCCTCGCGGCCCGAACCTGGGTAAACGATCCTTGTGCTGACTACTGATCCTGCTCTTCTCGCAACCCTGCGCCCCGGCAACCGTAGTAGGGATTCTTGTGATCCCATAGGTGTTGTTCCACACCGACATCTTTGGCGCGCCAGGTAGGGGGCGCGCAATTGTGAGAATCTGGTTTAGTAGCTAGCCTAGCGTTTCTTCATCGCTATGGCTCCCAAGAAGAAGACCGCCACAGTGATCGGCTCGTCCGGGGCCGAACGGCCCATACCACTACGGGCGAGAAGCGGCCCGGTCGCGGACAGGACCCGGGCCGCGGTCCGCGAGCACCAGCATCACCCTGGCAGTCAGAGCCTGGCGAGCGGCGTAGTTCGCATGCCCGACGATCGGCCGCACGTCGCCAGATCCAAAGACGGAGATGGGCCCCCCGCAGGCGGCACGGGGCCCTCCAGGGGTGTCGTTGTGCCACCTCCGGGCGGCGCAGCGACCTCCAAGACACCCACACCGACGACCACTGCGCGCTCTTCCCATGGTGTGCGCGACGAACAGTGTCGCCACGCCGGCGACCCTGGGCACCGCCTTGGGAAGAGCCATGTGCGTCATCCGCGGGATGAAGGAGTTCAGCATGCCCGCCGAAGTGCTGGCGAAAATGGCGTGCAGCTGCTGGGCCATGGTGGGGCTCCTTCTAACATGGTTAGAAGTCGAAGCACGCCACGGTCCATGCAGCAATCGCCGCCACCCATGCCAGCGGAAGCTTTGGCACGCGCGCAGCTGCTCCTTGACTTCCCTCCTGCTGCAGAGAAGCTCAACGAGTGGAGGGCCACCATCCGATGCCTCGTCGTCGTCGCCAACAAAGATGATCCGCGACCGGCAGGGCCCTCGGGGCGGTGCTCCACCGAGCCACCACATGCTGGTGCTGGGAGGTCCGGGGGAGCTGCGGCCACGGTGCACTCTCCTCCTCCTCGCCAGCCGCCGTGGGCGTCTGCCCGTCATGACGACGCTTGTGATAACATCTCTATAGCGTCGTCCGACCCGCGGACCCACCGCGACCAGCGCCAAGTTCTTCGAGAACAAGCTCACGAAGATGCTCGGACCACTATTGAGCGCCGGCGTGATACACGCCACTAGTCGGACAAGCGGGCGGGACCCGCTATGGACCACCCAGCACGGGGGGCCCCGGCGGCCTACCTTACAAGGTGGGCTACCCGGCCTTTACCCGTGAGCTGCGGCAGTTCCAGTGGCTGTCCCACCGCACGTTCAAGCCCGACGTCGGCGAGAAGTACACTGGCAAGACCCATCCGTCCGAGTTCCTCAGCATCTACACCATCGCGATGCAGGCGGCCGGAGCTCGCGACGACAAGGTGCTTGCCAATTATTTCCCGCTGGCACTGAAGCCCAATGTTATGTCTTGGTTGATGCACTTGCCGGCAGATTCCATTTCTTCTTGGTCAGATCTGTGCTATGAGTTCGTTGGCGCCTTCACAGGAGGCCACCAAGCTCATGGCCAGGCCAGTGACCTGCATATCATTCCCCAGAAGGAAGGGGAAACCCTGCGCAAGTACATCCAGAGGTTCAACCGGGTGCAGTACAACATCCCTGACGTTCATCCCCCGCTGTGATCAGCGCGTTCCTCCAGAACGTGCGCAATTGCAAGATGCGCGAAGAGCTGGCGATGCCCAAGGTTAAGGATGTGGCCGATCTCTACGTTCTGGCCGATAAATGCGTCCGGGCTGAAGAGGGAAGGAAGTACCCCGGCGAAGACGCCGATGCGGAAACCGACTCTACTGACGAAGACGCCGCCACCCCGACAAAGAAGGGCCGGCGTCGCAACAGGAAACATAAGGGCAAGGCCGTACTTGCCGTCGAGGGGTCTGACGACACCGGCGCTGCTAAGAAGGTCAAGGCAGACGGCCCTGGCAAGTAGATTGCCGGGTGCGCCGCCTGCTGGGCCTTAGCAACTGCCGACAAGCCAGGGGGCTCCGGCAAGCAGTACTGCAAGATCCACCGCACCAAGGGCCACGACCTCCAGAACTGCCGACAAGTCGAGCTGCTTGCTGAAAAGAAAAAGGCCGAGTATGAAAGGCGGGACAAGGAGAAAGGTCAGGACGGTGCCGAGGGATCCGGCAAGAAGCGTGGCGGCCAAGGAAGCCGCCCCGGTAAGGACAACCAGCAAGAGAGGCCCGCCCGGGGCCGTGTCAAGAAACAAGAAGACGATGATCACGACGAGGACGACGAGTCCGGTGAGCAAGAGTTCCAGAAGGTTACGGAGGCCATGTGCGTCGATAGTGGCACCTCGCTGCATACTTCTCACTGCCAGCTCAAGCAGTGGGCATGTGAGATTACAGCGGCGGAGCCGTCGTTCGACGCTCAGAAGCCGCTGAAGTGGTCCAGCACGCCCCTCATCTTTGACGCCGAGGACCCCCCTGGCCGCACGACCGCGGTCGGGTGTTTGCCATTGTTGGTCTCACCAACGATACGCAACCTCAAGGTGAACAAGATGTTGGTTGACAGCGGGGCCGGCCTGAACTTGATCTCGCCTGTCGTGATCAAAAGGCTGCAAATTCCTGATGAAGACCTCGAGGAAACGGGCATGTTTCAAGGGTTCAATCCGGGGAGGAGCCAGCCAAAGGGAAAGGTCACACTGCCCGTGACATTTGGAGGAGAGTTGAACTACAGGACGGAGAGGGTCATCTTCGACGTGGCCGAGATCCCCTTGCCCTACAACGGGATCCTCGGCCGCCCGGCACTAGCCAAGTTCATGGTGGCATCACACTATGCCTACAACATGCTAAAGATGCCCGGGCCGTTGACCATCATCTTCGTCCCATCCGACAAGAAGGACGTGCTGATTTGCGCCGACCAACTCTACCGGGAAGCAATTGCAGCAGCTGCCGTCAAGCACCTGCTCCTGCCGCTGAAGGCCTGGGAGGGAAGAAGAAGCCCGACAATACCTCTCGCACCCACTCCGGCAAGCCCACCTCCTCGGAGTGTTGTGCTACCGTCGAGGACGTGCCAGAGAGCTCTACAGGCAAGAGCAAGAAATCCAGACTTGAGCCGCTGCAGACCAAGAAGGTGTCCGTCAGGGAGGATGGCATGGGAGGGGCCTTCACCATAGGCTCCACCCTCGACAGCAAATAGGAAGGTGCCCTCGTCACCTTCCTGCGGGCAAATGTTGACGTGTTTGCGTGGCAAGCATCCGACATCCCCGATGTTCCCAGGGAGGTGATTGAGCACCACCTTGCTGTCTGTCCTCATGCGTGGCCCGTCAAGCAGAAGGTCGGAAAGCAGGCTCTCAAGAGGCAGGAGTTCATCACAGAGGAGATCAGGAAGTTGGAAGCAGTAGGTTTGGTGAGAGGAGTGCTTCACCCGACGTGGTGTGCCAATCCGGTAGTGGTGCGCAAGGCAAAAAGTGGAGGCTGTGTATTGACTACACAGATATCAATAAATCTTGTCCCAAGGACCCCTTCCCGTTGCCGCGCCTCGACCAGATTGTCGACTCCATGGCCGGGTGTGATCTCTTGTCATTCCTCGACGCCTACTCGGGCTACCACCAAATCTTCATGATAAGAGAAGATGAAGAGAAGACATCATTTCATCACCCCATGTGGTACGTATTGCTTTTTACGGATGCCTTTCGGGTTCAAGAGTGCTAGCTCGATGTTTGTAAGAGCAGTCCAAATCGGTTTTGAACCCCAGCTCCATAGAAATATGGAAGCATACATGGATGACATAGTGGTCAAAACCAAAGACGGGGCAACTCTTGTGCAAGACCTGGAAGAGACATTTGCCAACCTGCGCAAGATCAACCTCAAGCTGAACCCTGAGAAGTGTGTCTTCGGTGTTCCGTCCGGCAAGCTTCTCGGGTTCTTTGTGTCGCAGCGCGGGATCGAAGCAAACCCAGACACAATCAAGGCTATTGAGCAGATTGAGGCACCCAAGCGGATCAAGGATGTGCGTCGACTTACCAGCTGCGTCGCCGCCATGAGACGATTTATCTCCAAGTCCGCCGAGCGCGCCCTTCCTTTCTTCAAAATCTTGAAGAAGGCAGGCCCAATGGAGTGGACCCCAGAAGCCGAGGCAGCATTGCAGGATCTGAAGAAATACCTTTCCTCCACACCAATACTGGTTGCGCCTAAACCACAAGAGCCGTTGCTGTTGTATCTGGCGGCGACGAATCAAGTGGTCAGAGCCGCACTAGTGGCACAGAGGGAGGTCGACGAGGAGGTAGTGACGGTGGCGGAACCAGCAGATGGCAAGCCAAAGATTCCCCCGGCAGGGCCTGGTGCCGGCAAGGCGAGGCCCCCGGCAGAGTCTGATGCCACCAAGGCAGTGCCCGCGCAGTCGAGTGAGGTGGTGCAGAAGAAGAAGATGATGCAGCACCCCGTTTACTTTGTCAGCTCCCTCTTGCAGGGAGCTAGGTCGAGGTACTCCGGTGTGCAGAAATTGCTCTTCGGCCTCCTTATGGACTCGAGGAAGCTGCGTCATTACTTCCAAGCCCACGAGATCGCTGTCGTCACCCGCCTCCCGTTGCAACGGATACTGCATAACCCAGATGCAAACGCAAGGGTTGTGGAATGGGCCTTGGAGTTATCAAGTTTCGGTTTGAAGTTTGAAAGTACCTCGACAATCCAGAGCAGAGTCTTGGCGGAGTTCATTGCAGAATGGACCTCAACGCCTGACGAAGAAATCCAGGAGACCACTCTCCCCGGCAAGGAGGCAGACCGCGACTGGATCATGTACTTTGATGGGGCTTTCTCGCTGCAAGGCGCCGGTGCCGGTGTGCTGCTCGTCGCACCCACCGGAGAGCACCTCAAGTACGTGATCCAGATGCACTTCCCAGGGAGATGTCCACCAACAACACTGCTGAGTACGAGGGATTGCTCACCGGTCTCAGGACCGCAGCACACCTCGGGGTTAAGAAGCTCATCGTCAGGGGTGACTCGCAGCTTGTTGTTAGGCAGGTCAACAAGGATTACCAGAGCCCATTGATGGAGGCTTACGTAGATGAGGTGAGGAAGCTGGAGGAATGCTTTGACGGTATCCAAGCGGAGCACGTCCCCCGAATGGAGAACGACATTGCCGATTACCTGTCGAAGCGTGTTGCATTCAAGCTACCTATGGAACCAGGTACCTTTTTGCTCCGGTTAACTCAATCATCCGTCGAACCGTCAATGGGGCTGAACAAGCGGAGAAAGTCAGGTCTGGGCAAGTACTTTCCTACCGAGCCCCCTGGGGCTACTGGCAAGGGTGCTGCTGCGGACGCTTAGCCTGCCAAAGGGAAACTGGCTCCGGCAGGGCGTCAAGCCCTGGCCATGGAGACAGCCGCGCCCATGGCTGAGGAAATGCCTTTGGTCCTTGCCATCGAGCCCCAGGCTCCGGCATGGGCACAGCATACTGTACAATTCCACCAAACAGGGGAACTTCCTGAGGAGCAGGAGGAAGCGGAAATAGTAGCCCGCCGGTCCGCCCTGTACCAGTTCGTCGACAACGTCCTGTATAGGAGAAGGCCAAACGGTGTGAAATTGAAGTGCATCCCCCGGGAGGAAGGACTAGAGCTGTTGGCAGAGATACATGGAGGCATATGTGGCTCCCACATAGGGTCGAGGGCCCTTGCCGGAAAGGCATTCCGGCAAGGTTTCTTCTGGCCCACCGCCCTCCAGGATGCGACGGCACTAGTAACCAAGTGTGAAGTGTGTCAGTTCCATTCAAAGAAGCTTCATCAACCAGCTCAAGCCCTTCAAACAATCCCTCTCTCCGGGCCATTCTCGGTCTGGGGGCTCGATATACTGGGCCCTTTCCCCCGCGCTGTCGGGGGCTTTGAGTACTTGTATGTTGCAATCGACAAGTTCACAAAGTGGCCGGAGGTGGAAGCGGTGAGAAAGGTGACTGCTCAGTCAGCTGTCAAGTTCTTCAAGGGACTGGTCTGCCGTTTTGGTGTGCCAAACAGAGTCATCACCGACAACGGCATGCAGTTCACAAGCCACACCTTCATGCAATACATTCAAGACCTCGGCAGCAAGGTCTGTTTTGCTTTCGTGGCACACCCACGGAGCAACGGCCAAGCGGAGAGGGCAAATGCTGAAGTGTTGCGAGGCCTAAGGACGAAGACCTTTGACAAGCTGCACAAGAGTGGAAGGCGCTGGATTGATGAGTTGCCGGCGGTTCTTTGGTCGATCAGGACGACGCCAAATAGAGCCATCGGTCAGACACCCTTTGCCCTAGTATATGGGGCGGAGGCAGTTCTCCCCACGGAACTCATATACGGGTCATCTCGAGTGCTCGCTTATGATGAGCTTGAGCAAGAGCAGTTGCGGCAAGATGATGCAATGCTCCTTGAGGAAGATCGTCTTCGGGCGGCTGTGAGAGCAGCATGCTACCAGCAAGCCTTGTGCCGCTACCATAGCCACAAGGTTCATGCCCGAAGCTTTGAGGAAGGCGACCTTGTTCTTCGGCGCGCTCAGTCGGCCAAGAATTCCAACAAGTTGACGCCAAAGTGGGAAGTCCCTTATCGGGTAATACGAGTCACCAGGCCCGACGCAGTCCGCCTGGAGACCGAAGATGCTGTCCCAGTGAGCAACTCCTGGAACATTGAGCATCTTCACAAGTTTTACCCATAAGGCGCGGCTTGCCGGGCCTCTCGGCAAGCCACCTTTTGTACAAGCTTTGCCAGCAAGGCATGTAACCCTTTGTACAAAGCCAGGCGCAGACCCTGAGCATAAATAAATGAAGTGCTGGCGCCCTAAGTTATAGCATACATGCTAGGTCGAGTGTCTTCCTTGGTTAGGGTTGATAGTGCTTAGTGGCGACTAGCCCCTAGCCTAGAGGTTGAGTGCGCGTCTATCTGTTTCTTTTCTGTCCTCCTTTGGTTCGCAGGGCACATGAGCACTTCTACTGAGCTACTTGGAAGAATGGAAACGGACCGGCGTTCCGACCCCGGCAAACCAGAGTTGCTGGGGGCTGCAAGCACAAGGATCCAATCGCGGGAAGACAAGGTTGCCGAGGGCTACAGATCCAGATAAGTCTTTCATCCTCTATCATGCATTTCGGAACGGAGCTGGGATATGTGAAACCTCATTTTATTTCTAGGCCACCGTGCTCCCCTTTTCTATACCCAAGGATTATCTCATGGGCCCGGATTTGGTTGTAGTAGCGGTGGCAAGGAAGTAGAACGAGGAGCCTAAGCCTGCTTCATCCCTGCCTCCGCCAAGGGCGCGAGAATGGTCGAGCGAAGTGGGGGGACGGCAAGGCCTGTTGCCGGGTGGAAAACGTTTATCTTAAATTGTAACAAGGATTCGCTCCTTGTCGCGGGGTCTACCCACGAACGAAAAACCCGGCAAACATCCCTTTTTCATTAAGAACATCCCACACAGGTACAGTCTGTACGGAATGAAAAACATGAACAAGGGGGATTACAAGCTTTAAATTTAACAAGGCCCGAAGGCTTACAGATTAAAAAAGAGATGAGATGCCCGTAATCCCTTTCTTGTCCCTCTCCTCAGGCGGTAGTTCAAGGAGGCGAAAAGGCAAAAGGGGCGCCTAGGCGAGCTACGAGCAGCAGAAAGCACCAAGAGAACACCTCGGTGGCCGCCTACGGGTGGGCCAGTGATGACGGTGCCGGGAAAGGAGCTGGAATATGAGGCGGCAGGACCGGCAATACGCGATGAAGGCATCGGTGCCCGCGTACTCCGAGTTGACGGCCTTGCCACCCACCCTCTTCCTCTTCCGCAGCCTCCCGACGCCAGCCGCCCAAGGAGACGGCCCCGAGAAGTTCAAGGAGCTGGCCCCACCCCCGGCAAAAATCTGCCAGAGGAGCGGCCAGGTGCAGATGCTGCTGCTGCCGCACCCGCCCAGGCGCGGGGCGTCCGACGCCTAGTCGGACTCATCCCCGTCATCTGCCCCGATGTCCTCCTCATCACTTTTGCTCGAGGAAGAGCTTCCATCGTCGGAATCTCCGTCGGAGGAGCTCTCCACGCAGCACTTCAGGCGAGTCCCGAAGTCTCCGAAGACCTTGACGGAGAGGAGGCCGTCCTCCATTAATTTGAAGTACAGGACGAGCCCCACCGTCAGGCTGTGGATGCGAGCAAACGTCTTCCACCCACGACGGAGGTACATGACCCGAGGGGCCGGGAAGTCGACGTCGACCCGCGTGCCCCCATTCCCACAGCCCCTCATGTGCAATCTGAGGGATTGGGGCGGGTCACGCTCCATCTCCCGAGCAAACGGGGCGGGAAGACGAAGACGGCGACGCGAAGGCCGGCGCAGCCTGATGAAGAATTCGCGGGGCTGGTCTCCAACATGGCCTTCCATCGGAAAAGGCATCATTGGCGGGGGCGACGCCGGCGCACCGCCCCGCCCTCCTCTTCCCCGAGCACTATGACCTCTGCCCCAGCCTTGCCCACGGCCTCGCCCCCTCCCCCTTCCCCTCGCGGCCGGCTCCACCACCGCGGGCTCAGGAGGGGGAGGGACGCGCTGTCGAGCGGCGACCCTCGCCGCCACCGTCGAGGGACCAGGATTCCCTTTCTCCATGGCGAGTGAAAGGAAGAAGCAGAAGCGAGAGGAGATGGATGACAGAAGAGTGCGGGATGCCATCCCACCTTCCCCCTCCTTATAAAGGGGCGGGGTCGGGGCTCGGCCGCCCCGCTCGGCTAATCCGGCCACCAGAGGCGCAGGGAATTGGGACCGACCCGCTGCCCCAACCAGCGACGGCCCGGTTTCCCGCCTCCACCGCTTGCCACCCGAAGCGCATGGAGGACGCGTGGCGAACATGCAGAATCGAGGGGACAGGTGAGGCGACCTCTCCCCACCCCGTGATCATGGGGTGTGGATGCCTTGAAGACCGTGACCCGGCCCCGCGCGGTAAATGAACCATGCCTCCACGCCTCCCTCTTTTTATGGGGAAGGCGCGAGCCGCCTCTTTACCACGATGTGACGCATGCATGCGGGAATCGCCCCACGCATGCCGCCCACATCACGCGCACCCCTCCATGCCGCACCACGTCGCGCGCGGGTCGTGGGAAGCGAAGCGCGTGAAAAGTTTTACCGCGGTAAAAAACCGCCTCGCCTGCCCGCGCACCATTTTGGGCCCGGCCCAACAACCCATCGCGCTTATGTGTGGCCCAGGCCCGGGGGCTCCTGTTGGTGCACAAAAGAAGGGGCACACCTTTGTACCCTTTACCTATGCACGGGCAGTCGGAGCCGCGCCCGCGGTCACACCAAGCAGAACAGGGGAGGTAAACCAAGGCAAAACCGAAGCCCAAGACAGCCAGAGCAACACCAAGACCAAGAACGCAAAGAAGCAGAGGGGCGGAGTAGTTTCCCCCGGCAAGACCCTTGCCGGGGACTGCCTCAGCAGCCCCGGCAAGACTCTTGCCAGAGCAGCACGCCCAAACACCAACAGGGCGAGCCACCCTTGAGCCCACGTCCCCAACACCATCAGCCACGTGGGGCCAGGGCTCGGGAGGCACCTCCGTGGTGGCATGCAGATCTTTGTGAAGACATATTCAAGATCAGATGAGGATCAGAAGACAACGACCCTCGACAAGATCCTTGCCGAGGAGAGCCACGAGACCCTCCGGCAAGATTCTTGCCGAGGACGATAGCGCGCCATGGCAAGACCCTTGCCGGGCCCCCCGGCAAGGCTCTCGCCGAAGACGCCAGCAGGACCACTGCCAGGCCCGCACCGGCCAAGTCTCCACCGCCGTTCGCACGCAGCTGCCAGCCCAAACCAGCTAGGCAGGCAGCTGCGTGGCAATATGCAGCTTCCAGGCCAACTCAGCAGGCGCCTGCGTGGCGGCATGCAGATCTTCGTGAAGGCCCTACCACCGCGCCACCTCAGCTGCCTGCCTGCCTACATGGCGCCGCACGCATCGCTGGCCAGGGCGCGTGTCGAAGCGAGGAGGAGCGGCGACGGATGGGATGGGCCTCACCCCCGTCCCCGATAAAGCTAGGGGACACCTCAGCGACGCATTAAATGCAACTTGTCCTGTAATGCGAGCGATAACCTCGCAATACTGTACGCCTTTCCACCTCCTGTATGCCACTGTGGCAGCCCCTTTCGCTTATAAAAGGAGGCCCATGGCATACTGGGAAAGGATTCGGCTCTTTTGAACCACGCACTCACCATAGCTAGTTCGAGAGCTCAAGAACTCTCTGAAATACACCCACCAAAGCAGGACTAGGGTTTTACGCATCCTCGCGGCCCGAACCTGAGTAAACGGTCCTTGTGCTTACTACTGATCCTGCTCTTCTCGCAACCCTGCGCCCAGGCAAACGTAGTAGGGATTCTTGTGATCCCATAGGTGTCGTTCCACACCGACAATCTGTCATCGGGCCATACCCAGGAAATTGCACCTGTAACCACGCTGGCCTTAGATCCGGAGTAGATCGCGCCATCCGAGGGCGGGAAGCTCAACCCCGCCACGAAAGCCGCAGATTCCGCGGCGTTGGAGCCGCACACAGACTTAACCTCAGGTGATGTCTGTGTCACTGGAACCTCGGACTCGTTTCCGGCTATAAGTTCTGAACCATGTGCGTCCGCGTATGTCGAGCTGGATCGGTCATCGATCGCTGAATTCAGCGCCGCGGACATCTTCCAGCACTTGCCTTTAGGCGACGTGCTGAACTCATTAAAAAAATCTATCCTTATTCAGGGACTCACAGCCGAACTATATGCGGTTCGAACTGGAGGCTGATGACGGGGAATTTCGCTTCCCACCCGCGACCCACTACATAGCCACTGCCGAGGACTTAACCGTCATGCTCGATTATGGCTCCGAAGACATGGACGGTATGGACGATGATGCAGACGAGGAGCATGGCCAAAACCCGCCGTTTACCGGACGATGGATGGCCACTTCTTCGTACGACGTGTACATGGTGGATACACCTAAAGAGCCTAACGACGACAACAAAGAAGATCCAGTGGAGGATAAACCTCCTGGGACACAGCCTAAGCACCGACGTCAGCGGCGCCGCCTTAAGTCACGTCGTGCAAAACATAGCAATACCGCACCGAAGAAAATAATACTCCGGACGACGTCGAAGACAACGAAGACCCTATTGAGGCAACTTCCGAACAGGAGGAACAGGAAAACGGGCAAGTTAGCCCTGATGAACAGGCCGTACATAACGAGCGGGTGACAGTAATTATCTTCCACTCTTTGAGGATGAGGTGAGCCTCGGCAACAAGGATTTCATTGTGCCTGAGGAACCTCTCGAGCAGGAGCGCTTCAAGAGCCAGCTAATAGCCACTACAAGGAGCCTGAAAAAGAAGCAGCAGCAGCTTCAAGCTGAACAAGATCTGCTCAACGACAGATGGACTGATGTCCTTGCAGCTGAAGAATACAGCCTCAAGCGCCCAGCCAAGAGTTACCCGAAGCACAAATTGCTACCTCAGTTCGATGAGGAGGCGCCGGAGCCCGTACCTCCCTTGCGCAATGCGGCCGACCAACCACTACGCGGTCGGGACAATGCGGCTAACCGACCACAATGCGGTCGGGACAGAGCGGCAACTCAAGCCGAACACCAGCCCGCCCCACCTCACCGTAAAGGCAGAGATAAAACAGCTCGGGGTTACACATATGACCTTCGGCAGGACCTGGACAGTAGAGCAGGACATACCAGATCGATCTATGGATCACAAGGACGTGCCCCGACACGCGGCGACGACTATCTACTCGGACGCGACAAGCCTAGTCACGCCTGGGCCGAAAACCGCAGACGGACTCCATCAGAGCTACATCACAATGTGGCCCAATATAGAGGCGCTGCACATCCTCTTTGCTTCATAGAGGAAGTAATAGAGCATTAATTCCCAAATGGGTTTAAGCCCATGAATATCGAATCATACGTCGGAACAACTGACCCCATGGTATGGATCGAGGATTTCCTCCTCCATATCCACATGGCCCGCACAGATGACCTTCATGCCATCAAATACCTGCCACTAAAACTCAAAGGACCAACTCGGTACTGGTTAAACAGTCTGCCGGAAAACTCTATTGGCAGCTGGGAGGACTTGGAAGTCGCCTTCCGCGACAAACTTCCAAGGAACATATGTCCATCCACCGGATGCCGATGACTTAAGTCACATTGTCCAGCAGCCCGGAGAGTCAGCCAGGAAGCTCTGGACTAGGTTCTTAGTTAAAAACAACCAAATCATCGACTGTCCGGACGCGGAAGCCCTAACGACCTTCAAAGACAGCGTCCGGGACGAGTGGCTCGCCCGCCACCTCGGTCAAGAAAAACAAAAATCCAGGTCAGCCCTTACCGCTCTGATGACCCACTTTTGCGCGGGAGAAGACAGCTAGCTCACTCATAGAAGCAACAGCACCAGCGATCCGGGCACTTCCGAAGTCCGAGACGGCAATGGCAAGCCACAGCGCAGTAAACACAAACGTTGCAATGATAATGAAAGAACGCACAACACAACGGTCAACGCCCAGCGGCCCCAAACCCGGTCAACGGAAAAAGCCATTCAAGGCAAACCGAGACGGACCATCCAATTTAGACAAGATATTGGATCGGCCCTGCCAGATTCATGGCCACCCCGATAAACCAGCTAATCATACCAACAGAAGTTGTTGGGTCTTCAAGTAGGCCGGCAAGCTCAACGCCGAACACAAGGGGAGGAGGCCACCCAGTGATAGCAACGACGAAGGGACTTACCAACCAAATATCGGGGGTCAGAAGCAATTTCCCCCCGAAGTAAAAAACAGTGAACATGGTATATGTGACACACAACTCTACAGGGGAGCAGGAGAAGCACTACCTCCGGACTGAGGATCATACTACAGCAACCTCAGCCGAAGTACAAAGCGGTCTTATTAAACCACATACCTTGTCGGCCATTAAGCCACCGGTCTCCATTCAACAGGATCGACCAATTTCGGAGCTGGATTAGCAGTTTGGCTTCCGCCGTTCGCCTCATATACCTGCGAAATCTGTACCGCGCATACATAACTATGCACTTAATATACCCTGGGCATCGGCGGAAGCACAATATGGACGAGCCTGCAGGTACTCCCATAACCTCTTTTTTCTTTTCTAACTACACTTTCTTTTTCATTATCCTTTACCACAGGTGGTGCAAAGACTGGTCATCTCATGGACTCTATTGGAGTACGGGTTCATAAATTCACCCAAAGGCTACTCCCGTTAAGGAGCCCCTCCACCGAGGAAAGGCGACGCAGACTTGCGACAGGAGGTCCAAAACAACTTTTTGTAGGCCGCACTCTCTATTTTGCGAGCCTGTAAAGTGCCTGCTTCCTCAGCCGTTGACCCTTGGCATGTCAAATAGCCGGGGTTGTGGCATTATTATCTATAAAATGACAATTGGCATGTCACTCAGGCTCTAGTGAACATAATCCGTATCCGGTATTCACTTTTCTATAACGAACTGAATTTTGCTCCTTTGGTTGTTTCACACACCCACCCCGACATAACTTGCCAGGGGCTTGGCATGGGAACAAAATGAGTTGCCAACAAAGTCCGAACAGCTTTATAGCATACTTCGGCATCGCGAGTTCGGCCTTATATGCATCAGCTCCGAATCATGTCTTGGGTCAATAGTTGGGTTGCCCGGCTCCTGTGCTTACTACCTTACGTTTCGCTCTATCGGCTAGGGTAGTAAAGGGAGAACTACTGCGATTGTGTTTCCGGTTCATCTAGTCAAACACCTCAGTAGAGAAAGCCAAAAACTGACTGTCATGATACGACGAGAGCTGGTCAACCGCTCGATGACTTAACGGAATCTTTTGCGATTCCCCCATATTACACGAAGGACCTTCTTTTAGGTCATACATGTAACACACTGCATTGGGATAACCGTGTACAGAACAGGGTCTATATCGTAGAGCCACCATGAAACTCCTATGGCTAAGTGAAAGTGTTAACGCCCTATAGTCTGATTGGCTAGTTCACCGCATTGACACCTCCTTTATGGACCAAGACATTGGGTTAAGAGTGATCAGTTGCTTTTCCGAACACCCCCTTATTTTCTACGAGGGGGCTAAAGTAGATGACTGGAAAACTTTCAGATTATATAAAAACGGCCGCACAGGAGGATTCAAAGCTTTTAATCAACTCTAAATTAGCTTTATTATTTCATAATATTGTCTTTTATAAATTCAATACATTTCACTCGAATATCATGTCTTTCGAGCACTGACCCTCTATCAAGCGGGCACCCTCTAAGACATCCTCGAAATAATGCTCTGGTGCGTGATGGTCCTTGCCCTTGGGTGGACTCTTCGCTGCAACATCGATGGCCTTCATCTTCGTAAAGTATTTCTTAACACGGGCAAAGGCCATCCGTGCACCTTCAATGCATGTTGACCGCTTAACAGCGTCGATACACGGCACTGCGTCAGCAAGTCGCCGCACCAAACCAAAATATCAATCCGGAATTGGCTCGGTCGGCCATAGCCAGACCACCACGTCCTTCATGGCAGCGCGGGTATTCGGTGAAGCTCGGCCCATTGGGTCATCTGTTTGTTCAGCAACAGCGGGCGCTTTGACGCACCGAATTGCGACCAGAAAAGCTTCTCCATTTCATACCCATCTTGCGCTTGGTAAAACTACGCCACATCGAAAGTACTCTTCGGCAAATTCAATAAAGCGTCTGGAGAACTCCACGCTTGATTAAGCGGGGCATAATTCTGATCGCAAAACTTACTTTGTAATAAAAATGGCTTACTAGCCGCGATCTCCCCAGCTTGCCGGATCTCCTCCCGGGCCGCTCTAGATTCGGACCGCGCTTCTTTTGCCTCTCGTAAGGTCTTGTCAAGATCAGCCATTTTGGCTTTATTATCCTTCTTGAGGAATTCACTGCGGCTAGCGGCATTCTTTAGTTCATGCGCCATTGTGGATATTTTCTCCTCGTTTTGGCGTCGAGCAGCCTGTTCGGCCTTCAACTCGGTAGATGCCTTTTCGCAGCCGCATTACTAAGCCAGGCCTAGTCCTTGGCCCGGGCTAGCTCCGCCCGAAGAATCTCAACTGCGGCGGTACCATCTACAATCATGCATATTTCATTATACAACCTTCAGAGTCACGCTTATATTATAAGCACATACATGTAATGACTGCCCCAAATACATACCTGTGACTCGTCAAAACGCCTGTTGATAAGCGTAATGTCATCTCCCGCCACATCAAGCTTCCGCTGCAGATCGGCAACTTCTGTAGTCCGGGTGGTCGCCAGGGAGGTAACAGCCTGTGTTCCCATTAATTAGATTATTTCCTGGGCATATCCTTTTTGATCCTCTGATCGCCTCCCTTGGGAAGCCAATCCGAGTCTCAGGGGCTACTATCTATACACGGGCGCATTTTGTGAATAAAACACAATCGAAAATATTACAGTACAAACCTCGAAGCCTCTTAGCAGACTCGTGAAGGCCTCATTCAATCCGCTTTTCATGGACAGGACCGTTTCAACCACCGTGCCCATCAAGGTACAATGTTCCTCTGAGATGGACGCCTATCGCAGCATGTTCGTCAATATATCTGACGCTCCTCGATCTCCGGAAGCTCCTGTAGGAGTACGGCCCCATTTGTAAGGGATCCGTTTATCCGCCCCTGGAGTTGTCTCCGGCTGTAGGCCGGACAGTTCGGGGCCTTCATTGTTGCCCCCCCCCGGACCCTGGGCTACCGAAGTATCACCTTCGGGTAGTGTCCTCGACATCCCTCGCACCACTTGTTGATCAGGAGAGATCCTCTGCGACGACACCTTGAAGTCGTCCGCCCTATTGGGCGAGGAGACCGGTGGAGGCGTCTCGCTTTCCATCATCTCTGGGAGAAGATCCCCCGAGGAAGAGGATTGGTGAAGAAGACTGTGTGCTGAGCTACAAAAACATATATTCTAGATGTTACCTCAGTCGCAGGAAAGGAACCAGATATGTTTAAAATACCCTTGTTCACTTACGATTTGGCTAAAGGCTTGTCCTCACTGTGGGACTGCGCGATGACGTCATCCTCCAAGCCCGAGCCGCCCGACAGGGGCCTCTTGCCTCGCTTAGGAGACTTTTCCTCCCAACCTTCGGAGGCGGCCATTTTCTTACCATGGGGAGAAGAGACGTTGACTTCTCCTTCACTTTTGTCTTCGGACGATGGAATTTTGATTCCCCCGGACACAATGTTTGATATACCTTCGGAAGGGAGGCCACCTTTGGCCTTCCCGCTCTCCTCCTTATCTCCCTTCACAGGCACCTGGTACGGTGCCGGGGCCAGCATCCTTGTTAGTACGGGATCCGCTGAGTCTTCGGGAAGGGGGGCCGAACACCTAATTTGCTCTGTTTTCTTTATCCAGCCTTGGAGGAAGATAGTTTGCTCAGTAACGTATTACGGAATACTTAACTACAAAGTGTTCGGGAGTTGAGCACTTATCGAGGTATCCGGATGGTTGCAGTCGAGGCCGATGTCCTAGAAAGTGTCCGGCCACTTTTTTCGTTTCCCGAAAAACTACTTCCACATTCCTTTATGCGTAGTGCCGAAGAAGTGTTGGAGGGTTCATGGTCCTTGCGGATTAAACTCCCACATGCGGAGAGGCCTACGCTGGCATGGCAGGGCTCGGCGGACTAGCATTACTTGAATCACGTTGACAAGATCGATGTCCTTCTCAAGGAGGGTTCGGATGCGGCTCTGTAGAGTCTGCACTTCATCAACTGATCCCTAGTCCAGCCCCTTATTAATCCATGATGCAAGCTGTAACGGAGGGCCGGAATGGAACGCAGGTATAGCTGCCCACTTGGTACTGCGGGGTTCTGTGACGCAAAACCACTCCCGCTGCCATTGGTGTAACGCCCACGATGCGGCTATATCTCCCACGTGTCGAGGCGCGACTTAGAGGCATAACCGCATTGTGGTTTTGTCGCAAGAAGGGTCATCTTCACACAATCCCATGTAATGAACAAGAATGGGATAAAGAGTTGGCTTACAATCGCCACTTCACACAATACATGAATATAATTCATACATCATCCAAAATACAAACATATAGACCGACTACGGTCAAAATCCAGATGAAAATAAGATAACCCCAAATGCTAGATCTCGGATCGTCCCAGCTGGGCTCCACTGCTGATCATCAGGAAAAGACACATAGTAACGACCACGTTCCTCGTCGAACTCCCACTTGAGATCGACCCCATCATCTGCACTGGCATCGTCGGCACCTGCAACTGTTTTGGTAGAATCTGTGAGTCACGAGGACTCAGCAATCTCACACCCGCGAGATCAAAACTATTTAATCATATAGGAAAGAATGGTGTAATAAGGTGGAGCTGGAGCAGGCGATAAGCATATATGGTGGCTAACATATGCAAAAGAGGGCGAGAAGAGAAGCAATGGAACGGTCGTCATCTAGCAATGACCAAGAAGTGATCCTGAACTCCTACTTACGTCATTCATTACTCAGACCGTGTTCACTTCCCGGACTCCGCCGAGAAGAGACCATCACGGCTACACATGCAGTTGATGTATTTTAACTGGGTCAAGTGACAAGTTCTCTACAACCGGACATTAACAAATTCCCATCTGCCTCATAACCGCGGGCACGGCTTTCGAAAGATAATACCCTGCAGGGGTGTCCCAACTTAGCCCATCATAAGCTCTCACGGTCAACGAAGGATAAACCTTCTCCCGGAAAGACCCAATCAGTCTCGGAATCCCGGTTTACAAGACATTTTGACAATGGTAAAACAAGACCAGCAAAGCCGCCCGAATGTGCCGACAAATCCCGATAGGAGCTGCACATATCTCGTTCTTAGGGCACACCAGATGAGCAGTCCGTACAACTAAAACCAATCCTCGAGTTTCCCCAAGGTGGCGCTGCAAAGGGCTCTAGTTTGGACCAGCACTCAGAGGAACACTGGCCCGGGGGTTTAAAATAAAGATGACCCTCGGGCTCTAGAAAACCCGGGGGAAAAAGGCTTAGGTGGCAAATGGTAAAACCAAGGTTGGGCCTTGCTGGAGGAGTTTTATTCAAGGCGAACTGTCAAGGGGGTCCCATAAATCACCCGACCGCGTAAGGAATGCAAACTCAGGGAACATAATACCGGTAAGACATATACTACGGCGGCAAGAGTGGAACAAAACACCAGGCATAAGGCCGAGCCTTCCACCCTTTACCAAAAATATAGATGCATTAATTAAATAAGAGATATTGTGATATCCCAACATATCCATGTTCCGACATGGAACAAACTTCAACTTCACCTGCAACTAGCAACGCTATAAGAAGGGATGAGCAAAAGCGGTAACTTAGCCAAACAACGGTTTGCTAGGAAAGGATGGTTAGAGGCTGACATGGCAATATGGGAGGCATGATATAGCAACTGATAGGTAGCGCAGCATGGCAATAGGGCGAACAACTAGCAAAGCAAAGATAGAAGTGATTTCGAGGGGTGGTCATCTTGCTTGCAAGGTTCTCAGAGTTGTCGAAAGCTTGATCCTCGTAAGCGTACTCAACAGGTTCCTCGTTCACGAACTCGTCTCCCGGCTCTACCCAAGACAAGAACACAAGCAAACGGAACCACAATCAATCACGAGAGATGCATAAGCAACATGATGCGAAACATGTATGATATGCAAGATATGATATGCGATGCATATGCGTGCTCCGGGAGGAAAAAGATGAACAAGGCAGTAACTTGGCAAACCAATCATGCCACTGGAAAGATGAGATGATTTCGGTCGAAATCGATATAAAGATCACCGGAAACGGATGCACGGTTTGTAAATGGCAAGCAAAACAAGAATGACACGAAACTGCGATTAACAGCATGAAAGCACTTAAAATGCAACAAGAAACTATGCTACAGCACTCCAACATAGCAACAAAGCACATGACAGTAATCTACAGGAGATGCTTGACAAAAGATGAATACTGAGCTACGGCTAGTTCACAACATAACAACCTCAAACAAGCATGGCAAACGTGCAAAAGATAATAGGTTCACAGACTTGGTGAAATTACTGGACATGGCAGAAAACAGCATCAGGTAACAATGTTCAGAGCACGAAAGCAACATGCTACAGGAACTTAACATAGCAAAACAAGGAATGACAGTGTTCTACTAAATGCATATGACAAAAGTCCCTTAATGACCATAAGCCAAAAAGGACCAGAAGAAATGATGGCAACCTTGTAAACGTAGCAAGTTCCGTTAACAGGTTTCAGACGGCAGAAAACAGAGCATGGCAGAAACAATAATATCATGGCATCTTGGTGAGCTTGACGCACTCACCACAAGGCAATGCATGACAAAACAAGCATACCTACAGCAAGATGGCATGTTTATGAAGCTATCGATGGCAAGAACAAAAGCATAGTATGTATGGATCAACTACAACAAGCTTGGCAAATATGATGATCATGTTAAGAATCTGCCAGAAATATTTTATAGCAAACGTAGAGCAAGATTGAGTCATGCTATGGGACTCCATAATTGCAAACAAGGGCAGGAATGGATCAATTACAACAATATCTACAGAACATCCTTAATGAACATCTCTAAAATATGCATGGATCTCTCTGTAGAATCAAGTTTACATGGCAACAAAATAACAGCAGACAAGGACTTAGAGAAATCACCAAGTCTCTGAAATCAGAAACATTACGGGGCCTAGTTTGCATGCTTGTGCTAGTCACCACAGAGATCACAAAAATACATGGCATACACCACTGGAAAGATGGCATGGTATACAACAAAACACATGTAGAGCTCATGCCCATAAGATGCACAGATTAAATGATAGAAAAATGACAAATCTCCAAGTTCTGATAAGAACCAGCAGATAACAGCAACTAGCACTCTTGCAACAGAGATTTGGGCATCAAGATGGCCTCTAATGAACATGGTGCAATTGAACAAAATGTAGAGCATCACGAGACGAACAATTTGACATATTACACGCGCGAAATGGAGCTACGTGCAGAGAGTTATGCAATGTTGAACAGGGGCATATCATGTGAAAATGCAAAGACTTAGGGAAAATCGAGGGGGGGGGGGTCTCGGGTCAACCTTGTTGACTGGATCCAGATAGAGATCGGGGCCGGCTCGGGCTCCCGAGCGGCGGCGCGGGCGGCTCGCCGGAGATGGCGGCCGGCGACGGAGGAAGGAGAGGACGAGGCCGACGGGCGCGGGGGAGAGGCGGCGCCGGCCGGGGACGGCGGGCCTCGGCGGGAGGAGACGGCCGCGGGCGGCGGAGCTCGGCCCGGCGATGGCGGCGGCGGCGGCGGTGATGCAGGCGGTGGGGCACGGCGGAGGCCGGGCGTCGGCTCGGGGCCCGGTCGCGCGCGGGCGGGCTGGCCTCGGGCCCGGCGGGCCGCGGCGGCGCGGGGACGGCGGCGGTGACGTGTCACGCCATGGTTGGTCGGGGCGGCAGAGCGGACATGTCCGTCGGTGGCAGTTTTCGTCCGGCGGCGCGCGGTGGAGAATTTTAGGGTTTGGACTGCGAGCGTTTTTTCGGGAGGGTCACATATAAATAGGTAGAGGGAGCTAGGAGAGTCCAAATGAGGTGCGGTTTTCGCCCACACGATCGTGATCGAACGACCTACAGCATGGAAGAGAGTTTGGTAGGTTTTGGGCTGGTTTTTGAGGGGGTTTTGCTGCAACACACAAGTGGACATTGCGGATGCCCGGTTAACCGTTGGAGTACCAAACGACCTCCAAATGGAACGAAACTTGACCGGTGGACTCCCGATGGTATACCAAGGCCACTTGACAAGCCTCGGTCCATTCCGAGAGTGTTTGACACCCGCTCACGAAAGAAAACAAGAGGGGTGCGCCGGAGGAGATAGGAGCGCCGGATTGCAAAACGGACAACGGGGAAAATGCTCGGATGCATGAGACGAACACGTATGCAAATGCAATGCACATGATGACATGATATGAAATGCATGACATGAACAAAATGCAAAACGAAAGACAAAACCCGACCACGGAGGGAATATCATAACACATGGCCGAAAATGGCAAGAGTTGGAGTTACAATTATGGAAAGTTACATGCGGGGTGTTACAATTGGTTGGAAGTTTCGGTGAAAGAGCCTTTTGGCCAGAGAGTATTGGTAAGCTTGCTCACTATAGCACCGCCACACTCCGCCTGTTTCCCGTCGATCACCTTTGGCTTCACACTAAAGGTCTTGAGCCATAAGCTGAAGTGTGGGGGAATTCGGAGGAAGGCCTCGCACGTGATGATAAACGCCGACACGTGGAGGAAGGAATCTGGGGCTAGATCGTGAAAATCTTGTCCGTAATAAAACATGAGCCCCCAGACGAAGGGGTGAAGAGTGAACCCTAGCCCTTGGAGGAAGTGAGAGATGAATACGACGCTCTCGCCAGATTTGGGAGTCGGAATAACCGGTGCTTGAGCAGGAAGCCTGTGGGGGATCTCCGCGATCAGGTATCTGGCCGCCCGAAGCTTCGCAATGTCCTCCTCTGTAACAGAGGAAGCCACCCATCGGCCCTGTGGGCTGGGTCTGGACATGATTGGGAAGCTTGAAGCAATGAAGCCGAACCTTGGGTGCTAGAACTCGAGGTTCGAAAGGCTGAGGAGAGGTTTGGCGTAAAAAGAGACGGCCCTTGGCTCCTTTGTAAAGGCAATGGGTATCGAACACCTCCTCCTAAGCCTGAAAACCTGCCTATTCCTAAGGAATCTTTCCAGTAGAACGGTTGGGTTACCCACACTTGTATTGATGAGAATCCCGCAATAAGGGGACATGATCTTTGCTTCGAAAAGACGTGTCAATAAAAACCACACCTAGAAACATGGAACGGCAAGACAGGAAACGGTTCGAAATAATGACCGGCGGACGTGATGTCATCTTGCAAAAAGTTGTCAGCGGATGGGACTCGTGAAATATTATACTCTCTATGGTTGTGTGTGTGGTACTTGTGTTACAGATCCGGACACGTTGGTTTCGTCCGAAGACTATCTTGGATTATTCGGAAAGGGGAACTCACCTTGCAATGACGAAGACAATCTGCGCCGGACACCTCGTCATTGAAGCCTGGTTCAGGGGCTACTGAGGGAGTCCTGGACTAAGGGGTCCTCGAGCGTCCGGCCTGTTGGACATGGGCCGGACTAATGGGCTGTGAAGATACAAGACCGAAGACTCTCTCCCGTGTCCGGATGGGACTCTCCTTGGTGTGGAAGGCAAGCTTGGCGACCAAATATGAAGATTCCTTTCTCTGTAACCGACTTTGTACAACCCTAGTCCCCTCCAGTGTCTATATAAACCGGAGGGCTGAGTCCGGAAACAGATATAGTCAGACAGGCTAGACTTCTAGGGTTTTAGCCATTACGATCTCGTGCTAGATCAACTCTTGTAGTAGTCATATTCATCAAGATCAATCAAGCAGGAAGTAGGGTATTACCTCCATAGAGAGGGCCTGAACCTGGGTAAACAATGTGTCCCCTGTCTCCTGTTATCATCGACCTTAGACGCACAGTTCGGGACCCCCTACCCGAGATCCGCTGGTTTTGACACCGACAGTCACATGGTGATGTGAACTATGGGTGTTAATCACATGGCGATGTGAACTAGAGTATTGACTCCAGTGCAAGTGGGAGACTGATGGAAATGTGCCCTAGAGGCAATAATAAAATGGTTATTATTATATTTCCTAAATCATGATAAAGGTTTATTATTCATGCTAGAATTGTATTGACCGGGAACTTAAATACATGTGTGACTACATAGACAAATACAGTGTCCCTAGTAAGCCTCTACTTGACTAGCTCGTTGATCAAAGATGGTTAAGGTTTCCTGACCATGGACATGTGTTGTAATTTGATAACATGATCACATCATTAGGAGAATGATGTGATGGACAGGATCCATCCGTTAGCTTAGCATATTGATCGTTCAGTTTATTGCTATTGCTTTCTTCATGTCAAATACATATTCCTTCGACTATGAGATTATGCAACTCCCGGATACTGGAGGAGTACCTTGTGTGCTATCAAATGTCACAACGTAACTGGGTGATCATAAACATGCTCTACAGGTATCTCCTAAGGTGTTTGTTGAGTTGGCATAGATCAAGATTAGGATTTGTCACTCCGAGTATTGGAGAGGTATCTCTGGGCCCTCTCGGCAATGCACGTCATAAGAAGACTTGCAAGCAAAGTGACTAATGAGATAGTTACAAGATGATATATTACGGAACAAGTAAAGAGACTTGCTGGTAACGAGATTGAACTAGGTATGAAGATACCGACTATCGAATCTCGGGCAAGTATCATACCGACGGACAAAGGGAATTACGTATGTTGTCATGACTGTTCGACCGATAAAGATCTTTGTAGAATATGTAGGAGAAAATATGGGCATCCAGGTTCCTCTATTGGTTATTGACCGGAGAGGTGTCCCGGTCATGTCTACATAGTTCTCGAACCCGTAGGGTCCGCACGCTTAACGTTCGATGATGATATAGTGTTATATGAGTTATATGATTTGGTGACCAAATGTTGTTAGAAGTCCCAGATGTGATCACAGACATGACGAGGAGTCTCGAAATGGTCGAGAGGTAAAGATTGATATATAGGATGATGGTATTTGGATAGCGGAAGTGTTTTGGGACATACCGAGAAAAAATCACGTCACCGAAAGGGGTTCCGGGCACCCCCAGGAAGATATGGGCCTTATGGGCCAAAGGAGGGGAGAGACCAGCCCACAAGGGGGCTGGCGCACCCCTCCCATTGCTGGCCGGCTGTATGGGGAAGGAAAGGGGAGGGGTGGCCCCTCCTGCCTTTCCCTCCTCGGGAGAGAAAGGAAAGGGGGGGCCACCTCCTCTTTCCTTCCTCCCGCACTCTAAATAAGGAAGGGGCGCTACTTGGGAGGAGACCCCAAGTAGGATTCGGCCTACTTGGGGCGCCCTCCTGGCTGCTCGCTCCTCCCCCACCTATATATATATATATATATATATATATATATATATATATATATATATATATATATATATATATATATATATATATATATATATATATATATATATATATATATATATATGTATATATATATATGCGGGAGGGGGGCGTAGCACACAAGAACATTGTCTTAGCTGTGTGCGGCGCCCCTCTCCACCGTTTATACCCCCGGTCATATTTTCACAGTGCTTAGGCAAAGCCCTGCGGAGATAGCTTCACCATCACTGTTACCATGTCGTTGTGCTGCCGGAACTCATCCACTACCTCTCCATCTTGCTGGATCAAGAAGGCGGAAGACGGCATCGAGCTGAAAGTGTGCTGAACGTGGAGGTGTCGTACGTTTGGTGCTCGATCGGTTGGAACGCAAAGAAGTCCAACTACATCAACCGCGTTGTTAAACGCTTCCGCTTACGATCTATGAGGGTATGTAAACACACTCTCCCCTCTTGTTGCTATGCATATCTCCATGGATAGATCTTGCGTGTGCGTATAATTTTTTTGTTTTGCATGCAACGTTTCCCAATAGGTAGATCCGGCAGGGCGTGAGGTGCACCGCTGCGGCAGAGGACTAGATTCGATGGCTTTGGGGGGAGGGGAGGGGTTCTGGAGAAGAATGTTACCAAAGAAGCCATTTTCCCTTGACGTGGTAGGGGTACAACAGGAATATCGTAGGGCTAAACGTTTGGGCGCGATCTATTTCGATGTGAGCGGGAATTTTAAAAGCTTTTGGCGGCTGAAATTAACTATTCTACTCTTGTACAACCGATTATGATATCATGACCGAGTATTTATTTGTTGTGCACATAAAAAAGTGCAAGTTTCTAAAATCAATGTATCCAAGTCGAAACTTAGATTGTACATTCAGTTCAAATATGGATCATTGAGCTAGTGGAAGGAAATACCATCATATGCTCCAGTTCAAATGAAATTTTGAATGTGTTTATCCTATATATGATGACAAAAACAAATCAAGGGTGGACCTAGAGAGACAATGACCTGGTGTTCTAGAATATGGTCACTCATATTTTTCATCTAAAGATGGGGTGTCACACACTATTTTTTGGATGAAACTTACAAAGAAAACATCTTGCACCCGGTGACCTCTGCACCCGGGTAGCTTAACTTGGGTATGCCCCTGCAAATGTGTATGCGTATGAATAAAGTGGATGATTATTAGGCTTGAGTACGACTGTATGTGTATATCTCTAGGTTTGATATATGAATGTGAAAACACGAAATCCCGGGTTAGAAAATGTACCCCGTTTAAATGAATTACAAAAGCTACAAATGGAGTAGAATTCATAATTTCCAATCTTAGGTCTGTAATTATGGTACTTCAATGTATACAACGCATATGTTCAAAAGTATCGCTATCTCATAGTCCAAAATATGAAACAAATTGATCCAGCATGAGTGCACACACTCTTGACCATATATATCTTAATTACGTTTATGTCTCTCAGGCAAACACACCCCACTCTATCTGAAGCACACCACCCCGGCCCCTCTTCCCCCAAAACAAGCCTTTATCTCCCTTAGACACAAACACGGGAACACATTAACCCCCCTCTCTCTTCTAGGTCTAAAGCCTAATATAGGTCTCCATCTCTTTGTCTCTCGGACATGCACACATCTCTTCCCCCAATCTCTAGGTCTCCCGGCATCCCTCTTTCCCAAGCACACACACACACACACACACACACACACACATATATATATATATATATATATATATATATATTTGTGTATCTTTACCATACACATAAAACACTGGCCCCAACTTCTATCTCTCTAGTTATCTGGTTCTCGCACACTCTCCACCATCTCTCTAGCTATCTCTCACACACATTGATACACACCTCACTCAACACCCCCACTACAAACAAACACTCTACGTCTCCTTATGCATCTCTCTCCTCTTTCCATCTCTCCCACATGCGGACCCGACCCTCCTTCCCTATATACATATATGTCATGACTCTCTCCATAGCTCTCTAGCGTATCATCGATCTCAAACTCGCACCATGTTCTCTCCACCATCTATTTTAGATCTCTCATGAACTCTTTCTCTGATGCACACAATGACTCGCTTTCCTTGCGTCTCCCCACATAGTCCACTTTTGAACAATATTGACTTTGTCTCCCTATTTATAGGCCACTTCCGCACACAAACAACCTGTATCTCTCTCTCACCCCTCTCTCACACACACTCGATGTCTCTTCCAAATACCCATTCCCCACGCGCACCCATGCTATCCCGCTACTAGACATGGTTTTCTCTCTCTTAGACACACATGTGATATCATTCCCCCTTCCGTACTAGGTTTACATCATCAGTTGTCTCTCTTCTCCACACACACACTCGCCCCCTCTCACACACGCGCGCATGCACAAACAGACACACACCACCCCATATATCTGGATCCTTCTTTTAAGACACACACCCTTGTATTTTTCTCCAGTTCAAGGTATATATATATATCCCTCTATCTCTGTCGGTGCACAAAAGTAGGGGCTATCTTTTGTGCCCCTTTACCTGTGCACGGGCAATCAGAGCCGCACCCGCGACCACACTTAGCAGGGCAGAGGAGGGAACCAGAAGTGCAAGGCTACCAGAGCAGCGCTCCAACCAAGGGCGCAGAAGACGGAGCGATCAGACAGGCTTCCTCCCGGCAAGACCCTTGCCGAGGCGGCCTACACAGCCCCAGCAAGAGCCTTGCCAGGGCAGCTCTCCCAACACCAACATCGCAGCCACCCTTGAGCCTGAGAGTTCCGACACCATCGACAGCATTGAAACCAAGGCTCGGGAAGTGCCTGCATGATGGCATGCAGATCTTTGCGAAGACAGAAAGCCTACAAATCCTAGATGAGGACCAGAAGACAAGACAATCGCAAGGCTCCTTGCCGAGGATGCCCACGAGGCCCCGGCAAGGCTCCTTGCCAGGGACACTCACAAGGCCCCGGAAAGACTCTTGCCGAGGGCGCTCATAAGGCCCCGGCAAGACCCTTGCCGGGAATATAGGCAAGACCGCGGCAAGACCTTGCCGCCCCATCACCGCCCCAGCTCAGCGGCCAACCCACCTACTGAAGCAAGTACCCACGTGGTAGTACGTGGGTACTAATCCAACTAGCCAAACACCTGCGTGGTGGCATATAGATCTTCGTGAAGACCCTGCCACCACGCCAACTCAGCAGCCTGCCAGCCTATGTGGCGCTACATGCCTCGTTGGCCTGGACGCGTGTCGGAGCAAGGCGGAGCGGTGACGGACGGGACGGGCCTCGTTGCCGCCCCCCGATAAAGCAAGTGGACATCTAAGTAGCGCATTTAATGCACTTGTGCTGTAATGACAGGCGATAATCTTGTACACTGTATACCTTTCCACCTCCTGTGTGCCACTGTGGCAGCCCCTTTTGACTATAAAAGGAGGCCCGAGGCGTACTGAAGAAGGATTCGGATCTTTTGGACGACACACGCATCGTAGCTAGTTCAAGAACTCAAGAACACTCAAATATACATCAAAGCAGGACTAGGGCATTATGCATCCTCGCGGCCCGAACCTGGATAAACGATCCTCGTGCTGGCTTCTAGACCCGCTCTTTGCACAACCTCGCGCCCGCCAACCATAGCAAGAGGGATCCCAGTGATCCCATAGGTGTCATTTCCCCCGACATCTTTGGCGCGCCAGGTAGGGGGGCGCAGTTGTGAAAATCTGGTCTAGTTGGCGCAGCAGCTTCATCATGGTCGTCACTCCAAGGAAGAAGACGACCGAACGAGCGGCATCATTTGCGGATGTAGTAAACGCTTGCACGGCGACAGAAAAGCTAAGTCATGCGAAACTTTGAGTAATTCCTTTATGTATAAGGTTGTTTTCCTCGGAGATCCTGCTCTTGGTGTGAGAAACCTGCACGCGATGGGGTCCTTCCGCTATTGGCAACGCCCTTGTTCTGTCTCGAGTCCGCTCAACAGTTTGAGCGGCCGTGTCAAGAATGGCAGGGTGGCCTTCCCGCCATTGGCAACGGCCTTGTTCTGTTTCGAGTCCACTCAACAGTTCAAGCGGCCACGCTGAGAACGGCAAGGTGGGTTTGCTTGGCCGCAAGCACACCCGGCCGGTTGTTGAGGTTCCGTCCTCGAAATGCCGCAGCCTGGGTTTACGCGCCGGCAAGCCTATCCAGTTGAGCGTAGGGTGTACATACAAAGAAAGATCGAATAGGAAAATAACATGCATCGTTTCAAAGTACTGCGGAGTTATATTACACCAGTTGTTGTTGCGGTTCAAACTAAAGATAAAAATTGTCTTGGTCATGAACCTACAGCGGCGATGAGAAACGGGGTGCCTAGTCGCGGCGCTGGCCCTCTATCCTCCGAACTCCATCGACGCGGCTGATGATGGGCTCGATACGCTCTTCGAGCGCCGCGAGGTCCACACCCTCCGGCAAGCTCTCCAGCGCGGCGTCGAAGTCGATGTTGGGGTTCCAGTACGCTACCTTGGTGTGGTCCTTGGTCAGAGCACGCCGGCAAAGCCTCCGGGCCTCGTTGGCTAGAGAGGATGCTCTGTTGGAACGGAGCGGCTCCAGGGCCTCAAGAACGCCCTCGAAGAACAGGGTCAGCTTGGCATTGGGGCTCACACCCGCATCAGGGGAATACCTGAATCTCGACATGCCCATGGCGGCCAGCAGCGTGGTGAGCCTCTCCGCGACACCGACGAGGCGGCTGATCTGGAGGTTTTCGCCCTTCACGTAATCCTCGTGGTTGGTGGCGTCATTCCTCTGCAGCTGCTTCTCGTCCTCTAGGGCCTTGGTCAGGGTCTCTTCCCAGGCCCTGACCTCTAAAAGCGTCCCCTCAAGACTCTCCAGCTTCAGCTTCAGTTCTTTGATGGAGTCATTGGCCTTGGAGAGCAACTCGGCTTTGCCGAGGACTGCGGCCTGCGCCTCCACCAAGGCGCTGTTGAGCGTGTCTTTCTCCTTCGCCAGCTCCAGGACCTGTTTCTTCAGGCCATCCCGCTCCACCTCCAGCTCCTTCACTCTGCCGGCATGGACCAGGGCTTGGGCATTG
The DNA here is from genome assembly GCF_002575655.3 of Aegilops tauschii subsp. strangulata. NCBI lineage: Eukaryota > Viridiplantae > Streptophyta > Magnoliopsida > Poales > Poaceae > Aegilops > Aegilops tauschii. The sequence continues at coordinate 249,010,330 of NC_053038.3, forward strand.
AGCGCCTCCCTGTGCATATGCTCCAGTTCCTGGGTCTGCAGCACGACGACCTTCTTGACCTCCTCATCCTTGTCGCGGAGCATGGCGGCGAGTGCCTCCTCACGAGCGGCAAGGTCCTCCTCCTGGGAGTTCAGCTCGGCCTGGTGCTGTTGTCGAGCAGCCTCGTCCTTGGCGGCATGTTCCCTCACTGCCTCTTGGGCTTTCTCGACGTCAGCCTGCTTCAGGACGAGCTCCTGTTTGCGCTCAGCCAGCAGATCCTGGGTGACCTTCAGTTCCTCGTGGGCTTGGCGGAACCAGGCCTGCATCTCGACGATGCGTCCCACGAGATCCACCTCCGCCTTGTCCACCGCCACCATCTTGGATTTTGCCTTGTCCAGGCGGGCACGGTGAAGCGCCTGGAGCTTCTGGAAGTTGGTGCTCATGGCCCGAAGCAGCTGCTCCTCTTGGGAATCGCCGCCGTCGGTGCTTGGTTTGTCAACGACCTAGAGCCCGGCGGAGCCGAGCACCTCGTCGTCGAACGCCTCCCCTTCGGTTGGCGCCCTGGTGCTTGCCGTTCCTGGGAGGTGGACGAACAGGTCGTCGCCCACCTTCAAGTACTTGCCCGAGCCAGAGGCAGCAGAGGAGGAAGGTTGGTCGCCAACCACCCCCTCCTCGGCAGCGGCCTTGCCGGCCTCTCCGGTAGGCCCCTTGCCAGCCTCCCCGGCTGCGGCCTTGCCGGCCTCCCCGGCAGGCTCCTTGCCGGCCTCTTCAGCAGCGGAATTGGCGGCCTTCTCGGCGGCGATTTTGTTGGCCTCGGCCTCGGCGTCCCTGGCGACCTCCTCGATAACGGTGTCGATATCCTCCCAGTCCGCCGAGGAAGGATCTGGATACCAAGAATAGAGGATGAGACGGGGCCAAGGTCAAGGTTCAATAAGAAAAAGAAAGAGTGAGGACGGGAAGCAAACGACTTACCCTCTTCAAGATGGGAAGAAGTAGCGCCCTCCCCTCCAGCATTTGTTGCCAGGGCAGAACCCTCGGCACCCAAGTTCGCCTCCTCCTCCATATGAGTGGGCTCGGTGGTGGATGCCCCTGCCGGGTAAGCACCTCGGGCGGCGTAGTCGAGAGGGGCGGCGTGTTGGGGGTGGCCCTCAGCGGCTCCTCCTGACGCCGTTCTTCTCCTACGAACCCGGCGAGGTCAGCTTCGAGGATTCACACACCAATGTTCATCAGTGGAGGAGTGAGTGGTGAGCTTACGCTGGGGGCTGGAGCGGGGGCTGCTGTCCGAGCTGTTCTCCACCAACAACGGCGTACGCGAAATACTCGCCGGGGGCTTGTCGCCCGCCACCCTCTGGTCCAGCGTCTCCACATCCCTGCAAGGATGAAAACAAGTCAAGAAAATCGGCGCGGTCTGAAGGGATGGGGATGATGAAGGGCAAGATGCTTACTCATCCTCCACCTCCTCTTCCGCTGCCTTCCTCTTCCTCCTTGGACTGAGAGGCCCAAGATCGAAGTCAACCTCCGTGTCGACATCTGCGGGAGGAGGGGAAGGGGATGGAGTCCGGCGACGCTTGGACGAAGAAGAGGCGGTCGCTTTCTTCTTCACCATCGTGGCCTTCACCACCTTCTTCGCTGCCGCGGCCCTCGTCAGGCGCACGGACTCCCCCTGGACCTCTTGTCGCTGCTCGGTCCTGCCGGGCCGGACCGGCTCGCCAGAGCTGGCCCGCCGCAGGACACGCCTTTTCCCCGTGGCCGGAGGGTCGTCAGCCTCGGCCTCTTCCTCAGTCGACTCCTCGACCACATCTTCGATGAGAGGGGCCCCGGTGCCGGCACTACTGGCCTCCCCAGCAGACTCCGCTGATACGTCCATTTTGCATCATGCTTTTATATCGATATTTATTGCATTATGGGCTGTTATTACACATTATGTTACAATACTTATGCCTATTCTCTCTTATTTTACAAGGTTTACATAAAGAGGGAGAATGCCGGCAGCTGGAATTCTGGGCTGGAAAAGGAGCAAATATTAGAGACCTATTCTGCACAACTCCAAAAGTCCTGAAACTCCACGGAAGTTGTTTTTGGAAATAATAAAAAATACTGAGCGAAGAAATTACCAGAGGGGGCCCACACCCTTGTCGGGACCCCGATTCTAAGTTACACCGATCTAGCCTGTAACACCTCATATCACTTTGCGGCCTCACTCACGGTACTCCCACGGGTGTCGCCTTACCATGGCCCGGGACCGTTTGCGCCTTTTGGCTCACGTATATGACAATGTCGCTAGCATCCATATGACAGAGAACCCGGGCCGACATGGCTAGTCGTGAACCCAAAGCGGCACTAACGTATGGGGACAGGCATACATGATTCAACATCGAACGTGTCGGTCAGCAGCGTGTGAATCCGGGCTGTAGCACTAGGCTAACAGGACTTCGGGAACCCGGGCTGTAGCAGGCTAGGCAGGACTCCAGATGTCACCGAGTGGCATTTCCCCTAAGGGACAGACGCAGGAACGATGTGAAACACATGCCGGCCAGTCAAGTGTCCGGAGCAGTAGTGCTGGGCTAGCAGGACTCCGGTGAACCGGGCTGTAGCGGACTACTATGGCTCAAGGAGGCACTAGACTACATTTCCCCATAAGAGAGGCTGCCAAGGATAAACAACTAGATTGTCGGATCCCACACATAGCACTACACATTACACGTACGCATAACATGCAAGTATGTGCTGTACAACATGGCATCACAACATAACGCGAACTCATATAGATAAAAGGCCCAGAAGAGCCACATGGCATTAAGTACAAACAGGGGTCACATGACCCATCATTCAGAGCATACAAGCAACGGAAGCATTACATGTCTGAGTACAGAAAACTACAAAGGAAAAAGGCTGAGAAGCCTGACTATCTACAAGACCCTCCCAAGGGTGCAAGATCGTAGCTGAGGTACAAGCTACTCGTCAAAGTCCAAGCGGAACTACTACTAAGACTGAAGTGTCCGCTGCAAAAACATAAACAAAGCAACATGAGTACAAAGGTACTCAGCAAGACTTACATCAGATCCTATCATACATGCATTTGTATCAAGAAGGTAGTGTGGGGTTTAGTTGCAGCAAACCAGCTTTGACTCAGTGGCTATCCTGTTCTACGGCTATGAGAAACTTCTTTGAGGTAAGAAGGCGCACACGAGTCCACTAAGCACCACCTCAATACACCACTATGGATTCATTCCCGTCTCACTACGAGAAGCCATCCATAGCACTCACACTTATCTTGAGCATTTTAGAGTATCCACTTCAAGTTGTCTATGTACCACGTAAGCATCCAAGAAGTCCATAACCGAGGACACGGCTATTCGAATAGATCATGATAACCCTGCAGGGGTGTACTGCGTCACACACGCTCTCGCCACTTACCGCCATGTACACGTCATGTACCTCGGCAACCTTCAAGCGGAAGCCTGGCGAGGGTGTCGGCCACGACCTGACTAACCACACAAGACTCTAATCCAGGTTTATCGCCTATTCGGGTTCCATCCGCAAGGAGATCCGGCCGGGGTGTCGCTCACGGCCCCAAACGATGTGTGCAGGGTTCTCGAGCCCACCATCCGGGTGCCACTCGGTACACCGGGCCACGTATGCCTAGTCTGTCCCAAGCCCACCCTGCCGGGTGCCACTCGGTAGAAAAATAGCATTACCTACAAACACCAGAAACTATTTGCAACTCCTGGACAGAGAACAAGGCGGTTAATAAGTCGAGAGGGGCACTTAAGCATTCCAATGTGTGGTAGTAGCTAGTCATTGGACAACATACACAGAACTCAGTGCTTAAGGACGGTTCCAGTGAGACAACCCACCATGTACTCCTACATGGCCTCTCACCGCTACCTTACCAAATCGTGTTCACGCACTTGACTCTCAGCACCAGAACATATCGTAACACTCCAATTCATTCCCAATGAACCAGACCTGACACAACTCTAAGCAATAGCAGGCAAGGCATGGTAGGAACACAACATGGCTCAATCAACTCCTACACATGCTAGTGGGTTTCAACTATTTACTGTGGCAATGACAGGTCATGCAGAGGAATGGGTTCAACTACCGCAGCATAAAGTAGCAGTTGAATCGTTGTTGTCCTAATGCAGTAAAAGAGAGCAGTAGCAAGAGAGTAGGATTGTATCGGAATGAACAAGGGGGGTTTGCTTGCCTGGTAGATCAACAGGGTGGCACTGCTCCTTAGACAGGTACTCTGGAACACTCTCCGGAGCAGGACCTATCGAGAGGGAACGGTGTCGACAGTCAAAACACAATCATATGCAACAATATGATGCATGAATATGGCATGAATATGTGATGTATTTTGAGCCAATGCATTTAGCATTCAACTTAGAAGAGATCCATTTGAACCAAAGGTTCAAATGCAACTCTAATTTAAGTCCTTATATATGCCATTTATATGTTTTCACTTATACAGTAGGTATAAGTTGGTTTGTCATGCATGAAACTAGTACAGATGGATAGATTGCATTTTTCTGATAATTTTTCATATATAAATTATTTAAATCTGAGCTACGGTTGAATTTCTATGAATTTTAGAAATTTTGAACATTTCCTGGAATTTCCTGGTTTAATTTAAATCCAGAAAAAAGGGTTTATTGCGTCAGCACTGCGTCATCATGACGTCAGCGGGTTAGCGGCGCTGACCAAGTCAAACCTGACGTGTGGGGTCCACACTTCAGTGACCCAGTGTTAACCCGAGGGGTTTTCTAGTTAATCTAAATTATTTAGCGGTGCTGGGGCCCATTGTCAGTGTCAGTGGGGGTAGATTAGTGGGTGATTAGCCTTAAGCTAATCACCTGACAGGCTGGACCCACGTGGCAGGGCTCAGGCGACAGGGCTCGTCGCCGGCGACCACTGGCCACGGTGAAGTCCCCACTAGAAGCCACGGGAGCGGCGCCTGGGGGCACCAGGAGGTTGCCCGCGCTCCCGCGCATCCTGGGGATCCCGCGAGAGGCTGCGGGGGCGGCAGAGCTCGCCGGAGCGGAGCTCACGGCGGCGGCCGGAGGTCGGGCTCGAGCTGCTGCGGGGCTACGGAGCACGAGGAAGCGAGCGAAGAGGTACTACGGCCTCCTGGCGTCACCAGGAACACGGTGACGCGTGCGGTTGCGGGCTGCAGTGGCTTGAGCGACAGCGTCGACATGGACGGCGGCGAGGAGCTACGGCTGTTGAGGAAACGGCGGCTACGACGCGGGAACGATGGGGAGAAGAGGGGGGAAACGGGGAGGTGCTCACGGCGATCACGCGGAGCAGCACACTGGCTCGGGGGAGACCTGGTGACGGCGAATCGACGGCGGTAGACGGCGGAGCCCGAGGAGGAAGACGGTGGCGATGGCGGCGCTCCAGGGCCTCCCGAGGCGTGTGGCTCGACGGAGAGGTAGCCCGCGACATGGCGGAGCTTCGGGGCGTGCCGGAGAGGTGAGGGGGTGGCGGTGGCTACGGCAACGGTGGCCGGTGGCGACGGCAGCGCTCGGCCGTGAGAGAGTGAGCGAGGGGGAAGAGAGAATGGGCACGGGAGAGAGTGAGAGAGGTGCGGGGCGGCGCGTGGCGTCGTTCGGGCGATCCAGGCGACGAGGGGAGAAGTAGGAGGTGGCGCGCATGCGCGCGGGCGGCGAGCGCATGCCCCTGTCCTCCTGGCGCGAGGAAGGGGACGACTGGCACTGGCCAGTCAGCTGGGCCGGCACAGAGCCAGGCCAGCAAGTGGCCCAGGTAAGTCCAGGTAAGGGTTTTCCCCTTTTTGTTTATTTTCTATTTTTCTGACATTTGTTCTGATTTAGTAGAATACTAAATCATTTTATTTACTTCTGTCAATTTTTGCAGGGACCTAAGGGATTAATCCAAAGCCCCTCACCAAAATTCAGAATTTTTGGACATATATAAAATATATAACATATATATATCCAATGCAAATAATTACTGCATTAATTCCAAATGGCCAAAATAAATATTTATGAGCTCCTAAAAATATTGGTTTGATTTTTATCTCTGTCCAATATTTTCAGAGAGCAACATGAACATTTTCTTGGACCCTTTTGGAGCAATTTTTATCTGGGTCATTTCCAGAAATGATTCTGAGGGTTTCACAAATCCCCATTTCAAATTTAAATGAAATTTAGACATGATGCACACATGACTAGCTAGTCTAGGTCATACCAGAACTAGGGATGTGACAACTCGCCCCCACTTGAAAGGATCTCGTCCCGAGATTCAGGGGTCGATGGAAAGAAGGTGGGGTACTCCAGTCGAAGACGATCTTCTCGCTCCCAAGTAGCTTCTCTCTCGGAATGATGAGACCACTAAACCTTGAGAAACTTGATGTTCTGACGTCGGGTAACACGCCCTGCTTGATCAAGGATGCGAACAGGGTACTCTCGATACGTGAGGTTATCTTGGAGATCAAGCGTTTCGTGGTCCACTCCGCGGATGGGATCCGAGAAGCAACGCCTGAGTTGAGAGACGTGGAAGACATCATGGACTCAAGAAAGATGTGGGGGTAGTTCCAACCGGTAGGCAACCTCTCCTCGTTTAGCGAGAATGCGAAAAGGACCAATGTAACGAGGAGCCAACTTGCCCTTGATACCAAAACGATGGGTACCCTTTAGAGGAGTAACCCGATGGTAAGCCTTGTCGCCAACTTCATAAGCCACTTCCTTATGATGACGGTCATACTGGCTCTTTTGACGAGACTGGGCTGTTTTCAAATTCTCACGAATGATGCGAACTTGCTCTTCTGCTTCCTGGATCATGTCCGGTCCAAAGAATTGTCTTTCACCGGTTTCTGACCAGTTCAAAGGTGTTCGACATCTTCGTCCATACAGAATCTCGAAAGGAGCTTTCTTAAGACTGGATTGGTAGCTATTGTTATAAGCAAACTCGGCGAAAGGTAGGCATTTCTCCCAATCCATACCGAATGAGATAACGCAAGCTCTAAGCATGTCTTCAAGAATTTGGTTGACCCTTTCCACCTGACCACTTGATTGAGGGTGGAAAGCGGTACTGAAGGAAAGATGGGTGCCCATGGCAGTTTGGAAACTCTCCCAGAAATGAGAAGTGAAGAGACTACCACGGTCTGAATTGATCTCTAGTGGAACACCATGAAGTGACACTATTCGAGAAATATTTAAGTCAGCGAGCTGACTAGCAGTGATACTCTCTCGAACAGGTAGGAAGTGAGCCACTTTGGAAAGACGATCAATGACTACGAAGATAGCGTTATTCCCTTTCTTGGTCCTGGGAAAGCCGGTGATGAAGTCCATACCAACTTTATCCCATTTCCACTCAGGAATGGCTAAAGGTTGAAGGGTGCCAGCAGGCCTTTGATGTCCTGCCTTAACGCGACGACAAACGTCACAGTTAGCTATGAACTCAGCAATTTCTCTCTTCATCCTAGTCCACCAGAACCTCTGGCGTAGGTCCTGATACATCTTAGTACTACCGGGATGAATCGTGAGAGGGGATTCATGTGCCTCCTTAAGGATCAATTGTCGCAGATGTTGATTCTTGGGAACCACCAAGCGATTCTCAAAGAAAACAGCACCTCGATCATCCATGGAGAAACATCCACCAACTCCCTTCTTAATGTTTCTCCTGATGCGGGTAACACCCCTATCAAACTTCTGGTCAGAGATGATCTGATCCTCAAGGGTAGGTTTCGCCACCAAGGTAGAAAGGAATCCTTGAGGAGCAATGTGAAGGTTAAGCTTACAGAATTCCTCATGGAGAAGTGGTTGGCCCTGCTGCAACATAAGATTGTTGCAATAGGACTTACGACTTAGCGCATCAGCCATGACATTGCCCTTGCCTGGGGTGTAGGTAATCCCTAAGTCGTAATCTGAGATCAACTCCAACCAACGTCTTTGCCTAAGGTTCAAATCAGGTTGGGTGAAGATATACTTGAGACTCTGGTGATCGGTGTAAATCTCGCAACGTTTACCAAGAAGGTAATGTCGCCATGTCTTGAGTGCATAGACTACGGCTGCAAGCTCTAGATCATGTGTAGGATAATTCTCCTCATGTGGATGCAACTGTCGAGATGCATAGGCAATCACATGACGATCCTGCATAAGAATGCAACCTAGTCCCTGTCGTGAGGCGTCGCAGTAGATAACAAAGTCTTTAGTGAAATCCGGTGACACAAGTATGGGGGCAGAAGTCAGGCGTCTTTTCAGTTCCTGAAAACTGTATTCACACTATGGGGACCACTCAAACTTTTTATCCTTCTTGAGAAGTTCCGTGAGGGGTTTGGCTACTTTGGAGAAGTTTTCAACGAAGCGGCGACAATAACTGGCTAGATCAAGGAAACTCCTAACTTGTTTAACTGTTTCAGGTGGAGTCCAATCAAGAACGGCCTGAACTCTCTCAGGATTGACAGCAATGCCCTTACCAGAGATCACGTGGCCTAGGTAGGTCACTTCTGGCAACCAAAATTCGCACTTGGAGAACTTGGCATAAAGGCGGTGCTCCCTGAGTTTTTCTAACACAAGTCTAAGATGTTCGGCATGCTCTTCCTCGTTCTTTGAGTAGATAAGGATATCATCAAGGTAAACCACGATGAACTTGTCTAAGTACTCCATGAAGATCGAGTTCATCAAGCGGGAGAATGTGGCTGGGGCATTGGTTAGACCGAAAGACATGACGGTGTACTCGTACTGGCCATAACAAGTGACAAAAGCCGTCTTAGGAATGTCCCCGTTTCTAATCTTGATTTGGTGGTAGCCTAACCTCAATCTTGGAAAAGACTGAGGATCCAGCGAGCTGATCATACAGGTCGTTGATCCTGGGGAGCGGATACTTGTTCTTTATCGTGACCAAATTAACGGGACGATAATCTACAACCATCCGGTCCGTACCATCCTTCTTCTTGACGAAGAGGACGGGGCAAGCCCAGGGAGAAGAACTAGGACGGATGAAACCCTTTTGCAAGGACTCATCGAGTTGTTTCTTAAGCTCGGCTAGCTCTAAGGGTGCCATCTTGTAAGGTCTCCTAGAGATTGGGGCGGTTCCTGGGATAAGATCTATGACAAACTCTACATCTCTGTCAAGTGGAATACCTGGCAGTTCCTCTGGAAAGACATCCGGAAAGTCACGGACTACCGGGATATCTTCAAGGTCTGGAAGAGGACTGGCATTAAGAGAATAGAGTTGACACTTTGCAACTCTGGTGGAGACAGTGACCAACTTGCCAGATGGGTGTGTGAGTTGAACAGACCTGGTGTAACAATCAATCTTGGCATGATGAGCTGTCATCCAGTCCATACCCAAGATGATGTTAATATCTGTAGACTTGAGGGCTATAAGTGAGGCAAGGAATACAAGTCTGTCAACAAGGATTTCATTACCATGGCTTATTCTGGTAGTTTGCCATCTAGACCCTGGAGTTTGGATTTCAAGTGGAGTTGGCATATCACAAAATGACATGTCGTGCAAACGAGCATAGCCTTCAGAGATGAAGGAGTGAGATGCTCCAGTATCGAATAGAACCGAAGCTGGATGGCAATTGACAAGGAGTGTACCAAGAACGACATCCAGATCATCATGAGCGTCTTTAGCTGAGGCGTGATGCACACGTCCACGCTCAGTGGGAGCTGACTTGACACTGATCATCTTGCGTGATGGCTTACCTCTGCCAACAGACTTCTCAGGCAGGGGTGGGGCATAGTTAGTTTGAGAGCAGTCACGTGCATAGTCTCCTGGCTTCCCGCATGTGAAGCAAGTCCCTGAAGTTGGATGTGGACCCGCATTGACAAGCGGTCTACCAATAGGCCTGGGTGGAGCATACTGCTGAACTGGGTGAGGCGGCACATAAGATGGCCTCGGTGCATATCCAGGTGGAAGAGCGGAGTTCGGAACCCAAATCCGGCGCTTATGAGAACTAGAACCAGAGGAAGAAACCAAATCACGGGTGTGCTTACGAGACTCCTCGTAGGTGAGCTGAGCTGTCTCCGCATTAATGGCCTTGTTCACAAGAGCCTGGAATGTACTGCAATGGTGCAAGTGGAGATCACGACGCAACTTGGGGTTGAGACCCTTTCGGAACCTAGCCTGCTTCTTAGCGTCCGTGGACACTTCTTCTGTAGCATAGCGGGCGAGGTTCTCAAACTCTCTACTGTAAGCATCAACAGCCAGCTTACCCTGGGTGAAACTACAGAACTCTTCTCTCTTGCGGTCAATGAGAGCCTGAGGAATGTGACGCTCGCGAAAAGCCTTAGTGAAATCTCTCCAGGTCGGTATCTGGCCAGCTGGAAGCATAGCCTCATAATTCTGCCACCAAAGACTAGCAGGACCTTCCAGGTGATATGCAGCATAGGTGACCTTGTCACCTTCAGCTACGTTCGCAGAACGCAGCTTGTGTGTGATACTACGGAGCCAGTCATCTGCATCAAGTGGCTCAATAGAATGATGGAAGGTAGGTGGTTTCAGACCAATGAAATCATAGATGGTCGCTGACTCTTTGCACTGGGGTGCGGTGTTCTCCTCGATACGTGCCAACAAGCAGTTAGACTCATGCTTGTTCCTCTCCATCTCTAACATAAACTCTGCCAACGAAGGCTGGTCGGGAGGATCCTCCTCATCCCTACCACCTCCGTGGTTCAGGCAACGAGCAACACAACTTCGGTTAACTGACGACATCCTGAGAAGCAGAACCAAGGACGAGGTCAACAACAACTATAGGATGCAACATGTAGCATAAGAAAATTTAGTATCTCTCAAACTCCTAGGACAATTCCGGCGGCATAACGGCAGTAAAATGCTCAAAATGGGACATTCTGCAAAAGGCGGGGTACCACCATACTCAACATCGTCACTCAAGGTTCTGAGATATTACTAAACAGGCTACACTGGAGGTACTCAAACTGGGATAAGACTCTGATCAACCAATCCTAAGAGACTACGGAGTAGTAACACGTGATCCTGATAGACAGAAGAGGAAGCCTAGTTCCTTAACCCCGTAGGAAAGATAGGATGACTCAGATCAGAAGGGCATGAGGTAAAAGGAGTAAAAAGAGCCTTACGTTCCCTTCCACAATCAATTCCCTTATATAACTAAAGAATTTCTAGACTCAACTTCGACCAGGTTGGCTTGGAAATCCTACAGGCACTCAGGCTCTGATACCAAAGCTGTCGGGACCCCGATTTTAAGTCACACCGATCTAGCCTGTAACACCTCATATCACTTTGCGGCCTCACGCACGGTACTCCCACGGGTGTCGCCTTACCATGGCCCGGGACCGTTTGCGCCTTTTGGCTCACGTATATGACAATGTCGCTAGCATCCATATGACAGAGAACCCGGGCCGACATGGCTAGTCGTGAACCCAAAGCGGCACTAACGTATGGGGACAGGCATACATGATTCAACATCGAACGTGTCGGTCAGCAGCGTGTGAATCCGGGCTGTAGCACTGGGCTAACAGGACTCCGGGAACCCGGGCTGTAGCAGGCTAGGCAGGACTCCGGATGTCACCGAGTGACATTTCCCCGAAGGGACAGACACAGGAACGATGTGAAACACATGCCGGCCAGTCAAGTGTCCGGAGCAGTAGTGCTGGGCTAGCAGGACTCCGGTGAACCGGGCTGTAGCGGACTACTATGGCTCAAGGAGGCACTAGACTACATTTCCCCATAAGAGAGGCTGCCAAGGATAAACAACTAGATTGTCGGATCCCACACATAGCACTACACATTACACGTACGCATAACATGCAAGTATGTGCTGTACAACATGGCATCACAACATAACGCGAACTCATATAGATAAAAGGCCCAGAAGAGCCACATGGCATTAAGTACAAACAGGGGTCACATGACCCATCATTCAGAGCATACAAGCAACGGAAGCATTACATGTCTGAGTACAGAAAACTACAAAGGAAAAAGGCTGAGAAGCCTGACTATCTACAAGACCCTCCCAAGAGTGCAAGATCGTAGCTGAGGTACAAGCTACTCGTCGAAGTCCAAGCGGAACTACTACTAAGACTGAAGTGTCCGCTGCAAAAACATAAACAAAGCAACATGAGTACAAAGGTACTCAGCAAGACTTACATCAGATCCTATCATACATGCATTTGTATCAAGAAGGTAGTGTGGGGTTTAGTTGCAGCAAGCCAGCTTTGACTCAGTGGCTATCATGTTCTACGGCTATGAGAAACTTCTTTGAGGTAAGAAGGTGCACACGAGTCCACTAAGCACCACCTCAATACACCACTATGGATTCATTCCCGTCTCACTACGAGAAGCCATCCATAGCACTCACACTTATCTTGAGCATTTTAGAGTATCCACTTCAAGTTGTCTATGTACCACGTAAGCATCCAAGAAGTCCATAACCGAGGACACGGCTATTCGAATAGATCATGATAACCCTGCAGGGGTGTACTGCGTCACACACGCTCTCGCCACTTACCGCCATGTACACGTCATGTACCTCGGCAACCTTCAAGCGGAAGCCTGGCGAGGGTGTCGGCCACGACCTGACTAACCACACAAGACTCTAATCCAGGTTTATCGCCTATTCGGGTTCCATCCGCAAGGAGATCCGGCCGGGGTGTCGCTCACGGCCCCAAACGATGTGTGCAGGGTTCCCGAGCCCACCATCCGGGTGCCACTCGGTACACCGGGCCACGTGTGCCTAGTCTGTCCCAAGCCCACCCTGTCGGGTGCCACTCGGTAGAAAAATAGCACTACCTACAAACACCAGAAACTATTTGCAACTCCTGGACAGAGAACAAGGCGGTTAATAAGTCGAGAGGGGCACTTAAGCATTCCAATGTGTGGTAGTAGCTAGTCATTGGACAACATACACAGAACTCAGTGCTTAAGGACGGTTCCAGTGAGACAACCCACCATGTACTCCTACATGGCCTCTCACCGCTACCTTACCAAATCGTGTTCACGCACTTGACTCTCAGCACCAGAACATATCGTAACACTCCAATTCATTCCCAATGAACCAGACCTGACACAACTCTAAGCAATAGCAGGCAAGGCATGGTAGGAACACAACATGGCTCAATCAACTCCTACACATGCTAGTGGGTTTCAACTATTTACTGTGGCAATGACAGGTCATGCAGAGGAATGGGTTCAACTACCGCAGCATAAAGTAGCAGTTGAATCGTTGTTGTCCTAATGCAGTAAAAGAGAGCAGGAGCGAGAGAGTAGGATTGTATCGGAATGAACAAGGGGGGTTTGCTTGCCTGGTAGATCAACAGGGTGGCACTGCTCCTTAGACAGGTACTCTGGAACACTCTCCGGAGCAGGACCTATCGAGAGGGAACGGTGTCGACAGTCAAAACACAATCATATGCAACAATATGATGCATGAATATGGCATGAATATATGATGTATTTTGAGCCAATGCATTTAGCATTCAACTTGGAAGAGATCCATTTGAACCAAAGGTTCAAATGCAACTCTAATTTAAGTCCTTATATATGCCATTTATATGTTTTCACTTATACAGTAGGTATAAGTTGGTTTGTCATGCATGAAACTAGTACAGATGGATAGATTGCATTTTTCTGATAATTGTTCATATATAAATTATTTAAATCTGAGCTACGGTTGAATTTCTATGAATTTTAGAAATTTTGAACATTTCCTGGAATTTCCTGGTTTAATTTAAATCCAGAAAAAAGGGTTTATTGCGTCAGCACTGCGTCATCATGACGTCAGCGGGTTAGCGGCGCTGACCAAGTCAAACCTGACGTGTGGGGTCCACACGTCAGTGACTCAGTGTTAACCCGAGGGGTTTTCTAGTTAATCTAAATTATTTAGCGGTGCTGGGGCCCATTGTCAGTGTCAGTGGGGGTAGATTAGAGGGTGATTAGCCTTAAGCTAATCACCTGACAGGCCGGACCCACGTGGCAGGGCTCAGGCGACAGGGCTCGTCGCCGGCGACCACTGGCCACGGCGGAGTCCCTACTAGAAGCCACGGGAGCGGCGCCTGGGGGCACCAGGAGGTTGCCCGCGCTCCCGCGCATCCAGGGTAGCCCGTGAGAGGCTGCGGGAGCGGCGGAGCTCGCCGGAGCGGAGCTCACGGCGGCGGAGCTCGCCGGAGCGGAGCTCACGGCGGCGGCCGGAGCTCGGGCTCGAGCGGCTGCGGGGCTACGGAGCACGAGGAAGCGAGCGGAGAGGCACTACAGCCTCCTGGCGTCACCAAGAACACGGTGACGCATGCGGTTGCGGGCTGCAGTGGCTTGAGCGACGGCGGCGACATGGACGGCGGAGAGGAGCTACGGCCGTGGAGGAAACGGCGGCTACGACGCGGGAACGATGGGAAGAAGAGGGGGGAAACGGGGAGGTTCTCACGGCGATCACGCGGAGCAGCACAGCGGGCTTGGGGGAGACCTGGTGACGGCGAATCGACGGCGGCAGACGGCGGAGCCCGAGGAGGAAGACGATGGCGATGGCGGCGCTCCAGGGCCTCCCGAGTCGTGTGGCTCGACGGTGAGGTAGCCCGCGACGTGGCGGAGCTTCTGGGCGTGCCGGAGAGGCGAGGGGGTGGCGGTGGCTACGGCAACGGTGGCCGGTGGCGACGGTAGCGCTCGGCCGTGAGAGAGATAGCGAGGGGGAAGAGAGAATGGGCACGGGAGAGAGCGAGAGAGGTGCGGGGCGGCGCGTGGCGTCGTTCGGGCGATCCAGGCGACGAGGAGAGAAGCAGGAGGTGGCGCGCATGCGCGCGGGCGGCGAGCGCGTGCCCCTGTCCTCCTGGCGCGAGGAAGGGGACGACTGGCACTGGCCAGTCAGCTGGGCCGGCACAGAGCCAGGCCAGCAAGTGGCCCATGTAAGTCTAGGTAAGGGTTTTCCCCTTTTTGTTTATTTTCTATTTTTCTGACATTTGTTCTGATTTAGTAGAATACTAAATCATTTTATTTACTTCTGTCAATTTTTGCAGGGACCTAAGGGATTAATCCAAAGCCCCTCACCAAAATTCAGAATTTTTGGACATATATAAAATATATAACATATATATATCCAATGCAAATAATTACTGCATTAATTCCAAATGGCCAAAATAAATATTTATGAGCTCCTAAAAATATTGGTTTGATTTTTATCTCTGTCCAATATTTTCAGAGAGCAACATGAACATTTTCTTGGACCCTTTTGGAGCAATTTTTATCTGGGTCATTTCCAGAAATGATTCTGAGGGTTTCACAAATCCCCATTTCAAATTTAAATGAAATTTAGACATGATGCACACATGACTAGCTAGTCTAGGTCATACCAGAACTAGGGTGTGACAACCCTGGCCACGAGGTTGGGGGCACGCCCTACCCCATAAGCGCCCCCTACCTAGTGGGCCCCCTAGTGGCACTCCGGTGCCCATCTTTTGCTATATGAAGTCTTTCGTCAGAAGAAAAATTATAAGCAATCTTTCGGGACGAGACTCCGCCACCACGAGGCGGAACCTTGGTGGAACCAATCTAGGGCTCCGGTGCAGCTGTTCTGCCGGGGAAACTTCCCTCCGGGAGGGGGAAATCATCGCCATCATCATCACCAACGCTCCTCTCATCGGGAGGGGGCCAATCTCCATCAACATCTTCACCAACAGCATCTCCTCTCAAACCCTAGTTCATCTCTTGTATCCAATTCTTGCCTCCAAGTCTAGGATTGGTACCTGTAGGTTGCTAGTAGTGTTGATTACTCCTTGTAGTTGATGCTAGTTGGTTTATTTGGTGGAAGATCATATGTTCAGATCCTATATGCATATTAATACTCCTTTGATTATGAACATGAATATGCTTTCTGAGTAGTTACGTTTGTTCCTGAGGACATGGGAGATTTCTTGCTATTAGTAGTCATGTGAATTTGGTATTCGTTCGATATTTTGATGAGATGTATGTTGTCTCTCCTCTAGTGGTGTTATGTGAACGTCGACTAGATGACACTTCACCATTATTTGGGCCTAGAGGAAGGCATTGGGAAGTAATAAGTAGATGATGGGTTGCTAGAGTGACAGAAGCTTAAACCCTAGTTTATGTGTTGCTTCGTAAGGGGCTGATTTGGATCCATATGTTTCATGCTATGGTTAGGTTTACCTTAATACTTCTTTTGTAGTTGCAGATGCTTGCAATAGGAGTTAATCATAAGTGGGATGCTTGTCCAAGTAAGGACAGCACCCAAGCACCGGTCCACCCACATATCAAATTATCAAAGTACCGAACGCGAATCATATGAACGTGATGAAAACTAGCTTGACGATAATTCTCACGTATCCTCGGGAGCGCTTTTCTCTATATAAGAAATTGTCCAGGCTTGTCCTTTGCTACAAAAAGGATTGGGCCACCTTGCTGCACTTTACTTACTTTTGTTACTTGTTGCTCGTTACAAATTATCTTACCACAAAACTATCTGTTACCTATAATTTCAGTGCTTGCAGAGAGTACCTTGTTGAAAACCGCTTATCATTTCCTTCTGCTCCTCGTTGGGTTCGACACTCTTACTTATCGAAAGGACTATGATAGATCCCCTACACTTGTGGGTCATCAAGACACTTTTCTGGCGCCGTTGCCGAGGAGTGAAGCGCCTTTGGTAGGTGGAATTTGGTAAGGAAAAATTTATATAGTGTGCTGAAATTTACTGTCACTTGTTACTATGGAAAGTAATCCTCTGAGGGGCTTGTTCGGGGTATATTCACCCCGACCAATAGAGCAAAGAGTTGCTCCTCAACCTACAGAACCTACTAAAAATGAAAATGTCTACTTTGAAATTCCTTCGGGTATGATAGAAAAACTGCTAGCTAATCCTTTTGCAGGAGATGGAACATTACATCCTGATGAGCACCTAATATATGTGGATGTAGTTTGTGGATTATTTAAGCTAGCAGGTATGCCCGATGATGTTATCAAGAAGAAGGTCTTCCCTTTATCTTTGAAGGGAGATGCATTGACATGGTATAGGCTATGTGATGATATGGGGTCATGGAACTACAAGCGATTGAAATTGGAATTTCATCATAAGTTTTATCCTATGCATCTTGTTCATCGTGATCATAATTATATATATAATTTTTGGCCTCGCGAAGGAGAAAGCATCGCTCAAGCTTGGGGGAGGCTTAAGTCAATGTTATATTCATGCCCCAATCATGAGCTCTCGAGAGAAATGATTATTCAAAAAATTTATGCTCGGCTTTCTGACAACAATCGCACCATGCTAGATACTTCTTGTACTGGTTCTTTTATGATGAAGACTATTGAATTCAAATGGGATTTATTGGAAAGAATTAAATGCAACTCTGAAGATTGGGACCTCAACGAAGGTATGGAGTCAGGTATAACATAAGTTTGATTGTGTTAAATCTTTTATGGATACCGATGTTTTCCGTAAATTCAGCACTAAATATGGACTTGACTCTAAGATAGTAGCTTCTTTTTGTGAATATTTTGCTGCTCACGTTGATCTCCCTAAGGAGAAGTGGTTTAAATATCGTCCTCCCATAGAAGTAAAAGTAGTTGAACCTATTAAAGTTGAAGAAAAGACTATCACTTATAATGATCCTATTGTTCCTACTGCTTATGTTGTGAAACCACCTTTCCCTGTTAGAATAAAGGATCATGCTAAAGCTTCAACTGTGGTTCGTAAAAGCAATATTAGAACCTATACACCTCCTGAGCAAGTTAAAGTTGAACCTAATATTGCTATTGTTAAAGATCTCTTGGCTGATAATATTGATGGGCATGTTATTTATTTCTGTGATGAAACTGCTAGAATTGCTAAACCTTGTGTTAAAGATAAACATAGACCCGTGGTAGGCATGCCTGTTATTTATGTTAAAATAGGAGATCATTGTTATCATGGCTTATGTGACATGGGTGCTAGTGCTAGTGCAATACCTATTGACTTATACAAAGAAATTATGCATGATATTGCACCTACTGAGTTAGAAGAAGTTGATGTCACAATTAAGCTTGCCAATAGAGATACTATTTCACCAATTGGGATTGTTAAAGATGTTGAAGTCTTGTGTGGGAAAACTAAATATCCTGCTGATTTTCTTGTTCTTGGTTCCCCACAAGATAGCTTTTGTCCCATTATATTTGGTAGACCCTTCTTAAACACTGTTAATGCTAAGATAGACTGCAAAAAGGATGTTGTTACTATTGGTTTGGGTGATATGTCTCATGAGTTTAATTTCTCTAAATTTCGTAGACAACACCGTGAAGAGGAATTGCCTAGTAAAGATGAAATTATTGGTCTTGCTTCTATTGCCGTGCCTCCTAGTGATCCTTTAGAACAATATTTGCTAGATCGTGAAAATGATATGTTTATGAATGAAAGAAGGGAAATAGATGAAGTGTTCTTTAAACAGGGACCTATTCTGAAACACAATTTGCCTGTTGAAATCCTAGGGGATCCTCCTCCACCCAAGGGTGATCCCGTGTTTGAGCTTAAACAATTGCCTGATACTCTTAAATATGCTTATCTTGATGAAAAGAAGATATATCATGTTATTATTAGTGCTAACCTTTCAGAGCATGAAGAAGAAAAATTATTGAAAACTCTGAAGAAGCACCGTGCTGCTATTGGATATACTCTTGATGATCTTAAGGGCATTAGTCCCACTCTATGTCAACACAAAATAAATTTGGAGAAAGACGCCAAACCAGTTATTGATCATCAACGACGGCTGAATCCTAAGATGAAAGAAGTGGTAAGAAAGGAAATACTAAAGCTCCTTGAGGCAGGTATAATCTATCCCGTTGCTGATAGTTAGTGGGTAAGTCCTGTCCATTGTGTCCCTAAGAAGGGAGGTATGACTGTCGTTCCTAATGATAAAGATGAATTTATCCCCCAAAGAATTATTACAGGTTATAGGATGGTAATTGATTTCCGCAAATTAAATAAATCTACTAAAAAGGATCATTACCCCTTACCTTTTATTGATCAAATGCTAGAAAGATTATCCAAACATACACACTTCTGCTTTCTAGATGGTTATTCTGGTTTCTCTCAAATACCTATGTCAGCTGATGATCAAGCTAAGACCACATTTACTTGTCCTTTCGGTACTTTTGCTTATAGACGTATGCCTTTTGGTTTATGTAATGCACCTGCTACCTTTCAAAGATGCATGATGGCTATATTCTCTGATTTTTGTGAAAAGATTTGTGAGGTTTTCATGGACGATTTCTCCGTCTATGGATCCTCTTTTGATGATTGCTTGAGCAACCTTGATCGAGTTTTGCAGAGATGTGAAGAAACTAATCTTGTCTTGAATTGGGAGAAAAAGTGCCACTTTATGGTTAATGAAGGCATTTTCTTGGGGCATAAAATTTCTGAAAAAGGCATTGAAGTCAATAAAGCTAAAGTTGATGCTATTGAAAAGATGCCATGTCCCAAGGACATCAAAGGTATAAGAAGTTTCCTTGGTCATGCCGGGTTTTATAGGAGGTTCATTAAGGACTTCTCAAAAATTTCTCGGCCTCTGACTAATTTATTACAAAAAGATATACATTTGTATTTGATGATGATTGTGTAGAAGCATTTGAAATACTTAAGAAAGCATTAATATCTGCACCTATTGTTAAGCCACCTGATTGGAATTTACCTTTTGAAATTATGTGTGATGCTAGCGATTATGCCGTAGGTGCTGTTCTAGGGCAAAGAGTTGATCAGAAATAAAATGTTATTCAATATGCTAGTAAAACTCTAGACAATGCCCAGAGAAATTATGCTACTATTGAAAAGGAATTTTTAGCAGTTGTATTTGCTTGTGATAAGTTCAGACCTTATATTGTTGATTTTAAAGTAACTATTCACACCGATCATGCTGCTATTAAATATCTTATGGAAAAGAAAGATGCTAAACCTAGACTTATTAGACGGGTTCTCTTGCTACAAGAATTTGATTTGCATATTATTGATAGAAAGGGAGCTGAGAACCCCGTTGCAGACAACTTGTCTAGATTAGAAAATGTTCTTGATGACCCACTACCTATTGATGATAGCTTCCTGATGAACAACTAAATGCCATAAATGCTTCTCGTACTGCTCCATGGTATGCTGATTATGCTAATTACATTGTTGCTAAATTTATACCACCTAGCTTCACATACCAGCAAAAGAAAAAGTTTTTCTATGATTTAAGACATTACTTCTGGGATGACCCACATCTTTATAAAGAAGGAGTAGATGGTGTCATTAGACGTTGTGTACCTGAGCATGAACAGGAACAGATCCTACGCAAGTGTCACTCCGAGGCTTACGGAGGACACCACGCTGGAGATAGAACCGCACATAAGGTATTGCAATCCGGTTTTTATTGGCCTACTCTCTTCAAGGATGCTCGTAAGTTTGTCTTATCTTGTGATGAATGTCAAAGAATTGGTAATATTAGTAGACGTCAAGAAATGCCTATGAATTATTCACTTGTTATTGAGCCATTTGATGTCTGGGGCTTTGATTATATGGGACCGTTTCCTGCCTCTAATGGATATACGCATATTTTAGTTGTTGTTGATTACGTTACTAAGTGGGTAGAAGCTATTCCAACTAGTAGTGCTGATCAACACCTCTATTAAGATGCTTAAAGAAGTTATTTTTCAAGGTTTGGAGTCCCTAGATATTTAATGACTAATGGTGGTTCACATTTTATTCATGGTGCTTTCCGTAAAATGCTTGCTAAATATGACGTTAATCATAGAATTGCATCTCCATATCACCCACAGTCTAGTGGTCAAGTAGAATTGAGTAATAGAGAACTCAAATTAATTTTGCAAAAGACTGTTAATAGATCTAGAAAGAATTGGTCCAGGAAACTTGATGATGCATTATGGGCTTATAGAACTGCATATAAAAATCCTATGGGAATGTCTCCGTATAAAATGGTTTATGGGAAGGCATGTCACTTACCTCTCGAACTAGAACATAAGGCATATTGGGCAATTAAGGAGCTCAATTATGATTTCAAACTTGCCGGTGAGAAGAGGGTATTTGACATTAGCTCACTTGATGAATGGAGAACCCAAGCCTATGAGAATGCCAGACTGTTTAAAGAGAAAGTTAAAAGATGGCATGACAAAAGAATACAAAAGCGTGAGTTTAATGTAGGTGATTATGTATTATTATACAACTCTCGTTTAAGATTTTTTGCAGGAAAACTTCTCTCTAAATGGGAAGGTCCATACGTTATCGAGGTCTATCGTTCCGGTGCCATAAAAATCAGCAACTTCGAAGGCACAAATCCGAAGGTGGTGAACGGTCAAAGAATCAAACATTATATCTCAGGTAATCCTATAATTGTTGAAACCAATGTTATTGAAACCGTAACCCCGGAGGAATACATAAGGGACACTTTCCAGAACGTTTCAGACTCCGAAAAGGAAAAGGTATGCGGTACGGTAAGTAAACCGACTCCAGAACAGTTCTAATGGAAATTTTTCCCCGTTTTGGAATATTTAGAAAAATAGAAAAATAAGAAGCAGTCCGGGAAGGACACGAGGCCTCCACGAGGGGGGTAGGGCGGGCGCGCCCTGCCTCGTGGGCACCTCGTGCGCTCTCCGAACTCCGTTTTCTTGCACGAACGTATTTTGGTCGGCAAAAATTCATTATATAATCTCCCGAAGGTTTTGACTCCTGTACCACGCAAATATCCCCAGTTTTCGTTTCGAGCTGTTTCTGTAGCAGATTTGGAGCAAGATGTCATCTCAGGATTCCGACGGAGAGAGCTATGTCTCACACCTCATTGCTGACCCAAAGACCTATGGGGATCTATCTCCTTGTGGTCGAACTACGGATTCGGAGGAGGATGCTCATTTGATGAGGATCAATGATTCAAGTTCGGAGGAGGAGGATGTCCCTCTACCTCAACCTGGGGATATGCACATGAAGTTCAAGAAATCTAGTCTCCCTAAGAGGGCTAAACTATCTAACAACCGATCTATTCCTTCTCGTTTTCGGCAGAAAAGCAAAGGAGATTTATGTGACAAGATCTTGAAGCTGGAATCGGAGGTCGATGATTTAAAGGAGGAAATTGCCCTTCTCAATTACAGTATGAAGAAGCTAAAGGCACAACTGTCATCATCAACAACTCCATCATCACCACCTCCGAAAAAGGAGACATAATCACATGGGTATGGGCACTCCCCTTGGCAGCTGCCAAGCTTGGGGGAGGTGCCCCGGTATCGTATCACCATCACACTCCTATCTTTACCGTTTTTCTTAGTACGATCCTTTTAGTATTAGCTTGATCTAGTAGAATAAAGTTTTTGGTATGATCTAGTTTTGAGTTTTGCTTTATGATCCCTTTATGTAATCGCGTCCGTGAGCTATATAATAAACATTAGTGTTGAATCAAGGGCTTGATTATTTTGCCATGATCTCGAGGGAATAAAATAAAAAGAAAGAATAAAAAGTAACAAAGAGATCATATTGATCTTATGGAGAGTAATGACTTCACATAGAAAGAGTATGATGATTAAAAATTGTGGAGAGTTAACAAACATAGCTTTGCTCATCCTTGCAATTAATAGGAAGTAATAAAGAAAGAGAGGTTTCACATATAAATATACTATCTTGGACATCTTTTATGATTGTGAGCACTCATTAAAATATGACATGCTAAAGAGTTGATGTTGGACAAGGAAGACAACGTAATGGGTTATGTTTTCTTATATCTGAAATAAAGTATATTGTCATGGATAATCCAACATGTTGAGCTTGCCTTTCCCCCTCATGCTAGCCAAATTCTTTGCACCAAGTAGAGATACTACTTGTGCTTCCAAATACCCTTAAACCCAGTTTTGCCATGAGAGTCCACCATATCTACCTATGGATTGAGTAAGATCCTTCAAGTAAGTTGTCATCGGTGCAAGCAATAAAAATTGCTCTATAAATATGTATGATTGATTAGTGTGGAGGAAATAAGCTTTATACGATCTTGTGATGTGGAAGAAATAAAAGCGACGGACTACATAATAAAGGTCCATATCACAAGTGGAAATATAAAGTGACGTTCTTTCACATTAAGATTTTGTCCATCCAACGCTGAAAGTGCATGGCAACCTCTGCTTCCCTCTACGAAGGGCCTATCTTTTACTTTTATCTTCTACCTTATGCAAGAGTCATGGTGATTTTCACCTTTCCTTTTTACATTGTATCCTTTGGCAAGCACAGTGTGTTGGAAAGATCCTGATATATATATATATATATATATATATATATATATATATATATATATATATATATATATATATATATCTAATTGGATGTAAGTTAGCATGAACTATTATTGTTGACATTACCCTTGAGGTAAAAGGTTGGGAGGCGAAACTATAAGCCCCTATCTTTCTCTGTGTCCGATTAAAACTCCGTAACCATAAGTATTGCGTGAGTGTTAGCAATTATGAAAAACTAAATGATAGTTGAGTATGTGGATTTGCTGAAAAGCTCTGACATAGACTCTTTCTGATGTTATGATAAATTGCAATTCTTCAATGACTGAGATTATAGTTTGTTGGTTCTCAATGAAGTTTCTGATTCATACTTGACATTGTGAATAGATTATTACTTGAGCATAAGAAATCATATGACAATATGTTGCTGTTATAAGAATGATCATGATGCCCTCATGTCCGTATTTTATTTTATCGACACCTCTACCTCTAAACATGTGGACATATTTATCTTTAACGACTTCCGCTTGAGGAAAAGCAAGGTCTAAGCTTGGGGGAGTCGATACGTCAATTTTGCATCATGCTTTTATATCGATATTTATTGCATTATGGGCTGTTATTACACATTATGTTACAATACTTATGCATAATCTCTCTTATTTTACAAGGTCTACATAAAGAGGGAGAATGCCGGCAGCTGGAATTCTGGGCTGGAAAAGGAGCAAATATTAGAGACCTATTCTGCACAACTCCAAAAGTCCTGAAACTCCACGGAAGTTGTTTTTGGAAATAATAAAAAATACTGAGCGAAGAAAATACCAGAGGGGGCCCACACCCTGGCCACGAGGGTGGGGGTGCGCCCTACCCCCTGGGCGCGCCCCTGCCTCGTGGGCCCCCTGGTGGCCCTCCGGTGCCCATCTTCTGCTATATGAAGTCTTTCGTCAGAAGAAAAATTATAAGCAAGCTTTCGGGATGAGACTCCGCCGCCACGAGGCGCAACCTTGGCGGAACCAATCTAGGGCTCCGGTGGAGCTGTTCTACCGGGGAAACTTCCCTCCGGGAGGGGGAAATCATCGCCATCGTCATCACCAACGCTCCTCTCATCGGGAGGGGGCCGATATCCATCAACATCTTCACCAGCACCATCTCCTCTCAAACCCTAGTTCATCTCTTGTATCAAATTCTTGTCTCCAAGTCTGGGATTGGTACCTATAGGTTGCTAGTATTGTTGATTACTCCTTGTAGTTGATGCTAGTTGGTTTATTTGATGGAAGATCTGTCGGATGTGGGGTTCCGGCGAAACCCTTAAGGTTCGAACTCTGGGGTGCGCGCGAAGTTCTTTCCCTCGTACTGATCCTCGCCCTAGCTCGCTAAGATCTCGCGGACGAACTCGATGAACTCGCAACATAGAAAGACATGAGATTTATACTGGTTCGGGCCACCGTTGTGGTGCAATACCCTACTCCAGTGTGTGGTGGTTGATTGCCTCTTGGGATGATGAAGAACAGTACAAGGGGAAGAACAGCCCCCGGAGGTCGTGGTGTTCTTGTGCTCTGTGGACTTGTGGATGAGAACTCGATCAGTTCAACCTGCCTCTACATATATAGGACCTGGTCCTCTCCCCAAATATTGAGCGGGAAGGGAGCCAACAACGGCGGGCAAATTTGAAAGGGGACGGCTAGTACAAGCTATCCTGACAAAAGCGGTCTTTGCCTGCAAAAGGATCTGGTGGTGACGCCGTCTTGGGCTCCACGGTGACCTCCGTCCTGCAGGCCTGCTGGTCTTGGTCTCGTTGCACTAATATGGCAACCTTTGCCTGATGCCTCGGTACTCCGCGCCTGCGCCTGCTTTCTTAGCACCAAAGAGGAAACAAGGACGCTGCACGCGCTGGCGCCCGCCTGGTGTCGATCGTCATGGCTCACGTCACAAGGGCCTTGTGAGGTTTGCCCCGCCTTGATATCTCCGCTCCTCGCGAGGCAGCCTGGTGAGGCCGCTCCCGAGGAGGTCTAGTGTCATCCGCCTCGCGAGGCTTGGCCCCTCGCGAGGGTCTTGAATGCCTTGTTGATGAAGATGGGCCACACAGGCCTGCTCGCGTACCCACACCGTGGGCCGCAGGCAGGCAAGTCTGGGGACCCCCATTCCCAGAACGCCGACAGTAGGCCCCGGGCCCAAGGCGCACTTGGGCTTGGCTTCGCGGCGAAGCCAAGGGTCATGTACGGAGCACCGCGGGCCCCAAATGCCTGCGGCCTTGGTCGACGCGTGGCGTTTGATTGGACGTGGGCGTCTCCACTTCCCCATGCTGCCTCGGCAACTGCACGACTTGACAAGTCCCTACGACATGCAAGGAAAACCATCATTACCTGTGATCGCGGGAGGCGCCGGTTGGCCTTCTATCGCTATAAATGGGGAAGGGGGCGGAGCCCCCATTGCCCATCTCTTCCTTGCTTCACTCGCTTCTTCCTCCTTGCTCCTCTGTTTGCAACAATGGCGCCCATCCGAAGGTTCTGCGCTGAAGAGAAAGGAAAGGCCCCCCGCGATGATCCGGGGCCGCTCCCGCCGAAGAAGAGGTCGGTCCATCATTGCGACGAGGCGGCGATGCAGGTGGTGACGAGGCCTTGGTGCGAGCGGCCTCCTCCAGGGTACCCGCTTCCCTTGTACGCCCGAGCCGAGGACTCAGGAGGGCGGAGCAATGAGCAGCGACGCCCGAGCCGCGCCCGTGGTCGCCACGCGACGGCGATGCGTGCCTTTGCTCCTGGAATCCACGCCATGGATTCCTCGCGCGAGCTTGTGCTATGGGCACCGATGCCCCCAAGCTCTTGGATCCGCTTCCCGCGGTTCTTCTCCGATGTGATGCCGCCATGGGGGCCCCTCGAGCTCTGGCTACATCATGCCGACTTCAACGCTCCGGCGACCGGAGCAGAGATCGAAGCAGTCCCCACCGGCAAGATCTTCATGACCCGCGGCTGGGGCGAGGTTGCGCGGGTTTGCCGTGCGGAGGGCGCCCTCGTGATTCACTTTGAGTTCGACGGCACCTCCACACTCTTCTTCAAGGTCTTCGATGCGGAGGGCCGCCAGCTGGAGTGTTGCCCTGGAGGGGAGCGCCAGGCTGACGCGCGCTCCACTCGTGGCTACTCCAGCAGCAGCAGCCCTTGGGAGTCTAGCGACTCTCCTGAGCTCTACGAGACTCCGGAGACGAGCGACGACAGCTACGTGCCCCCGAGCTCTCGCCGGGCTCGGCGCAGAGCCGCGGCGTCCAGCCGCCGCCGCCGCTGATCTGGATGGGGTCGGCGCCGGCCTCCCATGGCCCACTGTTGATGATGGCGTCCGCCACGGGAGGGTGTAGATAGGATTCCTCTTAGTTCTTGCTTTTGTTCCCTGCGAAGAATCAGGAAGTACCCCGTGGGGGTGTGTAAAGGGTCTGTAATGTCTCTTGCGTATGTATTCCCCGTTATGAGAATTTGCGAACGCATGTCCTGTTCAGGCTCGATCTCCCCTTTCCAACCTCGTGATAGCTTGTTGCTCTATGCTGACAGGTCCTAGTCCCCAGGCAGGCTGCAGCCGTCACTGGTATGCCAGGTCGCGTGCCGTGGTCAAGGCCAGGAGGTGAGCGGCCCGAGGTCCAATAAGAGCCCCTGAGGCGCGATGCTCAGGAGGTCCCCTTTAGCGCTCAAGCGACCATGGTAAGGAGGGAAAGGGAGGCGACGTGGTCTCAACAGGGATGCGGCGGGCACCAACATCTAGGCTCCAACAACTAGCCAATCTGCACGCGAGACTTATCTGGCCGATTCCGAGTCGATTCCTCATGGTGCGCTAGGCCTGCGCGCAACCATCCGCAGTGTAGCTAGGTTAGGCCCGTACGGGTCCTTCCCCTTCCAATGCTTTCCTTCGTGCTCTACGTCCTCAGGTCCCGGCCCTCGAGCGAGCTCAGCCGCCGCTGGTATGCCAGATTGTGATGCCGTGGTCAAGGCCAGGGGGTGAGGGCTGGAGAGCCAATAAGAGCTCCTGAGTAGCGATGCTCAGGAGCCCCCCTTTTAATGTGCAAGCGGATTACTTGGAAGAGGTGGGAGCTCGCGGTGCCGCCTGGTGCTATTCTCGTGATATTCCTGCAAGCCAGCACAAGGAGAAACACGGTTTTGCCGTTATGGTTGCCAGCCTGCCGCTGGTTGCTCCGCGAGGAGGTGAAGACACTGAGGGCCTGATGAGGTGACGTGCGCGGGGCGTGCGTGAGCCAGAGCTCGACCGCTCAGGTTTGTCGACGTGGCAGGGACGGACCCATGCACCAGCGTCGTGCCATTGTGAGGAGGCCCCGTTGGAGGAGACGATCGGGCAGGTGGTAATCATAGGCAGATTAAGCATGGGAGGTAAATCAGCTTGGGTAAATGCAGAAAGATACATACCACTGGGTCAGGCCCGAGCGGCTTGGGGATGATGCAGCCCGAGGGGTGCCCCCAGCAAGGTAAGCTAAAGACAATGCAAAAGGGATACATGCCACAGGGACGGACCCACGCGGCCTGGGAATAATGCAGCCCGAGGGGCGCTCCCAGCTAAACGAACTTGGAAAATGTCACCTGGTTCTGTTGACGAAGGAGAGTTGGGGCAGCTAAAGGTACGCGGCGAAGGAATGGCTCCCCACGAGCCACTAGGGCCCTGAGCCTCGGGAGGCTCTGGGGGCTCGGGTGGTTCCCTGAAGACCGTCTCCATCTCTGCCAAGACGGCGTGGTACCTGGCCACCTAAGCCGGCAGGACACGCGCATGTTGCGCTGATAGGCTGACGCCACACTCGGCAAGCTGAAGGGCATGCGAACGTAGCTGTGTGGTGGACCCTCGCAACAGCCCACACGCGAAGGCCAGAAAAGCTCCTGAGATGCGGCCCTGTTGAGTCCTGGAACGTCGATGCAGACGCGCATCCCAGCATCCTCGCCTGGATGGGGAGCTGCGCCTGGTGGCGGCGGTCGCCGCGCATGGCCCTTGCGTCTTGCAGTTCCTGAGTGGTCTTGGTGATGAACTCCTGAGTGATGGGCACTACTTGCCATGTGTTCTCCTGACGGAAACGTGCCACGAAGCATGCCTCCAGGTGGCGCCCAAGCGCCTCCCTCGTGAGGTTGGCAAAGTCTGAGGCCCTCCAGAAGAGAGCCCCCGAGCCCTACCCGAGGAGGGCGCCGGGCGCGCCTTCCTATGCGATGGAGGGAGGCGCCCCTAGAGCGGGCGCTGATCCTGACGAGGCTCCTGCTGCGACGCCATCCTCCTGAGATCATGCACGGCGCAGCTGCTTTTTCTTCTTGGGGAGGACCTCGGGAGGGCCCTCGCCTTTGCTGTCGGGGTCGTCGATTGCTACAGCTTGGAAGGCACGCTCGTGGGAGCACACCGCATCTCTCTCTTCACATGGGACAGTGATGATTCCGCCGCTTCCCGGCATCTTGAGTACATTGTAGCCATGGTGGGTGACCGCCATGAACTTGGCCAGGGCCGGATACCCGAGGATGGCGTTGTATGGCAGGCGGATGTGCGCGACGTTGAAGTCGATGAGCTCGGTGCGATAGTTCTTGCGTTCCCCGAAGGTGACAGGCAGGCAGACCTGCCCTATCGGTGTGGTGGAACCGTCGATCACTCCTGAGAAAGGCTTGGTAGGTTGAAGTTGCTCATACGGGACTTGGAGGTTGTCGAACGTGTCGACGGACAGGACGTTGAGCCCTGCGCCACCGTCGATGAGGGTCTTGGTAACTTGCACATTGCTGATGACTGGGGAGCAAAGCATCGGGAGGGCGCCAGCAGTGGCTGCGCACTTGAGCTGATCTGTCGAGTTGAAGGTGATGGCGCACTGGGACCACCTGAGCGGGCGTGTGGCCTCGAGCTCGGGGAGGACTACATTCACCTCACGAGCGAACTGTTTGTAGATGTGCTGAGAGGCTGGGGCCTGAGCGCCGCCCAAGATGCAGGCGATAGCACGCGGCTCCTGGAAGCCCCCAGCCCCCTCGTCTTGATGGTGATCGTCGTTCCTTCTTGGTGGTGGCGGCAACGGGGGAAGACCGGCGTTGCCCTGGGGGCGATCCTCACGAGGCTGGTCCCTCCAGGCACCCTCGCGAGGATGGTCTTGCCAACTGTCCTCACGAGGCATGTCGCGCCATTCCTGGCGCGGGCCACGGTCGTCCCAGCGTCCGCCTCCACGTCCTCCTCCTCGGCCGTAGCCCCGGTCGCTGCGCTCGGGGTGTCGACCGAAGCGTCCTTCGCGAATGGCTCTGAGCTCTTGACAGTCACTGGTGTTGTGTGTGTTCAGGTTGTGGAAGGCGCGGAACGGTCGGCTGCCCTTGGATGACTCGGGCCGGTCCCTGCCTCGCTTGGTGTCCGGCTCCGCTGCTAGCACTGCGACTTCCTTGCGCTTCACGTCCTTGGCCTCGGCCTTCTTCTCTTCTGCTCCCGCAGCTGGCAGCTCGAGGAGGGAGAGGCGCCCCTCCTCAGCTCTTGCGCACTTGGTCGCCAGGTTGAACAGCTCCTGAGATGTGCACAGCTCGTCGTGGATAGCGAGCTCCTCCTTCATCTTGATGTCGCGGACGCCGTCAGAGAACGCGGAGATGATGGCCTCGTCCGTGACCTTTGGGATCTTGAGGCGGGTGTTGTTGAAGAGCTGGATGTACTTCCGGAGGGTCTCTCCTGGTTGTTGTTTGATGCGGCGCAGTTCGCCCGCGGCCGGCGGGCGGTCGCGAGTGCCATGGAAGTTGGCGACGAAGCGGTCGCGCATCTCGTCCCAGGAGGAGATCGAGCCCGGTGACAGGTTCAGGAGCCAGGAGTGGGCACCATCCTTGAGAGCCATGGGAAACCAGTTCACCATGACTTTCCCGTCGCCGTTAGCTGCTTTCGATGCTCAGCTCATAGCGCTGCAGGAACTCCGCGGGGTCGGCGGTGCTGTCGTAGCGAGGAGGCAGATCCGGCTTGAACTTGCCTGGCCAGGCGACGCTACACGGCTCGGGGGTGAAGGCGCGGCAGCCGGCCGTGGTTGCCGGGGCCCGTCTCGGAGGTGGAGCTTGGTCTTGGTGAGGCCCGCGTGCCGCTACCGCAGGTAGCGCGCGGTCTTGGCGAGGTGGCGCGAGGAGCGCAGGTGCAGCTTCTCGCGGCCGAGGAATTTCTTGGCGGCTTCTCTCTTCGCGCGTGGGCACCGGGCGTGGTGGATCACGCCGTGGGGCCGCGTGCCTTGGTGCCAAGGCACCGTCTTGGGGAAGAGGTGGTGGGGGCGCTCCATGAGCCACGTCGCCCGTGGCCGGTGGAGGGCGTGGCAGAGAGAGGGACAGCGCCGGGGAGCCCCCTGCGGCGTGGACGAGCTCGGCGACGCGGTCAAGCCAGTCCTCGTAGAGGTCGTCGACTGGGCGATAGCACAGGAGCTCGTTTTCCATGAGGAGTGCGGCCTGCGCGTCCATGGGAGCGCGACGTGCGTGGGACAAGGAACCGGCCGGGGTCAGCGATGGAGTGGCGGTGCGGCCGTCCTGCCGCACCGATGGGTGCAGCGAGGACGCTTGCTGCTCGTTCCCCGCCGGGCCGGTGGCGGCCTTGGCGGCAGGAGACGGAGAACGACGAGGTGTCCCGCCGACGGGAGCCGTCTGAGCAACGCGGGCGGTGAGGGCAGCCCGGCGCTCAGCTCGAGCACGGCGAGCGTCCGCCATGGAGACGACGGAGCGACGGATCAACGGAAGGTAAGCTACGGTGCACCCCTACCTGGAGCGCCAAATGTCAGATGTGGGGTTCCGGCAAAACCCTTAAGGTTCGAACTCTAGGGTGCGCGCGAAGTTCTTTCCCTCTTACCGATCCTCGCCCTAGCTTGCTAAGATATCGCGGACGAACTCGACGAACTCGCAACACAGAAAGACACGAGATTTATACTGGTTCGGGCCACCGTTGTGGTGTAATACCCTACTCCAGTGTGTAGTGGTGGATTGCCTCTTGGGCTGATGAAGAACAGTACACGAGGAAGAACAACCTCCGGAGGTCGAGGTGTTCTTGTGCTCTGTGGACTTGTGGATGAGAACTCGATCAGTTCAACCTGCCTCTACTTATATAGGCCCTGGTCCTCTCCCCAAATATTGAGCGGGAAGTGAGCCAACAACGGCGGGCAAATTTGAAAGGGGACAGCTAGTACAAGCTATCCTGACAAAAGCGGTCTTCGCCTGCAAAAGGCTCTGGTGGTGACGCCGTCTTGGGCTCCACGGTGACCTCCGTCCTGCAGGCCTGCTGGTCTTGGTCTCGTTGCACTGATATGGCAACCTTTGCCTGATGCCTCGGTACTCCGCGCATGTGCCTGCTTCCTTAGCACCAAAGAGGAAACAAGGACGCTGCGCGCACTGGCGCCCTCCTGGCGCCCGCCTGATGTCGATCGTCATGGCTGACGTCACAAGGGCATCGGGAGGTTTGCCCCACCTTGATATCTCCGCTCCTCGCGAGGCAGCCTGGTGAGGCCACTTCCGAGGAGGTCTGGTGTCGTCCGCCTCACGAGGCTTGGCCCCTCGCGAGGGTCTTGAATGCCTTGTTGATGAAGATGGGCCGCACAGGCCTGCTCACATACCCACGCCATGGGCTGCAGGCAGGCAAGTCTGGGGACCCCCGTTCCCAGAACGCCAACAAGATCATATGTTCAGATCCTATATGCATATTAATACTCCTCTGATTATGAACATGAATATGCTTTGTGAGTAGTTACGTTTGTTCCTGAGGACATGGGAGAAGTCTTGCTATTAGTAGTCATGTGAATTTGGTATTCGTTCGATATTTTGATGAGATGTATGTTGTCTCTCCTCTAGTGGTGTTATGTGAACGTCGACTACATGACACTTCACCATTATTTGGGCCTAGAGGAAGGCATTGGGAAGTAATAAGTAGATGATGGGTTGCTAGAGTGACAGAAGCTTAAACCCT
Source organism: Aegilops tauschii subsp. strangulata (assembly GCF_002575655.3). Classification (NCBI taxonomy): domain Eukaryota; kingdom Viridiplantae; phylum Streptophyta; class Magnoliopsida; order Poales; family Poaceae; genus Aegilops; species Aegilops tauschii. Next base: position 249,042,385 of record NC_053038.3, read on the forward strand.
AGTTTATGCGTTGCTTCGTAAGGGGCTGATTTGGATCCATATGTTTCATGCTACGGTTAGGTTTACCTTAATACTTATTTTGTAGTTGCGGATGCTTGCAATAGAAGTTAATCATAAGTGGGATGCTTGTTCAAGTAAGGACAGCACCCAAGCACCGGTCCACCCACATATCAAATTATCAAAGTACCGAACGCAAATCATATGAACGTGATGAAAACTAGCTTGACGATAATTCCCATGTGTCCTCGGGAGCGCTTTTCTCTATATAAGAAATTGTCCAGGCTTGTCCTTTGCTACAAAAAGGATTGGGCCACCTTGCTGCACTTTATTTACTTTTGTTACTTGTTGCTCGTTACAAATTATCTTATCACAAAACTATATGTTACCTATAATTTCAGTGCTTGCAGAGAGTACCTTGCTGAAAACCGCTTATCATTTCCATCTGCTCCTCGTTGGGTTTGACACTCTTACTTATCGTAAGGACTACGATAGATCCCCTACACTTGTGGGTCATCATCCGCCCGTCCGGCAAGCTCCTTCTCCCCGCGGCCGCCTCGGCCTCGTCCTCCACGTGGCCGGCGCTGCCAGCCTCCCTGGCAAGCGCCGCCTCCGCCGCCCTGGCGGCGATGTAGTCTAGCTCCTCCTTGGTGGTGTCCTGGATAAGAAGTGGCTCATCACGGACGTACCTCTCCGACAGGTTGTTGAAGAACTCCTGCACCTGCTCCGCCTCCGGCTCGGCCTAATTTGGGTCAAGGCGTGCGCGTTAAAGTCCGGCATCATGGCGATGATGTCGGTTTGGCGAGAGTTGTTGCTCCGCGGGACCACTCCCGCCGGCAACCCAAACAGAGGCCCCTTGACGGCCTTGCCGGCGTTCGCGGCCTTGCCGGCTCTCTCAGCCCTGCCGTCGTCACCCACATTGAGCTGAAAAAGCCTCTGTCCAAAATGGGCGTGCCCCATCACCGTGAAGTTGTGCTTCAAGCCAGGGCGCAACCTCATGATGTCGGCCGCGTTCTTGAAGAGCCAGGCCGGCCTCCCCTTGTTATGCAGTGGGGCGATTCGGCGATGGATGAAATCGGCCCCAATCATCTCAAGGGTGAGCCTGACCATGGTGAGGCGATGGATTCTGGTAGTAGCGATCGCGAGCTTCTTGTCGTCGGTGTTGGGGTCGCTCCAGTCCTTGCAACGGACTGGCGGGCTCTGACGAACTCGACAGAACTCCTGCGGATCCTCCACCTCGATCCATAGCCACCGTCCCCGCCACTCCTCCCACCTCTCCTTCTGTGCGCCCTCCGGATACGTGCCCTTCTCCTGGGTCCGTGGGATCCAGGTGTTGCAGCCGGAGATGGCACCCCCCGCCTGGATACGGGGATAGAAGTAGTGGCGGAAGAGCGCCGTGCTGGGAAGCATTCCGGCGAAGCCCTCACAGAGGTGGGCAAAGAAGGCCATGCACGCCATGACATTCAGCGTGAAATCAAGAAGATGGAAGCCGTAGGTCTGCATGACATCATTGAAAAAATCGGAGAAAGGGGGCAGAGCCTGCAGGAGAAGTAGTCAACGAAGAAAGGATACCGATTCGGGCTGGCCTCAGCAAAATCGGCGGGGATGATGTGCGTGGCCGGATGCCCCGTCGTCTTCGCCCCCCATAGAGGCCTGAAGTAGTACCTAAGGTGGACCGCGTCGACCGTCGAGGGGAAGAGGGCAAGCTGCATCCGAAGCACCGCCAACTCGCTGTCCGGCACCTCCTTCTCCCCGGCGTCCTTGGCCACTCCCTTGCCCTTACTAGTTTTGGGTGCCATGGCGGCCGGGAAAGAGGTGAGAAATCTGGAGCAATGGGAGATTGAGGGCAATGGGGGCATGGCGGCGGCGGATTGAGGCGGGGGTTTTGGCTTTTTCGCTTGAGGAAGAAGGGGGGAAGGCAGTTCCGAAATTGGAGAGATGCGGAGGGTAAATGAGCAGCACGCCCGTGGGTTCCCCTTTTTATGGGGAAGGCGCGGACCGCCTCTTTACCATTTACCACGATGTGACACATGAGGGCAGCAACCGCCCCGCGCATGACCCCCACGTCGCGCATTCAACGCGGGCCGTGGGGAAGCGCAACCAACGGAGAGGTTACCGCAGTAAAACTCCGCCCCGCGTGCCCGCGGACCATTTTGTGCCTAGCCCAACAACGCATCGCGCTTATGTCTGGCCTAGGCCCGGGGGCTCCTGTCGGTGCACAAAAGTAGGGGCTCTCTTTTGTGCCCCTTTACCTGTGCACGGGCAGTCAGAGACGCACCCGCGACCACACTTAGCAGGGCAGAGGAGGGAAGCAGAAGTCCAAGGCTACCAGAGCAGCGCTCCAACCAAGGGCGCAGAAGACGGAGCGATCAGACAGGCTTCCTCCCGGCAAGACCCTTGCCGTGGCGGCCTACACAGCCCCGGCAAGAGCCTTGCCGGGGCCGCTCGCCCAACACCAACATCGCAGTCACCCTTGAGCCTGAGAGTTCCGACACCATCAACAACATTGAAACCAAGGCTCGAGAAGTGCCTGCATGATGGCATGCAGATCTTTGTGAAGACAGAGAGCCTACAAATCCTAGATGAGGACCAGAAGACAAGACAATCGCAAGGCTCCTTGCCGAGGATTCCCACGAGGCCCCGGCAAGGCTCCTTGCCGAGGACACTCACAAGGCCCCGGCAAGACTCTTGCCGAGGGCGCTCACAAGGTCCCGGCAAGACCCTTGCCCGGAATATACGCAAGACCGCGGCAAGACCTTGCCGCCCCATCACCGCCCCAGCTCAGCGGCCAACCCACCAACTGAAGCAAGTACCCACGTGGCAGTACGTGGGTACTAATCCAACTAGCCAAACACCCGCGCAGTGGCATACAGATCTTCGTGAAGACCCTACCACCATGCCAACTCAACAGCCTGCCAGCCTATGTGGCGCTGCATGCCTCGTTGGGCTGGACGCGTGCCGGAGCAAGGCGGAGCGTCAACGGACGGGACGGGCCTCGTTACCGCCCCCGATAAAGCAAGTGGACACCTAAGTAACGCATTTAATGCACTTTGTCCTGTAATGACAGGCGATAGGCTTGTACACTGTATACCTTTCCACCTCTTGTGTGCCACTGTGGCAGCCCCTTTTGGCTATAAAAGGAGGCCCGAGGCGTACTGAAGAAGGATTCAGATCTTTTGGACGACACACGCATCATAGCTAGTTCAAGAACTCAAGAACACTCAAATATACATCAAAGCAGGACTAGGGTATTACGCATCCTCGCAGCCCGAACCTGGGTAAACGATCCTCGTGCTAGCTTGTAGACCCACTTTTTGCACAACCTCGCGCCCGCCAACCGTAGCAAAAGGGATCCCAATGATCCCATAGGTGTTGTTTCCCCCGACAATCTCTCTAACTCACATGCACACCAAAATTCTCCGTCTCTCTAATTCACACCTCTCTACCTATGTCTGCATGTGTATCTCACACATTCACTCTCTGACTATGTCTATCTGTCTCCACGTTACACAATGCAAAGCCCCATGCACATGTCTCTCTCTATCTTCCACACACACGAACACACAAAGAATCTCTTATCTCTACCTCAGTCTCCCCATATCACACACACACACGCACAGTCTCTCTCTCGCACACACGCTCAACCAAGGTTTTCTTGTGAAAAATTTACAATCTATTCATCAACACTTGTGGCAGTACGACGAACATGAGACGTGAAAAAAGTACATCTACACCTCCGTAGACCACCTAATGATGACTACGAGCACTAGAGTAAGACGAAGGCGCGCCACTGTCACCCCCCTCCTTATCGGAGATGGGACAACCTTGTTTTACATGGTCGGGAAGTCATTGTGCTAAGGCCCCACATGCTGAGCCGTCGAATAGAACGTAGATCCAAGTTTATGGAAACAAGTATCAATAATATGTTTATATTTCCATAGTTTTGAGTTTTCCACCAAGATATTAGTCACCCATGGTCGATATTTAGTTTGAATTATGTACATGTAGATACTATGTAACTAGCCGTGCTTATTGGCTTCCAAAGCTTAACTTTCACTCCTACTTACAGTATGTAGAGTATTTAACAAAAAACTACCACTTTCAACCAGCCCTAGCAAGAAACTACTATACAAAAATAGCAAAAACATACCAAAAATTTCTTAATCCGCGCCAAAAAAACTACTCCACTACCAAGTGCATATTAGGCTTGTTTAAACCCGTTTATGATAGGGTTGGCCCACACGTTTGTGCTGACGACTCACCTTAAGTCAACATCGTCTGTTTGACCATTGTGTTGACCGTAACGAAAGGTGGGACCCACACATGAGCATCTATCCTCTTCTTCGTACTCCAATATTTTTTTCCCTGGACATTACTTCAAACAACGTATAATAACACCATCTACTCCTTCTTTATAAAGTTGTGGGTCATCCCAGAAGTAATGCCTTAAATCATAGAAAAACGTTCTCTTTTGCTGGTATGTGAAACTAGGTGGTATAAATTTAGCAACAATGTAATTAGCATAATCAACATACCATGGAGCAGTACGAGAAGCATTTATGACAGCTAATTGTTCATCAGAAAAGCTATCATCAATAGGTAGTGGGTCATTAAGAACATTCTCTAACCTAGATAAGTTGTCTCCAATGGGGTTCTCATCTCCCTTTCTATCAATAATATGCAAATCAGATTCTTGTAGCAAGAGAACCCATCTAATAAGTCTAGGCTTAGCATCTTTCTTTTCCATAAGATATTTAATAGCAGCATGATCAGTGTGAACAATTACTTTAGAATCAACAATATAAGGTCTGAACTTATCACAAGCAAATACAACTGCTAAAAAATCTTTTTCAGTAGTAGCATAATTTCCCTAGGCACTATCTAGAGTTTTACTAGCATATTGGATAACATTTAATTTCTTATCAACTCTTTGTCCTAGAACAACACCTACAGCATAATCACTGGCATCACACATAATTTCAAAGGGTAAATTCCAATCAGGTGGCGAACAATAGGTGCAGAAGTCAAGGCTTTCTTAAGTATTTCAAATGCTTCTACACAATCATCATCAAAGATAAAAGGAACATCTTTTTGTAAGAGATTAGTTAGAGGCCTAGAAATTTTTGATAAGTCTTTAATGAACCTCCTATAAAAAACCAGCATGACCAAGGAAACTCCTAATACCTTTAATGTCCTTAGGACACGGCATCTTTTCAATAGCATCAACTTTAGCTTTATCAACTTCAATACCTCTTTCAGAAATTTTATGCCCCAAGGCAATACCTTCATTAACCATAAAGTGGCACTTCTCCCAATTCAAGACAAGATTAGTTTCTTCACATCTCTGCAAAACTCGATCAAGGTTGCTTAAGAAAGCATCAAAAGAAGTTCCATACACGGAGAAATCATCCATGAAAACCTCAACAATCTTTTCACAAAAGTCAGAGAACATAGCAGTCATACATCTTTGAAAGGTAGCAGGTGCATTACATAAACCAAGAGGCATACGTCTATAAGCAAAGGTACCGAAAGGGCAAGTAAAAGTGGTGTTTTCCTGATCCTCTTTTGACACAGGTATTTGAGAGAAACCAGAATAACCGTCTAGAAAGCAGAAATGTGTATGTTTGGATAATCTTTCTAGCATTTGATCAATAAAAGGTAAAGGGTAATGATCCTTTCTAGTAGCTTTATTTAATTTGCGGAAGTCAATTACCATTCTATAACCTGTAACAATTCTTTGTGGGATCAATACATCTTTATCATTAGGAACAACAGTAATACCTCCCTTCTTGGGGACACAATGGACATAACTTACCCACTGACTATCAGCAACTGGATAAATTATACCTGCCTCCAGAAGCTTCAGTATTTCATTTCTTACCACTTCTTTCATCTTAGGATTTAACCGTCGTTGGTGATCAACAACCGGTTTAGCATCTTTCTCCAATTTTATTTTGTGCTGGCATAGAGTGGGACTAATGCCCTTAAAATCATCAAGAGTATATCCAATAGCAGCATGGTGCTTCTTGAGAGTTTTCAATAATTTATCTTCTTCCTGCTCTGAATGGCTAGCACTAATAATAACAGGATATATCTTCTTTTCATCAAGATAAGCATATTTAAGAGTACTGGGTAATGGTTTAAGCTCAAACACGGGATCACCCTTGGGTGGAGGAGGATCCCCTAAAATTTGAACAGGCAAGTTGTGTTTCAAAATAGGTCCCTGTTTACAGAATACTTCATCGATTTCCCTTCTTTCATTCATAAACATATCATTTTCATGGTCTACCAAATATTGTTCTAAAGGATCATTAGGAGGCACGGCAATAGAAGCAAGACCAATAGTTTCATCTTTACTAGGCAATTCTTTATCATAGGGTTGTCTACGAAATTTAGCAAAATTAAAATCATGAGACATATCCCCTAAACCAACAGTAACAATATCCAGAGCGAGCGCCTTGACTAAGATAGATTGACTCTTTCATTCTTTTTTTTATTTTATTCTGGCAGTCTATCTTAGCATTAACAGTATTCAAGAAGGGTCTACCAAATATAATGGGACAAAAGTCATCTTGTGGGGAACCAAGAATAAGAAAATCAGTAGGATATTTAACTTTCCCACACAAGACTTCAACATCTCTAACAATCCCAATTGGTGAAATAGTATCTCTATTGGCAAGCTTAATTGTAACATCAATATCTTCTATCTCAGCAGGTGCAATATCATGCATAATTTCTTTGTATCAGGAATGAGGTATTGCACTCGCACTAGCACCCATATTACATAAGCCATGATAGTGATGAGGACATCAATACCATTGTTACACCCACAGCCCCTGCTACTATACATACTGGACCAATTACCAGAGCTCGTGCACGCCAATTGAATTACCAGGTACTTTCGTTTCTTGGTAATGATTCTAATGTTATGATGCTGCCTAAATTGGATACATTTGTTTTGCTTACAAATGAAGGGCCTGGCATGAATAAGAGGGATGAACACTGGAGCAAGACCAAGCCTGGAGATGATGACATGCGCAAGGGGAACAAGAACGGAGTTACAAGTGATGATTTCAGGACTTTGAAGCCACCATAAGGAGTGCATGAAGCCTTGGACGAAATATACAAGATGCCACTTCATAAATTTCGTCCAGAGGCTATTCTAGGTGCTGCGTCACCTTATTATTGGGCCAGGCCCATGTAATTTTGAAATACTTAAGTATAGGATGTTTTTAGAGTCTGTATGTGTGGGGAAACAAGAGTTAGGGTTGGATTCGGACCCCTCCCACAAGGGCTACGAAATTCCCCCCTATTCCTCCATATATACAGCCCTTAGGGCGTCGTTTAGAGGGTTTTGTTTAGATTAAAGTTCGCCATAGCTGCAACTTCGCGTACTTCGTTTGTGTTCAACGACCAGACAAAGGCGTCACAGAACCCCACCTTGGTCAATAAAGCTTTCCTCTTATATTCGCAATATCCAGATTGCAATCTTAGTTTCTTGCTTGTTCTTTGTTTGCCTGCAGGAAACAGACCTTCGTGGTCAGGTTGATCGTGCTCCGGCGTGGTCAATAACCTCTCGGAGTTGGTTTAGCGATTGCTAAGGCGCGACATCCTCGCACGTTCGTAGTCGAATCGTCAAAGTCGACTTCCCCCAAAACGATAGCCACCATCTCATCGAAAGACGGGACACCTTTGCTTCAAATAGCAATGATCTCCTATTTTAACAGAAACAACAGGCATGCCTACAACAGGTCTATATTTATTTTTATTATCGGGTCTAGCAATTCTTGCAGCTTCATTACAGAAGTAAATAAAATGCCCATCAATATTATCGACCAAGAGATCTTTAATCATAGTCATATTAGGTTCAAATTTAATTTGCTCAGGGGGTGTAGGTGTTTTAGCATTACTCTTACGAACCACAGTTGAAGTTTTAGCATGATCCTTTATTCTAACAGGGAAAGGTGGTTTCTCAATATAAGAGGTAGTAACAATAGGATCAACATTATAAGTGATAGTCTTTTCTTCAACTTTAATAGGTTCAACTACTTTTACTTCAATGGGAGGATGATATTTAAACCACTTTTCCTTAGGGAGATCAACATGAGTAGCAAATGATTCACAGAAAAAAGCTACTATTTCAGAGTCAAGTCCATATTTAGTACTAAATTCACGAAAAGCATCGGTATCCATAAAAGATTTAACACAATCAAAATTAGGTGTTATACCTGACTCCTTACCTTCGTCGAGTTCCCAATCTTCAGAGTTGCGTTTAATTCTTTCCAATAAATCCCATTTAAATTCAATAGTCTTCATCATAAAGGAACCAGTACAAGAAGTATCAAGCATGGAGCGGTTATTGGGAGAAAGCCGAGCATAAAATTTTTGAATAATAATTTCTCTTGAGAGATCTAGATTGGGCCATGAATATTACATTGACTTAAGCCTCCCCCAAGCTTGAGCGATACTTTCTCCTTCGCGAGGCCAAAAATTATATATATAATTACGATCACGATGAACCAGATGCATAGGATAAAACTTCTGATAAAATTCCAATTTCAATCGGTGGTAGTTCCCTTCAAATATAAAGGGAAGACTTTCTTCTTGATAACATCCTCGGGCATACCTGCAAACTTAAATAATCCACAAACTTCATCCACATAGATTAGGTGCATATCGGGATGTAATGTTCCATATCCTGTAAAAGGATTAGCTAGCAGTTTTTCTATCATACCCGAAGTAATTTCAAAGAAAACATTTTCAGTAGGTTCAGTAGGTTGAGGAGCAACTATTTGCTCTACTGGTCAAGGTGAAGATACCCCGAACAAGCCCCTCAAAGGATTATTTTGCATAGTAACAAGTGACAGTAAATTTCAGCACACTATATAAATTTTTCCTTACCAAATTCCACCTGCCAAAGGCGCTTCACTCCCCGGCAACGGCGCCAGAAAAGAGTCTTGATGACCCACAAGTATATGGGGATCTACCGTAGTCCTTTCGATAAGTAAGAGTGTCGAACCCAACGAGGAGCAGAAGGAAATGACAAGCAGTTTTCAGTAAGGTATTCTCTGCAAGCACTGAAATTATCGGTAACAGATAGTTTTATGATAAGCTAATTCGTAACGGGTAACAAGTAATAAAAGTAAAAAAAGGTGCAGAAAGGTGGCCCAATCCTTTTTGTAGCAAAGAACAAGCCTGGACAAACTCTTATATAAAGAAAAGCGCTCTCAAGAGAATTACTTTGATAATTTGATATTTGGGTGGACCGGTGCTTGGGTACTGCCCTTCCTTGGACAAGCATCCCACTTATGATTAATCCCCCTCGCAAGCATCCGCAACTACGAAAAAAGAATTAAGGTAAACCTAACCATAGGATGAAACATGTGGGTCCAAATCAGCCCCTTACGAAGCAACGCATAAACTAGGGTTTAAGCTTCTGTCACTCTAGCAACCCATCATCTACTTATTACTTCCCAATGCCTTCCCCTAGGCCCAAACAATTGTAAAGTGTCATGTAGTCGATGTTCACATAACACCACTAGAGGAGAGACAACATACATCTCATCAAAAAATCGAACGAATACCAAATTCACATGACTACTTATAACAAGACTTCTCCCGTGTCCTCAGGAACAAACGTAACTACTCACAAATCATATTCATGTTCATAATTAGAGGTGTATTAATGTGCATAAAGGATCTGAACATATAATCTTCCACCGAATAAACCAACTAGCATCAACTACAAGGAGTAATCAACACTATTAGCAATCCACAGGTACCAATCTGAGGTTTTGAGACAAAGATCGGATACAAGAGATGAACTAGAGTTTGAGAGGAGATGGTGCTGGTGAAGATGTCGATGGAGATTGAGCCCCTCCCGATGAGAGGATCGATGGTGATGACGATGGCGACGATTTCTGTCACATCCCTAGTTCTGCTATGCTCTGTGCTAGCTAGTCATGTGTTGCATCATGTTTAAATTCTTTTGAATTTGAAATGGGGATTGGACAAACCCTAGCATCAGATCAAATCAAATAGGTTCAACATAAAATCATTTTCAACGAACCCAAAATGCCCTATGAAAATGTTCATGATTTCTGATAAAGATGAAAACCTCTGCCAAAAATGATGAACATATTTCTAGGTCATTCCTGGATTTTTTGAATTAAATCATAACGTATTTGAATTGGGGCATTTGAATTCTATAAGTATTTTAAATGCTCCAAATATTCTGGAATCACTTGAGCGCCTCTGGAAGAATTCAGTTAGTGCCCATAATTAATTTTAGAATTTAATAAAATGATTTAGTTCTAAAACTAAATCAAAATAGAGAAATAAATAGAAAAGAGAAAGAAATAGAGAGAGAGAGAGAGAAGGTTTTCACCTGGCGCTCACCTGGCCTGGCCCAGCACGGCCCAGCCCACCACTTGGCGCTGCCAGTCATCGTCCAGCTCCCGCCAGTCGGACGCCGCGCGAGTGGTCACCGCGCGCCGGCATGTGCCCGGCCACCTCCTGCTTCTGCCGATGCCTTGGACGGCTCTAGATGATGCCATGCACCCCCCCTGACCTCTCTCTCCCTCACCCGTCGCCTCTCCCCTCCCCTGGACCTCTCCCTCTCACCCACCCGAACGGGTCCGTCGCCGCCGCTCGCCATAGCCACGGACACCGTCCACCCGTCGCATCTCCAACGCGCCAAGGAGCTCCGCCTTCGACCTCTACGCCATCTCCACCGAGCCACGTGACGGGAAGAGCCCTGGAGCGCCGTCCCCGACGTCTTCTTCCTCCTCGCGCCACCGCGATCATCGGCGACCTCCCGTCGTCATCAGGCCCTCCCCGAGCTCGCCGTTCGCTCCCCTGCACTCGCAGTGAGCCACTGACCCTTCTCCCCCTCTCCGTTCTCGCTCTCGTGCACCGTACGCGCCGCCTCGAGTTCGCCCACACGCACCGCCGACCATCACGTAGATGCCCTCCGCCGGCCATTTGGTCGCCGGAGGAGGAATCTCGCACCTCGCCACCGCGTCTGGCTCTGCCGGCGTCGAGTCGCTGACGGGATTGACTCGTTTGACCAGGGGTTTGACCTCCCCTGGCTCAATGACAGGTGGGGCCGCCCTGCTAACTAACCTAGATTAGTGTTAACTAAACCTAGTTAGTTTAGTTTAGTTACTGACACATGAGGCCCACTGGTCAGTTTCACCTGGACTGCCCGTTGACCTGCTGACGTCACAGTGACGTAGTGCGGACGCAGTAAAGAATTTTCTGGATTTAAACTTATTCAGAAAATTCCAGAAATTGTTATAAACTTCAAAAAATCATAGAAATTAATCTATAACTGTGACGTCGGATAATTAAGCTACAGTAAACCTCTATTAATGATGCCACGTCACCTCGGTTACAGTTGCTAATCTCACGTTAGTTCAAAATTCGATTCTAATTCAAATTTGAATTATAGTCAATCAGTAAAGGTTTTCAAATATTAAAACTAAAATGTTCGGGTTGTGCCAAATAATGCATAGGTAATTATGGTGGAGAAACGACACTTTTATAAAATGTTTAAATACTCTAAGGTGAATAAAACAATAACAAAAAAACAAGATTTAAATGCTTTTGTAATTAATAAAATACTAAACTAAATTGTTTTGGGGCAAAACCTTTTGTGGCAGTGCGTTTTGTGGTATTACTAATTTAGGGATCGTTTTACTATTAAGTAAAAACTAAACTAAAAAGAATGTAAAATAAAAATAGAAAAGAAATAATAAGAAGAAAAAGCAAAACAGAAAGAATGAGTAAAAAGAAAAGAAAGCAAGAACAACAAAACAAAAACAAGAGCACCCCCTCGCTGGGCCTCGGCCCAGCTGGCCACTGGGCTAGCCAGGCCGGCCCAGCCGGCGCCCCACTCCCCTCCTCCATATCCCCACTCCGGGGGAAACCCTAACCCGTAACCCCCACGCCCCCCACGATTCCCCTTTCCTCCTCGTCTCCTCCCTTGGCGCCCCCGATCCAGATCGGGCACGGCCCCGCCGCCCACCGCTGACCTCCGTCGCCGAACCCCGACGCCACCCAGTTCGGCCCCGCCGTCGCCGGCGCCCGCCTCCTCAACCCTCCTCCCCGCCGGACCGCCCCGAGCCAGGAGCCGCTTCTGACCCCATCGCCTCGACGCACGTCGCCTTCGTCGACGCCCCTCACCAGAGCACCACCACCGTCGCCCTGCTGCCTCGCTGTCGCGCGTCTCCGTCCTCCTCCCCAAGCCCCGCTGCCATTCCCCTACAACTACCTCGTGAGGCCCCCTCCTTCTCCTCTTTCTCGCGCCCACGCACACGTTCTCCCTCCCACTGCTGCAACCACTGTCCCACGCGCTCGCCCGTGCCTCCCCACACGTCGCGTTCGTCCTGCTGCTGCCGAAAGCGTCCGCGCATCGGCCTCCCCGTCCACTCCCTGTGTCCCGCTTGCGAACCCCGCTCCGACCGACCGCCGCGCCCCACCCCGGCCTTCCTCGCTCGTCACCTGCACTGCACGACCGCGGCCCCGCACCGTCCCGCTTCGCATGCGCGCTCTCGACGCCGCGTCCTGCCCTGCCGCACGCGCGTGCACCCGGCGCCCGCTGGCGCGCACTGCCCCGAGTAGCTTCCTGCTCCAGCTCGCCCCGCCACGTCGTGGCCACGCCGGCCGTCCGCGCCCGCGACACCGCCTCCCAGCTCGCCGCTCCCCGCTCGCTCCGACTTCCAGCGCCCCGGGGCTCCACTCTGGCCACACCCGCACCCCCGGGGCTCCGTCCGATAACACGGCGCCTAGCGCCCGTTTACCCGCCCCGGTTGGGCTGGGTCAATGACCAGAGGGGCCGAGCCCCTGTTAAAAAAGAAGAAGATAAAAAATGAAAACTAATTAATTAATTAATTAAACAATTAATTAACTTAATTAATTCTATTTAGATAACTAATTAAACTTAACTAGGACATTTGCCCGTGCGTTGCAAGGGAGAAAATTGTCATTCTGTGAGCAAAACACATTCGCATTTCACTATGATAAAAAAGCCCTAGTTGTTTAAAAAATGGTAGGTAGGTGTCCACCACCTTGTTTCCCTTGAAATATTGGCATTATCCATCCATCTGTCTGAAATGTGAAAACATGAAACAGATGTTCTAGAAAAGATATGAATACGGTCATATTCTGCATGCAAGGACCCACGCCTGATGCCTATATGGAATTATGAATCATCACATGCAAAAATACTCCCTCCGTTCCTAACTATAAGTCTTTGGAGAGATTTCACTATGGACCACATACGGAGCAAAATGAGTGAATCTATACTCTAGAATGCATCTAGATACATCCGTATGTGGTTCATAGTGAAATCTCTATAAAAACTTATATTTAGGAACGGAGGGAGTAGAAGTTGAGAAATTTCTATATTACATCATCCCACAAAAAAAGTTTCTATATTCCACCATCTCACCACCATCACCAAGGGGGGAAAGGAGTCCTCACCAGACACCCACTTCTCCTAAATAAAATGGAAAAAAAATCGCTCACTCTCTTCACCTCGGCCACCCAGCCTGTGTGGACTCCAAATATGAAAATGGAGGTTCACAAACAGAAAATCGCTCACTCTCTTCACCTCAGCCACCCATCCTGTGTGGACTCCAAATATGAAAATGGACATTCACACAGACATACTGCATGGCAACCGAGCTCGAAGCACACAAGAAATTAGCACCGTCAGCTAACGGCTCTATAACATCCTGTTCATCCTTGCTCATGTCCATCTCGATCTACTGATCCTCTCTGGTTCACCTCCTCACTCGCCTCACACCTCTCATGCCCCTGCCCATGAGCCTCCCTGCGAGGCGACGTGACGGCTCCACCGTCGGCTCATGCCTCCCCTAACCTCCTCCTCCTCTTTCTTCAGTCAAGGGACTCGTCGCGTTAATATCGGAACTCATTTCCTAATTTCAACAAAAGATGAAGTAAAAGAATCTTATAGGCGAACAACACAGGTAGGAAAGACCAAAAGGAAAAAAATCAAATGATCCAGTGCAACCATCAATTCGTAAAATAACTATGCCAGTAAAAATAAGTTTCTTTTTACAGAAAATCATTTTTATTACTCAATGATTTTACATCATTAACTAAAAGATGGTACACTGTTATTTAGGTGGGTTATCCAACAATGTTCAATGGGAAGTAAATTTGGTTTCCCTAGCAATCTCATGGGCCACAACATTTGCTTCCCAAGGGAATTGTTCAATCTTCAGAAGAAATCTAAAGAACTTCATGGGCATGTGGTAGCAGTCCTTATGAATAAAGTTAGTACCTTGCATGAAGTCACGGTATTCTTCATCCAAAAAGTCATTCTCTTGACTGGTACTATCTGTGTTCGCAGTATCATCAGCAGCGGTTTGAACCTCCATCCTTACACATGGTTAGCCACAAAATGAAACATAACCACATAATGTAAATAGATAAGTGTGTCAAAACTGAAAAATCAACTACACCTAGTTGACCAAGAAATAATTCAAAAGATACAATATATGTAACTAATTTAGGCATAGTAAGTAAATCAATCACATTGAAATCATTCTTTATTTGCTACTATCAAAGTACCGCAGATCCCTTGTAGACTACAAAATGTTGTATTAGTATAATATACAACAGTAACATGTACATAGAAATTGACAATCTCAAGCCCTGAACAGTCACTTCAGAATAACTTTTAAAAATAGTAATCTCTAGTATGCATTGAGTAGGATTATCTTAAGAAGAAGTACTGCACCTTTTCCCTTCTTCCTATAAAGCCCACAAAATGGCAACAAAAACGTTGATGCTTGAAAAGAGAGGATCGGCAGGGCAATTGAAGTGCATCGCCTGGTCAGTTTTGCAACTGGATGTGGTTTGATAATTTTATTACTCCATTAATCTACTTCAGATTACCATTGGTAACGAATATAGATTTCCGGAATTTAACACTACATGAGAACTAAACTGAGTGAGAGTTCGGATTTAAAGTGTACCTAATACCTTGAGCTCTGGAATTGTACTGCATAAATGTCGAGACACAAATGCCAGGCATAAACTGGTTGGTCTTTCATGAGGCAACAACTGATAAAACCAGGCTATTTGCAACTTGTAAACATACATGCAGAGCCACACAAGCTGACTTCCGATTGACATATATATTAATGTATTTTTTATCCACTTTTTTGTGACCCGATCGCCCATCGAGGCAGGCAGGCAGAAGCATACAGGGGCTTTGTGGCGCTGGCCTGATGTAATGTAAATGTAGAGGTGCCAACTATTGGTTACCTGGGAAAGAAGATGTGTTCATCAGAATTCCGTGCTCATCAAAACCTGGACTCCTCTTTTCCCCAATTCTGTAGCCAATTCAAGTTACAAAATTCATGAAAAATTCTTCAGTTATCAATCTGACATAGCAGAGCATTAGTCAATATCTGCAGGAGTCACTCAATCTGACATAGCAGAGCATTAGTCATTACCTGGAAAAAATAGGATGGGTGAACAAAATAATTATTTCTCCTCAATCTGACAAAGCAGAGCATGAGTACACCCAAATAGTTACATAATTTGCCTGCTTTTCCATACTACCTAGGCAGAATCAAGCCGGCAGTTCGAAGAACATCACCTCGCGTCACAATAGGGTGGCGGCGATGTTCGCCATTGGAACCAGGCGGATGGGTCCGACGGCAGATAGAGTGCGCCTGGAAGGAGTGGCTGGTGGCGAAGCCAGCGGGGTTGGGGAAACCAATGTCGAGGTGGAAGCAGCAGGGAGGAGTCCCGGAGGCGCCATGGTAGCAAGGTCGGGGAGCCGCCAATGGCCGCGACGTCGAGTGCCGCCGGAGGTAGAAGGCCCCGGGTACCCGGTCGTGATGGGCGCGGGTGTGTTGGCATTTGGTGTAGGGGTAGGCGCGCCGGCGGGGTAGGCGGCTGCGGCGCGCGGCGGCGGACGACGGTGAGGGGTGGGGCGGGGCTGGATGTCTAGATGAGATCGAGAGGACGGCTGTGTTTGTTTTTCTATTCTATCGCTCGTACCGCTTCAGGTTCAGTTAATATGAGGACTGCGGGCCTAATTACTAAAAAGTACAAGGATCTTTGTGTAAAAGGGACGCCACAGTAAACCCAACAGATTCAACCCGTGCTTTATTATTAGGAAAAGATTAGCCTTGCTAACTAAAATAACTAACTGTTAATTAGTTGTAGTCTATGACAACCGGGACCCACACGTCAGTTTGACCAAGCCAACGGCCTGTTGACTGCTGACGTCATGATGACTTCAGCAAACACTATTCTGGATAATGTTGATTTAAAATAATTAAATAAATCCTAAAAACGATTTAAATCTTTTAAAATTATAATAAAATAAACCATAGTTTGGATGGAAAAAATTTATACATGAAAGTTGCTCAGAACGACGAGACGAATCCGAATACGCAGCCCGTTCGTCCACCACACATCCCTAGCATAGCAAACACGCAACTTTCCCCCTCCGTTTCATCTGTCCGAAAACGCGAAACACCGGGAATACTTTCCCGGATGTTCCCCCCTTCGCCAGTATCACCTACTACCGCGTTAGGGCACTTCTAGCACCATTATATGTCATGTCATGCATCGTCATGCATCTGTTTGCATTATATTTATTGTTTCGACCCATCTTCTCTCGTTAGACACCGATACCGACGCCGCTGCTACCCAGTACGACTACGGTGTTGACGACCCCTCCTTCTTGCCAGAGCAACCAGGCAAGCCCCCCCCCCTTGATCACCAGATATCGCCTATTCCTTCTCTTTACTGCTTGCATTAGAGTAGTGTAGCATGTTACTGCTTTTGGTTAGTCATATTCTGCTGCACAGCCTGTCAGTGTTGCTACAGTTGTTACCCTTACCTGCAAACCTAAATGCTTAGTATAGGATGCTAGTATTCCATCAGTGGCCCTACACTCTTGTCCGTCTGCAATGCTATACTACTGGGCCGTGATCACTTCGGGAGGTGATCACGGGCATATGCTAAATACTTTATACTGTTACATTACTTATGATAATGTTCGGAGATGGGGGCTGAAGGGGCAGGTGGCTCCATCCCGGTAAAGGTGGGCCTGGGTTCCCGACGGCCCCCGACTATTACTTTGTGGCGGAGCGACACGGCAGGTTGAGACCACCTAGGAGAGAGGTGGGTGTGGCCCTGGTTGGCGTTCGTGGTTACCTCAAAATAACACGCTTAACGAGATCTTGGTATTTGATCTGAGTTGGGTCGTTGACCTTATACGCACTAATCGTCACGTGGGACAAGATATGGGCAACCGGCGTCGTGGTATCAGCCGAAGCTCTTTTTTATGTCAGCAACTGAGCAGCGCGCGCCGCATCGGACCGTAAGCCTGCGCTTGTATTAAGGGGGCTAGGTCTGCTTTCGGCCGCGTACGCAACATGCAGGTGTGCAATGGGCGATGGGCCCAGACCCCTGCGCGCATAGGATTTAGACCGGCGTGCTGACCTCTCTGTTGAGCCTAGGTAGGGCTGCGACGTGTTGATCTCCCGAGGCCGGACATGACCCAGGAAAGTGTGCCCGGCTAGAGGGATCGAGCGTGTAGGGTAATGTGGTGCACCCCTGCAGGAAAGTTGATCTATTCGAATAGTCGTGTCCACAGTAACAGGCGACCCGGAGTTGTAACTTGACCTTATGACAACTAGAACCGGATACTTAATAAAACACACCCTTCCAAATGCCAGATATAACCCGGTGATCTCTCTCACACAGGGCGACGAGGGGAGGATCCCCGGGTAGGATTATGCTATGCGACGATACTTGGTGAACTTACCATCTACTCTCTTCTACATGCTGCAAGATGGAGGCTGCCAGAAGCGTCGTCTTCGATAGGATTAGCTATCCCCCTCTTATTCTGGCATTCTGCAGTTCAGTCCACCGATATCGCCCCTTTACACAGATACCCATGCATAAGTAGTGTAAATCCTTGCTTACGAGTACTTTGGATGAGTACTCACGGTTGCTTTTCTCCCTCTTTCCCCCCCTTTCCTTTCTTCCTGGTTGTCGCAACCAGATGCTGGAGCCCAGGAGCCAGATGCCACCATCGACGATGACTCCTACTACACCGGAGGTGCCTACTACTACGTGTAGGCCGCTGACGACGACCAGGAGTAGTTTAGGAGGATCCCAGGCAGGAGGCCTGCGCCTCTTTTGATCTGTACCCCAGTTTGTGCTAGCCTTTCTAAGGCAAACTTGTTTACTTATGTCTGTACTCAGATATTGTTGCTTCCGCTGACTCATCTAAGATCGAGCACTTGTATTCGAGCCCTCGAGGCCCCTGGCTTGTATTATGATGCTTGTATGACTTATTTATGTTTTTAGAGTTGTGTTGTGATATCTTCCTGTGAGTCCCTGATCTTGATCGTACACGTTTGCGTGCATGATTAGTGTACGATTGAATCGGGGGCGTCACAAGTTGGTATCAGAGCCGACTGCCTGTAGGAATCCCCCTTCCACACTCCTTGGCCGAAGTTGAGTCTAGACATTGCAAAACTTTTACTAACATGGCTGTGCGGCCCATGGGCCCACATCACCATTGGGTGGTATTATGATCTTTTATTCCTCGTCTATACTCTGGGACTCTAATCTCTTTTCTATTCGGGTTAAATGAATTTGCTAACTCTGACATTAGGATCTCGTGATCGCATCCACCCGGAGAGCCCCTTATTGCAGAGGATCGCCTGATGCAATAGAAGATTCCGAAGATACTCTACAATGTTCTCTCGATACTTTGTGCCATCGCTTTTGCAATTTCCTTTCATCGATAAAACCCCCATGGATAACCACGTATAGTTGCATTCATACAATCATTCCCCGTTGATCTTGTTATTACAAGATACCCCGAAATTCTCTCTATTGTTCCGGGAATACCCTGTGCTACTGCCTTGCAGTTCTTTGCCACATGAATACCCCTACGGATATTCCTTGTACTTACCGAGCATCCGTTCATCCCCAGTTGTTTATGTGTTTCACTAAGGTCTTCGAAATAATATTCGATCTTCCGAAAACCCTTAGCAGCTTATTGCTCTTGAAATTCTTGCTTGCTTGCATTATGGTTAATCCCATAAGTATAGTAATCATATTGGTAGCCTTTGTCACTATCATTTTGAGTCCATTGCTTCAATATGTTGCGAATGCTCGCAATACTCAATCAGATCCTAGAATTCATCCTTTCGGCTCAGACGTCATTTTGAACATGAGCTGGTCCTCGACCAATCAAGTTGTCGTTGAATGTACCCCTAAATCTATTCAATTTATCCATTCTTAATCAGAGCGTTTGCTTTTGAACCCTTGAATTGGAAATCATAATTCCTTTGCATTTGAGCTTTGAATTAGTCAATTGTTTCGATAATCTGATCTCCTTGCATTCTTTCTTCTTCTGGGTGGGTACCGATGCTTGCATCAGATCCCTTGTGGACCACCAGATCATTTGTTGGATTATTATCCGACCGCTCCTGCATATTCACAATAACCTTGTGAGCCTTCCCTCGGATACATAATGCCTTCGGTAAATTGTATCATCTGCTTTCTCAACCATGCTCTGCTTTCGAGCTTGTATAAATTACTCCAGAAGTTTGTGGTATATGTTTCTAAGATGCCCCGATGGGTTGAACATATACCTTCCTTAATTTGTGTGAACCCAAGAGTCTTCATGGGTCATAACCTTCTGGTATTCCGACAGTTAAACTTTCAAACTCTAAACATTCTTAACTGAGAGCACTAAATGACAAGTTGTGTATTGGAGAAGTGGGAGTCGACCTTGAACCTTGCGTTCATGCCCATGGACACGATGCTGATCTTATCATGGATGCTTCTCTTAAACCCTCTTTGGTATAAGTTCATCTTATATATGGGAATTGGTCTTTTGCAACCGTGGTTCCGACCATAATTTCTTCTTGATTCCATTTCTCGGACAAGTTAGAGTACTTGCCTTCTGCAGATCAATACGCCTGCCCAACCTCTATTTTTGAACTACCTTCAAGTATTACCCCCTGGTATCTCAAGGATATCAACCCATTGCACTTCCTATTATGAATTTCTGATGAAGTAATACCTTACCCCGTCATAGTCACTCCACGGGTTCTGGGTTGTCATCAACCGAAAACACCGGGTTGTGAATCAAATCAACACTGAGATTCAGTACTCCCAGTACTTTGTTGTTGAGAATTTTAATACTCCAACACATCATTCCTAGCCTGATCGGCTACATCATTATCGTGCTAATTTTAACTATGCTACCTGGTCCTTCTCGAAGCACATTTTTTGACGATGAGCTAACCTTATGTCGATCTTCCTCGTCTTATCGTTTCGCATCAAACAACAAGCTTGATTCCGAGTTGGTGTCGTATCCGTGGTTCCAATAATCTTATGATGCATCAGTCCTTTTACTTGATGTAGTCACTATTCAATTACATCTTTATGAAATCTTGACAAATGTGTCGTTATCATCATCAACATTCTGAGCTCTTCCAGGATATCAATTGAGTTCATGATGAGAAATACCATCCTTTCCCTCGATGATTTGTGTTATCATCGACCACTTTATTGACTTCCCTCCAACACAAACTTGTTCAAGTTTTGTGTTATACCTTGAGTTCCTTGCTACCCAACATATGTTCTTCTTTACCTTGGAGTATTACCATCTTTTATGTCAAGAATGTCATGGGAATTTCACCACCTTTTAAGAACTCTTGATATAGTAATACTTCTCGCCATATCCGTTCATTTCTTGGTACCCGTTTTTTTCTAACAGGAATACCGACAATTGAGCTATGATGCGGGAATTCAAAACTTCTAGCAACCCTATTGCTTTGAAGTGAATGGTCGATAGTTTCATTCTAAGTCTTTTGGTTATTGAATCACCATTCTAACATTGATCATGCTACTTGGCCCATATTTTGGGTGCCCTTTTCAATCAAAGTTTAATTCTGTATGTTTTCTCGAGCATACATCATTATATCATTTGATCTGACAAATGTTATCTCCTTGTTCACGTAATTGTGGAAATCCATCTTTTGGTAATCTTGATGAATTGTTGCTGAGTTCATCATCCGCCTCCTCATCCTCTCCTTGGTTTAATGATGAACTCACGATTTGAAACTTGCTTCCATAGTTCATTTCCCGAGAATCTGGCAGCACCATCTCGTCAAATTGTGTTGCACCCCTTCCTTCTCAGGCATCCAGAGTCTGAGGTATCCTGACACCAATCAGATCTGAATCTTAGTCAAATATGATGGTTAAGACATTTTCCAAGAGTCATAGCATTGGTCTTTATATGACCCAGTAAGGTGATGTCATACCTAGCACACCTGGCCGAAGGACCTATTGTTATGGTTCTTCCCTTTTAGCAAGGTTAACCATTCTTCCTTGAGGAAATTGTAAGACTTATTCTATAAGTTGTTCCTGATGAATCCTTTGAGTATCCAAAGTCTGACTTTTGCTTGAAGACCATGTCAATGCTACCTCGAAGCATGTCTGTGGTACTCTGATTTTCAGCAAGAACATTTGAAGCCCAATGCTAAATGTTTCTTGCTCAATTATCCAAACACCGTTGCATGGTATTGTCATGAAATTTATCTCCCCTTACCTAAAGGATTTTCTACATTATATCCTACCACGGATATCATGCTCTGCTTGTCCTTGGGAAGGATATACCCCTGAAATATGTGTTTAAACACATTTTCCTTTCCATTGTTCTGTTTAATCTGATAATCATAATTTCCTTTCCATTGTCTTGTTTAACTTTTCTTGTGATCTATATGATTTAAGCAGTAATATTTTTCTGCTTATGTAAACACCTCGGTGTACAATCGTGTCGGTAAGACCCTGTTACTATTGTTAATGACATTCCGGTAACCACCAATGGACAAGAACTTTGCCTATTGGTCCGCCTCGTTCAACGAGCAGGAGAATGGTTCTCTTCGTCCCTCGCCTTTGGTACCGATATTGTTGCCGACATAACTGACAGGCTATCCTCTGGCATGCCTTGCTTACATGATCGCGCAAATCGTCATCGCCCTTCCTACTTTTAACCCACATGGTGGGCCCATAACCCACAGTTCCACAGGATCAAAACCTGACTTTCCCGTACACCCTGTTTCCAAAGATATTCCTCATGCTTGGCTTCGTATGTAATTCACGAGCCACCTTCCGTGTGATCCTCAGTTCTGGTATTAAACACAATACTTAATTCCGTTGCTCCGAACCCCTTTCACACTCTGTTTCAGGCAACGAACGATTTCCTGCCAGCTCAAAATTTCCCATAATACCTCTTTACTTTGCTCTCGATATTTTTAGAGGTTTCAATTCGAGAGTTACTTTCCGCCTCCTTCCCCGTTGTTGTCTACCAGATAGTCTACCTTGCAGAGGTTTGTTCTCTCGAAATACCACCCTTTATTCTTTCGTAAGTATGATGGAGTTCCCGAAGAAAGGATGTCGACTTCATCATGATGACCTGAAACAGAGAAATGAAGACATCAACATAATGGATCGACCTCTTCAACAAGGACAACGAAGACCGAGAAGACCCGTTAGAATTTCGTAACCAAATCCCTTCCCCTTACTCCCCTCCTAAATCTTGGGACGAGATTTCTTGTAGTGGAGGAGAATTGTGACGCCCGGATAATTAAGCTATAGTAAACCTCTATTAATGATGCCACGTCACCTCGGTTACAGTTGCTAATCTCACGTTAGTTCAAAATTCGATTCAAATTCAAATTTGAATTATAGTCAAGCAGTAAAGGTTTTCAAATATTAAAACTAAAATGTCCGGGTTGTGCCAAATAATGCATAGGTAATTATGATGGAGAAACCACACATTTATAAAATGTTTAAATACTCTAAGGTGAATAAAACAATAACAAAAAAACAAGATTTAAATGCTTTTGTAATTAATAAAATACTAAACTAAATTGTTTTGGGGCAAAACCTTTTGTGGCAGTGCGTTTTGTGGTATTACTAATTTAGGATCATTTTACTATTAAGTAAAAACTAAACCATAAAGAAAGTAAAATAAAAATAGAAAAGAAATAATAAGAAAAAAAGCAAAACAGAAAGAATGAGTAAAAAGAAAAGAAAGCAAGAACAACAAAACAAAAACAAGAGCACCCCCTCGCTGGGCCTCGGCCCAGCTGGCCACTGGGCTAGCCAGGCCGGCCCAGCCGGCGCCCCACTCCCCTCCTCCATATCCCCACTCTGGGGGAAACCCTAAACGGTAACCCCCACTCCCCCACGATTCCCCTTTCCCCCTCGTCTCCTCCCTTGGTGCCCCCGATCCAGATCGGGCACGGCCCCGCCGCCCAAAGCCGACCTCCGATGCCGAACCCCGACGCCGCCCAGTTCGGCCCTGCCGTCGCCGGCGCCCGCCTCCTCAACCCTCCTCCCCGCCGGACCGCCCCGGGCCAGGAGCCGCTTCTGACCCCATCGCCTCAACGCACGTCGCCCTCCTTGACGCCCCTCACCAGAGCACCACCACCGTCGTCCTGCTACCTCGCCATCGCGTGTCTCCGTCCTCCTCCCCAAGCCCCGCCGCCATTGCTCTACAACTACCTCATGAGGCCCCCTCCTTCTCCTCTTTCTCGCGCCCACGCACACGTTCTCCCTCCCGCTGCTGCAACCACCATCCCCCGTGCTCGCCCGTGCCTTCCCGCACGTCGCGTTCGTCCTGCTACTGCCGGACGCGTCCGCGCATCGGCCTCCCCGTCCACTCCCTCTGTCCCGCTCGCGAACCCCGCTCCGACCGACCGCCGCGCCCCACCCCGGCCTTCCTCGCTCGTCGCCTGCGCTGCACGACAGCGGCCCCGCATCGTCCCGCCTCGCACGCGCGCGCTCAACGCCGCGTCCTGCCCTGCCGCACGCGCCTGCACCAGGCGCCCGCTGGCGCGCCCTGCCCCGAGTAGCTCCCTGCTCCAGCTCGCCCCGCC
Organism: Aegilops tauschii subsp. strangulata; assembly: GCF_002575655.3. Taxonomy (NCBI): domain Eukaryota; kingdom Viridiplantae; phylum Streptophyta; class Magnoliopsida; order Poales; family Poaceae; genus Aegilops; species Aegilops tauschii. The sequence goes on from NC_053038.3 coordinate 249,066,354, forward strand.
ACGTCGTGGCCACGCCGGCCGTCCGCGCCGCAACACCGCCTCCCAGCTCGCCACTTCCCGCTTGCTCCGGCGTCCAGCGCCCCGGGGCTCCACTCCGGCCACACCCGCACCCCCGGGGCTCCGTCCGATAACACGGCGCCTAGCGCCTGTTTACCTACCCCAGTTGGGCTGGGTCAATGACTAGAGGGGCCGAGCCCCTGTTAAAAAAAGAAGATAAAAAATGAAAACCAATTAATTAATTAATTAAACAATTAATTAACTTAATTAATTCTGTCTAGATAACTAATTAAACTTAATTAGCCTGCTAACTAAAATAACTAAGCGTTAATTAGTTGTAGTCTATGACAACCAGAACCCACACGTTAGTTTGACCCAGTCAACGCCCTGTTGACTGCTGATGTCATGATGACATCAGCAAACACTATTCTGGATAATGTTGATTTAAAATAATTAAATAAATCCTAAAAACAATATAAATCTTTTAAAATTAATATAAAATAAACCATAGCTCAGATGGAAAAACTTTGTACATGAAAGTTGCTGAGAACGATGAGACGAATCTGAATACGCAGCCCATTCGTCCACCACACATCCCTAGCATAGCAAACACGCAACATTCCCCCTCCGTTTCATCTGTCCGAAAACGCGAAACACCGAGAATACTTTCTCGGATGTCCCCCCTTCGCCGGTATCACCTACTACCGCATTAGGGCACTTCTAGCACCGTTATATGTCATGTCATGCATCGTCATGCATTTGTTTGCATTATATTTATTGTTTCTCCCCCCTCTTCTCTCGTTAGACACCGAGACCGACGCCGCTGCTACCCAGTACGACTACGGTGTTGACGACCCCTCCTTCTTGCCAGAGCAACCAGGCAAGCCCCCCCTTGATCATCAGATATTGCCTATTCCATCTCTCTACTACTTGCATTAGAGTAGTGTAGCATGTTACTACTTTAGGTTAATCCTATTCTGCTGCATAGCCTGTCATTGTTGCTATAGTTGTTACCCTTACCTGTAATCCTAAATGCATAGTATAGGATGCTAGTATTCCGTCAGTGGCCCTACACTCTTGTCCGTCTGCCATGCTATACTACTGGGTCGTGATCACTTCGGGAGGTCATCAAGGGCATATGCTATATACTTTATACTGTTACATTACTTATGATATTCTTCGAAGATGGGGGCTGAAGGGGCACGTGGCTCCATCCCGGTAGAGGTGGGCCTGGGTTCCCGACGGCCCCCGACTATTACTTTGTGGCGGAGCGACAGGGCAGGTTGAGACCACCTAGGAGAGAGGTGGGCCTGGCCCTGGTTGGCGTCCGCGGTTACCTCAAAATAACACGCTTAACGAGATCTTGGTATTTGACCTGAGTTGGGTCATTGACCTTATATGCACTAACCGCCACGTGGGACAAGATATGGGCAACCGGCGTCATGGTATCAGCCGAATCTCTTTTTGACGTCAACGACTGAGCGGCGCGAGCGCATTGGACCGTAAGCCCGCGCTTGTATTAAGGGGGCTAGGTTTGCTTCCGGCCGCGTACGCAACGTGTAGGTGTGCAATGGGCGATGGGTCCAGACCCCTGCGCGCATAGGATTTAGACCGGCGTGGTGACCTCTCTGTTGAGCCTAGGTAGGGCTGCGATGTATTGATCTCCCGAGGCAGGACATGACCCAGGAAAGTGTGCCCGACCAGAGGGATCGAGCGTGTCGGGTAATGTGGTGCACCCCTGCAGGGAAGTTGATCTATTCGAATAGCCGTGTCCATGGTAACAGGCGACCCGGAGTTGTACCTTGACCTTATGACAACTAGAACCGGATACTTAATAAAACACACCCTTCCAAGTGCCAGATATAACCCGGTGATCTCTCTCACACAGGGCGATGAGGGGAGGATCGCCGGGTGGGATTATGCTATGTGATGATACTTGGTGAACTTACCATCTACTCTCTTCTACATGCTGCAACATGGAGGCTGCCAGAAGCGTATTCTTCGATAGGATTAGCTATCCCCCTCTTATTCTGGCATTCTGCAGTTCAGTCCACCGATATCGCCACTGGCAACATGGAGCCCAGGAGCCAGACGCCACCGTCGACGACGACTCCTACTACACCGGAGGTGCCTACTACGTGCAGGCCGCTGACGACGACCATGAGTAGTTTAGGAGGATCCCAGATAGGAGGCATGCACCCCTTTCGATCTGTACCCCAGTTTGTGCTAGCCTGCTTAAGGCAAACTTGTTTACTTATGTCTGTACTCAGATTTTGTTGCTTTCGCTGACTCGTCTATGATCGAGTACTTGTATTCGAGCCCTCGAGGCCCCTAGCTTGTATTATGATGCTTGTATGACTTATTTATGCTTTTAGAGTTGTGTTGTGATATCTTCCCGTGAGTCCCTGATCTTGATCGTACACGTTTGCGAGCATGATTAGTGTACGATTGAATCAGGGGCGTCACAATAACTCAGATTGAAAAGATTTATATATGAAAAATTATCAGAAAAATCTAATCTATCCATTGGTACTTGTTTCATGCATGATAAAGCAACTTAACCTTGCTGTACAGATCAAAACATGTAAATGCACTTTGGAAATTGATAGTTTGAATTTGAATTTGAACCTTTGGTTCAAATCAACTCAAACCCTTTTGTTGCTAGCTGCATTAGCTCAAATCACAGCATCTTGCCATGTCATGATCATGCATCATTTTGTGCATTGCATTGCTTGTGTTCCTTCTCTGTTGCCAGTATTTGTCCCCTCTCAGTAGACGTGGTTCCGACGATGAGATCGATGACACCGATGAAGAACTATACTATCTTCAGAAGTGCCAGGCAAGCAAAAAAACCCTTGTTCATTCCGACACAATCCCACTCTCTCGCTCTTGCTCTCTTTTATTGCATTAGGACAACAACGTTTCAACTGTTACATGCTGCGGTAGTTGAACCCCTTTCCTTTGCATGACCTGTCATTGCCACAGTAAATAGATGAAACCCACTAGCATGAGTAGGAGTTGTTTGAGACCTGATGTGCCTACTCATTCATGCTTGTTGTCATGCCTGCTACTGCTTAGAGTTGAGTCAGGTCCGATTCATCAGGGATGAATTAGAATGTGGTGAACAGGTCTTACTGTTGAGAGCTAAGTGTGTGAACACGATTTGGTAAAGGTAGCGATGAGAGGCCATGTAGGAGTACATGGTGGGTTGTCTCATTGAAACCGTCCTTAGGAACTGAGTTCTGTGTTTGTGATCCATGAAGAGCTACTACCACACATTGGGATCCTTAATTGACTCTCTTGACTTATTAACCTCCCCTGTCCTCTGTCCAGGAGTTGCAAGTAGTTTCTAGTGTTTGTAGTATGCTGGAGGCCGTGCGCAGCGGTGACCCAAGGGGTGGGCTGTGATGCGGTAGGCATGTGGCCCGGTGTACCGAGTCACCCGTTTGGTGACCCGAGATGTTGGAAATATGCCCTAGAGGCAATAATAAATGGTTATTATTATATTTCTTTGTTCATGATAATTGTCTATTGTTCATGCTATAATTGTGTTATCCGGAAATCGTAATACATGTGTGAATACATAGACCACAACGTGTCCCTAGTAAGCCTCTAGTTGACTAGCTCGTTGATCAACAGATAGTCATGGTTTCCTAACTATGGACATTGGATGTCATTGATAACGGGATCACATCATTAGGAGAATGATGTGATGGACAAGACCCAATCCTAAGCATAGCACAAAAGATCATGTAGTTCGTTTGCTAGAGCTTTTCCAATGTCAAGTATCATTTCCTTAGACCATGAGATCGTGCAACTCCCGGATACTGTAGGAGTACTTTGGGTGTGCCAAACGTCACAGCGTAACTGGGTGACTATAAAGGCACACTACGGGTATCTCCGAAAGTGTCTGTTGAGTTGGCACGGATCAAGACTGGGATTTGTCACTCCGTATGACGGAGAGGTATCTCTGGGCCCACTCGGTAATGCATCATCATAATGAGCTCAAGGTGACTAAGGAGTTAGCCACGGGATCATGCATTACGGTACAAGTAAAGAGACTTGCCGGTAACGAGATTGAACAAGGTATTGGGATACCGACGATCGAATCTCGGGCAAGTAACGTACCGAATGACAAAGGGAATTGTATACAGGATTGATTGAATCCTCGACATCGTGGTTCATCCGATGAGATCATCGTGGAACATGTGGGAGCCAACATGGGTATCCAGATCCCGTTGTTGGTTATTGACTGGAGAGGCGTCTCGGTCATGTCTGCATGTCTCCCGAACCCGTAGGGTCTACACACTTAAGGTTCGGTGACGCTAGGGTTGTAGAGATATTAGTATGCGGAAACCCGAAAGTTGTTCGGAGTCCCGGATGAGATCCCAGACGCCACGAGGAGTTCCGGAATGGTCCGGAGGTGAAGAATTATATATAGGAAGTCCAGTTTCGGCCACCGAGAAAGTTTCGGGGGTTATGGGTATTGTACCGGGACCACCGGAAGGGTCCCGGGGGTCCACCGGGTGGGGCCACCTGTCCCGGAGGGCCCCGTGGGCTGAAGTGGGAGGGTAACCAGCCCCTAGTGGGCTGGGGCACCCCCCATGGGCCTCCCCCTGTGCCTAGGGTTGGAAACCCTGGGGGTGGGGGGCGCCCCACCTGACTTGGGGGGCAAGTTTCCCCCCTGGCCGCCGCCCCCCTTGTAGATGGGATCCAGGGCCGGCGCCCCCCAGGGGGGCCTATCTATAGTGGGGGGGAGGGAGGGCAGCAGCACCACAGCCCCTGGCGCCTCCCTCTCCCCCTGCAACACCTCTCCCTCTCGCAGAAGCTTGGCGAAGCCCTGCCGAGATCCCCGCTACTTCCACCACCACGCCGTCGTGCTGCTGGATCTCCATCAACCTCTCCTTCCCCCTTGCTGGATCAAGAAGGAGGAGACGTCGCTGCTCCGTACGTGTGTTGAACGCGGAGGTGCCGTCCGTTCGGCACTCGGTCATCGGTGATTTGGATCACGGCGAGTACGACTCCATCAACCCCGTTCACTTGAACACTTCCGCTCGTGATCTACAAGGGTAGGTAGATGGACTCCTTTCCCCTCGTTGCTAGTATACTCCATAGATGGATCTTGGTGATGCATAGGAAATTTTAAAATTCCAACGATCCCCTTCAGTGGTATCAGAGCCAGGTTTATGCGTAGTTACTATGCACGAGTAGAACACAAAGCAGTTGTGGGCGTAGATGTTGTCAATTCTTCTTGCCACTACTAGTCTTATCTTGTTTCGGCGGTATTGTGGGATGAAGCGGTCCGGGCCGACCTTACACGTACGCTTACGTGAGACAGGTTCCACCGACTGACATGCACTAGTTGCATAAGGTGGCTAGCGGGTGTCTGTCTCTCCCACTTTAGTCGGAACGGATTCGATGAAAAGGGTCCTTATGAAGGGTAAATAGAAATTGGCATATCACATTGTGGTTCTACGTAGGTAAGAAACGTTCTTGCTAGAAACCTATACAAGCCACGTAAAAACTTGCAACAACAATTAGAGGACGTCTAACTTGTTTTTGCAGCATGTGCCTTGTGATGTGATATGGCCAGAAGATGTGATGAATGATATATGTGATGTATGAGATTGATCATATTCTTGTAATAGGAATCACGACTTGCATGTCGATGAGTATGACAACCGGCAGGAGCCATAGGAGTTGTCTTTATTTTTTGTATGACCCGCGTGTCATTGAATAACGCCATGTAAATTACTTTACTTTATTGCTAAACGCGTTAGCCATAGAAGTAGAAGTAATCGTTGGCGTGACAACTTCATGAAGACACAATGATGGAGATCATGGTGTCATGCCGGTGACGAAGATGATCATGGTGCCCCGAAGATGGAGATCAAAGGAGCAAAATGATATTGGCCATATCATGTCACTATTTGATTGCATGTGATGTTTATCATGTTTTGCATCTTATTTGACTAGAACGATGGTAGTAAGTAAGATGATCCCTTATAATAATTTCAAGAAAGTGTCCCCCCTAACTGTGCACCGTTGCGAAGGTTCGTTGTTTCGAAGCACCACGTGATGATCGGGTGTGATAGATTCTAACGTTCGCATACAATGGGTGTTGACGAGCCTAGCATGTACAGACATGGCCTCGGAACACACGCAATACACTTAGGTTGACTTGACGAGCCTAGCATGTACATACATGGCCTCGGAACACGGAAGACCGAAAGGTCGAGCATGAGTCGTATAGAAGATACGATCAACATGGAGATGTTCACCGATCTTGACTAGTCCGTCTCACGTGATGATCGGACATGGCCTAGTTAACTCGGATCATGTTTCACTTAGATGACTAGAGGGATGTCTATCTGAGTGGGAGTTCATTGAATAATTTGATTATATGAACTTAATTATCATGAACTTAGTCTAAAATCTTTACAATATGTCTTGTAGATCAAATGGCCCACGTTGTCCTCAACTTCAACGCGTTCCTAGAGAAAACCAAGCTGAAAGATGATGGCAGCAACTATACGGACTGGGCCCGGAACCTGAGGATCATCCTCATAGCTGCCAAGAAAGATTATGTCTTAGAAGCACCGCTAGGTGAAGCACCCATCCCAGAGAACCAAGACGTTATGAACGCTTGGCAATCACGTGCTGATGATTACTCCCTCGTTCAGTGCGGCATGCTTTACAGCTTAGAACCAGGGCTCCAAAAGCGTTTTGAGAAGCATGGAGCATATGAGATGTTCGAAGAGCTGAAAATGGTTTTCCAAGCTCATGCCCGGGTCGAGAGATATGAAGTCTCCGATAAGTTCTTCAGCTGTAAAATGGAGGAAAATAGTTCTATTAGTGAGCACATACTCAGAATGTCTGGGTTACACAACCGCTTGTCTCAGCTGGGAGTTAATCTCCCGGATGACGCGGTCATTGACAGAATCCTTCAGTCGCTTCCACCGAGCTACAAGAGCTTTGTGATGAACTTCAATATGCAGGGGATGGAAAAGACCATTCCTGAGGTATATTCAATGCTGAAATCAGCGGAGGTGGAGATCAGAAAGGAACATCAAGTGTTGATGGTGAATAAAACCACTAAGTTCAAGAAAGGCAAGGGTAAGAAGAACTTCAAGAAGGACGGCAAGGGAGTTGCCGCGCCCGGTAAGCCAGTTGCCGGGAAGAAGCCAAGGAATGGACCCAAGACTGAGACTGAGTGCTTTTATTGCAAGGGAAGTGGTCACTGGAAGCGAAACTGCCCCAAATACTTAGCGGACAAGAAGGCCGGCAACACCAAAGGTATATGTGATATACATGTAATTGATGTGTACCTTACAAGTACTCGTAGTAGCTCCTGGGTATTTGATACCGGTGCGGTTGCTCATATTTGTAACTCAAAACAGGAACTGCGGAATAAGCGGAGACTGGCAAAGGACGAGGTGACGATGCGCGTCGGGAATGGTTCCAAGGTCGATGTGATCGCCGTCGGCACGCTTCCTCTGCATTTACCTACGGGATTAGTTTTAAACCTCAATAATTGTTATTTAGTGCCAGCTTTGAGCATGAACATTGTATCTGGATCTCGTTTAATTCGAGATGGCTACTCATTTAAATCCGAGAATAATGGTTGTTCTATTTATTTGAGAGATATGTTTTATGGTCATGCCCCGCTGGTCAATGGTTTACTTTTGATGAATCTCGAACGTGATGTTACACATGTTCATAATGTGAGTACCAAAAGATGTAAACGATAGTCCCACATACTTGTGGCACTGCCGCCTTGGTCACATTGGTGTCAAGCGCATGAAGAAGCTCCATGCAGATGGACTTTTGGAGTCTCTTGATTACGAATCATTTGACACGTGCGAACCATGCCTCATGGGTAAGATGACCAAGACTCCGTTCTCCGGAACAATGGAGCGAGCAACCAACTTAGGTTCTTCCAGCAATTAGATGGCTTTTCTCCTCGATCTTCCAGCAATTAGATGGCTTCTTCTCTCTCTTTGGATCTCAATACAAAGTTCTCCTCGATCTTCTTGGAGATCTATTCAATGTAACTCTTTTTGCGGTGTGTTTGTCGAGATCCGATGAATTGTGGGTTTATCATCAAGATTATCTATGAACAATATTTGAATCTCCTCTGAATTCTTTTATGTATGATTGGTTATCTTTGCAAGTCCCTTCGAATTATCAGTTTGGTTTGGCCTACTAGATTGATCTTTCTGGCAATGGGAGAAGTGCTTAGCTTTGGGTTTAATCATGCGGTGCTCGATCCCAGTGACAGAAGGGGAAACGACACATATTGTATTGTTGCCATCGAGGATAAAAAGATGGGGTTTATATCATATTGCTTGAGTTTATCCCTCTACATCATGTCATCTTGCCTAATGCGTTACTCTGTTCTTATGAACTTAATACTCTAGATGCATGCTGGATAGTGGTCGATGTGTGGAGTAATAGTAGTAGATGCAGGCAGGAGTCGGTCTACTTGTCACGGACGTGATGCCTATATACATGATCATGCCTAGATATTCTCATAACTATGCACTATTCTATCAATTGCTCGATAGTAATTTGTTCATCCACCGTAATATTTATGCTATCTTGAGAGAAGCCACTAGTGAAACCTATGGCCACCGGGTCTATTTTCCATCATATTAATCTCCCGTCAATTAGCTATTTCTGTCGCCGTTTATTTTGCAATCTTTGCTTTCAATCTTTATCATAAAAATACCAAAAATATTATCTTATCATCTCTATCAGATCTCACTTTTGCAAGTGGCCGTGAAGGGATTGACAATCCCTTTATCGCGTTGGTTGCAAGGTTCTTATTTGTTTGTGTAGGTACGAGGGACTTGCGTGTGGCCTCCTACTGGATTGATACCTTGGTTCTCAAAAACTAAGGGAAATACTTACGCTACTTTGCTGCATCACCCTTTCCTCTTCAAGGGAAAACCAACGCATGCTCAAGAGGTAGCAGCTGGGACCCCGAACAAGCATAAAAATAGAGTGAAGCACATATATTGTCATGTAAGCACACACCCTTCCACTATTGCAAGATGCTGCTAACACGACACTACGATCAGAGACACTTTGACGAAACTGTGTGTGATGCAATAATCGCAAACAGTGGAAAACCGTCAAAAAAGGTGCAAAATGTTTGTGATGGAGGATGCATCAAACACGGTTCATATTTTAGTTGCGTGTGCGATGCAGGGCATACGGTTCAGTTCAATTAACTGTTTGCGATGAGGAGGAACAAAAGAAACGGGTAGCCAGATGAAGGTGTGTGCGATATACAGCATACGGTTCACTCGGATGAACTGTTTGTGATTAGGCAACACAAAAGAAACGGTCAGGCAGATCAAGGTGTGTGTGATATATGGCATGCGGTTCACTCGGATGAACTGTTTGTGTTGAGACAAAAAAAATACGGTTCAATATAACAAGATGTGTGTGATACGCGGCAAACAGATCTGTAATCAGAAATGTGTGGAAGAAGGTTGTTGCTAACATTACGTGTGTGTTGTGCCAAGCTCGCCGGCGCCCCCGGTCCTCCTTCCTACTCCGGCCAAGCGCGCCGCTGCCCCTGGCCCCCCGGCCAAACGCGCCACCGCCCCTGGTCCTCTGCATCCAGCACCGCTGACATGCAACCTCTTCTCCGGTTTCTCTTCATTACGACATTCAGTTACGGTTCAACAAAAAGAACAGCAACAGTACATACATCTCTTTTCTCTCACTAATTTGTTTCTCTCTGTGCTGCAGCACGAGGGACGTTGGATGAACTGCACGAAAAAAGCTCAGTTCTACAGACAGCCCCCGCCGCCCACACAGACTACTTCCTCCGGTCCTCATCCAGGTATGGGGCTCACATCAGTCCAACTATTCCTCGCTTATCCGTCCGAGCTCCTCCTGCCATGCTCCTTCACATCCGCCACACGTTCAAAGAGTGTCTTGGAAAATGTTCAGAAGTTTGGTTCCATAAAAAATTGCACTTGTTCATCTCGAAAGATCATGAAAGTTGAGAAGTCAAGGTGCCTAGCACCTGTTTGATGAAATGGCAAGCTAAATAATTACATTACAGATGCATATATCAACTTAGCTCAGTTGTGCATATGACAGCATGATCTAACTTTTCCCCCAATCTGATGTGATTTTATCTGGATCAAATGGACTCACAGAAAAGTTGCACACAAATAGCATCTTCTAAAAAGGTTTAAGATCTATTTCATAATTTGCCAGATAAAGAAATTTATATAGTACTCTTTAATCATTTTGTAGTCCCTCTAGAATGTTTTCTGATGGTTAGCAATAAGCAGACCAAAGCAGGGACAATTCATTCACATGTACGGAATGAACATATTTTATTCTCATGAAACCTCTAAAAATCTAATTTCATAACCTTAAGAAATTACCAAATGGATGAGCAAATTACTATTACCACTGTACTGAATATTCTGAAGTGGTTAGTATACTAGAGAGTAAAACTGTGCCCTATTGTTTGGTTTAATTTCTGTTTAGTTTTGTGTTCTGTTGTTTGCCCTAGTTGATCCATGTGTTAATGCTTCTATGTTGTGCACTTCTAATTCCATCATGAAGGAAAGAAGATAAGCGAGCTAAGTACTTGTTTGGAAAGTTGGTAAGTTCGAATAGATAAACCTATAGAAGTTCATTGAAAAAGTTTGGTTTCATTTAAAAATATGTGATTTTTGGTTGGAAAATCAGTGAGGAAATAGTTCACTTTGCTAACTCTTGCAGTTCTCTGGTTGGAAAATTAATGGTTCAATTTGCTGAGTCCTTTGGTCTACAAATTTATTTCTGTTTGTATGTAAGTGGCGTAGGCAAGACAAAAAAGCGAACAGTTTTATTCAAGGGAGTTCAAAAACTAACATACAGGAAGTTCTTGATTATTTGGGTTATTTTGTATGATTTATTTTTTGTAGAATCTTGGTGTCATTTTGCCTTCCAGATAAAATTGTTACTGAGTGTACTGAGTCCCTACTGGCTGTAGCAGCTTACTTTAAAAACTGAACCTTACTGTCTCCAGATTAGCAGAAACTAGTTATTACTTTCTTGGTTAAAAGAAGTGTATACACTTTACTATTTATAGATTCAGATTGTCGGAACAAGTTCTCATACACGACTTTTGACTCTGTTACAACTTGCTAAAAGCGTTAGAATGTTATTGGTGTTGCAAAAATATCAGACGCTCTCAACTGAATAAGAAGTGTGTAGCGCAAGTTTAGGTATAACTACTGCAAGAGTTCAAAAATCTCAACGAACAAAGCTCTAACCAAAGTTCAAGAATTGTTTCCTTCATAAATTAGTTTTCTTTTGGTTAATTTATTGTTCTTGGCAGTACAGACGTAGAGTCTTGTGTAGTACATGTGTGTATTGTACATTGTATATTGTTATCACTTACCATACCATCATGGACAGAAATAAGAGAGATACATAGAGTCGTTCTATTAATCAACTTGCTAGCAACACTAGATACATTTCATCTTTGCAAAAATGTGATATATTTGGTGCAATTTCTGAATGATTTGATTTCAAATTTGAGCTATCGTGCAACTTAGTTAAAACATGCATTTTAGTTCAAACACTAAGTTTTGGACCACAGAGTTCATGTTTTAAAAGTTTGTATAAATTCCAAACAGTCTGTGTAAATTCCCATCGAGTAGGTGCGCGTGTTGAGCGGCTACTGAACTTGTGCGGCTGCTGCTTTTGGACTGCCCAGGAAGCACGTCATTATATAGCTACTGTTTGTTCTGACTTCTTGTTTCTCTACAGCGGCCAAATCCCGGCACACCTGATAGTTCAAACTTACACCGACTGGCCTGCGACCAACTGCCCCGCCTCTACAAGCTCCTTGGGAATGACTTGGTAGTAGCTGGGATCCCCCTACAGCGGCAAAATCCCGGCGCACCCAGCCGCCGCTCGTGATCCCCGCTCCTTCAGCTCGACTTCGTCGGCGCAGTCAGTCCACAGGAGTAGGAGCGGCGTGCCCGACAACAAACAAGAACAGAAGGTATGTGGTCGGAAATTTAAAACTCTGCATACATTTGCCAAAGTTGTAGCTTCTTTCAAAGTTCAAAATGAAAAAGATATTTATTTCAACTTGTTCTAGCAAACCATGTGTGAGACCTTGGCAGCATGTCTACACACTATGTAGCGCAGAAAAATGTCCGGCGTAGTCAAACTCCTATCCCTGTTTGGGTAGATAGTCTAAACAGGACAATGTCAATCTCATAAATCCATTTCTCTATTCACCAAATGTTCTTTGGAGATAACAACCCCTGTAGTCCCTCAATCTCTCAAATTTGTTTGAAGCTGAGTGTACTTATTCTGATGCTCTGGTTGACCTTATGCTTGCAGCTGAGTTGGACTTCCTCCTATTCAAATGCTTGCAACTTTTAATTATGTTTTGTTCAAAAGATAGTTGCTGTAAAGTAGTACATGTGCTAGCATTTCAGTATAGCTTCCAAAAAAAATGTGGTTAGAGTTCTCAATTTGTTTAGAAGAAGATAGGACGGGAAATCTTGAATGGAAAGCTCATATGAGTGTGGATAGTTTGAGTAAATTGGTGACGGGTGGAGATCATTCATGTTGATTATTTTTTACAATAATGATAGGTCCACTAAGAGGAGCCTTGGCGCAGTGGTAAAGCTGCTACCTTGTGACCATGAGGTCACGGGTTCAAGTCCTGGAAACAGCCTCTTGCAGAAATTTAGGGAAAGGCTGCGTACAATAGACCCAAAATGGTCGGACCCTTCCCCAGACCCTGCGCAAGCGGGAGCTACATGCACTGGGGCTGCCCACTAGAGAATTTGTTGAAGATTAGATAGGAGTGAAAAAAAGTTTAGAAGTGATGCTAAAAACTGAGACGTGTCAAATTTAACATTATCTTATTTTTTTTCTGTTATTTTCTTTAGTTTTGGTGTCTGAATTTGTGGATATATGCGTTACAGCGGGCCCCAATATTTATTTCTTCAATTCTCTAACAAACAAGAGCTCTTTTTTCAGTTCATAAAAAAATCACATACAGTTTTCTCTAGCAATTCATGATGCTTCTTCAGCGAGGACACCGTGCTGCACCGGCGCCGCCACACATGTCCGGTTTTCTCTAGTATATTTTATGTATGACCTGCAGTAGTTCTTCAGTGCACACAGGAAAAAAAACTAGCAGTTTGATTACTAAATTTTTAGTTCAGTTCAATTAATAAATTTACTTCAGTTCAAAATGTTACTCCCTCCTCCCATATTGTTAGGCGCTTTAGATTTCAGCACGAAAATTAGCGCACATCGTTTGTTACTTGAGCTATCGTACAGGTACGAGAGACGGAGGCATGCACGACCTCAAAAAAAGGAAAGGGAGGCATGCACGATCTCTTTGACCACGTCTTTTAACTGCACGATCCCTTCGTTACCTACTAGTACTCCCTAATTTCCAGGAATTTAGCGATCGTCAGGATATTTTAACTGCTCGAGAGAAGGAGTTGTTTGCATGTGCCTTACGTATTGGGATTGCGTGCAAAATCTAATACGCCTAACAATTTGGGAAGGAGGGAGTACTAAATTTACTTCAGTTCAAACTAGCAATGGTAACGAGCTGTTCAATGTGGGGTTCGTGCAACATATAATGCAAAGTAGATAGGTGCAGGAAGAAAGGTACTTTATTTGATTCAGTTCTCCCATGATGCTTGTGTACTTCAATCCTCTAAGTTGCATTGCAAACGGCCAACAGTAGGGTTTTTTCAATGCTTTTATTGGAATTTTCAATGTATAGTTGCATTTCTTTTGCATCTCCTCACTGATGAAGAACCCTGCTACTACTTCTTGGTGGGAATGGTTTGACATGTATGTCACTGCCTAGTATCATAAATATCCTAGCTAAATAGATCATGATTTTCTCTCTTTCGCCTATGTCTCTTAGTGTGTAACCCCTTCCTCTTTTCATATAGCATATTCTGAACATCAGATGCTTTCAAAAATGTGTCGTGCAGGTCCAAGTATAACTGTTGCAGGAGTTCAAAAAATCTAACAATTTAAGCTCAACCCAATTTCAAAGAACTGTTTTCCTTCATAAATTGTATTTTTGTTAGTTTGTTGTCATGGACAGTACAGATTCACATTGCTGTGTAGTACATGTGTCCATTGATGTGTTCGAATCCCTTCCGTTCACTTTGATTCCTACAGGTGGTTCAATGTGTCGAGTGGCAGCAGCGCTTGATCCCTAGTGGTTGCCCGCGCAAGGAGGATACAGGGACGCTACAGTGGTGGAGTCAGTACATGTAGTAGCTAGCTCAAGAAAAGGTATTGTCATGTAGCTTTGGTCTTACCATTGTGGTTTGTTGAGTTTTTTCCTTGTGTTATTGCATGGGAAAATGAAAAAGAAAGGAGTTTTCTTTTTACAATTGATGATGGGATTGCATGGTTTCATCCAGAAAAAAGTGTTATTGATAAACCAGCAGCAAGGATGATATGTTCATGAGCTGAGTCCACATGCTGTCATTTGCAAATCAATTTCTAAATGTGAGAATAAAAAAGCGAGACTCTGAGTGTTTGGTTTCATTGCACAAATAAAGTTCACATCCATGCCTTCTCAGACCTACATGTTCTACTTCTTATTTTAGTGACACACTCAGTTTAAGTTTCTTATTTTAGTTCAGTACAATTTCTAATTTTAGTTAAGTTCAGTACAATTTGTTCTATAAAATATAGTACAGCAAGCAATTCTATTGAGCGTTTTCTGTTGATATGTGCCCAAGAAACAAGAGATTCTTATTGAGTACAAGCTCCAAGTTTGCAATATATATATGTTGTATGATATATATTCTGTTCCTGTAGGAGGTTCAAAGACTGCCGTGTAGCAAGTTCAAGAGTTTAGTTTTGTGAAAAAAGTGATTTCTTGGTTAATGCAATCCTCCTGTGGAAGCACTAAAACACGCTACCTGTTGAACTGATACCGAAGACAAGGAGCAGGACCAAGTGTGCTGGAAGTTTTTTTGTACCCATGTGCGGAAGCACTTTATTTTTCTGATAATTATTATTGTGTTCATGTGGGAAACTTCAAAAACATCTTGTTTAATAAGTTATTGAGCTAAAAATGGTATGGTTCATACATTCTCGTCGATCTCGTTGTAATCGTCCTTGTTTTTGTGAGTTTCCTGATGCAACTTTTGTGGTCAGTCCGGATGGAAGAAGGTGATATGTCCTTGTTTTTGTGAGTTTCCTGATGCAACTTTTGTGGTCAGTCCGGATGGGAGAAGGTGATCCGTCCAAAGTGTAATTTTGTGACGTTGACGTTCAAGTTCTACAACTGATCCGTACAAACAAAAACGGTGGTCCGTTCTACAAAGAAAAAATGGTTGAATTAAATATATTGATCAGTACAAGTTAAAAATGATGGTCCGTTCGGAATAAAAGAAATGACAGAAATTCAACTTGTAAAAGTTCAAGCAAAAAAGAAACCGCATGCAATTCAAATGGGAAAAGTATAAGTCGTAAAAAAGAGAAGTCCAGAACATCGTTGTAAAAAAATGTTTAGTTCAAAAAAAACATTTTCTTTTTGAAAAAATTATCATTCAGTTCAATGATATAAACCATGCAAGTACAGGGGCGACGATACAATAAACCGTTGAAAACTTACGAGCAAAAATATTACCTAAAACAGAGCAAAGTCTAGTTAGTGAAAACACGCTTAGCACAAAACCATGCTGTCACGCCCAATATGCGATACTATCCTAAAGAGACTCGAAGGTCCCACCAAAGATAGAACCGCATATTGACAAACTTTTGCAAGGTCGATATCATTACATTAACATTACATAATAGATGGGGATACATACAAGGCATACACATGCCGCAAGAATACATCAATACATCATACATAAGATCAACATCTGACTACGGATGAAACACAAACAGGAGCTCAAACGACATCTACCCTGCTAGCCCAGGCTGCCGACCTGGAACCTATCCCCTGATCGAAGAAGAAGCAGAAGAAGAACTCCAAAACAAGTAACATCGCTCTCGCGTCATGATCATCGCAAAACCTGTACCTGCAACTAGTGTTGTAGTAATCTGTGAGCCACGAGGACTCAGCAATCCCATTACCATGGGTATCAAGACTAGCAAAGCTTAATGGGAAAGGAATGGATAAGGTGGTGAGGTTGCAGCAGCGACTAAGCAAGTATGGTGGCTAACTTACGCAAATAAGAGCGAGAAGAGAAGCAACGGAACGGTCGTGAAACTAGCAATGATCAAGAAGTGATCCTAAACTCCTACTTACGTCAAACATAACCCAAAAACCGTGTTCACTTCCCGGACTCCGCCGAGAAGAGACCATCACGGCTACACACGCGGTTGATGCGTTTTTAATTAAGTCAAGTGTCAAGTTCTCTACAACCGGACATTAACAAATTCCCATCTGCCACATAACCGCGGGCACGGCTTTCGAAAGATAATACCCTGCAGGGGTGTCCCAACTTAGCCCATTATAAGCTCTCACGGTCAACGAAGGATAATCCTTCTCCCGGGAAGACCCGATCAGTCTCGGAATCCCGGTTACAAGACATTTCGACAATGGTAAAACAAGACCAGCAAAGCCGCCCGGTGCGCCGACAACCCGATAGGAGCTGCACATATCTTATTCTCAGGGCAACACCGGATAAGTCAAGCTACGAGTAAAACCAGCCCTCAAGTTTCCCCGAGGTGGCCCCGCAGGCTGCTCGATTCGGACCAACACTTAGAGAAGCACTGGCCCGGGGGGGGGGGGGGGGTTAAAATAAAGATGACCCTCGGGATGCGCGACTCCCAAGGGAAAAAGGCTAGGTGAGGCAAATGTAAAACCAAGGTTGGGCCTTGCTGGAAGAGTTTTATTTAAAGCGAACTGTCAAGGGGGTCCCATAAATCACCCAACCGCGTAAGGGACGCAAAATCAAGGAACATAACACCGGTATGATGGAAACTAAGGCGGCAAGAGTGGAACAAAATACCAGGCATAAGGCCGAGCCTTCCACCCTTTACCAAGTATATAGATGCATTAATAATATAAGAGATATTGTGATATCCCAACATAAACATAATCCAACATGGAGCAATCTTCATCTTCACCTGCAACTAGCAACGCTATAAGAGGGGCTGAGCAAAAGCGGTAACATAGCCAAACAACGGTTTGCTAGGAAGGGTGACAAAGGTTAGAGGTTCATGGCAATTTGGGAGGTTTGAAGAGCAAGTGATAGGTAGCGCAACATAGTGATAGAACGAAGCAACTAGCATAGCAATGATAGTAATGAGATCCAAGGTGACGGTCATCTTGCCTGGAATCCCACTAGGAAGAAGAACGAGTCCATGAAGAAGATGAAGCCACGAAGACGAACGAATCCTCACGATCGCAACGACACGGGAACTATCGAGAAGAAGCACACAACATGGTAAACACACCACACATGAACAAGGCATGATGCTCAACCAAGTATGATGCATGAAAAGGCTACATAAAGCTACTCATGACAAGAGATGAGTCATACAAGAGCAACACATCAAAGCAAGTTTAAATGAGGCCGGAAACAACATATAACAAATCCGGTAAGTCCTCATATGCAAATTTCGAAATTGGTCCAGATCTGAATAAACCTTATGTTCAAGTTGTTAAACAGCAAGTTAAGATGCACCAAGATGATCTACACGAAATTCTAGTCAAGTTACATATAAAGTTCATTAGATTCGGAGCTACGGCCTAGAAGATATGAGCAAAACAAGTTAAGCATGACATTGATGCAAAATGCATTCAAACATCAAGCAAACACATTCAAAACATGGATCCAACAAGGTAACATGAATCTACATGCAATTCTAAACAAGTTTGATATAGAGCATGCTCAAAACGGAGCAACGATGCAACACATACACTTCAAACAAGATATAACAACAAACTGTCTGTCGTGGAATTGTCACGACAGATGTCCTCGAGCTAGGACTTAGTCGTGGAGCCATCGCAACTAGGAAGCTTGAAGGGGTTAAGTGGGACAAGGAACACGAGGGTTTATACTGGTTCGGCCCCTTACGGTGAAGGTAAAAGCCTACGTCCAGTTTGAGGTGGTATTGATTAGGGTTTCGATGACCAGGGAGCTTAACTGCTATGCCTGGCTCTCGATGATATCTTACTTGTCCCTAAACCGCTGCCGGGTCGTCCCTTTATATAGGGAGGCTGACGCCCAGCAGCTCTCAGAGTCCCGGCCGGCTCATAAGAGTGTCCGGCTCGGACTCTCAACTATCCTTGCCTTACACTACAAGTTCTACCATAATAACGACTGTAACTACGGGCCTTAAGCCATATCCGGGTCTTAAGCCCATCTTTGGCCCACCGTCTTCAAGCTTGGCGCCGGGCTTCTGGTGATGACCATTATGAGTAACCCGGCCCCTTCTGGCGGGTGACTCTAAGGTCTATATCCTCAACATTAGGCCCCAGATTGATTTGAGCCGGCTCATGTCAATCTTCAATTCCTTCGACAGGAAAAATCTCCGGCTTACCATTTGTGTGAAGGCCATAATCCGGCGTGACGTCATCCTCTGGACTCCGGGTAATCCGCCGTGACGTCATCTTCCATTAAGCCCGTTTTTTACTCCACCAGATCCGCAACGGATCTTATCTTTACTGCCATCCTGAAAATCGAGGCGTTCCGTGGGGAGATAACCACGCCGCGGTCTCCTTGTTTCTCGCGCTGTAACGCCCCGAGACCGACGCTTTAGAAGACTTCCATATTTTCGTGATCGCCGTGTGTTTCTTCTGGTGCTTGCTCTTTTATTTTTGCATTGCATCAGGTCATCATGCCTTCATGTCTTTAATCTTGCATAAAAACTCAACTAAATAAATTGCATGGATCTTCGATCCATTTAAATCGAGGGAATTCACATGGTGATTTCTCTTTATAACATATCCTCCCAATATTAGGGAGCTATATTACATATTTCTTTAATTTGGAAATCACCATAACACACTTGCAAATTATCCCAATGCCTTTGTTATCTTAATTCTTGGTCTCCAACCTTGCCATATATTCTTTCATCATATTCTGGAGCTCCACCAAAAATCCAAACATTTTTGGACCTTCCCAACCCTCACTTCCTATTCAAATCATTTGAATTTAAATCAAATGAGTTTGAATTTAAATCTTTCAATCATGGCCTTTTCTATTTTCTCGGAACAAGCACATTTTGGTGAGCCCGGGAAAATTATTCGCGTGCCCAACTTCTTCCCCTAACCTCTCTTTCTTTTCTTTTCTTATCGCTGTTTTGTTTTATTTTCTTTAGAGTGTGAGAGAGAAGGGAGTCCAGCAGCCAGCCGCTCCATTTGGCCCAAGGCCCATTTGCACCGAGGCCAACCAGCCCCTGCTCCTTAACCCTAGCCCTCCCGATCGGCACTCACCCTCTCCCTCTCGTCCTCCCACAGCGCCGCCACACACACACACGCATCACGCCAGCGCTCCGCCTCCTGCCGCCGGCAACCAGCGCGAAGTCCGTCGTCGGCCGCCCTCTATCTTCTTCCTTCGTCTTCGCCCGCGCCTCGTGCGCCTCCTCCCGTCTCGAGCTCGTGCTTGACCGAGCTGCTCCCATGGCGATGCCGCCTGGCTCCGGCCACCCTCGAGCATCGCCCCGCGCCGCAGCCGTCGTCATCTTCAAGCTCGTCGCGCAGCCGCCGCCCGGATCCACCCCCGGCTGCCGTCCGGGACCTCGTCTGCCTCCCCTACACCACGCCCCGTCGCCGAGAGCTCGCGTTAAGTCCACCTCTCCTCGCCATGGCCCTCGCGAACTTCCTCACTGCCGCCTCTTCTCCTGCTTCTCCTCGTCGCCACCAACCCGCCGTTCGCCTCCAGCCCTCGTCCGCGGCCGCGCCAAGTCCAGCGAGGCGTCGCCGTACCCGCTGCCTCCCGCGTCTCCTCGTCGCGCGCTGCGACCACCAGAAACTCCACCGCGCCTCGATCCTCCTCTGCCAGCGCCTCCGTTGTCCGACTGCCGGCTCGTTCCTGCTGTTTCGTCGCCCGCCTCCCTTCGTTGACCACCAAGACCGGAGGCCCTTTTGGTGTTGCTTCGTTTTGGATGCGCTAAGATCCTCTCCGAACATGTATGACTACACCTGCTGATGCGTCAAGTACCTTGGAACGTCTACGACTACGCGGACTCGCCAAGTACCACGACGGCCGTGTACCACTACCGTCGCCATGTACCACTACTTCCACTACGATCGTTTCGAGAACGTCTACTTCCTCTACACCGCACCGAAAGGCCGAGTTCGTCGCCGTGACCCCGAACATCTACGGAAACTTGTGCGACTATGAACGTGAACGACTACCGTCGACCCTAAGTTACTCGGACCCGTCAAGTACCTCTCCGAAAACGAATGTGTGCCACTACTCCCACTACCGTCGAACCCGAGCCACTCCGAAAATGCACGCTTCGAAGGTATAACCGCCGAGACGACGCCCGTGAACGAATGATTGTGTTGTTTGAGTTGCTTGCGTTTGCACCGTGCCCGTTTGCTTCATGCACGTTCCTCCTCTTTTTGCCATGCGTTGACCCGTGGGAACCCGATAACCGGGGTCACCCCCACCATTCTCTTGCGTGTTTCACACATCCGCACAATTCTCCTTGCGCCGGTATCTCCGTGAACTACCGGAACCGATATGTTGCCGTGGCACCATTTTCGGATTCGTTGCCGTGGCACCCTTTTTCGTTCCACCACGGTAACAAATGCTTCATAACATGCTCATATCAACATTTTCATAAAATTGTATATACCTTGCATATGTCATTCGCATCATGTTAACAACATTTAAATGTTTAAAATTGATGTTTGCATTAAAAATTGCTAAATGACATGAGGATTTTCCGGCATTGTCGTTTGTTATTTCCGGCCTCATTTAAACTTGCCTTCATAGGTTGTTTAATTATGCTTTACCCCTTGCCATGGTTAACAACATTTAATATTGTTGGTTACTTAAACAAGAGCGAACTAAATAATTAGATGTGGTGTTTCGTCAATATGCAACTCGTTGCATATTGAGCTCCACTTAATTTGTAGTGTTGTTTGTTGCACTTTGCCATGCCATGCT
The DNA here is from genome assembly GCF_002575655.3 of Aegilops tauschii subsp. strangulata. Lineage (NCBI taxonomy): Eukaryota > Viridiplantae > Streptophyta > Magnoliopsida > Poales > Poaceae > Aegilops > Aegilops tauschii. The sequence goes on from NC_053038.3 coordinate 249,087,464, forward strand.
CATTAAACCGGACATGCATCATACTTGATTGTGCATCATGCCATGTGTATGTGGTGGTTGTTTACTATGTTGTTTGTTTCTTTCCGGGTTGCTTCTCCCGTTAGCTTCGGTTTCGTTCCGAAGTTGTGAGGACTCGTTCGACTACATCCGTTTGTCTTCTTCATGGACTCGCTCTTCTTCCTTGCGGGATCTCAGGCAAGATGACCATACCCTCGAAATCACTTCTATCTTTGCTTTGCTAGTTGCTCGTTCTATTGCCATGCTGCGCTACCTACCACTTGCTATTTCATGCCTCCCATATTGCCATGAACCTCTAACCTTTGTCACCTTCCTAGCAAACCATTGTTTGGCTATGTTACCGCTTTTGCTCAGCCCCTCTTATAGCGTTGTTAGTTGCAGGTGAAGATGAAGATTGCTCCATGTTGGATTATGTTTATGTTGGGATATCACAATATCTCTTATATTATTAATGCATCTATATATTTGGTAAAGGGTGGAAGGCTCGGCCTTATGCCTGGTGTTTTGTTCCACTCTTGCCGCCCCTAGTTTCCGTCATACCGGTGTTATGTTCCTTGATTTTGCGTTCCTTACGCGGTTGGGTGATTTATGGGACCCCCTTGACAGTTCGCTTTGAATAAAACTCCTCCAGCAAGGCCCAACCTTGGTTTTACCATTTGCCTACCTAAGCCTTTTTCCCTTGGGTTCTGCAGACTCAAGGGTCATCTTTATTTTAAACCCCCAGGCCAGTGTTCCTCTGAGTGCTGGTCCAAACTAGAGCCACTTGCAGCGCCACCTCGGGGAAACTCGAGGTCTGGTTTTAGTTGTACGTAGTGTTCATCCGGTGTGCCCTGAGAACGAGATATGTGCAGCTCCTATCGGGATTTGTTGGCACATTCGGGCGGCTTTGCTGGTCTTGTTTTACCATTGTCGAAATGTCTTGTAACCAGGATTCCGAGACTGATCGGGTCTTTCCGGGAGAAGGTTTATCCTTCGTTGACCGTGAGAGCTTATGATGGGCTAAGTTGGGACACCCCTGCAGGGTATTATCTTTCAAAAGCCGTGCCCGTGGTTATGAGGCAGATGGGAATTTGTTAATATCCGGTTGTAGAGAACTTGACACTTGAACTTAATTAAAACGCATCAACCGCGTGTGTAGCCGTGATGGTCTCTTCTCGGCGGAGTCCGGGAAGTGAACACGGTTTCTGGGTTATGTTTGACGTAAGTAGGAGTTCAGGATCACTTCTTGATCATTGCTAGTTTCACGACCGTTCCGTTGCTTCTCTTCTCGCTCTCATTTGCGTATGTTAGCCACCATATATGCTAGTGCTTGCTGCAGCTCCACCTCATTACCCCATCCTTTCCTTTAAGCTTAAATAGTCTTGATCTCGCGGGTGTGAGATTGCTGAGTCCTCGTGACTCACAGATACTTCCAAAACAGTTGCAGGTGCCGATGAGACCAGTGGAGGTGACGCAACTGGGCTCAAGTGGGAGCTCGATGAAGATCTTGTTCGTTGTGTTGTTTCTTTTCATGTTGATCAGTAGTGGAGCCCAGTTGGGACGATCAGGGATCTAGCAGTTGGGTTGTCTTCTTTTCTTTTGGTTCCATAGTCGGACCTATGTGTGTATCTTGAATGATGTATGATTATTTATGTATTGTGTGAAGTGGCGATTGTAAGCCAACTCTTTATCCCATTCTTGTTCATTACATGGGATTGTGTGAAGATGACCCTTCTTGCGACAAAACCACAATGCGGTTATGCCTCTAAGTCGTGCCTCGACACGTGGGAGATATAGCCGCGTCGTGGGCGTATTGACCACTGCATTGCTGGAACTTGGAAGATCGAGCAACCAAGAAGATCGAGGAGAACTTTGTATTGACCACTGCATTGCTGGAAGATCTGACAGGAGGAGGAGGCGGAAGACGCCTTTGGTTGAAGCACTTGTTAGCATAGTGACCTTTCTGCTGACACTTGTTGCAAGTCACCTCTGAGAGTGGACGGTGATAAGGAGCATTGGACTTTGGAGCTTGATTCTGAGACTTGTTCTGATAGCCAGAGTTGGAAGAGTGGGAAGATCCATGGCCACCTTTGTTCTTCTGCTGGTAAGGCTGACGAAACGGAGGGGGAGGGGCAACCAGAACTTCTGTTGCTTAGCTGCCACAAGTGAGGAAGAAGAAGACTGAACTGCGTCCCTGACTCTCTTCTTAGAAGCCTCACACTTGAGCTGAGCAGCCTCTTGCTTCAGTGCCATATTGTAGAATTGATCAAACTGAGTAGGCTCAACAAGAACGAGAGCTAACTGCAGATCCTCTCTAAGGCCACCTCTGAAGTGATAGATCATGCTCTCTTCATCAGGAACGTCTTGTTTAGCAAAGCGAGCAAGTTTCTGAAACTGGATGTTGAATTGATACACAGACATGTTGCCTTGCTTGAGATTGCGGAACTCCTCACGCTTGCTCTCAACAACACTTTGTGGAATGTGGTGCGCTTTGAAGTCCCGACAGAAGTCAGTCCAAGTGATCACACGACCTCCTTTGGAATCTTTGTTTTGTTGATACCAATCAGCAGCTTGGTCCTTGAGCTGAAAAGAAGTGAACTTGACATAGTCCTCAGGCCTGACATTGCTACATTCAAAATGCTTGTTGATGTCCACGAGCCAATCATTAGCATCCGTGGCCTCGGCACAGTAGCTGAAAGACTTGGGCTGATTTGCGAGAAACTGGTTGAGTCTAGCGAAGTGAGACTGATTGTTGCCTTGGCCTTGATTTCCTTGATTGCCTTGCCCTTGGGTGCGTTCTTGCAAGAGTTGCAGAATCATCTGAGCATTGGCGTTGGTGGCTGCCATGATAGCTTGCCATGCCTCCGGAGGCGGAGGTGGTGGCGGAGGGTTCGCTTGACTCCCTTCATTGCGATCCGGATTCTGACGCGTTGGCGGAGCCATCCTGAAGAGGGTGACATCCGTTAGCATCTTGATAGACAAATAGGCAAGTAGAATCAACGGATAGAAATTGCAACATATAGTCTTCACAATAAACATTCGAACGAGGATGAACGAATGAATTCCATAGTAAATCATCGCACTTCCATAAATTGAGAAGCCACTTAGAAGAAGATATGGAATCAACATTTGACTTCGAAGCAACTCGAATACCACAATACGAAACAAAACAAAGTATTGGCTTGCAGAATAAGCCGGAACAAACATATGATAGATATTTCGTCCGAAGTTTTCGTGGTGGGGCCCACACGGGCTCGATCGTACAGCACCATCATGTACAAGGCTGTGCACATGACATACGAAGCGTCCCCGAGTCGGCATAGCCAAGGACTCTTTAAGACACTACGAGACCACTGTAAAACCAACCGTGGAAAGGCAGACCACTAGACGTCGAACCCCAATCTCATATCATGCGTCTGTCGGAAAGATATGCTAAGAGCTACTTGAATTCCCACTTATAAACTCCTGAAACTTTCTGGTTATGCAATCTGGTGTTGGGGATACAGGGGACACAAAATATATCACCCAAACTAGCAATCCCTAGATCCAGCTGTATCCATCCGTCAACACATAACCAAGAAACCTTCGGAAATCATGTACCTCAACCTTCGAAAAACATCCGTTATACGAGTTATGGCAATACTCCCGAACTCCCGCCCCAGTACTGGGTGGCGTCGAGGTGATCTCACCAACAACTGCATAAAAGAGATTTCGATGTCGGCGAAACTCAGGTATTCCAGAACTGCAACGATAAAATTGTGACGACAACACCTCGGAGCTCAACTCCCCGGGACACTGCCACAACCCTTAAATGTCAGGAGGCACCAAGAACAATGTTCTCGTCACAAAACCATCGGAACGATTCTAAGATACCCGCGTGATCCTAATTTTTTTTGTGAAATTTGAGGAGAATAGAGTCAAAACTTCTACGTCAGGAGGCCTCACCAGAGCGACGAAGGGACTGAGGAGTAAAAAGAATCCTACTCTCCGATATATATAATCCTAAGACTCAAAACATTTTTGTTCTAGACTCAACAACGCCAGCGATTCGATCAAGCAGGGGGCCCCTAAGTCGGGGATGGCTCTGATTACCAACTTGTAACGCCCACGATGCGGCTATATCTCCCACGTGTCGAGGCACGACTTAGAGGCATAACCGCATTGTGGTTTTGTCGCAAGAAGGGTCATCTTCACACAATCCCATGTAATGAACAAGAATGGGATAACGAGAGTTGGCTTACAATCGCCACTTCACACAATACATAAATATAATTCATACATAATCCAAAATACACACATAGACCGACTACGGTCAAGATCGAAATGAAAATAAGATAACCCCAAATGCTAGATCCCCGATCGTCCCAACTGGGCTCCACTACTGATCATCAGGAAAAGACACATAGTAACGACCACGTTCCTCATCGAACTCCCACTTGAGGTCGATCCCATCATCTGCACTGGCATCGTCGGCACCTGCAACTGTTTTGGTAGAATCTGTGAGTCACGAGGACTCAGCAATATCACACCCGCGAGATCAAGACTATTTATGCTTATAGGAAAGGATGGCGTTATGAGGTGGAGCTGCAGCAGGCACTAGGCATATATAGTGGCTAACATACGCAAATGAGAGCGAGAAGAGAAGCAACGGAACGGTCGTCATCTAGTAATGACCAAGAAGTGATCCTGAACTCCTACTTACGTCATTCATAACTCAAACCGTGTTCACTTCCCGGACTCCGCCGAGAAGAGACCATCACGGCTACACACGCAATTGGTGTATTTTAACTGGGTCAAGTGACAAGTTCTCTACAACCGGACATTAACAAATTCCCATCTGCCTCATAACCGTGGGCACGGCTTTCGAAAGATAATACCCTGCAGGGGTGTCCCAAGTTAGCCTATCATAAGCTCTCACGGTCAACGAAGGATAAACCTTCTCCCGGAAAGACCCGATCAGTCTCGGAATCCCGGTTTACAAGACATTTCGACAATGGTAAAACAAGACCAGCAAAGCCGCCCGATGTGCCAACAAATCCCGATAGGAGCTGCACATATCTCGTTCTCAGGGCACAACGGATGAGCCAGACGTCGGGTTGGCATAGACCCTGGTTGCCCAGGGGCGCCGGACATCGCTCGGTTTGGGCCAGCACTCGAAGGAGCACTGGTCCGGGGGTTTAAATAAAGATGACCCTCGGGCTCGCGAAAACCTGGGGGAAAAGGCTTAGGCGGCAAATGGTAAAACCAAGGTTGGGTCTTGCTGGAGGAGTTTTATTCAAGGCGAACTGTCAAGGGGGTCCCATAAAGCACCCAACCGCGTAAGGAACGCAAACTCAAGGAACATAATACCGGTATGACAGAAACTAGGGCGGCAAGAGTGGAACAAAACACCAGGCATAAGGCCGAGCCTTCCACCCTTTACCAAATATATAGATGCATTAATATAATAAGGGATATTGTGATATTCCCAAAATATCCATGTTCCAACATGGAACCAACTTCATCTTCACCTGCAACTAGCAACGCTATAAGAAGGGCTGAGCAACAGCGGTAACTTAGCCAAACAACGGTTTGCTAGGAAAGGATGGTTAGAAGCTGACATGGCAATATGGGAGGCATGATATAGCAAGTGGTAGGTAGCGCAGCATGGCAATAGAGCGAACAACTAGCAAAGCAAAGATAGAAGTGATTTCGAGGGTATGGTCATCTTGCCTGCAAGGTTCTCAGAGTTGTCGAAAGCTTGATCCTCGTAAGCATACTCAACAGGTTCTCGTTCACGAACTCGTCTCCCGGCTCTACCCAAGACAAGAACACAAGCAATGGAACCACAATCAATCACGGGAAATGCACAAGCAACATGATGCAATACATGAATGATATGCAAGATATGATATGCGATGCGTATGCGTGCTCCGGGAGGTAAATGATGAACAAGGCAGTAACTTGGCAAACCAAGAATGCCACTGGAAAGATGAGATGATTTCAGTCGAAATCGATATAAAGATCACCGGAAATGGATGCACGGTTTGCAAATGGCAAGCAAAACAAGAATGACACGAATCTGCGATTAACAACATGATAGCACTTAGAATGCAACAAGTAACAATGCTACAGCACTCCAACATAGCAACAAAGCATATGACAGTAATGTACAGGAGATGCTTGACAAAAGATGAACACTGAGCTACGGCTATATCACAGCATAACAAGCTCAAACAAGCATGGCAAAAGTGCAAAAGAAATCAGGTTCACAGACTTGGTGAAATTACTGGACATGCCTGAAACAGCGTCAGGTAGCAATGTTCAGAGCACGAAAACAACATGCTATAAGAAGTTAACATAGCAAAACAAGGCATGGCAGTATTCTCCTAAATGCATATGACAAAAGTCCCTTACTGACCATAAGCCAAAAGGGAGTATAAGATATGATGGCAACCATGTAAACATAGCAAGTTTCGTTATCAGGTTTCAGACGGCAGAAAACAAAGCATGGCAGAAACAATAATATGAAGGCATCTTGGTGAGCTTGATGCACTCATCACAAAGCAATGCATGACAAAACAAGCATACTTACAGCAAGATGGCATGTTTATGAAGCTATCCATCGCAAGAGCAAGTACATAGCATGAATGGATCAACTACAACAAGCTTGGCAAAAGCGAATAACACGTAAACAATCTGCCAGAAATATTTTATAGCAAAAGTAGAGCAAGATTGAGTCATGCTATGGCACTCCATAATTGCAAGCAAGGACAGGAATGGATCAACTACAATAATATCTACAAAACATCCTTAATGAACATCTCCAAAATATGCATGGATCTCTCTGTAGCACCAAGCTTACATGGCAACAAAATAACAGCAGACAGACAGAAATCACTAAGTCCCTAAAATCAGGAACATTACGGAGCCTAGTTTGCATGCTTGTGCTAGTCACCACAGAGATCACAAAAATACATGGCATACACCACTGGAAATATGGCATGGCATACAACAAAACACATGTAGAGCTCATGCCCATAAGATGCACCGAATAAATGCAACAAAAACAACAAATCACCAAGTTCTGCTAAGTAACAGCAGACAACAGCAACTAGCACTCTTGCACCAGAGATTTGGGCATCAAGATTGACTATAATGAATATGGTGCAATTGAACAAAATGAAGAGCATCACGAGACGAACAATTCAATATATCACACGCGCAAAACGGAGCTATATGCAGAGAGTTATGATGCGATGAACATGGGCATATAATATAACAATATAAGGACTTGGAGAAAAACGAGAGGGGGAGAAAGTCAACCGGATCTAGGGTTTGCTGGGGCACGTGAACCGAGGCGGCCGGGATCTCGCCAGGGACGGCGCACGCGGTGGCCGGAGTGGAGGAGAAGGGCGCCGACGGGCTCGGGGACGGCGGATCCGGCGAGGTGGCGGCGGAGAAGGACGCCGACGCTGGGGCGCGGAGGCAACGGCCTTCGGGGCGGCGGATCGGCGAACGGGACGACGGGCGGCGCGGGAGGTGGGCGACGGGGCGAGGCGGCGGTGGCGCGCCGGCGCTTGGGCGGCGGGAGCACGCGGGGAGGCGCACGGGCACGGGGCGACGGAGCTCGGGCCCGGCGGGCCTGCCCTGGGCCGCGGCGGGCCCGCGGTGGAGGGAAGCCGGCGGGGTGAGGTGGCGGCGTCCGGTTGGCCAGGAGCGGCGGCGCGATTCTCGTCCGGCGCGGTACGGACACGTCCGGCGCGTGGAGGGACGAAGGTTAGAGTTTGATCTGCGAATGGATTTCGGGAGGGATGCAAATATATAGCTAGAGGGAGCTAGGAGAGTCCAATTGAGGTGCGGTTTTCGCCCACACGATCGTGATCGAACGACCTAGAGCATGGAAGAGAGTTTGGTGGGTTTTGGGCTGTTTAGAGAGGGGGTTTTGCTGCAACACACAGAAGGCATCTGCGGTTACCCGGTTAACCGTTGGAGTACCAAACGACCTCCAAATGGAACGAAACTTGACCGGTGGTATACCAAGGCCACTTGACAAGCCTCGGTCTATTCCGAGAACATTTGACACCCGCTCACGAAAGAAAACAAGAGGGGTGCGCCGGAGGAGGTGGGAGCGCCGGATTGCAAAACGGACAACGGGGAAAATGCTCGGATGCAAGAGACGAACACGTATGCTAATGCAATGCACATGATGACATGATATGAAATGCATGACAAGAACAAAATGCAAAACGAAAGACAAAACCCGACCACGAAGGGAATATCATAACACATAGCCGAAAATGGCAAGAGTTGGAGTTACAAATATGGAAAGTTACATCCGGGGTGTTACAAATATGGACTAGCATTACTTTGTTGTGTCCTGTCAGTTTACAGAACGAGGAGAAGCTCTTAGGACAAAGAGGGAAGCTTGCGCACGGTGGCTCGCAGGAGGAGAAACTTTTGACTAATGCAAGCTGTCCCTCGCTCAGGCGGTGGACGTGCAACAGTTAATTCCGTGTCAGATTGCTAGAAGCATGCACTTTAGTACCATCCTTGTTCGACTTCCTGAAGATGCGAAAAGCCAAGCGCAAGGTTTACTAGTAGTACTACGAGTATTACGTACTACTAGTACTACTACTACAAACCGCATGGTGGAGCGTCTGCACTCTAATTTTTTAATCTGTGATAAAGCAATCTTCAACACATTTGCTTCTCTTCGAGGGTTCTCCCATGTGATAATGGTAGTTGATTGCATGGAGTTGGTGACACTCTGGAACAGTCGCCACAATTCTCGCTTAATTCTAGCTCCTATCCTGTAAGAAATACGAGAGCTCAGTAATAATTTCTCTTCTTATGTTATTCTACATGTAACAGGTCATTAAACCTTCCAGGGCATCCTTATGTGAAGCGTGCTTGCACTTTGAATGTGACCAAGAGCTGGCTTGATGAAACACGTACTAGTAGCTTCCGATAGTGACCAGCATCTTGGCTGATTGTCCTAAGAATGCTTTTATATGAATAAAGCTCTCTCATTTATCAACAAAAAATTAAGCCATATTAAGCAGAAAGGATATTGTACGAACTAGCACTACTTTGTTTTGTCCCGTCAACTTGCAGAATGAGGAGAAGCTTGCAGGAAGAGGTGAAGCTTGCTTGTTATACTAAGCCCTCTCCGTCTACCACAAGCGTGGTGGCTCACAGGATGAGCAGAAGCTTTTGACTAATGCAACCTCTCCCTCGCCCAGGCGGTGGACATGCAACAGATCATTTGGTGTCAGATTGCCAGAGGGATACACTGTAGTGCCATCATTGTTCAACTTCTCGAAGAAGCGAAGAGCCAAGCGCAAGGTTTAGTAGTATACATGTAGTAGTACTACTTAGTACTAGTATACATGTACTATGATGTAGGGTGGAACCCTATATGGCCGATCTTTCACGAAAGGAGCGGATCCCGCGATGAACATGAAGTACACGAGGATAAATCACGAGGGGAAACACAAGAGAATCGCTCAAACCAACAAGATTAGGTCACACATATGCTAGATCCGAGTACACATAGAGATCACACGGTCTAAATCCAACAAGATTCGATACATAGGGTAACCGATTCTTCTCTGAGGAGGTCTTGAGGTCTTCCCGTTAGGTGTCTTGAATCCAAGTGGATTTCCTCCAGAGAGGTGTCCGTCCCTCGCGATGGAGTAGATCCGGATGGATGAGCGAGGATCTATCTCACATATGAGCTATCACAAGCTGACCCTAGAAAGAGGGAGGAGGATGAGTATATATAGTCTAGGAGGTCGAAGAGGTACATGGGCCTCGGCCCTTTACTGTCCACAGACAGACGGGGCTGGATGTCCTGGCGTTGGGCCGGATGTCTGGTCCTTCAGGAGGAGCCAGATATCCGGGCTGGCATGGTCGGCCTCAGTGCTCTCTAGATAGAGGGTGCCGGATTTCCGGGTTTCGGGCCGGATGTCCGGGGCCTGTAGGTACTTGGCGGCAGGGCGGCTGCTGTGGGTGATGTTCCAGGGGCCGGATGTCCGGGGTCATGGCCGGATGTCCGGGTCCTGGAAGTTGTTCTTGACTCCTTCCGTTGGTTCTCTTCGTCCGTGAACTTGGGGACTTGTCCGTCTTCACGTGCATCTTCGTGAGGGTCCTCTTTGTACCTAATCATGCACAACATCTCAGACTTAGGTAGTAGCCATGTCTCGAGTGGATCATATGTGATATCACTAAGGAAGGAGGTCACCTCGGTCTCGACAGCTCTAGCTCGTGCTCGTGTCATAGGTCCTCTTGGCACTTGGTGATATGATGATAGGTCCATGGGGATGACCATAGGATGCTCCGCATCATCTCCCCTCCCTTTGGAAAGATCCGACCTCGGATCGAAATCTTCATCACCATGGTAGGGAGAGAGATCGTTGACGTTGAATATGTCACTCACGGAGTACTTGTCGCGTGGTATGTGTTGGGTATCGTAGCATAATTTAAAATTTTCCTACGCTCACCAAGATGCATCTATGGAGTCTACTAGCAACGAGGGGAAAGGATTGCATCTACATACCCTTGTAGATCGCGAGCGGAAGCGTTCCAATGAACGTGGATGACGGAGTCGTACTCGCCGTGATCCAAATCACCGATGACCGAGTGCCGAACGTACGGCACCTCCGCGTTCAACACACGTACGGTGCAGCGACTTCTCCTCCTTCTTGATCCAGCAAGGGGGGAGGAGAGGTTGATGGAGATCCAATAGCACGACGGCGTGGTGGTGGATGTAGCGGGTCTCCGGCAGGGCTTCGCCGAGCTTCTGCTAGAGAGAGAGAGAGGTGTTGCAGGGGAGGAGGGAGGCGCCCAAGGCTGTTCTTTTCTGCCCTCCCTCCCCCCCTTTATATAGGCCCCTGGGGGGTGCGCCAGCCCTGGGAGATGGGATCTCCAAGGGGGGGGGGGCGGCCAAGGGGGAAGGAGTTGCCTTGCCCCCCAAGGCAAGGGGGAAGCTCCCCCCCTAGGGTTTCCAACCCTAGGCGCATGGGGGGAGGCCCAAGGGGGGCTCCCAGCCCACTAGGGGCTGGTTCCCTTCCACTTTCAGCCCACGGGGCCCTCCGGGACAGGTGGCCCCACCCGGTGGACCCCCGGGACCCTTCCGGTGGTCCCGGTACAATACCGGTAACCCCCGAAACTTTCTCGGTGGCCGAAACTGGACTTCCTATATATAATTCTTCACCTCCGGACCATTCCGGAACCTCTCTTGATGTCCGGGATCTCATCCGGGACTCCGAACAACTTTCGGGTTTCCGCATACATATATCTCTACAACCCTAGCGTCACCGGACCTTAAGTGTGTAGACCCTACGGGTTCGGGAGACATGCAGACATGACCGAGACGCCTCTCCGGTCAATAACCAACAGCGGGATCTGGATACCCATGTTGGCTCCCACATGCTCCACGATGATCACATCGGATGAACCACGGTGTCGAGGATTCAATCAATCCGTATGCAATTCCCTTTGTCAAACGGTATGTTACTTGCCCGAGATTCGATCGTCGGTATCCCAATACCTTGTTCAATCTCGTTACCGGCAAGTCTCTTTACTCGTACCGCAATGCATGATCCCGTGACTAACGCCTTAGTCACATTGAGCTCATTATGATGATGCATTACCGAGTGGGCCCAGAGATACCTCTCCGTCACACGGAGTGACAAATCCCAGTCTCGATCCGTGCCAACCCAACAGACACTTTCGGAGATACCCGTAATGCACCTTTATAGTCACCCAGTTACGTTGTGACGTTTGGCACACCCAAAGCACTCCTACGGTATCCGGGAGTTGCACGATCTCATGGTCTAAGGAAAAGATACTTGACATTGGAAAAGCTCTAGCAAATGAAACTACACGATCTTTTATGCTATGCTTAGGATTGGGTCTTGTCCATCACATCATTCTCCTAATGATGTGATCCCGTTATCAATGACATCCAATGTCCATAGTCAGGAAACCATGACTATCTGTTGATCAACGAGCTAGTCAACTAGAGGCTTACTAGGGACACTTTGTGGTCTATGTATTCACACATGTATTACGATTTCCGGACAATACAATTATAGCATGAATAATAGACAATTACCATGAACAAAGAAATATAATAATAACCATTTATTATTGCCGCTAGGGCATATTTCCAACAGTCTCCCACTTGCACTAGAGTCAATAATCTAGTTACATTGTGATGAATCGAACACCCATTGCGTCCTGGTGTTGATCATGTTTTGCCCTAGGGAGAGGTTTAGTCAACGGATCTGCTACATTCAGGTCTGTATGTACTTTACAAATATCTATGTCTCCATTTTGAACATTTTCACGAATGGAGTTGAAGCGACGCTTGATATGCCTGGTCTTCCTGTGAAACCTGGGCTCCTTCGCAAGGGCAATAGCTCCAGTGTTGTCACAGAAGAGAGTCATTGGGCCTGACGCATTGGGAATCACCCCTAGGTCGGTAATGAACTCCTTCATCCAGACTGCTTCCTGTGCTGCCTCCGAGGCTGCCATGTATTCCGCTTCACATGTAGATCCCGCCACGATGCTTTGCTTGCAACTGCACCAGCTTACTGCTCCTCCATTCAAAATATACACATATCCGGTCTGTGACTTCGAGTCATCCAGATCTGTGTCGAAGCTAGCGTCGACGTAACCCTTTACGACGAGCTCTTCGTCACCTCCATAAACGAGAAACATATCCTTAGTCCTCTTTAGGTACTTCAGGATATTCTTGACCGCTGTCCAGTGTTCCTTGCCGGGATTACTTTGGTACCTTCCTACCAAACTTACGGCAAGGTTTACATCAGGTCTGGTACACAGCATGGCATACATAATAGACCCTATGGTCGAGGCATAGGGGATGACACTCATCTCTTCTATATCTTCTGCCGTGGTCGGGCATTGAGCCGTGCTCAATTGGACACCTTGCAATACAGGCAAGAACCCCTTCTTGGACTGATCCATACTGAACCTTTTCAATATCTTGTCAAGGTATGTACTCTGTGAAAGACCAATGAGGCGTCTTGATCTATCTCTATAGATCTTGATGCCTAATATATAAGCAGCTTCTCCAAGGTCCTTCATTGAAAAACACTTATTCAAATAGGCCTTTATACTTTCCAAGAATTCTATATCATTTCCCATCAATAATATGTCATCCACATATAATATGAGAAATGCTACAGAGCTCCCACTCACTTTCTTGTAAACACAGGCTTCTCCATAAGTCTGTGTAAACCCAAACGCTTTGATCATCTCATCAAAGCGAATGTTCCAACTCCGAGATGCTTGCACCAGCCCATAGATTGAGCGCTGGAGCTTGCACACTTTGTTAGCATTCTTAGGATCGACAAAACCTTCCGGCTGCATCATATACAACTCTTCCTTAAGGAAGCCATTAAGGAATGCCGTTTTGACGTCCATCTGCCATATCTCATAATCATAGTATGCGGCAATTGCTAACATGATTCGGACAGACTTCAGCTTCGCTACGGGTGAGAAAGTCTCATCGTAGTCAACCCCTTGAACTTGTCGATAACCCTTAGCGACAAGTCGAGCTTTGTAGATGGTCACATTACCATCTGCGTCCGTCTTCTTCTTAAAGATCCATTTGTTTTCTATGGCTCGCCGTTCATCGGGCAAGTCAGTCAAAGTCCATACTTTGTTTTCATACATGGATTCTATCTCAGATTTCATGGCTTCTAGCCATTTGTCGGAATCCGGGCCCGCCATCGCTTCTTCATAGTTCGAAGGTTCACCGTTGTCTAACAACATGATTTCCAGGACAGGGTTGCCGTACCACTCTGGTGCAGAACGTGTCCTTGTGGACCTACGAAGTTCAGTAACTTGATCCAAAGCTTCATGATCATCATCATTAACTTCCTCCCCAGTCGGTGTAGGCACCACAGGAACATTTTCCCGCGCTGCGCTACTTTCCGGTTCGGAAGGGGTGACTATCACCTCATCAAGTTCTACTTTCCTCCCACTCAATTCTTTCGAGAGAAACTCTTTCTCCAGAAAGGACCCGTTCTTGGCAACGAAGATCTTGCCTTCAGATTTGAGGTAGAAGGTATACCCCATAGTTTCCTTAGGGTATCCTATGAAGACGCATTTTTCCGATTTGGGTTCGAGCTTTTCAGGTTGAAGTTTCTTGACATAAGCATCGCATCCCCAAACTTTTAGAAACGACAGCTTAGGTTTCTTCCCAAACCATAATTCATACGGTGTCGTCTCAACGGATTTCGACGGAGCCCTATTTAAAGTGAATGCGGCAGTCTCTAAAGCATAGCCCCAAAATGAGAGCGGTAAATCGGTAAGAGACATCATAGATCGCACCATATCTAATAGAGTGCGATTACGACGTTCGGACACACCATTTCTCTGAGGTGTTCCAGGCGGCGTGAGTTGTGAAACTATTCCACATTTCCTTAAGTGTGCACCAAACTCGTGACTTAAATATTCTCCACCACGATCTGATCGTAAGAATTTTATTCTCCTGTCACGTTGATTCTCAACTTCACTCTGAAATTCCTTGAACTTTTCAAAGGTTTCAGACTTGTATTTCATTAGGTAGACATATCCATATCTACTTAAATCATCAGTGAGAGTGAGAACATAACGATATCCTCCGCGAGCCTCAACACTCATTGGACCACACACATTGGTATGTATGATTTCCAATAAGTTGGTTGCTCGCTCCATTGTTCCGGAGAACGGAGTCTTGGTCATCTTACCCATGAGGCATGGTTCGCACGTGTCAAATGATTCGTAATCAAGAGACTCCAAAAGTCCATCTGCATGGAGCTTCTTCATGCGCTTGACACCAATGTGACCAAGGCGGCAGTGCCACAAGTATGTGGGACTATCGTTTACATCTTTTGGTACTCACATTATGAACATGTGTAACATCACGTTCGAGATTCATCAAAAGTAAACCATTGAACAGCGGGGCATGACCATAAAACATATCTCTCAAATAAATAGAACAACCATTATTCTCGGATTTAAATGAGTAGCCATCTCGAATTAAACGAGATCCAGATACAATGTTCATGCTCAAAGCTGGCACTAAATAACAATTATTGAGGTTTAAAACTAATCCCGTGGGTAGATGCAGAGGTAGCGTGCCGACGGCGATCACATCGACCTTGGAACCATTCCCGACGCGCATCGTCACCTCGTCCTTTGCCAGTCTCCATTTATTCCGTAGTTCCTGTTTTGAGTTACAAATATGAGCAACCGCACCGGTATCAAATACCCAGGAGCTACTACGAGTACTGGTAAGGTACACATCAATTACTTGTATATCACATATACCTTGGGTGTTGCCGGCCTTCTTCTTGTCCGCTAAATATTTGGGGCAGTTCCGCTTCCAGTGACCACTTCCCTTGCAATAAAAGCACTCAATCTCGGGTTTGGGTCCATTCTTTGACTTCTTCCCAGTAACTGGTTTACCGGGCGCGGCAACTCCCTTTCCGTCCTTCTTGAAGTTCTTCTTACCCTTGCCCTTCTTGAACTTGGTGGTTTTATTCACCATCAACACTTGATGTTCTTTTCTGATCTCCCCTTCCGCTGATTTCAGCATTGAATATACCTCGGGAATGGTCTTTTCCATCCCCTGCATATTGTAGTTCATCACAAAGCTCTTGTAGCTTGGTGGAAGCGACTGGAGGATTCTGTCAATGACCGCGTCATCCGGGAGGTTAACTCCCAGCTGAGACAAGCGGTTATGCAACCCAGACATTCTGAGTATGTGCTCACTAACAGAACTGTTCTCCTGCATTTTACAGCTGAAGAACTTGTCGGAGACATCATATCTCTCGACCCGGGCATGAGCTTGAAAAACCAGTTTCATCTCCTCGAACATCTCATATGCTCCATGTTTCTCAAAACGTTTTTGGAGACCCGGTTCTAGGCTGTAAAGCATGCCGCACTGAACGAGGGAGTAATCATCAGCACGTGATTGCCAAGCGTTCATAACGTCTTGGTTCTGTGGGATTGGTGCATCACCTAGCGGTGCTTCTAAGACATAATCTTTCTTGGCTACTATAAGGATGAGCCTTAGGTTCCGGACCCAGTCCGTATAGTTGCTGCCATCATCTTTCAGCTTGGTTTTCTCTAGGAACGCGTTGAAATTGAGGACAACGTTGGCCATTTGATCTACAAGACATAGTGTAAAGATTTTAGACTAAGTTCATGATAATTGAGTTCATCTAATCAAATTATTTAATGAACTCCCACTCAGATAGACATCCCTCTCGTCATCTAAGTGAAACATGATCCGAGTTCAACTAGGCCGTGTCCGATCATCACGTGAGACGGACTAGTCAAGATCGGTGAACATCTCCATGTTGATCGTATCTTCTATATGACTCATGCTCGACCTTTCGGTCCTCCGTGTTCCGAGGCCATGTCTGTACATGCTAGGCTCGTCAAGTCAACCTAAGTGTATTGCGTGTGTTCCGAGGCCATGTCTGTACATGCTAGGCTCGTCAACACCCGTTGTATTCGAACGTAAGAATCTATCACACCCGATCATCACGTGGTGCTTCGAAACGACGAACCTTCGCAACGGTGCACAGTTAGGGTGAACACTTTCTTGAAATTATTATAAGGGATCATCCTACTTGCTACCGTCGTTCTAAGCAAATAAGATGCAAAAACATGATAAACATCACATGCAATCAAATAGTGACATGATATGGCCAATATCATCATGCTCCTTTGATCTCCATCTTCGGGGCACCATGATCATCCTTGCCACCGGCATGACACCATGATCTCCATCATCATGATCTCCATCATTGTGTCTTCATGAAGTTGTCACGCCAACGGTTACTTCAACTTCTATGGCTAACGCGTTTAGCAATAAAGTAAAGTAATTTACATGGCGTTATTCAATGACACGCAGGTCATACAAAATAATAAAGACAACTCCTATGGCTCCTGCCGGTTGTCATAATCATCGACATGCAAGTCGTGATTCCTATCACAAGAATATGATCAATCTCATACATCACATATATCATTCATCACATCTTCTGGCCATATCACATCACATAGAACTTGCTGCAAAAACAAGTTAGACGTCCTCTAATTGTTGTTGCAAGTTTTTGTCATGGTTTGTAGGTTTCTAGCAAGAACGTTTCTTACCTACGTATGACCACAACGTGATTTGCCAATTTCTATTTACCCTTCATAAGGACCCTTTTCATCGAATCCGTTTCGACTAAAGTAGGAGAGACAGACACTCGCTAGCCACCTTATGCATCTAGTGCATGTCAGTCGGTGGAACCTGTCTCACGTAAGTGTACGTGTAAGGTCGGTCCGGGCCGCTTCATCCTACAATGCTGCCGAAACAAGAAAAGACTAGTAGCGGCAAGAAGAATTGGCAAACTCAACGCCCACAACTGCTTTGTGTTCTACTCGTGCATAGTAACTACGCATAGACCTGGCTCATGATGCCACTGTTGGGTATCGTAGCATAATTTAAAATTTTCCTACGCTCACCAAGATGCATCTATGGAGTCTACTAGCAATGAGGGGAAAGGAGTTCCTCTACATACCCTTGTAGATCGCGAGCGGAAGCGTTCCAATGAACGTGGATGACGGAGTCGTACTCGCCGTGATCCAAATCACCGATGACCGAGTGCCGAACGTACGGCACCTCCGCGTTCAACACACGTACGGTGCAGCGACGTCTCCTACTTCTTGATCTAGCAAGGGGGGAGGAGAGGTTGATGGAGATCCAACAGCACGACGGCGTGGTGGTGGATGTAGCGGGTCTCCGGCAGGGCTTCGCCGAGCTTCTGCGAGAGAGAGAGAGAGGTGTTGCAGGGGAGGAGGGAGGCGCCCAAGGCTGTTCTTTTCTGCCCTCCCTCCCCCCTTTATATAGGCCCCTGGGGGTGCGCCAGCCCTGGGAGATGGGATCTCCAAGGGGGGGGGGTGGCGGCCAAGGGGGGAAGGAGTTGCCTTGCCCCCCAAGGCAAGGGGGAAGCTCCCCCCTAGGGTTTCCAACCCTAGGCGCATGGGGGGAGGCCCAAGGGGGGCTCCCAGCCCACTAGGGGCTGGTTCCCTTCCACTTTCAGCCCACGGGGCCCTCCGGGACAGGTGGCCCCACCCGGTGGACCCCCGGGACCCTTCCGGTGGTCCCGGTACAATACCGGTAACCCCCGAAACTTTCCCGGTGGCCGAAACTGGACTTCCTATATATAATTCTTCATCTCCGGACCATTCCGGAACCTCTCGTGTTGTCCGGGATCTCATCTGGGACTCCGAACAACTTTCGGGTTTCCGCATACATATATCTCTACAACCCTAGCGTCACCGGACCTTAAGTGTGTAGACCCTACGGGTTCGGGAGACATGCAGACATGACCGAGACGCCTCTCCGGTCAATAACCAATAGCGGGATCTGGATACCCATGTTGGCTCCCACATGCTCCACGATGATCACATCGGATGAACCACGGTGTCGAGGATTCAATCAATCCGTATGCAATTCCCTTTGTCAAACGGTATGTTACTTGCCCGGGATTCGATCGTCGGTATCCCAATACCTTGTTCAATCTCATTACCGGCAAGTCTCTTTACTCGTACCGCAATGCATGATCCCGTGACTAACGCCTTAGTCACATTGAGCTCATTATGATGATGCATTACCGAGTGGGCCCAGAGATACCTCTCCATCACACGGAGTGACAAATCCCAGTCTCGATCCGTGCCAACCCAACAGACACTTTCGGAGATACCCGTAATGCACCTTTATAGTCACCCAGTTACGTTGTGACGTTTGGCACACCCAAAGCACTCCTACGGTATCCGGGAGTTGCACGATCTCATGGTCTAAGGAAAAGATACTTGACATTGGAAAAGCTCTAGCAAATGAAACTACACGATCTTTTATGCTATGCTTAGGATTGGGTCTTGTCCATCACATCATTCTCCTAATGATGTGATCCCGTTATAAATGACATCCAATGTCCATAGTCAGGAAACCATGACTATCTGTTGATCAACGAGCTAGTCAACTAGAGGCTTACTAGGGACACTTTGTGGTCTATGTATTCACACATGTATTACGATTTCCGGACAATACAATTATAGCATGAATAATAGACAATTACCATGAACAAAGAAATACAATAATAACCATTTATTATTGCCTCTAGGGCATATTTCCAACAGTATGTTGATCATGTAGGCGTTGTTGTTGTAGCATGCAAGCATCTTGAAGGGTCCATTGGCTCGTGGTAGAAGTTTGGTCTTGCGTTCGTTGGGAAAACGGTCCTTGCGAAGGTACACAAGATCTCCAATGTTGAACATCATGGATTGCTTGTTGACGTTGAGCTTGGTCGCGAGTCGTTGTACTTGGCGCTTGATGGTGTGCCTTGTATCTTCATGCATCTTCTTGAGGTAGTTTACTCGGGCACTCGCGTCCATGTTGGTGCGCTCTTGTAGTGGTAGAGGAAGAATGTCCAATGGGGACAATGGGTTGAAGCCGTAGACGACCTCGAAGGGGGACTTGCCGGTAGTCGAATGTCTTGCACAGTTGTAGGCGTACTCGATGATAGGTAGGCACTCCGACCACTCCTTGATGTTCTTCTTTATCAACACGCGTAGTAGAGTGGAGAGCGTACGGTTCGTCACCTCCGTTTGGCCGTCGGTTTGAGGATGGTATGCCAAAGAGAACAAGAGCTTGATTCCGAGCTCGGCGCATAATGTTTTCCAAAAGTAACTCAAGAACTTGATGTCGTGGTCTGAGATGATCATCTTTGGCACTCCATGTAGTTGCAAGATTTCCCTACAAAAAGGATTTGCAACGTGTGAAGCATCGTCTATCTTGTTGCATGGTATGAAATGTGCCATTTTAGATAATCGGTCCACAACAACAAACACGAAATCCTTTCCATTTCTAGTTCTAGGTAAACCAAGGACAAAATCCATGCTAACATCTTCCCATGGGCGGTATGGAATTGGAAGGGGCATATAAAGGCCATGATATTGAGCTTTAGACTTAGCTTTGCAACATCTTGAGCATCGAGTGGTGAAGCGTGAGACGTCGCGAAACATCTTCGGCCAAAAATAGTTCTTGGAGAGCGTAGCAAATGTCTTGTCGCGTCCAAAGTGTCCCATTAGTCCTCCTCCATGAGATTCTTGCAAAAGCAACAAACAAAGCGAAGAATCGGGGATGCATAGTTTGTTAGCTCTCATAAGATAATCATCTTTGATGTAATAGCGCTCCCAAGATGTATGCGTCAAACATTTGGCATATGGAATAGCAAAAGTAGGATCATGCGCATACAAGTCTTCTATGTGCTCAAAGCCAATGACATTCAATTCAAGTTTGGTGACAAGCATGCATGTGCGGGAAAGATCATCCGCCACAACAGTTTACTTACCTTTGATATACTTGATGACATAAGGAAATGACTCAATGAACTCACTCCATTTAGCATGAGTCTTGTTCAACTTAGTTTGACCCTTAAGATATTTAAGTGTTTCATGGTCGGTATGGATGACAAATTCATGAGGGCGAAGGTAATGTTCCCATTCATGAAAAACTCGCACTAAAGCATATAACTCTTTGTCATAGATGGGGTAATTGAGTTGTGCTCTGGAAAGCTTTTCGCTAAAGTAAGCAATTGGGCACTTCTCTTCCGTTAACACACCTCCTATGCCATTACCACTAGCATCGCAATGAATTTCAAAAGGTTTTTCAAAGTTGGGTAATGCAAGCACGGGAGCATGAGTAAGCAAATTCTTGAGCTCATTAAATGCGCTATCTTGAGATGGTCCCCAAACAAAGGGTGCATTCTTCTTACTCAAAGCATGTAAAGGAGAAGCAATGGTGCTAAAATCCTTAACAAATCTACGGTAGAAACCGGCTAAACCAAGGAAGCTACGCACTTGTTGCAAGTTGGTTGGTTGGGGCCAAGTTTTAATAGCATTGATCTTAGATTCATCAACACGAACACCCTTAGAAGACACAACAAAACCCAAAAAAACAAGCTTATCAACACCAAAAAGGCATTTGTCCATATTAGCATAAAGGCACTCTTTCCTAAGGCTGTGCAAGATGGTTCTAAGATGGGTCACATGATCTTTGAGAGGTTTTCTAAACACAAGAATGTGGTCAAAGTAGACCACAACAAATACACCAATATCGGGTCAAAGAACAAAATGCATGACTCGCATGAAAGTACCGGGTGCTTCGGATAAACCCATTGGCATAACAAGCCATTCATATAAGCCAAACTTGGTCTTAAATGCGGTTTTCCATTCATCACCTTCTTGGATGTGTATTTGATAGTAGCCACTTTTAAGATCAATTTTAGAGAAAATGGTGGCTCTGCTAAGCTCATCAAGCATATCATCTAGGCGTGGAATGGGGTAACGATAAAGCATGGTAATAGCATTGATAGGATGACAATCGGAACACATGCGATATGTACCATCTTTCTTGGGAACAAGGATTACCGGGACAGCACAAGGGCTCAAACTTTCTCGTACATGGCCGTTGTTGATGAGTTGTTGTACTTGTCGCTGGATCTCCTTAGTTTCCTCGGGGTTGACGCGGTAGGGAGCCTTGTTAGGAAGGGGTGCTCTGAGGATGAGGTTGATTCGGTGTTCGATGCCTCGTAGTGGGGGTAGTCCTGGAGGCAGCTCACCGGGGAAAATGTCTTGGAATTCCTGCAATAGAGAAGATAACACTAAAGGTAGATTGCGGGAGGTGTTAGCTTTTGGTGCCTCGTCCTTGCACAAAAGGACATAGTGCATGACACTTGATGGGTTCTCACACACTTCTCTCATCTCACGTTTGGTGGCAAATAGGACTAAGTTTTTCTTGTCACTCATCATGGAGGCACTCAATTTGGGCTTGTGGTGCTTACTCTCTTTTGGGTGGTTCGCTCTCTCACTATTCCCTCCATGATGGGTGCTTTCTTGTCGGCGACCACTTGACTTGGAGACATAGGTCGAAGTACATACTCCTTTCCTGCATCTTGAAGCTATAGTGGTTTGTACGCCCATTGTGGATGACGCCTTGGTCAAATTTCCATGGCCGTCCAAGAAGGAGGTGGCAAACGGACATCGCAACGACATCACACTCCAAAGTGTCTTCATAAGCTCCGATCTTGAAGGAAACTTGTACCATATGCTCCACTTGGATAGTGCCGGAGTCGCTTAGCATTGAACCTTGTAGGGGTGCAAGTGCTTCATCTTGACCAATTGGAGCTTGGAGCATAGTTCTTCACTTGCTAAGTTATGGCAACTCATTCCGTCGATGATGACCTTAACAGACCTTCCATTGATGCCGGCCTTGGTGTGAAAGATATGGCATCTTTGGTCTTCGTCTTGTTGATGTCGAAGAGTCAAGACCTTGGATACAACGAGAGCGGGGCTCGGATCTTCGTCACGAAAGACTTGATCATCTTCATCTTCGTTCACTTGCCGGTGCATGGCCACTTGCTCAAGGGCTTCCATTTCTCCTTCACTCATGGACTCATATGTTCCATCGTCGTTGAAGATCATGGTGCTCTTGTTGGTACACTCGAATGACTTGTGGCCTCGGCCGCCGCATGTGAAGCATTTGAAGAAACTTGTCTAGGTGGTCTCATCGGTTGGAGTAGATGATGATGAAGCTCTCGGCTTGAAGTTGCTTGTTGTAGGAGGACGACTTGAGGTTGTCATAGTTTTCTTGTAGCTTGACTTGTCGATGTTGCTTGTGGTAGCTTTGGTGGAGGTAGAAGGTGTTGGAGTCGTTGTAGCTTGGGTGTTGGAGAAGCCGTCGCTCTTGGATGAGAACTTGGCATACTTGAAGTCATCTTGCACTTGACATTCCGCTTTGGTAGCTTGATGCACTAGCTCGATGAGGTTCGAGTATGATTTGAAGTCGGCGATCTTCTTGATAGGATGATTGGGTCCATTCAAGAAACATGCCATAGTTTTCTCATCATCTTCCGTGACGTTGGCTCGTATCATGGAAATCTCCATTTCCTTGTAGTACTCTTCAATGGTCTTGGTTCCTTGTTTGAGGAGTTGGAGTTTCTTGAAGAGGTCGCGGTTGTAGTAGGTTGGCACGAAATGTGCTCTCATGACATCCTTCATTTGCGCCCAAGTAGTGATGGGTGGTTCACCTCTTGCCGCTCGGCGCTCGATGAATTGTTCCCACCAAATGAGGACGTAGTCTTGGAACTCAAGGGATGCCATCGCGATCTTCTTATCTTCCTCATAGTTGTGCAAGCGGAAGATTTTGTCAACCTTCAATGCCCATGAAAGGTACTCTTCGGGATCATTGCTTCCGGAAAACTTGGGCATGGTGAACTTTAGCTTGCCATAGCATTGCTCTTCATTGTGTTGGGGTCGAGGGTGATGACGTCCTTGACGCAGAGGATTGTCTCCCTCAACTTGCTCTTGTCGTGGAGGATTTCCATTGCCTTCTTGCTCTTGTTGAACTTGAGGTTCTTGTCGAGCTTGTGGAGGAGCTTGTCGAACTTGACGATGCGCGCGAGCTTGATAAATCCTCTCATGAACTTCATCGCGAAGTGCTTCTTGTTGCTCACGAGCTTGGCGGTTGTGCATGGCTACAGCTCGACTTGAATCTCGGAGGGCACGTTGTGCCTCAAGTGCTTGAGCTTCACGTAGTTGTTGTTCTTGGCGTTGTGCCTCGGCATCTTGGTGTTGTCGCGCACGCTCTTCCTCTTGTTGTTGGCGTTGACGTTGTCGTTCTTGTGCTTGCGCGAAAGTAGCTTGGTTATGATGGTGTCGATGTTCTTGCGCGTGAGCTTGCTCTTGAGAGTCGTTGTCGTGTAGAGGATTGCGGTTTATTTGATGATATTGACGCGCGGCACGACGAAGAGTGTTCGATGTTGGAGTACTTGAGCCGGAGATGGTGTCGTCGGAGTATCGACTTGAGCGTCTCCGTCTTGAGGAAGACGACGAGGTAGACAAGCGGTTGACCATCATGGTTCAAATATCCTCTTTGAGAGATGCCATGGATGTGTCGAACTAGTCTCTTGTATGTTGCTCAGATTGTCGTAAGTCGGTGGCAAGGTTGTCGATGCGGTCACCCAAAGCTTGTTGTTCTTGATGCAAAGCTCGTTGTGTACCGAATAGGTGGAGCTTGGTGACGTATTTGTTCGGCTCATTGTCTTGCTCAAGGAATAGTGGGTTGGTAGAAGAACTTGGCCTATCCATCATTCCAAGCAAATATGTGAGTGGGAGAAAGAGAAGAACTTTTACCAAATGTACCTTGACCGATGTTGAAGATGGATCAATGATCACTCAAATGTGTAACAAGGAAATAGCACAATTGGTACCAATTCTTGTTGGTTTCTCACACCTACACAAATAAAGCTTATAGTGGAGCTCGGTTAGGATGGTGGCACAAAATTTGATGCAATTGTTAGTGAGCCTCAATAATGTTGGAAAAGATTCACAAATTTGCAAATGCAACAAGTAGACTAATAGAAAGATATGGTACACGGAAACACACACGCAAATAGAAAAATGGGGTCGTGCAACCAAGGAATGAGCCAAAATTTGGAATCCACGAAAATGCTCTTGTTGCACAACACTAGAGAGACGCTAGCAAGATTTCACAATAGGCGGATACGAAACTTGTGCGTAACCTACTAAGCAAAAATGCAACAACTTCTATCCCAAGTATGCTATATATATATGTATGGTTTTCCGATGATATGATCCAACATGATCGAGTATGACAATCTTAATGTAGTATGATGCTATGGTTCTTGCTTATAAGCTCTTTGCTTATCTTTCCCGTTTGCTTAAAAGCTTTGTTTGGCTCTTTGTATTTTGAGCTCTTTTCTCATGCAAAACTTCACGAACCATGATAGAAATTGTGTATGCGATGACAACTTTGTGACACAAAAGATGATACCAAGATATGTACCAAGATGGTATGGTAAGTATGCAATGTAAAGTATGACCGTTAATGTGCAGGCGTTGCCGGCAATACTCAAAGGCTAATCTCGATGGGTAAGATACGCAAAATTGGGCTATGGTGGTTATCAATGTAATGGCAAGAATGTAAAATGATGGGATATCACGATGCCAAGATGAGGTTACCGTTCTTGCTTGCGGTATGGTGTCAAAATGGTGGAGTGGTCGTTGTTGATGACGAGTCCGTGGTGAAGATGAGCGGCAGTGATGTCAATGTCGAACCGTACCTAGCCGAAACACAATAGGACACAGGAACCGCAACTCAAATCCTCAAATCAAAACGTGTCAAAATTGTTAGAATTGGTAGTGGGTAAGCGATGGTGGTGTTTGTGGAAAGCGGTGGTGCTATGCGGAACTGATGGTGGAATGCGAAATGCAATGTGGGCACCGGAGCAAAACTTGGCGAAAGTTAGGCGGGAAAACGGGGGGGGGGGGGTGGATGGAGATGATGCTGTCAGGGGCCGGATGTCCGGGCTTGAGGGCCGGATGTCCGGGGAGGCTGGATGTCCGGGGGTCGGACCGGATGTCCGGGCTCTGGATCCGTGGATGAACTCGAAGAACTCCATGTGGAAGAGGCAAATTCGGGAGATTTTGTGGATGGAAATTGGGGAAAAGCTAGATCTACCTGCAACACACAAAATCCACGGATCAAATCCAACAAAACTCCATCACACCAACAAATCACAAAAAAAATTGGGGGGCTATTTTTTTGGAGAATTTTCGAATTTGGGACAAAATGAACAAAACAAGACTAGAAAACAAAGAGGGGGGCTCCGAAATCGTGATCAACGTGACTCATGATACCAAGATATGTAGGGTGGAACCCTATACGGTCGATCTTTCACGAAAGGAGCGGATCCCGCGATGAACACAAAGAACACGAGGAGAAATCACGAGGGGAAACACAAGAGAATCACTCAAACCAACAAGATTAGTTCAACATATGCTAGATCCGAGTACACATAGGGATCACACGGTCCAAATCCAATAAGAGATGATACATAGGGTAATCGGTTCTTCTCCGTGAGGAGGTCTTGAGGTCTTCCCGTTAGGGGTCTTGAATCCAAGTGGATCTTCTCCGAAGAGGTGTCGGTCCCTCGCGATGGAGTAGATCTGGATGGATGAGCGAGGCTCTATCTCACATATGAGCTATCATAACGCTGACCCTAGAAAGAGGGAGGAGGATGAGTATATATATAGTCTAGGAGGTCGAAGGGGTACATGGGCCTTGGCCCTTTACTGTGCGTAGACAGACGGGGCCGAATGTCCGGGCCTTCAGGAGGAGCCGGATGTCCGGGCTGAGGGCTGGATGTCCGGGCTGGCGTGGTCTGCCTCGGTGCTCTCTAGATAGTGGGTGCCGGATTTCCGGTTTTCGGGCCAGATGTCCGGGCTGGGCAGGATTTCCGGGCTGTGGCCGGATGTCCAGGGCCTGTAGGTACTTGGCGGCAGGGCGGCTACTATGGGTGATGTTCCAGGGGGCGGATGTCCGGGGTCATGGCCGGATGTCCAGGTCCTGGAAGTTGTCCTTGACTCCTTCCATTGGTTCTCTTCGTCCGTGAACTTGGGGACTTGTCCGTCTTCACGTGCATCTTTGGGAGGGTCCTCTTTGTACCTAATCATGCACAACATATCGGACTTAGGTAGTAGCCATGTCTCGAGTGGATCATATGTGATATCACTAAGGAAGGAGGTTACCTCGGTCTCGAGAGCTCTAGCTCGTGCTCGTGTCATAGGTCCTCTTGGCACTTGGTGAGACGATGGTAGGTCCATGAGGATGACCATAGGATGCTCCGCATCATACTAGGAATAGCATCGTGGAGCGTCTGCACTCTTATTTTATTTTAATCTTTGATAAAGTACACATTTATTCCAGAGAAGTGCGGAAAACGGCAGCCCAATGAAGTGGTACTATTCAAAAACATCGAACAAGTAATGATGACATTGATCAACCATGCTCTAATACTTCTTGGCCTCCGTGCGACACCTAGCCTGCCTGTGTTCTCGCTCCTTGTCTCTCTCAAGGAGCAGCGGGTTGGCCATTTTGCCGTCAAATGAGATTGCTTTGCTCACACTCCGGTCCCACATGTCAGTTATTATGCCAAGAGGAAGCGCGTTGACCGACATGCCATACGCGCGATCTTGGTTTTGCATCTTCGCACTAGTAGGAGCGGATTCAAAGAAGAGTGTATTAATGGTTGCTTCGTCCGAGCAACTTACCGTGGGAAAGGTGGGAGCTTATGATTTGGCTGCTCATTAGTACTCACTATTAGTGCGGCGCAGCGACCGGGCTGAGTCTCCCATGCAGTTGTGCACTATTTGGTGCATGGCACATGGAGTCGGATGCTGAATGGCTCCTGGCAATGCTATCAAGCTTCAAGCATTTGTTTACATAATTGACATACACATAGTTTTCCAGTGACATGAAATTGTACAATGCTTTGAAGCTTCCAGCTTTTGTTTCATGTGTCCAGCGAGTTTGAAGGTTGTCTCATTACAACATCAATCAAATAGAAAGGAAACTAACATCCATGCTCTTTCGCAAAAAATAAAAAACTAACTTCCTTGCTAAAGCATCTGAATGGTTAGCATATCAGAGCTAGTAGTATTTACATCACAACTGAAGACAAAGTTGTGAGAAGGTGTTAGAAAGAAAAATAAAATAAAATTGATCCATGCTTTCATTGGCAGCAACTTTCCCACAGCTCTGTCTAAATCAACAAGACATGTTGGGAAAAAAGTAGCTATCAGGAGCAAGGAACATTCTGATCGTTTTGTGCAGATCCACTAAAGTAGAGATGAGCGTCCTTATTCCAAAGATATTGAGTAAGTGTGATTACAATAATAGAGAACTGTTGATGAAACAATAAACACAAAAGTAGAAGTCGGTCACCTTTGCAGTCTCTGTTAAGACTAACTAGTTGGAGAAGATGTGTTTGGGAACGTTGCATGGAAAACAAAAAATTTCTATGCACACACAAGATCTATCCATGGAGATGCATAGCTACGAGAGGCTGAGAGCATCTTCATACACTTGAAGATCGCAAAGCAGAAGCGCGCATTCTTAAACTTGAGCTGGGTAGGACTCAGGAGTTTTCATCAACGTGGTTGATGTAGTCGTACACCTTCATGATCCGTCCCAATCAAGTACTGAACGTACGACACCTCCGCGTTTAGCACACATTCAGCTCGATGACGTCGTCGCCTTCTTGATCCATCAAGTGGGGTGAAGTAGTAGATGAGTTCCGGCAGCACGACGGCGTGGTGACGGTGGTGGTGAAGAACAATCTCCGTAGGGCTTCGCCAAGCACTACGGAAACTATGACGGAGGATAAAATAGAGGGGGCGGGGTTGCCGGCACACGGCTTGCTGAATCTAGATGTGGTCCGGGTGCTAGCCCTGCCCCTCTATTTATATGTTGAGCCCTGGGGTCGTTTCTTGGAGAAAGAGCCTCCTAAAAGTCAGTTTGGAACGCAAGGAAGAGTCCTTCTCGGTTTCCAGGACCAGACACCACGGTTCTCGGCATCTGGCCTAGACGCCATGGGCCCAGGGGTCTGGCCCAGGGCCAGACGCCAGGGTCCTTGGCATCTGGTCCCTGACCTCCGCAAAACTCCCTTTTGCACTGACCTAAATCCCCATGGGCCTTATCCCTTGGCCCAACAATATCATCCTATATATCAATCTTTACCTCCGGACCATTCCGGAGCTCCTCATCATGTCTGTGATCTCATCTGGGACTCCGAACAACATTCGGTCACCAATATACATAACTCATATAATACTATATCGCCAACGAACGTTAAGCGTGGGGACCCTACGGGTTCGAGAATGATGTAGACATGACCGAGACACTTCTCCGGTCAATAACCAATAGCGGGACTTGGATGCCTATATTGGTTCCTAGTAATTCTACAAAGATCTGTATCGGTCGAACCTTTATGACAACATACGTAATTCCCTTTGTTTGTCGGTATGGTACTTTCCCGAGATTCGATCGTCTATATCTTCATACCTAGTTCAATCTCGTTACTGGCAAGTCTCTTTACTCGTTCCATAATACACCATCTCATAACTGAATCCTTAGTCAGTTTTCTTGCAAGCTTCTTGTGATGTTGTATTACAGAGATGGCCCAGAGATACCTCTCCGATACACGGAGTGACAAATCCCAATCTCGATCCATGCGAACTCAACAGACACCTTTGGAGATACCTGTAGAGCATCTTTATGATCACCCGGTTATGTTATGATGTTTGATAGCACAAAAGGCATTCCTCCGGTATCTTGGAGTTTCATGATCTCATGGTCGAAGGAATGTGTATTTGACATTAAGAAAGAGTAGCAATAAACTGAGCGACCATATGCTAAGCTAATGGATGGGTCTTGTCCATCACATCATTCTCCTAATGATGTGATCCGGTAATCAAGTGACAACACATGTCTATGGTCAGGAAACCTTAACCATCTTTTGATCAACGAGCTAGTCTAGTAGAGGCTCACTAGGGACACGGTATTTCTTTATGTATCCACACATGTATTTAAGTTTCCAGTCAATAAAATTCTAGCATGAATAATAAACCTTTATCATGATTAAGGAAATATAATAATAACCACTTTGTTATTGCCTCTAGGCCATATTTTCAACAAGTTGGAGAAGATTAGCCTCGGAGTTGGATGAGGAGGATAGAGCAAAACCAATCTCCCTATGTGCAGTCCCACTGAAATGTAGAAACGCTGCCCATGTGACATTTCAGCAAAACTGGACAAAACACTCTTAAGAAAAAAGTGATTTGTGCAGTTCACCAAAAGGTTGCAATAGCAACGAGGTGCAGGATAGCCCTGTTTGCAAAAAGATGTAGAAAGGAAACAATTACTGGACAATAACAGTTGAAGACACATACACCGACAAAAAAGAAGCATATTCCTTGTCCTAAGGGAAGATAGCAGCATGGTTGTTTATCTAAAAGGGTGTGAGGACGAGATTGGAACATAAAGTACACCGGCCGAGCTACGTTTTGGGCAATGAACTAGGGAAGATCCACATGCAAGATTTTCCACATGCAGCGATGTGGGAGAGATGGGCAGTGGAGCAAGGCCAGAGGGGAGGAAGCTGTACCTGTTGGTCATCGGGAAGTAACTAGGAGGGCGCCGGCGGGCAGGATCTGCCCTACCGCACCGGAGCTTGGTCAGAGAGAACGGCGTGTACCGTAGATCGGGGCGTGATGCCTCGACTTCGTCGAACAAAGAAATGATGCACGTCCTCCCTTTCCGCCAGCGGACGGTATCGGGCCGGATCAGTGACTAGAAGTGAGAGAGAGAGAGGACACCGGCGTATTGTGTGAGAGAGTGTGAAGACAAACCAACCTCAGCAGGAAGCTCCATTGTACATAGTGGAGCGGATTACTTTTTTCTCGATAACAATCATTTTATATTCTGTACGTGTCAATGTGTAATATTATTTTATTTGAAAATAACGCGCCAACGCGTCAAGTCGAACTTTGTTTCGTGCACGCGTGGTACACGACCTCCGTAAGTAAACAACCGCTACACACTCTCAAATTAGCACGTGGGCTGCCATTTCATACAGAAATGAGCTCCACCGTGTACCCGGGCGGGTGTGGCTAGAAATGAGGCATGAGTACGTGCACCTAGTCTCTCCTTGTACGTACACCACCTGCGTGTGTGAGAGAGATACCAACCTAGAGATAGATGGTGTGTGGGTTCATGAGTGTTTTTTTGGGGTGCGTGAGAGATAGACAGGGAATATGTGTCGATGATATCTCAAACAAAAAATGTTACATATGCAATGTGTGTGAAATAGAGGCCTAGATATATCATATATAGAGGGGGCGATCCACGAGAAGAGAGTTGAGGGATCATCAGCATGACATATCCATAGAAATCAAAGAGAGGGATGAAGTGTGTGTGTGCGCGCGATCCATAAAGAGTGCCATCAAATTTGTGTGTGCCCACGTCAAAGATATAGGGTGGCTGGCCAATTGGAACGTGAGAGGGGAGAGGCGCAGTTTATCACTGTGGCATGGATATCTATGCCTACAACATTCGACTATCGGTGTGTGTCGGTGCAACAAACCCTGGGTCCACTGCCCAGGCTGTACATAGGCCCAAGAACAAGATTACAACACCAAGATCAGATCAACCTCAGCAGGAAGCTCCATTGTACATTGTGGAGCGGATTACTTTTTTCTCGATAACAATAATTTTATATTCTGCACGTGTCATTGTGTAATATTATTTTAATTGAAAGTAACGCGCCAACGTGTCAAGTCGAACTTTGTTTCGTGCACGCGTGGTACACGACCTCCGTAAGTAAACAACCGCTACACACTCTCAAATTAGCATGTGGGCTGCCATTTCATACAGAAATGAGCTCCACCGTGTACCAGGGCGGGTGTGGCTAGAAACGAGGCGTGAGTACATGCACCTATTCTCTCCGTGTACGTACACCACCTGCGTGGGTGTGTGTGAGAGAGATACAAACCTAGAGAGAGATGGTGTGTGGGTTCATGAGTGTTTTTTTGGGGGTGCGTGAGAGATAGACACGGAATATGTGTCGATGATATCTCAAACAAAAAATGTTACATATGCAATGTGTGTGAAACAG
The DNA here is from genome assembly GCF_002575655.3 of Aegilops tauschii subsp. strangulata. Taxonomy (NCBI): domain Eukaryota; kingdom Viridiplantae; phylum Streptophyta; class Magnoliopsida; order Poales; family Poaceae; genus Aegilops; species Aegilops tauschii. The sequence continues at coordinate 249,119,056 of NC_053038.3, forward strand.
AGGCCTAGATATATCACATATAGAGGGGGCGATCCACGAGAAGAGAGTTGAGGGATCATCAGCATGACATATCCATAGAAATCAAAGACAGGGATGAAGTGTGTGTGTGTGCGCGCGATCCATAAAGAGTGCCATCAAATTTGTGTGTGCCCACGTCAAAGATATAGGGCGGCTGGCCAATTGGAACGTGAGAGGGGAGAGGCGCAGTTTATCACTACGGCATGGATACCTATGCCTGCAGCGTTTGACTATCGGTGTGTGTCGGTGCAACAAACCCTGGATCCATTGCCCAGACTGTGCACAGGCCCAAGAACAAGATTACATCACCAAGATCAGATCAAAGCGTGAGGGATCAGTTCTTTGAAGGATCAAAGTGCAGACCAAGACTAGCCAGAGAGACAAGATACCACTATGGGAAGAACCTTCCTTGCCGGGCAGGCGAGCCTGGCAAGGTTGGGGTTACCCCGGAAGCAAGCCTCCAAGATCGCCCCAGCAGGCCTGCCGGGGCTCGCGGAGGCAAACCACTCCACTGCACCACCTCACAGCAACGCACGTCGTCGATCAGTGCAGTGTCAAGCTCCTAAGTGACTAACTGGCTGCTTCCTGCCACATGGCAGCCACTTCCTACAGGAAGTACCTCCAAGCGACACCCGTCCTGAGACGTGTCAAGCAAGCGCAAAGCTGGCAAAATAGCCAGTGTCGGCGTCCTGGGAACGGGGGTACCCAGACTTGCCTGCCTGCGAGGCAATCCACCACACCACACTAGAGTAGGGCATTACACCACAACGGTGGCTCGAACCAGTATAAACCCTCGTGTCTCTTGTTCTTTTGGGTTCGGCGAGCTAGGCCTTGAGATCGTTGCGAGAGCAAGCTAGGGAGAGAGAGATCTTCGTGCGCACCCCAGTGTTCGAACCTCAAGGGTTTGCCGGAACCCGTAATCCGACATTTGGCGTGCCAGGTAGGGGTGCGATGAAGCCTTTCTTCTGTCGATCCACGCTCCACTGCTCCGCCGCATCCATGGCTGACGCTCGCCGAGCCCGTGCTGAGCGCCGGGTCGCCCTTGCCGCTCGCATCGCACAGACTGTAACACCCCCGATGCGGCTATATCTCCCACGTGTTGAGGCACGACTTAGAGGCATAACCGCATTGTGGTTTTGTCGCAAGAAGGGTCATCTTCACACAATCCCATGTAATGAACAAGAATGGGATAAAGAGTTGGCTTACAATCGCCACTTCACACAATACATAAATAAATCATACACCAATCAGAGTACACACATAGGTCCGACTATGGAACCAAAAGAAAAGAAGACAACCCAACTGCTAGATCCCCGATCGTCCCAACTGGGCTCCACTACTGATCAACCGGAAACGAAACATAGTAACGACCACGGTCCTCATCGAGCTCCCACTTGAGCTCGGTTGTGTCATCTGCACTGGTATCGTCGGCACCTGCAACTGTTGTGGAAGTATCTGTGAGTCACGAGGACTCAACAATCTCACACCCGCGAGATCAAGACTATTTAAGCTTAAGGGTAGGAAAGGGGTAGTGAGGTGGAGCTGCAGCAAGCACTAAGCATATATGGTGGCTAACATACGCAAGTGAGAGCGAGAAGAGAAGCAACGGAACGGTCGTGTACTAGCAATGATCAAGAAGTGATCCTGAACTCCTACTTACGTCAAACATAACCCAGAAACCGTGTTCACTTCCCGGACTCCCCCGAGAAGAGACCATCACGGCTACACACGCGGTTGATGCGTTTTAATTCAGTCGAGTGTCAAGTTCTCTACAACCGGATATTAACAAATTCCCATCTGCCACATAACCGCGGGCACGGCTCTCGAAAGTTTATACCTGCAGGGGTGTCCCAACTTAGCCCATTATAAGCTCTCACGGTCAACGAAGGATAAACCTTCTCCCAAGAAGACCCGATCAGTCTCGGAATCCCAGTTTACAAGACATTTCGAATGGTAAAACAAGACCAGCAAAGCCACCCGATGTGCCGACAAATCCCGATAGGAGCTGCACATATCTCGTTCTCAGGGCACACCGGATGAGCCAGACATCGGGTTGGCATAGACCCTGGTTGCCCAGGGGGCGTCGGACATCGCTCGGTTTGGACCAGCACTCGAAGGAGCACTGGCCGGGGGGGGGGGTAAATAAAGATGACCCTTGAGTCTGCAGAACCCAAGGGAAAAAGGCTTAGGTAGGAAAATTGTAAAACCAAGGTTGGGCCTTGATGGAGGAGTTTTATTCAAAGCGAACTGTCAAGGGGGTCCCATAAATCACCCAACCGCGTAAGGAACGTAAAATCAAGGAACATAACACCGGTATGACGGAAACTAGGGCGGAAAGAGTGGAACAAAACACCAGGCATAAGGCCGAGCCTTCCACCCTTTACCAAGTATATAGATGCATTAATTAAAATAAGATATATTGTGATATCCCAACATAATCATGTTCCAACATGGAGCAATCTTCATCTTCACCTGCAACTAGCAACGCTATAAGAGGGGCTGAGCAAAAGCGGTAACATAGCCAAACAATGGTTTGCTAGGAAGGGTGACAAAGGTTAGAGGTGGTTTCATGGCAATTTGGGAGGCATGATATAGCAAGTGGTAGGTAGCGCGGCATAGCAATAGAACGGACAACTAGCAAGCAAAGATAGAAGTGATTTCGAGGGTATGGTCATCTTGCCTGAGATCCCGCTAGGAAGAAGAACGAGTCCATGAAGAAGACAAACGGATGAAGTCGAACGAATCCTCACAACTCCGGAAAGAAACCGAAGCTAACGAGAGAAGCAACCCGGAAAGAAACAAACAACATAGTAAACAACCACCACATAAACATGGCATGATGCACAATCAAGTATGATGCTTGTCCGATTTAATGAGCATGGCATGGCAAAATGCACAAACAATACTACAAATTAAGTGGAGCGCAATATGCAACGAGTTGCATATTGACGAAACACCACAACAATTATTTAGTTCTCTCTCGTTTATGTACCCAACAATGTTAAATGTTGATTAACATGGCAAGAGGTGAGACATAAGTAAACTACACATTTTAGGCAATTTAAATGAGGCCGGAATGACAAACAACAATTCCGGAAAATCCCCATATGCATATTTTGGAATTGGTACTGTTCTGCCATAAACACAATTTTAATGTTGTTAAACAGCAAAATGAAGTGCACCAAGTTAATCTATGCATTTTTCTACCCCATTTACATATAAAGTTTATTAAAATCCGAACTACGGTTATTTAGTTATGAAATAAATCATTTTAACATGGCATTCGAGCAAATTTAAACAAACAGCATTTTAAACATGGATGAGAGTGGCATAATGTGAAACTAGATAAAATTCTAAGCATTTTACATATATAAATCATTTTAATCCGATGCACGGTTAATTAGTTATTACATGCATGAACATGAGGTTTTTTTTTGCAAAACTGGAATTACTCTGGATAATGGACAAAATCGCAGCTCTGGGAAAAAAACTACATGGGCCGAAACTGGCTAGCCCGATCGTGCACTGGAGAGGCTGGGGGCTGCTCACCCTGGGCCAAGGCCCGGCTGGAGAGGAGGACGCCAGGCAGGCCGCGGCAAGGGAGCTGGGCCGGCTGTGGCTTGCGGCCCGTGAGGAAGCAAGCCGCGAGGCTGGGCTCGGCGACGGGTCAACGCGGGGGCGGCAGCGTGCGCTCGTTCTCTGCTCGTTTCCAACAGAAGCAGCAGCAGAACACGGCGACGCAGAAGACGGTGCCGGGGAGGGACTGGCGAAGGGGCGCTGGATCCGGGCGACGTCAGGAGGTGAAGGGCGGCAGGAGGCGGTGGATTCGGGCGGCGGCTGCGACGCGCTCCTGCAGGACACGGGCGCGAGAAAGGGGTCAAGGAGGAAGAGGGGAAAAGTGAACGAGGAGCAGGAGCACACGGCGACCTGCGGGGCTTCACCGGCGACTGGGCTCGCCGGCTGAGCGACCGGAGGCGGGCAAGGCGTTGAGGACGACTCGCAGCGGCGGTTTGTGCGGGACTTCGGCGAGAAGAAGGTCGAGGCGGCGTAGCTTGGCGAGCTCGGCGTCGAGGAAGGAGCAGAGACGTAGAGGCGGGGCGAGGGACTTGGCGCAGTGACGGGAATCGAGCGCGGAGGAGCCGGGGATGGCGGATCCAGGCGCGCACGGCAAGAACTTGGTGATGGCGGCTTCCTCCTTGCGGCTCCTGCACGGGCGTACCTGGGAGAGAGAGAGCATGAGAGGGAAAGGCAACAGGAGAAGAAAGGGAAAGGAAGGAGAGGCACGAGCGTGGCTGTCCTGCTGGTGGCTGCTAGCAGAACTGCTCGCCGGGGACGACGGCAGGGAGCTAGAGGAGAGGCGCAGGACTTGGAGAAGGGGCACGGCATGGAGGAGCTCGGGAGGGTGCTGCTCTCCCTGGATCAGACGCGGGAGGCTGCAGGGGTGCTCGGAGTCGAGGTGGGAGATGGATTGGTCCGGTGGGGAAAACGAGGGAAGGAGAGAGGGTGGCTGCGGGCTTGGATCCCGAGGAAGAGGATTTGGTGGAGTGGTGGCGGCGAGGATTGCTGGATTGGCCAGGATAGGTTAGGGTTTGAGTGTTTAAATAGGAAGGGTGGCTAGACTAGGGGCTAAAAGGACCCTCCGATTAAAATTGGACGATCGAGAAAATAATAGGCAGGGAGTCCAAATAAGAAAACGGAGATGTTTTGTAGATGTTAGGGGATGATCCGGACCCAATGGTCATGTCAGCCCGGGTCGGGTTCGGGACAGGTTTCGATCGTGCGCGAGAAGGGGTTTTGTGCACTATGCAGAGCCGGTCAAACGGCCGGACAACAAAAGAACGGTTGGTCTCGAAGGGACAACGAAGGCAACAGGGAGAAGCGGGAACTACGAACGGACCACGAGTTTAAGAAAACATGCGGATGCAATACAGATGATGCCATGATGAAATGCTACAAACAAATAAATAATACAACTAACACGCAAAACAAGGAAGGCTTCTGGAGCATCGATCTCGGGGCATTACACAGACAGCACCCATTGGCGGACCTCCCCTCCGTTCTCCATCACCTGCTGCCAAAGCTGCCACCGGCCCGGCCGGAAACGAGCAGAAAGCTTCATCGCTGCACCCCTCCGTGCAGCGGGACAGACGCACCGCAACCCCATCACTGACTCCGGCCGGCTCGTCGTCCCACGCTGGTCGCGCACCCACGGACGCGCAGGCCGCGTTGCTCATGGCACGCGAGCTCCTGCGTTACCGCCCCGTCGATGACCTCTACGACGACTGGCTGGACCGCATCACCGAGCTCGTCAGCGCCGCTGGGGGCTCTCCTGCGCGGTCCCTCTCGCTACCTCGCCCACCTCCAGCTGCGGGCGACGTAGCCCACGGAGCGCCTCCACCACCTGCGCATCAAGATGCCGCCCTCGCACCAAGACACGCAGCCCCACAACGCGACCTGCTATGCAAGGTGCCCGCGCACGAAGATGGAAGCTGCCAAGAAGTCCCTCAGCCGCAAGAAAACGCTCCTGCGCTCCCAGCACCACTGCGTCAAGACCGCTTGCTGCCTGCGGTGGCGGAGCGTGGGTAGCAAGATCAGGCTCCACCTCCACGACGGGCTCCGGTGACCACATCAGGCTGCCGTGCCTTCACTCCCGAGCTGCGTAGCGTCATCTGGCCCGACAAGTTCAAGCCAGACCTGCCTCCACGCTACGAAGACACCCCCGAGCCCGCAGAGTTCTTGCAGCTCTATGAGCTAAGCATTGAGGCGGCCAACGGTGACGAGAAGGTCATGGCGAATTGGTTCCCCATCGCCCTCAAGGATCGCGCGCGCTCGTGGCTCCTGAACCTACCCGTGGGATCGATCTCCTCCTGGGGCGAGATGCGTGAGCGTTTCGTCGCCAACTTTCAGGGCACTCGCAACCGCCCGCCGGCCGCGGGCGACCTGCGGCGCATCAAGCAGCAGCCAGGGGAGACTCTACAGAAGTACATCCAGCGCTTCAACAACGTCCACCTCAAGATCCCCAAGGTGACGGACGAGGCCATCATCTCTGCGTTCTCCGATGGCGTCTGTGACGTCAAGATGAAGGAGCAGCTCGCCATCCACAAGGAACTATGCACTGCCTTGGTCATGTTTAACCTGGCAACTAAGTGAGCAAGGGCTGAGGAGGGGTGCCTTTCCCTCCTCGAGCTCCCAGCTGCTGACCAGGAGGACAAGAAGGCCAAGATCAAGGACGTGAAGCGCAAGGGGGCTGCCGTGCTCGCGGCCTAGCCGGAGACGAAGCGCGGCCGCGACCACCCCGAGTCATCCAAGGCTAACCGCCCATTCTGCGCCTTCCACAACGTTCACAGCCACAACACCAGCGACTGCCAGAAGTGGCGCGACCGGGCTCGTGAGGACCGTTGGCAGGACCAGCCTCACGAGGGCCCCTGGAGAGACCAGCCTCGTCAGGACCGTCCTTAGGGCAACATAGGGCTCCCTCCGCTGCCACCACCACCAAGGAGGAACGACAATCACCATCAGGACGAAGGGGCTGGGGGCTTCCAGGAGCCGCGCACCATCGCCTGCATCTTGGGTGGTGCTCAAGCCCCAGCCTCTCAGCGTATCTTCAAGCAGTTTGCTTGTGAGGTGAACGCGGCCCTTCCCAGGCTCGAAGCCACTCGCCCACTCAGGTGGTCCAAGTGCGCCATCACCTTCAGCTCGTTAGACCAGCTCAAGTGCGCGGCAACTGCCGGTGCCCTACCGATGCTCTGCTCACCCGTCATCAGCAACGTTCAAGTCACCAAGACCCTCATCGACGGCGGAGCAGGGCTCAATGTCCTGTCCGTCGGGATGTTCGATAGCATCCAAGTACCATACGATCAGCTATAGCCTACCAAGCCTTTCTTAGGAGTGACCGATGGCTCCACCACCCCGATAGGGCAGGTTCGCCTTCCTGTCACATTCGGCCAGCGCGAGAACTACCGCACCGAGCTCATCGACTTCGACATCGCCCACATCCACCTACCGTACAACACCATCCTTGGGTATCCATCCTTGGCCAAGTTTATGGCAGTGACCCACCACGGCCACAACATCCTCAAGATGCCAGGGAGCGGCGGCATCATCACGGTCCCCTGTGAAGAAATAGATGCGGTGTGCTCCCTCGAGCGCGCCTACCAGGCAGTAGCAACCGAAGACCCTAACAACCAAGGCACTCTGTATCCTCCTGAGGCCATCCCCAGGAATAAGAACAGCTACTCCACCCAGGGCCTGAGGAGAGCGGCGTTTCTAGCGGCACCACCTCAGGGTCTGCGCCCACAGCAGGGGATCCCTCCTCAGGTTGGGCTCGGGGGCTCCCTTCTGGAGGGCCTCAGACCTAGCCAACGTCACGAGGGAGGCGCTCGAGCACCATGTGGAGGCGTGCTTTGCTGCACGTTTCCCTCAAGAGGGCACATGGCGTGGAGCGCCTGGTGCTCAAAAGTTCATCACCAAGGCGATCCAGGAGCTTCAAGAGGCAAGGACCATACGCGGCGACTTCCTCCCACCACCCGGCGCAGCCCCCCTTCCTGGCGAGGACGGCGGGCTGCGCGTCTGTGTCGACATTCCAGGGCTCAACAGGGCCGCATCTCAGGGACATTTCTGGCCTTCGCGCATTGGACGGTGCGAGGGTCCACCTCACAGCTATGTTCGCATGCCCTTTGGCTTTCCGAACGCGGTTGTCACCCTCCAGCGCCACTTGCTGAGCATTCTGGCGGCTCAGGAGCCCAGGCACCACGCTGTCGTGGCGGAAATGGCGACAGTTCTTCAGAATCCACCAGGGCCTACGGAGCCTCCCGAGGCTCAGGACCTTGGCGGCTCGTGAGGATCAACTTCTTCGACACGCATCTTTGGCTACTCCAACCCCACTCCAGCTACGGTATCAGGTGACTCTTTCTAGTTCATTCGGTTGGGAGCGCCCGTCGGGCTGCATCATCCCCAGGCCTCTCGGGTTCGTCCCAGTGGCACGTATCGTTCTTGCTTGAGTCATCTCATGATTATCACCTACTTACTTGTTGCCCCTCGCAGCCACCCGCGCTGCTAATCGGCCTAATGCTCATCCTGCAACAGGGGCTACACATGCTGGCACGGCGTTTGTGCTCGGGTCCATCCCTGCAACACCGACAAACCTGAGCGGTCGAGCTCTAGCTCGCGGCACGCCCCGCGCACGTCACCTCACCAGGCCCTCAGTGCCTTCATCTTCTTGCGGAACGACCAGCAGCAGACCAGCAGACACGGTTGCAATCCGTGCTCCCCCCTCGCACTAACCTGCAAGAATCTCCGGAGGCCGACGACGGGCGGTGCCGCAGGCTCCTTCTTTTTCACGCAATTCGCTTGAGCGTTAAAGGGGGGATCCTGAGCATCGCGCCTCAGGAGCCCCTATTGACTCTCTAGCCCTCACCACCTGGCCTTGACCACGGCATCGCGACCTGGCATACCAGCGGCGGCCGAGCTCGCTCGAGGGTCCGGACTCGAGGATGCAGAGCACCTAGAAGAGGGTGAAAAAGAGAGAGGCCAGCGCGGGCCTAACCCAAACGTCTCACAGCCGATGACGCATGAATCGGACGCCGCACACGGAAGCCGACCCAGGGTCGCTAAGATAAGTCTCGCACTCAAGCCAGCCCAGCATTGTGGCACAGGATTTCCACCCCTTGCAGCCTTGCTACGGCGACGCCACCTTCCTTTCCTGCCTCCAGGTAGTTGCTTGCGCACTAAAGGGGACCTCTTGAGCATCGCGCCTCAGGATCTCTCACCGGACCTCGGGCCGCTCACCTCCAACTTATATAGTACTTATATAATACTCGTGTATACTACTAATATATAGTGGAGTGTTTTTCTTTTTCTCTACACAACAATCGTTTTAAATTGTGTAAGTACGAAAGAAATTCTTTATTTAACGTACCAGTGTAGAAAACTACTTACGATCAACTAATGATCCACGCGTCCTAGTCGCACTTCCTGTCCTTCACGTGCGGTACACTACCCTCCGTTAAGTGAAAAACCACACACACGGCAAATTATCGAAAAGGTGTGAGAGTGTGTACAAATAAAGAATTTTAATGTCAGTTATAGGAAAGGTTTGAGAGTATGGACAGTTTGCCCTCTCTCAATAATTATGGTTTGTTGTGTTCGGCCTAAACTTGGTCAAACTTTACTAAGTTTGACTTCAGTCAAATCTAATATGCAGAGTAAATAAAAACGGAGGGCTACTACATCCATCTGGGTTTTTAGTCCACACCATTTTTTTAATCAAAGTCTGACCACATATTTAGTTAATAGCTGGACAAATAAAATTACAGGGGAGCTGAAGACAAAGTTGTGACAAGGCTTAGAAATCAATACAAAACTTATGCTCTTAGTACAACCTTCGATCCTTCCAGGAAACATTTGGTTCATAGCCAATTGTGTGATAAAATTGCACCAACGTGAAAGGCGACTGCGTCTCCAACTCAACCAAGGTAAACTGACTAAGGATATCATCTTTGTGGATAACAAGCAAAGAGCACTGATGAAATACAACTTGTTTTTCGTTGAAAATCGATCAGCTTCACCAACTGATGCAACCATGAGACGCAACCGTGAGCATCGATAGGTCATCGTGGTGATGCATCATCCATTTGGCATCAAGTTTGGGTGAGGCACCAATGAAGTTTAACAAATCCTCACTGTGGTCTGTTTCTTCTTGGTAATCAAGCTCGAGGAAGGAAGAACCACATGGCAGAGGATACTGAGGTGGAACAACAATGGCAATCCAATTTTGTGCAGTTCCACTAAAATTGAGGAAGACATGCCCGAGTATGGAGATACGCATCACTGTTTGCAAAAATATAAAAAGGGATATAGTGTTGTTACTTTGTTTTGGCAGTGGTACAAGACTAACATCGATATCTCAATTGTCAATAAGATTTAATGAAAAGTACACCAACAAACAGAAGCATCATGATTATCTTGATGGGAACTAAACCAGGATACGCGAGAAAAAAGCAGGACAGAAGCATTCATCGATGCCTCTGGATTGACATCAGCATTACTTAAAAGGGACGTCACTTTACCATGGGCATTGCTTCATTTAACCAGTGATTATTTTATATTAGCAACAACAATAGGAGCATATGGACAATGACCGCACAACCACCATGTACTTTCGATGAACCACAAGTATAGGTGATCTATCGTAGTCCTTTCGATAAGTAAGAGTGTCGAACCCAACGAGGAGCAGAAGGAAATGATAAGCGATTTTCAGCAAGGTATTTTCTACAAGCACTGAAATAATAGGTAACAGATAGTTTTGTGATAAGATAATTTGTAACGAGCAACAAGTAACAAAAGTAAATAAAGTGCAGCAAGGTGGCCCAATCCTTTTTGTAGCAAAGGACAAGCCCGGACAAACTCTTATATAGAGAAAAGCGCTCCCGAGGACACATGGGAATTATCGTCAAGCTAGTTTTCATCACGTTCATATGATTCATGTTCGGTACTTTGATAATTATATATGTGGGTGGACCGGTGCTTGGGTGCTGCCCTTACTTGGACAAGCATCCCACTTATGATTAACCTCTATTGCAAGCATCCGCAACTACAACAAAAGTATTAAGGTAAACCTAACCATAGCATGAAACATATGGATCTAAATCAGCCCCTTACGAAGCAACTCATAAACTAGGGTTTAAGCTTCTGTCACTCTAGAAACCCATCATCTACTTATTACTTCCCAATGCCTTCCTCTAGGCCCAAATAATGGTGAAGTGTCATGTAGTCGACGTTCACATAACACCACTAGAGGATAGACAACATACATCTCATCAAAATATCGAACGAATACCAAATTCACATGACTACTAATAGCAAGACTTCTCCCATGTCCTCAGGAACAAACCTAACTACTCACAAAGCATATTCATGTTCATAATCAGAGGAGTATTAATATGCATATAGGATCTGAAGATATGATCTTCCAACAAATAAACCAACTAGCATCAACTACAAGGAGTAATCAACACTACTAGCAACCTACAGGTACCAATCCCAGACTATGAGACAAGAATTGGATACAAGAGATGAACTAGGGTTTGAGAGGAGATGGTGCAGGTGAAGATGTTGATGGAGATTGCCCTCTTTCGATGAGAGGAGCGTTGGTGATGACAATGGCGATGACTTCCCCCTCCCGGAGGGAAGTGTCCCCGGGAGAACAGCTCTGCCGGAGCCCTAGATTGGTTCCGCCAAGGTTCCGCCAAGGTTCCCCTCGTGGCGGCGGAGTCTCGTCCCGAAAGCTTTCTTATGATTTTTCTTCGGAGGAAAGACTTCATATAGCAGAAGATGGGCACCGGAGGGCCAACAGAGGGCCCACGAGGCAGGGGGTGCGCCCAGGGGGGTAGGGCGCGCCCCCACCCTCGTGGATAGGTGGAGGCCCCCCTGACGTATTTCTTTCGCTCAATATTTTTTATTATTTCCAAAAATAACTTCCATTGAGTTTCAGGACTTTTGGAGTTGTGCAGAATAGGTCTCTAATATTTGCTCCTTTTCCAGCCCAGAATTCCAGCTGCCGGCATTCTCCCTCCTTATGTAAACCTTGTGAAATAAGAGATAATAGGCATAAGTATTGTGACATAATGTGTAATAACAGCCCATAATGCAATAAATATCGATATAAAAGCATGATGCAAAATGGACGTATCAACTCCCCCAAGCTTAGACCTCGCTTGTCCTCAAGCGAAAGCCGATAACGATATATATGTCCACATGTTTAGAGGTAGAGGTGTCGATAAAATAAAATACGGACATGAGGGTATCATGATTATTCTCATAACAACAACATATATGGATAATGTCATATGATTTCTTATGCTCAAGTAATAATCTATTCACAATGCAAAGTATGAATCAGAAACTTTATTGAGAACTACAAACTATAATCTCAGTCATTGAAGCAATTGCAATTTATCATAACATCAGAAAGAGTCTATGTCAGAGCTTTATAGCAAGTCCACATACTCAACTATCATTTAGTCTTTCATAATTGCTAACACTCACACAATACTTGTGGTTACGGAGTTTTAATCGGACACAGAGAAAGATAGGGGCTTATAGTTTTGCCTCCCAACCTTTTACCTCAAGGGTAATGTCAACAATAATAACTCATGCTAACTTACATCCAATTAGATATATATATCAGGATCTTTCCAACATCCTGTGCTTGCCAAAGGATAAAATGTAAAAAGGAAAGGTGAAGATCACCATGACTCTTGCATAAGGTAGAAGATAATAATAAAAGATAGGCCCTTCGCAGAGGGAAGCAAAGGTTGCCATGCGCTTTCAGGGTTGGATGCACAAAATCTTAATGCGAAAGAACGTCACTTTATATTGCCACTTGTGATATGAACCTTTATTATGCAGTCCGTCGCTTTTATTTCTTCCACATCACAAGATCGTATAAAGCTTATTTCCTCCACACCAATCAATCACACATATTTAGAGAGCAATTTTTATTGCTTGCACCGATGACAACTTACTTGAAGGATCTTACTCAATCCATAGGTAGGTATGGTGGACTCTCATGGCAAAACTGGTTTAAGGGTATTCGGAAGCACAAGTAGTATCTCTACTTGGTGCAAAGAATTTGTCTAGCATGAGGGGGAAAGGCAAGCTCAACATGTTGGATGATCCATGACAATATACTTTATCTCAGATATAAGAAAACATAACCCATTACGTTGTCTTCCTTGTCCAACATCAACTCTTTAGCAGGTCATATTTTAATGAGTGCTCCCAATCATAAAAGATGTCCAAGATAGTATATTTATATGTAAAACCTCTCTTTCTTTATTACTTCCTATTAATTGCAACGATGACCAAAGCTATGTTTGCCAACTCCCAACAATTTTTAATCATCATACTCTTTCTATGTGAAGTCATTACTCTCAATAAGATTAATATGATCTCTTTATTTCTTTTTATTCTTTTTCTTTTTTCTTTTACTCATTCAAAATCAGGGCAAAATAATCAAGCCCTTGACTCAACACTAATCATTTTTATATAGCTCACAGACTTGATTACATAGAGGGATCATAAAGCAAAACTCAAAACTAGATCATACCAAAACTTTATTCTACTAGATCGAGATACTACTAAAAGGATCGAACTAAGAAAAACGGTAAAGAAAGGAGTGTGATGGTGATACGATACCGGGGCACCTCCCCCAAGCTTGGCAGTTGCCAAGGGGAGTGCCCATACCCATGTGATTATGTCTCCTTTGCTGGTGAAGAAGATGATGGTTTAGTTGATGGCGTAGGCTTCTTCCTTAATTTGCGCTTGAGGACAGAATTTTGATCCCTCAAGTCATCAATCTTCTGCTCCATGCTTAATATCTTTTTGCATAGTTCCTGCTTGTTTTCCTGCAAGAGACGAAAAGGGATAAACTCGATCTTAAGTTTCTTTGCTATATCAGGGAGGCTTGACTTTTTGAACTCCACATGCATGTCCCCAGGTTGAGGTAAGGGGACTTCATCTTCATCTGAGCTCGTTTCCTCCTTCCTCTTGGGTTCATAGTCCTCTTCTTCTTCCGTGGTCCAACCACAATGCTCCACATCTCCATAGACCTTATGATTTGCAAGGTAATCAGCCACATAGCTTTCTCCTTCCGAATCCTGGGACGACATGTTGCTCTAATCTGCAGCAGGATAGCTCGAAACGAAAACAGAGGATATTTGCGTGATACAGCAGTCAAAATCTTAGGGAGATTATATAATGAATTTTACCAACCAAAATACGTATCGTGCAAGAAAACAGAGTCCGGAGAGCACACGAGGTGCCCACGAGGCAGGGGGGCGTGCCCAGGGGGGTAGGGCGCGCCCTCCACCCTCGTGGAGGCCTCGTATCCTTCCTCGACTACTTCTTATTTTTCCATTTTTCTAAATATTCCAAAACGGAGAAATATTGCCATTAGAACTTTTTTGGAGTTGGTTTACTTACTGCACCACATACCTATTCCTTTTCAGAGTCTGAAACGTTCCGGAAAGTGTCCCTTATATATTCCTCCGGGGTTACGGTTTCAATAACATTGGTTTCAACAATTATAGGATTACCTGAGATATAATGTTTAATTCTTTGACCGTTCACCACCTTCGGATTCGTGCCATCGAAGTTGTTGATTTTTATGGCACCGGATCGATAGACCTCCTCGATAACGTAAGGACCTTCCCATTTAGAGAGAAGTTTTCCTGCAAAAAATCTTAAACGAGAGTTGTATAGCAATACGTAATCACCTACATTAAACTCACGCTTTTGTATCCTTTTGTCATGCCATCTTTTAACTTTTTCTTTAAACAACTTGGCATTCTCATAGGCTTGGGTTCTCCATTCATCAAGTGAGCTAATGTCAAATAACCTCTTCTCACCGGCAAGTTTGAAATCATAGTTGAGCTCTTTAATGGCCCAATATGCCTTATGTTCTAGTTCTAGAGGTAAGTGACATGCTTTTCCATAAACCATTTTATACGGAGACATACCCATAGGATTTTTATATGCAGTTCTATAGGCCCATAATGCATCATCAAGTTTCTTGGACCAATTCTTTCTAGATCTATTGACAGTCTTTTGCAAAATTAATTTGAGCTCTCTATTACTCAATTCTACTTGACCACTAGACTACGGGTGATAAGGAGATGCAATTCTATGATTAACATCATACTTAGCAAGCATTTTACGAAAAGCACCATGAATAAAATGTGAACCACCATCAGTCATTAAATATCTAGGGACTCCAAACCTCGGAAAAATAACTTCTTTAAGCATCTTAATAGAAGTATTATGATCAGCACTACTAGTTGGAATAGCTTCTACCCACTTAGTAACGTAATCAACAGCAACTAAAATATGTGTGTATCCATTAGAGGCAGGAAAAGGTCCCATATAATCAAAGCCCCAAACATCAAATGGTTCAATAACAAGTGAATAATTCATAGGCATTTCTTGGCGTCTACTAATATTACCAATTCTTTGACATTCATCACAAGATAAGACAAACTTACGGGCATCCTTGAAGAGAGTAGGCCAATAAAAACCGGATTGCAATACCTTATGTGCAGTTCTATCTCCAGCGTGGTGTCCTCCATAAGCCTCGGAATGACACTTGCGTAGGATCTGTTCCTGTTCATGCTCAGGTACACAACGTCTAATAACACCATCTACTCCTTTTTTATAAAGATGTGGGTCATCCCAAAAGTAATGTCTCAAATCATAGAAAAACTTTTTCTTTTGCTAGTATGTGAAACTAGGTGGTATAAATTTTAGCAACAATATAATTAGCATAATCAACATACCATGGAGCAGTACGAGAAGCATTTATGACATTTAGTTGTTCATCAGGAAAGCTATCATCAATAGGTAGTGGGTCATCAAGAACATTTTCTAACCTAGACAAGTTGTCTGCAACGGGGTTCTCAGCTCCCTTTCTATCAATAATATGCAAATCAAATTCTTGTAGTAAGAGAACCCATCTAGTAAGTCTAGGTTTAGCATCTTTCTTTTCCATAAGATATTTAATAGCAGCATGATCAGTGTGAATAGTTACTTTAGAATCAACAATATAAGGTCTGAACTTATCACAAGCAAATACAACTGCTAAGAATTCCTTTTTAGTAGTAGCATAATTTCTCTGAGCATTGTCTAGAGTTTTACTAGCATATTGAATAACATTTAATTTCTTATCAACTCTTTGCACTAGAACAACACCTACAGCATAATCACTAGCATCACACATGATTTCAAAGGGTAAATTCCAATCAGGTGGCTGAACAATAGGTGCAGAGATCAATGCTTTCTTAAGTATTTCAAATGCTTCTACACAATCATCATCAAAATCAAATGGTATATCCTTTTGTAATAAATTAGTCAGAGGCCGAGAAATTTTTGAGAAGTCCTTAATGAACCTCCTATAAAAACCGGCGTGACCAAGGAAACTTCTTATACCTTTGATGTCCTTGGGACATGGCATCTTTTCAATAGCATCAACCTTGGCTTTATCAACCTCAATACCTCTTTCAGAAACTTTTTGCCCCAAGACAATACCTTCATTAACCATAAAGTGGCACTTTTCCCAATTCAAGACAAGATTAGTTTCTTCACATCTCTGCAAAACTCGATCAAGGTTGCTCAAGCAATCATCAAAAGAGGATCCATAAATGAAGAAATCGTCCATGAAAACCTCACAAATCTTTTCACAAAAGTCAGAGAATATAGCCATCATGCATCTTTGAAAGGTAGCAGGTGCATTACATAAACCAAAAGGCATACGTCTATAAGCAAAAGTACCAAAAGGGCATGTAAAAGTGGTCTTTGATTGATCATCGGCTGACACATGTATTTGAGAGAAACCAGAATAACCATCTAG
The DNA here is from genome assembly GCF_002575655.3 of Aegilops tauschii subsp. strangulata. NCBI lineage: Eukaryota > Viridiplantae > Streptophyta > Magnoliopsida > Poales > Poaceae > Aegilops > Aegilops tauschii. The sequence goes on from NC_053038.3 coordinate 249,135,476, forward strand.
AAAGCAAAATTGTGTATGTTTGGATAATCTTTCTAGCATTTGAACGATAAAAGGTAAGGGGTAATGATCTTTTTTAGTAGCCTTATTTAATTTGCGGAAATCAATTACCATCCTATAACCTGTAATAATTCTTTGTGGAATCAATTCATCTTTATCATTAGGAACGATAGTAATACCTCCCTTCTTAGGGACACAATGGACAGGACTTACCCACTGGCTATCAGCAACGGGATAAATTATACATGCCTCAAGGAGCTTTAGTATTTCCTTTCTTACCACTTCTTTCATCTTAGGATTCAGCCGTCGTTGATGATCACGAACTGGTTTGGCATCTTTCTCCAAATTTATTTTATGTTGACATAGAGTGGGACTAATGCCCTTAAGATCATCAAGAGTATATCCAATAGCAGCACGGTGCTTCCTCAGAGTTTTCAATAATCTCTCTTCTTCATGCTCTGAAAGGTTAGCACTAATAATAACAAGATATATCTTTTTCTCATCAAGATAAGCATATTTAAGAGTATCAGGTAACGGCTTAAGCTCAAACACGGGATCACCCTTGGGTGGAGGAGGATCCCCTAGGATTTCAACAGGCAAATTGTGTTTCAGGATGGGTTCCTGTTTAAAGAATACTTCATCTATTTCCCTTCTTTCATTCATAAACATATCATTTTCATGGTCTAGCAAATATTGTTCTAAAGGATCACTAGGAGGTACAGCAATAGAAGCAAGACCAATAATTTCATCCTTACTAGGTAATTCCTCTTCACGGTGTTGTCTACGAAATTTAGAGAAATTAAACTCATGAGACATATCACCCAAACCAATAGTAACAACATCCTTTTCGCAGTCTATCCTAGCATTAACGGTGTTCAAGAAGGGTCTACCAAATATAATGGGACAAAAGCTATCTTGTGGGGAACCAAGAACAAGAAAATCAGCAGGATATTTAGTTTTCCCACACAAGACTTCAACATCTCTAACAATTCCAATGGGTGATATTGTATCTCTATTGGCAAGTTTGATGGTAACATCAATATCTTCTATCTCAGCAGGTGCAATTTCATGCATAATTTCTTTGTATAAGTCATGAGGTATAGCACTAGCACTGGCACCCATATCGCATAAGCCATGATAACAATGATCTCCTATTTTAACAGAAATGACAGGCATGCCTGCCATGGGTCTATGTTTATCTTTAGCACAAGGTTTGGCAATTCTAGCAGTTTCATCACAGAAATAAATAACATGCCCATCAATATTATCAGCCAAGAGATCTTTAACAATAGCAATATTAGGTTCAACTTTGATTTGATCAGGAGGTGTATAAGTTCTAATATTGCTTTTACGAACCACAGTTGAAGCTTTAGCATGATCTTTTATCCTAACAGGGAAAGGTGGTTTTTCAACATAAGCTGTAGGAACATAGGATCATTATAAGTGATAGTCTTTTCTTCAACTTTAATAGGTGCAGCTACTTTTACTTCTATGGGAGGATGATATTTAAACCACTTCTCCTTAGGGAGATCAATATGAGTAGCAAAAGATTCACAAAAGGAAGCTACTATCTCAGAGTCAAGTCCATATTTAGTGCTAAATTTATGGAAAACATCGGTATCCATAAAAGATTTAACACAATCAAACTTAGGTGTCATACCTGACTCCTTACCTTCGTCGAGATCCCAATCTTCAGAGTTGCGTTTAATTCTTTCCAATAAGTCCCATTTGAATTCAATAGTTTTCATCATGAAAGAGCCAGCACAAGAAGTATCGAGCATGGTGCGATTGTTATCAGAAAGCCGAGCATAAAAACTTTGAATAATTATTTCTATTGGGAGCTCATGATTGGGGGATGAATATAACATTGATTTAAGCCTCCCCCAATCTTGAGCGATGCTTTCTCCTTCGCGAGGCAAAAAATTATATATATAATTGCGATCACGATGAACAAGATGCATAGGATAAAACTTCTAATGAAATTCCAATTTCAATTGTTTGTAGTTCCATGATCCCATATCATCACATAGCCTATACCATGTCAAAGCATCTCCCTTCAAAGATAAAGGGAAGACCTTCTTCTTGATAACATCACCGGGTATACCTACAAGCTTAAATAATCCACAAACTTCATCCACATAGATTAGGTGCTCATCAGGATGCTTTGTTCCGTCTCCTGCAAAAGGATTAGCTAGCAGTTTTTCTAACATACCCGAAGGAATTTCAAAGTAAACATTTTCATCTTCAGTAGGTTCAGTAGGTTGAGGAGCAACTCTTTGCTCTACTGGTCGGGGTGAAGATACCCCGAACAAGCCCCTCAGAGGATTACTTTCCATAGTAACAAGTCACAGTAAATTTCAGCACACTATATAAATTTTTCCTTACCAAATTCCACCTACCAAAGGCGCTTCACTCCCCGGCAACGGCGCCAGAAAAGAGCCTTGATGACCCACAAGTATAGAGGATCTATCGTAGTCCTTTCAATAAGTAAGAGTGTCGAACCCAACGCGGAGCAGAAGGAAATGATAAGCGGTTTTCAGCAAGGTATTTTCTGCAAGCACTGAAATAATAGGTAACAAATAGTTTTTTGATAAGATAATTTGTAACGAGCAACAAGTAACAAAAGTAAATAAAGTGCAGAAAGGTGGCCCAATCCTTTTTGTAGCAAAGGAGAAGCCCGGACAAACTCTTATATAGAGAAAAGCGCTCCCGAGGACACATGGGAATTATCGTCAAGCTAGTTTTCATCACGTTCATATGATTCGCGTTCGGTACTTTGATAATTTGATATGTGGGTGGACCGGTGCTTGGGTGCTGCCCTTACTTGGACAAGCATCCCACTTATGATTAACCTCTATTGCAAGCATCCACAACTACAACAAAAGTATTAAGGTAAACCTAACCATAGCATGAAACATATGGATCCAAATCAGCCCCTTACGAAGCAACGCATAAACTAGGGTTTAAGCTTCTGTCACTCTAGCAACCCATCATCTACTTATTACTTCCCAATGTCTTACTCTAGGCCCAAATAATGGTGAAGTGTCATGTAGTCGACGTTCACATAACACCACTAGAGGATAGACAACATACATCTCATCAAAATATCGAACGAATACCAAATTCACATGACTACTAATAGCAAGACTTCTCCCATGTCCTCAGGAACAAACGTAACTACTCACAAAGCATATTCATGTTCATAATCAGAGGAATATTAATATGCATATAGGATCTGAACATATGATCTTCCACCAAATAAACCAACTAGCATCAACTACAAGGAGTAATCAACACTACTAGCAACCTACAGGTACCAATCCCAGACTATGAGACAAGAATTGGATACAAGAGATGAACTAGGGTTTGAGAGGAGATGGTGCTGGTGAAGATTTTGATGGAGATTGCCCTCTCCCGATGAGAGGAGCGTTGGTGATGACGATGGCGATGATTTCCCCCTCCCGGAGGGAAGTGTCCCCGGGAGAACAGCTCTGCCGGAGCCCTAGATTGGTTCCGCCAAGGTTCCGCCTCGTGGCGGCGGAGTCTCGTCCCGAAAGCTTTCTTATGATTTTTCTTCGGACGAAAGACTTCATATAGCTGAAGGTGGGCACCGGAGGGCCAACAGAGGGCCCACGAGGCAGGGGCGCGCCCAGGGGGTAGGGCGCGCCCCCACCCTCGTGGACAGGTGGAGGCCCCCCTGACGTATTTCTTCTGCTCAGTATTTTTTATTATTTCCAAAAATAACTTTCGTGGAGTTTTAGGACTTTTGGAGTTGTGCAGAATAGGTCTCTAATATTTGCTCCTTTTCCAGCCCAGAATTCCAGCTGCCGGCATTCTCCCTCCTTATGTAAACCTTGTGAAATAAGAGAGAATAGGCATAAGTACTGTGACATAATGTGTAATAACAGCCCATAATGCAATAAATATCGATATAAAAGCATGATGCAAAATGGACGTATCAACTTTTTGTCGAAAAAACATGTATACCTACACCGAGGCATAAACCAGGACAACTTTTCGAGTGGCCTTTCCTCTATAATAGTAAAAAATAGGTGATGTTGGACCAGCCGACGAACCGTAGCTACTGTACATGGGGAGCTGGGGAGTAGTGGCGTAGAACAAACCCGCATGCAGCGACCTGGGGAGCTGGACCAGTACAATGAAGCATGAAATCCAAAAGAAGTTATACCTCAGGTGGGCGAGATGTCGCTTAGGAGGGCGGGCGGGATCTGCCCACACGACGGCAGCGAACAAGGGCGCGGAGGACCTTCGTCCGTGCCAGCTGAGGGAGTCCTGGATTAGGGGGTCCTCGGACAGCCGGACTATATCCTTTAGCCGGACTGTAGGACTATGAAGATACAAGATTGAAGACTTCGTCCCGTGTCCGGATGGGACTCTCCTTGGCGTGGAAGGCAAGCTTGGCGATACGGATATGTAGATCTCCTCCCTTGTAACCGACTCTGTGTAACCCTAGCCCCCTCCAGTGTCTATATAAACCGGAGGGTTTAGTCCGTAGGACAACAACAACCATACCATAGGCTAGCTTCTAGGGTTTAGCCTCTATGATCTCATGGTAGATCAACTCTTGTAATACTCATATCATCAAGATCAATCAAGCAGGAAGTAGGGTATTACCTCCATAGAGAGGGCCCGAACCTGGGTAAACATCGTGTCCCCCGCCTCCTATTACCATCTGCCTTAGACGCATAGTTCGGGACCCCCTACCCGAGATCCACCGGTTTTGACACCGACATTGGTGCTTTCATTGAGAGTTCCACTGTGCCGTCATCATAAGGCTGGATGGATCGTCTCGTTGTCAAGGTCAACATCACCTCTGGGGGAGCCCTGGCTGTAGGCCAAACTCTCCGACTAGGCGGCTTCGTCATGACCGCCATTTCGGCCGCTGCGCCGACGATGACTTCTCGGGTCATCAAAAACAGTCTCCATGTCGGCTCGGAATTCGCCGAGCAGATGGATCCAATGGAGCTCTCTTCTTTGAACGAGCTCTTGGATCGCTTCGCCGCCTTGGGAGTCGCTACGGACTATGATCGGATCGGGCTTAAACCCGACCAAAGGGAGATTAACTCTCCGTAGGTCACCCATCAGATAGCGGTGGTGGAGGAGCAACGCAGCGATTCTTCCTCTATCTTGAGGACAAGCTATGTCCGGATTCCTGAGCTCTCTAAGCCGGATACCCGTCTACGGGAGGACATGGCCCAAGCTCTAAACCGAGAATCAGACAGCGGGCCAGACCTATTGGGCAACAAACCGGAGCCCGAACTTTCAAGATCGGAAACTCCGCCGCTCCTGGGTCTCAGATCGGGTCAGGGTTCGGACCTAAATCTACCCACCCACCCAGATATAAGTGATCTTTCCCACATTAGACAAGAGCCCCAAGAGACAGTACATCACTATTGGGCCAGATTCCTCCTTGTAATGAGCAAGGTCAAGGACTGTCGTGAGGAAGACGCAATTTTCATTCTTTTGCAAAAATTGCACGGACAAGGGAATCCTCAACGCCATAAGTCGTCGTGACATAGCACACTTCGCTGACTTGGCGGCCATAGTACAGAAGTACTGTGTGATGGAAAGCGCCTGGAAAACCCAAACAAAATTCTGGGATCCTCCGGCTCTCACTAAACCCCCCGTCCGAACTAAAAGGGTGTACCCTCATAAGTCACCCGATCCAATTACAAACAAACAAAAGCCCGCTACAGGGCGTGGAACCGTATTGGAGGGATGGCTCAACGGGCCATGCAAATTTCACAGTACAGCGGATACCATACCAACGCACAGCCTTAGAACATGTTGGGTACTCCGGCAGGTGGCCAAGAGCGGTGAGGATATCCTCATCAACAATACCGCAGAACACCATCTCGTGGAGAACAACAATACAGTATTGACAGTCTTCGAGACCTTCACCTCAAATAATAGGCGTAAGCGAGCACTCCGCAGCCTTGCCGAAGTCTGCCAAGTAGCAGCAATAAATCCATGGAGCGATACGGCTATCACCTTCAATGCCAGTGATGAACCTAAATTCCGAACAGCCCGAGCACCAGCCGCCTTGGTCCTTAGTCCAATTGTGGACGGCTTCCGGCTTACCAAAGTGCTCATGGACGGCGGCAGCGGATTAAACCTCATATATGAGGAGACTCTTCGAAAAATGGAAATAGACAGAAGCTGCATTGAGCAAAGCAGCACGACCTTCAGAGTAATCATCCCTAGTCGGGAGGCACGATGTGCTGGCAAAATCACACCTGATTTGGTATTCGGCACGCCGGAGAATTATAGGTCCGAAGAAATCACATTCCAAGTGGCCCCGTTCAATAGCGGATACCACGCCCTTCTAGGGCGGGAGGCATTCACGATCTTCCAAGCTATACCCCGTTACGGGTACATGAAGCTCAAAATGCCCGGGCCCAATGGAATCATCACTCTAGCTAGTGATCCGGGCATAGCACTCCGCGCCGAAATAAAACAACCGCACTGGCCCTTGAAGCGTTATCCGAAGCCCTCGCGGCCGAGGAATTAACTGCGTTGCGCTCCATAGTGGATAGGGACGACGTGATACTCGACAAAAGATCCAAGTCCATCTCTTTTAAACCAGCGGATGAAATAGTCAAATTCCAAGTCCATCCAACGGACCCTACAAAAATAGCATCCATTGGGGCACAGTTAAACCCCACAGTAGACGCCGCACTACGGGAGTTCTTGCGCGAGAATTGGGACATCTTCGCCTGGCATCCTTCAGACATGCCAGGAATCCCACGCAGGCTGGCCGAGCATAGCCTTAACATCCTAAAGGGATTCAAGCCGGTCAAGCAAACTCTTCGGCGCTTCTCTGAACCTAAGTGACAAGCCATGGGAGAAGAGCTAGCCAAGTTACTGGATGCCGGATTCATTCGAGAATAAAACATCCAGACTGGCTAGCAAACCTGGTGATGGTACCAAGAAGGACAAATCCTGGCGCCTATGCGTCGACTTCAAGGACCTTAATAAGGCTTGCCCAAAGGATCCCTTCCCCCTACCTTGCATCGAGCAAATTATCAACGCTAGCGCAGGACACGACTCATTGTGTTTCCTCGACGCATACTCCGGATACCATCAAATTAAGATGGCGGAGTCCGATCAAGCCGCAACGGCATTTATCACTCCATACGGCCCCTTCTGTTTTAACACCATGCCTTTCGGTCTCAAAAACGCCGGTGCAAGCTATCAACGCATGATTCAGACATGCTTGGAGACACAGATTGACAATACAGTGGAGGCATACATAGACGATGTGGTCATTAAAACCAGACACGTCGAATCCTTAATAGACGACTTGAGGCTCACGTTCGACAATCTCCGAACATACGACATTAAGCTCAACCTGGAAAAATGAGTCTTCTGCGTGCCCGCTGGAAAGCTCTTAGGCTTCATCGTCTCCAACAGAGGAATCGAAGCAAATCCAGCTAAAATCCGAGCTCTGTCACAGTTGGCCATCCCAACAGACCTCAAGCAAATCCAGAAACTAACTGGATGCGTGGCTGCCTTAAGCCGCTTCATCTCCCGATTAGGAGAAAAGGCACTGCCTCTTTATCGCCTTCTGCGACGCACCGAACACTTCGAGTGGACGGATGCGGCCACGGCCGGATTAGAAGAAATAAAAGCCGTTTTGGCCACAAACCCAATCTTGGCCGCACCTAACATCGGCGAACCAATGCTGCTATATATAGCGGCAACACACCAAGTTGTAAGCGCAGTGCTCGTCGTCGAACGAGAAATGGACGGGCATAAGTTCCCTCTTCAAAAGCCGGTATACTATGTATCCACTGTCCTCACTCCATGCAAATCACGGTACCCACATTATCAAAAGATAGCATACGCAGTCTTCATGGCATCCCGGAAACTACGACACTACTTTCAAGAGTGTTCAATTACGGTGGCCTCTGAAGTGCCACTCAACGACATAATAAACAACCGCGAGGCCACGGGCCGGATTGCTAAACGGGCTATTGAGCTCCTCCCGTTCGACATAATATACAAACCACGGCGAGCCATTAAGTCACAAGTATTGGCTGATTTCGTCGCAGAATGGACAGAAGCCGAACTCCCTAAAGAGTACGACGCGTACTCCAGTTGGATTATGCACTTTGACGGCTCTAAAATGCTGGCTGGTCTGGGGGCTGGCGTCGTCCTGACGTCCCCCACCGGAGATACAGTCCAATACGTACTCCAAATACTATACACAGACTCCAACAACGCGGCAGAATATGAGGCCCTGTTACATGGTCTCCGGATGGCAGTCTCCATGGGCATTCAATGCCTGGAGGTGCGTGGGGACTCAAACCTCGCAATATCTCAAATAAACAGAGACTTCGACGCCAAGGATCCAAAAATGGCGGCTTATCGCAACGCCGTCCTCCAAATGTCAGCTCGGTTTGAGGGGCTTGAATTCCACCATGTGGCCCGGGAAAACAATCAGGCGGCGGATATCCTCGCCCGCATCGGCGCTAAGCGCGACCCTGTCCCACCTAATATCTTCTTGGAAAGGCTGTTTAAGCCATCCGTGGTATGGGAACGGGAGACCGGTAACAATAGTCTGGACCCGGCCACAACAATCGATACCGAACACTCTGACATAATCGGAGGCTCTGCCACCGAAATAACACCTTCTGCCCATGTAATAATGGTTGTCATCGCCCCGTGGACGGAACCATTCCTGGCCTACCTAACTAGGCAGGAACTACCCGAGGACTCAAACGAGGCGCGCTGCATTGTGCGGTGGTCTAAAGCCTACAAGGTCCACGAGGGAGAGCTTTATAAGAAAAGTGCTACCGGAGTCCTTCAAAGGTGCATCTCCGAAGAGGAAGGGCGGCAACTTTTGGCAGAAATTCATGCTGGACTTGGCGGCCACCACGCCGCAGCTCGGGCCATTGTAAGCAAGGCCTTCCGTACAGGTTTGTACTGGCCGACGGCCCGAGCAGACGCACAGGACCTCGTTCAACGTTGCGTCGGTTGCCAACTTTTTGCAAACCAAAGCCATATGCCGCCTACCGTTCTCCAAACAATCCCCATTACTTGGCCCTTTGCGGTCTGGGGGCTTGATATGGTCGGACCCCTCAAAGGGGGAAGCCATAAGAAAAATACTTATTGGTCATTGTGGATAAATTCACCAAATGGATAGAAGCCAAACTAGTTAAAACAGCCGAATCCGGACCAGTGATAGACTTCATATCAGGGGTTGTACACCGTTATGGCGTCCCCCACAGCATCATCACTGATAACGGCTCGAACTTTACAGCCGACGAGGTAAAACTTTGGTGCAGCAACATGGGCATCAAGCTCGATTATGCTTCTGTCTATCACCCGCAAACTAACAGTCAATTCGAACGAGCAAACGGTCTTATCATGAGCGGCATTAAACCCAGATTAGTGCGATCCTTGAAGGAATCCGATACGCACTGGGTAGAGGATCTCGACTCCGTACTATGGGGGCTGCGGACCACGCCGAATCACACTACCAGACACACACCTTTTTTATGCTGTACGGCGCAGAGGCGGTACTGCCCTGCGACATAATTCATGACTCACCTCGAGTGCGCATGTATGAAGATAAAGAAGCCGAGCTTGATCGGCAGGACAGTTTGGACGCCCTGGAGGAGGAGCGTGACGTGGCAAAAGCCCGTTCCGCATTCTATCAGCAACAGGCTCGAAGGTATCAAAGCAGAGAAGTACGAGCCAAAACTTATAACGTTGGCGAACTCGTTCTACGCCTACCGGAGAACAAAAATAACAAGCTCAAGCCCAAATGGGAAGGTCCCTTCGTTATCGACCAAGTTCTGACCGGTGGAGCATACCGTCTGCGGGATGCATCGGACAATCGACTCGAGCCAAACCCATGGAACGCAGCCAGACTCCGAAGGTTCTACGCCTAGTGCCGGACTCGGTGTTCATCTCCTTACCTCTGTCAATTTTTTATATATGCGTTATCTGTCTTTTCTTTCTTTCTTCCCCTTTTTTCTTCAAGGCCTTAAAAGGCTAAAATGTGTCTTGACTACACAATCATGACGCGCTGGCTGCGCTCATGATACCTAGGGGCTTCTTATACAGAAGCTTAATATTGCTACGTTTCGGGCTCTAGGCCCCAAACATGTGTTACTTTTAACATATACCTTTTTTCGCCATTATATGCATCGATATCACTTAAGTTTTGGCCAAGCTGGGTTGCCTGGCTCTTGTGTTTATGCCCTACGTTCCCGTTAATTCGGCTAGGGCATAAGGGGAGCACCTGTGCGATTGTTACTGCCGGGTCAGCCGGATGTGTACCTCAGACTGGGTGAAGCCAAAAGCTAGCGTTCTTAAGGGAACATTCGGTCGATGAACAAAAGACGATTTCTATTTATTGTACTACATGCCCCCATAAGTTTATATCCTGCGTGTCTTTTTGTAGTCCGGACATGCGCATTAATGCATGCGTACCCAGGGAAAGGAACCCTTAATGGAGGAAGATGTTTCTTACTATCCATGTAATATAACATAGCTAGTTGGGTACTTGTCTGTTCACGCACTTATGACCCCTACGCCTGGTTTCCACGCATATCCCGGTTTTTACATAACTCAGCGGGTATTCGGATACACTCCGAACTGTCAGGTCCGGAGGTTCAAACGAAAGGGTCCGCCATGACAAATGATTTACAATCCGCCTAGGGACAATATATGTCACTTGAAGTACACAGTCACTTAGACTGACTAAATTCTTCTTCTATACCATCCAACAGGCTGTCTAGCCTACAGTCCTGTTGAGAATACTTTGTGGCTAATTCTACCTGGTCATAAACCAAATTGACGGGGATCTCTTTCCCGTCAGGCCCCACAGGTCCGACCTCGGCCATGTGGTTCGGGTCAGCCTTGATATATCGCGTCTTCACCATGGCCTAGGCCTCCCTTGCACCTTGTGGGCAGGCCGATATCTTCCATAATCGGAAGCGTCGCCGTGCTCCCTTGAGCTTTTCTACAAGCTCTCTCATGCCTCCTGGCAGGGAGGCGGAAGGCCACAAGGCTTGGGCAATGCCCTGCATCACCTGCCGCACTTGTTCGTGCAGTTGTGAGAGCTCTGGCAGAAGATCGCCCGTAGACCTGCGCATCTCCTCTGCGGGACGACCCGTCAGCATACCTATAGATATAACTCTGTCAGCCAGTTTCTTCGCCAAACTCTATAAAAGTTCGTTCAAGTACTTACTGAAAATGCCGCGTCGAAGCCTCTTATTCTCCTTTACGGAGTCAGCAAGCTGGGCCCGAACATCTTTCAGTTCAACGCTCAGCCGGGTATTGGTGTCTTGGAAATCGTTTTTCTCCCGCCTAACTTGCGTAAGCACGCACTCGCCAACCTTTAGCTGTCGTTGAGCATGTTGCACATCCGGATTCACTCCGGGACCATCTGCATAATCTATTGTTAGATTTGCACGCATGTCGCATACTACCTGGTACATGACATTCTTTGCAATAAAAACAAGTGTTACCAGATGGGGCCTTCTCGGACTCCTTCACCGCGGCAACTGCGGCCTGAAGCTGGGCTTTGCACTCCTCCAGCTCTAGAGACAACTAGGTATTCCTCTCCGTAAGAACCTATGCAAACAATCATCCTTAAATCAGTTGTGCCAACTGTTTCAAGCCTCAGGGGCTACTGATATACATAATTATTAGATTTCCTTACCCATATATCTTTTACATACTGGTCCGTGGCTCTGGCAAGACCATTTTGAACAGCTCGGATGTACGCGCCTCCTGAGTTGAAGGCATCGAACGCCTCTTGGGAGAAACAAGCGTCACAGAGTACGGCCCGGCGACGCCTGTGATTCATGGCGCTCTCCACTTCGGAATTTGTAGCGGATAGCCTATCCGCATCCTCTGTAGGAGGAACATCCGGCGTTGGCCCCATGTTAGCGTCCGCCCCTATGTCCGGCTCTGGAGCCTGACTGGTGGAGGCGTGACCGGCAACCTCTCCGGATATAGTCTGGCGAGCGTTTTTCCTACTAGGAAACATGGGCATTATTATATTTTAAAAGACGATCACCACGGACCGGGGTTCTCTTTCGTACCTCTGCGACGGCGTCTCAGTCCTGACCACCTTCCTTTTAAGCTTACCCGGCTTCGGTGCCCCTTGTTGGCGAGTCACTGCGGGTTCGGCATGGCGTCCCGAGGGCCTTCCCTGTAAAACACCATATGTGTGCGGTAGGTGAAGCACAGAAAAAGGGATCCTTCTTGGAAGTTAGGTCTCCGGTACTTACATGCGATGTGGGAGCAGTCCAGGATAATCGGCTATGATGGCCACCAAGGTACCGTCACAGCTCAACTGATAGAACGTTTTGTCGATGAGCTCCACAAATGTGTCCGGATGTCCGGATGGGACTCTCCTTGGCGTGGAAGGCAAGCTTGGCGATACGGATATATAGATCTCCTCCCTTGTAACCGACTCTGTGTAACCCTAGCCCCCTCCGGTGTCTATATAAACCGGAGGGTTTAGTCCATAGGAGAACAACAACCATACCATAGGCTAGCTTCTAGGGTTTAGCCTCTACGATCTCGTGGTAGATCAACTCTTGTAATACTCATATCATCAAGATCAATCAAGTAGGAAGTAGGGTATTACCTCCATAGAGAGGGCCCGAACCTGGGTAAACATCGTGTCCCCCGCCTCCTGTTACCATCTGCCTTGGACGCACAGTTCGGGACCCCCTACCCGAGATCCGCCGGTTTTAACACCGACACCAGCGCCGGCTCAGAGAGGATGGTGCACCTCGGCTTCCTCCATCGCCGACGGCGACAACGTCAACCTGCATCTCCTCACCTCCCGCAGCGGACGGGATTCGGCCAGATCTGTGACCACCTGTGAGGAGAGAGATAGAGTGGACAATGTCATCTTGTCTAGATATGGAGAGGGTGATAGAGTGAGACGCGAGAAACCCTATCAAACAAGAGGCTATATATACAATGCAGTAAAAAAATCTCTCCATAGCAGTGGTTTTAAATAGAACGCTTGTTCCCAGAAAAAATAAACGAAAACTGACGGACAATTGTTTTTAACGTACCAAAAAAAGAAAACTCGATCAAAAACACGCCCCCGCTCCCAGGTCGCAGTTTGTATCGCTCAAGTGCGATCCCCGACCCTCCATTATAAAGTGAACACATTAAAGGGTCAAATTATTACGTACGTAAGCTGCCTCTTCGTGTACAAATGCGCTCCATCGTGTACTCGCGGGTATCTCAGATGCAGAGTGAGTGCGTGTATATTTCTTCTTGTAGATCGTACTCCATTTATCTCCCTTCATATTGTTTCCCACTCCTATTATATTCCTATCCTAGGAACAAAATGAGGCGGTACTAAGTTTGTGTGTGTAGGGAGAATGAGACATCGATGGTGTGTACAAGTAGTCGCGAGAGTCATCGCGCATACACACATAGACATAGACATGCATATCCGTGTTTACATAAATTCCATCTCCATCTCCATCTCCATCTCCAATCATATTTGTCCAACTGGTACATTATTTACTTTGTTAATTATATATGCAGCAATATTTATGTACAACATCTCTTCTTTGCGTGCGTCCGAACCATTGCCACGCCCGCTCCTAACCAACCCGAACCCTCTTCGTCACCCGCGCGTGCTTCCCTCCTGAAATAGTCAGTGCCGCATTCATGCCTGGCCAGAGCGGATGCGACCTCTCACTAGTGCCGGCATTGAAGCGGCGCACCGGCCGAGAGAGCGTCGCCTGCGCCGCTTCCCGGTGCACGCGACTACTCTGCGTCTAAAGGTCACAATAGCCGGCCACAACATGCATGTAAAAATTTCTTGGGAGTCCGTGCTACAGCTAGCTTTCCTCCCCCTCCTCGTCCATCTCTTCCAGTAGTGCCAGTACTACATGGCGCGATCCATTGACAAGCAGCCGGGAAAGTTACCTTATACTCGGTTTGCAGTGAGTCGCATGCCGAGCGACCGTGTGGGTGGAGGCATGAAGAAGGGTGAGACACGAGCGCAACAGACGTGATTTAAACGTTGGTTTTGCTCGATGGCGCGATCCAACGAAACGGAACCTTGGTTTCTCTCCATTTCCATTTTTTCTCCAGAAAAACGAAAACTTTCCACTCCATTATCATTCCTACTCCAAGGTTGCCCCAATACAACATTCCATCAAATACAAAGGAAAACTAACACGCATGCTGATGCATCTCAATGATTCACAGATCATAGCCAATATTTACCTCACAACTAAAGACAAAAGTTGTGAGAGTGTGTACAAAAAAACTATTGATGGGGTCCCTACGACGTAAACCCTGAACCCTAAACAGGATTTAATTTCCTGGCTAGGTAGAACCTGTCGAAGGAAAGATGGCTGGTACCCTCGGATCATATGATGCTTTTGTGCAGTTCCACTAAAATAGAGCTGAGCATCCCTGTTGGCAAAGATATTGAAGAAGTGTGATTAGAATAGTAGTACTGGCACTAGTTCATGAGACATAAACTCATCACAAATAGAAGCCGGTAGAAGTAGAGAAAGATCCATATGGAGATGGAGCTATGTGGGGAGCTACGGCAGTGGAGTAAGCCGGCTCCAAAAGGAAGTTGTACATGGGATGTCGGGCCGTAGCTAGAAGGGCGGTTGGGAGACGACACCAGCCCATACCACGAGGACCCCCGATCGGGACGCACCGACAGTGGGTTTTCTCCCTCGCCGCTGTCGACCGCGTCTACATAGATCATCGTTCCCTTCCCCACAGCGGCGGGATCAGGCCGGATCTGTGACCAACGGTGTGGTCACCGTCGTTCTATGCTTGTGAAGAGAGCAACCCCAGCAAGCAGGCTTGTAGCTTAGGCTCCTGCTAGTGTATATATAGTGGAGCGGTTATCTTTTTCTCTCCGTATCAACCATTTTGTATATGTGTCCTTGGGTGCATGCTTAGGTCCCATGCAAGAAATGGAATGAATTTCAAACACCAGGGCACTGTTGATTGCCGGCAAAACGTTTAGATACTTTGTTTTTATATTCTAGTAAATCCAAAACTCGTCAGATATTCATGAAACTTGGCATGCTATCATGGAATGCCACCCGACATGTTGTGGTATTTTCGTGTCCATTTTGAGAGAAGGCGCACTCGAATAACAGCCAACAAAGGCATTTTGGAAAAATAGCTGCCACTTTAATATCTCAAACGTTTGTATAATTCAAATCGTGTGTGTTCTGTTAACCATTCATGTGACGCCACGTGTCTTGGTTTTAATGGTTATAGGAGGTGCCATGCGGACAACTGCTTGACTGAACGGGAGGCGTGAAGTGCAGTCCGGGGCGCAGGCTCACCGGGAAGCGTGCGAGCTGTTCAACGCAGGATTTGAGCATCTCTTCAACGCAAATGGTTCAGATTGAATACGGTATGCAAATTAAAGCCAGACTTCGGCGCTAAGCCAAGAGACACTGCGATTTGTCAAAATATGCAGCTAAAAATCACTAGCACTAAAATTCAGTAATTAAGCATACATTTCATTCATAGATTAAGCAGTCGTTCTCACCGGGAAGCAAGACAGCCTTGGACCGCCGCCCGACTCGCTCCCACTGGTCTGTATTAATGGCGCGGCCAAGCGGCCGCATCCCCCCGTCCTCGCCACACACACAATCCTCTCTCTCTCTCTCTCTGCCCGCATCCTCGACGCTGCTCTCAATCCTCAAAGCCGTCAGTGTATGAGGATGTCGCCGAAGCGCCCCATCGAAGGGAGTGGTGATGCCGGGGCTACTGAAGCACCGGAGCACGATGTTAATATGGAGACATAGGTTTCCGTTGCTGTTCATGAGGTGGAGAACGAGGCTTCCAACAAGCAGAGGCGGGTCGAGAAAGAACCGCAAGCGACTCCAGCAGGCCTAGACTTCATCAGCAACCTCCCCGATGATATGTTGAGAGTCATCATATCCCTCCCCCCAATCAAATATATGGGCGAGGACAGCCGCCCTTTCCCGGCGGTGGCGCCCCATATGGCTCCTCACCCCTGTCGACCTCCTGGACGCCCACGAGCTCTGACATGGCTATCGCAAAAGCTTGGATGTGTTCTCCCAAATCCTCGGTAGTCACCATGGCCCAATCACAGGCGTTATCACGGCAAGTTCCATTCCAATGGCAAGGACCGAGCCAAGCTTGACGAGTGGTTCCGATCCCCCGCCATAGATCAGCTCGAGAAGCTCAGTTTTAATGATGGCATATGCGCTCGCTGCCAACGTCCGCGCTCCGCTTCGCGCCCATGCTGTGCCTCGCCAAGTTCATGAACTGCCATTCCCCCCCTTAATGACGCGCCTGCTCCTTTTCTACCACGACTGAAGCACCTCGAGCTCGTCGCCGTCTGCATCCCAAAGGATGACATGGAGCGCCTGCTCCGCGGCTGTACTACACTCGAGTTCCTTCATCTTCAGGCGATGACTTGGTCGAGTGCCTTCCACATCACCTCCAGGGCTCTCCGGATTATTTATGTGTGTTGCTGGTGCTGCAACGAGAGATTGCAAAAGGTGGACCACAATATGGCCATTGAGCACACACCTTTACTTGAGAGCTTACTTGTAGTTGAGCAACAAGGTCCAACAAGAATCAATGTCATTTCTGTGCCAAAATTGACAGCGGTGGGCTACTCGTCTGTCAAATACTACTACTTTATGATGAGGACTTCAATACCATTGTTACATCCACAGCCCCTGATGCTATACATACTGGACCAATTACTAGAGCTCACGCACACCAATTAAATTATCAGGTACTTTCGTTTCTTGGTAATGATTCTAATGTTCATGAGAATATGATGCTGCCTAAATTGGATAAATTTGTTTTGCTTACAAATGAAGGACCTGGCACGGATAAGAGGGATGAACACTGGAGCAAGACCAAGCATGGAGATGATGGCATGCGCAACGGGAACAAGAACAGAGATACAAGTGATGATTTCAGGACTTCGAAGCCACCATAAGGAGTGCATGAAGCCATGGACGAAATATAAAAGATGCCACTTCATAAATTTTGTCCAGAGGCTATTCTAGGTGCCGTGTCACCTTATTATTGGGCCAGGCCCATGTAATTTCGAAATACTTAAGTATAGGCTATATTTAGAGTCCGTATGTGTGGGGAAACAAGAGTTAGGGTTGGTTTCGGACCCCTCCTCCAAGGGCCACGAAATTCCCCCCTTTTCCTCCATATATACAACCCTTAGGGCATCGTTTAGACTTTGGGTTTTGTTTAGATTAAAAGTCGCCATAGCTGCAACTTCGCGTACATCATTTGTGTTCAACGACTAGACCAAGACGTCACAGAACCCCAGCTTCATTAATCAAGATTTCCTCTTATATTCACAATATCCTGATTGCAATCTCGGTTTCTTGCTTGTTCTTCGTTTGCTCACAGGAAATAGACCCTCGTGGTTAGGTTGATCATGGTCCGACGTGGTCAATAACCCCTCGAAAGTTGGTTTAGCGATTGCTAAGGCACGACGTCTTCGCACGTTCGTAGTCGGATCGTCAAAATCGACTCCCTCAAAAAATAATAACTATCTCACTGAAACATCGGGACACCTTTGCCTCTATCAAGTGGTATCAGATTTCCAGGTTGCTCGGTGAGATTTATAGTCTTTCGTAGTTTAGATCGAGTCGGTTCGTCATACCTACAGTCCATGAAAAGCCACACACAAAATTAGGGTTAGTTCATCATATCCAAACCAATCTGAGCCATTGCATAATCTTTTCTGTATTTGCGTTGTTGGATTTGCGGTTGCATCGTCGTGTCAAGTTGCTGGTCTTAGCGTCTAGTTCTTTAGAGTTTCGAGTTCTGTTCACAAGTCATCACGCCGCCGCCGCACCATCATCATCGCCCTGGCATACACCACCACCGCTTATCCGTTACTTCTCTGAGTCCATATACCATCACCTATCCGAGTCCATATACCACCACCGCTCTGAGTCCATATACCACCACCAATCCGAGTTCATATACCACCACCAATCCGAGTCCACATATACCACCGTCTTATACCATCACCAGTCCGAGTTCCACCAGAACCATCTCCGCCACCAGTCCGAGTCCAGTGTTTGTTCCTTTATTTTAGAGTTCCAGAGCACGCGCTTCTATGACTGCTACCTCTTGAGCACTGCGTTGGTTTTCCCTTGAAGAGGAAAGGGTGATGCAGTAAAGTAGCGTAAGTATTTCCCTCAGTTTTTGAGAACCAAGGTATCAGTCCAGTAGGAGACCACGCTCGAGTCCCACGCACCTACACAAAAAAATAAGAACCTCGCAACCAACGCGATAAAGGGGTTGTCAATCCCTTCACGGTCACTTACGAGAGTGAGATCTAATAGAGATGATAAGATAATATTTTTGGTATTTTTATGGTAAAGACTAAAAATAAAGAAAGCAAAATAAACGGCAAAAGAAATAGCTTGTTGATGGGAGATTAATATGATGGAAAATAGACCCGGGGGCCATAGGTTTCACTAGTGGCTTCTCTCAAGATAGCATAAGTATTACGGTGGGTAAACGAATTACTGTCGAGCAATTGATAGAACTGAGCATAGTTACGAGAATATCTAGGTATGATCATGTATATAGGCATCACGTCCGTGACAAGTAGACCGACTCCTGCCTGCATCTACTACTATTACTCCACACATCGACCGCTGTCCAACATGCATCTAGAGTATTAAGTTCATAAGAACAGAGTAACGCTTTAAGCAAGATGACATGATGTAGAGGGATAAACTCATGCAATATGATATAAACCCCATCTTTTTATCCTCGATGGCAACAATACAATACGTGTCGTTTCCCCTATCGTCACTGGGATCGAGCACCGCAAGATTGAACCAAAAGCTAATCACTTCTCCCATTGCAAGAAAGATCAATCTAGTAGGCCAAACCAAACTGATAATTCGAAGAGACTTGCAAAGATAACCAATCATACATAAAAGAATTCAGAGGAGATTCAAATATTGTTCATAGATAATCTTGATCATAAACCCACAATTCATTGGATCTCGACAAACACACCACAAAAAGAAGAGTTACATCAAATAGATCTCCAAGAGAATCGAGGAGAACTTTGTATTGAAATCCAAAGAGAGAGAAGAAGCCATCTAGCTAATAACTATGGACCCGAAGGTGTGAAGTAAACTACTCACACATCATCGAAGAGGCTATGGTGTTGATGTAGAAGCCCTCCGTGATCAATGCCCCCTCCAGCGGAGCACCGGAAAAGGCCCCAAGATGGGATCTCACGGGTACAGAAGGTTGCGGCGGTGGAAATAGGGTTTTGGCTCCGTATCTGATGTTTCCAGGGTATATGAGTATAAATAGGCGAAGGAGGTCAGTCAGGAGAGCTACGAGGGGCCCACGAGGGTGGAGGGCGCGCCCAGGGGGGTAGGCACGCCCCCCCCCCCCGCCTCGTGGCCTCCTCGTTCGTTTCTTAACATCCACTCCAAGTCCTCTGGATCACGTTTGTTCCGAAAATCACGTTGCCGAAGGTTTTATTCCGTTTGGACTCCATTTGATATTCCTTTCCTTCGAAACACTGAAATAGGCAAAAAACAGCAATTCAGGCTGGGCCTCCGGTTAATAGGTTAGTCCCAAAAATAATATAAAACTGTATAAATAAGCCCATTAAACATCCAAAATAGAATATAATATAGCATGAAACAATCAAAAATTATAGATACGTTGGAGACGTATCAAGCATCCCCAAGCTTAATTCCTGCTCG